>NC_142472.1:52018813-53257146 GCF_049115385.1 Moschus berezovskii
GCCTGCATGCGAAGAGCCTGTGTCCTGCAACAACAGAAGCCACTGTGATGAGAAGCCCTCACACAGCAACGAAGACTAGCCCCCTGCTCACTGCAAGCAACGAAGAGTGCAGCCATTTTTTTGCTGTTTAGTCGCTGAGTCGTGTCCTACTCTTCATAACCCCATAGACTGTAGCCCGCCAGGCTCCTCTGTCTTTGGGGTTCTCCTGGCAAGAATAATGGAGTGGGTTGCCATTTCCTTCTCCAGGAGATCCTACCAACCCAGTGATCAAATCTGCATCTCCTGCATTGGCAGATTCTTTACCAGTGAGCTACTAGGAAAGCCCATAAATAAATGAATCTTAAAAAAAAAAAAAAGTCCAATCCAGTGTAAAAATTCCTAAACTTTTATTGTGGTCCATTCTCAGCCTCACACTGCAGTTTGGAAGCATAGCTCCAGGCTGAGGTTAACTTCCCCTGAAACAATTGCTGCATGAGTTTATGAAGTGGAATGTTCCCGATTGCGTGTCTTTGATTCAGGGGAAACAATTAATTGGTTCCTTCTGCAGAATGTTGGCCAGTTATAAAAAGACAAAAGTGTAACAAATCATTATTCCCTTGTTTCATGAGTCAGCACAAGACTATTTAACTTGGAAACAGAAAGATGACGATATTGTGGGCACACAGTTCAGTGAAGTCCTAAAGGATGAGTAAAACCATAAGCCAAGCAGAGAAAGGAAGACGGTGTCTAAAGGAAAGGAAACAGGACCACAAATCATGGAATAAAAATAGCAATAAAGCTGAGGAGCTTCTACAGTTGCCTTCGAAAGGGTCAGAGGGTAAAAGTCATGCAGGGCATAAAAAAAAATAGAACCATGTGGTCATGAAGCCTCTACACCATGTACATATGAAGTGACAGGAAGGACATAGGGAGCACCCTTTAGACTTTAATCAGGTTAGGTGATCATAACTACATTCTACAAAGACTCCTCAGGCACCAGAGCTGAAGATGACTGAAGAAAAGACTTAAGAACAAAACCAAGAAAAACTGGTCTCTGTGAGATTAAGTAAAATGCTTCAAGAAGGGAATCAAGAGTGACAAGTTGCTGAAGTGCCCCCACTTGACAACAAGGAGGCCACTCTTGACTTAGTTCTTTGCTCCAAAACCTCCAGGGATCTGTAGGATCAATCGTCAAAACTATCCAGTGTGGCATATAAGACTCATCACAGTTTCAATTCAGTTCAGTTCAGTTGCTCAGTCATGTCCTACTCTTTGCGACCCCATGAATCACAGCACACCAGGCCTCCCTGTCCATCACCAACTCCTAGAGTTCACTCAAACTCATGTCCATCGAGTCGGTGATGCCATCCAGCCATCTCATTCTCTGTCGTCACAGTCTCCTCCCACCCCCAATCCCTCCCAGCATCAGAGTCTTTTCCAGTGAGTCAACTCTTCGCATGAGGTGGCCAAAGTATTGGAGTTTCAGCTTTAGCATCAGTCCTTCCAATGAACACCCAGGATTGATCTCCTTTAGAATGGACTGGTTGGATCTCCTTGCAGTCCAAGGGACTCTCAAGAGTCTTCTCCAGCACCACAGTTCAAAAGCATCAATTCTTTGGCAATCAGCTTTCTTCACAGTCCAACTCTCACATCCATACATGACCACGGGAAAAACCATAGCCTTGACTAGACGGACCTTTGATGGCAAGCCCCCGTCAATCTTCTCAGATTCTTCTGTGGCCACCCTGCCAACCCTGATACAGTCTGCGTCCAAGATCAGCTGATACTTAATATGCAGGATTCATGGAATATTCACTACGTGCCAGGAACCTACTAAAAACCTTCTGTGATTCAGCTCATTCAGTCTTCCAAGCCACCCCGTGAAGCACATGAAGACCTCAATTTCAGGTAATGAAAATGAAAGTAAACATCTTACTTATATTTCTACAGTTATGAATGGAAGAGCCTGATTTTGAACACAGGAAATGCAGCTGCAAAGCCCTAGCACTGTTCAGTGTTAACCTAGTCAGTCAGTTCAGTCACTCAGTCACGTCTGACTCTTTTTGACCCCATGGACTGCAGCATGCAAGGCCTCCCTGTCCATCACCAACTCCCAGAGCTTGCTCAAACTCATGTCCATCGAATCAGTGATGCCATTCAACCACCCCATCCTCTGTCATCCCCATCTCCTCCCGCCTTCAATCTTTCCCAGCATCAGGGTTTTTTCCAATGAGTCACCTCTTCGCATCAGGTGGCCAAAGTATTGGAGCTTCAGCTTCAGCATCAGTCCTTCCAATGAACATTCAGGACTGATTTCCTTAAGGACTGACTGGTTGGATTTCTTTGCAGTTCAAGGGACTCTCACGAGTCTTCTCCAACACCGTAATTCAAAAGCATCCATTCTTTGGTGCTCAGCTTTCTATATAGTCCAAGTCTCTCTGTTAATCTAATGTTTACAAAATGCGGTCACTTCACACTGCCTGACCTTCCCCATGGGCTCCACCTGCATTGTCCCACCTGCCTGCATCCTCCAGTCAACCCTCTCTTTCTCATAATCCCTAAATTGTAGTCCTAGAATCACTACTTCCTGAACCTTTCCTGCACTCTTCAGTCTGATTCATCCTGTATAACCTGCATGCTGTACATTCACATCGGTACTATAGTGCCAATCATATTTCATTTCTATTCATTGCAGTACGTGTCTCTATGTACCTTAAGGGCCTAGAATTAATAAATGTTACTCAGATATTTAGAGTTAAATGAATGACTGCATATAAATGGATATTCACTCCATCCCTAACATCAGTCAGCAAGGTTTTATTTTGGTTTTTTGTTCTGTCCAAGATGCTTTTGGCTGCAAATAACTGATTACCTGACTAGCAGTAGCTAAAATGGTAAGGGTTTGTTTTTCTCACAGCACAGAGGAAGGCTTCTCTTCTTCAAGATCAGCACCCCAGTGATGTGGGGACCTCCCCTCCTTCCCATAATATGGCTAATACAGCTCAACATTTCCACATTCAATGAAGGAAGAAGGGAAAAGGGAAGACTCCCACCCTGTCTGTTTTATGGGAAAAGTAGAATTTCCTAAGCACACTTCTGTTTCTCTCTCATTGGCCAAAATTCTTATCACATGGATACCCCGTAGCTGTGAGGAAGCTGCAAGAAAAGTGAACACAGTTGTCCCTGGTACGGGAGGCAGGATGGAGGTGGATTGGTTCCAGGACCCCCATGGTTTCCAAAATCCTTGGATGCTCAAGTTCCTTGTATAAAAGGACATAATATCTACATATAACCTACACACATCTTCTATGTACTTTAAATCATCTATAGGTTTACCATCTGAGCCATGAGGGATGTCCCTAATACTTCTACAGATAATTCAAATATAACTTTGCTATGTAGATTAGAGCAAAGCTTTAGGCTGAACCAACAATCACTCATAAATTCTATATAGGTTATATATAATAACTCAGTTCAGTTCAGTCGCTCAGTCATGTCCGACTCTCCGCGACCCCATGAATCACAGCATGCCAGGCCTCCCTGTCCATCACCAACTCCCGGAGTACACTCAAACTCATGTCCACAGAGTCGGTGATGCCATCCAGTCATCTCATTCTCCGTCGTCCCCTTCTCCTCCCGCCCCCAACCTTTCCCAGCATCAGAGTCTTTTCCAGTGAGTCAACTCGTCGCATGAGGTGGCCAAAGTATTGCAGTTTCAGCTTTAGCATCAGTCCCTCCAATGAACATCCAGGATTGATCTCCTTTAGAATGGACTGGTTGGATCTCCTTGCAGTATAAGGGACTCTCAAGAGTCTTCTCCAGCACCACAGTTCAAAAGCATTGATTCTTCGGCGATCAGCTTTCTTCACAGTCCAACTCTCACATCCATACATGACCACAGGAAAAACCATTGCCTTGACTAGACGGACCTTGGTTGGCAAAGTAATGTCTCTGCTTTTTAATATACTATCAAGGTTGGTCATAACTTTCCTTCCAAGGAGCAAGCGTCTGTTAATTTCATGGCTGCAATCCCTACTACAATGTAAATGCTCTGTAAATAGTTGCCAGCCCATGAAAAATTTAAATTTTGCTTTTTGGAACTTTCTGAAAATTTTTTCTAGTATTTTCAACCTATGGTTGACTGAACCTCAGATGTAGAACCTGTGAATACAGAGGGTCCATGGGTTTATCTAGCCTTCCAAACCTCTGTAGTGGGTTCCAGCAAGAGAGATGGAATTTATGAGTGATTGTTGGTTTAGCTTCCAGCTTCGTTCTAATCTACACAGCAAAGTTATGTTTGAATTATCTGTAGAAGTATTAGGGACTTCCCTCATGGCTCAGATGGTAAAGAATCAGCCCACAATAGGGGAGACCCAGGTCCTATCCCTCAGCTGGGAATATCACCTGTAGAAGGGCATGCAACCCACTCCAGTATTCTTGCCTGGAGAATTCCATGAACAGAGGAGCCTGGTGGGCTACAGGGTATGGGATCGCAAACAGTCGGATACAACTGAGTAACTAACACATACTTTAGAGGTGTTAGAAAACAGCATAACTCAGCATAAGCCTGAGTACTAACACATCAAGGCACATTTTCTGAAGGATTAGGGGTAATGTTTTGTGCCCGTCACCTTTCTCTACCTTGGGATGGGAATCGGGGCAGATTCTATGGTTTTTCTGCTCACTCTAACATAACCACAGTTCTGAGGTTTCTTTAAGTTATACAACATGATTTCACTTCTATAATTGGAATAAATCCAGCCAAAATCATTATATAAAATTTCAACCTTCAACCCTCATGCAAAGGTCAGCTTTCTCCTCACTGAAGCCATCAGCACCCCACACTAGGGCAGGTGGTCAAAGGCTGCTGGCCTTTGAAGGGAGCAGGTAGGGGTCTGCTCTCTCCCTGTCCCCCAAATAGTCAGCTGCGATTGACCCCACACAGGGCAAAGCCCTGAGACAAGAGAGGAAGAGGGTGGGCTATTCCTCCTTGGCTGGGTGGTCCTGAGTCCCATGGCTCTGGCAGGGGAGTGAGTTCACCCTCTCTCTTCTTACCCCTCTGTTCCTGAGCATCTCTGTTTGATAAAGCTCTCCCGTTTCTGCTTTCCATCAGATCGCCTGACCTTGAAGGAGCACGGAGAGTCCACTGTCTTGGGTGAGGTTTGCTGGTCGCACAGGCTTTCTCTCCAGGCGTTCCCAGGGTGCCCAGCACCTGTCCTCTGCCCTGGGCAGACTTCACTGCTGGCGAACATCCTAAAAACCCTTTAAAAATGGGGAGTTTCATGATATGTGAATTATATCTAACATAATAACAACATTGTAGTTGATGTAAAGCAAAAGCATTCCCTGCACACTGTGTGTAGAACCCCTTTGGGCTCAAACACCTGTGAACGTGGCTCCCGTGATTTTCCTGGTGGGTCCAGTGGTTTATCTATTTAACTGTCTTCTTAAGATGCTCTGGGCCTTTTCCAGAGTGGTCGGAACTGATATCTTTGCCCGCAAACACATACGTGAACAAGATGAAATACAGACTCCTTAGGAAAACATGCGAGTTCTGCTTTGCACACTCATCTACGCCCCCCACCTCACCAATGTGCCTCCCCGCCTCCCCCCTCCCCTTCTGGGCTCTGCTCCAGCCCCATCAGATCAGCTCCCCTGCTCTCTCATGTGGCCTTTGCCTGTGTCCTTCTTCCTCCTCCGACGTCCACTCTTCCTTCAGATTCCGGAAGCCTGATGCCTCACAGGGCTCCACGGCTGCGAGCAAGCCTCGTGCCCACCTGTCAGCTGGCTTAGCCCATGTGTGTCTGCTCCCTAAGCTCACAGACCCCACACTCCACCATCGAGGCCTCACACAGAGTGATCCTTACACAGAGGACCCAGTGTTCAGCCAGAGAGGCCAGTGGCCCAGGCACGGCTTATCCAGCAACCACGTTCATAACCAATCAGCCAGACAAGTGACAAAAACTTCCCTTCTCTTCGTGCCAGGGTAAATGCAGTAGCTTGACTTCTATTTTTAGTTCCATTCAACATACTTTGGGAAATGATGTCATGTTTCCGAATTAACGTTCCTGCTTTTTGCTCCTTCCAAAGAGGGCAATATGCACCCCCTAGTGTAAAAGTAAAATCTGTCCAAGTTTTGAGAAGATAGGACTGTACAGGCTTTACCTGATGCTTTTCAATATGTTGTTAATGTGAGAGGTAGTTGATGAGTTGCCAGAAATCCCAGATTGTTCATATATAACTGTGCCAAAGCCCCATTACCCAGGAAGAGGCTTAAGTGTAGTCATGCTTCCGAACGGCAACAGGGTAATCAGAAAGAACTTAGCATTAGAAAGGGAAAACGTGACTCACGCCCTCAGATTTTGTCAAGGTGACACATCTTGAGCTGTCTTAACCATTTCAGGGAATAATAAAACCATGTGTGGCCTCTGAATTCCTCTTCTGCTTATGATAAAACATAAGCCCATTGTGGGCTGATTCTTTACCATCTGAGCCATGAGGGAAGTCCCTAATACTTCTACAGATAATTCAAACATAACTTTGCTGTGTAGATTAGAACGAAGCTGGAAGCTAAACCAACAATCACTCATAAATTCCATCTCTCTTGCTGGAACCCACTACAGAGGTTTGGAAGGCTAGATAAACCCATGGACCCTCTGTATTCACAGGTTCTACATCTGAGGGTTCAGTCAACCATAGGTTGAAAATACTAGAAAAAATTTTCAGAAAGTTCCAAAAAGCAAAATTTAAATTTTTCATGGGCTGGCAACTATTTACAGAGCATTTACATTGTAGTAGGGATTGCAGCCATGAAATTAACAGACGCTTGCTCCTTGGAAGGAAAGTTATGACCAACCTTGATAGTATATTAAAAAGCAGAGACATTACTTTGCCAACCAAGGTCCGTCTAGTCAAGGCAATGGTTTTTCCCGTGGTCATGTATGGATGTGAGAGTTGGACTGTGAAGAAAGCTGATCGCCGAAGAATCAATGCTTTTGAACTGTGGTGTTAGAGAAGACTCTTGAGAGTCCCTTATACTGCAAGGAGATCCAACCAGTCCATTCTAAAGGAGATCAATCCTGGATGTTCATTGGAGGGACTGATGCTAAAGCTGAAACTGCAATACTTTGGCCATTTCCCTTTGATGAAACATCCTCTCTTGGAACATTTTATAGAAAATACAGGGACAGAATGAGCTGAATATGGCAGTAGGTACATTAAAATGAATGTGCTCCATGCTAATAATTAGAGTGTTTTAATGGAGTCTTGCCCTAGACACAATAATAAGGAAACTTTCAACATAAACCTATAAAACATTCCATCATAAAAATTGATTACACTGGACATAAAAAAGGAAATGGTATAAGCAACAATACCATAATACACTCTAATACACTTCTTCCTTTTTTCTGTTTCTTCTGGTTATTGATATTTTTCTTTTCTTTTAGGAAATTAATAATTTCTCTTCTGTTTTGCCCTTTATTTTACATGTTGCTTTTCTTCACTCTCCACCTGTCTCCACCCTCCACCCCCGAAAGTGAAAGTCGTTCAGTCATGTCCAACTCTTTGCAACCCGATGGACTATACAGTCCATGGAATTCTCCAGGCAAGAATACTGGAGTGGGTTGCCATTCCCTTCTCCAGGAAATCTTCCCAACCCAGGGATCAAACCCAGGTCTCCCACATTGCAGGTGGATTCTTTACCAGCTGAGCCATCAGGGAAGCCCTCTGCCCCTTCGTGTGCAGATGAATTGATGGTCAGATTCTTGGCTCTCACACCTTTCCATGGGAGGGATGTCACCACTCCGAGCTCACTGCCTCAGCTGTGGGACCCTTCCTTGGGGTTATGGGGAGGTGAAACAGGCTATCACTGACCTGGGAGGGTCACATATGTTCATACAATAAAAATGCACGATAACCAGGATGCCCTAGGCACTGGCACTCTGATTAAGGGGCACAGTCCCCGGGGGGTATGTCCTCCTCTGTCCAGGGGGTGAGTCAGCTCATGGAAACAGCAATCAGGTGGGCACCGTGAGAAGGAGGCCTCACACCCTTCTTGTCACCTTCATCCCCCCACCCAGTGCCCTCCTGGCTTTGGAGGTCAGTACCAGAAAAACCATGAAGCAGGCCAATGTGTCTCAGGTCCCCTTCAACCTTTGATCTGAACTTCACCTCCTCCCCTGACACACTCTCTGCTTATATCCACTGCGTCCCCAGCTCTGCTGAGCTCAGTAAACGTTACCCATCCTGGGTGCAGGCTCTCTGCCAGGGGCTCAGAAATCAGACACATAATGATCTTAATAACAGCTCCACTGCCCATTAGGAACTCAACAGCCTGTGTGCTCAGTCACTCAGTCTTGTCTGACTCTTTTGCAACCCCATGGACTGTAGCCCACCAGGATCCTCTGTCCATGGAATTTTCCCAGCAGGAATACCAGAGTAGGTTGCCATTTCCTCCTCCAGGGAATTTTCCTGACCCAGAGATCAAACCTGCATCTACTACATGGGCACTCAGACTCTTTACCACTGAACCTCAAGGGCAGCCAAGACTGGAATGATACAGAAACATCATTTCAACATAAAAAGGACAATGCTGAAATAAAGGCAAGCTGCTGAGTGACAGCGTGGCCTTCCATTAAAGGTTTTCCTGGACGAGCATGGCAGTCAGGAAAGAGACTGCTCTCCTGGGTGACCCTCTGTCTGGACTGAGGTCTGCTCTTCTCTTCCCTCGTTGTCTCCTGAGCGTACCCAGGCTTAGCTCCCATCAGCTGTATCCTTCACACCCCTGCCAGGCACACCCCTCCTGCGCACCAGGACCCCCTCCAAAGTGGCCCTGGGACTCCATTCTGGTGCATTCCCCTGTGTTCCTGTGTGTTTAGAGATATCATTTATTTTTCCTTCCATCTCTTTAACCTTCTTTGGAGAAGACCACACACACAGGGAGCTCCCAGTCAGCCCTCCCCCTCCCTTCCGCAGCACTGCGCTCTGACCCCCGCTGCTGCTTCCCCCAGGAATGCTCAGCAGCCACTTCCTGGCCCTCAAGGGGCTCTGTTTTAATTTCTACCACAGTGTGGGCCCTGGGATCAGAGAGAGCGGGGAGGGGCTGGGGGGTTGTCCATCACTCACTGTCTCTGAATTCCTATCACCAAGACCGTTGTTCAGTTAAAGCAGTCGTTGGGATGTGAGAAATGGAAAAACATGCACAATAATAATAATCCGTGTGGCTAATGAAACACTTCCTAGGCACCAAACACTTGTCATTTAATCTTCACTAAAATCCTATGAGGCATGTTTATTCCTATTTTACAGATGAAAAGGAGATTCAGAAAAGTTCTACCTGCCCCAGACCACATGCAGGTCCTGCAAACCCATACCCTGTGCATATCCCCATGTGTGGCTGTTAACTGGTGCTAAGAGAGATGTTTATCTTGGGAAAAATGTGACTCCAGGGTGCATATACTGTTCAAATAGGAGAAAGGTTTTCATGTATAAAAATTTCTGTGACTCCAGAGACAGATGTGGGGTTCACTATAAGGAAAAATATCCCACCAATTAGAACAGTGCTCGCTTGTATTTACTTATCACCAACCACATGCTGACTCTTTCACATCTACTGTCGTATTTAATTTCCAGATGAATCTAACATTATCATCCACAGTAGCAAATCAGGTAATTTGTCTGAGGTTTTCTTGCAAACACCAGCTGTCAAGACCAGAACCCAGGTCTCCATTCAACGTCCTCATGCTGTGCTGCACCCCAGAATTGAAGTAAAAGCAAACATTTGCTTTGAGATTCTAAAAATCTCTCAGAGTCAGCACACCTTAGGGGGTGCATGGGTGCCTGACTGCTAAGTCGCTTCAGTCGTGTCCTACTCTTTGTGACCCCATGGACTGTAGCCCACCAGGCTCCAACATCCATGGGATTCTCCAGCCAAGAAAACTGGAGTGGGTTTCCATACCCTCCTCCAGGAGATCTTCCCAACTCAGGGATCGAATCCATGTCTCTTACGCCTCCTGCATTAGGTAGGCAGGTTCTTTACCACTAGCACCACCTAGGAAGCCCATGCCTTAGGGGTTCAGTTCAGTTCAGTCGCTCAGTCGTGTCCGACTCTCCGCGACCCCATGAATCACAGCACGCCAGGCCTCCCTGTCCATCACCAACTCCCGGAGTACACTCAAACTCATGTCCACAGAGTCGGTGATGCCATCCAGCCATCTCATTCTCTGTCGTCCCCTTCTCCTCCCGCCCTCAACCTTTCCCAGCATCAGAGTCTTTTCCAGTGAGTCAACTCTTTGCATTAGGTGGCCAAAGTATTGCAGTTTAGGGGTAAGTGACCTAAATTCTCTCCTAAGAGTTAATCACAATCTTGTATTCTCAAGCACGTGGCAGTTTTACAGTCTGGCCAGACGTAGGCAGCATGAGAGCCCTCAGGCATGTGCTAGGAAACACTTAAATTAATATGATAAATATGTGAGCATGCACTACAGAATAGAGACACAGACAATGCAGCCAAAAGGGTGAGATTGTACATTTCACTACTTCTGTTTCATTCATTATAGCCAATTGAGTTACTTGTTTAAAACTACACTCCCCTACATATTTGAGCAAACTCTGGGAGTTCTTGAAGGATAGGCGTGCTGCAGTCCATGGAGTCGTAAAGAGTTGGAGATGACTTAGGGATTAAACAACAACATATTTAGCTGTGAAGCAGTGTCTCAAACAGAATCCCTAGACCATAATTTGATTAAACTAACATCCTCTGGTCAGAAGTATTTGAGAAATGAGTTTATTTATGAAAAACAAATGGGAATCTTCTTTATCATATTTTATTTTTAACATTTCTTGCTTATGTTCATTAAAGTATTAAAAAAAAAACATTTCTTATTTTATCTCATTTCCAAATGTTTGGACTTGGAGTGATAATGTCAATGAATGATCACTTCAAAAGCATCATGTTTTATGTCTGTGCAGTCAGTGCCACAATAACTTGAAAATATGAATCATAGAAACTGTGCCCACAAAATTATAGATCTGTAAATTTGTGAAAAACAATTTTCTGGTTTTTTCCTTTGCTTTGTATAAAAAGGGATCATGCTACAGCCTTTCTCATATGGAAGGTTTACAAATAGCTTCATGCATTTGCTGTTTGGCGGACGATGATAGTAGTTGGCAGGCAACCACTTGGAGGGGACACAAAGGAAATGCTAGTTAGAAATAGGTCAAGAGAGAGTATTTTAAGGAAAATTGGGAATGAATCCATAAAAAAACCAAAGTGACTGAATTTTATATGATTACTGTAACTGAATGGACACTTCCTCTGTTAAAATCCTACATTTTGCTCATTTTCCAAACCATTTCAAATTTTCTCTTGATAAAGATTTTATTGGATAAATTAGATAGTTATAAAATGGAAAAGATATCTATTTACTGACAGCTTCTAAAAATGAATATTTCTGAAGAACCAAAGACAAAATTTTTAACAGAGAAAGCATAGAATAATAGTCATATGAATAGTTTTTTTCAGAATTCACACAAATCTAAATCCAAAAAAAGAAAACCAATGATTGTTCACTATTTCTATAATCTTTATAAATATAACAGCTAAGTAATTTTGGCTGATTCATGTTGATGTTTGGTAGAAACCAACACAATACTATAAAGCAATTATCCTTCAATTAAGAATAAATAATTTAAAAAAAAATAAAACTCATCAATGAAAAAGCTATTAAGGGCAATTGAGTGTACTTCAGAAAACATATACTTAATGTTATTAGCAATTAAAGTTTATATGTGTGTTTGTCTTTTAAGCCTCTGGTCACTTTCTTGTTTTCTAAATATTTTCACACTGCCCTGAATCTTTTCCCCTCTGACTAATCCTGTTAGTTAATTCCTGTTGCCACTGAGTTCATCTGTTATGAAGTATGATTTAGCCCCTCCCCAGCATAACAACACTCAGTCCTTCAAGTCCAAAGGCTTTGTAGACTCACCTTTCCCACCTCATCCCCACCTCTCCTTCCTGGGCATCCTCCCAGAGCCCTGTAGCCATGCTTATATCCTTATACCTTTTTTGCATATTTCTCTGGACATTCTGTTTTAAAGACATTAAAGAGGGAAAAAATAAACACCAACAACAAGACATGACTTAACCAGTCAACTGATGGACTTAATTCATAGATAATCCACACTATGAGTTTAAAGAATGGGCTAAACCTAACTAACCCTTTGAGCAGGCTTCACTAAACAGTTATGCTAAAAACTCATTAGCGTAATTTCCTGACACAAGGATTTCGGACCATCTCTTATTGTAACATGACCTAAGAATGCAAAGAATATGATGACAAGGTACACAACTACTAAAGTGCAGACATAAAGATGACCCTCCCAGTGTCTGCCTTTTTCAGTGACTATGGGCAGTGGGCATGAGAAAAATACCCACAGTCTCACTTCTTATTTTCCATTTTCCCCTTGAATTCCAGTTCTTATATGTACATAATTTTTATATTGCTGAGATAATTTTAGATCCTGTTTCTTTTTACTTATAGGCATTATTTTCCTTAGTACTCAGTCTTTACCAAAATTAGGTCTTTTAATCATTTTGTTTTCTCCTCCTTTTTCTAAAATCTCCCTAAAGTCTTCTTTTCTGCTCTCCACACCATTGTAAGTTTTGTCACTAGTGAGTAAATAAACTTTTCAAATATTTTATTATATCGTTTGATTTTCACAGTATCCCTGTGAGGTAGGTGAATACTTCATTGTAGTAGCAATGGCCTATTCTGTCCTTTTCAGTCTCTCAACTTCTGCCCTAATTTTAGGTCTATGTAAGTTTATGCATGACTTCTCTCACTACCTTTAGGCATTCATCCTTTCATCCTATCCCACACAAAAAATATCCGGATTATTCTTTCTTAAACATGACTCTGTCAAATATCTCTTCCCTGCTTTTGGACTTCAGTGGACTCTACACCTTAGCCTGCTGTTCAAGGCCCTAAAGAATTTTCACCTAACTAGCTTGCTGGTCATATTATTAACTATTTCCCTATAAATACCCTGCCCCTCCAACCACCCTGGATTGTTCACTGTTCCTTGAACCTTGTGCTTTTTTGTTTTTGTTCCTTCATTTATATCATACCCTCTGTCTGAAATGTCCTCTAACTTCTTTCTTTTGTTCAAATCTTAGCTCAAGGACCAATTTATGCCAATACAACCATTCCTTATAAGCTTGTAAGACATTGATTTCTTCCTTCTCTGAATTCCTGTAACACCTTTTTCTACTAATACAGTTATCATGTGTGTCTTGTGGAGAAGATAAGATTTTATGCACCTAAAAGACAGGTCGGAGAAGGCAATGGCAACCCACTCCAGTACTCTTGCCTGGAGAATCCCGTGGACGGAGGAGCCTGGTAGGCTACAGTCCATGGGGTCGCTAAGAGTCGGACACGACTGAGCGACTTCACTTTCACTTTTCACTTTCATGCCTTGGAGAAGGAAATGGCAACCCACTCCAATGTTCTTGCCTGGAGAATCCCAGGGACAGAGGAGCCTGTTGGGCTGCCGTCTATGGGGTCACACAGAGTCGGACACGACTGACGTGACTTAGCAGCAGCAGCAGCAGCATGGGCAGTGGGCAGAGAAGCCTCCAGTTCTTTGCAAGGCACATGTTCTGCTTGTCAGCCCTCTGTCCTCTTCTTCTGGGGCTCAGCTGAAGCTTTAAGCTAAGCCTTCCCTAGTTTTAAAAAAAAGGACAATAAAAGTGTATGATGGGTCTGTAGTCATACACAGACCCATCACATTTACCTTCATCTTCTCCATGCAGGTGAAAGGAACAAATTAAATAGTGTCTGAAATCTCTTCCTTTGGGACTCTGCATTCAGCCACCACCTTCTTGCGACATGAGAAAGGTTACTTTCTTTATTTTGTTTTTTTTTTTCTCTTTCTGTGGGCAGTAGGGAGCAGGTGGCCATTTAATTTTACGTCAGAATGTCAGATTGATAGGCTGTGCCTTCAGATGCCAGTTGTCACAATCATAGGCAATCCCTTTTATACATTTTTCTGTTTTTAATATTTTCTATGATTCTCCAAGGGATGTTTTTTCTATTCAGTCTTTGAAGGCTTTTTCTACAGCAGCTATTTAACTTGGTCTAGGAGGTGCTGCAGGTTTCAGATTGCATTTGGCTTTGGCTCTGGAAAGAATTAGTGTTTTGTTTCTATGTTGCTTTTCTGCGGCTATTGCTTTCAATCATAGCAAACTAGAAATAAGAACCATTTATATCGACGCGAGAGACGCCGGCCCCGGCGGCGCAGACGCGACGCGAGAGACGCCGGCCCCGGCGGCGCAGACGCGACGCGAGAGACGCCGGCCCCGGCGGCGCAGACGCGACGCGAGAGACGCCGGCCCCGGCGGCGCAGACGCGACGCGAGAGACGCCGGCCCCGGCGGCGCAGACGCGACGCGAGAGACGCCGGCCCCGGCGGCGCAGACGCGACGCGAGAGACGCCGGCCCCGGCGGCGCAGACGCGACGCGAGAGACGCCGGCCCCGGCGGCGCAGACGCGACGCGAGAGACGCCGGCCCCGGCGGCGCAGACGCGACGCGAGAGACGCCGGCCCCGGCGGCGCAGACGCGACGCGAGAGACGCCGGCCCCGGCGGCGCAGACGCGACGCGAGAGACGCCGGGCCGGGCGCAACGAGCCACGCAAAGAGGTGCGGCCGTGAGGAGCTACCCCACGCCTGAGGCCAGGGCTGGCGGCCGAGAGGAGCTACCCCACGTCCAACAGGCGGTGGCTGCACGGGCGCAGGAGGGCCGAGAGGAGCTACTCCGCGTTCAAGGTCAGGAGGGGGGACCTTGAGGAGATACCCCTCGTCCAAGGTAAGGTACAGCAGCTGCACTTTGCTGGAGCGGCTGTGAAGAGATTTTCCACGACCAAGGTAAGAGAAACCGAAATAAGACGGTAGGTATTGCTAGGGGGCACCAGAGGGCAGACAAACTGAAATCATAATCACAGGAAACTAGCTGATCTAATCACATGGACCACAGCCGAATGTGGTCCCCTGGAGAAGGGAATGGCAAACCACTTCAGTATACTTGCCTTGAGAACCCCGTGAACAGTAACAAAGGGCAAAATGATAGGATACTGAATGAGGAATTCCCCAGGTCGGTAGGTGCCCAGTATGCTACTGGAGCTCAGTGGAGAAATAACTATAGAAGGAATAAAGGGATGGAGCAAAAGCAAAACCAATACCCAGTTGTGGATGTGACCAATGATAGAAACAAGGTCCGGTGCTGTAAAGAGCAATATTGCATAGGAACCTGGAATGTTAGGTCCATGAATCAAGGCAAATTGGAAGTGGTCAAACAGGAGATGGCAAGAGTGAATGTCGACATTCTAGGAATCAGTGAACTAAAATGGACTGGAATGGGTGAATTTAACTCGGATGACCATTATATCTACTACTGTGGGCAGGAATCCCTTAGAAGAAATGGAGTAGCCATCATGGTAAACAAAAGAGTCCGAAATGCAGTACTTGGATGCAATCTTAAAAATGACAGGATGATTTCTGTTCGTTTCCAAGGCAAACCATTCAATATTACAGTAATCCAGGCCTATGCCCCAACCAGTAATGCTGAAGAAGCCGAAGTTAATCGGTTCTATGAAGACCTACAAGACCTTTTAGAACTAACACCCAAAAAAGATGTCCTTTTCATTATAGGGGACTGGAATGCAAAAGTAGGAAGTCAAGAAACACCTGGAGTAACTGGCAAATTTGGCCTTGGAGCACGGAATGAAGCAGGGCAAAGGCTAATAGAGTTTTGTCAAGAGAATGCACTGGTCATAGCAAACACCCTCTTCCAACAACACAAGAGAAGACTCTACACATGGACATCACCAGATGGTCAACACCGAAATCAGATTGATTATATTCTTTGCAACCAAAGATGGAGAAGCTGTATACAGTTAGCGAAAACAAGACCAGGAGCTGACTGTGGCTCAGATCATGAACTCCTTATTGCGAAGTTCAGACTTAAATTGAAGAAAGTAGGGAAAACCACTAGACCATTCAGATATGACCTCAATCAAATCCCTTATGATTATGCAGTGGAAGTGAGAAATAGATTTAAGGGACTAGATCTGATTGATAGAGTGCCTGATGAACTCTGGACGGAGGTTCGTGACATTGTACAGGAGACAGGGACCAAGACCATCCCCATGGAAAAGAAATGCAAAAGAGCGAAATGGCTGTCTGAGGAGGCCTTACAAATAGCTGTGAAAAGAAGAGAGGCGAAAAGCAAAGGAGAAAAGGAAAGATATAAGCATCTGAATGCAGAGTTCCAAAGAATAGCAAGGAGAGATAAGAAAGCCTTCCTCAGTGATCAATGCAAAGAAATAGAGGAAAACAACAGAATAGGAAAAACAAGAGACCTCTTCAAGAAAATTAGAGATTCCAAGGGAACTTTTCATGCAAAGATGGGCTCGATAAAGGACAGAAATGGTATGGACCTAACAGAAGCAGAAGATATTAAGAAGAGGTGGCAGGAATACACAGAAGAACTGTACAAAAAAGATCTTCACGACCAAGATAGTCACGATAATGTGATCACTGACCTAGAGCCAGACATCTTGGAATGTGAAGTCAAGTGGGCCTTAGAAA
Organism: Moschus berezovskii; assembly: GCF_049115385.1. Lineage (NCBI taxonomy): Eukaryota > Metazoa > Chordata > Mammalia > Artiodactyla > Moschidae > Moschus > Moschus berezovskii. The sequence goes on from NC_142472.1 coordinate 52,035,439, forward strand.
GCATCACTACGAACAAAGCTAGTGGTGGTGATGGAATTCCAGTTGAGCTATTTCAAGTCTTGAAAGATGATGCTGTGAAAGTGCTGCACTCAATATGCCAGCAGATTTGGAAAACTCAGCAGTGGCCACAGGACTGGAAGAGGTCAGTCTTCATTCCAATCCCAAAGAAAGGCAATGCCAAAGAATGCTAAAACTACCTCACAATTGCACTCATCTCACACGCTAGTAAAGTCATGCTCAAAATTCTCCAAGCCAGGCTTCAGCAGTATGTAAACCGTGAACTCCCAGATGTTCAAGCAGGTTTTAGAAAAGGCAGAGGCACCAGAGATCAAATTGCCAACATCCGCTGGATCATGGAGAAAGCAAGAGAGTTTCAGAAAAACATCTATTTCTGCTTCATTGACTATGCCAAAGCCTTTGACTGTGTGGATCACAATAAACTGTGGAACATTCTGAAAGAGATGGGAATCCCAGACCACCTGACCTGCCTCTTGAGAAACCTGTATGCAGGTCAGGAAGCAACAGTTAGAACCGGTCATGGAACAACAGACTGGTTCCAAATAGGAAAAGGAGTGCGTCAAGGTTGTATATTGTCACCTTGCTTATTTAACTTATATGCAGAGTACATCATGAGGAACGCAGGGCTGGAAGAAGCACAAGCTGGAATCAAGATTGCTGGGAGAAATATCAATAACCTCAGATATGCAGATGACACTACCCTTATGGCAGAAAGTGAAGAGGAACTCAAAAGCCTCTTGATGAAAGTGAAAGAGGAGAGTGAAAAGGTTGGCTTGAAGCTCAACATTCAGAAAACAAAGATCATGGCATCTGGTCCCATCACTTCATGGGAAATAGATGAGAAAACAGTGGAAACAGTGTCAGACTTTGTTTTTTTGGGCTCCAAAATCACTGCAGATGCTGATTGCAGCCATGAAATTAAAAGACGCTTACTCCTTGGAAGGAAAGTTATGACCAACCTTGATAGTATATTAAAAAGCAGAGACATTACTTTGCCGACCAAGGTCCGTCTAGTCAAGGCAATGGTTTTTCCCGTGGTCATGTATGGATGTGAGAGTTGGACTGTGAAGAAAGCTGATCGCCGAAGAATCGATGCTTTTGAACTGTGGTGTTGGAGAAGACTCTTGAGAGTCCCTTATACTGCAAGGAGATCCAACCAGTCCATTCTAAAGGAGATCAATCCTGGATGTTCATTGGAGGGACTGATGCTAAAGCGGAAACTGCAATACTTTGGCCACCTCATGAGACGAGTTGACTCACTGGAAAAGACTCTGATGCTGGGAAAGGTTGGGGGCGGGAGGAGAAGGGGACGACGGAGAATGAGATGGCTGGATGGCATCACCGACTCTGTGGACATGAGTTTGAGTGTACTCCGGGAGTTGGTGATGGACAGGGAGGCCTGGCGTGCTGTGATTCATGGGGTCGCGGAGAGTCGGACACGACTGAGCGACTGAACTGAACTGAACTGAACTGAATATTAAAGTATCATAAACAAATCATTTTGCCTACTGCTTAATTAAAAAAAAAAAATAATCCTGAGTCAGTTGGACTAAGTTACCATTTCTATATGAGATTCCCTCTCCCCTGACCCCTCCCCCAGGAGATTCAGTAAATGAGATAATTTAAAATTGCATTTCTTGCTGGGTAATACATTAACATTATTATTATTCTCAAGGAAAAGCTATCAGTTGACTTTTCAATGGAGTGGACCTTCCTGAGCAGTGTCTAAAGGGCAATGATTCCAACCCCTGTGAATTTTCAAGTAACACAAGTATTTCTACAGCTGAGACGGTTCCTCATCTCCCATCGCTGATTCTGTGACTGCACCGAACCTGTCCCGGATCCGCACACGGGTCCTCCTTCCCCAACACGAGCCCACCTGGAGCGGGGCAGCCCTAGGGGCTCCCCAGGGACTACCCTGCAGTTTAGGAAGCTCCCACACACACACATCTGTAACCCCAGGGCTCTGCTGCAAGAACCAGGGAAAATAGGACATCTATGGTTTGCTTCAACATGAAAAGGCAAAGAAAAAGAGAGACAGAAATAACTGTCACAGAATTATGACAACTGCTGAAATCTGCCCATTGGGTATAAGACGCTCACTGTAATAAATAGTTCCCTCTGCTTCTCGGGACTCCTGAAAATCTTCATGATAAAGTTTTTACCACGAGGCACGGGGTACCAAGGCCAAACAGAGGATTTCTGCTAATTCCAGGGGAGGGGGATGAGAGCCGGCACCCTCCATATGCACCAGCACCCTGCAGGGGGCCCACTCTCCACCCGCTCTGGGCCACAAACCAGCCCATGTGGACCATCAGTGGTGTCTCCAGGATGCTCCCTGGGCCCTCTCTTTGCCTCTTGTACTTCCTGTCTGATGGCCAGTGACACTAAATAAACCCCTCCGCGAAGAGATCCCAGCGCAGGTGGAAACGGAGGGGCTGACAGTGATGGGAAGGGACACCCCGCCACCAACAAGAGGGACGAGACAGGTTTGCAGGCTCTATAGGCTGGGGCGGCAGTGGTGGTGACTGCGGCACCCCCAGGGCACCTGCATTGAGGACAGGTGCTCAGGCTGTGGGCGGGGCTTTGTGCGGGCTTCTGGAGGATGGAGGGATGAGAGCTGCATCAGACACAACACAAGTGTCTTACACTCACGGGCTCTCATCTAACATTTTTATGGGCATAGTTTTCCCTAAGGCTGCATGACTAGAAAATGGGATTCAGACCAAGTATGTCTGGCTCCAAAGTCTACACTCTTTCCATTACATGATTTGTTTTCTCTTAAAACAAATGGGTGTCTGTGTTTGTGGAGGGTGTTTGTGGAGTTGATCTTGTTTTGCTTGGATGTGGAGGTGTGTGTCTAAGGAAGAGAGAAGATGTAGCAGGGACAGGATGGGACCCACCGTCCCCTCTCCGGCCACGTGAGAGGGACTGGTTTGGAGCCTGTGAGGACAGAGGATGAAGGACCAGTGCCATGAAGCTCTGGGTGGGAATAAGTCCAGGCAGCACTGCCTCTCTCCCAGTAAACAAAATCAGCACGGACTTGCGAAGAAGGCATTCCTCTCCCTGACCTCCAGTCCACAGGTGGCAGTCACTTTGGTCCCAAGGGGTCTGTTGGGTTAAAGTCTTACAGAGGCACCACCTACAGAGGTCATGACAAGTGCCCCTGACCCAGAGGCTCAAGTGGAAAGAACATAAGCAAATTCGTTCCTGAGACCATAGGAGATGTCACTGCCCCAAGGACACCCAGAAATAGCCGGGGAAGAAGTTAAGCCAACAAGAAGAGCATTGGAGTTAAGTTCTTATCAACAGGTGAAGATCTGGAGTCATGGAGACGTGGATGTAAATATGAATTGACCTTATTTACACTCACGAACTTCTGAAACCTAGGAGGGGCGGCATAATTGCTAAAGCACTTGTTCTTTCTCTGGACTCCCCCTCCCCAGCTCGATTCCCAGCTGACTGCCATGAGGTCCACAGCTCTGTCAGAAGTCAGCGCTGGCTGGTTTGCTCGGCCCTCTACTGCCCTCTACTGCTCTTCCCCTTCCCCACTGGGCTTAGTTTTCATACACTTGGACTCAGCTAGTCTGCCTCCTCTCCTGCTGTTGGGACCCTGCTCTCTTACCTGAATCTTTACTCCTCCTACTGTGGCATAATAGGAAATAAATATTTGCTCTTTGCCTCTGAGTCTTGGCACAAACTCCTAAAACACTCAGAATTCCCTGAGAAAAGAGTGTCTTTTGTATGCTGATGAGGTAGCTCACGGCAGGGCCCCTAGACAGCTTCAGATGGGGAGAGAGGACTCAACCCTGTGATTAGAGGTTTGGAGTTTTCCGACCCTTCTAATCTCCACGGAGGGGAAGGACTAGAGTGAGTTCAATCAGTCGATGATGTAATCAGTCATGCCAACATGGACACTTTGCTGGGAACTCGGAAACAACCACTAAGCTACAGGAACTTCCAGGCTGGTGACCACACAGAGGTGCTGGGGTGGGGGGGCCCCCAGAGAGGGCCTGGGAGCTCTACACATGTGCTTCCCTCAAATCTTGACCCACGATCTTGACAAGAGCTCTTGTCTCTTCCATGAGCTGTTAAAATAAACAGTAATTATAAGTAAAGCACCCTCTGGGTTCTGGGTCAGTCTAGTGAATTATTGAACCCAAGGGAAGGGGTTCTGGGAACCCCTGAATTTGTAGTTGGGGTGTCCCAGGGATCCCATTCCCACTGGCACCTGAAATGGAGGTGGTCCTGCAGAACTGTCTGTGACATAGGGTCTGTGCTAACTCTGGGAAATTAACTGTTGGAATCAACTTAACGTGCTGGATTCCCAGGAGGTCCTAGAGAATTAGGGAACCGATCATTATAGGAGAGATGACTCAACCCCCATCCTCTTTGGGTTGCTGACATTCATCTTAGATGTCCTGGCCATTCTGACACTGCCAGGTGGCCAGGACACCCTCCTGGCCTCAAAGGAGAGACTGACACAGGAGCAGCACTGAGCAGTCAGGGCGGGGCCTCCTCCATGCAGCCCTCCTGGCAGAACCACCCTCTTCGCTCACGTGGGTGGTGACCACAAACTGTAGTGGGCCTTTCTGCCTCTGCTCCTGTCCTCCACACAGCAGCTGGAGGGATCCTTTTACAAAGGAAGTCAGATCATGCCTCTCCCCGCAGTGGGTCCCCATCTCCTTCATGCTTCCTCTTTAACTATGACTTTAGCTCCCTGGCCCTAAGTCCCTCCCCACCAGCCCACCAGCCTCCTCCCTGTTCTTGGAACATTCCAGGCAGCACCCACCTACAAGATCTGCACAGTCTGGAACATTCTTCCCCTAAAGAGCTTATGACTAATTCCCTCACCTCCTTCAAGTGTCTGCTCAAATGTCATTTCCAAGAGGTTCGTCTTGATTATCCTATTTAAAACTGAGAGTGACACACGTTCCTATGAAACCCCATAGACTTCCACCTCCTTTTCAAGCTCACCGGTCTTTTGTTCCATCGTGTGAGGTACGACTTAGTGACTAAACAACAACAAAAATGAGGTACCCTGTAATTTAATTATGTATTAGGTTTATTGTGTACTTTCCGTCTTCCCCCTGTTAGAGCAGAAAATTCATCAGAGTCAATACCTACATCCGTTTCATTCCCTTACATATTCCAAAAGCCTGGCCTAATAAATGCCCCACACACGTTAGCTAAAGGAATGACTTTGTGATGAGCAGGACCCTATAGGGTCTTCGCAGAACAGACCTCCCTTGCTGTCTCAGCTGGTCCTCCACCTGCCTTTGTCTGTAGAAAAATTGCAGGCTCCTATGTTTTCCCTGAGTCCCAAAGAGTCAATTTAACCAGAGAAGTGAGAAAATGCAGGAAGAAAGGAAACAGTCAAGCAAAACAAAATAATAGTTTAGTCGTTGAACAAAGTCAAAGATCTTTAGTTCCACCTCAAGGGCTGTAGAGGATATTCTGAACTGTGTCCTCTGAGCTGTTTTGCAACTATTGAATGAAACCCCACCAGGTGAGAGAAGTTAACTGCACGCTGTCCACAAGCACTTAGCCCCCAGACGAGTTGCAACCAGGTTGACGATGCCGACCCCGATTACCTCACCATCAACAAAATCAGAAGAAAGGTCCACAAGCTGACCACACACCCCACGTCCCCTTCCCTCACCCTGTCTTTATGAACCTGTCCCTGAAAGCTTTCAGGGAGTTCAGACTTAAGCACCAGCTGCCTGTACTCCTCGCCTGCAGTGAACGCTGCCCTCAGCCTCGGGGTCAGCACACTCACTTTACTGCGTGAGGGTGAGAGGATTCATTTGGTTCAGTAACAGTTAGTGTGGAGGGTCCTAACGGAAAGGCTGCACTGTGGCCCTCTGGGAAGGTGGACACTGGACACCAGATGGACCCTGGAGGAAGAGAGGCCAGTCCAGCCGTTCAGGGCTTGTACCTGACCAGTGTTCTCTCTCTCTCCTTGACAAAACTCCAGAAGTTCCTCTGAGCTCTCTATTCAACGAGTCTCATTCTCGGGCTCTGTCTTTGAATGGCCTGGCCCAGTTTTAGCAAGAATCCCGCTGTCAGTGTAGGGAGACCTCCTCCCCCTTGAGGTCTGAGTAACTTTTATGTCTGACCAAAGTCCTCCCCATCCACCCTTGACACCTGAGCACCCTAGCCTGCTGTCAGCAAGTCAGTTCAGCCAGGGTCCCTGCCCTTGATGTCTCATTAATTTGCCATCCACAGACTCCCCTCTCTCTGCTCATTGTCTGTAAATACCCAGCTCTCTATGCTGTATTCTGAGTTAAGCCAGATCTCTTCCACAATTGCAATAGGTATCAAGTCTTAAATAAAGACTTCCTTACCATTTTAATAAGCATCAGCATAATTTTTTCTTTAAAATCCTGTGAGTTGGAACAAGTCACATAACTTCAGTTTTCTCATCTCATCAATCAACTAAGATAAGATCTTTTAGACATTGTCCAGCCTTCAGTTCAGTTCAGTTCAGTCGCTCAGTCGTGTCCAACTCTTTGTGACCCCATGAATCACAGCATGCCAGGTTTCCCTGTCCATCATCAACTCCCGGAGTTCACTCAAACTCACCTCCATCGAGTCGGTGATGCCATCCAGCCATCTCATTCTCTGTCGTCCCCTTCTCCTCCCGCCCCCAATCCCTCCCAGCATCAGAGTCTTTTCCAGTGAGTCAACTCTTCGCATGAGGTGGCCAAAGTATTGGAGTTTCAGCTTTAGCATCAGTCCTTCCAATGAACACCCAGGACTGACCTCCTTTAGGATGGACTGGTTAGATCTCCTTGCAGTCCAAGGGACTCTCAAGAGTCTTCTCCAACACCATAGTTCAAAAGCGATCACCTTTCTTCACAGTCCAACTCTCACATCCATACATGACCATTGGAAAAACCATAGCCTTGACTAGACGGACCTTGGTTGGCAAAGTAATGTCTCTGCTTTTTAATATGCTATCTAGGTTGGTCATAACTTTCCTTCCAAGGAGTAAGCGTCTTTTAATTTCATGGCTGCAATCAGCATCTGCAGTGATTTTGGAGCCCCAAAAAATAAAGTGTGACACTGTTTCCCCATCTATTTCCCATGAAGTGATGGGACCAGATGGCATGATACTAGTTTTCTCTATGTTGAGCTTCAAGCCAACATTTTCACTCTCCTCTTTCACTTTCACCAAGAGGCTTTTTAGTTCCTCTTCACTTTCTGCCATAAGGGTGGTGTCATCTGCATATCTGAGGTTATTGATATTTCTCCCAGCAGTCTTGATTCCAGCTTGTGCCTCTTCCAGCCTAGCGTTCCTCATGATGTACTCTGCATAGAAGTTAAATAAGCAAGGTGACAATATACAGCCTTGATGTAATCTGTTTCCTACTTGGAACCAGTCTGTTGTTCCATGTCCAGTTCTAACTGTTGCTTCCTGACCTGCATACAGGTTTCTCAAGATGCAGGTCAGGTTGTCTTGTATTCCCATCTCTTTCAGAATTTTCCACAGTTTATTGTGATCCACACAGTCAAAGGCTTTGGCATAGTCAATGAAGCAGAAATAGATGTTTTTCTGGAACTCTCTTGTTTTTTCCATGATTCAGCGGATGTTGGTAATTTGATCTCTGGTTCCTCTGCCTTTTCTAAAACCAGCTTGAACATCTGGAAGTTCACGGTTCACATATTGCTGAAGCCTGGCCTGGAGAATTTACTCAACCCCAAATTGACCAAGCACTTTAGCACCCTGTACCTAGAACTTTTTCTTCAGCACCCTAGGGGACAGGTTCCCCAAATCTGGTCCACCTCTCTATATCCTGGAATCTACTCTTTGCACGGTAACACAATGACACTCCAGATGTCCCCTAGACACAGTGGAAGGGAACCAGTCCCAAAGCACCCTTCAACAAGGGAGACCAGGGACTTCCCTGATGGTCCCGTGGCTAAGACTCCACACTCGGGGGACCCAGGTTCCATCCCTGGTCAGGGAACTAGAGCCCACATGCAACTTAGAGTTCACATGCCCCAACTACAGAGTTCGCATGCTGCAACTAAACATCTCTTATGCTGCAACTAAGATGCATTGCAGCTAAATAAATTAATTAATTAAAAAAAAAGAGTGATACCAACTCAATTTTTAGGTTAATATTCAGATGGTATAGTCAATAATATGCCTGCTTTTATCTCAGCATAACATTTTAAACTGCTTATCACGTAGACAATCTTCTATTCCTGAATACTCACATAAACCCAGTGGGCTGGGAAGGCTCTGCGTGTTAACACAGGGGGTGAGAGCAAGCCCTGCAGCCTACACACGCCCCCTGAGCACTCAGTTACAATGCGCAAGATCAAGCCCACCTCAGATCCTTTTTAGCTTTAAAAATTATCATCTTGCCCCCTGAACAAAAAGACCAGGCAATCAAGTTTTACACAGTAAGGGTCTTAACGAGACAAGTTTTAAATAGCTTAATAAAAATGTGTTTATAAAATAATCTTAAGATGCTTTGATGATGAACATATACTCTGTGTATCTATAAATGCTGCTGTATGCAGTCACTGACAGTTTAGCTTTAAAGAAATTATAAGTTGTGAGGAAATTCTCAAGTGCCCAAAGCCTACAGGATGTAAATCTCTGCAAAGATATGCTCAAAGTTAATTTATACTTTGTTCTAGCTAAAAATAGACTTGAGCACCTGGTGACTGCAAAGATGATCCAATCTGTTGGGTTTTTTTCACTGTCTCTTAGATGCTTCAAGTCAGTCTTAATTGTTGAAAATATATACTTAGTGTCAGCATCAAAGTGTCTGTGACATCACTGCTGTTTAAAATAAATTTACACATGAAATTATTTCTAACAAATCTGCTAACTGATAAGCCGAATGAAAATGAGTTAACATTTAATTGGAAAAAAACTCTACTTTCAAAACAAGAGGAAAGCACTATATGGAAGCAGTTTAGAAGATAAAAAAAAAAGAAAGAAAAAAATCCACAGAAAATACTGTGATATCATTTGTATGATGCTATATGAGGGTTCCTCTATCAAACTTAAATTAGTGTCAGAAATAGTGAGAAAATTCATCTCAGATGACTTCTTATAATATTAGAAATAAACAAAAGTTCCAATTTGTCAAAACTCAAGCCCATTCAGTAGTCACTGTACCTGTGTTATTCTCACATTTGAATAACAATCAGTCACAAGTTAATCTTGATTTGTTAAGGAGTAAATTCAATTGAAAAAGTTACTCTTGAAATTCCTCTAATGAAGAAAGGTTTTCAAAAGGTAAATGAGAAAAACAAATATTGGGTTTTCCCAATGTTTCAAATTGGAAAGTCATTAAAAAGTCCTTTTATTCGTTGATGTCATTGGAATACAAGATGTGAGGACTTACCTGGTCTCTATGGCCCTAACTTTTCAATTATTGAACACACTATTTGAATACAGCCATCAAAAATCAATGAAAGAGTCTTTTGTTATAAGAAAAAAGGAACACAGAGAAATTTAAGGGGTAATTCTACATATTACTGATACTATATGTTTTTGCTTATACCCTCAAGCTTATAAAATAAGTTCCTATAAAATAGCAACTAAATTTGTGGAAAGGAGCAAATGTTATCTTTTATCTTCATAGTTTATAAAGGAAAATCAGAGAGTCCTCTCTTTTCTCTCAGCTTATCTGACACAATTCCAAGTACTTGACAGTTGTTATTTAATATTTTCCAAATAATCACAGGCCAGTGAAAGGCACCAATACATACATTTTATGAGGGAGAAAATAGGACACATCGAGTCAACTGTCCACTGTAAGAGCCACACCAGGAAACAGAACCCAGAATCGTCTGGGAAATGGAAGGAGTGGCCGTCAACCTGCGGTACAGTTATCACCCGCACAATCCCCATTAGAACCAATGTGTCTGGGGTTGATTCACTTTTACCTCGAGAGCTTCGCTCTGTTTTTGCCACCGAATGTTTCCTATGTGAAAACCCAGCAAGCCTTGAATCTCAGTGCAAAGTGCCATAATTTAAAACATTCACTCATTTACCTATTATCCTGGGTCTCCATTATCACTTGTCTTGGAATATCTGTCTGGGAAAACCATGAAAATATTTTTCCTCCTTCCAAGTCGTTCCCGTAAGCGTGGACTCCAGCCCAGCTTGCCTGGCCAGCGGAAGGGCTGCTTTCCCCTCAGCGTCCATTCATCATCTGATGTGGGAAAGCATCGCTGTGCTGGGTGTTTGCGCTCCTTACAGCAGGGTTCTCCCGTCGCAGTGTCACCTCCCTGGGCTACACCTGCTGATCAGCAGCCCACGGGCCTTCTTCAGGTAAAACTGATCAGCTAATGGGTTCTGGCTTTTCCCCAAAGCAAAGAGGAGCTATTTTCATCCGAGAACCTTCCTTATTTCTTTCTGCAGGAGGTGTGGAAGATGTTGTGGACGTTCTTGGGCCCCGTGCTCCCCGCCTTCATCTCAGCAGACGTACGATACTCCCTGGCAAGTGCTCTTCTTCTTGCTCTGGTGACACCCGTATCTTGGCATCACTTCTGGGATCCTGAAAGAAAAACCAAGGAAGGGTAAAAAAGGAGTAGGGGAAAGTCCTCCCAGTAAAGGCACAGATGAGGCAGCTCCTCGTGGCTGACAGCCACAGTGCTGAGCTCTAGGGACTTTCTAATTATAAGCTGCTGGTTGTGTCAGAGCCCTGCCTAGGAGCATGGCACCTGGTCTCTGCTCACCACCAGCAGACACACGTCATAACCACACACGGCCGTCGCTATAAATAAAAACACATCCACTTAACTTAGTTCCATGTTCTCAGTCCCTACGCATTTCTCCTCATCCCTCCAGTTCCCTGGCTTCTTCCAAGTGGAATATGTGCTTCGCACATTGTACCTTTTCTCAGGAACAGTACCCCAAGACCCAAGCCTGTGACTTTATACATTATAACTCACATCTGAAAATGAAACATCTATGTCTAATAAAAAAAACAGTATCTTAAGAGCAATATGCTTAAGAACCATGGGTGCCTGCAACAGTCTAACATGTTAAGAAATAAACTAGAAGGAAAAAATGACAAATTTTGACAATCAGGCTAAACAAGAGGGATGCATGAGACTGAATTTTCTACCCACTCCTGCAAGTATCATGGTTACAAATCCTTTATAATGTCCAAGGCATGACAAGTCTTAAACATGATGGCATTTCTTTGGGGGAGACAGCTGTGTGAAAGCAGGAACCTTTCACACATCTGTGAAACACCAACCTAAGAAATACCAACTCTGCCAGTGGTGAGGGGAGACCAGGTGCCATGCTCCTAGGCAGGGCTCCAGTGCAACCAACAGTTTATAATTAGAAAGCCCCTGGAGCTCAGAACCATGGAGCTTAGGAACACCAAGCTAAGTGGTGGTGTTTCAGACGCTCGACTAGGAAGTGAGGGGCAGAAAACGAGAAAACCAGCTGCTAAGTTATTCTGTTTTTGCTACCCAGCAATGTTGCCTTGTAGACAAAAGTAATGCAGAGATCATAATCTAAGCTATATTCAGATCACTCTAGATTCTTGGATTCATGAAAACCCAGGGAAGAAACAAGACTCACTGCAAATTCTTCCCCAAACACTTCCCTAGTGACTTGGTATCATAAAAATATCCCTGGGTGCCATGAGTGAGTGAGATTAATGGAAACAAACCCATCCAAAATCTTATTCCTCTTTTATATGAAATTGTATATCAAATGGGCTTCCCTTGTGGCCCAGCTGGTAAAGAATCTGCCTGCAATGCAGAAGACCTATGTTCAATCCCTGGGTTGGGAAGATTCCCTGGAGAAGGGAAAGGCTACCCACTCCAGTATTCTGGCCTAGAGAATTCCATGGACTGTATATATAGTCCATGGGGTTGCAAAGAGCCGGACACGACTGAGCGACTTTCACTATATATCAAATATTTTGTCTGCCACCGGTCAAGAAAGAGAATAATTCTAGACTTTAGGTTAAAATTTAAGAATTAAAACTAAACTAGGGAATTATAGTCACAAGACAGTGGAAGCCTTTTGTATGATAGTGGATTTTAAAAATTGAACTCTTCAGTTTGAAGTGTTCAGATTCAGAGCAGTTGTGTATAATAAAGCAGAAGAACAGGATTGGTTTCTTTACCTGTAAAACGAGAGAACTGGAATGTGTTGATATCAACACTATCAAAGTTATCAACACTTCTAAAATTCTATCATTCTAGATACATATACATTCTTTGAACTCATCAACAGTTGTGAGAAATGGAATTAATCCAAATATATCTTTTAAATACAAAAAAATTGTCAATGAAAATGTCCTTTTAAAGATAACTGTAAAATATGAGTGTATTGTTGAAGAGACGCAGGCTTTATATGAATGTTTATGGTAAAATAAGAGCCTCTGAGGGAAACCTGGAATGGCTTATGCTTGGAGCAAGACCTTCTTCAAGACTTCGCCTGCAGCCCATGAGGCGTGTCCAAGCAGGAGGTCCTGCCTCTCTGAGAATGTTAGCTGGAAACAGGAGAATTGCTGTGAGTGGACCACTGTGTATCCATGCTCAGCAACTCCACTGCTTCTGTTGCTAGTTCCAGCTTGTCAATACCTCTGAGAATATGTGTTCTATCATCTGGGGCGTCCCTGGTGGCTCAGATGGTAAAGAATCCACCTGCAGTGTGGGAGACCTGGGTTCGATCCCTGGGTTGGGAAGACACCCTCCCGCCCACCCCCCTCCCCGTAGAAGGGAAAGGCTACCCACTCCAGTATTCTGGCTTGGAGAATTCCATGGACTGTATAGTCCATGGGGTTGCAAAGAGTCAGACACAACTGAGAGACTATCATTTTCATTTTCTGTCATCTGGGATGTTAACTAACCTGGCACGTTTGATAAACTTGCTAAACAGCAAAAAGCCTCATGGCAAATTATAACTTTCCCCCAGATGGACAATGGATCATCAGTACAAAAAAATAAATAAATCTTTGGGTCGTTTTTCCTAAATAACTCTGAGCTATAATGAATGCACATCACACATACTTTTTGCCATCATTTCTAGCAGGATACAGCAACTTGCCCCAGCATATTATTATGGTCAGGATACCGTCTTTCTCCTGACCCCTACTGAGCTGCTGTCTGAACAGTTTTGTCGAAGGCAGAAGTGCATTGAAGATGTGTCCCCGTGCATCCATGTTGGGACCCAAGGACCACCACGTCCTAACCACTCACGACCACTCGCTAGCAACCCCATCTTCAGTTTTAGCATCACTTCTGTTATGAACATCTGACCCACAATTTGGAATTCCAGAAACTATTTCCCTTTTTTGGACACTGAGCCATTTGCGCATGTGAGTGTCCCCAGGACTTGTCTCACTCGCTGATTATTCAAAACTCACCCTCTGTGACTGAACAACTATACTTGCAGTGACCATGCAAGTGGGTAAGAGAAGGCACTGAACTGCCTGGGACATCAGTTTCCCAAATGATAGTCACAAATTAGAGTCATTTCATAATGTTTCTCATATTTGAGATGCACCATACCATTCTGAGGATCTTTGACCTACTATGTATCACCTCTTTGATTATTTACTTAATGTTTTTCTTTCTTAAAATAACTCTCTACTTAAATAAAAAAGGAAACTTTCCACCCACAATATAAATGGAAACCCAGTACCACTTTCCACAAATAGAGGGTAGCTCTAAAAATAAACAAAAGGAACACAAAAGGAATCTTATTAAATTCTGGTTGAAAGCAAGTGCCCACGAAAAACACTGAGGGAGGCTTTGACTTGCTCCTTCTTCATTATAGAGGGGGTTTTGTAGATTTATGGGACATTTACTGCCTTCAATAATTTCATTCAGGAAAATGAATGACTGAAAGTTAAGTATCCATTTCAAGACCTTAGAAAAAAGATGATGGGGATAAATCCAAAGAAAATAAGACTAAGAGTAGAATTAACAAAATAGAAAACAAAGATACAATGGAAAAGTGAGTTATTTTAAAAGTCTAATAAAATTGGCCAATTTGCAGCAAGACTGATCAACATAAAAGAAGTAATATACATAATATATACATATATATAGGGATGAAAATGGGCTGCATCAGGAATTTAAAAGATAACAGAATATTACTTTTTAAACTTCATTTATTTATTTGTTTTTGGTCATGCCATGTGGCTTGCAAGATCTTACATCTCCTACCAGGAATTGGCTACATTCTGTGCTTCCCAGATGGCACTAGTGGTAAAGAAACTGCCTGTCAATGCAGGAGATGTAAGAGACATGGGTTCGATCCCTGGGTCAGGAAGATCCCCTGGAGTAGGAAATGGCAAGCCACTCCAGTATTCTTGACTGGAAAATCCCATAGACGAGAGGAGCCTGTCAGGCAACAGTCCATGGGGTCCTACAGTCCATGGGGTCACAAAGAGTCTGACACGACTGAAGTGACTTAGCATGTCACCAGGAATTGAACTCAGACCCTCGGCAGTGAAAGTGCAGAGTCCTAACCACTGGACCACCAGGGAATCCCCTAAAAATAACTCTAAGGTAATGAATTTTCAAACTTTGAAAATAGACAAATTATTGGAAAAATATAAAGTACCAGACAAATTCAAGAAACAAGTCAATCCAAAATAGTTTCATTCACTGATATTCAAAATCTCCCCAAAGGAAAAACATTAGATGGTTTTACTGAAAAGATGTACCAAATATTTAATAAGCAAGGTAACTCTAAAACAACAAAGTCTACCAGAAAACATAAAAACAGACAATATGCCCAAATAATGTCATCTGTCTGATAATATTCCCAAATCCAGTTATCTAAACCAGACTGGCACAGTATGGAAAAGGAAAATTACTGGCCAATGTCATTCATGAACACAGATGCAAAAATTCTAAATACATATTAGCAAGCTGAATGCAGCATATATAGTATAATAATACAAGATAATAGTCTATGACCTAATTGATTGGGCTAATCAGAGAATCAAATTCCATACCCATTAAAGACCTTCTGTCAAATAGGAAAGAAAACAAAAAACATTTAGTAAAGAGGAAGTAGACGGGAACTTCTTAATGAGCAAACCTCCCACTGGGTTATCTCTGTGTCTAGTAAACATTTCACTGGACAGGGACGGGAGATGGGGGGAATCATCACCTTTCACAGGTGGGACATTCAAAAAGTATTTCAGACAAGTCAACAGAATTAATGATAGAGTTGACTCAGATTACTGATAGAAGTTCAACTGTATTTCTACCTATCAGCAAAAGTTTTTTTAAGGTATTTTTAGAGACAGCCATTTATAATATCAAGAAAAAAAAAGTTACCTTGGAATAATTATAACAAAAAACTTGTATAAAAATTTTAGGTAGAAAAATCTATAAACTTGAACAAAAGACACCCTTTTAAAACGGTGATATGTATATGATGCAGGGCAGGAAGGCTCGATATCACTGAAATGCCCCCTCTCCTCCAATTGGTCTTTTAATTCAGAGACATTCCAATCAAAATCCCAACAACCTTTCAAAATAAAATTTGAAATTCTAAAAGTTCCATGGGAAAACAAGGGGATAAGAATAAAGACAGTCTTTCTAAATAGCAAACTGTAATGTAAAACTATAATACCCGAGTTGGTATGGTATTCAAACAGAAACAATCAAAGGGTATAAAGCTCAGAAACAGATCCTTGCATTAATGGAAACTTGATACGTGACAGAGGTGTTGGTAGAGTACAGTGGGGAAAGCTGGACTGTTCAAGAAATGTTACTGGGACAAGTGCTTATCCACCTGGAAATAGAAATGTATTTGAACCTCACAGTGCATACAAGTATCAATTCCAGGTATTAAGGACATAAGTGAGACAATCAAACCGTAAAGTTTCTAGAAAGAAATATAACCCAATATCCTCATGGCCTCAGGGTAGAAATGACCTCCTTAAACAGCAGATAGCACGAACCACAGAAGAAAAAGATGACTACAAAAAAAAAAAAAAAAAGAAAAAGATGACTACATTCAAACCACATTAAAAAGATGAACATCTCAAGCTATATACATCAGGAGAACATACTTGCCACACAGATAATCAACAGAGAACTCTTGAAAATAAAAAAGAAACTACCTCAAAGGAAAGTGGGCAAAAGAGTCTAATTTATACATACTCTTTTTCATGCATCAGTTCAGTTCAGTTCAGTCGCTCAGTCGGGTCCGACTCTTTGTGACCCCATGAAACACAGCACGCCAGGCCTCCCTGTCCATCACCAAATTAAATGTCTACTATATTGTGTCTCCAGCATGGGATAATGTTGAAAATACATTTATAACATGATAGAGTTGTACATAATGACATCTTTGTTTGAAGTAGTATCTTTAACATCTTTCATCTATTATCATAATAGCTGTTCATTAAGAATGAGGTACAGATGGACTAATAGACTCAACATAACAAGGTTTTTAAAAAGAGGAAGGAAGAGGAAAGAAAGGGGAGGGGAGGCAAGGAGAGAAGAGATTTGCAGAAAGGGTCACCCTTGTATTGTAACCTCATTTTTGCTGCCTTTGTGAGGAGCATCTATTCCTTCCCTAAACACCACTCATGCCCTCTCTTCTTATCAAGGTATGCACCCAAGGCCTTGTGAAACCACCCTGAGAACTTTCTCCATAAGCATTCAAAGTATCCCTCAGGGTTCCCAAGACCCCCTCAGTACCAATAGATCCTTCTTCATTCATATGAAATTCTGCACATGGTATTTAAATACTATTTATTTAATAGTATTAAATAGGGGAGAAAAATTTGGTACCTCCAATTGTATCTCTTTGGCATGAGAATGAATTTGGACTGATAAGCCACAATGGACCTGGAGGTTATCATACTAAGTGAAGTAAGTCAGAAAGGAAAAGACAAATACCGTATGACATCACTTATATGTGGAATCTAAAATGTCACACAAGTGAACTTATTTACGAAACAGACTGATAGACATAGAGAACAGACCTGTGGCTGTTAACAGAAAGGGCAGTCAGGGAGGGATGGACTGGGAGTTTTGGGGTTAGTAGATGCAAACTAGAACTTCCCTCATAACTCAGTCGGTAAAGAATCTGCAATGCCGGACACCTGGGTTTGATTTCTGGGTCGGGAAGATCCTCCAGAGAAGGAAATGGCAACCCACTCCAGTATTCTTACCTGGAGAATCCCATGGACAGAGGAGCATGGTAGGCATTCATGGGATCACAACAGTTGGACACGACTTAGCAACTAAATCACCACAGATGCAAACTGTTATATAAGGATGGATAAACTACACGGTCCTACTGTGCAGCACAGGGAACTATATTGAATATCCTGTGATAAACCATAATGGAAAAAGAAGATGAAAAATAATATATATACATATTTATGTATGTATAATTGAATCACTTTATCACCTAAGGACTGATTTCCCTTAGGATTGACTAGTTGGATCTCCTTGCAGTCCAAGGGCCTCTCAAGAGTCTTCTCCAACACCACGGTTCAAAAGCATCAGTTCTTTGGTGCTCAGCCTTATCTATGGTCCTTCTCTCACATCCATACATGACTACTGGAAAATTTAGGCTGATGCTTTGTAAGGCCGCAAAGACTCAGGAAGAAGCTTTGACCGTCTCACTAACCATCTAAAGGAACTCAGAGCGTCTATTCCAGGATGGACCGTCACCGTACAGAACTGTGGTATGAACTAGCCACATGGACAGGGAGGACCCTGCAGTCTGGCTGCTGCAGTTCGCCTGTGTCCCGTTGGCGCTGCCTGGTCCAGCAAACAGCTGTTACCAAATGCTTGCTTTCTTATCTTCGGGTCAATTGCTTTCCTCCCCTTTGCAGTCCCAAACCACTACTGCCATTACCCTGTCTTTAGCTGAAGATGGTACTGAGGTTGAGGGCTCTGGCCGTTTCAGTGAATTATTCAGGTCCTGGGTCTCTCCACGTGCCTGTGTTTGTCACTCAGCCGTGTCTGACTCTTTGCGACCCCGTGGACTGTAGCCTGCCAGGCTCCTCTGTCCATGGGATTTTCTAGTCAAGACTACCGGAATGGGCTGCCATTTCGTTCTTCAGGGGATCCTTCCAACCCAGGGATTGAACCTGGGTCTCCTGCATTGCAGGCAGATTCTTTACCATCTGAGCCAGACTCCTTAATAAAATTTTGTTTGATTTTCTCACCTTAATCCTCAGACAAAGCAGCAGAACTTAGAAGGTAGACAAAACTTTCTTCCTTATAGTTTCCTCATTTTACAGGTTAAGACACCAAAGCTAAAAGAGGTTAGAGGCTGTGCCTACAGCCTATGGGCGAGGAGAAGTGGACAAGATGACAGATGTCCTCAGGACCTGTCGATGTCAGTTTACTGAGATGTTAGCTCTGCAGGTGGGGTGCAAGACAGCAAGTGTGTCACACCTTCAAGAGCACCTGAGGACACCAGGGAGTGACCCGGCCCCAGCAGACCTCTCCGCCCCAGGTAGGGGATTTCAACAATAAACCAGGCTACTTTCACAGAATAACACTGAAAAACAGAGCACATCAACGTTTACAAAGCCTTTGTGACATATTATTTTACTTATTCTCATGATTACTTTGTGCTAATCCAAGATCAAAATATACAGACAAAAGAAGTATTAAAATGTCTTAATTCTCAGCACACATGCTATGATTCACACACACACTCACACCTTTATTCAGTGCAACAAATATCCATTTCTTGGTGTGCAGTGGCCAGTCTGTATATGCAGATAAATGAACACATCTCTCCCTATAATTAACTGTATCTGTGTGCGTGTGTATGTGTGTGTTAGTCGTTCAGTCATGTCCGACTCTTTGTAACCCCATGGACTGTAACCCACCAGGCCTCTCTGTCCGTGGGATTCTCCAGGCAAGAATACTAGAGTGGACTGCCATTCCCTTCTCCAAATTAAGTGTATATTTATTGCTATTTCATCCTTATTGTTTTAAACTACAGAAATGTTTTGTTCCTTGCTGACTACCACTATATAGGATTTTTATACTCTATGTTTAATGTTTCTATTGTATATAAATCTCCATCTGATAATGAATCCATTTTTGAGTGCTTCAGTATACCACACGTTTACTCCTATAAATCCTTTACAATGACAAAACATGGAAGATAAAAGCTACTAGCCTTTCTTATGGCATCTAATATGATTGAACAGCAGTCTAATGCAAGTTTAAACATAAGAAATATAAACATTCAAACTATCCATACTAATAAATCTGACAGTTCCTCAATAAGAAAAATCAAATTAATCATGATATGTTAAATCTAGGGGTTTTTTTTTTACTGCTTTCACGATAATTTTGTGTTTATTTCATTAACATGGTCAAGAATATTAGAATATCCTAAATTTTGAATACAGTGGAAATGTTACTGATAGTAAAACTGTAATGTAGTGTGGTAAGAGTACCTTGCAGAGGTGCAGCGTTTTTAATTTGTTAGAGTGATTTCATAGATACCGTCTTGTTTCAGTCTCATAAAAGCCTAGTGATTTGGTAGCAAATTACTAATTCCATTTACAGTTAAGGAAATTGGTGTCCAGGAAAGTCAAGCACTATCTCAAGGACTTAAACTAAGGCTTTTACTCCATCTCTTACCTTAGTCTTGCTATTGTCTGCCTGACACAATATAGACACTGAACTATCATGTCCTTCTCTGCCCATATGTTTCCCCAAAGGAGAAGTTGGCTGCCCCTCTCATATCACTGAAGGTGGAGGCCACGGCCTGGGAATCTTATAATCTCTCGTGCCCGCCTTCCTCACGGTGGCCCAGGACAGCTTGCCCCATCCACACAGAGTCATCACAAAGACCGGCCTGAACGACATCTACAAGTACCTAATGAACTGCAGGCCAGTCCCGCACATACGAGACGCCAGTCTTTGCTCACGGAATATTCTCTAACACACGAAGGGACATGACAAGTTCATGGTCTCTGCCCACTGACCCTTGTCCTTCTCTCACGCATCAGGAGCCAAACAGTTGGTGGCCTACAATGGCGATTAAGGAACCAGCCTGGCGGTCAGCCCTGGCCAGCTGTGGAATCCACGCATTTGGCCTCATGGCCCGAAGCCACTGCCCGCGGCTAATACAAACACAGTGTGTCCATCCAGCAAAAATGCCCTGCTTTGGAAGCCAGGCTCTCCCATAGCAGGTGGGGTTGGCACCATATATGATCTCATTCAAGGAGCAGGAAAGAAACATGCCACCTCCACTTACCAGGGCGAATATTTCTTTGAGTTGCTCTACTTGAAACAGAAACAGGTCGGACGCCCAGGGTTTAAATCATGACCACGTGACCGAAGGCCGTGTCTGAGGAAGCGGGGACTCGAGGGGGCCCCTCCCCCTTCACTGTTCTCAACAACCCTGAGCTCTACCTGTTTCAACCACACAAGTCTCCATAGAAACCGTCTTTTCACCCCTTTATAGCAAAGACTCAAGCCAGAAGAGACTTCAGCGACCTCTTGCGAATAGAACACACATTCCTCTAAAGATGGGAATTAAAAATCAGCAATACTTCTCATCATGTTCGATCAGACACATTCACGTACAGCTAAATCCTCTGTGATGTGCTGCAAAATTCACCGTTGAAAGTCCCTAACATTACAGAAACAAGGAGCCAGACAGACAGACTCCTGACCCACAGGAGCCTTCACTGGAATTACCCTTGGAATAACAGTATTGCTCTCCTTGCTGTCAGAGCAAAACATGAGTCAGCACAGACTTGAAAAAGGCATCTGTGCAAAACAGAGAAGTCAGATGAATTCACCTTGTAAACCAAGAGCCCAAAATGTAAGACAAAGGAAGAATTGCAGCCGTTATTAATGACAGAACTGCCTGGGCACAGTCTACTGTAGAGAAAGTCATGGATACTACAGCCATTATGTGACCCCAGATAAACATCCCTGAAATGAAAGATTTACATAATGTTTTACAGAGCCCAGATTAAAGTCAAAGTTAACGGATATTTATTATGTAGGGTGTTTGATGGTGTGTCCTGTGTGCCTGCTCAGTCATGTCCAACTCGTTGTGACCCCATGGACTGCAGGTTCCTCTGTCCATGGGGATTCTCCAGGCAAGAGTACTGGAGTGGGTTGCCATTTCCTTCTCCATGGGATCTTCCCAACCCAGGGATTGAACCCGTGTCTTGAGTCTGCTGCACTGCAGGTAGATCCTTTACCACTGGCACCACCTGGGAAGCCCTCATGTGTGTACGTGTATGTGTGTACAATTAAAGATTTCCAGTAGAATGTACTGCAGAAAAAATATCGTATATCAAATCTAATAAGAAAAATGTATAAATTATCCCCTCAAGTGTCCCAAGTGTTCTCTTCTGTGTTATACAAACCTTCCTCATCTTTGCAAGGAGGTCCTCCAGAATGTCTTATTCACCTTTGCCTCCCCTGGTCAGATACAAGGCCGTGGATACAGAAGGTATTCAATACAGAATGAATCATTTCATCACTCTGGCCATTTCCAGGTAACAAGAGACATCTATACTTTCGCAGCATGTCTTGGATCGAGTGGATCTAGTGTCAGCATTTGGTCCATCAGAGGGCAGAGTTAATCATTGGAGACAAGGATTTGGAGGGGCTACTACTGGAATAAGCTCCCTGGAGTCTCAGACTGACCTTTAAAAGCTCAATTATCTTCCAAGTTTATACAAAATTAATATGCCATATGGGTGAATTGTATAGTATGTGAATGATATCTCAATAAAACTTTCACTTTTTTTAGATTTTTTTTTTTAACGTGGACTGTTTTTAAGTCTTTATTGACTTCATTACAATATGGCTTCTGTTTTATGTTTTAGTTTTTTGGCCTCGAGGATCTTAGCTCCCAGGCCAGAGATGGAACCCATACCAGCTGCACTGGAAGGTGAAGTCTTAACCCACTGGACCACCAGGGAAGTCCCTCAGTAAAGCTTTCAAAAATCATATATGAAAGATAGATTATATGATTGAAATAGATCTCATTTGATATTATCTAATATTATTATCTGACTTTTTGAAGGGAAAAGTAATATGCACTCATTCACTGGAAAACCCAAGTTTCTCTAGAAGCCTGGGGGGACTTTGCCAACCTGACATCTGACAGTGGTGGGATGGGGGAGGGGGTGCGGCCATTGAGCATTTAAGGAGGAGGAAATTGAGTCCATTTAAGGAGGAAAATGAGTCCATTTAAGGAGGAAAATTGTCCCCGAGTCCATTTAAGGAGGAGAAAACTGAGCCTCTGCGAGATGAAGCATCAGAACTAGTCTCCCGTGCAGTCAGTTTTAAACCATGTTATCTGACTCCAAATAAATATATTTAAAATCTTGGGTATTTCTTTCAGTCATTAGCGGGGCCTCTGAGGAACATGAGGTGACTGGGACACACTCTTCAGGATCAGAATCTTCTTAGGATAATCATGGGGTTTAAACATTTCATAGACAAAGCTTTAGTCAATAAACCCAAGGAGATGCTTGGCATATTATACAAAATTGACAAAGACTGGATGTAATTTATATTGTAAGTTTAAAAACCTAAGAAGTTAGTATCTTTATGCCCAATGAAATGAAATGAAATGTTAGTCACTCAGTTGTGTCCAACTCTTTTTGACCCCATGGACTGTAGCCTACCAGGCTCCTGTGTCCATGGGATTCTCCAGGCAAGAATACTGGAGTGGGTTGCCATTTCTTTCTCCAATGAAGTAACCATTATTTATCAAGTAAGGTTCTGCTTATATAAGGGTGCCAGATTTAGCAAGTAAAAATATGCCTAGTTAAATTTGAATTTCAAACAAATAATTTTTTTAGATTATGTTTATCTTATACAATAGTTTCTGTAATTCATCTGGTAACCCTATTAGGACTTTTTTAATGGTTAAATGCATCATTGCATTAAAAACAAGGAGAAAGACTGAACCTCTATTCATACGGTAACTACACAAATTCCAGATGCAGCAAAAATCCAAACTTCTCTCTAGGACTTAGTACTTTAATGAAATAAGAAGTTCTATGAAGTTTAAATGATTACCCATAAAAATATTCAAGCAGCTTTGACTTTTCTTTTAAATGTCATTTCAGAACGTGTGAAAAGGCTATGTGAACAGCAGAGCCCATATTTTCTGACTAGATGACAGACTGGTGGTCTCAGCCAGAGCAGAATACTGAAATCAGATGTTTGTCTGGATGGAACATTGCTGTAAGTGAACCACCAATGTCCCCGACAAGACAGAGAAGCCCTGTGGCATCCTGGGCTTCACATGGCCATGACCTCTGGGTGCCCTGATGCAGGGCCCCATGGTGCAGGGGTCAGTATTTGGGAAGGGGGGCTGATCTCAATGCTCACTGACATCCAGTGAGAAAAGCGAAACTGGAGACTGTCCCATCAACCCCCTCTTTCTACAAATCAGGAATGGTTGGGCCTCTACTCTGTCTTAATTTTACATTTAATAATCTGCAAAATGGGCTGCCTGCTTCATAAGGCTGCTGTGAGAATGAAGAGAGGCAGCAAGCATGAAATCGTGGTATTTGATGGAATAATTGTTATAAACTATGTCAGGCCTTGAAGGAAATGTAAAGACAGTCTACACCATACATCTCACCTCAGAGCTGAGGTTAAATGACTCTCCAATTAGCACAGAGAGAAGCCAAGGCTGAGGCAGGGCCTTGCCCGATTCCCAGCCCATGGCCCTTCCCACTTCCTCGTGTCTCCTGAGGTGCGGGCACAACGGCCCATCCTGACTGCAGTCTGACACAAGGCGCTCAGTGTGGAGTTTCAGGGAGGCAAAGGTGGTGAGGAGAAAGAAAGGCACATAAAATAGAAACTAAAGCAGTCCCAGCACTGGCAGTAGGAAAAGCAGGTTACCACCCTGGTTGTCCATCATCAGAACCACCTTAGGAACTGGTCTCATTTCCAGTTTGGCGCCCTTTACATCATTCACTTAGCGGTCCTCAGTTGGACTCACGGCAGGACTGTCGATGTCCTCAATTCTGCCATCACTCAGGACTTAAAGGGACCTAGGGAAAGGGATGGGCCCTTCCTCCTCCAGCAGAACACTCCTGTGCCGACATGGAAATGTCTGCATCACTTCTACAAGAGATCCTTCTCTCTGTCTCTCTGTTATGTCAAACTCTCCGCAACCCCATGGACTGTAGCCCGCCAGGTGCCTCTATCCGTGCGATTCTCCAGGCACGAATACTGGAATGGGTTGCCATGCCCTCCTCTAGGGGATCTTCCCAACCCAGGGATCAAACCCAGGTTACCTGCATTGGCAGGTGGATTCTTTTACCACTGAGCCACCTGGGAAGCCCTAAGGGATCCTTATCAAGTAGTGAGTATGTTTTATGTACTCAGAGCTGATTAAGAAGCACTTGGTCAAACGATCATTTCAAAATCCATTCCTTCAGGGACATGGTAGAGAACCCTCTTTAGCCTGCTTCCCCATGGATGGGTGGACAGGTAGCTGGATGAATTGAATGGGAAAATGACAAAACATCTCCTGAGTAGCTGCATCTGTGCTAAGGATGGTGCTGGGTGCCTTCAGACGAACTGGCTCATCTCAGTCCTAGAAAATTGTGTGAACAACTGCCATCACCTCTAGCATAGGAAGGAACTGAGGCTCGCAGAAGCCGAGGGGGTTTTCGGGGTCTGCAGAACTGAGATCTGAACCCAAGTCTTCTGAGAGCAAACCCAGCATAGAGCAACACGAGATGCGCTGATGTAAGCCAACCTGGTCTTAAAGTAAGGCTGTCATGAGGCTTCTCTTCCTATCATGTGAAGAACAGAAAACACTGTTTTGATCATGGAAAAGATCTCGAAAACCAAACAAGGAGCCAGGGAGATATGAGAATATGGTTGGTTTGAAAGAGAAACTGAAGGAGCCTTGACCTCGACAGAAAAGGAGCGGTTTGGCCAGGCAAAAAGCCAGAAAAGTAAAGAAAGGATGAAGGGACGGCCACAGGAGGACAGAGGACAAGGAACTGGGTGTCATTTGTCCGTGATGTGAAAGAAGACTTTGCGGCAAGATTAGGGAAAGACAGCCAGTTAGTCCTGAGTAAAACCAGTGGGATGTGGTGCCCATGCGCTAACCTAATGCATGCCTGGTTATCGATGTATACAGCTTTAAGAAACAACATGAGAGATCTGCCTTCCAAGTGACAAATAAAATGAGGTTGAGGATCTATCACTCCCATCCGGACTGGAGAAGTCAGAGCTCCCTGGGTTATAACTCCAGGGAGCACATGGGGTTGACCTGCATTCCGCCCTTTATCCAAACAGGCTCTCCTCGCACAGGGAAGACAAAGTCACACAAAATTAAAGCCCAAACACAGGCATGTCAGAAACAAACCCAGCCCTCTTCACCGAGGTATCAACCTTGCTTTAAGAAACAGAAAAGGAGTGAGAGATTTTTCATTGTTGTTAAAACTTGGATACTCTTTCTAAGAATTTAAGGATCACTGATTAAAATATATAACGTGGTCCACTCATAGCAGGGTGTTCCAATATTGCTATGTAAGATAACTGGGTGATATGTGTGGACTCATTTCAGGGCGTGCAGTTTAAAGGACAATTGCTCTACATCAGGCTGGAAGGCACTTGGGTGATCCCGCTTTAC
The DNA here is from genome assembly GCF_049115385.1 of Moschus berezovskii. Lineage (NCBI taxonomy): Eukaryota > Metazoa > Chordata > Mammalia > Artiodactyla > Moschidae > Moschus > Moschus berezovskii. Next base: position 52,061,054 of record NC_142472.1, read on the forward strand.
AATTCAACAGGACACTCCCGGGCCCACACTCCACGTTACAGCAAAGGATCCTTTGTGAGAAGACCCACAAGCCGGGCTGGAAATGAAAATGACAAAGCCGGGCTATCTGAGCATCTCGGCGGGGGCGGGTCGCCTCGCCCACCGCCGCAGGCCGCGGCCCAGGGAGTGGAGAAAGGGCCCCTTCCTCACCGCGGCCAGGGGCGCTCAAGAAGCGCCCCAGCCCTCTCCAAAGGCGGCTCCCCCATCGGCCGCAGGGCCCGGGCGCCTCCCCCCGCCCCGCGGGGCCCGCACTCCCGGGGCCCCCTCCGGGCCCCCAGCCGGGGCCTCACACGCTCACCGGGGCTGCCAGCGCCGCGTCCGCCCTTTGTTGTCCTTGTGTCCCGTCAGCGGGCCCGGCGCGACTGGCCCCGCAGCCGCGCTGGTCCAGGCCCCGAGCCGGTGCCGCAGTCAGCAGCCCGCCCTCCCCACCCGCACGCATGCTTTTTTTTTAAAGAGATAGAACCATCCCCAACCTCGGGTGTCGATAATGCTGCACCAGGCGGCCTGCTGGCTCGGGCTGGTGACACAGACCACAGACAGCCCGCTGTCCCTTCCCTTCTGACTGCAGAGATTCATTCGGAGGGAGGCACGGCTGCAGGAGGTCATCTCTGCTGGACCCGGGGAGACCTAGGGCCGCAGTCGCCTTAGACAAGTCGTTGGCGGGTGGCATTTTCTCACGGAAAACAGAGAGTCCCTGTCTATGTCCAGTCTGGAAATCCTGTAATTTACTAGAATCACCTGGAAAAATACTAGCGGCATACTTGCTGCTGAAACGCAATAAATAAACCGTGTGTGCCTTGCAGGGTCTAGCTCACAAGGTGCTTTCTGTATTTTATTTGGATTTGAGTAGGAGGTCCCAAAGGTTAAAAAAAAGAAAGCATTCACTCAAAATACTTTGTAAACTGTGAAATGCTCTCCAGCTGTCAGAGGCACTACGTTTTCATTGTTACTGTCAGTTGAGTAATAAAAATACTGGAACAATAGATCAGATAAGATCTATCTCCCTTCTTCCTACAAGAGGGGCATGTGAAATCCCAGGAAAGTCTGTGTTCTTAGATAGCCCTCCCCTCCACGCCTTGGATGGGTGCACTATACTCCTCCGTCCAGGTTCATCCAGGTTCCATGTGGAAAGCCCACGTTCTCAGTGGGATCTGCATTGGATGATTATCTGGGCGCAGATGGAGCGTTCAAGCTCCGGGCTGCTTTACCCTAAAGGAAAATTGCTAACTCAGCTCAGCAAAGTCTAGAACTCTCCCCGGGGGAAGACCAAGCAGGTCCCCGGTGTCAAAATTAGCCCAGAGCAAAGCCACTTACCTCTCTGCAAAGCAGCCATGTGCAAGCTGCCCTCAGGACACCAAACTGCCCGCAGGGAGTCCTTGGCAACCTTTGCCTCATGGAATCGGATGTGTCCATAGTGTCCTAGGACTTGGTAGGGAGTGTTCGTCCTAGCATAATCACCAGGTAAGGACAGAGGACTGGCTCCTATTAGGGGAAAGCATGTCTGGGGAACCCTTTTCCCCGATTCTCACGGTGGTGCCATGTGGGCCACCAGTCACCTGTGGAGGTAAGCCTGACCCCTCAGTTCTTTTTTTTTTCTTAATTGGAGGATAATTGCTTTACAATATTGTGTTGGTTTCTGCCATAAAACAACATGAATCAGCCCTAGGCATACAAATGTCCCCTCCCTCTGAAAAGTCCCTCTCGCCTCCCACCAGGTTCCATCCCTCTAGGTTGTCACAGAGCTCCCTGGGTCATACAGCGAACTTCCACAGGCTCTCATTTTGTACATGTGAGTACGTTTTGTGTGCATGCTTCCATGCCACTCTCTCCATTCGTCCCACACTTTCCTTCCCCCACTGTCCACAAGTTTGGTCTCTATGTCTGCGTCTCCACTGCTGCCCTGCAAATGGGTTCATCAGTACCATCTTTCTAGATTCCATACACATGCATTAACATACAATATTCACTCTGTATAACAGGCTCTAGGTTCACTCACCTCATTAGAACTGACTCAAATGCCTTCCTTTTATTGGCTGAGTAATGTTCCTTCAGTACCAACAGCATCATTTCAATGGTCACAAGATGAATGAAGCCACATGGACCATAGGTAGGTGCTGGGAAAATCTTCAATTGCTTGTTCACCTAAGGTGATCATTTGCCCATAACTTTGAACTGTTAGATAAGCTCTAAGTGTTTGTTTGTAACTCCCCACCCCCCCACCCCCGCCAAGGAAAAGGGGTCCCTAAGAAGATGGATTTCTTTTGCACCAGGTAGGAGGGTGGGGACCCAAGTAGCAAAAGCTCAGAGGTGAGCCCAGTTGTACTGACCTAGCTAGAGAGTCCCCAGGAGCCAGGGTGAAAGGAGAGGGAGAGCTGAGTGGTTGAGGGGAGCCGAGAGAGAGCTGGAGGAGGCCAGGCACAGGGAGTGGAGCTGAATGTTTCTACGAGGATGGAGGCTTTGGGGAGAGACTTAGAGAGTGAATTTCCAGGAAGTCATGCTGTGTGCAGCTCCTGCAGTGTCATTCTGTCCTGCCTCCCCGAAGCAAGAGTAACCTTTGGTGAGACTGTCCCATCTCTCCTTACCCTCTACAGCAGGTTTGGGATCCCTCAGAACCTGCCACAGTACTGAGTCAGCGCCAGGAGCAAAAAGACATTGGGGTGTCAGAGATGTTTCTGCTGGGGATATGGAGTCTGTCCCCAGGGGCTGGAGACCCCCGGGCAAGGACTGCCCTGTGCTGTGGCCTCCTCCCAGGGACCCCTGCCCCTAAGTGAGTCCCTCCTGCCCTCTGACCTCTGTCTCTCCTTCTCTGTTGGTGTGGCCACCACCAGGAATAGGCCTTCTCCACCCCAGGCCTGGTGGTGGTGGTTTAGTTGCTCAGTCGTGTCCAACTCTTTGTGACCCCATGGACTGTAGCCCGCCAGGCTCCTCTGTCCATGGGATTCTCCAGGCAAGAATACTGGAGTGGGTTGTCATTTCCTCCTCCAGGGGATCTTCCCTACCAAGGGACTGAACCCAGTCCTCCCACATTGTAGGCAGATTCTTTACCGACTAAGCCACCAGAGAGGCCCCAACTGTTTCTTTGTGTGTGTGTGTACGCGCACACGTGTGTGTGTGCTTAGTCATTCGGTTGTGTCCAATTTCTTTGCTGTTTCTCAAATACATTCTTTATTCATCAAAAGTGGCTCTTCAGAGCAGGTGTAGACAGGAATCGGGGTCCTGGGCTCTGCCTGCCATCTGTGTCTGCACAAGTGCGATCAGTTACACCAAGTCCCAGATTTTGTGCCGTCACTTATCCAGTGATAGTTTTGCAATCAAATGACAACACCCAGTTTTTTTTCTTAAATGACAGATATTGCCTTATGCTAATTAGCCAGGCAATGTGGGTTTATTTTAGAAAATATGACAGATATAACCCATTATCCTACCATCTAACATAACTGCTCTTCATCATTTGATATATCTCATATATGTTGTTGTTTAGTCACTAAATCATGTCTGACTCTTTGTGACCCCATAGACTGTAGCCCTCCAGGCTCCTCTGTCTGTGGAATTCTACGGGCAAGAATACTGGAGTGGGTTGCCATTTCTTCCTCCAGGGAACTCCCTGACCCAGGGATCAAACTCGCATCTCCTGTGTCTCCTGCCTTGGCAGGAGGATTCTTTACCACTGAGTCACCTGGGAAGCCATATCTCATATATGCATACATATATATATATATATACACACACACTTATAAATTTTGTATCTGGTTTTCCCACTTAAATTATGCTAATAGTTCCCTCTTTTATTCTTTGAGAACATATTTTTAATGCCTGCATCATAACACTTTTCACAGTGATAATATAACTTGATCAGTTGATTCCCTATTGTGGATTTCAGGTTGCCATACATAGTTTTCACAAAGGTTAAACCATTCCCCCACCTGCTCACACTGCATAAAAGGGCCCAGTGGAATCCTGGTTATGCAGAATCCACCTGAAGAAGTTTCAACACCTCCATGAGCTTCCACTGTCATGACATTTACAGATGATTCCATGTGGTTTTGTGCCCATTCTGCAGGTTCATGTACCCACATGGGTCAAGCCCATGACCTCCAACCCCACTGTCCAGATGCACCAGCTGTAAACTTTATGCGTTCAATTAAAACGTTAAAGTCCTGGTACATTCATCATGTTTGGACGTTGTTGTCAGAGGATATAGACTGTGTCATAAAAATGTTAAGGAATCAAAGGCTTCCAGATAATTATTGATCATGTATCTCCTGCATTCAGGTCCATGACTGACTGTTGGTGCACACAGGTCCACACGTCTCCACCTCACCTCAAGCTGACCCCTGGAAATGGCATGTGAAAGTGTTCTCTGGAGCCACCCTTGCCCAGAACCAGAAGGCTTAGCCAGAGGGGAAGCTGTGGCCACTTGTCTGGGGCTTTTAAGGAGCTGGCACCACCACCCTCTGGCTTCTTCTCCTGGAAGACTCCCAGACGTGGCTCTCACCATGGTCCACTTTTCTCTCCAGCCACATCTTGGGGCCCAGTCCCTCTGCCTACATGGCCTGCATGGCCGAACTCAAAGTTCTGTAAGTGTCAGATGTGTATTGACTTGGAAACAGTCACTCAGGCTGAGAGCTGTCCGCTCCATCTCAGCATCTGCTCATACTTCTGGAGTCTTAGCTTGCATGTCCTTGTCCCAGACTCTGCTAAGTCAGCTGTGTATATGGCCAGGCTCTCTCATCTCAACAGCTGCTTTCGGCAGCTTAGCAAGCAGGCCTGGCTTCCCAGGGGGTACTAGTGGTAAAGAATCGCCTGCAATGCAGGCGACACAAGAGACGAAGTTTCGATCCCTGGATCTGGAAGATCGCTTGAAGGAGGAAATGGCAAACCCACTCCAGTATTCTTGCCTGGAGGATCTCATGGACAGAGGAGCCTGGTGGGCTACAGTCCATGGGGGGCCAAAGAGTCAGACACAACTGTGCGACCGAGCACACAGACGGCTTCAACCTTGAGCCAGGGTCTAATCAAGTCACCTATGCTTTTGACCTTCTGTTTCTTCATCTGTGAAATGGGAATGTTACCTTCCAGTGTGGGAGTAGGCAGTCCTCGGCATATAGTTAATAATCTCTAGCTCTTCAAATCATAGAGATTAATTTTGTATACTTCCTGCTTTAAGACCCTTTCCCAGTTTGAGAAGTATCACTTGAGACGTGGGAGTAAGACACTTGCCCTTAAAAACTACTATGTCAGCTCAGGTCAACTTCAGAAAATCCCCGGTTACATTTCTAAGAGCAGCAGAACGTTGTCCTGACAAGTTCTAAGAAGGACACGCAGCCCCTGAACTGTGAGCATGTGGGGAGCTTCAGACACAGCCAAGAGTTCCATGACCCTGTGATCACATGGGCCCCAGGGAAGCAGCGCCACCCACCTGGGGGGTCCTTTCAGGTCCCCACAGCCTCGGGCCATGGTGGGCCTCTGGGTGTGTGGCTGGACATCTGTCCATAGCTGGACAGCAGGGACTGAAGCAGAGTACACTTCTTCCTCAGGCAGCCAAGTTTTAATGAAGGCTTATTATCCCGTTTCATCAGATGTATTTATAATGGCTTTTGTCAACTTCTCTACTGTGGGATATGTCAGATATATTCCGATGCAGCTGTAAATCATTGTTTGCATTTAGAATGATTCTCTTATGCTATGTTCTTTGACGTTAATAGTAGATCAGACAGAATGGACATGTTTCAAGCATCTTATGTCTATATGTGCGTGCATGCTCAGTGGTGTCTCACCTTTGTGACCCCGTGGACTGCCCCCCGCCAGGCTCCTCTGTTCATTGGATTCTCCAGGCAAGAATACTAGAGTGGGTTGCATTTCCTCCTCCAGGGGCTCTTCCCGACCCAGGGATTGAACCCAAGTCTCCTGCATCTCCTGCATTGGTAGCCAGTTTCTTTACCACTTAGCTACCTACTGTGCTTAGTCACTCAGTCGTGTCCAACTCTCGCGACCCCATAGACTGTAGCCTGCCAGGCTCCTCTGTCCACAGGATTCTCCAGGCAACCAGTTGCCAAATTGGCCTCCAGAAAGACATTACCAGCTGATAGTCCCACCAGCCGAGGGTGGGAAGAACCACATTTATTTCTGGGCACACTGGAATCCAGGTGTTCTGCAAGACTTACTAGATATGAGGACTTTGTGAAGGTGCTGCATCCTGTCCCCTCCGCTACCATGGAAGGGCCCCACACAGTGACGTGGGGCGATGGAGCAGGATGAGTAAGAACACGCTAGCTGTGTTCAAGCCCCAACTTCCCACCTCCCACACGGGGTCTGGCAACATGACTTGTCTTCAGGCGTCAGTGTCCTTGAATGTAAAATGGGTGACAACAGAGCCTGCGTGCATGAAGAGTTGTGCACATCACCAGGTCCAGCTCCCCACAAATGTTAGCCAGATATTATTCTACCAGTGCCACCTATCGGCCTAGAGCAGCTGCTCTCCTCAGAGGCCCTAGATGGGGTCTGGTGACATGTGTCAGCCCAGGGCCAGCTGCCTTGGGTCACGGGTGACGTGATTCAGCGAATCCTTGGCCGCAAGGCTGGGCAAATCGCGGTATAAGCTCACCTTGGATCTGGGCATGGAATGTGGAGAGGGTGGCCTGGGGACACTCGGCCCCGCTCTGTGATACACAAACAGCTGCAGCATCCGGGTAGCCCAGAGAAGCCGGGTGCAAGGCCATCCCCGCCTGCACAGCCCCCACCCAGGGCCTCCTCCAGACCACATGTCCCTTTAGCACAGGAATTTGGAACTGGGAGACGGAGCGAGGAAGCCAGTGAGCGATGAAGGTGAGACAAACAGGTGGACGTGTAAGAGAAGCAAGGAGGGCAGTGTGCAGGCTGGACTGTGAGACAGCAGAGGCTGTGCTTCAGGAGAGGAGGGCTGATGGAGAGAGGGAAGCGGGCGCGGGAAGAGGAAGGTTTCCCTCGACAGGGAATCGGAAATCCTAGGAAGGAGCCTTGTGCTCAGCGATGCTCCGGTTTCAGTCGCCAATAGATCTCTGTCTCCGATCCTCACGAGACCTCTGAAGTCTACTTAAGTCCCTTTTATCTGAGCTGGGTCGATGTTCCTGGTAACCGGAGAAGACCTGACTCGAGCAATTTCAATCTGTATTGACAGGTTTTATTGACTCTTATAAAATATTTCCCTGAGTTAGCTATGCTCTCAATACATAGTTTTTAATGGCTAAATAATGTTTTGTAGTATGGATACATTGCATTGTTGCTGTTCAGTTGCTCAGTCCTGTCAGACTCTTTGTGATCCCATGCACTGTAGCACACCAGGCTTCCCTGTCCTTCACTGTCTCCCAGAGTTTGCTCAAACTCTTGTCCATTGAGTCGGTGATGCCACCCAACCATGTCATCCTCTATTGTCCCCTTCTCCTCCTGCCTTCAATCTTTCCCACCATCAGGGGGAAAGAGTAGGCGCTTTGCATGCCACAAAGTCAATTACTGCTAATGCTATTGAAATAAATCCCGGGGTATTGAGAAATGATCTAGGTGATCCAGGAAGAGCTCCAGTGTTCAAGAATCCTTTTACCCACTAGATGTGGCAACACACACACACACACCCCAGAATTGACTGAGGAGATATCTAGCTTAGTATGCCTTCAAAAATAATTCCTTGAGTGCTGCTTTCCTAACTGAACCCATTACAGATGTTCTTATGAGGACACAGGGCTATTTTCCAGCCTCCATCCCCATCCCACCGTTGTAACTCATGTCATACATAGTCCTACCTGATCTTAGCCGTGGGACAAGGAAATCCAGGGAAATCCAGGCCACCATGGAGTCCAGCTGAGCATTGGACTAGATGCACAGAAACAGCACTTACACCTAAACCCTAAATCTGTCTTTTCTTTCTAATGATCTCCTAGCTTGAAAGAATATAAAGTACCATGTTGTTCTTTATAAAGCAGAAATGGAATCACCGACGCAATGGACATGAGTTTGAGCAAGCCCCGGAAGTTGGTGATGGACAGGGAGGCCTGGAGTGCTGCAGTCTATGGGGTCGCAAAGGGTCTGACACAACCGAGCAACTGAACTGAATGGCATCAGCTCAAAAATTGGCACTGATGCTTGGTAAAACCTTGGGCCAAGAGTGAGGAATGAGATCTCCACCCTCCCGTTTCTAAATAGAATATCACTACTGCTCTTGTGGGTTTGGAGAGTATTTGGGGAAAAAGCCCTTCACCCTCCCTCATGCAAACTTCACCCACACAGTAATGTGAAAGTCCTCCCGTTTCTCCTCTTTCCCACCTAAACAGGACAGTTAGCTTTTCCAGCTGGGTTTCTCCCAAGCCACTAAATTCACACCAGTCCTCCCATGCATTCCACCCACCCAGGTTTAGCAAATACACAAGAGAGAAAAGCCACAGCGTAATTAAAGCATCAGGACCATCTCTGAACACGAGGGAGCCCTTCTTTGTGTGCTTTGCCATATTTTTTTCCAGTGATGTAACTAAATCTCTTATGAGATAGGAGAGAATGACAACGTTCTAGCTCTTATTCAGGGTTATTTAGGAATGATCGCAGTCCCCTTAGGACGAAGGTTAGTTCTGAAAAAACTGAGATGAAGTGTGTAAAACATGAAGCGTGTTTCACAAATAAAACACTGTCTTTTGCTGGAACTTCAAGTGAATAAAAAGGTTTGGTGAACAGAACACACCGGGCTGTGACAGTCACTGGTTCAAGTCCGATCTTCTTGACCCCACACGAGTCCATCCCTGCTCTGCCATTGCTCTTCTTGTCTAAAACGTACTGTTAGAGATGAGGGACTGCATCCTTCATCTGGGTTAGCTGTACTCTGTATCAGCGACGCCTCCCTCAAATAATGAGAAGATGAGGAGAAGTTTGTGATGCACCTACAATAAAAGTGGTCTTAATGGAGGAAAAAAAGAAAAAGACGACTTTTCCTGTCACCTTGCTGCTGCTGCTAAGTCGCTTCAGTCGTGTCCAACTCTGTGCGACCCCATAGACGGCAGCCCACCAGGCTTCCCTGTCCACGGGATTCTCCAGGCAAGAACACTGGAGTGGGTTGCCATTGCCTTCTCCCTCCTGCCATCTTACTGAGGGTTTGATTGCTCTCCCTGCTACCTCCCTTGCTGAATTACTGCCTGGATTTTTCTCACCTGCCCTTTACTTTTTGCTTAGCATGGTGTTTCTTAAGAGGGCTTCCCCAGTGGCTCAAATGGTAAAGAATCTGCCTGCAGTGTGGGAGACTCGGGTTCAGTCCCTGGGTCAGGAAGATCCCCTGGAGAAAGGCATGGCAACCCACTCCAGTATTTTCGCCTGGGAAATCCCGTAGACAGAAGAGCCTGGCAGGCTACAGTCCATGGGAGTCACAAAGGAGTCGGACACAACTGAAGCAACTAGGCACAAAAGCATATGTTTAATAAATATGCATTTTAAAATATTGTCAACATTTAAAAGTTGGAAGATTTCACGTACTATCCAGGTTTCTGGCTTCTCCTGACTGAAGGGCAATCTGAGGACATGTGACCCATGTTCTCAAAGGACCGGCAATGTAGGATAGCCCCGACCAGGAGGGGTGCCCCTCTGTACGGTGTTGAGTTGGCTTTAGTTCATGAGAGGACCCCAGAAGTGCATCTGCACACATCACCATCGGATGTCCTTGGGGACCTCGTTGGTGGAGGGCCAGGGATTCTGTGTTTCCCATTCCTTCCCACCTCACCGCAAATCTCACAATGAAAGCAGCTTACATCCGAGGGAACGGGCGCTCACAGAGGGCAGGTCCACTGCCACTGCCACCTGCCCAGTGCCCAGCAGAGAGCGGAGGTAGAGTCCATGCCTCCCCCGCCAGGACACGTGTCCTGGGGTCAGTGGGGCTGATACTGACCCTGTGAGTCAGGCCCCAGCAAGGGCCCTCCCTTGTTTCCTCACCCCAACAGAAGGAGGTTGAGTTGCATTCAGAAGCAAATTTGTGTGTGAAGTGGTTTGCTGTTCCCTTCTCCAGTGGACCACATTTTGTCAGAACTCTCCACCATGACCCATCTGTCTTGGGTGGCCCTACATGGCATGGCTCATAGTTTCATTGAGGAAGACAAGGCTGTGGTCCATGTGATCAGATTGGTTAGTTTCCTTTGATTGTGGTTTCCAGTCTGTCTGCCCTCTGGTGGAGAAGGTTAAGAGGCTTATGGAACCTTCCTGATGGGAGAAACTGACTGAAGGGGAAACTGGGTCTTGTTCTGATGGAAGGGGCTCAGTAAATCTCTAATCCAATTTTCTGCTAATGGGTGGGACTGTGTTCCCTCCCTGTTGTTTGACCTGAGGCCAAACTATGGTGGAGGTAATGAAGATAATGGCGTCCTCCTTCAAAAGGCCCCATGCTACACTCAAGACATGGGAATACCAGAGCATCTGACCTGCCTCCTGAGAAATCTGTATGCAGGTCAGGAAGCAACAGTTAGAACTGGACATGAAACAGCAGACTGGTTCCAAATCGAGAAAGGAGTACATCAAGGCTGTATATTGTCACCCTGCTTATTTAACTTATATGTAGAGTACATCATGGGAAATGCTGCCCTGGATGAAGCACAAGCTGGAGTCAAGATTGCTTGGAGAAATGTCAATAACCTCAGATATGCAGACACCACCCTTATGGCAGAAAGCGAAGAACTAAAGAGCCTCCTGATGAAACTGAAAGAGCTAAGTGAAAAGTTGGCTTAAAACTCAACATTCAGAAACCTAAGATCATGGCATCTGGTCCATCACTTCATGGGAAATAGATGGGGAAACAGTGGAAACAGTGAGAGACTTTATTTTTGGGGGGGAGGACTCCAAAATCACTGCAGATGGTGACTACAGCCATGAAATTAAAAGATGCTTGTTCCTTGGAAAAAAGTTATGACCAACATAGACAGCATATTAAAAAACAGAGACATTACTTTGCCAACAAAGGTCTGTCTAGTCAAAGCTATGGTTTTTCCAGTAGTCATGTATGGATGTGAGAGTTGGACTATAATGAAAGCTGAGCTCCAAAGAATTGATGCTTTTGAACTATGGTATTGGAGAAGACTCTTGAGAGTCCCTTGGACTGCAAGGAGATCCAATCAGTCCATCCTAAAGGTAATCAGTCCTGAATATTCATTGGAAGGACTGATGCTAAAGCAGAAATTCCAATACTTTGGCCACCTAATGTGAAGAACTGACTCACTGGAAAAGACCCTGATGCTGGGAAAGATTGAAGGCGTGAAGAGAAGGGGACAACAGAGGATGAGATGGTTGGATGGCATCACCAACTCAATGGACATGAGTTTGAATAAACTCCAGGGGTTGGTGACAGACAGAAGCCTGGAGTGCTGCAGTCCATGTTGTCACAAAGAGTTGGTCATGACTGAACGACTGAACTGAACTGAACTAACCTTGACTGAGCAAGAGGTCTGGGTATTTGTTTCTATTTCCAGTTTCTGATGTTTGCGCCTAATGCTGGAGCAGTTTGGGAAATGAAATACGACCTCAGGATTGTGTTCCCCTCCAATGACTCAGGGTCAGTGGTGGTATAGACTTGGAGGCATCCCCAAGGTGCCTCAGGAATGCTGAGGTGTTTTCCATTGGCTCCTGACTGATTTCCTTTACCTCATTCCAGTTGACAACTTTCTTTCCTGCTGCCTGGGTTCCCTTTAGGACCATATTTTTATAATGGGCCAGCATCTGTCCCCTCCCCCATACCTCCATTGTCTCCGTGGTCCCAGCTGGGTCCCTTATCTGGGACTGCTTGACTTCCGTCTGAAAATAGCATGACCTGCATTGTGTCTGTTCTCTGTGACTGCTTCCTCTTGGGCTTTTGAAAAAGACGTGGCCTTTCCTCTCTATTAGGAGCACACTTAGGAGTCTCTGGATGCTGGCCCAGGAGGTGGGATGGCCAGTATCTGTTACTGACCCTTTTGAGTCGGCCCCCAAAATGTCCTCCTTCCAGTGCCATTGGAGCCCATAGAACAAGACCAAGTTTGGTTTGGAAGCAAAGGAAAGCTTTATTGTTTGGTCAAAGAGAGAGGGGTTGTGTTATTTCTGCTGTACAGCAAAGTGACTCAGTTACACACATATGTACATTCCTTTTCACATTCTTTTCCATTACCGTTTGTCACAGGATATGTAAGTGTGTATAGAAACCCCTCTCCACAGGAGGGCAAACAGACTGGAAACCACAATCACAGAAAACTAACCAATTTGATCACATGGACCACAGCCTCGTCTCCCTCAATGAAACTATGAGGCAGGCATAGGTGGCCCTATGCCATGTAGGGCCACCTAAGACAGATGGGTCATGGTGGAGAGTTCTGACAAAATGTGGTCCACTGGAGAAGGGAACAGCAAACCACTTCAGTATTCTTGCCTTGAGAACCCTATAAACAGTGTGAAAAGGTGAAAAGGTATGACACTGAAAGATGAACTCCCCAGGTCACATATTGGGTAGGTTCCCAATATGCTACTAGAGATCAGTGGAGAAATAACTCCAGAAAGAATGAAGAGACGGAACCAAAGCAAAAACAACACCCAGTTGTGGATGTGACTGGTGATGGAAGTAAGTCCAATGCTGTAAAGAGCAATATTGCATAGGAACCTGGAATGTTAGGTCCATGAATCAAGGCAAATTGGAAGTGGTCAAACAGGAGATGGCAAGAGTGAACATCGACATTTCAGGAATCAGCAAACTAAAATGGACTGGAATGGGTGAATTTAACTCAGATGACAATTACATCTACTACTGTGGGCAAGAATCCCTTAGAAGAAATGGAGTAGCCATCATAGTCAACAAAAGGGTCCAAAATGCCGTACTTGGATTCAGTCTCAAAAATGACAGAATGACCTCTGTTTGTTTCCAAGGCAAACCATTCAATATCACAGTAATCCAAGTCTATGCCCTGACCAGTAATGCTGAAGAAGTTGAAGTTGAATGGTTCTATGAAGACCTACAAGGCCTTCTTGAACTAACAACCAAAAAAGATGTCCTTTTCATTATTGGGGACTGGAATGCAAAAGTAGGAAGTCGAGAAACACCTGGAGTAACAGGCAAAGTTAGCCTTGGAGCACGGACTGAAGCAGGGCAAAGGCTAATAGAGTTTTGCCAAGAGAACACACTGGTCATAGGCAAACACCCTCTTCCAACAGCACATGAGAAGACTCTACATATGGACATTACCAGGTGGTCAATACTGAAATCGTATTGATTATATTCTTTGCAACCAAAGATGGAGAAGCTTTATACAGTTAGCAAAATCAAGACTGGGAGCTGATTGTGCCTCAGATCATGAACTCCTTATTGCCAAATTCAGACTTAAATTGAAGAAAGTAGGGAAAACCACTAGAACATTCAGGTATGAACTAAATCAAATCCCTTACAATTATACAGTGGAAGTGACAAATAGATTCAAAGGATTAGATCTGATAGAGTGCCTGAAGAACTATGGATGGAGGTTTGTGACATTGTACAGGAGGCAGTGATCAAGACCAGCTCCAAGAAAAAGAAATGCAAAAAGGCAGAATGGTTGTATGAGGAAGCCTTACAAATAGCTGAGAAAAGAAGAGAAGCAAAAGGCAAAGGAGAAAAGGAACGATATACCCATTAGAATGCACAGTTCCAAAGAATAGCAAGGAGAGATAAGAAAGCTTTCCTCAGTGATCAATGCAAAGAAATAGAGGGAAACAATAGAATGGGGAAGTCTAGAGATCTCCTCAAAAAATTTAGAGATGTGAAGGGAACATTTCATGCAACGATGGGCACAATAAAAGAAATGGTATGGATCTAACAGAAGCAAAAGATATTAAGAAGAGGTGGGAGGAACACACAGAAGAACTATACAAAACAGATCTTCATGACTCAGATAATTTCAATGGTGTGATCACTCACCTAGAGCCAGACATCCTGGAATGCGAAGTCAAGTGGGCCTTAGGAAGCATCACTATGAACAAAGCTAGTGGAGGTGATGGAATTCCAGTTGAGCTTATTTCAAGTCCTAAAAGATGCTGCTGTGAAAGTTCTGCACTCCATATGCCAGCAAATTTGGAAAGCTCAGCAGTGGCCACAGGACTGGAAAAGGTCAGTTTTCATTCCTATCCAAAAGAAAGGCAATGCCAAAGAATGTTCAAACTACTGCACAATCGCACTCATCTCACACGCTAGCAAAGGAATGCTCAAAATCCTCCAAGCCAGGCTTCAACAGCACGTGAACCATAAACTTCCAGATGTTCAAACTGGATTTAGAAAAGGCAGAGGAACCAGAGATCAAATTGCCAACATCCATTGGATCATCGAAAAAGTGAGAGAGTTCCAGAAAAACATCTGCTTCATTGACTATGCCAAAGCCTTTGACTGTGTGGATCACAACAAACTATGAAAAATTCTGAAAGAGATGGGAATACCAGACCACCTGACCTGCCTCCTGAGAAATCTGTATGCAGGTCAAGAAGCAACAGTTAGAACTGGACATGGAACAACAGACTGGCTCCAAATAGGAAAGGAGTATGTCAAGGCTGTATATTGTCACCCTGCTTATTTAACTTCTATGCAGAGTACATCATGAGGAACGCTGGGCTGGAAGAAGCACAAGCTACAATCAAGATTGCTGGGAGAAATATCAATAACCTCAGATATGGAGATGACACCACCCTTATGGCAGAAAGTGAAGAGGAACTCAAAAGCCTCTTGATGAAAGTGAAAGAGGAGAGTGAAAAATTTGGCTTGAAGCTCAACGTTCATAAAACTAAGATCATGGCATCTGGCCCCATCACTTCATGGGAAGTAGATGGGAAACAGTGGAAACAGTGTCAGACTTTATTTTGGGGGGCTCCAAAATCACTGCAGATGGTGATTGCAGCCATGAAATTAAAAGACACTTACTCCTTGGAAGGAAAGTTATGACCAACCTAGATAGTATATTAAAAAGCAGAGACATTACTTTGCCAACCAAGGTCCGTCTAGTCAAGGCTATGGTTTTCCCAGTGGTCATGTATGGATGTTGAGAGTTGGACTGTGAAGAAAGCTGATGGCCGAAGAATTGATGCTTTTAAACTGTGGTGTTGGAGAAGACTCTTGAGAGTCCCTTGGACTACAAGGAGATCCAACCAGTCCATCCTAAAGGAGATCAGTCCTGGGTGTTCATTGGAAGAACTGATGCTAAAGCTGAAACTCCAATACTTTGGCCACCTCATGCGAAGAATTGACTCACTGGAAAAGACTCTGATGCTGGGAGGGATTGGGGGCAGGAGGAGAAGGGCATGACAGAAAATGAGATGGCTGGATGGCATCACCGACTTGATGGAGGTGAGTTTGAGTGAACTCCGGGAGTTGGTGATGGACAGGGAGGCCTGGTGTGCTGTGATTCATGGGGTCGCAAAGAGTCGGACATGACTGAGCAACTGAACTGAACTGAACTGAAAGACCCTCTTGATGAAAGTGAAAGAGGAGAGTGAAAAAGTTGGCTTAAAACTCAACATTCAGAAAACTAAGATCATGATACTGGGTCCCATCACTTCATGGCAAATAGATGGGGAAACAGTGGAAACACTGAGAGACTTTATTTTGGGGGGCTCCAAAATCACTGCAGATGGTGACTGCAGTCATGAAATTAAAAGACGCTTGCTCCTTGGAAGAAAAGTTATGACCAACATAGACAGCATATTAAAAAGCAGAGACATTACTTTGCCAACCAAGGTCGGTCTAGTCAAAGCTTTGGTTTTTCCAGTAGTCATGTATGGATGTGAGAGTTGGACTACAAAGAAAGCTGAGCACCAAAGAATTGTTGCTTTTGAACTGTGGTGTTGAAGAAGACTCTTGAGAATCCCTTGGACAGCAAGGAGATCCAACCAGTCCATCCTAATGGAAATCAGTCCTGAATATTCATTGGAAGAGCTGATACTGAAGCTGAAACTCCAATACTTTGGCCACCTGATGTGAAGAACTGACTCCTTGGGAAAGACCCTGATGCTGGGAATGACTGAAGGTGGGAGGAGAAGGGGATGACAGAGGATGAGATGGTTGGATGGCACCACCGTAGGCTCCAGGAGTTGGGGAAGCCTGGCGTGCTGCAGTCCACAGGATCGCAGAGTCGGACATGACTGAGTGACTGAACTGAACTGAACTGTATTATACAGTAGGATATTGTTTATTCATTCTGTACATAATAGCCTGAATCTGCTTACCCCAACCTCCCACTTCAGTAAAAAATATAAATAAAATTTTAAAGAATGGAGAGGTTAGAGCTCCTAGTCTAGAGCACCTGCTTCCTGCACAGGCTGAGCCAGGGTTGCTTTCTGAGTCTTCTCGGCATGGAGGGGGCAGGGTGCTCACTGTGGTCGGCACAGCTGAGATGTTTGGCTCCAGTCCCATTGCCGGGGCAGCCTCTCTGCACAGGACCCATCACAGTTGCCACGTTGGGTTCTGTGTTGTGGGTGGGGCTTCTGTACTCTACCCACCCCACTCCTTCCCAATGTGAGCCAGTGACTCTAGACTAAGCACAGAGGAAAAGGAAAGGTTACACTGTATTTTATTGCCCAGATTCTGTCTTTCAGTTCAGTTCAGTTCAGTTGCTCAGTCGTGTCCGACTCTTTGCGACTCCACGAATCACAGCACGCCAGGCATCCCTGTCCATCACCAACTCCCGGAGTTCACTCAAACTCATGTCCATTGAGTCGCTGATGCCATCCAGCCATCTCATTCTCTGTCGTCCCTTTCTCCTCCCGTCCCCAATCCTTCCCAGCATCAGAGTCTTTTCCAATGAGTCAACTCTTCGTATGAGGTGGCCAAAGTATTGCAGTTTCAGCTTTAGCATCAGTCCTTCCAATGAACACCCAGGATTGATCTCCTTTAGAATGGACTGGTTGGATCTCCTTGCAGTCCAAGGGACTCTCAAGAGTCTTTTCCAGCACCACAGTTCAAAAGCATCAATTCTTCGGTGATCAGCTTTCTTCACAGTCCAACTCTCACATCCATACATGACCACTGGAAAAACCATAGCCTTGACTAGACGGACCTTTGTCAGCTTTAGTTCCCAGAAATTGTTAGCAGGCCTCGCCATGACAGGGCTGCTCTCCCTGACTTGGTGGGTGAGCCTCTGGTCTGGAGGCAGCCGAGCCAGGAGGTGAGGACTGGACGAGAAGGCCACCCAGCGGCTCCAAGCATGGCCTGGGAGCTCTTCAGGTGCTGGTCCCATGGGGAGGGTAGCTGACTCTCCAGAGGGGCTGAGAAACACCCCACTTCTTGTCCTCCAAGCAAGAGGGACTCTCTTGGCTGCTAATCTACCCAGGCTGCTGACCCTGGGGTCTCTTCGTTGTACTTGGCCACCAGTCTATCTGGCACATGCTGGTGGGTTAGTCCATGTGTCTTTACTGACATTGGAGGCATCTGTACTGATACCCAAGTTTCCAGCCTGCATTTCCCGAGTCCAGGGCACCAACACCCTTGGTGACTCTGCTTCCAACCACAGGAGGGCGCAGTGGCATCGTTAAAAAGATTCCCACATCAGAGCTGCTATGACGCAGGGTGTAAGGAAAAGACCCTCAGTTGTGGTTTTAGATTTTTAATTTTTTTTGTCTTTGTGAAAATTATTCTGATACAGATCCCAAGGGGTTTGCTCAAAACAGAGCCTGTTCCAATCTCCTCATTTTACAAATGAGAAAAGGAAGGCCAGAAAGTGCTGGGACTCAGCCTCCCAAGGTGCAACAGAGGCTGGCGGGCCACCCGTCCTCCAGGCTTCCCCAGGTGATGCAGCCCAGGACCCACCCAGAGTCCAGGGCAAGGCGGGGGCCATTCACAGCTCAAAAGATGCAGGAAGGTTCAAGGACCATAGCCCAACTGTGTTCACTTGAAACATGCCCAGGAGTCCAGAGTGACCACAGCCCCACTGTGAGCAGTGGGGAACTACCCAGGAGACCTCAGACCACAGCCCCACTGTGAGCAGTGGGGAACTGCCCAGGAGACATCAGGGACACCAACCCCACTGTGTGCAGTGGAGAACTGCCCAGGAAATCTCAGGGACCCCAGCCCCACTATGTGCAGTGGAGAACTGCCCAGGAAATCTCAGGGACCCCAGCCCCACTGTGTGCAGTGGAGAACTGCCCAGGAAATCTCAGGGACCCCAGCCCCACTGTGTGCAGTGGAGAACTGTCCAGGAGACCTTAGGGACCACAGTCCACTGTGTGCAGTGGAGACCTGCCCAGGAGACCTCAGGGACCCCAGCCCCACTGTGTGCAATGGAGAACTGTCCAGGAGACCTCGGGAAACCAACCCCACTTTGTGCAGTGGAGAACTGCCTAGGAGACCTCAGGGACCCCAACCCCACTGTGTGCAGTGGAGAACTGCCTAGGAGACCTCGGGGACCACAGCCCCACTGTGTGCAGTGGAAAACTGCGCAGGAGACCTCAGCATCGCTTCCAGATTAGAGGAATTTTGATGTCATGGGAAATCAAGGTGTGCAGAGCACCCCAGAGAGGGTGGTGGAAGCACCTGGAGTCAGAAGGGCTTCCCTGGCTGCCGCTGCACCTGTGACCACCCTCCAGCACCTGCCTAGCTGCCATGTTTGCTCAGAGAGCTCCTTCACCTCCACACAGAGTTGATGAGCTGTATCTGTTCTGGAGCCATGTCTGTCTGACCGAGGATCCAATGTAAATGATTATTAGGACAAGGAAGTGCAAGGCAGCCCACACACCCAGGGCCCCGCATGCACAGCTTGGGTGGCTGATGCAGGACACTGTTGAAGGGAACCCACTGTGGATGGACCCCAGGACTGATCATCTGGGCCAGTGTGTCTAACATCCAGACAAATCTACATTTTAAAATCTTATTTACAGTTTTCTGTATTTAGTCATGATTGTTCTAACTTCATTGCTGTTGTCTGTGTAATTTTATTAACTGTATTTTCTTAGATATACTTTTTGTACCTTTCCAGGGTAACACACGAAATAAAGAAGAGAACTTGAGAAACTAAAGCTGCTAAGAATGAGTCATTCCCTGGTTATCAAACCTAATCCTGTGCCAGTGTGGATGCCATGTTCATGGTTAACCTCATGGAGAAGCAAGTTATTCCTCTCTCATTTCTTTAAAGAGGGTGCAGTCCATTTCTTCCAGGGCAAACAATCTAAAACAAAGAGAATTTAGCTGGACGATAAAAGATAGTTATGGACTTCCCTGGTGATACAGAGGATGAGAATCTGCCTGCCAATGCAGGGGATACTGCCTACAGACACAGGTTCCCAGTCCGTGGTCCAGGAAGATTCCTAATGCCTGGAAGCTACTACTGAGTGCATGCTCTAGAGTCTGAGAACATCAGTTACTGAGTCCACGTGCTGCAACTACTGAAGTCCAGGCACCTATAGCCTGTGCTTCACGATAAGAGAAGCCACGGCGATGAGAAGCCCAGGCACTGCAGCTAGAGAAAGCCCTCATGTGGCAACAAAGGTCTGGCGCAGCCAAATATTTAAAAAATTTTTAAAAATAGTTATGCTTTATCATTTCTATAAATCCTGCCCTTCTCCAGAGGGGTCTTGATAAAGTTTACCTGAAAAAAGCATATGATAGACCCATTAAAGGGAGAATGAGATAGGAGGAAAAGCTACAGCAAAGACAATAATATTAACATGTAACATTGTTTCCATAATTGAATACAAAACATGACTGAGCTTTCTGGAGGCCAAAGCAAAAGTGGAAACAAGAGAAATATGTAATAACAGCAGCAGACAGAAGAATGTGAATTTTTACAGATTTATTATCCTCCAAGTCAAATCTAAAAAGAATTGGTGTATGTAAGGATGGCTCTAAGTGAAGAAATGGTGGACAGTATCCTCCAAAAGAGTTTTTGCACAAACGAAAGGGAGTAAGAATTATATTCCAAAACAACCCAGAAAGGTAATCAATCCCCAGAAAGGCTGGGCCAGCCTGAGAGAGTTTGTGAAGAAAAACTCAGAATTCCAGCAAATGGAGGCATGGGATTTAGGTGCCAGCTTTTTCTGTGTCCTTGTGCCTGGAGTCAAGTGCAGATGCTGAAAACAGTTTGTTCCCATATAATCTCAGACGGGACTGGTCAAAACAGGAGCCTGCAAGAATTCAGCATCTCTGGTTTGAAATTATCTGTATGGATGCTTTTCATGGGATGTGTGTCTGGCCCCTTAACAAGTACTGGGGCTCACATGCCAGGTTATTTAAGCATGTCCTCTGGCAGCTCCGTGTGCCAACAGGGGACATCAAAACTGTACATGTGTGATACAGCTTTATTTCATCATTTCACCTCTGGACTGAATTTTGAGCAGATGTGCATAGCTATCTTTTTTTTTTTTTTTTTAAATTAAAAAGCAACGAAAAATGCTGTGGTTTTGAAATTAAGTGAGCCCTTGAAAAATATCAGCTTTGTTTGGCTTCAGGTTTTGTTTTTTCCTATAAGTTTCTCTTCTTGGCAGCAAAATGTCTAATTGAAAACTCAGCAAGCCCACTGCCTCCCACTCCTTAAAAAAAAAAAAAATCTGTGGAAAGTTTTCACTGAGAGGAGTTTTCAGTTTGATTTTATTTTTAAATGATGGCCATTTAATCTCTTAAGCATCTGTCATAAATTAATCAATTAACACCCGTGTATTATTTCTAATGTGTCTAGTAGTAATCTGAGCTACTATATATATGTATATATATATATAGATTTTTTCTTTTCACAGTCTTGCTGGAGAGGAGACACTGAAACACATGATACAGTTAGAGGACTAGATAGGACTAGTAAGTACTGCTGCTGCTGCTGCTAAGTCACTTCAGTCGTGTCCAATTCTGTGTGACCCCATAGACAGAAGCCCACCAGGCTCCCCCGTCCCTGGGATTCTCCAGGCAAGAACACTGGAGTGGGTTGCCATTTCCTTCTCCAATGTGTGAAAGTGAAAAGTGAAAGTGAAGTCACTCAGCCGTGTCTGACCCTTTGCAACCCCACGGGCTGCAGCCTACCAGGCTCCTCCATCCATGGGATTTTCTAGGCAATAGTACTGGAGTGGCTCTGCTGCTGCTGCTGCTGCTGCTGCTAAGTCACTTCAGTCGTGTCCGACTCTGTGTGACCCCATAGATGGAAGCCCACCAGGCTCCCCTGTCCCTGGGATTCTCCAGGCAAGAACACTGGAGTGGGTTGCCATTTCCTTCTCCAATGTGTGAAAGTGAAAAGTGAAAGTGAAGTCGCTCAGTCGTGTCCGACCCTTAGCGACCCCACGGACTGCAGCCTACCAGGCTCCTCCATCCATGGGATTTTCTAGGCAAGAGTACTGGAGTGGCTTGCCATTGCCTTCTCCGGAGTGGCTCTAGTAAGTACTAATACACGTCAAATCGTCAAAGAAGGAGGGATCACTGTGGGAAGGAGTGATCTGGGAAAAATTTGGGGTCTTTAGCCATGCAATTCGGAGAAGGCAATGGCAAGTCACTCCAGTACTCTTGCCTAGAAAATCCCATGGATGGAGGAGCCTGGTAGGCTGCAGTCCGTGGGGTCGCTAAGGGTCGGACACGACTGAGCGACTTCACTTTCACTTTTCACTTTCACACATTGGAGAAGGAAATGGCAACCCACTCCAGTGTTCTTGCCTGGAGAATCCCAGGGACAGGGGAGCCTGGTGGGCTTCTATGGGGCCACACAGAGTCGGACATGACTGAAGTGACTTAGCAGCAGCAGCAGCCATGCAATTATTCCTCATGCCTAAGAAAATGAAAAAGATCTAAGTACTTTCCTGCTATCAGCCCATCTTCAATCTGAAAAATATCCAGATCCAAATCTCTTCCCCAAGTTTCACTCTGTGTCTCCTGCTAGAATTTTTTTGAATCTTTGCTAAAATGTTGAAGGCAGAATAAGAGCAAGAAAATCCTGCCTGTGAATCAGACACTGGGAACCACTCAGAAGGCAGTCAGCTCCAGAGCTCATCATCTCACAGGGGGATTCCTGAGCACAGGCTCGCATTCCGCACCCCCCGCCCCCGACCCGATCCTCCCTTGGCGACCTTCCACTCCAACATCATCTTTTGTGCAGAGAACCAGGCACGTTTCTCATCAGCATTAATCCTGCTCTCAGCCAGGTGTGTAGATGAGCCCTCAGGACGAGCAGTCTGTCAGAGGGCTTCCCACCCGGGCTTCTCACAGGTGGGCCACTGGCCGAGTCACTGATACAACCTGATGGCACTCGAGGCAGACGACTACAGTCTTCATAATCGTGGTCTTGTCTGAACATTCACCTCATCAAAAATGTGACAGCGAAAAAAGACATCCCTGCTTCTCTCCTTTGATGTTCAGTCTCTTAGTTGTGTCCGACTCTATAACCCCAAGGGCCGCAGCACACCTGACTTCCCTGTCCTTCACCGTCTCCTGGAGCTTACTCAAACTCATGTCCATTGAATTGGTGATGCCATCCAACCATCTCATCCTCTGTCATCCGCTTCTCCTCCTGCCCTCAATCTTTCCCAGCATCAGGGTCTTTTCCAGTGAGTCAGTTCTTTGCATCAGGTGGCCAAAGGATTGGCGTTTCAGCTTCTCTCCTTCCCTCCTGGTATATTTTTATTTTCTCAGACTTTAGTGATCACTATTGAGGAAAGGAGTAATCTTGGGAATTACTAAAGCAACATGTTGATGGCTTTCACGTGGGACGTTTCACATATTTCCAGTACAACAGATCAAGACAGACACTGGCCGGCCCTCACTTGCTCAGCACACCTTTATCTTGCACGGACTGTAACCTGGTTCTAGGCAATGTGCAGAGGATGTGAACAAAGGGTCCTGCCCTCTGGATGGTCACTGTTTTATAGATTGTCTCTGGGAGCAGGAAGGAATGTCTCAGAGAGGGTGGCCTTTGAACTGATCCGTATTTAAAAATAAATTGGTCAGTAGAGTTGAAGGGAGGGAGGGAAGGGTGGTTTGGGAAGATGGACCTTTCAGAAAAAGCAATTAACTTGAGCCGAGGCAAGGGCACAAAAAAGCCAGAGCCTTGGGAGAATTTCAGAACATTTTGCATCACGAGAGGGGCTTTGAAAACAGGGCTGGAGAGGTAATGAGGGGCCACATCTCAAGCCACACAAAGGGCTTCTCATGCCCAACAAAGGAATTCAGATTTTTTTTTTTTCCTTTAGGCATAAGGGAGCCATTGAAGGGTTTCAAACAGGCAGCGATGTAATCAGATTTACTCTTTGGAAATAAGACCTCCTGATTAGTTAATGAGCTCGCATTTCTTTTCTTGCATGTAAACCATTGTTTTATTGTTTGGTCTTTAGACTCTATTTTTGACTGAAATAACAAAGTGGCTGGAGTTAAGAGGCTGTGCCACTTAACCTTCTGAAGTCTCGGTTTCATCTGCTTTTAAAAATAGTGGTGATATTATCTGCTTTACCACTGAGTTTGGGGTAAGAGTGAAGTGAGATGAAGGCAGAGAAACTGGCTGGGGTTACTATGGTTATTGGTCTGCCTTCTGGACTCTATCAGTTAGCTGGTACCAAGCAGGTTACAGATCAATTCATATTTATTTCAACTGAGAAAGTGAAAGAGAAAGGCGTTCATTCATCTCCCACTCTTTGCGATCCCATGGACTACACAGTCAACGGAGTTCTCCAGGCCAGAATACTGGAGTGGGTAGCTGTTCCCTTCTCCAGGATCTTCCCAACCCAGGAATCAAACCTGGGTCTCCTGCATTGCAGGCGGATTCTTTACCAGCTGAGCCATCAGGGAAGCGCTAATGGGGAAAGGATAGTCTTTTCAACAAAAGATGGTGGAACAATTGGATATTCATGTGCAAAATATATGTATGGAATTACTCCCTTACCCCACACCATACACAAAATACTTCCTCAAAAGGGTTCATAGGTCTAAATGCTAAGCCCTAAATCTGTAAAATTTCAAAAGGAAAACAGAAATATGGGAGAAGATCTCTGTGTCCTTGAATTAGGCAAAAGTATTTTACATATGACACCAAAACAAAATCCATGAAACTGACAAATTGGATTTTGTTAAAGTCAGAACTCTAGCTTTTTGAAACACATCATTAAGTAATACAAAGAGAAGTCTCAGGCTGAGACACATATTTGCAAGTCATATAAGTGATAAATACTTGTGGCTCAAAAAACTCCATGGAGAACTTTGTAATTCCACAGAAAGAAGACAGACAGTCCAATGAAAATTGGACAAAAAGCTTGAACAAAAAATCTCACCAAAAAATACGTTATGGATAAGAAATAGCACATGAAAGCTGTTCAATATTATCAATGATTAGGAACTCACACATATTTGTCAAACGAATGAAATATACAAACACAGCTCTACAAATATCAGCTGTGTCTCTTTCAGGTGAGAAAGAGAAAATGATGTGGTCATTATTAGTCAAGTGAGCCTCACATGAGTTAATTCAAACAATTTGCATCATGGTAAAATTTTAATCTAACATTTGTATATTTGAGGTAAATTTCTTCTTAAATTATTTGGATAATATCTCAGTTTAAGAATTTCAGAGATGCTGTAGCATACTATCTTCTCTCTTGGCCGTCAGAATGTCTGTGTGTTTTGAGAATTCACTCCCCAAGCAGTTTTGGTTCAGTACTATACTGAGCCCATGTATTCACCTCCCATTCTTACTGAGAGCCGGCATTTTGCACAGAGGAGTCATTTCATACGACAGAGAAAGTAAATGAGAGGGATTTCAGCAGACAAACCATTTCAACATGTCTCCAGAAGACAGAAAGCAGATGGACAGGGCAGCAAAGGAAGCTGAATCACTAGCAAAAATAAAAATTAAAGGTAAAGACATGTCAAGTACAAGCCCAAAGGTTTTATGATTAGATCTAAGAGACACAAGATGGCATTTCAATCAATGTAATCAGAACAAACAAAATAGGGGAAAAAGAAAAGAGTTACAAAAATGGTGCATATTTACTTGTAGTGAGCCTTTAGTGTTTGTCTTCTGCAATTGTAGCTAGTGGTCATGAAAGAAATAGTGATTGTCCACACTTTAAACCCATAAGTATTGGGTGTACATCACATATAAAACTGAAATATAATGAAGATTTTTATTATAAAATGTGAGCCTGATTCTTGCTTTCTAATGTATTTAATCCATGTTGGATTATCAACAATACTATTTGCAGAGGATAATACATACCTAAGCCATTTGCATGTGCTTTTTAATTTATTTTTTAAAATAAAATTTACACAACAAAAAAACTTACCATTTTAAAATGTACAGTTCAATGGTTTTTAGTATATATGCAGAGCTGTGCTTTTATCACCACTGTCTAATTCCAGAATATTTTCATCCCCCCAAATGGAAACTTCATACCTGTTAATCGTCATTTCCCAGTTTCATCTACTAGTCGCCTTTCTATCTTTACAGATTTGCCTGTTCAGGACATTTCATACAAACAGAGGTAATACAGTAAGTGGCTTTTTTTTTTTTTTTTTTGGTCTGGCTTCTTTCACTTAGCATAATGTTTTCAACGTCATGTTGTAACATGCATCAGTACTCATTCCCTTTAAGGCTGAGTAATATTCAATTGTTGGACAGGTCACAGTGTATTTATCTGTTCATCTGTTAATGGACAATGGAGTTGTTTCCACTTTTTGGCTATGATGCACAATGTTGCTATTCATATTAACATATAAGCTTTTATGTCAAAATATATTTTCAGTTCTCTTGGATCCATCCCTAGGAATGGAATTGCTGGGCTATATGGTAACTTTATGACTAACTTTTTTAGGAATTACTGTTTTCCACAATGGTTGTTCATTTTATATTCCCATCAGCAGGATATGACGGCTTCAGTTTCTCTGCATTCTTTCTGCTGCTGCTAAGTCACTTCAGTCACGTCCGACTCTGTGTGACCCCACAGACGGAAGCCCACCAGGCTCCCCCATGCTAACACCTATTATTTTCCTTTAAAAGTAGTAATTCTTATAGTGTAATGTGTCTGCTGTTTTTAATGTGTGTGAAATGATAAATCATTTTGGATTTGATTTGGATTTCCCTAATGACTAGTGACGGAGAAGGCAATGGCACCCCACTCCAGTACTCTTGCCTGGAAAATCCCATGGACGGAGGAGCCTGGTGGGCTGCAGTCCGTGGGGTCGCGAAGAGTCGGACACGACTGAGTGACTTCACTTTCACTTTTCACTTTCACACATTGGAGAAGGAAATGGCAACCCACTCCAGTGTTCTTGCCTGGAGAATCCCAGGGACGGGGGAGCCTGGTGGGCTGCCGTCTATGGGGTCGCACAGAGTCGACACGACTGAAGTGACTTAGCAGCAGCAGCAATGACTAGTGATGCTGAGCATCTTTTCATATGCTTATTGGCCATTTGTATGTCTTCTTTGGAGGAATGTCTATTTAAATCACTCACCCATTTTTAAACTGACTTATTTGTCTTCTTCTTACTGAGATGTAAGAAATATTTTATATATTTTGGATACTAGACCCTTATCAGATACGATTTACAATATTTTTTTTTACCATTCTATGGGTTGCCTTTTTATTCTCTTTATAGTTTCCTTTGATGTACAAAAGTTTTCCGTGTTGATGAAATTCAATTTGTCTAATTTTTCTTTGTTTACTTGTACTTTGGAGGTCATCTCTGAAAAGCTATTGCTCAAGATCATTAAGACCGATGCACATGTTTTCTTTTAAAATTGTTATACTTTTAGCTGTTAAATGTGGATATTTTATCCATTTGGACTTAATGTTTAAATAAGTTGTGAGGCAGAGGTCCAAATTTCACTCTTTTGCATGTGGTTAATCAGTTGTCCTGGCATCATTTGTTAAAATGATGTGCCACCTGGGAAACCTGAGATAATCCATACTAACTAAATTTATTGTGGTAATCATTTTCACACTAGACAATAAGTCATTTTGCTGAATACCGTAAACCTACGCAATGCTGTTAAGTCAATTACATCTCGGTAAAACTAGAAGGGGAATAATAAAAAAGAGAAAGATTACAAAGTAAAATACATTTCTTAAAAAAATTAGGAGTGCACTGATCTACAATCTGTCATAATTTCTTTATTGTGGGTAAAGTATTTTCCTATCTTTGTGTTAACAGCTGAGTTATCAAAGTATTCTATGCAAACCTTAAATACAAAACCACTTTAGACATGCAATGGCAAGCCACTCCAGTACTGTTGCCTAGAAAATCCCATGGATGGAGGAGCCTGGTAGGCTGCAGTCCGTGGGGTCACTAAGGGTTGGACACGACTGAGTGACTTCACTTTCACTTTTCACTTTCACACATTGGAGAAGGAAATGGCAACCCACTCCAGTGTTCTTGCCTGGAGAATCTCAGGGACGGGAGAGCCTGGTGGGCTTCCGTCTATGGGGTCGCACAGAGTCGGACACGACTGAAGTGACTCAGCAGCAGCAGCAACTTGTGCTTCTCATCAATGTGTGAAAATGATACACATTGATTTGGATTTCCAATGCTACAAAATTTTGTATATTAGCATTCTAAATTTCCCTACTTATCTCCTTGTGGACCAGTAATCAGTAGTCTGCAGACCAGCACCAGTGAAGGAGCCCACCAGGAGCTCTTCCCCAAACAAAACTGTTGCACATACAAGACTCCTATGTCCCCTTCCATGAGGGACCCTCAAGCTACAGCCAGGCAACCCCTCACCGCCTGTTCAGAACAGTCACCTGCTTCATTCACGCAGGATTGATTCACTCATGCAGGCAATGAATGAGAATTAGAGGATGAAGATTTAGAGCACCCAAAGGGAGTAAACAGAGCAAGTGACTCTGGAGTGAAAAAAAGAAGATTTAAGGAACAGAAAAGAATTGTAGAAAAAAATTTAACTGAATCATTAAAGAGTCAACAAGAGATATTAGAGAATTTCTCTGATTCAAGTAAATTTCCTTTTAAAACATAAAAAGAATGTAATGTCTTGAAAAAGAAAGCAAAGGAAAGCATTTGGAAATGAAAACTATGATTGTCAAAAAAATTTTTTCAAAGGAAAGAATTCCAGAGTTAATCAAAATAACTTAAAGGGGAAAATTAAAGAG
This sequence comes from Moschus berezovskii, assembly GCF_049115385.1. Classification (NCBI taxonomy): domain Eukaryota; kingdom Metazoa; phylum Chordata; class Mammalia; order Artiodactyla; family Moschidae; genus Moschus; species Moschus berezovskii. Next base: position 52,089,119 of record NC_142472.1, read on the forward strand.
TGAATGAGATGGGGAAGTATTTAAAAAGAATTTAGAGAAGTAGAAACCCAAGATGTCTAATATCTGACTAGGAGCAGTTCTAAGAAGAGATAACAGAGAAAAGGAAGGACTGGAGATCATTCTTTTAAAGTGTGAGGACAAAACTTTTCTCAGGACTGAAAATGTTATGTCTTCTGAGTGAATGGGACCATGGAATTTTAAACAGGATGAAAGAAGGTAAAAGGCCCTTGACCCATCGTTGTGAAAGTTTAGAACAGTGATAATAAATAGGGGTCCTAACAGTACTCCAAAGAGAAAAAAAGCAGATCATCAAGAAGCAGATTTCAGCTGGTGTCAGTTTTCTTCATCAGCCACACATACATTAGAAAATATTGAAGCCGTGCCTTCAAATGCATGGGGGAAATGATTTTATAGCTTAAAAATTGGCACAAACAATAAATCTGTGCAAGAGAAATAAATGTATTTTAAGTGATACTGAAAGTTCATCTCTCACAGCTGTTTTTCTCCAGAAATTTACTGGAGAATTTGAAGGAGAAAGGGCTTCCCAGGTGGCGCTAGTGCCAATGCAGGAGACATAACAGACATGGGTTCGATCCCTGGGTTGGGAAGATCCCCTGGAGGAGGGTATGGCAACCCACTCCAGTATTCTTGCCTGGAGAATCCCATGGACAAAGGAGCCTGATGGGCTACAGTCCATGGGGTCGCAGAGTCAGACACAACTGAGTGACTTAGCATGCATGCATGCATTGAAGGAGGAAACTCATTGCAGAAGTTATGGTAGGTCCTGGAACATTGCAAGGCAGAAGGCTCAGGAAGATAGCTTATACATTTGTCCCAGAGAATACCTACTTAAAATAAGAAAGATTAGGGACTCTGGGAAAAGGAGGACTTTGTGAAGTTAGTATGATAGGCAGATACATTTTGTTGTTGTCGTTCAGTTGCTAAGTGGTGTCCCACTCTTTGTGACCCCGTGGACTGCAGCATGCCAGGTTTCCCTGTCCTACACTACCTCCTAGAGTCTGCTCAAACTCAAGTCCGTTGAGTCGGTGTTGCCATCCAACCATCTCATCCTCTGTTGCTGCCTTCTCCTCCTGCCTTCAGTCTTTCCCAGCATTAGGGTCTTTTCCAATGAGTCGGCTCTTCACAACAAGTGGCCAAAGTATTGGAGCTTCAGTTTCAGCATCAGTCCTTCCAATGAATATTCAGGATGATTTCCTTTAGGGTTGACTGCTTTGATCTCCTTGCTGTCCAAGGGACTCTCAAGAGTCTTCTCCAGCACCCCAGTTCAAAAGCATCAATTTTTCAGCACTCATAAATTTTAGGGCACAGCAAAGGTGTATTATGCCTTTTCCTACAAGCGGGATGAAAACCGTTTTAAACTCAAGGGGCGGGTAGTGGAAAGGTATGGAGAACGGCTCAGGTGTGATGCTTGACTGTATGAGCTTTGAGCACCTACTGCAGGTACAGAAAGGAGGTTCATTTGACCCTCTCATGAGCCCCACTTCTCTCGGACACCACCACAGTTCTGCACTGACACTTACAGAAGGGAGTATTACCCAGGAAACCCACCAGCTCTGCAGGAGCAGTGTTTGCATATTCATGACTTTCTACTTTTAGAATCAACCTGCAGACATCAAAAGTGATTATATTTGCAGAATGAAAAGTAAAATATTATCAGCCTTAATGAAGTCATAACTGTCAGAAGCTGTCAGCGAACAAGGGTAAGGGGAAGGAAGTTGCAAGGCATTTTATATGGGGCAAGAGAGTCAAAACCATTGACAAAAGCTGATGAAACAAAGGAGCAGGACTGTGTTGCTTAACATGGCAAAAAATAACCACCGTAAGAATTTTTTGAGTATAGAATTGTCAAAAATTGAGAGAATTAAAATGGTAAAGGTAGTTCTGTAAGATAAATCTTTATATCTGTTTTGGGAAGTCTAGAAGTATTGTTTTAAACAGAGTGGTCACTTGTGTTTCTGAGAAATGTCCAGAGAGACAATGGGGATTGAGTGGGACTGGGGCTGAAAATGTAGGCTGACTGCAGATGGCCAGAAGGGTCTTTTTGGGTAGAAATGTTCTAAAATTGGATTGTAATGATGCTTATACAACTCTGTATATTTACTAAAATCCATTTTATTGTACACTTAAAATAAGTGAATTTTGCACATACCCTATATATACATCAGGAAAGCTATGTTTTAAAAAGAGCTGATAAAAATAGATGGGTCAAAGGACAGATGTAAAAGCACATTCTTTAGATAATGTTAGATTAATGTTGCTAGGTAACCAACAGGAGCAAAAATAGATGTTTTCAAGAATCATCTAGAAGCAGTGGGACATGGTGAGAAAGCGGAGGCTATAACTTACCATTTACGCTTTTCTATATTATTTTGATTTTTATCATAAAAAGTTTTAAACATTTAGATTCCTTGATGCAAAAAAAATTCTCATTTTAAATCTTTTAGAATGTAAATTTGATTAATGTTGCCATCGGATAAACGAGCAGATTTTTGTCCTCCTAAAGACCAGATTCCAAGCCACTATTGGTAGCCGGATGGAGGCAGGAACTTGGCTGAACATAGAAGTGTACAGCACTCCAAAAATAGAACCTTGCAAAGGGAACAAGCAACTGATCGTGTGGGGAACAACATTTGGTACAGCTGTGCTAAGTGGTTGCCATGGATTAACAGATCAAACATAAATAATTTTCAGGGAAGCATGTGCCCTAGAAAACGAGATGACAAGTGAACTCGCTAATGTTCTCAGCTGTCTTCATCTGTTTGTGTAAGAATGATGCCAAAGTAACCCCCGCTATGCCTGGGTTCTGAGCCTCACGGGGCGGCCTTCTCAATCAAACTGTAGGGTGGCTGATGAGAGACTGTTAACTCTGCAGAAGAAACGTCAGGGAGATTTTGAGATGGGGAGTGTGAGGTGGATCCAGGGGCTTCAAGCTACAAGCTGAGGGTCCTGCAGTTGGTCTTGTCACCGACACCCTTGGCACCACGGACGCTACAGAGTGTGTGGGGGTATCTCATTATCATTCCATTGGGGAACCAGAGAATTCTGGAGGTGGACTTCCTTAAAGTCACACGCTGTGTCGGTGACAACGCTAAACCCACTAAGGGACTGCAAGCAGCCAAGTGGACGAGAGACGGGGCGTGCTATCTCTGGGCCAGCTCCGCTGTATCTGGTTCATACACAGTCTTCCTATTAACAGTCTTTGCTCATTTTTTCAGAATCCTATTTTTATTTAAAAGTGGCCTTCAGCCAGTTTGAAACTGAATTCTAAGAGAAAGTCAGTCATAAGCCTTAGAAGTTGGAGACTGACGCTCTCCTGGGTCTGTTCGTGAACCCTGGGGGCTTCTTCCTCTCAGACATGAGGAGGTACACGTGAGATCCCCACCAGCTATTAATATAAATGTTCACGTGCCAGGTGCCAGGCAGGATGCAGAGCTTCAGGGGCGTAAAACAGTGGCCTTGCAGAGTTACACAGGCATATTAATAAAACTGTAACTAGCAATGGAGACCAGCATACTGAGTCTCATGTGCTCTGTGTGTGTGTGTGTGTGTAGTTTAGTTCTGGTCCTTATATGTTAGGTATGGGAGAGGAAAACAACAGAGTAGGAAAGACTAGAGATCTCTTCAAGAAAATTAGAGATACCAAGGGAACATTTCATGCAAAGATGGGCTCGATAAAGGACAGAAATGGTATGAACCTAACAGAAGCTGAAGATATTAAGAAGAGGTGGCAAGAATACACAGAAGAACTGTACAAAAAAGATCTTCACGACTCAGATAATCACAATGGTGTGATCACTCATCTAGAGCCAGACATCCTGGAATGTGAAGTCAAGTGGGCCTTAGAAAGCATCACTACGAACAAAGCTAGTGGAGGTGATGGAATTCCAGTTGAACTATTTCAAATCCTGAAAGATGATGCTGTGAAAGTGCCGCACTCAATATGCCAGCAAATTTGGAAAACTCAGCAGTGGCCACAGGACTGGAAAGGTCAGTCTTCATTCCAATCCTAAAGAAAGGGAATGCCAAAGAATGCTAAAACTACCTCACAATTGCACTCATCTCACACGCTAGTAAAGTCATGCTCAAAATTCTCCAAGCCAGGCTTCAGCAATACATGAACAGTGAACTTCCAGATGTTCAAGCTGCTTTTAGAAAAGGCAGAGGCACCAGAGATCAAATTGCCAGCATCCGCTGGATCATGGAAAAGCAAGAGAATTCCAGAAAAACATCTATTTCTGCTTCATTGACTATGCCAAAGCCTTTGACTGTGTGCATCACAAGAAACTGTGGAACATTCTGAAAGAGATGGGAATACCAGACCACCTGACCTGCTTCTTGAGAAACCTGTATGCAGGTCAGGAAGCAACAGTTAGAACTGGACATGGAACAACAGACTGGTTCCAAGTAGGAAAAGGAGTACGTCAAGTCTGTATATTGTCACCCTGCTTATTTAACTTCTATGCAGAGTACATCATGAGGAACGCTGGGCTGGAAGAAGCACAAGCTGGAATCAAGATTGCCGGGAGAAATATCAATAACCTTAGATATGCAGATGACACCACCCTTATGGCAGAAAGTGAAGAGGAACTAAAAAGCCTCTTGATGAAAGTGAAAGAGGAGAGTGAAAAAGTTGGCTTGAAGCTCAACATTCAGAAAACGAAGATCATGGCATCTGGTCCCATCACTTCATTGGAAATAGATGGAGAAACAGTGGAAACAGTGTCAGACTTTATTTTTTTGGGCTCCAAAATCACTGCGGATGCTGATTGCAGCCATGAAATTAAAAGACACTTACTCCTTGGAATGAAAGTTATGACCAACCTAGATAGCATATTAAAAAGCAGAGACATTACTTTGCCAACAAAGGTCCATCTAGTCAAGGCTATGGTTTTTCCAGTGGTCACGTATGGATGTGAGAGTTGGACTGTGAAGAAAGTTGATCGCCGAAGAATTGATGCTTTTGAACTGTGGTGCTGGAGAAGACTCTTGAGAGTCCCTTGTACTGCAAGGAGATCCAACCAGTCCATTCTAAAGGAGATCAGTCCTGGGTGTTCACTGGAAGGACTGATGCTAAAGCTGAAACTCCAATACTTTGGCTACCTCATGCGAAGAGTTGACTCACTGGAAAAGACTGATTCTGGGAGGGATTGGGGGCAGGAGGAGAAGGGGACAACAGAGGATGAGATGGCTGGATGGCATCACCGACTCTATGGATGTGAGTTTGAGTGAACTCTGGGAGTTGGTGATGGACAGAGAGGCCTGGCGTGCTGTGATTCATGGGGTCGCAGAGTCGGACACGATTGAGCAACTGAACTGAACTGAACTGAACTGATGGGAACCCGACAGTGTGTATGAAGGTGTGTGTCTGGGATTGTCTGTGTGTGTCTGGGGAAGATTGTTTGTGTGTGTCCAGGGAGGGGATTGTGTGTGTGTGTCCAGGGAGGTGATTGTGTGTGTGTGTCCAGGAAGATGCAGATGATACTCAACATCTTAAACATCGAATTAGGAAAATGTGACTAAGACTGAATTAGTGTCACTCTCCCCTCACTCATTTATCTCCCCTTTCCCATCCCTACCTGTCCCAGGTCAAGGTGATCACCGAGCTCAAATATTCCACAAGTTCAGCACAGATGATGCCTCCCTGACAACGCCCCTACTCTATCACCACCCAAGTTCCCTACCGAGACACACATTATCCAGATATAAAACCCCAAATAGGAACTTCCCTGATCCTCCAGAGGTTAGGACTCTTAGCTTCCACTATAGGGGACACAGGTTTGGTCTCTGGTCAGGGATATATTGCAGCCATGAAATTAAAAGACTCTTACTCCTTGGAAGGAAAGTTATGACCAACCTAGACAGTATATTAAAAAGCAGAGACATTACTTTGCCAACAAAGGTCCATCTAGTCAAGGCTATGGTTTTTCCAGTGGTCATGTATGGATGTGAGAGTTGGACTGTGAAGAAAGCTGATCACCGAAGAACTGATGCTTTTGAACTGTAGTGTTAGAGAAGACTCTTGAGAGTCCCTTGTACTGCAAGGAGATCCAACCATTCCATTCTAGAGGAGATCAATCCTGGGTGTTCATTGGAAGGACTGATGCTAAAGCTGAAACTGCAATACTTTGGCCACCTCATGCGACGAGTTGACTCACTGGAAAAGACTCTGATGCTGGGAAAGGTTGGGGGCGGGAGGAGAAAGGGACGACAGAGAATGAGATGGCTGGATGGCATCATCGACTCTGTGGACATGAGTTTGAGTGAACTCCAGAAGTTGGTGATGAACAGGGAGGCCCGGCGTGCTGTGATTCATGGGGTCACGGAGAGTCAGACATGACTGAGCGACTGAACTGAACTGAACTGAATGGGATATAAGAATCCACACGCCACGAGGCACGGCCAAAAACAATGAGGAAAAAAAAAGAATAACAATGTCTTATCCATTTAAAATAAATAAATAAATCTCCAAAGCAGGTGAAGGAGGTGGTCTTCCATCCTGGAACTTCACCCTTGAAAGTTACAGGAAGGCACTCAAAATCTCCCTTCACCTTTGTTCCAGCCCAGTCACTTTATTATTCAAAAAAGGGAGAAGATTTGGAATAATTATCATGATTTTCCCCTGGGCTCTATTTTCTTATGTTCACTTTAACTGGAAATATATTTCTTGCCTACCATTTCTTTTTATTGAAATATCTAAACAGCCAAAGTAAAGAAGACTTTTTTTCTTTTCCCTTTTCTTTAAAAATTAAAAATTGGAGTTCCATAAAAAGTCAAAGTAGGGGACAGAGACTCATCAGAGAAATACTGTGAGAGGATTGCTCAGACCTAAGAGTCACTGGTTTCTGTATTGAAAACGCCAACCAAGTGGCCAAGCAACTAAGAAGCATGATTATATCAGAGCATGTTGTCAAATTTTTTCAGAATCCCAAGACAAAGAGAAGCTCCGGAAATCTTATAAAGATGAAAAATAGAAGATGGAGAAAATTGAAGCCAGAAAGCAATGGAGCAATGCCTTTGACATTCTAAAGAAAATGTTTTCATCCTGAAATTATTAACCAAGTCTAACTAAAAATCAAGTGTGAGGTCATAATGTATTTTTGAATGTACAAGTTCTCAAAAGAAAGAAAGAAAGAAAGAAATTTGTCCCTTATAGTAAAAAGCTATAGGCTTCTATGAGCTTTTTCTCACAAAAAGCTACCAGAAGATAATTTTCACCAGTAAAGAGGAAGATGAGAAATAAAAGAAATAAGAAATCAGCACATGTGTGCTCAGTCACGTCCGACTCTTTGCAAACCCATGAACTGTAACCTGCCAGGCTCCTCTGTCCATGGGATTCTCCAGGCAAGATTACTGGGATGGGTAGCCATTCCCTTCTCCAGGGGACCTTCCAAACCCGTGTTTCCTGAATCAGCACACAGATTCTTTACCACTGAGCCACCTGGGAAGCCCGTAATCAGCACAGGAAGAAGCAAAGAAATGGTGGAGAGATCCCATGATGACAGCTGTGGACCAGGCCTGGCGGAAAAGTGGTCTGGACCAGGGGAGACTAGAAGTTCGTAGAAAGGCTTCTCCCCAAAACTGAAATTGATAGAATGCCTGATGTCACCTGAAAGCCCTGGGGGAAGACTTGGACAACTTGTGAAGAGTTTGAGGTTAAATTAGCAGAAAGACAAAAAATCAAGAGAGGAAAAAAAATACTGTTAACGCAGAGAAAAACAAAACTTTGCACAGAAAAGGGAAAGTAATAATGATTTACTACATGGCTCAGCTACAAATAGCATTTACACTGTTCAGTTCAGTTCAGTTCAGTCGCTCAGTTTTGTCCGACTCTTTGCGACCCCATGAATCACAGCACGCCAGGCCTCCCTGTCCATCACCAACTCCCGGAATTCACTCAGACTCATGTCCATAGAGTCGGTGATACCATCCAGCCATCTCATTCTCTATCGTCCCCTTCTCCTCCTGCCCCCAATCCCTCCCAGCATCAGAGTCTTTTCCAGTGAGTCACCTCTTCGCATGAGGTGGCCAAAATATTGGAGTTTCAGCTTTAGCATCAGTCCTTCCAATGAACACCCAGGGCTGATCTCCTCTAGAATAGACTGGTTGGATCTCCTTGCAGTCCAAGGGACTCTCAAGAGTCTTGTCCAGCACCACAGTTCAAAAGCATCAATTCTTCGGCGCTCAGCCTTCTTCACAGTCAAACTCTCACATCCATACATGACCACTGGAAAAGCTATAACCTTGACTAGACGGACCTTTGTTGGCAAAGTAATGTCTCTGCTTTTTAATATGCTATCTAGGTTGGTCATAACTTTCCTTCCAAGAAGTAAGCGTCTTTTAATTTCATGGCCGCAATCAGCATCCGCAGTGATTTTGGAGCCCCCCAAAATAAAGTCTGACACTGTTTCCACTGTTTCCCCATCTATTTCCCATGAAGTGATGGGACAAGATGCCATGATCTTTGTTTTCTGAATGTTGAGCTTCAAGCCAACCTTTTCACTCTCCTCTTTCACTTTCATCAAGAGGCTTTTGAGTGTCATCTGCATATCTGAGGTTATTGATATTTCTCCTAGGAATCTTGATTCCAGCTTGTGCTTCATCCAGCCCAGCGTTCCTCATGATGTACTCTGCATAGAAGTTAAATAAGCAGGGTGACAATATACAACCTTGACATACTCCTTTTTCTATTTGGAACCAGTCTGTTGTTCCATGTCCAGTTCTAACTGTTGCTTCCTGACCTGCATACAGGTTTCTCAAGAGGCAGGTCAGGTGGTCTGGTATTCCCATCTCTTTCAGAATGTTCCACAGTTTCTTGTGATGCACACAGTCAAAGGCTTTGGCATAGTCAATGAAGCAGAAATAGATGTTTTTCTGGAACTCTCTTGCTTTTTCCATGATCCAGCGGATGTTGGTGATTTAATCTCTGGTGCCTCTGCCTTTTCTAAAACCTGCTTGAACATCTGGGAGTTTACGGTTCACATATTTACACTGTTATAAGGATACAAATACTGATGTTTGAGTTAATTATTTTATAGCATAGCTGTAATAGTTTTGGAACTGGGAGAAGAGGAAAGACATAGCTAAGTAATCATCAATAATAGGAAGATAACATAGAGCTAAAAAATTGAAAAGTAGAAATAAAAGCATGTCATTAGAGAAATGGAGGTAAAGTAACAATTATACCCTAAAATAGGTAAATGTGGTTGTCTCGGAGTAAAAAGTGAGGGGAGAAGGGGATGAAGAAGTTTTTCATAACCAGCTTGTTGGCTTGAACTAAGGACATGTGTAAATTTGATAAATACTAAAACTAAGACAAATACATACAAAAACAATCCATTTAACAAAGAGGTTGGTGGTAAGATGAGTTAGTTCTGATATCATAAAACTGTAGAGATCTGGAGCTTACATTGACAAAATAATTATCCAAACTGGCTTCAGTTGTGGGGGGTGGAAAACCTTAGATATATACACTTGCAATCATGTAGTTATAAATTAGTTAGAATTTTCTGGAATTATAGCCTTCTAGAATTAATAAGCAGAGAAGGCAATGGCAAGCCACTCCAGTACTATTGCCTAGAAAATCCCATGGATGGAGGAGCCTGGTTGGCTGTAGTCCGTGGGGTCGCTAAGGGTCGGACACGACTGAGCGACTTCACTTTCACTTTTCACTTTCACACATTGGAGAAGGAAATGGCAACCCACTCCAGTGTTCTTGCCTGGAGAATCCCAGGGAAGGGGGAGCCTGGTGGGCTTCCATCTATGGGGTCACACAGAGTTGGACACGACTGAAGTGACTTAGCAGCAGCAGAATTAATAAGAAAGATATTAGAAGTTAGCAATGACTTACATTATGAAGCAGAGGGCTGACTTTAAAGAGCTCAGATTATTTTATGAAAATATGCATCATCAGCTTAGTTTTATAGCTTCAGGGTCTGCACGTGTGCTTTCACGTAAAAACCACGCTGCAGGGTGTGTCTATCCATGGAAAACAGTGATCCTCACCCATGGAAGAAGGGGTGAATTAGGGAACAGACCTCCCTCGTGGTCCAGGGGCTAAAACTCCACTCTCCTAAGTGCAGGGGGCTCAGGTGCGATCCCTGGTCAGGGAGCTAGACCCCACATGCACAACTGAAAAATCCTGCATGCCACAACTAACACCCTTTGCAGCCAAATAAAATACAAAAAGAAGAAGGAACGATGTTGGGGCTTTGGCTGCATGTGATCATTGTCCAGTTTACTTCTGAACAGTGATGAAGATTGTCTAAGCTCTGGGCCTTTGCAGTTTTTCTTGACCTCAGTTTTCAAGAATGTTCAGTGAGGAAGCAATCTGGAAGGAGTCATGGACAAGGAGAAGGCTCAAGAAGAAATCATCTAGGAGATGTAGTCAGCTAGTGGCTGCGAAGAAGATCCCGGCACCACCAAGACACTGGAATTCAAAATAACAGATGAGATTTGCACAGCCTTATGTAAGGAAAATTCTATGGACAGAGGAGCCTGGCAGGCTTCCGTCCATAGGGTTGCAAAGAGTCGGACGTGACTGAGCAACTTCACTTTCCTTTCTCAGATAAGGCAGTGGAAAGGAGAAGCAGAAGACACAAAGGCTGGCCTCGCTGTGACTGGCAGAGCATCCTGTGCCCATCTGTTTGGGTTTATTGAGTTGTCCTTTGCCAGCAAAGTTGGGGAAATGCTTAAAAACAATTCCATCCCCTCTCAGGCAGGCAGTATAATCAGAAAGGGAATGTAATAATCCGATTCGTGAAAACGGTGGGGGTGTATCCTGTAAAAATTCAAGGCCAGCACATCTAAGGCCAGAATTTACTTCTTCAGTAAAATTTTGCTGAGTTTCCCAAGACAGCATGTCTCCTTTTTGCTTCTTTCCCAGAAGCATCCTAACCCAAAAAGCCTTTGGAAATGATGTCCTGTGCCAATTTCCTAATCCCAAAACTCTACAGCAGATTATCCTAAAATAATATCATTAGAAACGCTAGACTAGATTCTCAGTTCATTGAATTATAAGTCGATATGAAGTCAACTGCAACCATAAAATTGGACAGTAAATCCTAATCATGTCTCTTGAGCAACAGCAAAAAAATGGTGGTGGAGGGACCTTCAGGAAAGTCTGGGCTTCTTAGTGTCTCACAAATCATGCCGTTTGAACTTCCTGAGTAAAAGAGCAAGGTTCTCCCTTGTTCCTTTGACCTCCCCAGTCACGGGTCCCAGGGCTAGAAGAGATAACCCTGAGCCCCATTTATGTGTCAGAGCCCCTGTGGGAAACACCAGTTCATCCAAGGGCCACCACCTCACACAATGCAGAGACTTTGCACAGAGCAGTTGGGCATCCACAGGGGGCCTGCAAGGATTCTAAAACACCCAGATGTGAGCAAAATGAGGGAAAAAGTCAGGTTCCCCTGGGCTTGATGGGGAGGCAAGAGGAGGGTGGGTGACCAGACCCCAGTAGCTACGTTCTTAGATGGACAGTCATTACCTGAACGGTGGGGCCAACACAGGGAGCAGAGAAGGAGACAACCCCATTTCTCCCCTCCTGCGGTCCATCCTATGGCCAGGCCCAAACTGGCTGAGAGGGAGCTGAAAAATGGAGTTCACAGGGGTCAGTCTCCCAGGACTAAGACTGAAGAGAGGAAAGGATAGGGAATGTGGGAAGGAAGGGAAAAATGGGGAGAAGCCAGCAGAACTGGCTTGTGAGCTGAAATGGTTTCCTTATATAACACTTGGAATTGATTTTTCAGAAGCTTGAAAAGCATGTGTATTTACATGTGCATATTTGTGTATGTAAAATAGAGATCACACACACCGCATGAATCTTTGTATCTCCAAAGTGATCTCAATTTGCATATAGTCATAAAGACACAAAACACTTTATGTGACACAGTTATGACTGCTAAACATCCTCTGCTCCACAAGAGGGGCCTGAAATGAGGGCCTGGGTGTTCCTTTTGTCAACAGCTCAGTGACAGAGTGAGTGGACATGAAGTTCTAAGAACCAGCCATTTCAATAGTCAACATCAGTCATGCTCCTCTAAGGAAAAACTCATTGAAGCAGATTATTTTCCTTCTGGTGATGAGGTTGGACCCTCAATAACCAGAAGGTTTCTCCAGTAGTCATGTACAGATATGAGAGCTGGACCATGAAGAAGGCTGAGTGCCAAAGAATTGATGTTTTCGAATTGCAATGCTGGAGAAGACTCTTGAGAGTCCCTTGGATAGCAAGGAGATCAAACCAGGCAATCCTAAAGGAAATCAATCTTGAATATTCACTGGAAGGATTGATGCTGAAGTTGAAGCTCCAACACTTTGGCCACCTGATGTGAAGAGCCAACTCACTGGAAAAGACGCTGATGCTGGGAAAGACAGAGGGCAAGAGGAGAAGGGAGCTGCAAAGGATGAGATGGTTGGATGGCATCACTGACTCAATGGACGTGAGTCTGAGCAAGCTCCAGGAGTTAGTGATGGACAGGAAAGCCTGGCGTGTCCATGGGGTCGCAATCCCCATGGGGTCTGCTGCAGTCCATGGAGTTGCAAAGAGTCAGACATGACTTAGCAACTGAACAATGACAAAATTATACAAATAATACTGAATTAATTTTAAATAAAAGATCAGATATCTTTTAGAATGACTGATACTTTCTATAATATCTAAAGCCGTTTTTAAGACATTGGCTCTAGTCTTATCTTTATTTAATTACAAACTACTTTTGAAAAATGAATACTGCAAAAATATTAAATAAACCCTTCTGCTTCATTTTATGCACAGTTATCATCTGGATATTTCCATTCACTTTATTGAATTAAAACCAGCTCATCCTCCAGGAAGCAAAAGTAGCTGCCATATGAGTTCTCTAGCCAAAATCTCCATGAATAAAACCTCATGTAGAATTTCTGAAATTTTCCTTGAACTAAAAATAATCAAAGGGTTGTGGATGACTAGATTGCTGATAAGTTCACCCCGGCAGACTTTTTAGAAGCTCTGCAGATAATCATCTGTTCCCACAATAACTTTCATACAGTTGGCCCATAAGGAATTTCACTCTCTGAAGTGATAAATGTTTTGATGAATGCCAAAATTCTCTTTTAAAGTTCAAGTAGGAAGCACCCCCCAGAGGAGGAAATGGCAGTCCACTCTGGTATTCTTTCTGGAAAAGTCCCATGGTCAGAGGAACCTGGCAGTCTATGGTCCATGGGTTTGAAAAAGTCTGACACGACTGAGCAAGTTACACTAACTGGGTAACTTGAGAACTAGGAAAAAATTAGGTGTGGAAACAGATGAGTCCCCATGCTTGTGACTGGTAACTGTTGGGTGAAACGTGGTCATGGTGTCTTTTATGTGGATGAACCTCAAAGCTCTTGATTCTTAGTGATGACATGAATGGAACCTTTCTTTAGATGCTTTCCTCTGGGGACAATGTACTGGTTCCGAACAGCTCTGGCCAGAGATAATCTACCCAGGGATAAATATTCTATCATAAGGCTTTTTATTCCTGTAGTATTGAATCCCAAGGAGTCTCTGCAGGACTGACTTAAATGACATTTGCTGAGCAAGATGCTTCCTGAATGTTTCTCCTGGGCTGGAAGATGATTTGTGGGGAGAGAGGACACTTGTGCTTCCCTGGGCAGCAAAGACCACGAGTGACTGATAAGCTCCAATCGTAGCAGCTATGTCTCCATCCAAGGCATTCAGAGATGCTGCAGGACAGAGAGACAGAGAGAACCAGACCTAATGTGTCCAAAGTACTAAATTCATCATGGAAAAGACAAAACATTTCCATAACTCTGATACAGCATTCTTTGGCAGTTAAGTTTTACTTCATGCTTACCAAAGTATAGATTTTTAAACTTATCCTAACCAAAGTATTGACTTTGTCCTCTTTTAAACATCATCCCTGTACTTCCCTTGTGGTCCAGTGGTTAAGAATCCTCCTGCCAATACAGGGGACATAGGTTTGATCCCTGGTCCGGGAAGATCCCACATGCCTCAGGGCAACTAACTGCTGAAGCCCAAATGCTTTAGAGTCTATGCGCTGCGACAAGAGAAGCCACTGCAAGAAGAAACCCAAGCACCACAACTAGAGAGGGGACCCCACTCCCTGTAACTAGAGAAAGCCTGCACAGCAACAAAGACCCAGAACAGCCAGAAATAAATAATAAATTAAAAAAAAATAATTTCCCAGTATGAGTGGCTGAATCCTGTGACCACAAGTGAGATACTCTGAAAGCTGTCTCCTCATCCCTCATCAAGAGAAGAACTTCCATGGAAACGTTCACAGTTGGTTTATCCCTGCAGACAACTCAAATGGAGAACCAGATTCCCCCATAGGGATGGCTGAGTGCATTTTTATGTACAGAAATTACTGGTGACACAGCCAAGGAAAAATCTCTAGGTGAAGACCATCCTTGCCATGCCCCACGGCAGGAATTCCACAGTCTCACATGAATCCTTGCAAGGAGATCGAATCAGTCAATCCTAAAGGAAATCAACACTGATATTCGTTGAAAGGACTGAAGCTGAAGCTAAAGCTCCATTGCTTTGGCCACCTGATGTGAAGAGCCGACTCATTGGAAAAGACCCTGATGCTGGGAAAGACTGAAGGGCAGGAGGAGACGGAGACGACAGAGGATGAGATAGTTGGATGGCATCACTTACTCGATGGACATGAGTTTGAGCAGATTCTAAGAGGTAGTGAAGGACAGGGAATTCTGGTGTGCTGCAATCTATGGGGTGGCAAAGAGTCAGACATGACTTAGCAACTGAACAGCAACAAGGAGCAGACCTGTGCCTTTTTATCCCCAAGTTCAGCTCAGGTCTAACCTGATGAATGACACGTGTTCATCCAACAAATGAATAAAATACACTGTTTCATCACCCAAAGTCCCTTGTGATTAATCTAACATGATTCCCTCAGGATTTGCCACCAAGAAAATGACTCTTTTAAGGAGTTTATAAGCCCCCTACATTAGAATCAAAATTATTAAACCACTAAGCTTAGCATTTTGTTCTGACTGCCAAATCAGAACCAAATACTGTATTCAGTAACAGTAACTAGACAAGCCCTTACAGTCAGAGTGTTTTCTGATTTTGGTTTATTATACATACTGTTTCTTTCTGTTTTACTCTAAGTTGCCTCAAGTTGGAAAAAATGGCAAGTGTTAAAGAAAATGTGGAGATGTGGGCTGTGTTGACCGATCCATCATTTCAGGGTGCCCTGTTCCTCCTCCAGGGGGCCATAGACTAAGTTTCTTCCTCTCACTGGGAAGCCAAGGGGGTGTTGCTTGGGTCCTGGGGGTCAGGAGGGTTTTGCATTCCTCCCCCAGGGCAGCTGGTTCTGCCCTTACCCCTCCAGAACAGAGGACACGTGGGTGGGCTTTGGGCCGGCCCCAGGGGCAGCTGGTCTCCTCTGTCCCCAGCCCTGAGGAGTTCCAGGGGCGGGAGCTCCCTTTCCATCCGGGCCTCTGGCTGAGGGGCATGCTGGCCCACATGGGGCTTGGGAGTCGGTCTTTCTGCTCGTCCGTGTGGTGCCGCCTTCTCCTCTCCGTGCTCGCACACCAGCCTCTCCTGGAAGGGCTGCTCCCTCTTTGCAATTCCGTTTACTCAGTGGCCTTGAAACGCAGCTCCCTGACGGGTTCCAGAAGAGTCCTGCTTTTGTAGATCATCTAACTTTTTGTCATGGCTGGGAGAAACGAATGATGCTCTTTTGCGGTTTTCTACTCTCTAAGTGGAAGCAGAATCACCCTGGTGATAGTTTGAACCACCACTGGGGTGTTTTGAGACACCCCCTCAGCCATGGAGCCCTGGTTCCCATCCCTTCCTGCCTTCCTTACATCCAGCGGGGGCCTGGCTCTGATCCTTTGCCAGGATTCACATTCCAGTCAAACCCATGACCTGAGCTTATTAGCCCCATGCCCGCAGCACTGGCATAACCAGTGCCCTGATGTGAAATCAGATTACACCCCGGGGAAGGACCAGAACCCCTACACAGTCATGGCCTTTCTCACCAGATCTGCCTTTTGGCTAGATCCTCATAAATTCTCACAACAAACACTTTGAAAAGCAACAAGTAAGTTTTATGTATGCACTAAGTCTCTTCAGTTCAGTTCAGTTCAGTCGCTCAGTCGTGTCCGACTCTCCGCGACCCCATGAATCACAGCACGCCAGGCCTCCCTGTCCATCACCAACTCCCGGAGTTCACTCAAACTCATGTCCATCGAGCTGGTGATGCCATCCAGCCATCTCATTCTCTGTCGTTCCCGTCTCCTCCCACCCCCAATCCCTCCTAGCATCAGACTCTTTTCCAGTGAGTCAACTCGTCACATGAGGTGGCCAAAGTATTGGAGTTTCAGCTTTAGCATCAGTCCTTCCAATGAACACCCAGGATTGATCTCCTCTAGAATGGAATGGTTGGATCTCCTTGCAGTCCAAGGGACTCTCAAGAGTCTTCTCCAGCACCACAGTTCAAAAGCATCAATTCTTCGGCAATCAGCTTTCTTCACAGTCCAACTCTCACATCCATACATGACCACAGGAAAAACCATAGCCTTGACTAGATGGACCTTGGTTGGCAAAGTACTGTCTCTGCTTTTTAATATGCTATCTAGGTTGGTCATAACTTTCCTTCCAAGGAGTAAGCGCCTTTTAATTTCCTGGCTGCAATCAGCATCCGCAGTGATTTTGGAGCCCCAAAAAATAAAGTCTGACACTGTTTCCACTGTTTCCCCATCTATTTCCCATGAAGTGATGGGACCAGATCCCATGATCTTCGTTTTCTGAATGTTGAGTTTCAAGCCAAACTTTTCACTCTCCTCTTTCACTTTCATCAAGAGGCTTTTTAGTTCCTCTTCACTTTTTGCCATAAGGGTGGTGTCATCTGCATATCTGAGGTTATTGATATTTCTCTTCAGCCCAATCCAACTCTGTGACTCTATGGAATGTAGCCTGCCAGGCTTATGTAGTACTGTACAAAGAGAAACAGAGATGAATCATTTCTGTAATGAATGTGGAGTAATTAGATCAACAGGGTCAATCCAAATAATTTAGTTGGAGCTCCTGTGACACTGGTTCTAAAGTCACCATGAATTTTCTTGGTTTTGATCAGTACCTGACAAAGTCACATTTCTTCTTGAACTTTTTGATTCAAGAAAATATTGATATATGATAAATCTATATGGAAAATGAAGGTTTGGTACCTTCCTGAGAGCTTTTTTTATCAAATTATGGAGTCCATTATAACGGTATCTTTGCTAATAATTGGCTCTCTGACTGTCTTTGTTTTCTATGTTAACTTGTCCTTGGGAAGTTACCATTTCTGGTTGGTGTTATATATGTCTGGAGAAAACAAGCAATATGTCCATTTGATCTTTCCTACTCCAGCAATGAAATCAACAGCAGCTTTCCTAAAGGTGCTTGAAGATTGTACAAAAAAAAAAATCATACTGCTTAAACTTTTGAAGTAAGTAGTCTCTAAAGAGCCTCTTGATGAAGGTGAAAGAGGAGAGTGAAAAAGTTGGCTTAAAACTCAACATTCAGAAAACTAAGATAATGGCATCTGGTCCCATCACTTCATGACAATGGAAACAGTGACAGACTTTATTTTTTGGGCTCCAAAATCACTGCAGACAATGACTGCAGCCATGAGATTAAAAGACCCTTACTCTTTGGAAGAAAAGCTATGACAAACCTAGACAGCATATTAAAAAGCAGAGACATTACTTTGCTGACAAAGGTCCATCTAGTCAAAGCTATGGTTTTTCCAGTAGTCATGCATGGATGTGAGAGTTGGACTATAAAGAAAGCTGAGTGCCAAATAATTGATTCTTTTGAACTGTGGTGTTAGAGGAGACTCTTGAGAGTCCCTTGGACTGCAAGGAGATGAAAGCAGTCAATCCTAAAGGAAATCAGTCCTGAATATTCATTGGAAGGACTGATGCTGAAGCTGAAGCTCCAATACTTTGGCCACCTGATGTGAAGAGCTGACTCATTAGAAAAGACTCTGATGCTGGGAAAGAGTGAAGGCAGGAGGAGAGGGGACAACAGAGGATGAGATAGTAGGATGGCATCACTGATTCAATGGACTTGAGTTTGAGCAAGCTTCAGGAGATGGTGAAGGAAAGGGAAGCTTGGTCCACGGGGTCACAAAGAGTCAAACACAACTGAGTGACTGAACAGCCACAGTCTCCAGTTTAAATAATGGCTGATGACTGCTTTTTTCCTAATAAAAAAGTATAAATACAGTAACTCTGTTATCAGTTCAGTTCAGTCGCTCAGTCGTGTCCGACTCTCCGCGACCCCATGAATCACAGCACGCCAGGCCTCCCTGTCCATCACCAACCCCCGGAATTCACTCAAACTCATGTCCACAGAGTCGGTGATGCCATCCAGCCATCTCATTCTCAGTCGTCCCCTTCTCCTCCCGCCCTCAACCTTTCCCAGCATCAGAGTCTTTTCCAGTGAGTCAACTCGTCGCATGAGGTGGCCAAAATATTGCAGTTTCAGCTTTAGCATCAGTCCTTCCAATGAACACCCAGGATCGATCTCCCTTAGAATGGACTGGTTGGATCTCCTTGCAGTCCAAGGGACTCTCAAGAGTCTTCTCCAACACCACAGTTCAAAAGCATCAGTTCTTTGGCAATCAGCTTTCTTCACAGTCCAACTCTCACATCCATACATGACCACAGGAAAAACCATAGCCTTGACTAGACGGACCTTGGTTGGCAAAGTAATGTCTCTGCTTTTTAATATATTATCAAAGTTGGTCATAACTTTCCTTCCAAGGAGTAAGCACCTTTTAATTTCATGGCTGCAATCAGCATCTGCAGTGATTTTGGAGCCCCAAAAAATAAAGTCTAACACTGTTTCCACTGTTTTTCCATCTATTTCCCATGAAGTGATGGGACCAGATGCCATGATCTTTGTTTTCTGAATGTTGAGCTTCAAGCCAACCTTTTCACTCTCCTCTTTCACTTTCATCAAGAGGCTTTTTAGTTCCTCTTCACTTTCTGCCATAAGGGTAGTGGGGCCACAAAATGCAAGATTTTTTTTTCTGAAACAATATTTTATAGTTTAAATTACAAATACCAGAACTCAAATGTTTATCATTAAAAACTTAAATTCTGGTATCTCGAACCTCAGACCTGTCAGACAGGGAGCTCATACCATTTTAACTGAGGACCTGGCTTGGGGCCCCAGCAAAGCTGATGGTTGAAACAGGCCATGAGAGTGGTCAGGTTGAGTGTAGCCCTTCCCATGAGGGACCCCAGGACATCCTCCCAGGAGGGGCGGCAGACAGTAACCAGCTTGGGGGTGATGGATTACCTTGAAAGAGCAAGATTGGCAGGATCCCAGATGATAGAAAAGACCCCAGCCGACTCATCTACAATTAATGCCTCTATGTTGCCAGAACAGAGCAAAGTCTGTCTGATGTTTTTACATGCCCAGATCCACAAGGTTTCTTCTGCAATTAAGAATGACAGAGCAAGAATGCATTCCCAGAAGTTGACTGGTCCAAACCCTCCTCAAGAGAAGAGACAAAAGACAATTCTACATCTAAAATGAAAAGATCGGCCAATCTTTTGTCAGATAAGAAACACATTTGGAAATGTGGGCGGGGGGGGGGAGCCAGATGGGTAGATATTTCACAAAACTAAACCAAAAAATAATTAGACAAGGAATATTAGTTTTCCTTAAGAATTTATAGCAGATCTTCCAATTTTACAATCTCATTTCTTAGGCTAACTTACCTTTATTAACTGACTATATATTTATTCTCTAATGATAAGAGTTATTTGGAATGTTAATAGTTCAAAAAATTAAAATCTTGTATTCCTTCAAGTGGTTTTGTTTTCATTCATTTGAAGTCATTTAAGATTTTTGGGGGGCTTCTCTGATGGATCAGCAGATAAAGAATTCACCTGCCAATGCAGGAGACGCAGGAGACTTGGGTGCAACCCCTGGGTTGGGAAGATCCCCTGGAGGAGGAAATGGCAATCCACTCCAGTACTCTTGCCTGAGAAATACCATGGACAGAGGGGCCTGGAGGGCTACAGTCTATAGGGTCGCAGAGAGACAGACATGACCGAGTGACTAAGCAAGCAAGCTTTTATTTGACCCTAATTGATTAGGAACATAACATGTATTTTTGAGAGAAAATACGTTCTTGGCAATTACTGAACTTCTACATCAGTAAACTAATGAGATTTTCTACCACCTTGCATTGTTTAGATTTGTATAAACTATTATAAAATAGCATCACCTTTTATATTAGCTCCTTTGTTTTGAAAGGCACTGAGCATGACTTCATTGACTTATGATGGAATTTCATTTGCTCTAAACAAGACCTGAAGCTCCAAACCAAGGCACCATTACCAAATGCAGGCCCTTGTGCTTTTACTTTAACGCGGCTGGTTCTCTTCACGCTGGCATCTCTTCAGGATCCGTTCGTCACATCTGTTTCATGGATTTATTTGGAAAACAAAAGGGTTATGAGAGCCTGGAAGACATTGATGTTGCCACTAAGCATGAATTCAATTCCTCCGTCTTTGAAATCGCCTCCCAGGCACATTCTGTGCATTTGGCTCCATGTGGAACAGCTTAAGCAAGAGACGACAACTTCAATATTAGATCAGAAGTACTTTTCCAGATGCCACTTTCCAGTAACAAACAGAGCTGCAGAGTTTGCTTCCAGGGGAGGCAGTGTTTGGAACAATGCTTATCATTAACAGTCATCCACTTCAGATGGTTAAAAACGTTGATGTTTTTTCAAAAGGCTACTGAAATATTTTATAGCCACCAAAAGAGAGTTTAACAGAGTGCATTAAATGCCCACCCTCCTGGGCCCGTGCCTTGGCAGAAGGAAACCTGTGACATGAACAAGAATTTGAGTCTGGAAAAGATACTTTGATTAGAAAGAAAGAAATGAAGTCAGTTAAAAGAAAAAATGAGGATTGGAGGGGCAGATTTCCTCTTAAGTATTTCTATATGTTTTTTTCTAACTCCTCTAATTCACTCTTCTCCTGAGTGAATCAGCTGAAGTCATCTGCCTCTCCTTGGCATTTCAGGGACGTTTTATTTAGCTGTTCCACCGATGGGAATGAGATTGTGGACTAAGGAGGTTTGGGCATGCGTCTTCTGTCTTAAAGCAAACGTGAGGTTCTTTGAGGATGTGAACTTCATCTTCACTGTTATGTCTCCTCGAGTGTCTTCCAAATACAGGCCCTTCAGGTGGTGACTACTCAATAAATGTTGAGTTGAAGAGGAACGAGATGGGACAGAATGGATGGGACGGGAGAAGGAGAGACTGAGGACAAGACGGAAGGAGGTTCATGACACTTATTCAAAATCAAAACAAGTTCCCAAAAATGTATGCAGGGAACAAAGACGTTTGTTCCAATTATCTCCAGTATCAGCAGGGGTAGAGTTGAATCTGAAACAGTTATGGTGAAGGCTTCAGCCTATGGGTCCCCTATTAATTTAGCTCAGATGTCTCATCCAGAAGAGAAAACAATTAAAAGCCAAATTCCTTCCCAAGTGGCACTATGAAAATGTCTCAATATGTTTTCCAAAATCTCACCCAACAAAGCCACTTCAAAGCTTAAGGTGGAACATGATACTCAGGGATTGTTCCAGAAGTATTTCTCAGTCACAAAAATCTACATGGTTCCTTGGCAATAAACAAGCAAATATGTAAATTATGTTGCTTCAGCATTTTTAAATGGGGGCAGCCTAGAAATGCTTTCCAAAGAAAGAGTAACATGTATGCTAGACAGGTGTACTAGGTAGTCTGTCCCTCTTAATCACTGGAAATAATGCCTCCTTTCCCACTAACTTAATCCAGAATAAGCTCATGTTATGATGACACTTTCAGAAAGAAAACACCTGTGTGTATCACCTGGCACAACTTAAAACTTGTTAACAAGGTGGTGGCAAGGAGTTGGATGCAGTTCACCAGTGGGTCACTGCATGTTTGCAATAAACAAAATCAATTTTGATCTACCCAGAGCCTTGCTCACAGGGAGTTTAGATAAATGCATACCATCCTTCAATCAGGGGTAGAATCACTGTTCTTTGCCAGCAGGTGGTGCAAAAACCGTATTGTAGAGATGGGCCCAGAAAACAATGGGGTATCTCAAGTTGGGAGCTAAGGAACACATGGACCTTGCTTCCGGAAGACATGATGGTGGAGCTCCTTGTGTAACGGTCGGCAGGTGCTACTTCCATAATGCATCACCCCTTCCCACCTGAACACCCCGCTAATTCCACACCTTTGGTTGGACAAGAGTTGCTCCATCGTGGCCGTCATGATAAACTAGTACTGGTCAGCTCTCATCTCACGTCCTCTGCTTTCCCCAGCTCCTTGGGGTTGACGCAAGACCAGCATGAGACTGTCAGCCTCCTTCTCACCTCATCAGGCGGGGTGTCCAGATGAGATCAGGGTCCCTGAATCCAGTGGACTCTTGTCTACTGAGCTTCTGTACCCATTCCCCCACCTCACTCTCTGCTTCCAATCAGAGATGAGATTCTGCACTATCGAGATTGGTTCAAAGCAACTGACTGTCATTATTTAGTGACAGAGACAGTGAACCACAGGGTATGTTGTGAACGGACAAAGCCAGTTAGAAATGTGAAGCACTTCAGAAACTAAAATGATCACTTTGAATAGTTTAAAATCTGCTTGAAATAAACTGACCCAAATTTAATTCTTCTCTGTGCCAGGCACTGGGCTATACAGACTTTCGCAAACTTCAGTAAAATAGCTGCTGCTGCTGCTGCTGCTAAGTCACTTCAGTCGTGTCCGACTCTGTGCGACCCCATAGACGGCAGCCCACCAGGCTCCCCCGTCCCTGGGATTCTCCAGGCAAGAACAGTGGAGTGGGTTGCCATGTCCAAAATCCAGTTGGGTCTCCTGATGAGTTTCTCTTCATATCCTGATCCATAAATGCTAATTCGATCTTGGGTGACAGATCTGAGCGAGGCCACGGCTTGAGCAGGACACTGAATGCAGTGGTCCTCCTTAGCCGCTGAGGGCACACTGTCACGGGGATGCTGGTCACAGAAGATCCCCCTCCAGAAACACACACGGTTCACTTTAAAAGGCGCTCCAGTTTTATATTACTAGAGAGATTGGACATTCTGCCCTGTGTCACAGAAATGGCTAGCTGCCTGAGAATAATGTTTCCTCTCAACGGAGCACTGAGTGCCCAGAATCAGGCAGGAGAGCAGACAAATTTCCCCTCATCCCCGACTCTGGAGTGATAGTCAGAGATATCCTAGGGTGACCTAGACAGGCCTTGCAGGATCTCACCGCCGCCTGGACCACGCCCACGCCCCGCCCCTTCGGCTTCAGAGCTGAGGCTCGGTCCCGCAGCTCCCTTGCTTTATCTGCACCTGCATTCCAGGCCCCAGCGAGCTGGCTCCAGGCAGGCTCGCTCAGCCTGCCTCCTCCCTTCCTCTGCTCTCACCGCCGAGCCTTCACAGGAGCCGCCCGGGGGACCTGAGCAGTCCTGCCCCCAGACTCCAGGATTCCCAGGTTCTCAGACGAACCCCACTTGATTTAGTTCGGGTTGTGTTTGTGTGCCCTTCCCTTTCACAAGGGTGTAGAGCCGTTCAGATTCATTCCCCTGACTCTAACCAAACACGAAACTTTATATGCTCCATAAATGAAATTTTTATTTATAGGTTTTCTACATAATCTATACACTTGTGTTAGATGGCATATTTCACATGAATTCACATTATGCCATTGACTCTCATTATAGGGGCAGGTGTCTGACCATTGGATACATTTTGGTCATTAATAGGCTCTGGTATCACGTAGATATCAGGATATGAGAATGGAGGTGTTCATTGCTGATTCTACTCGTGCCTAATTTTTAAATTCTGTTCCTTTTTGGTTGCGCTGGGTCTTGGTTGCTGTGAGGACTTTAGTTGTAGGAAAGCGCGGCTGCTCTCTAGTTGCGATGTACAGGCTTCTCACTGAAGTGGCTTCTCTTGTTGTAGAGCACAGGCTCTAGGACGCGTGGGCTTCCAAAGCTGCAGCACGTGGGCTCGGTAGTTGCAGCTCCCAGACTCTAGAGTGCTGACTCAGTAGTTGTGGTGCGTGGGCTTAGTTTCTCCGAGGCACGTGGGATCTTCCTGGACCAGAGTTTGAACCCTGCGTTGGCAGGTGGATTTTCTTATCCACTGTACTACTGGGGATATTCCACTTGTGCCTAATTTTTGTACTAAACTTTTGCATGAAGTTTATCAAGTGAGTGATCCAGATGACACCAGAGACCACCTACCCTTTATCATATTAGCCACATTATTCAAAGAGGATTTATTAAGTATAAACCAATTATTTATTAAATGTAAACCAAGTCTTCATTCCAATCCCAGAGAAAGGCAATGCCAAAGAATGTTCAAGCTACGACACAATTGCACTCATCTCACACGCTAGCAAAGTAATGTTCAAAATTCTCCAAGCCAGTCTTCACCGGTAAATGAACTGTGAACTTCCAGATGTTCAAACTGGATTTAGAAAAGGCAGAGGAACCAGAGATCAAATTGCCAACATCTGCTGGATCATCGAAAAAGCAAGAGAGTTTCAGTAAAACATCAACTTCTTCTTTATTGACTATGCCAAAGCCTCTGACTGTGTGGATCACAACGAACTGTGGAGAATTCTGAAAGAGATGGGAATACCAGACCACCTGACCTGCCTCCTGAGAAATCTGTATGCAGGTCAAGAAGCAACAGTTATAACCAGGCATGGAACAACAGACTGGTCCCAAATTGGGAAGGGAGTATATCAAAGCTGTATATTGTCACCCTGCTTATTTAACTTATATGCAGAGTACATCATGCAAAATGCCAGGCTGGATGAAGCACAAGCTGGAATCAAGATTGCCAGGAGAAAATTAACCTCAGATATGCAAATGACACCACCCTTATGGCAGAAAGTGAAGAAATACTAAAGAGCCCCTTGATGAAAGTGAAAGAGGAGAGTGAAAAAGTTGGTTTAAGACTCAACATTCAAAAAACTAAGATCATGGCAGCAAGTCCCATCACTTCAAGGCAAATAGATGGGGAAACAGTGGAAACAGTGAGAAACTTTATTTTTGGGGCTCCAAAATCACTGCAGATGGTGACTGCAGCCATGAAATTAAAATACGCTTACTCCTTGGAAGAAAAGCTATGACCAACCTAGACAGTGTATTAAAAAGCAGGGACATTACTTTGCCAACAAAGATCCATATAGTCAAAGCTATAGTTTTTCCAGTAGTCATGTATGGATGTGAGAGTTGGACTATAAAGAAAGCTGAGTGCCAAAGAATTGATGCTTTTGAATTACGGTGTTGGAGAAGACTCTTGAGAGTCCCTTGGACTGCAAAGAGATCGAACTAGTCAATCCTAAAGAAAATCAGTCCTGAATATTCATTGGAAGGACTGATGCTGAAGCTGAAACTTCAATATTTTGGCCACCTGATGCAAAGAACTAACTCATTTGAAAAGACCCTGATGCTGGGAAAGATTGAAGGAAGGAGGAGAAGGGGATGACAGAGGATGAGATGGTTGAATGGCATCATTGACTTATGGACATGAGTTTGAGCAAGCTCCAGGAGCTGGTGATGGACAGCGAAGCCTGGCGTGCTGCAGTCCACAGGGTCGCAAAGAGTCGGACACAACTGAGCGACTGGACTGAACTGACTGAAACCAAATACAAGTCACTGAATTGACCTACAGGAAAGAAAAACATGAAAGTAACACTCTCAGCCCTCAAATATTTTACTGCCTTGAAAAGGGAAGAGATTAGTGTGCACACAACTTCCGCTAAGTAGAACGGGGTAACACAACCTCAGAGGCATAAACCAAGGGATCTAGAAACATAGATGAGGGAGAGATCTTTCTGGTTGATGGCAGGCTGGAGATCAGAAAGGGGCTGGAATGGGGGGCTGCGCTTCTGAGGATAACAGTGTTCCCAGCCACCAGCTGAACAGAGGGACCCTCCAGCTTGGGGGTGGGGGAGGGGCACAGAATGGCTGAAGCCACGAGGAGGCAATGGGCAGTTCACGTGCACTGCAGCTGTGGTTGGCAAGGCAACAGGGCAGGGGTATCAATAGCACTCAACTGGAAAGGCGGGTGTGGATCCAAGAGGCATTTAGAGACAAGTCGTCAGGTTTCGACAAGTGTCTGGTGGGCCAGCGGACCTTGCAGCGCCTTCCCCAAGCACCAGGCCTTGTTGCCAGCATGTCACATGTGTTAACGCTGAGTCCTCAGGACCAACTCCCCAAGAAAATGGAGAAGAGAAGGAAATGGAAGAGCTGGTCATGAGCCCAGTTGCCGTGTTCCTCCAGGGCTCTCAGAAGTGGAGATGGGACTCAGAGGCAGATGGGTTGTGAGCTGGCCTTTCAGCAAGAGTGTCTTAGCTGCGAAGCATGGCGAGTGGTGGGTGGGCCCTTGAGACTGGCTGGAATCCCAGCCTCTCACCCACTGGGTGTGTCCACTTGAGCCAGTTTCAGGTGGATAAGAGTTGGTCCCCGCTAGTCGGGCTGCAGTGAGGATTGACTGAGTAAACACGTGCAGAGCATTGCAAGGGACCCCAGCAGTGCTGAACACGCAGTTACACCTGAGCCAGCCTCTAGGCGGGTTGGACGGGCCGTGCAGAAGAGGGAGGCCGGGCAGGGCTGTCAATGTCATTGCCTGATTTTCACTGCTTTCCCCAACTTCTCTTCCATAGGTGTCCCCTAACACAGAGATCTATCCCTGGCCTGCTCTTTCCTTTCTTTTCACCCTCCCTGGGAACCTTGTACATTCCATGAGTTCATTTAGCAACACTCTAAAGACAATAAGGTTGGGGGCTGGAGGAGAAGGGGACGACCGAGAATGAGATGGCTGGATGGCATCACCAACTCTGTGGACATGAGTTTGAGTGAACTCCGGGATTTGGTGATGGACAGGGAGGCCTGGCGTGCTGTGATTCATGGGGTCGCGGAGAGTCAGACACGACTGAGCGACTGAACTGAACTGAAAGACAATGTTTATATCCCTTCATCAATTCAACCAAACACGGTTAAGTATAAGTGCAAAGTGGAAAACACATTACTTAAGGAGCTCAGTAAGTTATAGTTATATTAAGTATAAACAAATACAGTGCAGTTTAATAAATGCAACAGGGTCCATGGAGGGGGCAGCCTTTGAGCTATATCCTGAGGACTGAGGAGATTTCACCGTGGGAATAATAGTAGAGGGTAGGTCTTGTGGACTTCTGTTTCTCCTGTGTTTGGAGAAGCACTTGAAACTGCTTCCAGTCGGTGCTGGGGGGCAGGGGGGCGAGTAGGACCACAGCATCCTCATGGGGTCAGAGTACTCAGAAACCAAGGGATACTGGCTCAGCCGATCCAAATCTTCTGAGTTCTGAGGGAAAGCCAGAATGCAGACACACTTGTACACAGTAAACCTCAGCAGCTGACTCTGGCTTAGAAAAGTCAAGGTGTGACGGGCAGCACTGTGGGTCAGACAAATGCCATCCCTGGAGGCAGCCTGTTTCCAACATCCAGGTGAGAGTGAGTAGGAGGACAGGATGACTGCTGAAATGGTGTTACATGGTTAGCTGTTGTCAGAACTTGTGTTGTTGTTCAGTCGCTCAGTCTTGTCTGACTCTTTGCGACCCCACGGACTGCAGTACACCAGGTTTCCCTGTCCTTCACTATCTCCTGGAGCTTGCTCAAACTCATGTCCATTGAGTCCGTGATGCCATCCAACCATCACATCCTCTGTCATCCCCTTCTCCTACTGCCTTCAATCTTTTCCAACATCCGAGTCTTTTCTAATGAGTCAGTTCTTCGCATCAGGTGGACAAAGTATTGGAGTCTCAGCTTCAGCATTAGTCCTTCCAATGAATATTCAGGACTTATTTCCTTTAGGATGGACTGGTTGGATCTCCTTGCAGTCCAAGGGACTCAGTAGTCTTCTCCAGCAGCAGTTTGAAAGCATCCATTTTTTGGCTTCCACTTTCTTTGTGGTCCAACTCTCACATCCATACATGACTACTGGAAAAACTATAGCTTTAATTATATGGACCTTTGGCAGCAAAGTGATGTCTCTGCTTTTTAATATGCTGTCTAGGTTTGTCATAGCTTTCCTTCCAATGAGTAACATCTTTTAATTTCATGGCTGCAGTCACCGTCTGCAGTGATTTTGGAGCCCAAGAAAGTAAAATTTGTCACTGCTTCTGCTTTTTCCCCTTCTAATTGCCATGAAGTGATAGGACCAATGCCATGATCTTAGTTTTCTGAATGTTGAGTGTCAAGCCAGCTTTTTCCCTCTCCTCTTTCAGCCCCACTGGTTGTCAGGACAGGCTAGCACAGAAGCAAGGCACAGGGCTCGGTGGTGGGTCTAGTGTTGAGGGTATGGTGGCAGGACACAGGGCAAGTCATGCTGCCTCGGGGTCTCTCGACTTCCTGACCAGGGAGAACGGCTGGCTACAGGTGAACCTGCCTCAGAAGCAGCAGGCACTCGTTTGCTCAGACGGCACAGGGAGTCCCACGTTCTCATTTACAGAAAGCTCAGTGCAGGGAAAATAGAAGTTATTGTCTCCCTAAAAGCCTTCCTCTAATACCTGCAGGGGCCAAATGGCCCAGACTGGATTTAATCGGCTAAGGTCAGACCCATTAGCATCCATTAAGGCGTTGCTATCTGGGGCGTCTTTTGAAGTTCTATGTGGCCCCGGCAGATCCTTTCAAAGCCTGCAGTGATTTTGTTTTGGCTGTGGCCAGCGGGAAAGCCAAGACAGAGACCCAGGAGACCGGAAATACAGTGCAGGGTGGGGCCAGGCCACCACCCAGCAGAGAAAGGCTCTGAGCTGGACCTGCTCGGGGAGGTGAGTCTTGCCTCTCAGAGGTTCTCTGCTCGGTCACTTCTCCACTCAGGACAAACTGAGCGACTAGGCCATTTGTCTCTTGCTGTTGTTCAGTTGCTCAGTCGTGTCCGACTCTTTGAGACCCCATGGACGGCAGTACGCCAGGCTTCCCTGCCCTTCACCATCTTCCGGAGCTTGCTCAAACTCATGTCCGTAGAGTCGATGATGCCATCCCCCCATCTCACCCTCTGTCGCCCTCTTCTCCTGCCTTCAATCTTTCCCAGCATCAGGGCCTTTCTCAATAGGACTTGGTTCTCTCTCTGCAAAATGGAAATAATGGTAACGACGCTAAAGCCTGGCCCAGGAGGTTTCCTGCACTTATCCTAGCGCAAGTACTTTAATCAAGTACTTAATTAAAATATGTGTGAGCGAGTAAGTGTGTGGGCATTTAATAGAGAGCTTCCATCTAGTGAAAAAATTTAAAAACTGAGACTTTTTTTCTCTTTAGTCCATTAACTGGAAATCACAGAAGAGATAGATGTTATACACACACATTCAGTGAGCTGTTTACAACCACATTCTCCATCTCATTGGAGACATTCATCACTGTTTCATTTCAAAGTCGGTGCTATTTAAAGGTTATGACGTATCTTATTGGAAAGCTCCAGTAAACATATCTTATTTCGCTGAGCATTTCTGGAAAATTACTTCAAAATTGTTCAGGATGGTACAGAGCAGTTTTGCTTCACTAAAAAGAAGCCGAGGGTGATTTAGTAGTTGTGGATTGAAACTAAGTAATGTTGCCAAAACAGTGCAAAGCGTCTCACTCAGGACGTTGGTAATAATTCTCATTTTCATGAAAGCTAAGTACAACCTAACGCTCTGAAGTTCTCTCCTAATGCACCCTCATTTCATTTACTGTTTCATCTTCCCACTGCTTTGATGTTTGGATTTGTTTATTTTGTAAGCATTTTGTTCAAAGACACTCTATGGTTATTTGATGGCTATGCCCATTCTTGCCATCCTTGGGATGTTAAAAACCACCTGTCACGGGCAATCACTAGGACCGTTCTGCCAAGAGAGAATAATGGGATTAAAATGCCACACACATGCATGGAATATCTGAGAACACAGCGGAGTCAATCTAAATATACACTAAGTCAAGGGTAAGTGCACTGGACAAAACAAAGATGCAAGTTCATTCAATATCAAGGCCTGTGTGTGCAAAGTGCATGTGCAGAGTGTCTTTCCTTCAGGTAGTGCTGCTGCTGACAGAGGGCTGGCATGGGTGGCCCAGAGATATCTGTCTCCTTTTGTGTTACTTTGTCCCTGGAAATGAGCTGGATGAGGGCCACAGGCACAGCCCACCATTCCATCATGAACAGGGGTTCTCATCAGCTTAAGAGAAAACCCGCTTCGTCTGCCCTCAGACCTCACATCTCACCTTCACTTGCACCAGTTCATCCTTTCAGAGCAAGGGCCACCCTCCCAGCAACCAGCTTCCATCAAGGGAGGGGTGAGGGTGAGAAGGTCACGGAGAAGCTGGTGATGTTCTCTCCTGGACCACGACCTTGGGATTTTACATGTCTCTCATTGTTTCATTTTCACCTTAAACATGCCTGTTATAGCTTGACTGTGTCCTCCAACTCCCGTGTTGAAATCCTAATCCTCCAACATGGAGTTATTAGGAGGTGGGCTTTGGGGGCGATGAGGTCATGAAGGTGGGGTCCTGTGAACAGAATCAGTGCCCTTTGCAAAAAGACACTTTTCAAAAGGGAGCTCGCTTGCCCCTTCCACCACGTGGTGTTTCTGCTGAGAGACAGCCGTCCGTGAACCTGAACTTGAGCCCTCCTGCCCACAAGTCTGCCTGCTGGCATCTTGATCTTGGACTTGCCTACCTCCAGAACTGC
Organism: Moschus berezovskii; assembly: GCF_049115385.1. Classification (NCBI taxonomy): domain Eukaryota; kingdom Metazoa; phylum Chordata; class Mammalia; order Artiodactyla; family Moschidae; genus Moschus; species Moschus berezovskii. The sequence continues at coordinate 52,119,891 of NC_142472.1, forward strand.
AAGAAATAAGTGTTTGCTGTTTATAAGCATCTAATCTATGGTATTCTGTGATAGCAGCCCCAACTAATTAAGACAACACTAGCCCTTGGACTGCAAGGAGATCCAACCAGTCCATTCTAAAGGAGATCAATCCTGGGTGTTCATTGGAAGGACTGATGCTAAAGCTGAAACTCCAATACTTTGGCCACCTTATGTGATGAGTTGACTCACTGGAAAAGACTCTGATGCTGGGAAGGATTGGGGATGGGAGGAGAAGGGGACGACAGAGGATGAGGTGGCTGGATGGCATCACCGACTCTATGGACGTGAGTTTGAGTGACAGGGAGGCCTGGAGTGCTGTGATTCATGGGGTTACAAAGAGTCAGACACAACTGAGCGACTGAACTGAACTGAAGTGAACTGAAAAGGAGAGAAAGGGCTTCCCAGGTGGCTCAGTGGGAAAGAATCTGCCTGCCAGCGCAGGAGACACGAGAGATGTGTGTTCAATCCCAGGTCGGGAAGATCCCCTGGAGAAGGAAATGGCAACCCACTCCAGTGTTCTTGCCTGGAGAATCCCATGGACAGAGGAGCCTGGTGGTCTACCGTCCATGGGGTCACAAAGAGTTGGACATGACAGAGTTACTAAGCACAAACACACAGAAGTAGAGAAAACCCCATTCAGGTCTCTCATAATCATGGTTTCTCATAATTGAAATTATGATGTGACCGAACATTGCTTGCTGTCCAGATGCTTTTAAAACAAAAATGTGGCTTCTACAATATTATCATGATGTAACTGGTATGAAATAGAGTTAGTATAGCTCTTAATAGTCACTAAGTACTTCCCTCCAGTTTAACTCGTTCAAGCCTAGAACAGAGATAACAAGCACAAATATTCTTACTGTGACACTCATCTCAGATGCAGACATTGAGATTCAGAGATGTCTAAACTTAGCACATGTCAGAGCTGCCATCCTTCTGACCTACAAAAGGCCATTCTTTCCCACTTCACACCATTATCCTTGTTTAAAATTTTGTAAAACGATTCCTGATATGCAGCCCTGGGGCAGGTGAAGTTTCATGCCCATTTACACAGTTGCTGTAAAGGAAAATCAATTGTGCTGGAAACCCGGATTTAATTGTTCAGTCACTAATTCATGTCTGACTCTTTGTAGTCCCCTGGACTGCAGCATGCCAAGTTCCTCTGTCCTCTACTGTCTTCCAGAGTTTGCTCAAACTCATGTCCATTGAGTCAGTGGTGCTATCTAACCATCTCATCCTCTGCCACTCCCTTCTCCTCCTGCCTTCAATCTTTCCCAGTATCAGGGTCTTTTCCAATGAGTTGGCTCTTCACAGCAGGTGCCAAAGTATTGGAGCTTCAGCTTCAGCATCAGTCCTTCCAATGAATATTCAAGGTTGACTTCCTTTAGGATTGACTGGTTTGATCTCCTTGCTATCCAAGGGACTCTCAAGAGTCTTCTCCAGCACCACAGTTTGAAAGCTTCAATTCTTCATCTCTCCACCTTCTTTATGGTCCAATTCTCATATCCATACGTGTCTTGGTGGCCCTATATCCCTGTATAACATGGCTCAAAGCCTCATTGAGTTACACAAGACCCTTCACCACAAGGCTGTGATTCACGAAGGGGCTGGATATAATAGAATTCTTTAAAATGTGACAAGCACTCAATGCACCTAAAAGAACTTGTCTTCCATATATAGAACTGAAAACGCCAGTCTGGGGACAGAGTTAGAGAAACCACGGCAGTTCTCTCTGGTTACAACAGCGAGTTCTCTGCAAACCACAGAACCCCAGCCCCCAGCATCACTCCTACCGGGAGCAAGCAAGCCTGCGGCTCATGTTTCCTGACTGCTTGTTGAAACACGCGATTTATCTCTGGCTAAACACTGATTGACATTGGATTCATTTAAAGCATTGGATAATAGATACATCACGGAGCACACTGTATATCTCTCCTGTGACTAAGCAGTATGTCCACAGATCTAGAATATTCTCCCGTTTTCCTGACTTGCATTCCTCTCCCAAACAGTAAGCCTCTCTAGTGAGCTCTGTACATCCCTGAAGTCTCTCATCGTGGTCTTTTTTTTTTTTTTTCTGTATTGTCTTTGGCTCTGTTCAGTGACTTCACAGTGTTGCCGATCTGATTATTTACTAAACTGCTTCTTGAAAGGCAAACGGCCATGTTTACTTATAGGAATCAACTAGCAACAGAGTTCCCAAGCGAGTAGAAACCAGCCAAACACTCCTGAAGCTCCTGGTGGGGCTCCTCTATGTGTAGTCACAGTGTTGCTTTTCTTGGGGTACCAGAAGCAGTGATCTTTCTTCTTCATTCATTATTTCCCTTTTCATACACGTTCAAACCATTGTTTTCTATCCATCCTCTTACAGGAACAGACCAAACATACTCTTTCATGAGCCTAATCCGAAATGCGAGTCTAGAGTTTGGGACCTTGAACAATCCTTCCAGCTCTGAAGATGAGGGCTGGCCGATAGGTTAAGGCACCTCTTTTGATTTCAAGTTGTTTCATCTAGAGACAAAAGAAATCAAAGGGATTCCTTCATCATTATACCCAAGCTCTGTAAAGCCAGTCTTGCCCTTAGTAGCAATGATTTAAGATCGAAGAGGATGAATGGGCAGCCTCAGTGGTTCTTGAATGGAGAACCTCTCAAGGGATGTTTGCAATGACTAGAGATGTTTTTCATTATCTTGGCTGCCTTGGGTCTTAGTTGCCACACCCTGGCCCTCTGTTGTGTCACGTGGGGTTAGTAGCCCTGTGGCATGTGGGATCTTAGTTCCCAGACCAGGGATTGAACCCACATCCCCTGCATTGCCAGGCAGATTCCCAACCACTGGACCACCAGGGAAGTCCCAAGGTATGTTGGAGGTGTTTTACATTATCTTGAGTGGACTTGGGAGCAGCTGCTATGCTGATGTAGCCGGTAGAGGCCAAGGATGTGGCTGGAGGCTGGGCATCCTACAGGGTGGGGGACAGCCCCCCAAAAAAGACTGTTGTCGTGTGGGATTGATTGCTTTCTGACCACTGCTCACCTGTGTCTGAACCACATGATTAGGGGAGTTTTCCCAATCCTATTGCGTGGAGAAAATGGATAGGCATGTGTGCTTAGTCTCTCAGTCCTGTCCAACTCTTTGAGATCCCACGGACTGTAGCCTACCAGGCTCCTCTGTCCATGGGATTCTCCAGGCAAGAATACTGCAGTGGGTTGCCATGCCAGATATCCAGGTGATCTTCCTGACCCTGGGATCGAACCCTGCATTGCAGGTGGATTATTTGCCATCTGAGCCAAAATGGGTAAGGCATGTGCTGATGCTCATTCTCATTCTCTGGTCAGCTGTTGCTGAAGCTGAGGGAGAACTCCAAAGTGACAGGGGTGTCCTTACTCCGGGGCTGCATGTCCATCTATCCCCTCACCGCTGCTCTTCCCTTTGACAAGACTGTGGGTAACCTGGGCTTGTGGAGGGTTTTCCAAAGACCCGTGCAATTGTAGACATTCTGATCTGAATACATTTCTTCTCTTCATTTTCTGAACTGACTTGACTATGGATTAATGTTGTCTTTACTCTGGTTTTAAGGGCTTAAGAGCAACTGCAGCGGTTTAGAGGGTATTGGATGTCATCGAGGTGAGTAACCACGACCATCATTAGATCTGACGTGTGTTCTATCTGCCCACTCTGCCTCAAATTGTAGGCTCCATAATAACTAAATTTAACTTGGACATGTTCTCCGTCGTGTTTATATAACATGTTTTGACCAGCTCAGCCTAGCAGGAAGCCAGAAGAGAAAACCGTAAATAGATTTAAAAAGCTTTTCGATTCAGTGCAAACAGTAATCCACATTCAGGGTTAAACCTTGAAATTCCAGAAAGACTTAAAGGTTTTATAAGGTTTACCCACCCATTATGTTAACTTCTACCTTCTTTAGTAACTAACGCAATTGCTTTGAAAGACAATTCTTACAATGACTGGTTTGGTTTGGTTTTGTGTTTAACCAAGGTTTTGCCAAAATACATAGCTTATTTCACTAGCTCTCAAATATTTGCTGCCTTTTGGGGATAATATCTTTAAAACTGTATTAGATGACAGTAAGCCAGCCAGAATACTATCTTAGGTGGGTAAGATCTCTCTGGTGGAGCTAATTATATAGGACACTGTGTGGGGTAGCGTTTAAAATCCAGAACCAGAGTGCAATGCCTGGGTTGGAATCCAGCCTCCCCACTGGAGGGTAGGGTAGGAGTGTCACCACGTGACTCCATCTCTCAGCCTGTTCCCTTGTGTGTAACAGGGGACCCTCCTAGGTATCTGTCAGAAGTAAATTAGTGAAGTCGGTGGTTCTCAACGTTTGGTTCACAGTCTGGGGGCAGCATCGCCTGGGAACTTTTGGAAATACAAACAGCCCCACCCAGACCCACCACCCCTGAAGCCCGTCTCGGTGGTTCTGATGCACACAGGAGTGTGAGAACCACCAAGGTAAGCCACATCAGAACAAGCACTCAGTAAATGTTAGCTCTCATCATTATCCAGTCTGTCAGCCTTCGCTTTTCTGAAGTATTTTATACTCCTGTCTGCTCATTTCTTTGAAAACATCTACTTCTGACACGCCCTGGCTTTCATATCCTCCTGGCTTTTAGTCAGGCACAAGGTGACTCACTCGGACTCCGCTCCGCCCTCACCCTCCTCCCTCCTGGCCCCAGGGACTCCCCTCCACCCTGCCCACCCCTCCCCAGGTCTGCCCTCGTCTTTCCTCTGTGAGTCCCGCACAGACCAGCTCTCTCTGCTCTCCCAGAGCCCACAATGATGTGAGGAAGGGCACATGCCCTGGTGCCAGAAAACACGAGGACACTTGGGGTTTCCTTTAGGTCCACAGGGGCCCCCAACCTCTGGGATCTAAGGCCGGATGAGCTGAGGTGGAGCTGATGTAAGAATAGAAATAAAGCGCACAATACATGTAATGCACTCGACTCATCCCCAGACCATGCCCCTCCCCACCTTCCATGGAGGGACTGTCTTCCACGAAACTGGTCCCTGGTGCCGAAAAGGTTGGGGACCTCTGCTTAAGGGCACAATCTCCACCTTGTGGTTCACCCCACCACACAGCTGCAGGAGGAACCGTTCACACCATGTTCCATGTCACCCTGCCGGGTGTCACCCAAAGGGAATTGTTAGGACAAACAGAGGGGAGAGATGATGAACTCATAGCACTGAGAACAGCATTTTTTAAGAAGTGAGGGCCCCCTTACTCCCGCAGCAGAAAGGAAAAGTCTCCTTTGGGACTTGGACAGCACATAGAAAGTCAAGAGGCAAGGTCATCCCAGGAGACTTCTGATGAAGAAGGGCTGGCATGATCCCAACAGAAGTCCTGTCCTCACTCAGCTCCAACAGATCAACTTAACTGACAGGAAAAAGAAGAGCAAGCGTCCTTCTCAGGAGTACAGTTCAGAGAGGGGAGGGGAGAAGGATAAACACAGCCCCAGTCAGGTGACCTCGGTCACCATGAACAGCGGTAAATCATGCTGACCGCACATGCCTTATTTTTATATGATGTGGTAGAAAGGGCATTTTATGTCTGTGGTCTTCCTCCCAAAAACCACAGCCCTGGTCTAGTCTTGAGAGAAACATCCGATGATCCCAACAGTGAGACCGACCACAAAATGCCTGATCAGTGGTCTTCAGGGTGTCCAGGTCAGCAAAAATAAGGAATATCTGAGAAACTGTCAGAGATCAAAATCTACTAAGGCGCCACAAGGACTAAATGTGATGTGTCCTCTTCGGGGTCCTGGAACAGGAAAAAAAGGACACTAGGAAAAACTAAGGAATAGTTTATGTATAAAGTATGGACTTTAGTAACAGTAAATCAACATTCATTTATTAACTATGACAAATGTACTGTACAAAGGTTAAGATTTTCATGATAGTGAAAGCTAGGTGAGAGGCACATGGAACTTTTTTCAATATCTTCATCAGTTCAGTTCAGTCGCTCAGTCATGTCCAACTCTTTGCGACTCCATGGACTGCAGCACACCAGAACTCCCTGTCCATCACCAACTCCTGGAGTTTACCCAAGCCCATGTCCATCGAGTCAGTGATGCCATCCAACCATCTCATCCTCTGTCGTCCCCTTCTCCTCCTGTTCTCAATCTTTCCCAGCATCAGGGTCTTTTCAAATGAGTCAGCTCTTCGCATCAGGTGGCCAAAGTACTAGAGTTTCAGCTTCAACATCAGTCCTTCCAATGAATACCCAGGACTGATTTCCTTTAGGATGGACTGGTTGGATCTCCTTGCAGTCCAAGGGACTCTCAAGAGTATTCTCCAACACCACAGTTCAAAAGCATCAATTCTTCGGTGCTCAGCTTTCATTATAGTCCAACTCTCACATCCATACATGACTACTGGAAAAACCATAGCCTTGACTAGATGGACCTTTGTTGGCAAAGTGGTGTCTCTGCTTTTTAATACGCTGTCTAGGTTGGTCATAGCTTTTCTTCTAAGGAGTAAGCGTCTTTTAATTTCATGGCGGCAGTCACCATTTGCAGTGATTTGGGAGCCCCCAAAAAATAAAGTCAGCCACTGTCTCCACTGTTTCCCCATCTATTTGCCATGAAGTGATGGAAGTGGATGCCATGACCTTAGTTTCCTGAATGTTGAGCTTTAAGCCAACTTTTTCACTCTCCTTTTTCACTTTCATCAAGAGGCTCTTTAGTTCTTCTTCACTTTCTGCCATAAGGGTGATAGTTTTTCTTTAAATCACAAATATTTCTAAGAGTTAACATTTGTTAAAAACAGAACAGTAAGACTTGAGAGGATTCAGCCACTGTGGAGAGCAGTATGGAGGGTCCTTGAAGACCTAAAGATAGAGCTACTGTGTGATCCTGCAATCCCACTCCTGGGCACATATCTGGAGAAACCATAATTGGAAAAGATACTTGCATCCCAATGTTCACAGCAGCACTATTCACAATAGCAAGACTTGGAAGCAACCTAAATGTCCATCATCAGACGAATGGATAAAGAAGATATGATACACAAGTATAGTGGAATACTACTCAGCCATGAAAAAGAATGAAATAATGCCATCTGCAGCAACATGGATGGACCTAAAGATGATCACACTAAATGAAGTCAGAAAGAGAAAGACAGATACCGTATAATATCACTTACATATGGAATCTAAAAAAAAAGTGATACAAATGAACCTATTTACAAAACAGAAATAGACTCAGATGTGGAAAAACAAATATGCAATTAACAAAGGGGAAGGGAGGTGAATCTCCAAACACGCTTGGGAAAAGTGGGCTCCCCAGGCGCAGGTAGTTACCCTTGACTTTCCTATGACATCATGATAGTACCAATCACCTTTGCCACTGATGATGTAATGGTAGGGATGGTACTCATTCTGGTCAGTGATATGAGAAAAGTGGATTGGAGGGTTGTTTGCTCACATTGTCTAATGGGGACAGGGTTTCAGTTTTGCAAGATGAAGAATGTCCTGGGGACTGGCTGCACAACACTGTAAATATCCTCAGCGCTACTATACACTGAAAATGGTTAAGATGGTAAATTTTATACTAAGTGCATTTTACCACAATTAATCCTTTAAAAGTATATATTGAGGGTTTCCCCTTGGTGTTCCAGTGGTTAAGAATCCACACTTTCAATGCAGGGGGGCTGGTTCCATCCCTGATCAGGGAACTAGATACCACATGCCACAGAGCATGGCTGAAAAAAAATTTTTAATTAAAAAAAATGTATATATAGAGAGAGTCTTCCAATATATAAACACAGTGTATCTATTTGTTCAGGTATTCTTTCATTTCTCACAGCAATGTTTTGTAGTTTTCAATGACCACATCTTACAATATTTTGTTGCATTTATTGCTAGGCACGTCATGTTTTTGACATCACTGTAAATGGGATCATTTAAAGGCAGTTTTACTACTTTTTCTTAACTTGTATTCCTTCCTTCCTTTTTCTCTTCCCTCCATTCTTTTCTCCCTTCCTTCCTTCCTTTTTTGATGATGTTGAGTTCAAATGGAGAGACAGACATCCTTGCCGTGTTCCCAGTCTTTGAGAGAAAATGTTCAGTCTTTCTCCATGAAGTATGTTGCTAACTCTAGGATTTTCGTAGATGAGCAGATTGAGGAAGTTCCCCTAAATCCTTAGTTTGTTTAGAGTATTTCTTATTAGTGGGTGTTAGATTTTGTCAAATCCTTTTCCTTGCATGTGCTGAGATTACCTGGTGTGTTATTGTTGTTCAGTCATTCGGTTATGTCCAACTCTTTGCTACCCCATGGACTGCAGCCAGGCTTCCCTGTCCTTCACAATCTCCCGGAGTTTGCTCAAGCTCATGTCCATTGAGTCGATAATGCCATCCAACCATCTCTCACCCCTTCTCCTATCCTCAATCTTTCCCAGCATCAGGGTCTTTTCCAATGAGTCAGCTGTTCGCATCAGGTGGCTGAAGTATTGGAGCTTCAGCTTCAGCATCAGTCCTTCCGATGAATATTCAGGGTTGACTTCCTTTTGAATTATCTGGTGGTCATGTGTATTCTGTTAATATGATGATAAATTTTTATATGTTAAGCCATCCTTATAGCCCCAGCATGAAACCCACTTGAACTTGATGCCCTATCCTCTTCATATCTTAACGGATTTGATTGGCCAACATGTGCTAAGGATTTCTTCCTCTATGTTCACAAAATATATTTGCAAATGGCTTTCCTTTCTTGTAATGTCATTTTTCAGATTTGGTGTCTGGGCAATACATCATAAAATTAAGAAGTGTTCACTTCTCCTCTGTTTTCTCTAAGATTGATAGAAAGAATTTGGGCAGAATTCAGCCATCCAAAACTATCTGAGTCTGGAATTTTCTTTATGGAGAGACTTAACCTCAGATTAAAATATTTAATAAGTATAAGCCTATACATATTTCCTATTGCCTCTTGAATCATACTGGCTTGTGTCTTTCAAATAATTTGTCCATTTAACCTAAGGTGTTAAATTCATTGTCATAAAGTTGTTTGTAATATCTCATTATTCTTTCAATATATGCACAATGTGCATGATGACCCACTCTTATTCCTGATATGTGTGATTTGTGTCTTTTTTTTCTTAATCCCTAACAATCACAGGGAACAGCTTCTGCTTGAACTGATTTTCTCTATTGTTTGGTTGATTCCTAATGCATTAATATATGATCTGCCCTTGTTTTTCCCTTTCTTCTACTTTGGGTTTCATTTGTTATTTTCTAGCCTATATAATGCCTCTGCTGCTGTTGCTGCTAAGTCGCGTCAGTCATGTCCGACTCTGTGTGACCCCAGAGATGGCAGCCCACCAGGCTCCCCCATCCCTGGGATTCTCCAGGCAAGAACACTGGAGTGGGTTGCCATTTCCTTCTCCAAGGCATGAAAGTGAAAAGTGAAAGGGAAGTCGCTCAGTTGCGTCCGACTCTTTGCGACCCCACGCACTGTAGCCTACTAGGCTCCTCCGTCCATGGGATTTTCCAGGCAAGTGTACTACTTAAACTGTCTTCTGCATTTACCCATATATTTTTCATTTCTGGTGTGTTTCTCTCCTTTTAAGATTCAAGTTACTAGTATGATTTTACTTCATCCTAAGGAATTTCTTTTAACATTTCTTACAATATAAACTGGGGAAATGTCTTTCAAGATTGTTTGTCTGAAAATGACTTTCTTGCCTTTATTTTTGAAGAATATTTTCACTTGTTATAAACTTCTGCGTTCCCACTTTTCTTTCATCAATTTAAAGATGTCTTTCCATTGTTTTCTGACTTTTACTGGCTCTGAGAAGGATGGGACATTTCTAATTTTATTCTTATGTACGTAATGTCTTCACCCCTCTGGGCTGCATTTAAAATTTTCTCTTCATCCTTAGCTAGCTAGCTATGCTGTGCTCAGTCATGTCTGACTCTTTGCAACCCCATGGACTATAGCCCGCCAGGCTCCTCTGTCCATGGGATTTCCCAGGCAAGAATACTGGAGTGAGTTGCTGTGCCCTCCTCCAGGGGATCTTCATGACCCAGGGATTGAACCCACGTCTCCTGTGTCTCCTGCACTGGCAGGTGGGTTCTTTATCACACACACACACCCTTCATCCTTGGTTTTCAGTAATTTGAGTGTGATGTTCCTTAGCATTTTTTTTTCATGTTTTTTTCTGCTTGGAATTTATTGAATTTCTTGGATTATAGGTTTATAGTTTTCACAAATTCTGAAAAATTGTGACCATTATTTAAAAATTTTTTTCTGCCCTTTTTCCCCTCAAATGACATGTTAAATCATTTTATATTTTCCTACATGGCACTAAAGCACTGTTCATTTTTGTTCAGCACTTTTTTCCTCTCTGTGCTTCAGTTTGAAGTTTCTATTGCTGTGTCTTTGATTTCCCTAACTTTTCCCCTCTGCAGTGTTAAATCTGCTGTTAATCCCTTCAAGTGAGTTTTCTCTTTCCAGGTATTGCACTTTTCAACTCTAGAAGTTATACGATATGCATCCTCTGATTAAGTCCTTGCAGGTCTAAACCATGGAGATGGTAGGTCTCACACTGATGGTTTCTCCTTCCTCTAGAAACTCTGTGCTCTCCGTGGTCCAGCATCTTCAGGCCATTGCTTCAAAAACCTTGTATCCTTTTCTTTCTCTTTTCTTTTTTAAAAATATTTATTTATTTGGCTGCACAGGGTCGTAGTTGCAGCATGTGGGATCAAGTTCCCTGACCAGGGATTGAACCCGGGTCCCCTCCATTGGGAGTGCAGAGTCTTAGCCACTGGACCATCAGGGAAGTCCTTGCCCCCTTTTCTAGTTCTCCATGGCAGGAGGAAGAAGAAGAAAGTGAAGAAGAACTAAAGAGCCTCTTGATGAAAGGGAAAGAGGAGAGTGAAAAAGTTGGCTTAAAGCTCAACATTCAGAAAACGAAGATCATGGCATCCACTCCCATCACTTCATGGCAAATAGATGGGGAAACAATGGAAACAGTGACAGACTTTATTTTCTTGGGCTCCAAAATCACTGCAGATGGTGACTGCAGCCATGAAATTAAAAGACGCTTGCTCCTTGGAAGAAAAGCTACGACCAACCTAGACACCATACTAAAAAGTGGAGACATTACTTTGCCAACAAAGGTCTGTCTAGTCAAAGCTATTATTTTTCCAGTAGTCATGTACGGATGTGAGAGTTGGACTCTAAAGAAAACTGAGCACCAAAGAATTGATGCTTTTTTTTTTTTATTTCTAAAAAAGAATTTTATTAAAAAAGCACAAATGCAAAGAAATGAACAGAGGAAAATGTATGCGTCGAACCTGGGCTGGTCACTTATGATAATATACATGCTACAATTCCATTCTCCCCAATCATTCCACCTTGACCCTCTCCCACAGAGTCCCAAAGACTGTTCTAAATGCCTATGTCTCTTTTGCAGTCTCTTATACAGGCTTCAGGTTACCATTTTTCTAAATTCCATATATATGCGTTAATATACAGTATTGATGTTCTTCTTTCTGGCTTACTTCACTCTGTATAATTGGCTCCAATTTCATCCACCTCATTAAAACTGATTCAAATGCATTCTTTTTGATGGCTGAGAAATACTCCATTGTGTATATGTACCAAAGTTTTCTTATCCATTCATCTGCAGATGGACATCTAGGTTGCTTCCATGTCCTGGCTATTATAAACAGTGCTGCAATGAACATTGGAGTACATGTGTCTCTTTCAATTCTGGTTTCCTCGGTATGTATGCCCACGAGTGCGATCGCTGGATCATATGGCAGTTCTATTTCCAGTTTTCTGAGGAATCTCCACACTGTTCTGCATAGTGGCTGTACTAGTTTGCATTCCCACCAACAGTGTAAGAGGGTTCCCTTCTCTCCACACCCTCTCCAGCACTTATTGCATGTAGACTTTTGGATAGCAGCCATTCTGACTGGTGTGAAATGGTATCTCATTGTGGTTTTGATTTGCATTTCTCTGATGATGAGGGATGTTGAGCATTTTTTCATGTGTTTATTAGCCATCTTTATGTCTTCTTTGGAGAAATGTCTGTTTAGTTCTTTGGCCCATTTTTTGATTGGGTCACTTAGTTTTCTGGAATTAAGCTGCAGGAGCTGCTTGTATAATTTGGAGATTAATCCTTTATCAGTTGCTTCATTTGCTATTATTTTCTCCCATTCTGAAGGCTGTCTTCTCACCTTGCTTAGAGTTTCCTTTGCTGTGCAGAAGCTTTTGATTTTAATTAGGTCCCATTTGTTTATTTTTGCTTTTATTTCCAATATACTGGGAGGTGGGTCTTGGAGGATCCTGCTGTGATTTATGTCGGAGAGTGTTTTGCCTACGTTCTCCTCTAGGAGTTTTATAGTTTCTGGTCTTACATTTAGATCTTTAATCCATTTTGAGTTTATTTTTGTGTATGGTGTTAGGAAGTGTTCTAGTTTCATTCTTTTGCAAGTGGCTGACCAGTTTTCCCAGCACCACTTGTTAAAGAGACTGTCTTTTCTCCATTTTATATTCTTGCCTCCTTTGTCGAAGATAAGGTGTCCATAGGAGCGTGGGTTTATCTCTGGGCTTTCTATTTTGTTCCATTGATCTATATTTCTGTCTTTATGCCAGTACCATACTGTCTTGATGACTGTGGCTTTGTAATAGAGCCTGAAGTCCGGCAGGTTAATTCCCCCAGTTCCATTCTTCTTCCTCAAGATTGCTTTGGCTATTCGAGGTTTTTTGTATTTCCATACAAATTGTGAGATTATTTGTTCTAGTTCTGTGAAAAATATTGTTGGTAGCTTGATAGGGATTGCATTGAATGTATAAATTACTTTGGGTAGTATACTCATTTTTACAATATTTATTCTTCCAATCCACGAACACGGTATATGAATTGATGCTTTTGAACTGTAGTGCTGGAGAAGACTCTTGAGAGTCCCTTGGACAGCAAGGAGATCCAACCAGTCCATTCTAAAGGAGATCAGTCCTGAATATTCACTGGAAGGACTGATGCTGAAGCTGAAGCTCCAGTACTTTGGCCACCTGATGCAAAGAACAGACTCATTTGAAAAGACCCTGACGCTGGGAAAGATTGTGGGCAGGAGGAGAAGGGGACGACAGAGGATGAGATGGTTGGATGGTATCACCGACTCGATGGATGTGAGTTTGAGCAAGAGTTGGTGAGAGTTGGTGATGGACAGGGAGGCCTGGCATGCTACAGTCCACGAGGTCGCAGAGTCGGACACGACTGAGCGACGAAACTGAGCTGAACTAATGGCAGGAGGGCAAGTCCGTGACAATGATGACAGCATGACTGAGAGTGGAAGTTGTTCCTAAGCTTTTGACACACTACCTGTATCACTTTCTCCCCTTTACTCTCTGTTTTCTTAGTTTTTCCTACTAGTTCTTAAGTTCTGTAAGGTCAGGGAATTCAGTCTGTTTCCTTGCTGGTACGTCTCCATTACTTAAACTATACCATAAATATTGCTCATATTATTGAATCAATTATTTTTTCCCTGCAATTTAAAGTACTTTAGCCAAGAAAGAATGGAACTATATTTGTCCCAGTAAATTCCAGCTTTGACTTGGCATATCAGTGTTCACAATTACGAGTCCACATTCAGAGGTGTTTACGTAATATTACATCAGTAAGCATGTGAGGCCTCACTAATTAAGAAAATGTATGTGAAAAATGGGCCCTTGCTGGTGACATCAAAGGCATTCAGAATGTGGGGACGGGCTAGGGTATTTCAGAGGCATTCCTCACCCTCATAAGACATAAGAATTCAGTGAGCCTGTAGTCTGAACTCAGTGATGGTATGAGGCTTAATCTTTAAACAATCTTGTCTCCAGCCCATTCGAGGCAAACATGCTTGCCTGACAGTGACTATGGAATGTTGTCATGCATTTTATGCAAAGCATTAATCAGGGCACCCAGATGTACAGGGAGCTGGAATTCCATCTAGATTAGAGAACCAGTTTTATGTCTAGTTCCTAAACAGTATGGGCTGCGCTCATGGAAGAAGGTGGAAACTGAAGGAGCTTCACATCCAGCCAGGCCCGGGATCCACATTACTGTCTGGACCACAGGAAAGTGAGGTAGTGGTGAAAATCGTACTTCATGGATACGGGAAAAACGTCTTCTAAGATGAAAGGGCCGTCCACAACCTGTGATATCCCCCACACAGGACACTGCTAGGGTTCTGCATTTCAGGTAAAATCTGAACCCTAACTTCTCCCAGGCTGAGATTCACCTCCAAGCTTTTCACCAACTCTTCATTTGCTCACTAGTATCTAGTGCTCATATTTCTCTTTCATCAGGTACAAGCTTCTTTCAGGTTAGGGTTATGTTTTCTATCCTCTGGGTCTAAAACAACATTTGGCTCTTATTAAAAAAAAACATTAATAAGTATTTTTAAACTAACTGGCTTTCTGGTCACCTTGAAAGCTAAGATAAAAGTCTTTGCCTAAAGGTTTAAGAGGCCAAGAAAGATTCTTACTACTCTAAGATCAAGGACTTGGAAAGTATTCCCTTCCCCAGGTACTGCATACAACAGCATCATGCAATAAACCTACCAGGAGAGAAAAGTAGGTCTCTAAACTTCAAAGCTTTCCAGAGTGTGAGTCTTTTACAATTCCTATGGCAGATGCCATCAGAGCAGCCTGTCCAATTGTAACTTCCATCAGGAAAATTCCTTGGAGAATTTCTCTGCATCTCACTCACAGACTTCAACAACTGCCTTAACTAGCAGTGTCTGCTTGGGAAAGTTCGTCATGAGGAGGTCTGGATTCTCTGGCCTATAGCAGGATGTTTCCATTTCACTTCTTAAGGTGACTGGGAGGGGCTGGATGTAATCTGCAAAGCTCTACTGTTTAGGTAAAAATTCCTCAGAGAGTTCCCCTTTCCCTTCCACATTTCACGGTAATGAAGACACTGGGCTGTGTTACTGCTTATGAGCAAAGATCTGAATTTTAGAAGTAGGAAATTTGGCCTTGAAGAAGACAGTATTATCTTCACAATCTTCCTACTGTGATTAAGCAACATTAGATTCAATTCAGTTCAGTCGCTCAGTCATGTCTGACTCTTTGCGACCACATGAATCACAGCACACCAGGCCTCCCTGTCGATCACCAACTCCTGAAGCTCACTCAAACTCATGTCCATCGAGTTGGTGATGCCATCCAGCCATCTCATTCTCTGTCGTCCCCGTCTCCTCCTACCCACAATCCCTCCCAGCATCAGACTCTTTTCCAATGAGTCAACTCGTCGCATGAGGTGGCCAAAGTATTGCAGTTTCAGCTTTAGCGTCAGTCCTTCCAATGAACACCCAGGATTGATCTCCTTTAGAATGGACTGGTTGGATCTCCTTGCAGTCCAAGGGACTCTCAAGAGTCTTCTCCAGCACCACAGTTCAAAAGCATCAATTCTTCGGCGTTCAGCTTTCTTCACAGTCCAACTCTCACATCCATACATGACCACTGGAAAAACCATAGCCTTGACTAGACGAACTTTGGTTGGCAAAGTAATGTCTCTGCTTTTTAATATACTATCTAGGTTGGTCATAACTTTCCTTCCAAGGAGCAAGCATCTTGTAATTTCATGACTGCAATCAGCATCCGCAGTGGTTTTGGAGCCCAAAAAAATTAAGTCTGACACAGTTTCCACTGTTTCCCCATCTATTTCCCATGAAGTGACGGGACCAGATGCCATGATCTTCGTTTTCTGAATGTTGAGCTTCAAGCCAACCTTTTCACTCTCCTCTTTCACTTTCATCAAGAGGCTCTTTAGTTCTTCTTCACTTTCTGCCATAAGGGTGGTGTCATCTGCATATCTGAGGTTATTGATATTTCTCCTAGCAATCTTGATTCCAGCTTGTGCTTCTTCCAGCCCAGCGTTCTTCATGATGTACTCTGCATATAAGTTAAATAAACAGGGTGACAATATACAGCCTTGACGTACTCCTTTTCCTATTTGGAACCAGTCTGTTGTTCCATGTCCAGTTCTAACTGTTGCTTCCTGACCTGCATACAGGTTTCTCAAGAGGCAGGTCAGGTGGCCTGGTATTCCCATCTCTTTCAGAATGTTCCACAGTTTATTGTGATCCACACAGTCAAAGGCTTTGGCATAGTCAATGAAGCAGAAATTGAGTAACACCCAATCTGTTTTTTTTTTTTTTTTTTTGACAATGGAAATAGGACTAGTGTAATTCTGGGGTGGAATTGAGATACATCAATAAAAAATAACTTTGTCAAATAATACTAAAGAATTTATAGGGATTCCCTGGTGGTCCAGTGGTTAAGAAGCCACCTTGCAATTCAGGGGAAATCAGTTTGATCCTTGGTCCACGAAGATCCCACAAGGCCACTGAGCAGCTAAGCCCGTGTTTCACAGCTATTGAGCCAGTACTCTCGAGCCCACAAGCCGCAAGCACTGAAGTCCGTGCTTCTAGAGTCCATGCTCCACGAGAGAAGCCGCCCCAATGAGAAGCTTGCACATGGCAACTAGAGAGTAGAGTAGCCCCCACTCACCACAACTAGAGAAAACCTGCGTCCAGCAATAAACACCCAGCCAAAAATAATAAACAAAAATATTTTTTAAATTATAGAGGAAAAATAGAGATAGCATAATACATAAGACATAGCTTGGAAAACAGAGTACGTGCTAGTCCACCCATCGAGAGAGAAATAGAATCAAGGGTCTCAAATTTGAGAAGCAGCTCATTCCTGTAGACGTTAGTCATTTATTCATTCAGCCACTATTTACTGGCCATCTGCTCTGCCGAATCCCCTGTAAGATGCTGAGTTCCTAAAAGACATTGACCCAGTCCCTGAAGGATAATTCAGGTCTCCCAATAGTAATCATGCTTTAAAGTTTCTGTTTCAATTGAATGTGTACATAGTCATGTCTTCATGGGAATTTAGGTCAACTATTCCTCTCCCAATAGTGTTCCTGTGAGTTTACAGCTCATCTGTTTCAGTTGAAATGCTTGACTGGCTCCAGTAAGGCCAATCAGAAGAAAGTAGAGACAGTCCATCAGCAGATGATGACAATAAAAGTCCTTTCTGTTAACCACTCCCCCCCACCCCCAGGTTAACTATCCCACATTTTATGACTGTTAAAAACTTGAAAGGCCAGCTTACATAATTGTGAGCTTGAAATAACCTCATATACAATGAAAAGGAAAGTCTTGAGTTGGGTCAAATGCTCCAGGGGTTTACATCCCAGAGCAGCAAAGGAATATTTTCTCTGCCGTCTGCTTCTCCAAAGACGACAGCGGGACTGCGCAGAGCAGCATTTGTTAACAGGAGTAAGCTGATACCGTTGAGAGGGTCCAGAGCCCGGCACCCAGATGATCAAAGGAGCTGCTTGCGCATTAAGATCAAAAGCCCTGCCAGAGTGTAGACTGGCCGAGCAGTGGTGGGGGGAATGGATGCTGCCTGGGTGCGAGATAACAGCTCTACAAATATTTAAAAGGTGTTAACACCCCAGAAGGCAAGTCCTTATTTTGCTTCCTTGGGGGTGACATAATGTGAGAAATAGTAAAGGTAAAACTAAAAGCAAGAACAAAGTACCCAGGATATCTGGAAAGATTTCCTACAAGTAACGATTGAAGCTTTTTGCAAAATGTCCAGCATTTGATCCACAATGCCCACAGCAGAAACGAACCGCACAAAACTTACCTTCCTTGCAAATGTTGTCTTTCTTACCTTGTTACCCATCATTTAAGACTTACTAATCCACCTTCCACCTGTTGCCAAAATTCTTTCGTGTCCTTAAAGGTCCCATCAGTGACACTGCACCTACTTTTTGATCAAATACGATTTATGAAGACACATCATATAGACATTTACAAATAGGAAGCCTTTGGATGGTGGCCATCACTGATGTAATCCCTTGGGTTTTAGGGACCAGAAGCAAGCTTGAGAGGACTGTGCTCATCAGAGAGGCTGGGGGACTTCTCTACAGTGCACAAGCCTCATGACTGAGAAGAGAAAAAACCAGGTCTCGCCAACATGGGGCTGAATCCCAGTCTACAGCAATTTTGTGGTTGTTCTTTAGTCACTAAGTCATGTCTGACACTTTTGTGACTTCCTGTGTAGCCCACCAGGCTCCCCTGTCCATGGGATTTCCCAAGCAGGAATGCTGGAGTGGGTTGCTATTTCCTTCTCCAAGGGATCTTCCCAACCCAGGGATCGAACCCGCATCTCCTGCATTGGCAGTTGGATTCTTTACCCCTGAGCCACCTGAGGAAGCCCAGGAAAGAGTGGAAGCCCACAACAGTGGAAATACAAATGATCAATAAATATGTGAAACGTTGCCTAACTTCACTTGCAGTTAATACAGAATGAAAAATAAGACAATGAGATGATACTTTTCACCTATCTAGTTGACAAAAAGTGGAAAATACTGATAAATTTCAGTGTGAAGCAAGGGTGAAGCCTGGAGTAGAGAGGTCATGTTCATATGCTGCTGGTGATAATGCTAAACAATCCGCCCTTTTTGGAGGGTACTGCTGTGATACCCTAAGACGCTGACTGTATATCACTTGACCTAGCGATGTTCTAGGAGTCTTTCCTAATGAAATATTAGCATGTGTTGGCAAAGATATTAACTATGGTACCATTTACAATGACAAAACAATTGGGAATAACTTAATATTCACTAATAAGGAAACACCATGCTAGCATTCTGATACATTTCGTGTACAAAAGGTAAGTTTTAAAACAAAAAGGGGAAGGACAGCATAACCACCTTTTGTTTAAAAAAATATATGTACGTGTGTACATGGTGTGGAATGTATGGTGCATGTCTATGGTGTGGCAGAAGTGTGTGTGGTGTGTGTGTATGCTATGGTAAGTGTGTGGTGTGTGTACATGGTGTGTGTGCACAGTATGCTGTGTGTGTGCAGCATGTGTGGTGTGTGCACAGTATGGTAGATGTCTGCGTGCAGTGTGTGTGGTGTAGGCATGGTGTGGTGTTGCACATAGTGTGTGTGCATGACATCTGTGTGCAGTGTGTGAACCTGCTCAGATGCACACTTGGAAGGGCTCCCACTGCAGGGCTGGCAGAGTCAGCCTGTGTAATGGGATTAGCAAGGAAAGAAGGAAGGAGGGGAAGGAGTTCCTTTTCACCGTACACATTCAGTGTCCTTTGAATCTTTATTACAGATTCCTGTACTGATGTTCTGATCTCTGAGTCATGTTTCTCTTTTCCTGCTAGACCTTTCAAGAGGAAATGGTGCAATTTCTACTCGAATTCAAGCACAAGAGACCTTTTTCTTAGGAACTTCGTTTGAGGATAGTGACTTGTTTTGCAATCCACCCCCCGCCAGTGTCAGAGACGTTCCCAATAAAGGGACTGATTGTCAGAGACATTTGTTCCCTAAAGCTTTGCTCGTAGATGTGATTATGAGATAAAGCAGTGCCCAGCATTTCCTGTATTAAATATCACACTGAAGTAGCACTTCAGATCCTGACCAGAAGGTTAAACAAACAGGAGAGGAAGAACAACCTCATCAGAAACCTGCTTGCTAGATGCCTTCTCCTTTCAGGGTTTGCCAGTAATGAAAAGCTTCTTGCTTTAATCATTTAAATCCATATAATTTTTATAAAGAAGACTAAACCAGGATTATGGATGAAATGGATAATATCTTTTTACTTTACTTTTGTGTATTTATCCAGTTTTTAAAAACAAATAAATACTGTTTTTGTAATCAGAAAAAAAAAAAAAACAGTGCTTGAAATTTAACATTTTTAACAGGAGGACACATAAGCCTCCTGAGGGCATTTCTGTAGTCCAAGAAGCCCCAGTAATTTACAGAGGCTATTAACACTTAGGTTGGCAGGACTCCCTACTTGTGAAAACTAAAGCAGGGTTTTAGAAAGATATTTAATTAACAGAAAAATAGTGAAATAGTGTGATCTTGTAAAAGAACACAGTATTGGAGTCATACACACCTGAGACTGATTTTAGCCATGTGACTGTGGAAGACTGATATATCTTTTCAGCCCCTTGGTCTTCTGGCCCGTGAACTGAGGTAGTTGATTATGAACCTAGCAGAGGACAAGGCTGAAGGGAGGTAGTTAACCAGGAGATGTTGCTAATAGCTCTGCAGAACGCACATGAAAATGGAGAGTTTCACTGTGTCCACAACCTCTTGGAGACCCCAGAGGAGCTGTCAGATCATCAAGGCATCTGATGTGCACTGGACGCTTTTCTGCCTCTGATCACAGACTCTCGTCCTGGTGGCGTCCTGGGTGTACTAGGCCCCAGGGTCCTTCACTTCTGACCTTTTAGCAGTTGGGCTTCCTCCATCTTTCACTAGCTGAGGTCTTTGCTATTCATCATGCCATGTGCGTCCTTCCAGACCATACCCTTAGTCTTAGCACAGGAAGTTCTGTGACTTCTAGCATCTCCAGGCTTGTGCCCTCTCTGTAGGAAGCCTGTACCTCTCCAAGATGGCAGACTTACACCACAAGGCTACCCCCAATCCCCAACACACAGACCACCTCTACTGCGCTCCCAGGATTCCTCCCTGTCTCTGCTGTGACTCTTGCCCTCTACCATACACTTGACTGGTAAAGGCCCAGACAACCTTCGCTGATGGTGGGCATTCTGTCCCTCCAATAGGAAGGACTCACTCACTGTCTAGCTGTCCCAGTGAATGAAAATCCCTTTAACTGACAGAAATTTATACACAATATATACACATTCACTTCTTATTTCGAGAGAACCTTGTTAATCTTATGCATCCATCTAGAGTGGTGAATCCTTAACCTCTAACATGAATGAAGTATCCCCTCTGAAAACTGTCATAATACGCTTTGGACTTTGTGATGGTGTAATACTAAAATATCAGTTGTTCAGTCGATAAAATTTGTGTCCGACTCTTTATGACCCAAGGGACTGCAGCAAGCCAGGCTCTTCTGTCCTTCACTATATCTGAGTTTGCTCAAATTCATGTCCATTGAGTCAGTGATGCTATTAACCATCTCATTCTCTGTCACCCCCTTCTCCTCCTATCCTTAATCTTTCCCAGCATCAGGATTTTTTCCAATGAGTTGGCTCTTCACATCAGGTGGCCAAAGTATTGGAGCTAGGGAATAGCAAGCCACTCCAGTATTCTTGCCATGAGAACCCCATGAACAGTGTGAAAATACCACAGTGGCAATTTTTAAAAATCCAAGTTGTCCACATTCAAAGCTATAAAACATGTTGTTTGCCAAAATGCAAAAATATCTTTTGACTTCAACATGAGAAATGCTTAGAAAAAGCACAATACAGTGTGCTTTTCTCTTCCAAAGACAATTTTTTTCTCATCTGATAACGGTCAGAAATGACTCTCTTTTTTTGGCAACACTTTAAATAGCTGGGACTATGTGCTTCATACTTACCACATGCCAGTGCTATTCTAAGGTTGACAAAAACTCTAGGGAGTAGGTAGTCTTATTGCCCCAAGTTTTAAAGATAAAGAATCTGAAGTTTAAAGTGACTTACTGACACTCAGAATTTCATGTGGAAATACTGCAATTCAAGCCAGCACACCCTGGCATGAGCAACCATTCACTTAAGCAATGTGGCTCCAGCTAACACATTAGAGGGTGAAAAGTTGACTAGAACAGTTTCTTTTTGAAAAATTCCTTATATCTACTTCTAACAATGTATGCATCTCTTACTTGTATGGTTTCAATCCCTGTGTTGGGAAGAACCCCTGGAAAAGGAAATGGCAACCCATGCCAGTATTCTTGCCTGAAAAATCCCATGGACAGAGTCTGGCAGGCTACAGACCATAGGATCGCAGGGAGTCAGACACACTTGGCACCTGAGAATGCACACATGCACACAATGATCTATGAATCTGGAAAATAGAGACTAAACTCTGAGGCTCATACAACCTATAGGCTATGATCTTAAATAAAGTTAGGAAAGATCTCCAATGCAGTCATTTTTCACAAATTAAAAATAGCAACTGCATAGTGTATGCTTTATTAGAAGGTAAGTTTATGTCTGGGCTTCCCTGGTGGCTCAGTTGGTAAAGAATCCACCTGCAATGCAAGAGACCCCAGTTCAATTCCTATATTGGGAAGATCTGCTGGAGAAGGGATAGGCTACCCTTGTGGCTCAGCTGGTTAAGAATCTGCCTGCAATGTGGGAGATCTGGGTTTGATCCCTGGGTTGGGAAGATCCCCTGCAGAAGGGAAAGGCTATCCACTCTAGTATTCTGGCCTGGAGAGTCGGACATGGCCAAGAGACTTTCACTTTATATCTAGGGAATAAAGAATACCAATTTTACACAAACTTTCATAGAAAATGGAAGAGGATGAAACACTTCCAAACCCATTTTATGAGGCTGGCATTACCAAAAAAATAAAAAATAAAAAACACACCAAACTGAATCCAGCAAAATGTTAAAAAGCTCAGACAGCACAGCCAAGTCCTACGAATGCAAGACTGACCTCACCCAACGTTTAAAAATCAATCAGTGTAATTCACCGTATAAACTGAAGAAAAACCATGCAGTCATCTCAATAGATGCACAGAAAAGTGTGTCACAAAAGTAGCCATCCATTTATGATAAAAAATATATGTATTAGAAAATTAAGGATAGAGGAGGCTTTCCTTTAACTTGATGAGAAACAAAAGCCAGGACAAAAATCCTGACAGCTGCCATTGAACTTATTGCTGAAAGATGGGTGGTTTCTCCTTGATACTAGGACAAAAGCAAGGATGTCTTCCCTCCCCGCCCCAATTCGACACCCTAATGGAAGCCCTAGTAGTGCAGGAAGGCAAGAAAAAGTGTGTAAGCACGAATGGTTATCCATTTACTCCATCACTTTACTTTGCAATTCAGTTTTATTTTGCAGAACTACTCTATTACACTTCTTTTTAAAAGTAAATTCTATCTTTTCCTGATTTTATACAGCAATTATCATTATTCTGTGTGTTTTATGCCACCAACATTATGGTAGGTGCTTTTTCAATTTCATTAAATATTTTGACTTTAGATCAGCATTTCTTAAAGTAGACTTGTACTTTATCTAAAATTGTACTTCCTGATGAAGCAAAAATCTCTCTCTCTCTCTGTGGTATTATTCTGAAGACATTCCTTAGTGAATCTTTCTGTATATCCTCAACATTCCATTAGCAATCTAATTTCCTCATGTATCATGTCCAGCTTTCAACAAAAGATCATAAGGGCTGTCAAAATGCAACCTAACGCACAGTCCCAAGAGACAAAGCAAGCTTCAGAACTAGACTCAGACATGATGCAGTTTTTAGAATTATCACATAGGAAATTTAAACTAATTGTGATTAATATGGGCTTCCCAGGTAGTGCTACTGGTAAAGATCTCTCCTGCCAATGCAGGAGATGTAAGAGATGTGGGTTCGATCAATGGATTGGGAAGACCCCTGGAGAAGGGCACAGCAACCCACTCCAGTATTCTTACCTAGAGAATTCCATGGACAGAGGAGCCTAGTGGGCTACAGTCCATAGGGTAGCAAAGAGTGAAGTGACTGAAGTGACTTAACACATGATTAATATATTAAGGGCTCTGATGGAAAAAGGAGATAAGAAGAGATGTAAGCAGAGAGATGGAAACTCTAAAAGAGAAAGCGACATTCTTACAGTGGTCCAGTGGTTAAGAATCCATCTTGCAATGCAGGGGATGTGGTTCAATCCCTGGTTGGGGAACTAGGATTCCACATGCTGCAGAGCAACTCAGCCCATGTGCCACAACTGCTGAAGCCTGCACACCAGAACTAGAGAGTCCATGCACTGCAATAAAAGGTCCCACATGATGCAGTGGAGATCCCATTTGCTGCAACTAAGACCCCATGAAAGCCAAACAAATAAATATCTTAAAACTAAATTTAAAAATAAAAAAGAAATGCTAGAAATCAAAAACTTTGTAACCAAAATGAAGACTGCCTTCAGTAGGCTCAACAATCCACAGGACACAGTGAAGGAAACAATCAATGAACTTGAAGAAATATCAGTAGAAACTTCCAAGTTAAAATGCAAAGAAAAAAAATGAAGAAAATCCTGTGGGATAATTACAAAAGGCATAACACACTAGTGATGAGAATGTCAGCAGAAGAAAGAAAGAAAGAAAGGAACAGGAGAAATATTTTAAATAAATAATGACCACTGAGGATTGTCCAAAATTAATGATAAACACCAAACCATAGATCCAGGAAACTCAGAATCTACCAGTCAGGATAAACACAAAAAAATCTACGCGTAGGCATATCCTATTTAAGCCACAGAAAACAAAAGACACACTCTTGAAAGACATCTAAAAACAAAAATCAAAGCAAAAACACTTTCCTTATCAAGAAACAAGGATAAGAATTGCATCAGATTCTTGATAAGAAACTATGAAAGCAAAAGGAGAGTGGGGTGAAATATTTAAAATGTTGAAAGGTAAAGCAAAAAAAAATCATCAAAATATTCTTCAGAGAAAAGGAAAGTTTCCAGGTGGCGCTAGTGATAAAGAATCCGCCTGCTAGTGCAGGAGACCGTGGGTTTGATACCTGGGTCGGGGAGATCCACCGGAGGAGGAAATGGCTACCCACTCCAGTGTTCTTGCCTGGAGAATCCCATGGATAGAAGAGCCTTGAGGGCTACAGTCCATGGGGTCGCAAAGAGTCGGACATGACTTAAGGGACTTAGCATGCGCACATGAACCTAGAACTTGCAATACACATTTACAGTTTCTTATTCGACAGAATGAGAAGGAAGAAATTAAATTCTTTTTCTGCTCACAGATGTCAGGATTATTTATAGACAATCCCAAAGAACTGACCCAAATAAATGATGGAAAAATTCCTAGAACAAATAAGTGATAAGAGCAAGGTTGCAGGATATAATACACAAAAGTCAATTGCATTCCTATATACAACCACTGAACAATTGAAACTTGAAATTATAAACACAATGTCATTTATCTTAACAATCTACCCCCCAAAACTAAAATATTTAGGCATAAAATCTTTCAAATGTATTATATATATGAGGAAAAGTACAAAACTCTGATTAAAGAATTCAAAGAAGATCTAAACGAATGGACAGATATTCTAAGTCCTTGAATAGAGAGATCACTGTTAAGATGTCAGCTTTTCCCAGTGTGATATAAAGGCTCAATGGACTCTCAATCAGAATTCTATGTATGACACAGGACATTGCATTTGTCAAAACCTATACAACTCCTTTGTACAATTCTGTAATGGCAGTGAAACTATTCCATCTGAAACAGGATACTATGCATTTGTTAAAATCTGTAAGAACTGTGCAACACAATGAGTGACCTTTAGTGTGAAGTAGGAACTTCAGTTAAGAAAATGTATCAGGTCTTCCCTGGAGGTCCAGTGGTTGAGAATCTGCCTTGCAATGTGAGGGACACTGGTTCAATCCCTTCTCCGGGAAGATCCCCCGTGCCACAGAGCAGCTGAGCCCGTGTGCCACAACTACTGAGCTCATGTGGTGCCACTACTGAAGTCCACACTCCCAGAGCCTGTGCTCTGCAACCAAAGAAGCCACCGCAGTGAGAAAACCCACACACGGCAACACAGAGTAGCCCCCGCTCGTCACAACTAGAGAAAGCCCATGTGCAGCAATGAAGACCCACCACAGCCAGCAAATAAATAAATCTTAAATAATAATAATAATGCGTCAATACTGGTCCAGCCCCACGACACAGCCAGGTGGTAGAGACAGGATGTGGGGAGAACGAGATATGCCATCTACACAGGACGTGGCTCTAGGGATCAGAAATAAAAGACTTCAACTCAGTATTGTTCAACCGGATCATAACAGAGCGGGGTCAGACATATTTCTTATTGTCATAGCATATGACTTAATTTCTCAAATCTAAGATTCCCAGAGAGGAGAGAGGAAAGCTGTCCAGGGACTCCCCTTCATGGAGCCCTGCAGAAGCAACCACGGTGTGTCCACGTCCCTACATTGCAGGAGCCTCCGTGGGCACAGCCCTCACACGCTGGGTCAGGAGGTCAAGCCTCGTTCCAGGCGGCCTTCAGCCACACTCTGCTCCTGGTGACATAGGTGGTCCTAACCTTGCTTCCTGACATCTCACATGTGGGGGGCTCTCGGCCACAAGAGAAACAACTCAAAATAATTCTCAGCCACTGGGTGAATAAACTCTTCCTTTGGAGATGATATCACATTGCTAGGCTTCCCTGGTGGCTCAGTGGTAAAGAATCTACCCGCAATGCGGGAGACCTGGGTTTGGTCCCTGGGTTGGGAAGATCCCCTGGAGGAGGGCATGACAACCCACTCCAGTATTCTTGCCTGGAGAATCCCATGGACAGAGGAGCCTGGTGGGTTACAGTCCATGGAATGGCAAAGAGTCAGACACAACTGGGTGTGCACACATCATTGCGTCATCATTGTCACATTTCTAGACGTATTCTGAAGTACAGATTTTCCTTGGTGAGGTTCGTGTAAACGGAGATCACTTGAGTGGTCTTCACTGAAGTCCCTGCTTTCAAATGCATCCTGCCAGGTTCCAATGGAAGTGTCAGAATCCTAACTCGGCCCCTCACCTAATTTCCATTGGTGTTGAACTCTATGAATACATGAGGATTTTACATGCTTATCTGAAGAGCCTCACAGAGCAACTGTGTGTGTCTATGTATGGTCAATAGCTCAGTCGTGTCTGACTCTTTGCAACCCCATGGACCGTAACTCTCCAGACTCCTCTGTCCATGGAATTTCCCAGGCAAGAATACTGGAGTGGGTTGCCATTTCCTCCTCAGGGGGATCTTCCTGACTGAACCCACGTCTCCTTCGCATCTGCTGCTGGTAAGTCTGCTGCTGGTAAGTCTGCTGCTAAGTCGCTTCAGTCGTGTCCGACTCTGTGTGACCTCATAGACAGCAGCCTAGCAGGCTCCTCCATCCTTGGGATTCTCCAGGCAAGAATGCTGGAGTGGGTCGCCATTTCCTTCCCATTTCCTTCTCCTTCACATCTAGGGCTTATAAATTAATATGTTGGTGTATCAGGAACATAGCTTCTGAGCGCTGCTTGGTGGAATATGGATTTCACACTAGGGGCAAGGCTGGGTTAACTCAGAGAAGAAATGAACACATGGCCACTGGGAAATACTTTGTCCTTTTTGGTATTCTCTGTGTATTCTGTGGAGCCAAAGTAATGTTACGTGGAGTCCAAGTATCACAGGAGTTTTCCTGGTGTACTTTTGAGAAGTCATAGGAAATCATACCTTGATCATATACTATCTGAGCTCTAAGCATCTTTGAGAAATGACCTGTGGGGGAGGAAAATTATACAAGAAATGCTGGGGGAAATGATTACTTAAATGTTAAATACTGTGAACTCAACTGTGGAAACCAAAAATTTTGCTATCAGAATTTGTTTGAGAATCCAAGACATCTGGAAATACACCATAAACTACATTTTCAAAACTCACATGAGGAAAGAATTAGATGAAACTAATTAGGAAGAGGAGTATATAACTTATATAAATTAAATTCTATTGTCTTCTAAGTTTTACAAAAATATTTTTAACTGACTTCTAAAGGATGGCAAGTTGCCATTAGAAAACAGAAAAATTTCCTTCAGGCCATAGATAAGTGGCCTGGAATTCAGAAATGTACTGTATCCTGGATTGTAAGATGGAAATTTGAAATTATTTTCTATTTTGATAAATACTAAAAATAAACTTATTTTATTGAATCTGCTGTTGTTCACGAAGGATAGTCAGACAATTCTAAATAATATGTAATAACTTTCAGGTTAAAACATGAATAAATAGACTAAATGTGATGACTTTTAGTGAGTTAGGAGTCCAAACTATGGGTTTAGGAGAAATGGCCTTAAAAGGCAAGGAACACAGCCTTCTTTATTTTTGTGAATTTTATTTTTTAATATTTATTTATTATATTTAATTGACTGGGCCAGGCCTTAGTTATGCGGGATCTAGTTCCCCCATCAGGGATCAAACCAGGGAAGTCCTTCTTTTGTGAATTTTAAATACTTGATAGGTGTTAATGAATTATACCCATTTAAGAGTCACTGGAAAAGACTCTGATGCTGGGAAAGGTTGGGGGCGGGAGGAGAAGGGGACGACGGAGAATGAGATGGCTGGATGGCATCACCGACTCTGTGGACATGAGTTTGAGTGTACTCCGGGAGTTGGTGATGGACAGGGAGGCCTGGCGTGCTGTAATTCATGGGGTCGCGGAGAGTCGGACACGACTGAGCGACTGAACTGAACTGAACTGAACTGAAGAAGTACACGTAGTTTTTAAAATGTAATTTTCTGAATCCTAAACCAAGATCAAGACTGTCGGGCCCAGTGGCTTAAGTGAGAGGGTGAGAGATATCAAAATACTGGGTAACTTAGTTATCTGCTCGTTCAGTTCAGTTCAGTTCAGTCGCTCAGTCGTGTCCGACTCTCCGCGACCCCATGAATCACAGCACGCCAGGCCTCCCTGTCCATCACCAACTCCCGGAGTTCACTCAAACTCATGTCCATCAAGTCGGTGATGCCATCCAGCCATCTCATTCTCGACTGATTAAAGCGCCGGTGATTAATTGGCAACGTCTAATAATTTAAGTTTCAAGGAGAAGACAGGTTACTCAAAATCCGTAAGGACTGGTCACAGGGAAGGCCGGAACAGCCTTTGAAGAGAGGTCACCCTCTCCCTCGGGGTCCCCACTGCTCCTCGGAACCATCCTGGAGACCGGACGGTCTGCGGGACGCACCGCGGTTCCTCCGAGATAAAAGGGCAGATAAAGGCTGTGTCTCTGGCAGCCGGGACGGCTCGGGGGTCCGCTCCCCACGGGGTGGCCCCGCAGCAGCGCCCAGGCGTTGCCGCTGGGGCCGCGGGCGCGCGGCGGATAGGAGGCGGCCGCCCTGCCCCAGGGCGCGCTCCCCGCGGGCGGCAGTCCTGCCAGGCGGCGGTGAGGTCATGGGACCGGCGGCTCCGCGAGATGAAAGGGCCCCGGCGCGGCCCGCTGGCACCAGGCGAGGCTCCCAGCGCGCAGCCCCGGCGCAGCGCGGGGGCCGGAGCGCCGCGGGCCCAGACTCTCAGCCCGGGCCGGGGGGCACCGCGGGGGCCTCCTGGGTGCCAGGGAAGAGAAGAACGACGGGATCCGGGTCAAACAAAAGAATCCGAGGGCGGGGAGCCGCTGGGGCGGCTACCTGCTTGAAAGGAGCGTTCCGAGAGTCCTGCGCGCGCGCGCGCGTTCACACACACACACACACACACACACACAGCAACTTGGCCTGCCTTTGATGTGCGGCAACTGATCACCGATCAGATTACCGGCATTTCATCTCCCTGCTCGTCTGCCTTTGATCTGCAGGCTTCATTTTCTTTTCCCGGGTTGGAGGTTTCGTCTGGGCTTGTGCCGACATACATTTTTGGGAAGGTACAAGCGTTGGGCGCAGAAGGGCTGCCAAGGAGAAACTCGGTTGCCGAAACGGGTGGTGAGTCCTTGGAAAGACTTCAGCACGTTGAAGGTACAGCGATTTCTGTTTGTTGTGGCTTTCGGTGCACTTTTCCTGCGTGTTCTCAGAAAAGAGGGTTTTAGTCTAGGGGGCCACGAGCATTTCTGTCCTTGAGTACTCTGTGTGTGTGTGGATGAAAGGAAATCCGATACTCCGGGGTCGGTTTGGTAGTTTGTACAAAGGGTTTGCAATCTGCCGCGCACATTTTACTTGGAAATGAGTTGTTCCAACAGGACCGAAGGGGAGGGAGCTAACTTGAGCTATCTCCCCCGCCGCTTCAGAGCCCAAGGTCTGCAGGCTGTAATTGCTCTAAGTATTTACAAGTTGCTTTACTCAGTAAACAGGCGGAGGGACTCCATGGATGCCAATATTTTCCTGTTTTCTCATAGAAAAGAGCACTGCATCTCTGGTAATACTGTTTCTTTATTTCTTCTCACCTCCAAGACGCCGGCCTAAGAAATACATTTCCTTATGCAGTATGTCCCCTCCAAGGAAGCACTGGAGAGCCATTCAAGTACGATTAAAGCTCTTTTCTGGGTAAAACTGAAGAATTGTCAGACATTCTGAGGTTAGGTTAGGTTGTGCTGAGTTTGGTTTAAAAAGAAATCCTCTGGTGATCTTCTGGAACCTTTGCACAAACCTCAAGTGCAGACACATCCCGGAGGTTAATATTCCTAAACTGACATGTACTTTTAATGCAGTGACAGCTGTTGTGAGTTAAAATTTGCCAACTGTTTATGAAAACTGGGTGATCCACAGTTATGATGTTACACAGTTTTTAGTCCCATTTTCCCTTTAGTTTACGCTCAGTGTGGCAAAACCAAAGTATATGGCTGTGCTGAATTTACAAGTTACGTGCACAGTGTAAGAGCACCATGTTCATATTAGTTCATATTAGCATTTAATGTTTTGGTCTTAGTTTTACTTGGGTAGAGTACGTATCATCACGGTAGTCTATTTAATGCCAGCCGAACCACAAAACAAGTATAAGTGATGAGATCAGTTATTTTTTAGTCAGAAATTCTGATGAGACCGGAAGGGCCTAATGAGCCTCATTTCATGTGTAATTAATTTTTCAGAGCCAATTAATTAAATTGCTTTCTAAATTTCCTCTTGATATTTGAAGGAGCGTAATTAGCATTGTTTACTTAATTTTAAAACTGATAGCTGTTAAGTGGAGATTATTTAAAACCTTACCAAACTGACTTTATTTTTAAGATGTATCAGTAAGAATT
Organism: Moschus berezovskii; assembly: GCF_049115385.1. Classification (NCBI taxonomy): domain Eukaryota; kingdom Metazoa; phylum Chordata; class Mammalia; order Artiodactyla; family Moschidae; genus Moschus; species Moschus berezovskii. The sequence goes on from NC_142472.1 coordinate 52,150,624, forward strand.
TAAAAGATTTAACTCCTGTTTTTAGTCATGCCAAGAGAGGCATTTAAATTTTTGTTTTACTGACAATGTGACAAAGCATGTTCACAAAATCCTGAATGATCAGCTTAGGTTGATTTTTCTTTTCATTTGTTTGCCGAAAAAGTCCTCTTTACGTCACCACCGCAGCAATAATGTTCACATTAGGATAAAGACAATTAAACTTTTAAAATAATGACTGGAGAAGATGCCTAATGAAATAGTGTGCTTAAGAATTTGGTCATTTAGTTCAGATTTGGGACTTAAAATTTTTTTAATGACTATTATTCTGCTACTAGGCTCATTCTAACAAACACACACTTTTTCAACAGAAAACAAAAGGGAGAATTGGCAATTATCTGATTAATTTAGGCTTTGCAGAGAGCTTGCTTGGGCAAGTCAAGTCATTGAAAATCCACTTCAGGGTCTGAATTAATTCAGGGAATTGTTTACATCTTGTGTCTTGGTTGAGAAAAGAAGCAGATTGTATATGATTTTAAAAGAAGGATGCCTATTGCTAAATGTACAGGTACAGTCTTAAAAGTCATCTCTGAACTGACTGCTTTATGTTGATCTTGACTGTGATTTAAATCTGTAAGATTTCCACTGAAGAAAACCCTTACATTACATTCTTCAAAGCCTTTTCCTATCTGATGCTTCAATGGCAGCTTTGTTACTGCAGAAACTCCAAGACTTCAAAAGACTTATTTCTAGTCCTGATTCTCTCACTGATCAGCTATGTGACCTTAGGGATTCACTTCACTCCCCAGTGTTCTCATGTGGGGAATGAGGGAGTGGACCAGATCGTCCTCCTGAAATAAGCAGGGTGGAATTTTTATAGCTATTGTACAGATGAGGAAACTAGGACTGCGGAAAAGTCGCTTGACTTTCTTAATTAAGTTACGTGGCCAGTTTTCCAAGTCTTGGTCCTGTGTCCTTCCCAGTTCACCATGGATATTTTCCAACACCTCCTAAAACAAATGCACTGCTGACTGGAGAACAGGGTTAGTTTGAAAGATCAAGATAACCACTTCCTTCTGCTGTGTAGTTTTTGTTTCCATGAGAGATGTGTCAATCAACTGGACCAGTCCTCTGATTTGCCAACAACTGCTGTTGCTTCTATGTTTCTAAGCAGTCTGAACACAATTACTGCCACACATAATTTACCAGAACATTTAAAGTAATTTTCACAAAAATTTAATATTTCTATGCAATGTGGAATTATATATACTTGTGTATGTGTAGATACAGGTGTGCATATATATATTATGCACATATCTTGATATTATATGCACACTCTTTTTGTGTTTCCAAGAAATTGACAGTTTCTTGAAGGATGTCAGTGAAAAGTGAAAAGTTTAATGTAATAGTTAACTAAAGGTTGTTATTCCTCCCTGGAGAGTCCCAGTGGGATTTTGTGAGATTTCAGTTTACAGATTCAATATGGGCTTGTACATTATGTATATTTCATATTACATTTGCTTATATTAAGAATTCTTGAGCAAGGTTTCACTAACGCCTTCTGGGATTTTTTTCTTGGAAAAAAAAATATATCTCTTGTGAATAAATTTATTTATTGACTATAAATTTTTCACATATACACGGATCTCAGGGTCAAATAGCTATCTCTCATGTGTTATCACCCTCATAAAGATTTCATATAAAGCTTTATAGATTATTACTTAGTAACATTCACTAGCATTTATTAATGCACTAGTTATTAATTCACTCAGATCTATGGAGTATGTATATGTCAGGCACTCTGACAGTATTTTTAGGACACCATCTCATTTAAATTTCCAGCAATTAATTTTGTCGCTGTAATTATACAGATGAGAAAAGTGAATCTCAGAGGGATTAACTATCAAGTGCAAGCTCACAGGACTAATTAAGTGCACCACTGGAGTCTGATTTCAATTCAGGTTCTTTTGTTTTAGGGCTGGGCTGTTAATTCTGTTATAAGAATTGCATGGAGCTGAACTTGACTGTTGGCACACATTACAGCCAAAATTTTAGGAGGGTGAATGGGCTTTTTAAAAAATTTTGTTTGGTATATTTTATGAGAGTTATTAGAATTTTTTGATCGAGTTTTCCATCGTTGGCCTAGAATCTTCAACTATAAAGGACCTCGGGATCTAAGTCATTCTTTCGCTGCTTCAGGACTGGACCACACTCATGCATCCATCATTGGTATGGTTGATCAGATTCTCTGTGATAGCAGGGCCAGTCCAGGACACCCTGGAAGCTTTCAGAAACCAGTGCACCATTAAGGAGTGATTCTTTAACATGTTGTCAGCACTGCTTAGAAGAATGGGCTATGAAAGGGGGCGTGAGGAGGCTCCTGGTGGCCATGCTCCCTCAGGTCCACTCACTGGCTGAAATCACCACTCCAGACTGACCATCTCTCACATCCTTGCTTGCAAAGTACTTCAGCATCACCCATTGTGACTTAACTCTGCCCTTTGATGAGGAGGCGGAGGGAGATAACATGGGGGTGTTGAGCAACTTGATCAGACTGATTCTTCCAACATGACCCGCTCCCTTTCTGAGAAGCTTTCTGAGAAGTACAGCTTTCTCCATCCTGTCAGTGGCGCCCAGGACTTAGACAGCCCTACAGCCTAGCCCTGGGGGCTGCTGCCCAGTAAGCCTGCTTCTTAATCCCACCATGTGCAGAGTAGTCAGTCCTCTGTGTTTCTTGGAAAGCAGAAAGGTAGCATCATGGCTTGCTTCTTCTCTCAATAAACAGAAGATTTTGACCAACGTGATGTCATAAACTCACCAGGATCCGTGCACCTGCTGCAACTTACAGCAGTTTTGCTCTATAGATATCATGAGTTTAACATTATATCAACCGAATAAATACCCTCCTTGGCCTGTGTTAGTCACTCAATCATGTCCAACTCTTTGTGACCCTGTGGACTTATAGCCCACCAGGCTCCTCTATCCATGGGATTTCCCAGGCAAGAACACTGGTTGTCATTCCCTTCTCCAGAGGATCTTCCCGACCCAGGAATCAAACCTGGCTCTCCTGCATTGCAGGCAGATTCTTTACCATCTGAGCCACCAGGGAAGCCCTAAGCCACATGTATTAATTTATGCATTCTTGGTATGGTGATTATTATATTAGGATTCAGGAAGCCTGGATTTTGGATCCTGCTTTGTTATTAACTTGGTGTGTGACCTTGGACAAGTTGCTCCCTGTCAGGCCCCCGCCCTACACAGATGGTCTGACATCAATGGTCAGCAGTGGGTGCTGGGAATTACTTAAATATCTGGGTCTTGGTTATATTCCCCTTTATTTTCCTAACTATATTTGGCAAACTTTATAACTCTTTGAGATTTTAACCCCTATTTATTCATTCAACAAATTTTTAATGAGTACCTACTATGTGCCAGGCACTGTGAAGGAACAGACAGAATTCACAATTCTCATGTGACTTACATTCTGTTCCTTTCCCCCATGAAATAGTGTTTAATGCTGGAAATTACTTGAAAGTCAAGCAGTTTTCCATTAACTTTTATTCCAGTGGAAACTATTTTCCCAAGAGGTTTGTTAACTTCATTGGTTCAACTTTTTTAGGAACATATTATAATCACACTTCAAATCAGCTTAGCTATTGCTAAAACTAGCTTCAGAAAGCCAATTCTTAACATCATCTTTAAAAATACACCTCTACCAAAATCCTCGTAAGAATTTGGCTCTTTCAGGGAATTTCTTGGAGTCTAGTGGTTAAGATTCTGGACTTTCACTGCCATAGACCAGGGTTTGATCCCTGGTCTCAGGAAACTAAGATCCCTCAATCCCCAGTAGCCAAAAAAAAAAAAAAAATAATTTGGCTTTGTCAGTAAAATTTCAATTCATTAATAACAACCAGTGTGGGATTTCCCTGGGCTTCCCAGATAGCTCAGCGGTAAAGAATCCTTCGGCCAATGCTGGAGACACAGTTTCAATACCTGGATTGGGCAGATTCCCTGGAGAAGGGATTGGCTACCCACTGCAGTATTCTTGCCTGGAGAATCCCATGAAGAGAGGATCCTGGGGGGCTACTGTCCACAGGGTCCCAAAGAGTCGGATTGAGCGACTGAGAAAACATGTATGTGGGACTTCCCTGGCAGTCCAGTGGTTAAGATTCCACACTTTCACTGAGTGGGTGTGGGTTCCATCCCTGGTTGATGAACTAAGACCCCACATACCAAAAAGTTAAAACAAACAGAGTAAAATGCACTCAATAGCCACAGTGCAGCCGTTCAGTGCTCTTTACTGTCAAGCACCATTTGGGTTATCACAGATCTCTGATGCTTGGCACTGTGTGCCTGACAAAAGGCTGCCATTTAGTGAGCACTGACTGTGCACCAGACACTGGGCTGAGCTCTTTGCATCGCTTATCCTACTGAACAACGATTAATGGAACGCCTTTCACAGTTGAAGAAGAAGTTTGGGAAGGTCAAGTAACTTTTCCAAGGGCATACAGTTAGTGAGCGTTGATTTAGCATCCAAGGCCAGAATGTGCAATGCCAGCGGCCGTGTGTGTGCATCAGACCCGTCCATGGAGAGTTAGCGGGCTCAGGGGAAGCCCAGCCACACACACGGAAGATGGTGCAAAACGACTGAACAGAGTAATGTGCTTCTGTCTTAAGCAGAAAGGGAGGCCAGAAGAAAACAAAGGAGTTCCTGGACTGGCAGATTAAATTCCTCTCAGAAAACACTGAACATTCGGTACTATCAAAGGTGTATGTTTGAGCAAAATATGCCGCTTCTTGAAAGCAGAACTCCTTTTAACTCCTTGAGGAAGAAAGCTAACTCACAGCAACAGGGCAGGAGGGAGAATGTGGCAAGTGCTGTCCTTGTCTTAAGAAGGCCTCAGACCTTAGGGAGACTCCTGAGAGCTGTGGCTTCTGGCGTGCGGAGGAGTCAGGTGAGGGAAAGAGGTGAGTGTGAAGAGGAAGCTTGGGGAGCAGAGGAAGGGCAAGTTCAGGGCACACTGGAGGCAAGGCATGCAGACCAGTTTGGCCAGAATATGAAGTGGTTGGTGTAGAGGGAGGAAAGATAAGGCTGAAGATGTGGGTGGAGCCCAAACATGGAAATCCCTGACTGCTAATTTAAAGGATGGAGAAGTGAAGAATCATTGTAAATCTTTTCACTGGTCAGTGACCACAATGTAAGGCAGGATGAGGACAGACAGGCTGGACAGGGTAGTGGGGAGGGAGGTGTGAAAAGGCAGGGCATTCAGGCGAAAGGTGCGGAGGGCCTGCACTGTGATTGAGGTGATGGGGTAAAGGGAGAAAGAGGGAAAAGGGTGAATGTGTGAGACCTTACAAAGAAGCAGCGATAAGTCAGCTTAAGGATGGTAGACGGAGGACCCCCGGTGTGCTAGGCTCTGGGCTACTAAGAAAATAAGAGCTGCCCTCGGGGAGGTGGGGTCCAGTTAGACAAACAGGTGACTTCCATCTAAGAGGGAGCTTGTGAGTGAAGTTCAGGGAGTGTTGTGGTCCTAGATCACAGCTGACAGGTAGGTTTGGGAAATGCAGGCTCGCCTTGAGTTTCAGGTATAATGTGTGCATGCATGCTAAGCCGCTTCAGTCATGTCCAGCTCTTTGTGACCCCATGGACTGTAGCCAGGGAGAATTCTCCATCCATGGGATTCTCTAGGCAAGAATACTGGAGTGGGTTGTCATTCCCTTTTCCAGAGAATTTTCCTGACCCAGGGATCAAACCGGCATCGCTTGTCTCCTGCATTGGCAGTCAGGTTCTTTACCAATAGCGCCACCTGCAAAGTCCTCAAATAGGATAGGGTATATCATTTGTAAATGATTAAAAGTAAGTTATTATTGCGGTTGCTATTCCGGCCATGACAACCTTGAGGCTGACACTTGGAAGGATTTTTTTTTTTTTTTATTTTACAGACTTTTATCTATGCATCTACAAACATATACACACATACACAACTGTAATGGAGGATAGTGTTTTTGAATAAGATTATACAATGGCAAGCCACTCCAGTACTCTTTTTTTTTTTTTTTTTGAACAGAGGAAAATTTATATGTCGAACCTGGACTGGTCACTTATGATAATATACATGCTACAATTCCATTCTCCCCAATCATTCCACCTTCACCCTCTCCCACAGAGTTCCAAAGACTGTTCTAAATGCCTATGTCTCTTTTGCAGTCTCTTATACAGGGTTCAGGTTACCATTTTTCTAAATTCCATATATATGCGTTAATATACAGTATTGATGTTCTTCTTTCTGGCTTACTTCACTCTGTATAATTGGCTCCAATTTCATCCACCTCATTAAAACTGATTCAAATGCATTCTTTTTGATGGCTGAAAAATACTCCATTGTGTATATGTACCAAAGTTTTCTTATCCATTCATCTGCAGATGGACATCTAGGTTGCTTCCATGTCCTGGCTATTATAAACAGTGCTGCAATGAACATTGGAGTACATGTGTCTCTTTCAATTCTGGTTTCCTCGGTGTGTATGCCCAGGAGTGCGATCGCTGGATCATATGGCAGTTCTATTTCCAGTTTTCTGAGGAATCTCCACACTGTTCTCCATAGTGGCTGTACTAGTTTGCATTCCCACCAACAGTGTAAGAGGGTTCCCTTCTCTCCACACCCTCTCCAGCATTTATTGCATGTAGACTTTTGGATAGCAGCCATTCTGACTGGTGTGAAATGGTATCTCATTGTGGTTTTGATTTGCATTTCTCTGATGATGAGGGATGTTGAGCATTTTTTCATGTGTTTGTTAGCCATCTTTATGTCTTCTTTGGAGAAATGTCTGTTTAGTTCTTTGGCCCATTTTTTGATTGGGTCACTTAGTTTTCTGGAATTAAGCTGCAGGAGCTGCTTGTATAATTTGGAGATTAATCCTTTATCAGTTGCTTCATTTGCTATTATTTTCTCCCATTCTGAAGGCTGTCTTTTCACCTTGCTTAGAGTTTCCTTTGCTGTGCAGAAGCTTTTGATTTTAATTAGGTCCCATTTGTTTATTTTTGCTTTTATTTCCAATATACTGGGAGGTGGGTCTTGGAGGATCCTGCTGTGATTTATGTCGGAGAGTGTTTTGCCTACGTTCTCCTCTAGAAGTTTTATAGTTTCTGGTCTTACATTTAGATCTTTGATCCATTTTGAGTTTATTTTGGTGTATGGTGTTAGGAAGTGTTCTAGTTTCATTCTTTTGCAAGTGGCTGACCAGTTTTCCCAGCACCACTTGTTAAAGAGACTGTCTTTTCTCCATTTTATATTCTTGCCTCCTTTGTCGAAGATAAGGTGTCCATAGGAGCGTGGGTTTATCTCTGGGCTTTCTATTTTGTTCCATTGATCTATATTTCTGTCTTTATGCCAGTACCATACTGTCTTGATGACTGTGGCTTTGTAATAGAGCCTGAAGTCCGGCAGGTTAATTCCCCCAGTTCCATTCTTCCTCCTCAAAATTGCTTTGGCTATTCGAGGTTTTTTGTATTTCCATACAAATTGTGAGATTATTCGTTCTAGTTCTGTGAAAAATATTGTTGGTAGCTTGATAGGGATTGCATTGAATGTATAAATTACTTTGGGTAGTATACAACTACCTAGTACTGCACTGGGCATTCTCAGTGTGGGGTCATGTGCCTGGGTAACTAACTGTAGCACCGTATTCAATCTACAAACACTTATTGAAGGCTACTATGGGCCTTGGGGTACAGAAAGGAAGCAGGATTTGGTTCCATCCAAAGGAACATGAAGTTTTGCCAGGGAATCAAAGCCAACAAAGGGAGCAGCGCGCTCCTCTGCATCAACGCAATGCGTGCGTGGCATTTTGGGCTGGAGAGAAGTTTGTCCATTTACTCACTGGCCAGATGACGATAATTGCTTACATTTCTATAGCATTCTACTGCGGAAAAACTCTTTCTGTACTTGGTCCTTTTACTCCGCCCACCAAAGGTGCGGACTGGGCACCATTAGCTCCGCTTCTTAAGTGTGCAAGGTGAAGTTTGGACACCATCCGTTCACCAGATGCATGTAGAGGCCTGGATCCCTGGGGGCTTGGACCAGACCGCGCTGGACCTATGGGTGCACCAGGCCCTCTGGAAGCCAGCGGCCCGTGGGCCCGCCGGGAAAAGCCTCTGTGAGTGGAGAGGAGCCCGGTGGGCCGGATCCTAGTGATCTGGACCCACTGCACTCATGTCATGTGGCTTCCCGCGCCTTTCCTGGCACAGAGGCGGGCACGGGGTAGAAGGTGCAGAGGCACGAAGCCTGGAAGCAGGTCCAGGTGGACGCGAGGGTGCCACTCTAGCCGCAGGCAGTGACAGAGCTCCGCTCTTGGCGATCAGGATGAGCACCCTCCGCCCTGCCCAGGCCCGCCTGCGGGATGCAGTCAACAGCTTCCGCAGCCCCGGAGGCCACGGGCGGCTCAGCTGCGGCCTAAGGTGCCTGGGGCCGGTGGGGACAGCCGGGAGCCCTGGGGGTGTGCGGTGCCTCCGCTGTGGGCGGGGCAGGCAATGGGCGGGGCCGGTTGGTGGGCGGGGCTGCGCGGCAGGCGGGCCATGGGGTGGGCGGGGCTCAGACGTGGGCAGGGCAAGCGGTGGCGCCGCCGAGAGCCTGTGGGCCGGAGGGGACGTGGGCGGGAATCCTGGTGGGCGGGGCCCCGGGTGGGCGGGGCCGGGAGGCAGCGGCGGTTGCCGGGCTACCGGGGAGCGCTGGGCCGCGGCGCCGGGCAGTGCAGGGCGCGCGCGTGAGGAGCGGACCCCGGCCCAGCTCCGCGCCGCGTGCCGCGCGCCCCTGAGCCTCCGATCGCCGTCGGGGCCTGCGGGGCAGCCTCAGGCACGGGGGAAGGTAGGTGCCCGCAGCCCACCCGGCCACGCCACGCGGCGGTCCCAGCCCTCGCCCCGGCGGATCCGCGCGAAACGCGTGCTGAGAGGAGGCGGCCGCGGGTGGAGGCAGGGGGCGCCAGCCTGGGCTGTCCGCGCTCTGGGCAGGGTTAGGGAACACAGGGCCGGCGGAGGCGACCCCCGGGGAGGGCTGACGGCTAGGGGCACGGAGATGCCGGAGCTGGGGGAACGCCCCCCGGCCCGCGTGGGCGACCGGACCGAGCGCGCTGACCCTCAGTGCAGGGATCTGGTCAACAGAATGCTGCGCGCAGGCGAAGGTGTGTGTGCGTGCAAATGTGTGCTCGCCCGGCCTGGACCGGGCGCTGCAGCCCTCCCGGCGGGAAGCGGTCTGCAGGCCGGCCGGCCGTTTGAGAGCCCGGGAGGGAGGAGGTGCCGGCACGGTGACGCACAGGGCTGCTCTCGCAGCCTTGGCCAGGGGTCTCCTGCCATTTGATGGCATAGAGATGTAGCTCATTCCCGCTTGAGGAGGAAGTTTGCAAGCACCCAGCTGCAGCGATCTGTTTCGTTGGTAGCGAGCTATGCATCGCACCTACAGTTACCATTGTAGGAAATCCATGTCACTGGTTGTTTGTTTGTTTTTTCATTTAAAAAAGGACTCAGTTTGCAGACAAACAAGACCATTAGGCATTGTTCGGTATTTCTTTAATTGAAATAGTTTAACTCAAACTATGAATGGGTGGTTTTTACTCCAGTGACAGTTTTCCTTTACTGTTTACAATAGAAGACGATTTCTTTATATAAACAGGAAACAGTTACTGTTAAACGTGACTTAGGCAAACAGAAGAATTTATTTTGATGTGTCATTATTTCATGATCAGATACTTATATGCAAAGGGGAAGATTATATTGCATTAGTTCAGGATTTACTACTCCCTATGTTTTCTGTTGTACAGCTTCACCTTAGGCGTCTTTGCCATGCTTCTTTCATGTAGTTTAAAAACATGTCTTATTTCAAGCACTTTATCATCTAATTTAGAGATATATAACTAGAGGGGGTGAGAATCGAGTCCTACCCTGGAAGACAGTTTTTGACAGTTATCATTCACAGAGATGTCAGTACTTGAAAAGAGTGTTTCTTCACATAATATTTATCAAGTTCTGACAATAATACAAAACACAGAAATGCAGTTTCATTTTGAAAATACTCCCTTGGCATGAATACATGGTGCTTTATCATGAACTCTGTATTTGTTTCTTTTTAACCCTTGTAGGTGTCTCATGAGGTCTACTTTGTTATGGAGGCCAGGTGTCTTTATGTACTTTGGAATTTTTTCCATACTAAGTGCTGACTCTAGGATATTGTGTTAGCATTTTCTGGGACATTCATGGAGTATATTTGTTTCTTTGATGAGAGTGTCTTTAGGCTCTGAGTCCAGACTGAATTTTGAATTTGAAGGTAAGCACATAGGAAGACTTTTTTATGCCCTTGAAATTGTAGCGTAAAGTGCCTTTCCTACCCAGATGACTTGAATAAAGAACATTGCTAACATTTAAAAGCCTTTTTAAAAGAACAGAAAATTTGTTTTTTAACCTCAGATTATCATGAAGTTTAACTTGCATAGAATGTATTTGTACATACATGTAATAATTACATGCTGTGCTTAGTATGTTAATTTAATTTACTAGTTGTAGCTCTAATATGTGAATCCAGGGTATTTGGGGACATTTGACGTCTGAGTGAGGAGTTCTGCTAACACTCCTGAAGAGACTTTGGTTTTCCTTTTTCACCTATTTAAACATCCAAACCCAAGCTTAACCCAGTCCTCTGCAGCCGGTTCAGCCATTCAAAAATTAACACAGCACAAACAAAAGACTTAAGGATCTTTAAGGAAAATAGAAAAGTCCTCTTAAATGTGATAAATCAGTATTTAAAGTCAAGCATTTAAAATAAAGATCTGGAAAAGGCCAGCATGTCTGTTGACAACAGGTTGAATAAATATATGCCCTGAATAAAGAGACAGCTGCTCATGTGATAAGAGAGCAGGAACAGCTTAACAGTGAGAGGTGTTTGTCTCATGGCAGCTGATTCTTAAATGTTCATAACCTTTCTAAAATGACCTTCTGGCTGAAGAAAAAGAACAGTCAAGCAGTATGAACGCAATTTCCTTTCATGATTTACTGGCTGAGCAGTGAGTTCATTCATCGTATTTTATCTGTCTCAATTGTTTACATTTAGAAGTAAGATGTTTAAACAGTATTGGGTTATCATGTAGTCCACACATCACAGAATATGTGCCTTTTAAATTGAAGTTTTAAGAGCTGGATTTTTAAAAGGAGGATGGCCAACCTCAGCAATTATATACCAGAGGAGCTTGTCTACCTGAAGATTAAATGTTATTCAGCCAACTCTTCCCCTCTGTCTGCTCGGATGGTTCTAAGATGAGGAAGTTCTACAAGAATGGAGGCCACTTAGAGTGGAGAACTCTGCACATGCCACAGAGAGGGGTTTTGGAATCTGTCCAGACTTCTAAAGTAAAAATTTAAACAGCTGTGTTGTAGACATTGTTATGCACAATTCTCTTAGAATAGACTGTATGGATGTTTGGGGTCCCCGTAGACCCTGATGCTGCAATTGTCCTATTTGTCTTTTATGATTGAAAAATGTTAGTAAAGTTGGGGAAGAGTACCCAGTTACAGTATGCTAGTTGATTAAACACACTGTGTCTTCCTAAGGCAAAAATGATAGCATTTAAAACTCAGAGAAATAAAAAGAATTATTTTCAAAAAAACCTATTCTAGTTTAAGTTCTGTTAAAAAAAATTGTAGGAGCCTGACAGTGAGTGGCCCCTAATGGTTTTGAACTTTGAAGGAATTGAAGGTATTGTATTTGGCAACAGAACATTTTAAAGCTTGTAGAGTTTTTGGTAGAAAATATTTCTTGACTTGAAAAGGGAAATCATTCCCACCTCCCAGCCAACAACAATATGTATATTTTTATTACCGCATACTTTTCTGAGCTTTCTAGGCCGCAAAAGGGGCTGTAAATTCTACTGTGTAAGAAGAATAATTTTCAGGATAGAGTGAAATTGAAGGTGAAGATACAGAATAGCCAGCAGCTATAGGTTGCTGCTGTGTGTGGAAATAGCATCACCCTAAATTTCTAATTAATTTTTTATTCTCTTCGCATATGGAACTGACATTATTCTCAGCCATTTATGATTGTGTTCCACCATTAAAATATAAGAGGCCATACGTGTAGCGTTGGCGTCATTTCAGTGCTGATCTTATAAATTGTAAGCCTGCCAGTTTAATGTTAATTTCTTAAAAAAATATCTCAGCTTATTGCATATTGGAAAAATGTATGTGTTGGTTGTGGCTTCATGACCTAGTGTATGTATAGTTTTACTAGATGAAAACGTTTTCCTGTTGCATGCTCTGCATGTCAGATAATAAATCACATGGCTTTGAAATGTGAGGGGAAAAAAGAAAATTAAGCAACTTTTTCTCGGAAAAAAATATTTAGATTATTTGAACTATTCTAAGATTCATATATTTTGATCATTTATAAGATCAAAAATAAGGACCATTCTTGAAGATTTTACTGAATTGTTAAAATTGGAAAGGTCCACGCGAGCTCTTCCTCCTTGGGGATATTTGTTATTATTATAGCTCTATACTCAGAAGCGCCCTCCTCACCTGAACCGTGCTCTCCCACCATCACTTAAGTTTCAAGCTCAAGGTGTGGTCGGTCACACACGTTTCCCCTTATATTGTTTTACTCCTTACGACAACCCTAACATTTTACTGTTTCTAGTTAATGAATTCCTTCATTGCTTCAACATGTATTGCGCACATATTTTGGATATGTTACAATTCTAGAGCAAAATCACAGTTCTTATCACCAAATACTCCAACCCCAACTGGTGATGTACTCTTAACTGCTCGTCTGGTGATCCAGGAAGGCTGTGACAACAGGGGAGGTGGGGACCATAGCCCCCAATGCCTGAATTCCTCAGTGAATGGGATGGCAGGTGCTCAGCTGGAGCTTGGGTCGCCTTGACATGGGACTTGTGAATGCCAGGCTTTCAGTTTTCAGGAAAAGTCTTCATTTTTAATATGAAAACTGATCTTTAAAATTAAGTGCTATAGTGACAGAAGGACGCGATGCATCCTGACAAGACGCAATTCAAGGGCAACAGAGAGAGAGAGAAGACGGTCACCCTGTGGGTTGGCAGGACACCTAGGGTGCTGCAGGAGCCCAAGGGAGGGCGCCCACGCTAGGTTTAGGGAGACCCAGTGTGGCAGATCCGGGGAAGGTGTGGTAGGTGAGGCCCCGTGTGCAGGAGAGCACTGGGGCAGAAGTGGGGGCGGCTGGAGGGACCTGCAGGTTGAAGAAGCCCCGTGGTTCAGATCCAGTGGGTCTGCCCTGCTTGGACGGGGGAAGCCTGGGGCTGCCGCTCCCAGCCACTCCCGGAAACCCTGAGCTCTGCCCGGTGACACACGCACCAGCCCAGGTCTTCAGGATCTGGACCAGCATGGGGAGGAGGGTGCCTTTCATTTCCACACCTGTTGGATTTATCCTCTCCGGGGACTGGCAATTAGGTGGCCTCCATGTTAGTTACCATTCATTCAAATGAGCAGGCTGAGCAGCTTGATCTGATAAGCAGTCGCTTTCTCTGCCGCTGGGAAGTGTTTGCCAGCTCAGTGCTCTTCGTTTCTGCTTGCCTGGTTCTCCTGACACCTGCTTGCTGTTGTTGAAGAGAGATGGCGAGACAGCAATCCCACACGCCTGGATTCCTGTACACCAGGCATCTTTGGTCTTCTCCTGATTGCCACGGCTGGTTTCTCTGCACACATTTTGGAAAAACATTCGCCAGACTATTAGTTGACATTGTGTCGTGTGGACACTGAGGCAAAATGTGAAAGCCCCTGAGGGGCCATTGTTGTTTAGTTGCTAAGTTGTGTCTGACTCTTTGCGACCCCAGGACTGCAGCCCGCCCAGCTCCTCTCTCCATGGGATGTCACAGGCAAGAATATTGGAGTGGGTTGTCATCCAGGGAATCTTCCTGGGCCAGGGATCGAACCCACGCCTCCTGCGTTGGCAGGCGGATTCTTTACCTCTGAGCTACCAGGGAAGCCCTGACCCATTGTCCATAATCTCATAATGTGTATATTCTGTGCTTGTCAGGTCCTTCCCCAGATAAACAGAATGCTGGCATCTATCAAAAGGGTTTCTTTACCTGGGCCAGACCCAGAAGTTAAAAGCAATTTCAGTAAATACCTTTTTATTGCCTTATTTTTATTTTAAACATTATTACTTACATGCTTGTTATTCCATTAAATTTTCCTTCTATTTTTTATGAATGCCAACACATTTCATAAGCGATTTCATTTTATTCCAGGAAATTCAGGGTCACGCTTAGAACACTCCACCGGCTGAATGGTTTATTTCTGTATAGTTCTTGTTCGGGCAGTCTGAAGAGGTTCAGCTGCTCTGCTCCGCCAGGAGCTCGGGCCAAGTGCCCCTTTACCGTGTCCTCCCTCAGGTGGCTCCTCCTCCTTGCAGGCTGTTCCATCAGAGCTGGTGGGATGAAGGGCTGCACTGTTGAACACGTTATTTAGATGACTGTATAGCTTTGCAGTATCGACCAGTTTGGTGGAGTCCTACGGAGCTAAGTGGAAGGGTCTTAGATACTCACTGTGGCGGGTACAACCCTTAGTCAGCCTGGCAGAGCACCCAGAACCCTGCCTTGGGGTCACCAGGAATGAGTTTTCTTTGGTTTCCACCATCTCATGTGTCCTTTGGGCCTCAGTGTCCTCCCTTGTATGGGGATAAACACCTCGTGTAGAGGGTAGGTAGTAAGGAAAGAAGCTGTCCTTTTTCCAGAGCACAGACATGGTCTTCGATGCTGTGAATGCCTAGTTCACTGGCCCTGTTCTCAGTCTTCAAACACCCTCTGCAGCCTCGGGTCCAGAGGTCTGAAATGCTGCCTGGCCGATCGTGACCATCTGGGTGTCCCGCATTTGTCCAGCAGGTTGCAGCCTTCAGGGACTGTCAATACACTGGACCATTTGCTCCTCAAGGGTAATATCGTTAACAAAGGCAGGGTGTGTTCATGCTAAGTAGCTTCAGTCATGTCTTATTCTTTGTGACCCCATGGACTGTAGCCTATCAGGCTTCTCTGTCCTTGGGGAGTCTCCAGGCAAGAATACTGGAGTGGGTTGCCATACCATCCTCCAGGGGATCTTCCCGAGCCAGGGATCGAACCCCAGTCTCCTGCATCTCTGCGTTGGCAGTCAGGTTCTTTACCACTGATCCAACTGGGAGGCCCAATAATGTCAGCACCCATTGCTGATCTGTACTGAGCACTTATTATGTGCCGGGAACAGTCACGTCTCCGAGCTGTCAGGCTCACTTACTGCTCACAGCCATTCCGGAGGCAGTCCTGTCACTGCACCCAGTTCAGAGA
The DNA here is from genome assembly GCF_049115385.1 of Moschus berezovskii. Taxonomy (NCBI): domain Eukaryota; kingdom Metazoa; phylum Chordata; class Mammalia; order Artiodactyla; family Moschidae; genus Moschus; species Moschus berezovskii. The sequence continues at coordinate 52,165,930 of NC_142472.1, forward strand.
AGAGGAGACTCAGGTGAGGTCCACAGTTAGTTAGTGATGCTCCCAAGGGCAACAAAAACCATGGCAACCTCAGCAGCCATCATCCTTTAAGCCTTTACTCTGTTCCAGGCCGTTAGCTGTGCTGCTTCCCTGCATTATCTCAGCAAACTCTCCCTCACCCCACAGAAAGGGCCTGTTTTTGTCTCTACAGATGTGTGATATCAGAGTGACTTTGCTGAGAACCCAGGAATCCTGGCTGCATTTTCTCTTGACCATTCCCGATTACCAGCAGGCTATTTTCAATTATGGTGGGTTTTCCTCAGTTCAGTTCAGTCGCTCAGTTGTGTCCAACTCTTTGCAACCCCATGAATCACAGCACGCCAGGCCTCCCTGTCCATCACCAACTCCCAGCGCTTACTCAAACTCATGTCCATCGAGGCTGTGATGCCATCCAGCCATCTCATTCTCTGTCGTCCCCTTCTCCTCCTGCCCCCAATCCCTCCCAGCATCAGAGTCTTTTCCAGTGAGTCATCTCTTCGCATGAGTGGCCAAAGTATTGGAGTTTCAGTTTTAGCATCAGTCCTTCCAATGAACACCCAGGACTGATCTCCTTTAGAATGGACTGGCTGGATCTCCTTGTAGTTCAAGGGACTCGCCAGAGTCTTCTACAACTTCGCAGTTCAAAAGCATCAATTCTTCGGCGATCAGCATTCTTCACAGTCCAACTCTCACATCCATACATGACCACTGGAAAAACCATAGCCTTGACTAGATGGACCTTAGTTGGCAAAGTAATGCTACTCCCTAGATAGTCCGCCCAAGCCTAAACTACTTCTCAGCCTCTTGGTATAAAAAGCCAGGTTAAAAGAGAAGCCACAGAAAAGAGAAGTGACATAGTTCACTAGCGCATTTCAGCCCCCAGTTCCCAGTTTAAGAAATCTTCTGTGAATGACCACTTGCATTTTTTAAGTGAATTAAGATGTTTAAAAATACGTCTCTATGTCATTTAATCCTGTCTCCTGATCTAATGTGGGCTTCTCTGATGGCTCAGAGGGTAAAGAATCTGCCTGCAGTGCAGGAGACGGAGGGGACTCGGGTTCAGTCCCTGGGTCAGGAAGATCCCCTGGAGGAGGGCATGGCAACCTGCTCCAGTATTCTTGCCAGGAGAATCCCATGGACAGAGGAGCCTGGTGGGCCACAGTCCATGGTGTCACAAAGAGTAGGACACATATGAAGTGACTGAACACGAGTGCAATCTAATGTACTGAATGCCTTGAGCAGGTAGTAAGATTTCACATATATATATTTGTCTGAAACAGAAAATGTGCACCACAGAAGAATTAGATCTGTTATCCGCAACCAAATCTCAGGTGTTTTCCACGAAATGTTTTTCATGGTTTTGTGCTTCTTCATCCGCTTAATTCCGCACACGTTCGCTGAGCACCTGGTGTGCCTGATGCTGGGAACGGAGTCCCAGGTGTGGCCCCTGCTGTGAAGGACCGTGCCATCTGGGGAGTGGACCCGCTATGCAGTGTTGTGGGTCTTGTCCGTGAATGTGGAAAGGGCTGTGGGTCCCCTGGGAGCTGCGCTTTTCCTTCTGCTTGGCTGTGGACAGCATTCAGCAGAGTGGTCGCTGAGCTGGCTCTTGGAGGGACTCAGCAGGAGAAAGGCTCTCCAGACCCAGAGGAGCAAGATCACGGGCGTCCAGCAGAAGGGTGGGTGTCAGGGTGTGGCTGAGCTGGACGGGCAATGAGGGCAGGGACCAGTGATGAGACCCCTAGGCCAGTGGGCAGATGAGAAAGGCATAGGTGTCTGGCTGAGGAGTTTGGAAGATAATTTGCAGGCACAAACCCGCTGTGCCCCTGGAAATGTAGGCGTGGCAGTGCTCCTTTTGTATTTCCCATTTAAACTACTCAGTTTAGCGTGTGTGTGGGGAAGATAATATTGTGGGCTGGCCAGAAAGTTTCTATAACATCTTATGGGAAAACCTAAAAGAACTTTTTGCCTGAAAGAAAAAAATGAAAGTAAAAGTCAGTCAGTCGTGTCTGACTCTTTGTGACCCCATGGACTGTTTAGGCCATGGAATTCTCCAGGCCAGAATACTGGAGTGGGTAGCCTTTCCCTTCACCAGGGGATCTTTCCAACCCAGGGATCGAACCCAAGTCTCCCATATTGCAAGCAAATTCTTTACCCAAGTCTCCCATATTGCAAGCAAATTCTTTACCTGCTGAGCCACACAGGAAGCCCGAACTTTTTGGCTAACCCAATACAAATCAGCACGTTGGGTCTAGTTTCATTAATTTTTGTCTACCCTATCATCTAAAAAATTTTTGTGATGCAAAAATCATAGTACTTTGTTCAGTGTTCTCCTTTTTGGGTAGTATATGTATGGTTTTTATCTCATCATCTTTTTTAATTTATAAACTTTTAAGAAGGATCATGTTACTTACATTTTTGGCCCCCAAAGCACGATACATGTATTTGTTTCATTATTAATGAAATAGTTATACTACAAAGAATGCTCAGGATAAAGAGGGTAAAAAATCCCCCCAGATTGCCACAGTATAAACCTAAGCCATTTATAATATTTTGGCATATTTAATTTTGTGCATAAAATGCGTATGTCTTGTGAAGTCAGAATCGTATTGCCTTGACTTCTAGCTTGAGGTGTGTGTCATCAGTCATCTTTACAAGAAGATGCTGCATGTTTTGTCTGCCTTCCACAGTAATTATCACCATGCCCCAGCAGAGTTATCTGTCCTAACTAGATGCTCAACTATAGCCTGATTATTCACAGACTCTAGAAAAGGGGGTGACAGAGGATGAGATGGTTGGATGGCATCACTGACTCAATGGACATGAGTTTGAGCAAACCCCGGGAGACAGTCAAGGACAGGGAAGCTTGGTGTGCTTCGGTCCATGGGGTTGCAAACAGTCAGACAGTACTTGGCCACTGAACAATAACAACAACGATGCACAGACTCTAGCAATCTCTTTATTCCTTGTGTTCTATGTATATACTTTGGTATTTATAACCTCTTTTCTGTGTTAGTTTAATTCCACATAGGTTTTGTGCTTCTTACCTTAAAAAAATTTTAGGGCCCTGCTGGAAAAGAGACAGTCTGAAGCATACCATTCAGGGAATGTGATGTTATCTTCTGACCCCTATCCTGTGTCTGCACAGCAGCAGGTTGCATGGTTGGGTAATTGCTGGATGATTTTGAGATATGCAAGGGGGGTGGGGAAAGCTATGATCAAGAAGCTGGAAAAGAAAAAAAAAGAGCTGTTTGAATTCACTCAAAATGGGTTATTCACTCAACCAAGTTTAAAAATGACTTTTTGTTGCCCTGATGTTTGGACCTGCTCGGGCAGCTGGGATGACCACTTGGACAGTCTCCTGGCGGGGGTGGGGTGCCCCCGGCTGGCTGTTTGGTCCAAAGTTGGGAAGGTAGCCTGCTCAGCTCAGCCTGCTTCCTTTGTTGTTACTGTTGCTGTTTTTCTTGAGCTGTTTGATTTTTGTTCTGGTTTCTTTCCAAGTAGTCAGGCTATCTGCTCTGAGTTCTTTTTAGAAACTGAACCACTGTTCCTCTGCCTGATTGGTGGAGGAACAGATGAGTCTTTACTTTTTAAAAATGTTCAAATCTCTTCTCTTGACATTGCGCGAGTCTGTAAAAACAAAACAAAACACACTTGCCTCTACATTTTAGATCATTCCTGGGAAAAAGAAAGAGGTTTAGTTTTGTTTGTTCTTCTTAAAGTGTCAGGGTAGTGCCTCCAATTCATCACTTGTAAATGATTTTTAGGTGTTCTTTTTTTTAAATAAATGCTATTTTTCTGCTAGTAGATAATTTGCGCTGTACTGGTTTGGGGAAGAGTTCACAAATGCCAGATGTTAGTTGTTCCTGTTTCTTAGTGAAGCTCAAGATCTGAGACACAAGCATGCAGTTTTTATTAAATGGAGCAGGTTGATTTCACGGTGTCTGTCATGGGGACACTGGAGCCACTCACCGGGGTTGGCACCCAGCTCTGCCTCTTTCCACTAGCGTGACCTGAGGCAAGTGACTCAGCCCTTATTAAGCCTCAGTTTCCCCATTTCTAAAATGGGGATAATGACAGCATTTACCTTCTAGGGTAGTTGTGAAGATGAAATGAGTCCTGCTAAGAATAGTACCTGGCATTGTGTGCTTGGCATGTGTTAGTTGTTATTTTATCATTGGTATCATCCTATATGACTTAGTTCAGTTCGGTCGCTCAGTCGTGTCTGACTCTTTGCGACTCCGTGAATCACGGCACGCCAGGCCTCCCTGTCCATCACCAACTCCCGGAGTTCACTCAAACTCATGTCCATCGAGTCGGTGATGCCGTTCAGCCATCTTATCCTTTGTCGTCCCCTTCTCCTCCCGGTCCCAATTGCTCCCAGCATGAGTCTTTTCCAGTGAGTCAACTCGTCACAAGAGGTGGCGAAAGTATTGGAGTTTCAGCTTTAGCATCAGTCCTTCCAATGAACACCCAGGATTGATCTCCTTTAGGATGGACTGGTTGGATCTCCTTGCAGTCCAAGGGACTCTCAAGAGTCTTCTTCAACACCACAGTTCAAAACCATCAATTCTTTGGCGATCAGCTTTCTTCACAGTCCAACTCTCACATCCATACATGACCATGGGAAAAACCATAGCCTTGACTAGACGGACCTTTGTTGGCAAAGTAATATCTCTGCTTTTTAATATACTATCTAGGTTGGTCATAACTTTCCTTCCAAGGAGTAAGCGTCTTTTAATTTCATGGCTGCAATCACCATCTACAGTGATTTTGGAGCCCCCAAAAGTAAAGTCTGACACCGTTTCCACTGTTTCCCCATCTATTTCCCATGAAGTGATGGGACCAAATGCCGTGATCTTAGTTTTCTGAATGTTGAGCTTTAAGCCAACTTTTTCACTCTCCTCTTTCACTTTCATCAAGAGGCTTTTGAGTTCCTCTTCACTTTCTGCCATAAGGGTGGTGTCATCTGCATATCTGAGGTTATTGATATTTCTCCCGGCAATCTTGATTCCAGCTTGTGCTTCTTCCAGCCCAGTGTTCCTCATGATGTACTCTGCATATAAGTTAAATAAGCAGGGTGACAATATACAGCCTTGACGTACTCCTTTTCCTATTTGGAACCAGTCTGTTGTTCCATGTCCAGTTCTAACTGTTGCTTCCTGACCTGCATACAGGTTTCTCAAGAGGCAGGTCAGGTGGTCTGGTATTCCCATCTCTTTCAGAATTTTCCTAAACCCACATAAATGGGAAGTTTCTGTAAGTTTGAATGTAATTTTCTGCTGGGTGAAGTCGACACTGTAGAGAGTTGGACAGAAAGAAAATAATGGCATGTGTAGCCTAGGAATTCAGAGCCAGTAGGTGTTTTCTAGGTACTGTGTAGCAACCTAACTGAACCAAAGCTTCAGTTCTCATAACCTAAATTTTTAAAGAATTGTTTAGTATTTATCTCTGGTATCTTTGAAAAAGATGAGTTCTTTTTAAAACATAAATGATATTTTGTTTTACAGACATGTTTTACTAGTGTATGTAGTAAATGGTAGCTCTGCATAGTAAATAAAAGCACAGTCACCCCTGGTATTAACGTTAACTGTATCTTCTTCTTTTTTAGAGCTCTTCAACCAGAAATACATTTAATAAGAGCAATGGCTTCAAAGGTGCTACCCAGGCAACAGAAGTCTGTCACAATTGTAGTTTTACTAGCCTGTTTGGTAAGTCAACTCTTTACTTTCATAAGAATGTAGGGGGGAAATTCATAGAACTAGTACCCAATCTATTTCCCAGTTTTAAACCCATATCTTCAAAACTTTCTTTCAGATTCCTTTTATCATTGATGCATTTAATTAACAAGTCAGAGGTTGCTGTTGGTTCTTGACTTTTGTGGCAATAATTGCACTTATTTATTTCAGTCTCATTGAGATCATCAAGTCATGGCATTACTTGTAGCCCCAAGATATTGATGCTTCATGGGCTTACAGGCAGGTGACTCCTGGAGCAACTAACACTTTCCTCCAAGATTGGTTGTCAAGTGTGTTTAAGAGAGGCTGGAGGTGATTACTAGACCTTTAGCCCCAAATTATGATCTTGAACCCCACCTTGAATTCTCCCTCATGCTTGCTCTAGAGGATAAGGCTGGGATTTTAAGGAAGTTGGATGACATTGTTGTAGATATTTGCTTCAAGTGGAGGCTGTTTGTACTGAATAACTGCCCATGCTGTCACCACTAAAGCCTGTTCTATGCACCTCCGTGTAAAGAGCATTACACACTCCACTCTCTATTCTGCCCATGCCTCCTGAAGCTCTCAGTTTTCATTTAGGGCAACAGAATTAGCATCAGGAATATTACTGAGGTGGCCCTTGCTTGGCATGAGAGTTTGAACTGAATGTTGTCACCAGTCTGAGATTCTATTAATTCCAACACTTTTTAATGAAACACTGGCTATTAAGAAGCAGATATACATACTTTTGTAGGATGAGTGCGTATAAGATGAACTTAACTGTCTTCAGGTAAAATAAGAAATAACGTCTGTATCTTGAAAATAACTTACAACCTCTGTTTTTGCAAAGTAGATAGTCCTTCCATTTAAGAGCTATGCTGTGAGCCAAAGTATATTGTAAGGACATGGAGAACAGACTTATGGTTGCCAAGGGAGATTAAAAAGTAAAGTATATACATATACAGTGGTAAAGAACCTGCCTGCCAATGTAGTGACATAAGAGATGTGAGTTCCATCCCTGGGTTGGGAAGATCCTCTGGAGAAGGGCATGGCAACCCACTTCAGTATTCTTGCCTGGAGAATCCCATGGACAGAAGAGCTTGGTGGGCTACAGTCCATGGGGTTGCAAAGAGTCAGACACGACTGAAACGACTTAGCATTTGTGTATACATATATATGTGTGAATATGTGTGCATGATTGAGTCTCTTTGCTATACTGCAGAAACTAGCACAACACTGAAAATCAACAATACTTCAATTTTTAGGAAAAGGATATTGTTAGGTCCCAGTTAAGTGACAAAATGGCAATCAATAGGAAAATAACACTTTGAAGAGCAGATGATTTGGCCATTTTTGTCATCGTCATAATTATCAGGAATTTTCCTGATCTCAAGATTGACAGAATTTTTTGAATGATGGACTCTAAGTAAATGTAATTCAACTGAAAAGGTGGAAACTTCTGCGTCAAAGTTGGGTGTTGGATATGTCTTAAAGATAATAGCAGAGTTCTTGAGGCCAGTCTGTGTATTCCATTTATTTCTTTATTATTCAGTTCATTATAGCTGAATATATTAAAAATCAAAAAATACGATTTTTAAATTCAGAATTTTTCCAGTTGAAGAAGTACCCAGGGTCTCTGCGTAACTGTTCTTTTAGACATCTTCTCACTTAGAAAAGAGAACAGCTTCTAGCAGTTTTTACCTTGGGTTCACAGATGTGTAGGAAGAAGATGGCGATTGATTCTAGGAAAGGGGAGTTCTTGTTCAGAAGCAGAGAGAGGACTCGGGCTTGAATTGTTTCGCTGACTTTTCCGGAAAGTGGTTTTCCTTCCTCAAGTGGAAACTGAATTGGCCTCACTCTGAATTAAAGTTTACCTTCAGTGGTTATGTCGATAATACTGAAGATACTGTTCCCTTCTTGTGAAAAACAGAATTACCTCACCTTAAGGTACCGTTTTGTGAAATGTTATTTTTTCAGGCATGTGGAGTGATTTGTGAAACAGGAGACTGTGGACAGCAGGAATTCAGGGACCAGTCAGGAAGCTGTGTTCTGTGCAAGCAGTGTGGGCCAGGCATGGAGTTGTCCAAGGTAACTGTCGGCTGCATGGGACGGTTGTACACCTGTGTTTTTTATTTATATTCATTTGCTTATTTGCTTGGCTGCCTCAGGCCTTGGTTGTGGCATGCGGGATCTTCTGCTGCAGTGTGGAAACTCTGTAGTTGTGGCGCACAGGTTTAGCTGCTCTGCAGCATGTGGGATCTTAGTTTCCCAACCAGGGATCGAACAAGGGTCCCCTGAACTGCAAGGTGGATTCTCAACCACTGGACCACCAGGGAAGTCCCACGTCTGTGTGTTTTTAAACTCATGCTTAGCAGCTGAATTCTTTCAGTTGATGACTGGTGACGATTTCCTCCTTGAGCCAAGTGTTGCACAATTCCCTCCTCAATACGTTCGATTTATGTTTCTCACTGAGACAAAAGAAGTCGATTCTGGTAACCATAACTCAATAAATGTCATAGTTCTGTATACTTTAATGTTTGCCATATTTTACTAAAAGAATAGAATCATTAAACAATAAGGTCTCACTGTGCAGCACAGGGAACTATATCCAATATCCTGTGATAAACCATAATGAAAGGGAACATGAAAGAATGTATATATGTGTGTAACTGAATCACTCTGTGGCACAGCAGAAATTAACATAGCATTGTAAATCAACTATACTTCAATAGAATAATTTTTTTAAATAATTTTATTGATTTATTTTTGTGTGTGCTGGTCTTTGTTGCTACATGGGCTTTTCTCTAGGTGCAGAGAGTAGGGGCTACTCTCCAGTCACAGCGTGTGGGCTTTCAGCTGCGATGGCTTTTCTCGTTGCAGAGCACTGACTGTAGGCATCCAGACTTCAGTAGTCATGGCAGGTGGGCTCAGTAGTTGCGGCTCCCGGGCTGTAGAACTTGGGCTCAATAGTTGTAGCTTTGTTGCTCTGTACCACGTTGGATCTTCCTGGATCAGGGATCGAATCCTTGTTTCCTGCATTGGCAGGCAAATTCTTTGCCACTGAGCCACCAGAGAAGCCCTGAAACAATCTCCTTAAAAAAATCAACATTCTACTAATGATTTAAAAATAAAGCATTGATAACAGAATATGTTCATGCTCCTATTTACTGGGCCTTCTTTTTCTTAAGATGAAGGTTACCATTGCTAGTCAAGGAACAGAGTCCGACAGTGTCTTAAGTAACCAGGCTCCAAGGGCGCAGTTGTTTTCCAAGCCGGCGTTTTGAACACTCTTTCGACAATACCAGTGTGATTATTATTTTTCCCATACTGAGTATGGACTTGCCAGGTGGTGCTAGTGGTAGAGAACCCACCTGTCAATGCTAAAGATGTCACAGATGCAGGTTTGATCCCTGGGTCAGGAAGATCCCCTTGAGGAGGGCATGGCAACCCACTCCAGTGTTTGTGCCTGGAGAATCCCAGGGACAGAGGAGCCTGGTGCGATACAGTCCAGGGGGTCACACAGAGTCAGACATGACTGAAGAGACTTAGCAGCAGCAGCATGCTAAGTGTAAGCTCTTTTCAGGAACATCTTGAATAGACTCATCTTCAGGACTGCTTCTGAGTCAGCCGTGTTCTAAGAGGGTGGACACAGCATCTTGGGTGTTCTGGGACCCTTCTCTGTCCTGAGCACCTTGGAAGCTGCGCACCCATTTGGTTTATTGACTGACCTTTCGAAGATGTTACCAGTTGTGGACAACTGATGTATCATTTTGTTCTAAATAATGCACCAAGATCTTCCTGTTAGAAAAGAAACAAAAAATGTCTCTTTAAGTGACTTTTCAAAGAGAAGTCCTTTCCCCTACAGTCCACTGTTCTCTGAAGTTGAGTCTTGTCATTCATAGATTTTTGATCGATGATCTGCAAACATCGGGAAACAAAGAAATATGCATTCCACAAGTAATTCCTGGTGGATGGCCTGTCTGGGTGTTGTGTTTTATATGCGATGGCTTTCAGCCTCCTGGGCGATCCATCTGGGCAGAAACTGGCTGAGTTTTGAACTCTGCAAAGTCAAGTTAACTGGAGCACCCTGACTGATGTTTTTTTAATCCCTGTCCATTGTAAAAAGGTCCTTTATAACAGAAGACTGCATATCTTGGATCTATTGACAAAGTTAAGAATGCGATCAGGCCTGGGAGGAAAATAGCGGTGTTTCTACCCCTCAGAGTTCTTCTTTTTCCAAATCTCTCTTAAATCTGAATGAAAACTGGCAGATTTGAAGAGATGAGTTAAGTTATTTCTAAGAAACCATTCACTAACCTTCATCATTTATCTAGAGAATGAAGATGAAGTTTCTATTAGCTCCAATATTTTTTTAAAAAACTCATCTTCTGAGGTTAACTGATAGTAGTTTCCATATTTCATAATTTCCCATGGATAGCCAGAAGAAGTATTTTTCATTAGGGAGTAATTTTCCCTGATTGTTGCAATAGCTGTCCAACTTTATTTCATTAACAGCAACAAAAGGAAGCAATGAATAACTCTCCTATGCATACTCTTTTTATTAGTATTTATGATCCATTTCCTCATTTTAAAAATGTCCAGGACAAATTGAGGGAAAAAGAGTAAAAGTGATGGTAATGATGTCCATGAAATATTAGATTCTGGAGACCCACTCTACTACTGTAGCCAAGAATCCCTTAGAAGGAATGGAGTAGACATCATAGTCAACAAAAGAGTCCGAAATGAAGTACTTGGATGCAATCTCAAAAACGACAGAATGATCTCTCTTCGTTTCCCAGGCAAACCATTCAGTATCACAGTAATCCAAGTTTATGCCCCAACCAGTAATGCTGAAGAAGCTGAAGTTGAATGGTTCTATGAAGACCTACAAGACCTTCTAGAACTAACACCAAAAAAAGATGTCCTTTTCATTATAGGGGACTGGAATGCAAAACTAGGACATCAAGAGATACCTGGACTAACAGGCAAATTTGGCCTTGGAGTACAAAACGAAGCAGATCAAGAGAACGCACTGGTCATAGCAAACACCCTCTTCCAACAACACAAGAGAAGACTCTACACATGGACATCACCAGATGGTCAATACCAAAATCAGATTGATTATATTCTTTGCAGCCAAATATGGAGAAGTCTATACAGTCAGCAAAAACAAGACCAGGAGCTGACTATGACTAAGATCATGAACTCCTTATTGCTAAATTCAGACTTAAATTGAAGAAAGTAAGGAAAACCACTAGACCATTCAGGTAGGATCTAAATCCAATCCCTTATGATTATATAGTGGAAGTGAGAAATACATTCATGGGATTAGATCTGATAGACAGAGTGCCTGAAGAACTATGGACAGGGAAGTTCCTGACATTGTACAGGAGCAGTGATCAAGACCATCCCCAAGAAAAAGAAATGGAAAAGACAAAATGGTTGTCTGGGAAGGCCTTATAAATAGCTGAGAAAAGAAGAGAAGCTAAAGGCAAAGGAGAAAAGGAAAGATATACCCATTTGAATGCAGAGTTCCAAAGAATCGCAAGGAGAGATAAGAAAGCCTTCCTCAGTGATCAGTGCAAAGAAATAGAGGAAAACAATAGAATGGGAAAGACTAGAGAGAGATCTCATCAAGAAAATCAGAGATACCAAGGGAACATTTCATGCAAAGATGGCACAATAAAGGACAGAAATGGTATGGACCTAACAGAAGAGAAGATATTAAGAAGAGGTGGCAAGAATACACAGAAGAACTATACAAAAAAGATCTTCATGACCCAGATAACCACGATGGTGTGATCACTCGCCTAAAGCCAGACATCCTGGAACGTGAAGTCAGGTGGTCCTTAGGAAGCATCACTATGAACAAAGCTAGTGGAAGTGATGGAATTCCAGTTGAGCTATTTCAAATCCTAAAAGATGATGCTGTGAAAGTGCTGCACTCAATATGCCAGAAAATTTGGAAAACTCAGCAGTGACCACAGGACTGGAAAAGGTCTGTTTTCATTCCAATCCCAAAGAAAGGCAATGCTAAAGAATGCTCAAACTACCGCACAATTGCACTCATCTCACACGCTAGCAAAGTAATGCTCAAAATTCTCCAAGTGAGGCTTCAACAGTACGTGAACCATGAACTTCCAGCTGTTCAAGCTGAATTTAGAAAAGACAGAGGAACCAGAGGTCAAATTGCCAACATCCATTGGATCATCAAAAAAGCAAGAGAGTTTCAGAAAAACATCTGCTGCTGCTGCTGCTGCTAAGTCACTTCAGTCGTGTCCGACTCTGTGCGACCCCATAGACGGAAGCCCACCAGGCTCCCCTGTCCCTGGGATTCTCCAGGCAAGAACACTGGAGTGGATTTATTGACTATGCCAAAGCCTTTGACTGTGTGGATTACAACAAACTGGAAAATTCTTCAAGTGATGGGAATACCAGAACACCTGACCTGCCTCCTGAGAAATCTGTATGCAGGTCAAGAAGCAACAGTTAGAAATGGACATGGAACAACAGACTGGTTCCAAATTGGGAAAGGAGTAGGTCAAGGCTGTATATTGTCACCCTGCTTGTTTAACTTGTATGCAGAGTACATCATGAGGAACGCTAGACTGGATGAAGCACAAGCTGGAATCAAGATTGCCTGGAGAAATATCAATAACTTCAGATATGCAGATGACACCACCCTTATGGCAGAAAGTGAAGAACTAAAGAGCCTCTTGATGAAAGTGAAAGAAGAGAGTGAAAGAGTTGGCTTAAAACTCAACATTCAGAAAACTAAGATCATGGTATCTGGTCCCATCACTTCATGGCAAGTAGATGGGGAAACAGCAGAAACAGTGAGAGACTTTATTTTTTTGGGCTTCAAAATCAGTGCAGGTGGTGACTGCAGCCATGAAATTAAAAGACACTTACTCCTTGGAAGGAAAGTTATGACCAACCTAGACAGCATATTAAAAAGCAGAGACATTACTTTGCCAACCAAGGTCCATCTAGTCAAGGCTGTGGTTTTTCCAGTAGTCATGTGTGGATGTGAGAGTTGGATTATAAACAAAGCTAAGTGCCAAAGAATTGATGCTTTTAAACTGTGGTGTTGGAGGAGACTCTTGAGAATCTCTTGGACTGCAAGGAGATCCAACCAGTCCATCCTAAAGGAGATCAGTCCTGAATATTCATTAGAAGGACTGATGCTGAAGTGGAAACTCCAATACTTTGGCCACTTGATGTGAAGAACTAACTCATTGGAAAAGACCCTGTTGCTGGGAAAGATTGAAGGTGGGAGGAGAAGGGGATGACAGAGGATGAGATGGTTGGATGGCATCACCGACTCAATGGACATGAGTTTGAGCAAGCTCTGGGAGTTGGTGATAGACAGGGAGGCCTGGTGTGCTGCAGTCCATGGGGTTGCAAAGAGTTCTATATGACTGAGCGACTGAACTGAACTGAACTGAAGACCCACTCAGAAGCAGAAATTTACATATGCTGAGGGTGTTCCTGCATGTCCTGATATGTCCACCCTGCAGGCAGGGATCCGGTTAGCTTTCACCCTCATGGTCTACACAGACTGCCCAGCTCCGTTTCACAGACACATAGTGTGTCTTTGCTAGAGGAGTGAACAGATCGGTCAACCTCAAATAGGTTTTGGAAAGTAAGTGCTAGTACACAATATGCATGGTGCTTAGGCACGCAGTCGTGTCTGACTCTTTGTGACCCCATGGACTGCAGCCCTCCAGGCTCCTCTGTCCATGGAGATTCTCCAGGCAATAATACTGGAGAATACTGATGCCGTGCCCTCCTCCAGGGTATCTTGCCAACCCAGGGATCGTACCCAGGTCTCCCACATTGCAGGCAGATTCTTTGCCGTCTGAGCCACTTGGAAAGAAAGGAAACAGTTAAGTCTAGTAATATAAAAGTTAATGAATGTGTGATCGGTGCGTTACTAATAATATGTTTGCCAAGTCTTTTAGTTTGGTTTTAGCTCTTAGTAAATAAAATTAGCAAGTGAGCCTTGCTCAGACTTTAATTATAAAATATAAGAAAGGCAAAGGATTCAAACATACCAATGGAAGTAAAAAAATATTTTTATTTCCCCGTTAATTAATCAAGGCAAGGGATATGAGGGTTTTTTTTTTTTTAAATATAAGCCATTACTTTGGAACTAGAAATCTCCAAACTGCCTACCTGTGAATTTGCAGCTTTTTCTTTCCACGCTGATTTTATTAAATTTTTAGCAAGAACATATATCTTTCAGAGGAAAGAAAAGTTCTGAGTATATTAAAATCAGATAAATCACTTAAATCAACAAGTATGTTCAGTTGGTTAATGAGTCACTGCCAAGTTTTTCAAAGTGAGGTAATCTTTTTTTCACTAAGTTTTTGTTAAATTGTTAGATAACAACATTTATAAATAATCCAATGCTTTGTGCTTGGAATATTAAATACATAATTTGGAGGGGTAATCTGTTCATTTGTAGGGGAGCAGATGAGTACAAGCATCTTTGCTTTTTTAACTGAGGCTTACCAGTTTGGTTACCTGTGGTGTTTGATACTTTGAAAGCACATAAATACTTTTAGATTAGTTATGAAAAAGTAGAAAAGCTGAGTCAAATGATCTATACCCACAACCAGAGTTTTCTTCATGTTAAGAATTTTAAAAGGAGCATTTTCACCAAACATAGAGCTTTCAAATAATCTTTCTTCTAATATTACTATATAATGTATTTTGCTGTACTAAATGTAATTTAAAACTTCTATTTTCTACTATCATGTCTCTCTAAAATAACAAAGTCTGGGTCATGCAGTTCTTTGAATTGCAAACATGTATCTGTATCTTAAAACTCAAGCTTGGAAATTCGTTGGGTGAGCAGGTATACTTAAAATTTCCATCTGTGGTTTTATTACTCCTAATTATTATTTTCTTTGGAAAGCTTTCAGCCCTGCCTTTTCGCAAGGTGTCTGGCTTCCTCCCCCATGGTTAGGTGTCTACCCTTAGGGCACGCAGTGGGGTTTGTTGCCAGCCGTGGGGAACGCTCAACCGGGGCGCTATGCTCTCCGCTCACCTGCGGTGCTGGTCACGGTTCCGGCCGCTTTTCACTTCCTCCCAGTCGTGAGAGTGTAAGGCGTCTACCCCGCAGCCCCAGGTTCCATAAGATCCTTGTGGCTCATTGAGATGGACACCCTTTCCATCTCTGGCCACTTTTTAAACAAGTACTTGTTTCGAGACTTCGTGTGTATACTTTCTGTTATGTGCGTCTGCAGGGTGTGTCTTATAAAAAATAAGGCCTGTCTCTCAAACTGTCACTGTGACGTCATACCGATCATGCAACGAGAGTGGACCGTGGTGGCTGACGTCACGAGCCAACTTCTGTGTCTCCAACTTCTGTGTCTTCTTTATGGTCTAACTCCAATGTCTGTCACTGTGACGTTATACCGATCATGCAACGAGAATGGACCGTGGTGGCTGACGTCACGAGCCAACTTCTGTGTCTCCAACTTCTGTGTCTTCTTTATGGTCTAACTCCAATGTCTGTCACTGTGACGTTATACCGATCATGCAACGAGAATGGACCGTGGTGGCTGACGTCACGAGCCAACTTCTGTGTCTCCAACTTCTGTGTCTTCTTTATGGTCTAACTCCAATGTCTGTCACTGTGACGTCATACCGATCTTGCAACGAGAATGGACCGTGGTGGCTGACGTCACGAGCCAACTTCTGTGTGGCCTCTGTGTGTGTCGTCAGAAGTCCTCACAGCATAGGTCTGAAGAGGGGAGTCTAGCTGCTCCTGTTCGTAGATGGGAAACCAGAGACACAGAGATTAGCCGGCGTGTCCACCACCGCTGTTCATGAGTGACGGCGTGGGGAGGGTGGTGGGGCCACTTGGGGTCACCTGGCTGGGCTTTCTGTGCCGAGGGACATCTCAGCAGCCCGTTTGGTTCCCAGGTTAACTGCCCTCCCACCCCGCCCGAGGGCCCCAAGCACCATCTCTCTCATTTAGGCCCTTTTTAAAGAAAATTTCATATTCATTTTGTTACTTACAATGATATAGTATTGGGTTGGCAAAAAAGTTCATTCTGGCTTTTCCAAAACGAGATTTTTAGCCAAGCCAGTACTAGTCTTAACATGGTTGTAACAACAAATTAATACATTTCAGTACTCGTCTAGCATTAATAGAACCATGATAGTGGTTATTATTACAGTGGGTCACTGTAATCTCTGATATGTTAAGGTAAACAAACACATAAGTACACATATGTATTTGTATGTATAAATATGTATTATATTAGCATTACATAATTGATATTACATAGCTCATATATCGGAGAAGGCAATGGCAAGCCACTCCAGTACTCTTGCCTAGAAAATCCCATGGATGGAGGAGCCTGGTAGGCTGCAGTCCGTGGGATCGCTAAGGGTCAGACTCGACTGAGCGACTTCACTTTCACTTTTCACTTTCACACATTGGAGAAGGAAATGGCAACCCACTCCAGTGTTCTTGCCTGGAGAATCCCAGGGATGGGGGAGCCTGGTGGGCTTCCGTCTAGGGGGTCACACAGAGTCGGACACGACTGAAGTGACTCAGCAGCAGCAGCAGCAGCAGCAGCTCATATATAAGGGACTTCCCAGGTGGCGCTAGTGGTAAAGAATCTGCCTGCCAATGCAGGAGACCCAGGTTCAATCCCTGGGTCAGGAAGATCCCCTGGAGAAGGAAATGGCATCCCACTCCAGTATTCTTGCCTGGAGAATCCTAAGGACGGAGAAGTCTGGCGGTCTGCAGTCCATGGGATTGCAAAGAGTTGGACACAACTGAAGAGACTTAGCACAGCACAGCTCAGCTCATATGTAATATAAATACATATACAGTGTATATTACACTTATAGTATATGTAAACAATATTCTACATAACATATACTGATACATAATTAACCTGTATGCAAAATTTAATTATTTTAATTAGACAAATGTATTTGATCAGCTTCCCTGGTCCCTCAGAGGGTAGAGAATCCACTTGCATAGTGGAAGACCTGGTTTCAGTGCCTGGGTTGGGAAGATCCCCTGGAGGAGGGTATGGCAACCCACTCCAGTATGCTTGCTGGAGAATCCCACGGACAGAGGAACCTGAGGGGCTGCAGTCCGTGGGGTCGCAAAGAGTCGAACACGACTGAGTGACTAAGCACAGCACAGCACATTTGATCAGCAATATATGATCCATGCAAATGTTAGCTCAAACTCTTTATTATTTAAAATTAAAAACTCAATTAAGGGGAAATTTAAATGAGGAACAAAAGAGAAATCTTCAAAAGAAAAAGTTTTTAGTAACTCAGCTTAGGAATTAGTTTTCCTGAATCTTTTGGAAAATAATGTGGTAAGTCATGGAGCCATTCAGAGTCTGTTTTGAGGGTTTTATTCCCTTGAGACTTATTTACTCTCTCTCCCACTGCATGGTTTAGGTTTTAGTTTTTGAGAGTCTATGATAAAGATAATGAATAATGTCTTTTTCCTATTTCTGAGGCAAAAAATACCACGTGTGGTTTCCGTGGCTCTGTGAGCAGCCCCGCTGGTGTTTTGACCGGGAGCGTGTGCGTGAGTGTCAGGTGGCGTCCCGGGGGCTCGTGAGAGCAAACAGCATTGGGATGTGTGGGAGATGATATTTTTGTTCTCCCAAAGTGACCACATTAAACTTGGATTCTCACATCTCGAGTTTGCCCAGCCCCTCCCCCGCACCAAGTACTGATGCCAACAGTGAGCTTTGAACACGGTCGCCTCTCAGCAGTAAATCAGGAAACTAGTTTTTGCATGAGCCTCTGGAAACAGACTTCAAGTCTCTGGCATGGTTTTCAAAGTAAGCTTTGCTAAGCAATTATTGGGATGATTTTAGTTAATGTGAAAAAATTGGCTCTTGTAAACAACAAGAGTTTATGAGAGTCTACGCGGGGCTTCCTATTTTTAAAGACGTCTCCTCTTGGAAAATTGTTTTCATCCTTCTGAACAAAGTTACACAAAATTTAGTGTAATTTTCAAGCATAAAAAGATTCATTTCTGCCATTTAATTACACCATTGCTCACTTTATTTGTGTTTAATTATACCTAATCGATCCCAGTGATGTTTGGCAGATATTAACAAGCTCTAGCTTGTCATTTTTCTTTAGAAAAACTCAACTGTGGGTTTTCACAAACCGAAAGTTTGAGGAGGGGGGATGCATTTTTGGTGTTGTTTTATTAAAGGAAATTAAAAAGCTGATTTCTAAACACCAGCCACATGAATCTAATTTGTCATTCCCATTTCTGTGCCCTAGATTTTCTCTATAAATAACTTCTTCTCTGTCCCAAGTTGAGCTTTTAAAGTTCAAAGAACCCAAGTTAATAGTCACTGGCCACACAAATAAATAGCGCTTTCAACTCGAGTACCCAGAGTGTGTCTCCAGGACATTTCGTGGTCTGGGAGGATCTCCCCTGTTGGGGGTGGGAGCCTGCTCCCCCAGATCCACTTGTGTTTTTGTTCGGTTCTGGGTTTGCAGAGGGAGGGAGGAGAGAAGGGGATCTGAGGACTGTTTACTTTGAGTCATTTTGCTACTGGAAAGCCACCAAACGTGGCTTAAAAATATTGGGCAAAGTGATAGAGCCATGGCCGCCAGCTCGGTCCAGCCTCCTGCTGCCTCGGAACCAAGACAAGGCAGCTGCTCAGCGCATCCCGCCCTCCCGGGAGGAAGGTTTGGCCTTTCCGACCGGGAAATATTGCCATGGCCTTTACAGCCTTGCTCCCTGGAGTTAAATAGTAGCACCAGTAGTAGTAGTGGTAGTAATAATAATAATACACTTTAGGAAAATGCACGTTTCTTTATCCAGCTTAAACAGCAGGCAGTTCTTTATTACACACTGGCTTAACTACTGCTAAAGAAAAGTTACTCAGTGTCTCTTGTTGAGGATGGTGGAACAGGGACGACTCAGAACCTTTGCAGCAGGTGTGGGGTGCGCTGTGGTGGGATTTTACAGGGGGAGGGGGTCATCTCTGAATACATCCTGGAGAAGTGGGAATTCATAGCCAAGGAGAACTGTAGCCTGCCAGGCTCCTCTGCCCATGGGATTCTCAAGGCAAGAATACTGGAGTGGGTTGCCATTCCCTTCTCCAGGGGGTCTGCCCAACTCAGGGATTGAACCCGTGCCTCCAGCAGGTCATAATTTAAAAAATAAAGGCCATAGTATTGTCTTGAAGCCTCCATGCGTTTCTAGCATGGATATCAATGGGATATGGTCCTCCATAAACAAAAGTGAAAGTGAAGGGAAAGTCACTCAGTTGTGTCCGACTCTTTGTGACCTCCTGGACTATACAGTCCATGGAGTTCTCCAGGCCAGAATACTAGAGTGGGTAGCCTTTTCCATCTCCAGGGGATCTTCCTGACCCAGGGATTGAACCCAGGTCTTCCGCATTGAGGGCAGATTCTTAACCAGCTGAGCCACAGTGGAAGCCCAAGAACACTGGAGTGGGTAGCCTATCCCTTCTCCAGCGGATCTTCCCGACCCAGGAACCAAACCGGGATCTCCTGCATTGCAGGCGGATTCTTTACCAACTGAGCTAAAACATGTTACTAATTCTAGAGCCCAGGCTGGTAATGACTCACTCTTCCCTCCCACACCACACCATGCCAGACACACACACACACACTCCTTCTAATAAAAGGGTCAGAGGGAGAACTCAGGGCCACCTGGGACACATTGGACAGAAGTTCAGTTCAGTTCAGTTCAGTCGCTCAGTCGTGTCCGACTCTCTGGGACCCCATGAATCACAGCACGCCAGGCCTCCCTGTCCATCACCAACTCCCGGAGTTCACTCAAACTCATGTCCACAGAGGCGGTGATGCCATCCAGCCATCTCATTCTCGGTCGTCCCCTTCTCCCCCCGCCCCCAACCTTTCCCAGCATCAGAGTCTTTTCCAGTGAGTCAACTTGTCGCATGAGGTGGCCAAAGTATTGCAGTTTCAGCTTTAGCATCAGTCCTTCCAATGAACACCCAGGATCGATCTCCCTTAGAATGGACTGGTTGGATCTCCTTGCAGTCCAAGGGACTCTCAAGAGTCTTCTCCAGCACCACAGTTCAAAGCAGTAAAAAGAACTTCTGTTCAGGAGCTTTTGCAGCAGAGACTTCGGCCTACAACTGGGTTCAGTTTCAAATGCAGGTGGGCACGTGGGGGCGAGTGCCCAGGAGCAGGATGGGGATCGGGGTGGGAACTCCCGAAGAGGAAGCATCAGGGGAAGGGGTATCCTGGCTAAACAGACGGGGGGATTCCTGCTGAAGGTGGGCAGACGATCAGACGTCACCAGTGGGTGGGAAGGGTGGGGGGAGGGGGAGGAGAGCTGGTCAGATACGGAGAATAAGCATGTGTGGAGAATGGAAGACAGCTGGGCTCTTCAAGACCAGACCTAAGAACAGGGCATAGTCAAGAGACTGGCTCAGAGAAGCTTGTCCGGTTTGGTCAAGTGGAGGGTCTGTCAAAGGTAAGACAAAGCAGATCCACCGCAGGCAGCCTGCTCCCTGCCTCCTGTCCAGAGACCCATCCATACTTCTGCTTCTCTACTCCAAGAAAGCTCTCTACCAGAGAAATCACCCCCTACTAGCCCAGAGTCTTGAGGGAAACCCCAAAAGATCAGATGCTATTTTGGTTAGATGCCCAAGTGTATCACGTGGTCCTCACCAGTGAACTCCACCTGGGGCAGAGAGGCTGCCCTTGGGATGCAGTGGTGAGACTGTATCCTGATCACTGCCACCACGCCCTGAGACAGGCAGATGCCCTCAAGTTGTACACACATGCACACGTACAAGAAGGGTATGTCTGTGAGGTTTCCCCAAACCTGGCTGTAGTATGTGTCTAGGGATGGGGGTAGGAAGTTACAAATGAAGGATGGGTTGTTATAGTGAACTTAATATGGAAGATTTCAAGGCATTTAACCACTTAGTTTTACTGAATGAAATAAAAACATCAAAGTAGACATTTATGTTGGGATATAACTTAGTATTTATGTGCTGTTTACTTTAGAGCCTGGATTTCAAATAATTATGGCATCTGTATGTTTACGGTGCTTTAGAAATATGACGAATCAGCTCTAAAAGTGGTTGCTGCCTTGGACGCAGTACAATAATTCTTTGGAAATAATTGCTCTGAATTTCTAGTTAATTCAAGATGTCTAGTTAATTCAACACATGAAATGGTCATTTCATACACTTAAGCTGTCATGAACTGCAAGCTGTGATGTTATTCTTAAAAGTTTAGAAATAGTATTAGAATAGTATTGTTTTAAAAATGGCAAATACTTTAGAGAAAATACATACTTTTAAAAATTTTATTGAGGTATTATTGATTTACAATGTTGTGGTAATTTCTGCTGTGTAACAAAATGATTCAGTTATATGAGATATATACATTATTTTTCATATTCTTTCCTATTGTGGTTTATCACAGGATACTGAATATAGTTCCCCATGCTGTACAGTAGGACCTTGTTGTTTATCCATCCTGTATATAACAGTTTGCATCTACTAACCCCAAACTCCCAGTCCAACCCTCGCCCACCCCTCTTCACCTTGGCAGCCACATGTCTATTCTCTGTGTCTGTGAGTCTGTTTCTGACTGAAAGCGCAGGTCGCTCAGTCATGTCTGCCTCTTTGCGACCCCATGGACTATACAGTCCATGGAATTCTCCAAGCCAGAATACTGGAGTGGGTTGCCTTTCCTGTCTCTAGGGGATCTTCCCAACCCAGGGACCAAACCCAGGTCTCCCGCATTGCAGGTGGATTCATTACCAACTGAGCCACATGGGAAGCCTAAGAATACTGGAGTGGATAGTCTATCCCTTCTCCAGCGGATCTTCCCAACCCAGGAATTGAACCAGGGTCTCCTGCATTGCAGGCGGATTCTTTATCAGCTGAGCTATTTGAATAAAATTCACCCAAATAATCAATCTCTGTACAAGTATGACTCATGGTTCCTGCTCTGTACATTTCGGTACTGTTTTATGATACTAATGATACAAAGCCTTACCTCAACCCCTCTCCCAGTGCTACCCCAAAGAAAATTGCTATTGCTGCCAGTAAAACATGTGAACTCCAGGCAGAAGTAGTGAGCCAGTATCCAGTTATTAAGGAAACCTATGAGACAGTTGGAGCCCCACTTTTTTCTTTCTATATATGATTTGGTCCAGTATTCAGTTCAGTTCAGTCGCTCAGTCATGTCCGACTCTTTGTGACCCCATGAATCCCAGCACGCCAGGCCTCCATGTCCATCACCAACTCCCAGAGTTCACTCAAACTCATGTCCATAGAGTCGCTGATGCCATCCAGCCATCTCATTCTCTGTCGTCCCCTTCTCCTCCTGTCCCCAATCTCTCCCAGCATCAGAGTCTTTTCCAGTGAGTCAGCTCGTCGCATGAGGTGGCCAAAGTATTGGAGTTTCAGCTTTAGCATCAGTCCCTCCAGTGAACACCCAGGATTGATCTCCTTTAGAATGAACTGGATGGATCTCCTTGCAGTCCAAGGGACTCTCAAGAGTCTTCTCCAACACAACAGTTCAAAAGCATCAGTTCTTCGGTACTCAGCTTTCTTCACAGTCCAACTCTCACATCCATACATGACACTGGAAAAACCATAGCCTTGACTAGATGGACCTTTTTTGGCAAAGTAATGTCTCTGCTTTTTAATATACTATCTAGGTTGGTCATAACTTTCCTTTCAAGGAGCAAGCATCTTTTAATTTCATGGCTGCAGTCAGCATCCGCAGTGATTTTGGAGCCCAAAAAATAAAGTCTGATACTGTTTCCACTGTTTCTCCATCTATTTCCCATGAAGTGATGGGGCCAGATGCCATGATCTTAGTTTTCTTAATGTTGAGCTTCAAGCCAACTTTTTCACTCTCCTCTTTCACTTTCATCAAGAGGCTTTTTAGTTCCTCTTCACTTTTCTGCCATAAGGGTGGTGTCATCTGCATATCTGAGGTTATTGATATTTCTCCCGGCAATCTTGATTCCAGCTTGTGCTTCTTCCAGCCCAGCGTTCCTCATGATGTACTCTGCATATAAGTTAAATAAGCAGGGTGACGATATACAGCCTTGACGCACTCCTTTTCCTACTTGGAACAGTCTGTTGTTGCATGTCCAGTTCTAACTCTTGCTTCCTGACCTGCATACAGGTTTCTCAAGAAGCAGGTCAGGTGGTCTGGTATTCCCATCTCTTTCAGAATTTTTCAGTTTATTGTGATGCACACAGTCAAAGGCTTTGGCATAGTCAGTAAAGCAGAAATAGATGTTTTTCTGGAACTCTCTTTCTTTTTCCATGATCCAGCGGATGTTGGCAATTTCATCTCTGGTTCCTCTGCCTTTTCTTTTTTTTCCTCTGCCTTTTCTAAAACCAGATTGAACATCTGGAAGTTCACGGTTCACGTATTGCTGAAGCCTGGCTTGGAGAATTTTGACCATGGCTTTACTAGCATGTGAGATGAGTGCAACTGTGTGGTAGTTTGAGCATTCTTTGGCATTGCCTTTCTTTGGGATTGGATTGAAAACTGAACTTTTCCAGTCCTGTGGCCACTGCTAAGTTTTCCTAATTTTCTGGCATATTGAGTGCAGCACTTTCACAGCATCATCTTTCAGGATTGAAATAGCTCAACTGGAATTCCATCACCTCCACTAACTTTGTTGGTAGTGATGCTCTCTAAGGCCCACTTGACTTCACATTCCAAGATGTCTGGCTCTAGGTGAGTGATCACGCCATCGTGATTATGTTGGTCATGAAGATCTTTTTTGTACAGTTCTTCTGTGTATTCTTCCACCTCTTCTTAATATCTTCTGCTTCTGTTAGGTCCATACCATTTCTGTCCTTTATCGAGCCCATCTTTGCATGAATTGTTCCCTTGGTACCTCTAATTTTCTCTCTTGTCTTTCCTATTCTGTTGTTTTCCTATACTTCTTTGCATTGATCTCTGAGGAAGGCTTTCTTAACTCTCCTTGCTATTGTTTGGAACTCTGCATTCAGATGCTTATATCTTTCCTTTTCTCCTTTGCTTTTCGCTTCTCTTCTTTACACAGCTATTTGTAAGGTCTCCTCGGACAGCCATTTTGCTTTTTTGCATTTGTTTTCCATGGGGATGGTCTTGATCCCTGTCTCCTGTACAATGTCATGAACCTCTGTCCATAGTTCATCAGGCATTCTATCTATCAGATCTAGTCCCTTAAATCTATTTCTCACTTCTATTGTATAATCATAAGGGATTTGATTTAGGTCATATCTGAATGGGCTAGTGGTTTTCCCTACTTTCTTTAAGTCTGAATTTGGCAATAAGGAGTTCATGATCTGAGCCACAGTCAGCTCCTGGTCTTGTTTTTGCTATCTGTATAGAGCTTCTCCATCTTTGGCTGCAAAGAATATAATCAGTCTGATTTTGGTGTTGACCATCTGGTGAAGTCCATGTGTAGAGTCTTCTCTTGTGTTGGAAGAGGGTATTTGCTATGACCAGTGCGTTCTCTTGGCAAAACTCTATTAGCCTTTGCCCTGCTTCATTCCGTGCTCCAAGGCCAAATTTGCCTGTTACTCCAGGTGTTTCTTGACTTCCTCCTTTTGCATTCCAGTCCCCTATAATGAAAAGGACATCTTTTTTGGGTGTTAGTTCTAAAAGGTCTTGTAGGTCTTCATAGCACCATTCAACTTCGGCTTCTTCAGCGTTACTGGTTAGGGCATAGGCCTGGATTACTGTGATATTGAATGGTTTGCTTTGGATATGAACAGAGATCATTCTGTCATTTTTAAGATTGCATCCAAGTACTGCATTTTGGACTCTTTTGTTGACCATGATGGCTACCCCATTTCTTCTAAGGGATTCCTGCCCACAGTAGTAGATATAATGGTCATCTGAGTTAAATTCACCCATTCCAGTCCATTTTAGTTCACTGATTCCTAGTATGTCTATGTTCACTCTTGCCATCTCCTGTTTGACCACTTCCAATTTGCCTTGATTCATGGACCTAACATTCCAGGTTCCTATGCAATATTGCTCTTTACAGCATCGGACCTTGCTTCTATCACCAGTCACATCCACAACTGGGTATTGGTTTTGCTTTTGCTCCACCCCTTCCTTCCTTCTAGAATTATTTCTCCACTGAGCTCCAGTAGCATACTGGGCACCTACCGACCTGGGGAATTCCTCATTCAGTATCCTATCATTTTGCCCTTTGTTACTGTTCATGGGGTTCTCAAGGCAAGTATGCTGAAGTGGTTTGCCATTCCCTTCTCCAGTGGACCACATTCTGTCACATTGGTCCAGTGTAGAATGAGCCAAAAAAAAAAATTCATGAAATCCTCATTCAACAAAATCAAATGCCATGTAAATGACACACAGCAATATATGGCAAAAACTCTTTGGCCAAAACAGTCCTCATGTAGGATATAAACTCTAGAATACAGCCAGGAATCAAAAAAGAAACACAAAGATTTCTCCGACACTAAAGTATATGTTCTTTCTCAAGAGAAATGGGACTGTCAACACCCCTGTGTGTATTCTTTCAAATCGGATCATTTATCCAGTTTCTCGGGAATGGGGAAAGGAAGTGAGTGGCTGTGGATAGTGACACCCGGCAGGAGGGAGGGAGAACAGCTGGGCATTAACACAGCAGCAACACCTGCAGACCTAGGGCTGTCTGGTTCTTTGTGCAATGCCACATGCAGCAGTGGATTCAACCGGGAAAGGTGAAATTCTGTTTTGCGTACCTATTTTCAAAAGCAAGTAGTTGAGACTCATTTTAACAGATTTTTATTCAGTAAAAATGTTTTAGATGAAAAGTGATGCTTTTGTTGTTGTTGCTCAGTCTCTAAGTCGTGTCCGACTCTTTGCGACCCCATGGACCACGGCACGCCAGGCTTCTCTGTCCTTCACCATCTCCTGGAGTTTGCTCAAACTCATGTCCATTGAATTGGTGATGCCATCCAACCATCTCATCCTCTGTCACCCTCTTCTCCTTTTGCCCTCAATCTTTCCTAGCATCAGGGTCTTTTCCAGTGAGTCAACTCTTTGCATCAAGTGGCTAAAGTACTTCAAAGTGATGTTTGAAGTCACCTAAAAAACTGGGGTCTGCAGATCCCTTTGTTCCCCGGGGAGACTTTACTATACTGGAATCAGGAAAACTTGGGCTGTAGAGCATCTAGAAAAATAAAAGCCTTTGGTATCCCTTCTTTGGATGGATGCTAGTGCTTGATTTCTAGTTTGGAGGCTTTATATGCTTTCCAGTTTATTTATCAGAATAACCCTGTATGGCCGGGTGATTATCCCCTCTCACAGATGAAGCGGCTGAGGGTCAGAGAGTTCCCAGAGTAACTTGGCTGGCAAGTGGCCCATGTGTGTTTGTCTTCAGTGTGGGAGAATACCCCTGTTCTGCTGTGTCAGCCTGGCCGGGCGAGCAGCGTTGCAAAGGTGTGCTGCCAGTTCACGGACCCCTACCTCTTTCCCTTTGTTTGCTTGTCTTCATCTCCCCGCTTTTCCTTCCCCTCTCTGTTGTGTGTTAACCTGTATATGAAACCCATGCAGTCCAAGCTGCCTGCATCCAAGAGTGATTTTGCAGTTGTGGCCGCAGGGACCTTTGACGGGGATGTTGAGCTTGAGGCCCCGCCCTGGATGTCACATGCTTTGATCCCTGATGCTGGGGGCACGGGGTGGGAGGTGCCCTTCTGTGCCAAACGAAAACCTTGGGATGCCCGGGTCTCTCTGCAGCTAGCATGGTCCCAACGCAGATCACACTGAAAGGCGCAGCCCCCCAAATAGCCGGGGCTCCGCATCACCCCACTGAGACTGAGCACACATCCCAAGAACTCTCTCTAGATGTGTGTCTGTGTTGTTTTCCTGATTGCTACAGCTGCTTTCTGCACGAAAATCAAATCATTACAGAGTTATGAGAACAGAAGACACCTCATCATTCCACCCCCACAAAAAAAAAAAAAAAGAATCCCTGTTAACAATTTTAAAGAGATTCTAATTTGTGAATTGGGGCTTCCCTGGTGGTTCAGATGGTAAAGAATCTGCCTCGATGCGGGAGACCCCAGTTCCACCCCTCTCCTGTCCCCGCCAGCCTTTGGGTCAGAGCTTTGTCCAGCTGGAGCCCTCAGGGTTGAGGAGGGGCTGATCTCCTGCTTTGTTTTTCTCCCCAGCTCTTTGCTGTGCTTGTTCAAGACACACCTGAAAGACAGACAGAGGAGCTGCAAGGGGGACGAAGGGGCCCCTCCTCCCAAATGTGCATGAGTTCATTAGTGAATTGAAGCCTTATTGCTAATACCCTTTATTGAGTTCCTTACTGAGTACAGGCAATACTATTCTTTTTATTGGTTTTTGTTTTTTAATTGACGTGTAGTTGATTTACAATGTGTTAGTTTCAGGTGTATAGCAAAGAGATTCAGGCCTACATATACCATACCTATTCTTTTTTGGATTCTTTCCCCATTATAGGTTATTACAAGATATTGTGTGTAGTTCCCTGTGCTATATCATAGCACCTGCTGTCTATCTATTCTATATACAGCAGTGTGTATCTGTTAACCCCAACCTTCAAAGTTGTCCCTCTCCTCCACCTCCCCCTTTGGTAACCATAAGTTTGTTTTCTATGTCTGTGAGTCTGTTTCTGTTTTGTAATTAAGTTCATTTGTATATTCTTGTATGTGTGTCTGTTGATTTTGATTTAATTTTTAATTAGTTGTCTTTGTATATAAATATGGATGGAGAAATTAAATGTGTAAATGTTCTGGAGAAACAAGGATTTTGACTGCCCTGGACCTGTGTTCTGGCTTCCACAGTTTCCAGAAGAGGAAGCTGAGGCTGTGAGGGGAGCCCTGACTCCCGCTGCCCCTTTGGCTGCCCGTGGGCCCCTGGCACACCCTCGTGTGGGGCCACGTGGGCCCCTGGCACACCCTCGTGTGGGGCCACGTGGGCGCCTGGCACACCCTCGGTGTGAGGCTGTGCGTGCAGCTTATGAGCTGCTGCCTGATTTTCTTTTTAATGGCCAGTGTCCTATAGAAACCATCACAAAGTCGGTTTAACTATGATATGTAACTGTTCAGACATCCTCCTGTGTACGTGTCAGATAAACTGTGGAAAGGCCCACAGTATAATAATAGGAAATCTGGCTCTGGAATTAAGTGGTGTAGGTCTCATACCTTATGCCCCAGCAGTTCTGTTCCGGCGTGTACATATGAAAAGAACAAAAACACTAATTCAAAAAGACATATGCACTTCAGTGTTCATAGCAGTACTGCTTAAAATATCAAAGGTAAGGAAGCAACCTAAGTGTCCATCAACAGAGGGATGAATAAGAAAGATGTACACACACATACACACACACACATATACAAACAATGGAATACTACTAAGCCATGAAAAAGAATGGAATTTTGCCATTTGCTGCAGGGTGGATGGACTTGGAGGGCACTATGTTAAGTGAGGTAAGTCAGAGAGACAGAATACTGTAAGGTATCACTAATATATGGAATCTGAAAAATACAGCAAACTAGTGAGTTAAACAGGAAAGAAGCAGACTCACAGCTGAAACAGAATGAACTAGTGTTACCAGTGGGGAGAAAAGAGGGGGCCATACAGGGGGGAGACCTTTAGAAGAAGGATTATCATGGGATTATATAAAATGATGTGTGTGAAACTTTCAAAAATCGTAAAGCACTATAGAATCAATTAATCAGTTAATTTAAAGACTGTTCTGGGAATATCCTGGTTCAACCATGTCTCTTTAGTTAAGGCACGCCCCTTCTGGGAAACCCCATACTCCCATCCACGAGGTGGGAGCATGGGTAGGGTTTTCCTTACTAGGGGGAGTATTAACTAATGAGACCCTGGCATAAAGGGAGCCCCCAATAAATCGGAGTACTTAATATTAGTGTTTTTGTAAGGAATGGGGTCATACTTCTTATCCTGTATTATGACTTATTTTTTAAACTCTCACGAACATCTGTCTATAGCACTCTTCTTGTGGTTGCATTATAACTGCATTGTGATCCGCGGTGATTGATTTATTGCTTGAACTTGTGGAGATGATCGCACGCAGGCCAAAGGGTCATCTGTGAGGCCCATCCCTGGAAGCAGCACCGGGTTCTGATGCCCACATCTGGAGAGTCCTGAGATGTTAGTGTCACAGGGCTTGATCCAGACAAGAATTTGATGTTCTTTTAGGTGTCACATAAGCATCTTCTATCAGACAGCAATAAACAGCCAGGGCTTCCCAGGTGGCACAGTGGTAAAGAACCTCCCTGCCCATATAGGAGAGGCAGGAGATGCCAACTTGATCCCTGGGTCAGGAAGATCCCCTGCAGAAGGAAATGGCAACCCACTCCAGTATTCTTGCCTAGAGAATCCCATGGACAGAGGAGCCTGGTGGGCTATTAGTCTATGGGGTTGCAAAAGAGTCAGACTCGTGTTTAAACGATGATAATAAACAGCTAAATATTTCAAGGCAGTTCACTGGGTAGGTTTTGAGGCTTATAAGCCTCTGACATTTCATATGCAGCTGTCCTTGCGTCCTAATACTTATCAAAGCACTTATTTTCTGCTTTGATAAGTGAGTGTGTGTCTGCCTGTTCCCCTGACTCCAGTTTCTGAGGACTCAGATGACCGGCCGAGTTAGAGAAGAAAGTGCCTGATTCCGCCCTGCTGCTGCTGCTGCTAAGTCACTTCAGTCGTGTCCGACTCTGTGTGACCCCATAGACGGAAGCCCACCAGGCTCCCCCGTCCCTGGGATTCTCCAGGCAAGAACACTGGAGTGGGTTGCCATTTCCTTCTCCAATGTGTGAAAGTGAAAAGAGAAAGTGAAGTCGCTCAGTCTGTCCGACCCCTAGTGACCCCATGGACTGCAGCCTACCAGGCTCCTCCATCCATGGGATTTTCTAGGCAAGAGTACTGGAGTGGCTAAGCCGTGATAATTCAGCAGCGGGAGGCAGAGAGCCTTTCGTATTCAAATGCTCATGCTGCTGGAATAAAGTGGATGACAAAGTATACTTCTGGCCGTAAGAGAGATTATTAGCGGGGAGACACATGGGAACTGCTGAAAGAGGGGCCTCTGTGCTCAGGGAGGCAGGAGCTGGGTAATTACCAGCCCGGTTCCCCGTCGTATCTCGTCGTCCTCCCTTTTCACGCTCGTGGGGTCTGAATAGCCGTCTCTTGTCTGTTCATCCCCACAGGAATGTGGCTTTGGCTACGGGGAGGATGCCCAGTGTGTGAAGTGCCGGCCGCACAGGTTCAAGGAGGATTGGGGCTCTCAGAAGTGCAAGCCGTGCCTGGACTGCGCCCTGCTGAGCCGCTTCCAGAAGGCCAACTGCTCGGCCACCAGCGACGCCATCTGCGGGGACTGCCTGCCTGGGTATGTGGCCAGTCCTCCCCGGGAGATCAGGTCGTTATTCTAAGCAGGATTTTCTTTCTGGTTCCCTTCCAGACGCGGATGCCTGCTGACATCCACCCCAACAAGGTTGCCGAGGTTCACAGCTTTTCTGTTTCGCGGGCCTCCCGCGTACCCTGCACGGTGACAGGCAGGGGGTTAGGATCAAACAAATAAGCCAGTGACCAAGGCTCGGTGTCACAAAAATCTGCAGAGTCCCCACCAGTCAATAAGAAAGAAAAGACGGACAAAGGGATGAAAGAATAAGGCAGCTCACAAAAGAGGAAGTGCATGTGGCCTGTGATGCTAGGAAGATGGCCATCCTCCATATGACCAGAGAAATGCAAACACCACTGTCCAGCCGGTCACTTCTGTGGTGTTTGTGGGGCAGCTGCCAGGTGTTGCTTTTGGGAGGGAGGGAAAGACTGCCTCCCATGGGCAGGCAGCTTACATCCTAATACAGTTTGAAAGATACCTGCATAGTAAATAATAAGAAGTTGTGCAGAAACGTAGAAGGTGGTGGTTCCTGGGAAAAACAGAAAGTCTTCAGCAGCTCAGGGGGCTGGGTGTGCTCCCCAGGGACAGAGAAGAGAGGCAGGTGGCAGGATCAGAGAGGGTCATCAGGCTGGGTGATGCTGAAAAGGTGAGGTCTCTGTGGACTCAGGCCCTAGGGTGGACGTTTGTGCATTTCAGAAACGGCCGAGAGGAGAACGCAGGTATAGCAGGCAACAGAGCGGGCTGGAGGGAGAGGCAGAAGGGGTGGGCTCATGTGATGCTGGAGACCTTAGATGGGGAGAGGAACCCAGGCCGTGGCAGAAAGCGGACCACACCTGGGTCAGGTGGAGAGACAAAACCCCGGAGGAGGGATTTTTAAAGTTTTAAGTCCTTGTAGGTAATGGTTGGCTGGACATGCCAGATAAAACAGGCAGCTGGAAGCCAGAGTGGTGATGAAAACTGGGACCCACTGGGGCCGAGTGGTGGTCTGTTAGAGCAAAGAGGCCTTGCTGCAGGAGGTGAGGCAGGGAAGAGACCAGGTGACTGCCAGGAGGACGTGTTTAATACAGAGCAGAGCCAAAGGAGATACCAGGAATCCTGGAGCTTGCCTGGAATCCAGGTTTTATGGCAGAAGTGAATTGACCAGGGCCAGCAGCATTACGGGAGCAGCAGACATGTATTACTTAGTGGCTAAGCACTCTATATCCTCTGGAGGAGGAAATGACAACCCACTCCAGTAACCTCGGCTGGAGAATCCCATGGACAGAGGAGCCTGGTGGACTACAGTCCATAGAGTCACAAAAAAGTCGGACAGAACTGAAACAATTTAACACAGAGAAGCACTTTACATGAATTATTTTCTGTAATGTTCACAGTGTTTTAAAAATGAAGAAACTGAGCCTTGTCATTAAGGTTATTCAGGCAAGATTGCACAGGCAGTACGAGGTGCAACTTGGAGCCGCGTCCAGGACTCTGCTGCCAGAATCCACGCTCCAAGTCATGACAGATGCAGGGCCCTCACTGCACTTGACCAGCATGTGCCCACAAGACCAGGGGTTTGACGGATGCCGGGTGCTTGTCCTGGGGCTTCTACTGAAGCCAGAGGACAGCTAAAACTCTGGGCCCAAAGAAAGAGCGGAAAATAGCCTTATGAGTCATGTCCTCATGCAGAAACTTACCATCCAAACAGATGTAAAAAGTAGTGGTCTTATACCAACAGCACAACAACCAAAGGGAAAATAGCTGTATAGGACTTCATCAAAATTAAAATGTTTTGTGCTTCAAAGGATACTGTCAAGAAAATGAAAAGACAACCCTCTGGAATTAGAACTATTCATAAATCAAAAATCATATATGTGATAAGGAACTATCTTGTCTAGAATATATAAAGAGCTCTTAAAACTCAATAAAAAGACAAGTAATCCAATTAAATTATGGGCAAGGGATGTGAATAGACATTTCTGCAAATAAGATACACAGATGATACTCATGAGTGAGCTCATGAAAAGATACTCAATATCAGTCATCAGGGAAATGCAGAAAAATACCCCAGCATATACTTCTCGTCCATGAGGATCAGTTCAGTTCAGTCGCTCAGTCATGTCCACCTCTTTGCGAGCCCATGAACCGCAGCACGCCAGGCATCCCTGTCAATCACCAACTCCCAGAGTTCACCCAAACTCATGTCCATTGAGTTGGTGATGCCATCCAACCATCTCATCCTCTGTTGTCCCCTTCTCCTCCTTCCCTCAATCTTTCCCAGCATCAGGGTCTTTTCCAATGAGTCAACTCTTCGCATGAGATGGCCAAAGTATTGGAGTTTCAGCTTCAACATCAGTCCTTCCAATGAACACCCAGGATTGATCTCCTTTAGAATGGACTGGTTGGATCTCCTTGCAGTCCAAGGGACTCTCAAGAGTCTTCTCCAACACCATAGTTCAAAAGCATCAATTCTTCAGCGATCAGCTTTCCTCACAGTCCAACTCTCACATCCATACATGACCACTGGAAAAACCATAGCCTTGACTAGATGGACCTTTGTTGGCAAAGTATTGTCTCTGCATTTTAATATGCTGTCTAGGTTGGTCATAGCTTTCCTTCCAAGGAGCAAGCATCTTTTAATTTCATGGCTGCAGTCACCATCTGCAGTGATTTTGAAGCCCCCAAAAGTAAAGTCAGCCACTATTTCCCCATATATTTGCCATGAAGTAATGGGACCAGATGCCATGATCTTAGTTTTCTGAATGTTGAGCTTTAAGGCAACTTTTTCACTCTCCTCTTTCACTTTCATCAAGAGGCTCTTTAGTTCTTCACTTTCTGCCATAAGGTTGGTGTCATCTGCATATCTGAGGTTATTGATATTTCTCCCGGCAATCTTGATTCCAGCTTGTGCTTCATCCAGCCCAGAGTTTCTCATGATGTACTCTGCATATAAGTTAAATAAGCAGGGTGACAATATACAGCCTTGATATACTCCTTTTCCTACTTGGAACCAGTCTGTTGTTCCATGTCCAGTTCTAACTATTGCTTCCTGACCTGCATACAGGTTTCTCAAGAGACAGGTCAAGTGGTCTGGTATTCCCATCTCTTTCAGAATTTTCCACAGTTTATTGTGATCCACACAGTCAAAGGCTTTGGCATAGTCAATGAAGCAGAAATAGATGCTTTTTGGAACTCTCTTGCTTTTTTGATGATCCAACGGATGTTAGCAATTTGATCTCTGGTTTCTCTGCCTTTTCTAAAACCATCTTGAACATCTGGAAGTTCATAGTTCACGTATTGCTGAAGCCTGACTTGGAGAATTTTGAACATTACATTACTAGTGTGTGCTGCTGCTGCTGCTGCTAAGTCACTTCAGTCGTGTCCGACTCTGTGCAACCCCATAGACGGCAGCGCACCAGGCTCCCATCCCTGGGATTCTCCAGGCAAGAACACTGGAGTGGGTTGCTATAGCATGTGAGATGAGTTCAATTGTGTGGTAGTTTGAGCATTCTTTGGCATTGCATTTCTTTGGGATTGGAATGAAAACTGACCTTTTCCAGTCCTGTGGTCACTGCTGAGTTTTCCAAATTTGCTGACATACTGAGTGCAGCACTTTCACAGCATCATCTTTTAGGATTTGAAATAGCTCAACTGAAATTCCATCACCTCCACTAGCTTTGTTGGTAGTGATGCTTCCTAAGACCTACTTCGCGTTCCAGGATGGCTGGCTCTAGGTGAGTGATCACACCATCGTGATTATCTGGGTCGTGAAGATCTCTTTTGTACAGTTCTTCTGTGTATTCTTCCTTCTGTGTCCACAGGATGGCTATAGCCAAAAGACAGACAATAGCAGGTATTGGTGAGGACTGGAGTAATTGGGAATGTAAAACGGTGCAGCCACTTTGGAAAACAGTGTGGAAGATCCTCAACAGGTTACACATTGAGTTTCCTTGCAACCCAGCCATTCTGCCCTTGGGTATATAACCAGGGGAATTGAGAATGTGCCACACAAAAACTTGTACTCAGCTGTTCACAGCACTATG
Source organism: Moschus berezovskii (assembly GCF_049115385.1). NCBI lineage: Eukaryota > Metazoa > Chordata > Mammalia > Artiodactyla > Moschidae > Moschus > Moschus berezovskii. The sequence continues at coordinate 52,200,075 of NC_142472.1, forward strand.
CGTAATACTAAAAAGTAGAAATGACTCAAATGTCCTTCGGCTGATCAGTGGATCAACAAAATGGAGTGTAATTAACGAATTAATGACAGAATGCTCTTCGGCAGTAAAAGGAATGAATTACTGGTACGGGTGACAACGTGGGTGAACCGAGAAAACATGATGTGAAGTGAAAGAAACCAATCACAAAAGACCCCGTTCTGTATGATTCCATTTGTGTCAAATGTCCAGATGTGGCAGATCTAAAGAACAGAAAGTAAATTAGTGGCTGGGGAGGGTTGAGAAGAATGGGGTGTGGTTGCCAAAGGAGGCAGAGTTTCTTTTCTAGAGTAATGAAGATGTTCTAAAATAGTCGGTTCTGATGTAACACAGAATGTGTCGATGAATGCTCCGTGAATGTGTTGATACTAAAGCTTGAGTACTTTAAAGGGACGGAATGCATGGTATGTGAATTTTATCTCAATAATCTACTCTGTTTTTTAATTAATTAATTTTTATTTCTTGACTGTGCTGCACAGCATGTGAGAGTTGTTCCTGACCAGGGATCGAACCCATGCCCCCTGCATTGGAGGGAGAGTCTTAACCACTGGATCACCAGGGATGTCCCTAATCTAAAAAAAAAAAAAGTAATGTAATCTCAGAAGGCACTGATACCTGTTTAGTATCATTATGCCGAGTTTTGACCTTGTGCGAATCTAATGCAGGGATAGAAACTGAACACCTGTCTTATCTCTGTTCCTGTCCTGACAGAACCGAGTCTGTGCACCTCTGCCTTTTTCACTGGGGTTGGGCGTGGGGGCAGGGGGACGAGGAGTCCACGGGGGCTGCCGCCCAAGGTGGGCAGTGCCTGGAGACCCAGGACTCACTGTTTGTGGGGTTGGGGGGGACCCCAGTTGTGAGCTGCTGGACCGTGAGAGGATCCAGCCTCCCCCGAGCCCCCTCCCAGACATACTTCTTCATGCTCCACCAAATTTGCTGTCACCTGAGCCCACAGCTTTAGTTTCTACAATGTTTGCTTGTCCTGTAAATAAATGCTTCCATGCGGGAAGGTTAGAAATGAGTAGATATTTGAATAGTGTTTCATAGTTTATTTATATGATTAGTTTAAAATTACATCATTTCTAAGCCAGCATGAAGGTATGAGACAGGCAACAATTACAGAGTGACTTGTACACAGGTCTTTCCTGGGTGTGTTCAAAGTGCTCACTCAGCTTGACTGTGTTTGTGTGAAAGAGGCAAAGAGTTCACATGTGCTTTACTGACAGGAAAATTGAGGTGGAAAGAAAATAAACAGGGACGTCCCTGGTGGTCCAGTGGCAAAGACTCTGTGCCTCCAATGCAGGAGGCCTCGGTTTGATCCATGGTCAAGGAACTAGATCCCACATACTGCAACTAAGATACGGTGTACACAGATAAATAAGTAAATATTAAAAAAAAAAGAAAATAAATGAATTGCGTATTGCCTCCAGAAAAATGCCAAGATCAGGCACAAGGTGGGCATTTTTATTCCTGCTGCCACGCCTGGCTTCTGCAGCCATGGTCTTACTGGGATAAGGACCTGCCCGTGGGCTTGGCCCCTCCGAACCCTGGGGTGGAGTCTGTCCTCCGGGCTACAGTTTGACCGACCAGGGAAAGTCAGTGCCCTTGTTCCCAAGTATGGTCGTGGCTTCCTGTCAGTTACTTAATTTCTCTGACATCAATTCTTCTCACCTATAAAAACATCATCCATCTAATAGAGACTTCCCTGGTGGTTCAGTGTTTAAGACTTCGCCTTCTAGTGCAGGTTTTCATCCCTGGTCAGGGAACTAAAATCGCACAGGCCTTGTGGCCAAAAACCCAAAACATGAAACAGAAACAATATTGTAATGAATTCAACATAGACTAAAAATGTTTCACATCAAAAAAAAATCTTAAAGGTAAATAAATCAATTATGTAAAAATCAAGGCTATGGTTTTTCCGGTGGTCATGTATGATGTGAGAGTTGGACTGTGAAGAAAGCTGAGTGCCAAAGAATTGATGCTTTTGAACTGTGGTGCTGGAGAAGACTCTTGAGAGTCCCTTGGACTGCAAGGAGATCCAACCAGTCCATCCTAAAGGAGCTCAGTCCTGGGTGTTCATTGGAAGGACTGATGCTGAGGCTGAAACTCCAATACTTTGGCCACCTGATGCGAAGAGTTGACTCACTGGAAAAGACCCTGATACTGGGAGGGATTGTGGGCAGGAGGAGAAGGGGACGACAGAGGATGAGATGACTGGATGGCATCACCGACTCGATGCACATGAGTTTGGGTGGACTCCGGGTGTTGGTGATGGACAGGGATGCCTGGCATGGTGCAATTCATGGGGTTGCAGAGTCGGACACGACTGAGCGACTGAACTGAACTGATGTATATATCATGTAGTAATGCTACCAACCTGTAGCATTGTTGGAAAGGTTAAGAATAGAACTAATGTCCAGAGCCTGGCAGAGTGCCTAGGGCACAGTAAGCACTAAATACATCATAGAGATTACTGTCAGTTAATGTTGTGTGAGGCCTGTGAAAGCTTTGCCAAAGGGGCTACATGGCCTCCGACCTCAGCCCCACCCGCCTTTCTCTGCTGAGGCGGTTCTGGGGCCCTGCCCTGGAGAGGAACCCACATGGCCAGTTCTTTGCTGCTTTTAGTAACCAAGATGGCTGACATTTTCCAAGCACTCTGTATGGATTCGATGATTTAATTGCCAAACCACTCTGTGAAGAAGGGATTACCATCACCCCTTCCTCGCAAAGGACATCTTTGTTGTTCTCATTCTGTCTCTTAGTTGTGTCTGACTCTTTGTGGCCCTATGGACTGCAACATTCCCCGCTCCCCTGTCCTTTTCAAACTCATGTGCATTGAGTCAGTGATGCCATCCAACCATCTCATCCTCTGTTGTCCTCTTCTCCTTCCGTCAATCTTTCCCAGCATCAGTCTTTTCCAGTGAGTCAGTTCTTTGCATCAGGTGGCCAACTTGTTGGAACTTCAGCATCAGTCCTTCCAATGAATATTCAGTGTTGATTTCCTTTAGGATTGACTGGTTCGGTCTCCTTGCAGTCCAAGGGACTCTTGAGAGTCTTCTCCAACCCCATGATACAAAAGCATCAATTCTACAGTGCTCAGCCTTCTTTATGTTCCAGCTCTCTCATCTGTAGATGACTAATGGAAAAACCATAGCTTAGGAGTTATTTAAATACTCTGGATATCAACCCCTTATCAGATATATGATTTGCAAATAAATTTTCCCATAGTATAGGTTGCCTTTTCATTCTTTTCGTTGTCTCAATTTTTTTTAACTTTCGAAGAAACTTACTAAAATTCAAGTCATTTTTTTTTTTGGTTGTGACGTTTTTAACCACTTTGTTGAGTTATGATTGACTAAAGCTGTACATATCTATTGTATACCACTCCATGAGTTTGGTAATAAGTACATGTCACATCGATAGTATCCTTTGATATACAGAAGTCTCAGATTTAATATACTCCCTGAAACTCCAATACTTTGGCCACATCATGTGAAGAATTGACTCACTGGAAAAGACTCTGATGCTGGGAGGGATTGAGGGCAGGAGGAGAAGGGGACGACAGATAATGAGATGGCTGGAAGGCATCACTGACTCGATGGACGTGAGTTTGAGTGAACTCCGGGAGTTGGTGATGGACAGGGAGGCCTGGCGTGCTGTGATTCATGGGGTCGAAAAGAGTTGGACACGACTGAGTGACTGAAATGAACTGTCTATTTTTGCTTTTGTTGCCTATTTATTGCATTTCGGACTCTTCTGTTGACCATGATGGCCACTCCATTTCTTCTAAGGGATTCCTGCCCACAGTAGTAGATATAATGGTCATCTGAGTTAAATTCACCCATTCCAGTACATTTTAGTTCGCTGATTCCTGGAATGTCAATGTTCACTCTTGCCATCTCCTGTTTGACCACTTCAAATTTGCCTTGATTCATGGACCTAACATTCCAGGTTCCTATGCAATATTGCTCTTTACAACATCGGTCCTTGCTTCTATCACCAGTCACATCCACAACTGGGTATTGTTTTTGCTTTGGCTCCACCCCCTCATTCTTTCTGGAGTTATTTCTCCACTGATATCCAGTAGCATATTGGGCACCTGCTGACCTTGGGAGTTCCTCTTTCAGTATCCTATCATTTTGTCTTATATGCCTTTTGATGTCGTATCCAAGAAATCATTGCCAGATGTTGTCTTGAAACTTCTCCTGTATTTTCTTCTAGGAATTTACAGTCTGGGGGTCTTATATTTAGGTCTTTAACTCATTTTGAATTAATTTTTTATTTGGTATAGGATCAGGATCCAACTTCAGTTTTTTGTTTGTGGCAATCTAGTTTCCCAGCACCTTTTGTTGAAGAGACTGTCCCAGAGCCATTAATTAGACCAAATGTTCAGATTCATCCAGTACTTGCTCAACCTTCCGTTTTCATTTGACTGTGAAGATCTGCTTAAATGATTGTAATATGGTGACTTTCCACCACAATTTAATACAAAAATATTTCTTTTGGAATTTATAAAGTACAAATCAAAGAACAAAGTTGGAGGAGTCATACTTCCTGATATCAGAACACATTACAAACTCCAGTTTTCAGTACAGTGGGATGCTGGTGTGAATGCAGACACATAGAACAGAATAGAGAGCCCAGAAGTGAACCTTCTCATGTGTGGTCAAATGATTTTCTACAAGCTTCTACAAGGAAGTGTGACTCCTCCAACTTTGTTCTTTGACTTTTACTTTATAAATTCCAAAAGAAATATTTTTTATCAAATTGTGGTGGAAAGTCACCATATTATGATCATTTAAGCAGATTTTCACAATCAATTGAAAATAGAAGATTGAGCAAGTACTGGATGAGTCTGAACATTTGGTCTAATTCTCTAGTTTTAAATGCAGATTTTGCTTCAACCATGCAGATTTGCTTCAAATCATGAAGATGTGCTAAATAATCCAATTCCACAAAATAATTGCATCTACCTGTCTGCATAACCTTGATCTGTAGTTTATTCTCCGTGTCACTATTTTTGTCATGAAAAAGTTGGAAAATGCACATATATATACATACATATGTCATGTATGCATATGTACGTATATAAAAATCACTGGAATCCCCACCATTTAGACATAATCACTATTAATATTTGGTGTATAATATACCAAACTATTTACAATGCACCTTTACACACATAAATGTCTTTAGCTGCATTGATAAATAAATAATCTGAAAGAATCTATACCAAAGTGAATGTGTGTGCAAATTGGAATTATATTATTCACAATTCATTTTCAGTTAATGATATTTCATGAATTCAAAAAAAAAAAAAAGGTACATAGACCTGCATTGTGGTTTCTAAAGGGCCCCTTGTATTCCACAGCCTTGGGTCCACCACGGCTGAGGTCACATCTGCTGTTGGGTATGGGCCAGGCCCCTTGGGTTTTTTCTTTTATAAGCAGTGCTGTGGTTTCTGTATTTACATCCAATTTCCCCCACTTGATTGTTTTTTGAGGATAAATTTCAAAACATGAAATTACTGGATAGGATGTAAACTTTTCTATTGAGTTCTGATGGCCTGTTGCTAAATTGCCCCGTAAAGCAGCGGTTTTATTCCCATTGCACACGTGTGCCTGTTTGCCTAGGTGCGTGCCAACAGGTTCCCAATTTTCTAATTCAAAACAGTATATTTTCATTGCAGTTTGCACTTGCTTGTTAGTAATGAGGTTAAACATTTTAATGTTAAAATTTTTTTGAGTTCTTAATTTCATCATCTTTTCCCTCTTAGCTCAGTTGGTAAAGAATTCCCCTGCAATGCAGGAAACCCTGGTTCGATTTCCTGGGTCAGGAAGATCCGCTGGAGAAGGGATAGGCTACCCACTCCAATATTCTTGAGCTTTCCTTGTGGCTCAGCTGGTGAAGAATCTGCTTGCAATACGGGAGACCTGGGTTCAATCCCTGGGTTGGGAAGACCCCCTGGACAAGGGAAAGGCTCCCCACTCCAGTATTCTGGCCTGGAAAATTCCATGGACTGTATAGTCTATGGGGTCACAAAGAGTCGGACACAACTGAGAAACTTTTTAAATTATGAAATTTTAAAATTATGATGTGTTCTTTGGAACATCAATGTTCTTCGCATGTTTTTCAGTTGCCGTATTTAGTTTTGTAAAAATTTTTTTTTTTTTAATTTATCTTTGTTGCTGTGTGCGAGCTGCCTCTAGTTTCAACAAGTGTTAATAGTTGTAGCCCTGGGGCTTTGTTGCTCGAAGCCTGTGGGATCTTGCCAGGGCAGGGATCAAACCCGTGTCTCCTGTATTGGCAGGCATATTCTCAACCCTGAACCATCAGAGATGTCCCATGTTTACTTTCATCATAGTGACCTTTAAGTTATAGACAATACTGTGATTAGAATTGTTTTTCCAATTTTCTTCTGCCCACTAATTATGTTGGCAATTTGTTTTTGCTCTTCAGATGTCTCTAGTATTTGTGCATGCATGTGTGTGTGAGTGTGTTTATGTGTGTGTTCAAAACTGTTAATCTCTTCTATTCTGGTTCCTGGATTTCTTGTCATTCTTAGAAAGGTGTCCCCATATCAAGATTGTACAAGTATCTGCCTACATTTTCCTGGTGTTCTTATGGTTTGTGTGGCATTTTGGTTTCTGAATTTCAAAGGTTAAAAACTAGCACTGCATAAGGTATTTTGTCGTTTAAATAACAATAGAAACGTCCAGATTTCATATTCCCTCTTGGCACCCCTCCCACCTCCATATACAAAAGTGGGGTTGAGTAGAATCTACAAAGTTACGTTTAGTGAATTGTCATTTAAGTACCCACTGCATGCTCAGAGTGCTTTCTAAAGTTGTGCCTGTCTAAAATATACTGTTACATTGAAGCCTTTGAGAAACTTTTTTCGAACATAGAACTGGCCATGGAGACTGGCAGTAATTTATGACAGAAGTCTTTGCTGCATCTGTGAGCTGAGATGAGAAAAGCAACACAAAGATGATTCTCCTTTCTCTTCCAGGTTTTACAGGAAGACAAAACTTGTTGGTTTTCAAGACATGGAGTGTGTGCCTTGTGGAGACCCTCCACCCCCCTACGAGCCGCACTGTGAGTCATGCCCTGCACACAGAGAGGGGCTCTGGGCCTTTGTAAAAGCTTTCTCCAGTTGGCAGATGGAACACAGTCTCTCTCCACTGCTGGCTTAAAGGGTACAGTCTTTTGTCAGGTGTCCAGCAGGACAGAAAGCCCTTTTGTTGTGTATCTCAGTCAGCAAACTGCGTCCACTGATTGAAACCTCGAAGGAAAATACAGACATGTTGCTGCTCCTGTTCCCTTCAGACTCTTATCTTTCAATCTAGATGATGACTCAGGCTGCTCCAATTAACTAGGGGTCCAGATTCTGCCTGATGTGTCCTGTTTTTGTGCTGTGGCCCCCTGAGTCTGTGTGTTTCCCTTCCTGGTCCCCAGACCATGGACAGAGGAGCCTGGTGGCTACAGTCCACGGGGTTGCAAAACAACAAGAGAAAACTCGTTTGTATGTTGGTAGAGAGAAAACTGTGCCTTTTCTGTTTGTATTAACGAGTTAAACTTTCTGACCATGTTGTTTCTTAGATATAAAAGGTATTTTTTATAGGTTATCAACCTGCATTGATCGTGTCAGACTTTTTGTGACCCCATGAATCACAGCACGCCAGGCCTCCCTGTCCATTACCAACTCCCGGAGTTCACTCAAAGTCATATCCACAGAGTCGGTGATGCCATCCAGCCATCTCATTCTCTGTCGTCCCCTTCTCCTCCTGCCCCCAACCCTTCCCAGCATCAGAGTCTTTTCCAGTGAGTCAACTCGTTGCATGAGGTGGCCAAAGTATTGCAGTTTCAGCTTCAGCATCAGTCCTTCCAATGAACACCCTGGATTGATCTCCTTTAGAATGGACTGGTTGGATCTCCTTGCAGTCCAAGGGACTCTCAAGAGTCTTTTCCAGCACCACAGTTCAAAAGCATCAGTTCTTCGGTACTCAGCTTTCTTCACAGTCCAACTCTCACATCCATACATGACCACGGGAAAAACTATAGCCTTGACTAGACGGACCTTGGTTGGCAAAGTAATGTCTCTGTTTTTTAATATGCTGTCTAGGTTGGTCATAACTTTCCTTCCAAGGAGTAAGCGTCTTTTAATTTCATGGCTGCAATCAGCATCTGCAGTGATTTTGGAGCCCAAAAATATAAAGTCTGACACTGTTTCCACTGTTTCCCCATCTATTTCCCATAAAGTGATGGGACCAGATGCCATGATCTTTGTTTTCTGAATGTTGAGCTTCAAGCCAACTTTTTTACTCTCCTCTTTCACCCTCATCAAGAGGCTTTTGAGTTCCTCTTCACTTTCTGCCATAAGGGTGGTGTCATCTGCATATCTGAGGTTATTGATATTTCTCCCGGCAATCTTGATTCCAGCTTGTGCTTCTTCCAGCCCAGCGTTCCTCATGATGTGGTTACTTTGATATAATTCTCCATGCCCAGAATCTGACCTCTTACTTCTTTTCGTGACAGAAACCCCCTTAAATTGATTGAAATTTGCTGCATTACTTGATGAAGTCACCTGGTATTTTTGTTTCCAAGACTGTCATGGAGTTTTGAAGTCCCTATTATTATGTCCTTTACCAAAGTGCGTTCCTTTCTACGTTTGAAGCGACAGGAAGGCCAGGGACTTGACTCTTTCTGTTGTAGAAATGCTGCCGACCCCTCTCTTTGTAATAGGTAAATGCTCACCAAATAATTTACTGCAGTTAACAGATGCAGTATTGAATGTCTGTCCTGTGTGGGTCACAGTTGGTTTTACTTAATTTTCTCAGGGTCTCATCGTCAGCTCACAGGCATCAATGTGAACGCCAGTCCAGAGAGGTTAATGGCTCCCCACTGTTGGCTGGTAATTAGTAGCCGTGGGTCTAACTCCAGATGCTGCATTCTCCCTGCACACCCTGCTGTCTCTGTGCAGTCCCCAGCCGTCCAGTCGGTCCTCTGTTGCTGATGTCATCCGCTCCATGTTGACTTTTTCTTGTATTATTTGCTTTACTGTTCATCATCCTTGGAAAACTCTAAAAGTCCAGCTTAGGAGAGGTGCTGAGTCTCTTTTTGCTACACAGCTCAGAAAAGGACATGTCCTCTTGCCAGTTAGAATGGCACAGCTACCAAGTAAAGTGAGTGATTCTTTGGTGGCTCAGAGGTTAAAGCATCTGCCTGCAATGCAGGAGACCTGGGTTCGATCCCTGGGTCGGGAAGATCCCCTGGAGAAGGAAATGGCAACCCACTCCAGTATTCTTGCCTGGAGAATCCCATGGACAGAGGAACCTGGGGGGCTATAGTCCATGGAGTTGCAAAGAGTCAGAGACGACTGAGCGACCTCACTTCACTTCACTCACTTCACCAAGTCAAGTGGGTCAGACAGAAGGAGAGATATCATATGACGCCCCTTTTATGCAAAATCTAAAGAGAAATGATACAAATGAACTTATTACGAAATAGAAACAGACTCACAGACTTAGAGAATGAGATTACAGTTGCCAGGCATGTGGGGGGGGAATGGGAAAAAGGGATCATTAGGGAGTTTGGGATGGACATGTACACACATGGGCCTTGGTGGCCCTACTGTGTGGCACACGGAACTCTGCCCAATGTTAATATGGCACCCTGGATGGGAGGGGAGTTTGGGGGAGAATAGATACATGTTTATGTGTGGCTGAGTCCCTTTGCTGTCCACCTGAAACTATCATAACATTGTTAATTGGCTATACCCCAATATAAAATTAAAAGTTAAAATGAGGCAACAGCCTAGTCTTGCCTATAGCTCAGCTCAGCCATCATTCTGTCCAGAAGGCAAAGATTATCCCCTTCACCCAAAGCTATCAAAAAGATTTAGTGAAGAAATTGATATTGCCCAATTTAGAGTCAGAAAGGCCTAGGGTTTTTTTTTCCTTTAATTTATTGGGCTTAAATTTAATGTGATCTAGTCATGTTTGAGGCACTGGAGTTGTTTGCCTTTGGGGAATCTGGCTAAGCTTGGACATCATAAATTAGCCTTTAAGCATAGATTTCACATTTAACTTTTAATGTCTTGTAAAGCCCTAAGTAGGTGATCATTTGAAAAGAAAATTGGCTAGTTAAAATATGTATATATATATAATATTTCTCCAGAATGAGACTTTTTAGAAAGCAAAGAAAAAAAATAGTTTTTTTTCCAAGCCAGAAATGCAGCGCATACAACTAATAGCTTTTCGAATTGTGAAACAGCTGTCTGGTGGTCTTTAGTGAGGCTTAATTCTTATCTCTTTAAAGGAATGTTTGCTGCATTTGGCACAGTTCTTGGGAATAATTCCAGAACGCGGCTAATCTCTTCAAAAGAGTTCTCGAGGTCTTTGGGGAAAATTATGTAAGGCGCCTCATGTTTTCATTTCTCCTGCTTCAGGCTTTTGCACTCATCCACGAACAACTGCTTCTTTAGTGACTTTCCTAGAGGCATTCCTATGTTGTTTAGACTCAAAGTGCTAAGGTGGTGGCCTCTGGGAAGCTCCCTGCAGAGACAGGCTTCGTTTCAGGGGTGCACGTGGTGGTGGGAGACTGGACTCCCCAGACCAGGAGCAGACCCTGCTTGAGACCCCAGGTAGCCCTGGGGTCTGGGGACCATGGCCCCCTCAGCAGGAGGTTCCCTGTGGCTCCTCTCTCAGCCTGCAGGCTCTGCTTAGGCCTCCTGGTCCCCACGTTCTCAGCGGGCTCCTGGGGTGTGTGCTTGCCCCTTCAGGCTCCTGAAGGAGAGAATCCGGCAGGTGCAGGTGAACACCATCGTCCTGGGAGCTCCACCTTTCCCGCTTACCTGCTGAGCAAATACTTGGGCAGACATGGGCCCAGCCCTTCCCTTCATGGAGCTCACGGTGCAGGGGGCGAGCTATCAGGTCACTCAGACGCCACACACTTGGTCGCACCTCGTGATGGTCAGTCCTGCCTAGCAGGACCCTCGCTTCTAAGGTGATGATGTAGGAGCCGCAGGGAGGGTGGCCCCAGCTGTGACCCGGGAGTCAGCCAGGGGAGGGCGAGCCTGAGGAGGGGGACGCCAGGAAGGAGAGTGTCCCGTGGCATGGGGTGCTGACTGTGGTCCAGCCAGCCAACACTGGCAGTGCTGTGGACTTGGTCCCCGGCAAGACTTCAGTGGCTGTTTCAATGAGTGATGGAAACAGAGCCCAGGCGACGGGGATGTAGGAGGCTGTACAAGGGAAGGAGGGAGCTGATGGTAGATCACTCAGTCCAGAGCCTGCCTCGCCAGTGACCGTGGGGAGCGCAGTCAGGGGAGGGGTCTCCTCCTCATGGAAGAGGCACGCCTGTCTGTTGGCAGGTTAAAGGACGATCCAGCTGAGAGAGGCTGACTGTTCTGTCTGAGAGGATAACAGAATGGGGTCACGTAAGGTCTGTTGAAGGATCCAGAGAAGTGTTGCCCTTTGGTGGAAGTGGTGCCGGGCTCCATGCTGTAAGCAGGGCAGGCGGAAACCCAGGCATATGCATCCAGTGGCCAGCAAGGGGCTCTCCTGTGAGGCTGTGTGTGTGGAGCACAAAGCACCACTCTCCCGGGTGAGACTGGACCCAGGCCCACAGAGGCTGGGCCAGCACAGACGTCGGAGGTCCCGCCAACGCGAGTGGAGGGGACGGGGGAGAAAACAGTGGGCTCCCGGGAGCTCCAGGGGTCCAGTTGGATCAGTGGTCGTGGCGAGCCTTGTTTCCATCTCCTATGATGTCTGTAGGGGCCTCTGTGCCACAAGACATACCTAAACTGTGCCTGAAATGTGCAGCTTATGGTTGTCGTTCGGCCTCTCAGTCGTGTCCTACTCTTTGCAACCCTGTGGACTGCAGCTGTCCAGACTTCCCTGTCCTTCAGTACCTCTTGGAGTTTGCTCAGACTCATGTTCGTTAAGCCGCTGATGCCATCCAACCATCTCATCCTCTGTCGTCCCCTTCTCCTCCCACCTTCAGTCATTCCCAGCATCAGGGTCTTTTCCAACGAGTCGACTCTTCGCATCAGGTGGCCCAAGTATTGGAGCTTCAGCTTCAGTCCTTCCAGTGAATATTCAGGGTTGATTTCCTTTAGGATTGACTGGCTTGCAACAAAGTCCTTTAAAAGGATGACTGTGTTAATAACACGAGAATAATTTTAAAGGAACATAAATACATTTCATTAAAAAATTTTTTTTATTGGAGGCTAATTGCTTTACAGTATTGAGGTTGTCTCTGCCATACATAAACTTAGATCATTCATAGTTATATATATGTATATATCCCCCACCCTGAGGCTCCCTCCCATCACCCCGTTCCACCACTCTGGGTCATCACAGAGCGCCAGGCTGGGCTCCCTGTCATACAGCAGCTTCCAGCTAGGTATCTCTTTTTTACATGGTAGTATATTTATGTTGGGCTTCCCAGGTGGCGCTACTGGTAAAGAGCCCACCTACCAATGCAGGAGACCTAAGAGATGAAGGTTTGATCCTGGGTCGGGAAGATCCCTTGGAGGAGGGCATGACAACCCACTCCAGTATTCTTGCCTGGAGAACCCCATGGACAGAGGAGCCTGGCGGGATGCAGTCCACAGGGTCACAAAGAGTCGGACATGACTGAAGCGACTTAGCACGCACTCATGCTGTCTTGAGAAAGGATTCAGGACTGCCCAGGGCTGTAGGGTTTAGCAGAGGCCATGGTTCAGAGACCAGCAATGAGTGTGGGAACCTGGACGGGGCATAAGGAAAGGCGGAGGGAGCTTCGGCCATCTGTTCTCCGCAGCTCAGATTTGTGACCAAGAGTGTCTCGGTGGCAGTTTCTCTCTCTGAAGCACATAGCTGCATTCCTTATTAAATGATTTAGAAAACTTGAAGGAAGTTTCTATCCAACCCCCCATCTTCCAACTGTATATGCTGGCCCAGTCTTAAGTCCCTAGACCCTGGCATCCACCAGCAGCCGAGGGTGAGGCACAGCCTGGAACTCGCAAGAAGTCTGGGCACCCTTTCCTCTGCCCCATGGCCCAAAGCACCACGCCTGCAGCCCAGCCAACATGAGCTTTAAGCTCCCCTGCCCCTGAAGAATGGTGGGTATGTGAACCTTCATTCACGCCCAGGCTCTGCCTTAGACCACCGGTGTCACCTCGGGCAAGTCAGCTCACACTTTGAGCCTCCTCTTGCCCCTCGGAAAATAGGGATAACCATGCCATGTTGGCAGAGGGGAGATAGACGCAAACGGGATCGCGTCCAGGAGTGCCAGCCTTCTTCCCAATGATGACTGCACCTGGCCTGCCGTGCTGCGGCCCCGCCCACCCAGGTGTGCCCTGTGTGGGAGGTGGTGGCTGGGAGCTGCCCTATGGGGGGAGGGTCCCAGATGCAGCTGGCTTCGGTCCTCCCCTAGCCCTGGGGGGTGAGGGGTGGGGGATTGAGGGTTACCTGGATGGGGCTGCAGACGACTTTTGTGCTTGGTAACCTGGATGGCCAGAATACCAGGCCGACTGCTTTCCTCTGCCCCTTGGCCCAAAGCCCCATGCCCGCTGCCCAACCAGCTCGAGCTTTAAGCTCCTCTCCCACCAGCAGAATGATGGGTATGTGAACATCATGGATTAGTCCACCCAGAGCATTCTAATTTGTGAGGATGGAGCTGCAGGTAAATAAAGGCACCCTTTCCATAGAAACCCCTGCTCCACCCTCTGATAAGGGGCAGCTATTTACAGCATTAGGAGAAACACAGAAAAACACAAGAAATTTTAGAACTACTTCCTGCCCTGGGCCTGATAAGAAATGCAGGATTGGCGTGATTTCCTTTAAGCAGTGTTTACTTAATTTGGAACAAACACTGTGGTTGGAACAAATGGTTTTGAAAACATTCAAAGCAGTTTTTATTTAAGGGTGTTTAACCGAGATGTTTGCTTTGTCCTTGGGGGCTTAGTAAAACAAGCCACGTGATTCCTAGGAGATAAGCCATCAGATAAGTCGCTCTGTGGGGGAGACGGGAGGTCTCGAGCTGTGCTGACCCGTGGCTCTGTAGGATTTAACATGACTTCGTCCTCTCAGAAAGCCCTCCGCTCTCCGCACCAGTAAGGCATTTCGTTGTTAAAGGCTGACTGTTTTCCAAAGGAAACTCAAACCATCTTCTAAATAGAAAGTAAAAGTAATTTCAAAATAAACTTAAAGAACTCTTTGCTCATGGGGCTTCCCTGGTGGCTCAGCGGTGAAGAAACTGCCTGCCAATACAGGAGACGTGGGTTCGATCCCTGGGTTGGGAAGATCCCCTGGAGGAGGAAATGGCAACCCACTCCAGTATTCTTGTCTGGGAAATCCCACAGACAGAGGAACCTGGCAGGCTACAGCCCACAGGGTCCCAAAGAGTCAGACATGACTTAGCAACTAAACAGCAACACATTAGCTCATTTAATTGATAATTTTTTTAAGTTTAGTAGGAAAAAAGAAGGGGAGATCATCGTAAACAAAACATTTCCAGCATTGACATGTATAGAACAAAATTACAAACAAAATTATGGTCTTCTTTTCAGTCTTTGTTCTATCTATACTACTGATTAAAAAAAAAATAGGTATAATTATGCTGTACACAGTTTTGTAACCTTTTCCCACTTGAGATGTATATTCATATACTAACCATTACTTCAATGATGTTTTCGAGTAAGTGCTGTGGGCTCCAGACTTGAGGTGGACTTCAGGGCTGTCTGCCACACACACTACTCTGTCCACATGTGCGGGAGCCCTTCCCCAAGTGTGCAAGAGGATCGATGCCCACAGGTGCTTATGTGTCCAAATGCACGTCTTTTTCTTTCTTTCTTCCTCATATCTTTCTCTCTTGACCTGTGGTGCTAAATTGTTTTAAATAAGGGTGCCTGGTTAACACTTCTTTTAAAGAAAACCAATTTAAAAGGAGGGCTTCTGTGGTAGCTCAGATGGTAAAGAATCTGCCTGCAATGCAGGTAGACCCAGGTTCGTTCCCTGGGTCGGAAGAAACCCTGGAGAAGGAAACAGCACCCACTCCAGTATTCTTGCCTGGAGAATCCCATGGACAGAGGAGCCTGGCGGGCTACAGTCCACGGGGTCACAAAGAGTCGGACATGACTGAGCGACTAACACTTCCTTTCAATTTAAGAGGAAACAAATGGGGAGTGTTCTGAAATCGATGCCCGTGTGGGTTTTCAGGTTGCCTGTGGTGGAGAGCAGGTGACTTTAGCCGCTACCTGTGTTCAGCTGAACCCCTGAGGATCAGAAGTCAGTTCCTGCTACCTCCCCACACCCAGGACTCTTCATCCGGGGACTCAGCGCTCACTGAGTCTGATCAGAGTGATGTAGAACCGGGTACAGAGAGATGTATATAATCCTAAACATTTATAGCAAAGCCATGTGCTTCAGAAGCATCACGTGGTGTTGTTGCATCTGTGTATGTTTCCCGTTCCTGCAGGAGAGAGTTCTCCTGAGTTTGCTCATACTTAGTGGCCTGACTTTGCAGAGAACTTGCCGGATCCTTTGCCGGACAGGCCCACAAAGCCACCCTGTGCTGATTACGGGTTCAGTTTACACAGGATGTTCTCGGAGTCTGTGGTCCTCAGGCCAGGAGTCCGAGTATCGGGCAGGAGACTAGCGTCCTGGCTCCTGTGGGTGTGCCTGGTTTGGGGGCTCTTTTCAGGGCAGACAGGCACTCCCGGGGTCTCCTGAACAGTAGGGAAGGGCAGCTTCTTCAAGAGGCGGCTCTGTCCTATTCATAGAACAGGGTGAGGGCAGTAGGACAGGGCTATCAGAGAAAACAGCCCTGGCTCCTGGAGCCGACTGCAGAGCGGCCCCTGGGCATCTGGAGCACGTTCCCCCCGCTGCCCACTTGTTAGTCACTGGTTCTGGGAAGTGCTCTCTTCTCTTTGTTCATCTTTCCACAGTTTCCTGCCTTTCCTCCCTTTCTCTTTCTCAGTTCCTTGTGATTTCCTTACTTTATTGACAAACAAGCTAACAGAGGGACGTGGAAGGTGGCTTACGTGGGAACCAAGAGATGAAAATCCACCAGGCACCCTGCACGGTCCCCACACCAGGGCTTGGCCCCAGAATACCCTGAGGGCCCCGTGGGGTCCACGGAGGCTTTACTGTGGACGATGCTCTGCCAGCTCTGCCCGCCAGGCCGAAGGCAGGAAACGGGGGCAGCTACTGCAGGCAGAGACGCTCGGATGCAGGAGGAGAGCAGGGTGGCTTGTGCATCTGGCCTGGGGGTGGGGACCCTGGACAGAGCACCCAGCGTGCTCCAACTTCGTGCAGACGGCCCCCTGGGTTATCTGATACCACCTGCCACAGTCATTGCAGTTTTCATTATTACTCTGGACCCAGGAGGGGTAGGGAAGGGGAGATCCAGTCACATTGGTTGGAATCTTTTCCTAAAAACAGAAAGCTGCTCTCATTTCTTTGAAATGGTTTCCATCATACATAGTTAATCTGGGTGTTTTTTTTTTAACGCAGATTTGCTTCTAGGGTGAGCAACTGTTTTCTAAAGATACATTGAAAATCTGTCGTAGCAAATGGCTCATTTTCCAAGGATGTTGAGAAAACAGTGGGGCAGCTTCAATGTCTTGGCCTCTTTAGAGAAAGAAGTACTTGGTGAATGCAGCTGCTATTTCAAATATTTGCATTTCCTTAGCCCTAGCTTCATTAAAGTTAACAAAAATCAAGAAATTTTAAGAGAAAAATGTTTCTTAGACTCACGTGCTCTACATGCATGCTTTTCTCCCAATATAAAATGGCCAAATGTTTGTCAGCCATGCACTTGGTCCCACATAAAGAGAAGAAAAGCAAAGAACAGTCTGAGTGCTGTCCCCAGGTCCCTGGGCCATGTCCCCTGACCCTGGAGATGCTTTGAGAGCTCGTCTGCTGGCCGCAGTTTGGAGGCAGGGGAGTCCTGAACTGGAGGCGCCAAAGGCTTTGATCCAGCCCCTCAAGAACAGGAGCGGCTGATCATTACCCAGTCGGCTGTAAATCCAGCTCCTGGGCCTTTCTCTGCAGTCTCTTTTAGACATTTAAAGTCAATGAGCTGGTTTAAATATTTACTCACCGAGAAACAGGTTGTGGTTTATTAAAGGCCATCACTAAATTAAATGAGTGTTAGATTGAGTACAGTTTATTTAAAAAATATAAAATCTGGCAGGCCTGTTTCATTAAGTCATGGACTTTTGCAAAGGGAGCAGTGATTTGTGTGTGTACCCATTAAATGTTTAAAATAAAAAAGCGTGGCGTAAAGCGACCTCATGGTGCACGCCAGACCCAATGCGGAGACTGTCAGAGGTTCAGCTTAGCAACGACTCCGTCCCTCAGAGCCTAGCGTCTGTCCTCGGGAGGAGGTGTGTGAGCTCTGTCCTCTGGGCGCCACATTCCAAGGGCGACTGGAATAAGCGTAGCCGCACCCCCAGAAGGGGTCCTTTTGTCTCTAAAATGCGTGTGTATCCAGCCCCTTCGCACACCAGCTCTTGACCAGGAACATCATTGGGGGAGCATGACTTTGAGGAGGGAAAGAAGAGGAGAGCCCCAGGAGAGTTTAAAGCAGCAAGTGGGTCTTGAGTCCTGGAGGGCACCACTGTCCATGTGCTTCTCTCAGCCTGCACCACCCCGACATCACCGCCAAGAAGTGGCCACAGCAGAGAGGCAGGCCTGGACCCCCCAGTCGGCCCCACTTCTCCAGGCCAGTTCCTGGACCAGGAGTGAGGGCATTTTAATTTTAAACTTAAGAAAGAAATCAAAACGATACTTGAAGTGGAATCATCCTACTTGGAAAAGAGTTAGACCATACACAAAGCTGAGTGCTGAAGAAATGATGCTTTTGAATTATGGCGTCGGAGAAGACTCTTGAGAGTCCCCCAGATTCAAATCTGAAGAATAAGATAAAGGAAGTTTCTCTCTGACTTCTAATGCTCGTTAGCACTGAAAGGACATAACTGTCTTACCCTGTCATCTCCAAATTAATGCCAGCCAGTCTCTACGGGAGCTTGCTTTTGAGTCCTAGTCCCAATCCTTAACTTCCAGACAAGTTGTTTAGGTTGTCTGTGTCCCAGTCTTTCATGAACCAATTGAAGATTTTCACAGTTTTTAAAATTAATTTTACCTGTTTCTTTTATTTACTTTACCCGATGTTGGCTGTGCTGCGTCTTCACTGCTGCATGGGCTTTCTCCAGCTACCGCAAACGGGCTACTCTCTAGTTGAGGTGCGTGGGCTTCTCATTGTGGTGGCTTCTCTTGTTGTGGAGCACGGGCTGTAGGGAGAGAGGGCTTCAGTAGTTGTGACACATGGACTTAGCTGCACCATGGCATGTGGGGTCTTTCTGGACCAGGAATTGAACCTTTGTCCCCTGCATTGGCAGGCAGATTCTTAACCACTGGACCATCAGGGAAGAAGCCCTGAGCGCCTCTGTGCTCAGTCCTGTCTGACTCATCGTGACCCCATGGACTGTAGCCCACCAGGCTCCTCTGTCCATGGAATTCTCCAGGCAAGAATACTGTAGTGGGTTGCCATGCCCTCCTCCAGGGGATCTTCCCAACCCAGGGATCAAACTCCAGATTCTCACAATTTTAAAAGAGGAAATAAAGCCTTCGTTGAAGTCCTAAATCTGCACCACATTCCAAACCTCAAGACACGTGTGCTCTTTCTGACCTAACCCAGACTTGGGTTCTTCACCATAAGTTCTGTCAGCTGTAAGATTATGAATAAATTAAGAGCAAGGTTGATTCTGCTGGAACAGGGATGGCAAGAAACACAGTCTACATCCAGGTTTTCTCCTCAGTCTAGGCCCCACCATGCTAAACTGGGCAGAGATATACACATTTTTCTTTTCTTAGTAAGAAGTTAATGGGTTGAAGTCATTTGAGCTTTATTGTCTTAGAATCATTTCACAGTACTGCAGTGAGGTAAATAAGAATTATCCAATCTACTAATAACAGGGAAGCTGATGATTCCAGGAGCCAGTCCTTAGATGCAAGCATGCCAGTCTGGATGCTGCCTTCCCTGTGGATGAGGTCGAATGAACAAGGTTCCCTCCAAGGGAATGCAGAGTCCTAGGCCCCAGTGCAGCCTGGCACTGCAGGGGTTAAGCGGAGTCCTATTCAGGAACAAGGAGGGCAGGGGCCCAAGTCTCATGTCTTTGTTCCAGCTCCCAGATGGCAACCCCGTCCGTTAGTCGCAGTTGAGGCAAAAATATTTTTGAGCCTGTGTATCCTTCAGCACAGATGGTCGAGGCCGTAATAATGTGTTTCTTTTATGGTGTCTTTTCTGTTTCTTGGTGTGGAAGTTTCAAAGCTTCATTGTTCCATCGGTCAAATAAACACAGTGAGACCTTCAGGGACTGGGGGATAATAAAAAGAAGAAAAACATCCTTGAAAGCAGGAAAAAAAAATCCTTTTTATCATATCTACAGAGAAATGCCATAGACAAGCTGCTGTCATTTTGTGGCTTATGATTTTTTCAGTATTAATTATGACGTTTATCATAATTAAAGTACCAGACAGTTATTTATAATTCACCCACTGCCAAACGTAAAGTGACAAACTTGCCCTGGGCGTCACAGGTTTCCTCTGAATGGCACAAGCGGCAGAAGTCCTCAGTCGACCCTGTGGTTGAACGGTGGGCAGTGCTGGGTTCACCTCTCTGCCCCTCCAGCTGCTCTCCTGTGGCAGTCACCTGCTCTGCCCTTTCTTCTTTCTTTCTGTTCCCCATGAGGACATGCATGATCATATCTGGCTCGGTCCTGGCAGGGAATAGATCTCCAAGCCAAGTAGTCTGGAAGCAAGATTAAGAAGAGCAGAAACCAAGTTTAGTTAACTCATTGACCGAGTCTCTGCATCTGGGACCTGCAGCCCGGCTGGGAACAGGTCCCCAGCCAGGACTTTCCTGCCCAGGGCTATTTCTGCTCGCTGGGTTTGGCCTTCAGGATGCTCCCCCTGACCTCAACCGTCCAGGTCCCTTCCACCCCCAGGCCTCCCGGGACGCCTTTCCACCTTCTGGGAGCCTGAGGCCCTCATCCGTCATCTCAGCCCCTGTCTTAACACCCCTGCTGACCCCTTTGCCTGCCCGACCTCCTGTCACACTTGCTCCAGGCCCATCGCTGGGCCGCCGAGGGCCCTTGAATCCTGTTTTTGTTTGGTTTTATTGTTGCATTTCTGTTGGCACACCCAAGGACATACACATCTTAAAGCATAGAAGACTGTCTTGTCCATCTATAATTTTCTTTTGTCCCGCTGATAAAAAAATACAGCTGTTCAGTTCAGTGCCTTATGAATATGGTTAATTTTCATTTTCTGGATAGAAACGTTGACATTTTGTACTAAGAAATGAGATCCAAACCAAACCTGGGCTTCCCAGGTGACGCTCGTGGTAAAGAACCGGCCTGCCAATGCAGGAGACAATGAGACACGGGTTCGAGCCCCGAGCTGGGAAGATCCCCTGGAGGAGGGCATGGCAACCCATTCCAGTATTCTTGCCTGGAGAATCCCATGGACAGAGGAGCCTGGCGGGCTACTGTCCAAGGGGTCGCAAAGAGTCGAACACGACTGGAGTGACTTAGCATGCACACACACACAAACCAAATTTAAAGAAATGAAAAGCAGGAAAGCTTTCCCACTCCCGTTGGTAGCAGTCATGGACAGCAGCATGAGCATCCGTGGCCGGCATGTGCAGGGATGCAGGCCTGGCAGAGACACAGCTCGCTTCCCAGCTGCTCCTCGCCCCTCCGGCCAGCACCGCGCCGGGGCTCAGTGCACCCACCAGGGTGGGCTGTGTGCCCCTGGCCCCTCAGGGCTCTTGGCCAGCAACAGTGAAAGCTGGTGGCTTTCAGTCCACAGCAGCCACTGCTACAAACAGAGCAGCCCCAAAGGAACCGATTCCGGCAGCAGGGCGGGGTCTTTGGGGAGCAGGTGAGTGGGAACCAAGTAGAGGCTGGTGGGAGAAGAGGATAGAGACCTGGGGATATGGAAAGACAGCTTTCAATGCAGTGCACACCCTGCTGTATGAGAAGGGACATCCTGAAGTCATGATTTTCTGGCCATTGAAAGACAAAGTGCTCATTATTGTGGGCAGAGTGAGTGATGTTCCCGTGGCTTTACACTTTGGAACAAAACAGATCCCTCCTGGCGGATACCATGCTAGTCGTTAGGTGGCTGAGAGCCCGTCAGCTCACTAGACATCTCAGAGGTGTTCTCATGGGCGAGCGTGCAGTTGGTGTCAGATGGAACGGTGGGGACGCTTGGGTGGTACCGCACTCTCAGGAGGAAGCGATCAGCTGCCTGGGATTCTGTTCAAACACTACAGGGGCCCGTTTACGTAGTTGGATGAGGTTTATAGTGGAAACGCAGCCTCATTTGGATGGGGAACCAAGCCCTTGTCTACATACACCAGCGAGAGACTTGGTGACTTCCGCTCAATTTTTTAAAATCAGCTTTTGCAGCCATGCAGGTTAGTGATTGAAGTCAGAGAAAGTAATTGTTGTGTAGCTGTGTTGGTGAGAATGTGAGCCTGCCGCATTCCTCTGTAAGTTCACACCGTCAACTTATTGTAAACACACGCATCACCAACTTCCTGACCCTGAAGTGTCCCCAGGTGGGAATAAAAGTGACGCAGGTAAAAGGTCACACGTTAAGACGAAACATCCCCGACACTGGGGGGAATTTCCCATTAGTCAGTGTGTCTTTCTGGTTGTAAATGCTGAGTTGGCCAGGTGGTGGTCCAGCCTGCTTCCTCTTCTCTATCTCCCCTTCACCCCTCTTCTTCTCAGATAGAAGGGTCTCTCTTCCCACGCTGAGACCCACGGCTTTGAAGAGGCACACTGAGCCTCACCATCCACCCTCAGGAATGAATTAAGTCAAATTTCCTTGTCCACAAAGGCAGTTATCACACATTCATGGAACTGGCCTTTTTTTCTGCTGTAATCTCACAGTGAGGCCAACCATCTAAATATTGGCAGTAGAACCAGGCATATATATACATGAGAAAGTAGTTTTCAGATAGTCATTTCTATTAATCATCTTCTATCAAATAGCCTTACAAATAGCTGAAGCTAAAGAAGAGAAGCAAAAGGCAAAGGAGAAAAGCAAAGATTTAGCCATTTGAATGCAGAGGTCCAAAGAATAGCAAGGAGAGAAAAGAAAGCCTTCCTCAGTGATCAATTCTAAGAAATAGAGGAAAACAATAGAATGGGAAAGACTAGAGATCTCTTCAAGAAAGTTAGAGATACCAAGGAAATATTTCATGCAAAGATGGCACAATAAAGGACAGAAACGGTATGTACCTAACAGCAGCAGAAGATATTAAGAAGAGGTGGTTAGAATACACAGAAGAACAGTACAAAAAAGATCTCCATGACCCAGGTAACCACAATGGTGTGATCACTCACCTACAGCCAGACACTCTGGAATGTGAAGTCAAGTGGACCTTAGGAAGCATCACTATAAACAAAGCTAGTGGAGGTGATGCAATTTCAGTTGAGCTATTTCAAGTCCTAAAAGATGATGCTGTGAAAGTGTTGCACTCAAAATGCCAGCAAATTTCTAAAACTCAGCAGTGACCACAGGACTGGAAAAGGTCTGTTTTCATTCCTATCCCAAAGAAAGGCAATGCCAAAGAATGCTCAAACTACCATGTAATTGCACTCATCTCTGCTGCTGCTAAGTCACTTCAGTCGTGTCCAACTCTGTGTGACCCCATAGACGGAAGCCCACCAGGCTCCCCCATCCCTGGGATTCTCCAGGCAAGAACACTGGAGTGGGTTGCCATTTCCTTCTCCAATGTGTACATGCTAGCAAAAGAATGTTCAAAATTCTCCAAGCCAGGCTTTAATAGTATGTGAACCGTAAACTTCCAGATGTTCAAACTGGATTTAGAAAAAGCAGAGGAACCAGAGATCAAATTGCCAACATCCGTTGGATCATCAAAAAAGTGAGAGTTCCAGAAAAATGTCTACTTCTGCTTTAATGACTAGGCCAAAGCCTTTGACTGTGTGCATCACAACAAACTGGGAAATTCTTAAAAAGAGATGGGAATACAAGACCACCTTACCTGCCTCCTGAGAAATCTGTACGCAGGTCAAGAAGCAACAGTTAGAACTGGACATGGAACAACAGACTGGTTCCAAATTGGGAAAGGAGTATGTCAAGGCTGTATATTGTCACCCTGCTTATTTAACTTATATGCGGAGTATATCATGGGAAATGACAAGCTGGATGAAGCACAAGCTGGAATCAAGATTGCTGGGAGAAATATCAATAACTTCAGATATGCAGATCTTATGGCAGAAAGTGAAGAAGAACTAAAGAGCCTCTTGATGAAAGTGTAAGAGGAGAGTGAAAAAGTTGGCTTCAACATTCAAAAAACTAAGATCATGGAAGTGAGTCCCAACACTTCATGACAAATAGATGGGGAAACAATGGAAACAGTGAGAGACTTTATTTTTGGGGCTCCAAAATCATGGCAGATGGTGACTGCAGCCATGAAATTAAAAGACGCTTGCTCTTTGGAAGAAAAGTTATGACCAACCTAGACAGCATATTAAAAAGCAGAGACATTGCCAACAAAGGTTCATCTAGTCAAAGCTATGGTTTTTCCAGTAGTCATGTGAGAGTTGGACTGTAAAGAAAGCTGAGCACTGAAGAATTGATGGTTTTGAACTGTGGGGTTATAGAAGACTCTTGAGAGTCCCTTGGACTGCAAGGAAATCAAGCCAGTCAATCCTCAAAGAAATCAGTTCTGAATATTCATTGGAAGGACTGATACTTTGGCCACCTGATGGGAAGAACTGACTCATTGGAAAAGACCCTGATGCTGGGAAAGATTGAAAGTGGGAAGAGAAGGGGATGACACAGGATGAGATGGTTGGATGGCATCATCAACTCGAGCTCTGGGAGTTGGTGATGGACAGTGAGGCCTGGCGTGCTGCAGTCCATGGGGTCCTAAAGAGTCAGGCGCAACTGAGCAACTGAACTGAACTGACCTGATCTTCTATCAATGCCCTCTTTTGGATATAACTTAAATTTATGACACTATTTATGTTTAATGTCTATTTGTATTTATCTGTCACTAAGTTGGTAATGGGGCTTCCCTGGTAGGTAAGCTCGTAAAGAATCCTCCTGCAATCCAGGAGACCCCAGTTCAATTCCTGGGTTGAGAAGATCCCCTGGAGAAGGTATAGACTACCCACTCCAGTATTCTTGGACTTCCCTGGTAGCTCAGTAGGTAAAGAATCTGCCTGCAAGGTGGGAGACCTGGGTTCAATCCTTGGGTTGGGAAGATCCCCTGGAGGAGGGCATGGTAACCCACTCCAGTATTCTTGCCTGGAGAATCCCCATGGACAAAGGAGCCTGGCAGGTTATAGTCAATAGGGTCACAAAGAGCTGGACATGACTGAAGTAATTTAGCATGCATGCATGCACATGTAGGTAATAAGTCCAAACCATGGTCTTAGTGTTCAAGAAAAGAGAAGAGAAAGAAGCATACTGTTTTCATGTATTCATCCCAAATCCTGTACAAACACTACTTAATAAAAGCCTTTGAGGAAGACTTAGAAATCTTGGACAAACATCATAGTCAGTTGTAACTCTCGCCTGGAGTCTCATTTACTCAGAATTTCCCAACAGTGTCTTTAAGGAGCAGCGAGTACAGGTCCTATGGCTTGTCTGCCATGTCCCTCCTGCTCTGTATTCTCCAAGCTGTCTTTGTGCCTGACCATTAATATTTTTCTGTTTTGCCTGAAGTTTTTTCCTACAGGCTCTTCTTAGTAATAACTTTACCATTTTATTCACAATATTCCAAGAGGTTGACTTATTTTGCTTGTGGTTGCTTATTCTTATGCAGCATTGCTTAATGGTACTTTGGACAATGGCATGGCAGGAGGGACCCTTTGAGACACTTAGATAAAAGTAGTGGCAGCTGTGTCTTTTGTAAGAAACGAACCTAAACGTCTGAGGAGAATTATGTTGGTTTGCCTTCACTTTCCTGCCCTCCAGGGCCGTGTGATGAGGACACAGGCTATCCCATCAGGGTGCTCAGCGGCCTGCCTGCTACATAGGTGGTTTCACTTGGTTTAAGAGACCATCCAGATTCTGCCATAGTAACAATTAGAATATAATGTCTGATTCTGAATAATAATAGGAGAAAGGATGGCTAACTCAGGAAGTTGGCTGTGGGAGGTACCAGGATGACCCTCTGTGTGCATCACTTCCTTCAGGTCTCACAGACCTTCAGGTGGATACTTTTATTTCCTGGTTTTACTGATAAGGACACTGAAGTCGTCATTTGCTGATTGGTGACATAGCTAGTAAGTGGTTGGGCCAGGATTCAAACCCAGAATTCTGACAACAAAGCTCTTAACCAAGAGTGTGCAGCACTTTACAGTATATTTTAGAGCCAGGAAAAGAGTGAAGGAAAAAAGGATAAAGACCCCAGATGTCCGTGTGCCTCACTTGGACCAGTGGAGGGAAGCTTCTGCCTATCCTTTTTAAATTTGAGCTCTGGTCCTTCAGCAGCAAAGTGCTTACATTCATCAGCCTACAGCACTTCCAGTTCAAGCAACAGCCCCTGACGGGCTACCCAGGAGAAAAAGCCGCATGTTTGCTATTTTAATTTTCACTCAGTAGAATCAGGTTTGTGTAAACACAACATGCGTGAGCTCTCCACATATGAGCCGATTACCACTAGGCTCTGCTAGTTGTTTGTTATTCTGTACTTTAACTTATCCGAAGGGCCACTGCCACTGTCTCCTGCTCCACTATCAGGAGGCCTGCTCAAGTATGTTAGTCGCTCAGTCATGTCCGAAACTTTTTTTGACCCCGTGAATTGTAGTCCATCAGGCTCCTCTGTCCATGAAATTCTCCAGTCAAGAATACTGGTGTGGGTTGCCATTCCCTTCTCCAGGGGATCTTCCCTACCCAGGGATTGAACCCAGGTCTCCCCCATTGCAGACAGATTTTTTACCATCTGAGTCACCAGGGAAGTCTCAGGAGACCTAATCATAAGCAGTTGTTTTTCTGTGTAATCAAAATACTGATATTGCATTCTTGTCTTTAACCCTTTGACTGGTAATAACATTCTGTCACTTCCAAACTCTTAACAGTCAATTACCTCATTTCAGCATTTGGTCCAATCACTTCATGGCAAATAGATGGGGAAACAGTGGAAACAGTGACAGATTTTATTTTGGGGGCTCAAAAATCAGTGCAGATGGTGACTGCAGCCATGAAATTAAAAGATGCTTGCTCCTTGGAAGAAAAGTTATGACCAACCTAGACAGCATATTACAAAGCAGAGACATTACTTTGCCAACAAAGGTCCATCTAGTCAAAGCTATGGTTTTTCCAGTAGTAGTGTGGGAGTTGGACTGTAAAGAAAGCTGAGCTCTGAAGAATTGATGGTTTTGAACTGTGGTGTTATAGAAGACTCTTGAGAGTCCCTTGGACTGCAAAGAGATCCAACCAGTCAGTCCTCAAGGAAATCAGTCCTGAATATTCATTGGAAGGACTGATGCTGAAACTCCAATACTTTGGCCACCTGATGGGAAGAACTGACTCATTGGAAAAGACCCTGTTGCTGGGAAAGATTGAAGGCAGGAGGAGAAGGGGATGACAGAGGATGAGATGGTTGGATGGCATCACTGACTTGATGGACGTGAGTTTGAGTAAGCTGTGGGAGTTGGTGATGGACAGGGAAGCCTGGCATGCAGCAGTCCATGGGGTTGCGAAGAGTTGGACACGACTGAGTGATTGAGCTGACCACTGACTAAGTTAAGATATTCTAAGAGCAAAGATAAAGTTGGAGATAAAAACTAATGAGCATGTGGTTTAAAGAAGTTTCTGCTTTTCTAAACACATACCTCTTCTAGGGTAAGGAATTCAGGAAAAGATGTTTTCATAAAAGCTTTCCAAAAGGCAATAAAGGGCTTTGATTCATATCACTAGTGTTTTCATTGTAAGATTTGGACTTTCCGTCTTTAATTCAAAAGATAATAATGGAATAATTGGATCCATTTTGGAGTATTGGCTATAATCATATCTTTTTTAATGTCTCATAATACAGAGTAATATTTATTAATAATCTAAATTGCTCCCAGGTGGCACAGTGGTAGAGAACCTGCCTGCCAATACAGGAGACATGAGTTCAGTCCCTGGGTTGGGAAGATCCCCTGGAGAAGAAAATGGCAATCCACTCCAGTATTCTTGCCTGGGAAATCCCATGGACAGAGGAGCCTAGTGAGCTGCAGTCCATGGGGTCAGAAAGAATAGGATATAACTAAGCAACGTGAGCACTTGCACTTACAAAAGAAAGACTCTGTGTATAAGATTGTGAGAATAGACAAAAATGTGAAGGACATGTATGCTTTCAATTTAAGAGTGAATAGAATTATGTCCACCACCCTCCCCATCTTCAGCTTCAAGAAGAGCAGTTTGCATTTTTTCATGTTTTCCTCCCAACATGCATGGTAAAGGCTGAGAATAGCAATTGGGCAGCGGTGGGCAGGCAGCCCAAGAGGGAAACAGAAATTGATGGAGGCAGAATGGCAGATGGAGTGAGGGCTCAGAAGTCCTCCGTGGGAGTCTTTCGCTCTCCTGCTCTCAGCAACCTGGGGAGCCACCATCCCATAGTCTCATAATCAGGGACCCATCCTGACATCGTGGGGTACCCCGGGTTTCTTTGGTTCCGTAGCCTTGCGGCTTTTACATATTGCTTTATTTATCCTTGGTGATTCACCCAACTTGAGCAATTGGGAAGCAGAGACACAAAAGTTTACTTCTCAGAAGCCGGCTCTGCTTATAATAGAACTGTATTTATGAATCATCTGTATTAGTATTAAAAGAAAGCAGAGTGGAGGCCGCCTCGGGGTTCTGCCTTGATTCACTTGAGTTTAAATCATGAAAGGACTAGTAACTGGGGTAGTGCCCGAGAGGGAACTTGAAAGAAGGAATCAAGCTCAGAAGTTCTGTGTTTATAAACAGATGTTACAGCATTGCTCAACAAAGGAAAAATGTTTGCCTAGCCATACTGTTTTTGATATGCTCTTAAGTTCAAAAAGGAAAATAAATTTAAAAAAAAACACACAGTTTAGGGCATTAGCTTGGAAACTCAGCACTCAGAGCATGTTTGAAAAGCAGCCTGACAAGATGAACTTTTGGTTTTACTTGCACACAACTGGCTGCCCCAGATCCAGTTGTAAGAAGGTGGTCTGGCCAGTGCTTACCAGGCTCAGATTCTGGTAAACAGAGACATCAAGTTGAATAGTTTGGGTGAAACTTCAAAAGTAAGGTCAGAATGATTCCTTTTTTAAAAAGAAAAAGATACAAATCCTCATATAATCCTTTTTACCATTCATCTGAAAAATGATGCTTTCTTAATTAAATAATCTTGCTTCTTGATTAATTTAAATAATCTTGCTTCTTGATTAATTTAAATAATCTTGCTTCTTGATGAATAAAATCTTGCTTATATCTTGATTACTGTTTTGTTGTAAACTCCCGTTGAGTTTTGCTCCTCTTATTTTACTTAGTGATATTGTATTTCAAAATCACATTTTAGTTTCATTTTGATCAGATGGTTTGTTTTTCTGATCTTCAGTTGTATGAAAGTGAAAGTGTTAGTTGCTCAGTCATGTTGGACTCTTTGTGACCCCAGAGACTGTAACCCACCAGACTCGTCTGTTCATGGGGATCCTCCAGGCAGGAATACTGGAATGGTTGCCATGCCCTTCTCCAGCCCGAACGAGGAATAGAACCCCATTCTTCCCCACTGCAGGCAGATTCTTTACCATCTAAGCCACCAGGGAAGCCCATATTTAAGGAACCATTGCCAAATCCAAGGTCGTGAAGATTTTACCCTATGTTTTCTCATTTTTAAGGTAGAGTTTAGAATGTCCATATTGATTAAGGCACATTTAAGAGAAGATTGGAGAGTCCCTTGAATTGAAAGAAGATCAAACCAGTCAATCCTAAAGGGAATCAACCCTGAATATTTATTGGAAGGACTGATGCTGAAGCTGAAGTGCTAATACTTTGGCCACCGATGCGAAGAGCCAGCTTATCAGAAAAGACCTTGATGCTGGGAAAGACTGAAGGCAAAAGGAGAAAGGGGTGGCAGAGGATGAGATGGTTAGATAGCATCACTGATTCAGTGGACATGAACTTGAGTCAACTCCAGGAGATAGTGGAGGACAAGGAAGCCTGGCGTGCTGCAGTCCATGGGGTTGCAGAGTCAGACACGACTTAGCAACTGAAGAACAACAACAGAAGCGAATCATATCTTAAGTAATTTTGAAAGTTGCCTGTCTCCATCTTGTACATGCCACTCTAGCACATTTAGTATTGGTATTCATCATGCTCTTCAAGCCAGTCAAACTTGGGATCCCCAACATTTGTGTGTCAGTAATGTAAGGTGTGAAACTAGCAGATTCAGTAACGACCTGCTTCATCATCACCACACTGGACATCTAGATGCCATTCGGGTTGGGCTTACAGGATGGGGAGTGGCGAAGATTCCTGGCCCGAGTCTTCTAACAGCAGAGATGTGGAAGGGAGGAGAAGATCCCCAGGAGACCAGCTGTTGACTGCAGACCGCTGCCACTGGCCTGGTGGTGGTGGTGGAACTGGGGGCAGCCGTGGTGTCCTGGGAGTTCTCAGAGTTGTCTGATTTGAACAAATCTGCCTGGGTGGGAGCAAAACCTGCAGCAGTAGCCCAGTCCAAGCCTGCCCACCACCACTGCCCACACCTGCCCCAAAGGCACATGCACATCTCGCTGGGTGTGCGGAGAACCGCTGGCTCAGGGCGGGCACTCGCAAGGATGCCTACTAGTGTATTGAGTGCTTTTATTATAAAAGGATGTTGGGTTTTGTCAAGTGCTTTTTAAGCATTGCTGTCCGCTGTGGGCCCATTGTTGTTTAGTTGCTCAGTCATGTCCGACTCTTTGTGACCCTATAGACTGTAGCCCACCAGGCTTCTCTGTCCATGGGATTCTCCAGGCAAGAATCCTGGAGTGGGTTGCCATCTCCTTCTCCAAAGGATCTTCTCGACCCAGGGATTGAACCCAAGTCTTCTGCACAGGTGGATTCTTTACCTTCTGAGCTACCAGGGAAGTGCTTTTTAAAGCATAATTGAGACGATTAGTGTGGTTTTTTTGTCCCTTTCATTTTTTTTTATCACAGGTTACGTTGATTTTGGTATGAGCCATCATCATTGCCTTCCTGGGATGAATCCCACTTGGCTGTGATGTTTAATCCTTGAATATGCACTGACTTTCATTTGGTACGTTTTTGTTGAGGGTTTTTGCATCTGTACTTGTCAGAAATCTTGATCTGTAGTTTTCTCCCCTTATAGTGCCTTTTTCTGGCTTTGGTATCAGGATAATATTAGCCTCATAGAATGAGTTAGGATGTATTCTTTCCTCTTCACTTTTTGCAAGAGTTTGAGAAGGATTGGTATTAATTTTTCTTTAACTATTTGGCAGAATTCACATGAAGGCATCTGGTTCTGGGCTTCCCTTTGTCAGGAGGTTTTTAATGACTGAGTCCATCTCTTTGTTGTGGTCTGTTTTGATTTTCTGTCTCTTCTATGTCAGTTTCATTGGCTTGTGTATTTCTAAGAATGTCTTTTTTATCTAGTTATCCAATTTGTGATACCTTTGTTCATGGTGTTCGCTTATAACCTTTTTATTTCTGTAAAGTCCATAGCAATGTCTGCTCCTTCATTGCTGATTTTACTTACTCGAGTCTTCTCCCTTTTCTCCTCTGTCAATCTACTTACTCGAGTCTTCTCCCTTTTCTCCTCTGTCAATCTAAGTTTCGTCAATTTTGTTGATCTTTTCAAAGAACTAACTTTCAGTTTTATTGCTTCTCTCTGTAGTTTTTCTCTATTTATTTGTCTCTGTGCTAATCTTTATCATTTCCTTCCATCTGCTAGCTTTTGGTTTAGTTTACTCTTATTTTTCTAATGTAATAAAGTTAAACATTAGATTGTCGATTTTAGATCTTTTTTAGTATAGATATTTACTGCTATGAATTTCCCTCTAAACACGTCTCTTGCTGTATCCCATAAGTTTTGATATTTTGTTTTTTATTCTTATTCATCTCAAAGTGTTTTCTAATTTCCTTTGTGATTTCTTCTTTGACCCATTGATTATTTAAGAGTAGATTATTTATCTTCTGCATATCTTTGAACTTACCAGTTTTTCTTCTGTTACTGATTTCTAGTTTAATTCATTTGTGGTTGGAAAAAACACTTTGTATGATTTTAGTCTTTTTAAAGAAGACTGCATATTCTGCAGTTGTTGAGTACTTCCTATTATTCTTAGAATAGAATTCAAGCCCCTCACTATGGTTTAAATTCCTACAAGTACTGATCCTGACTAGCTTCTCTGGCACTGTCTCCCTCCACTCTTCTCTTGGTTTGTTCAGGAATTGTTTTTTTTTTTTTCCTGACTCATTAATTAACGTAATGCTCTAGGGTAATGATGTTAAGCATGTGAGTGACTGACTAATATAATGCCTTAGTGAAAGAACACTAATATATACCTTTTGATAGCATGCAGAGCCATTGTGTGTATCTTTGTGAAAAGTTTAAAAGTGTATGGAGAAAGATTGAACATGGACGTTCACAGCAACATTATTCACAATAACCAAAAGGTGGAGACAACTCAGATGTCCACCATCTGATGAACAAATAAACAAAACATGGTCCATCCATCCAATGAAATGTTATTCAGTCGTAAAAAGGAATGAAGTTCTGTTGCATGCTGATATAGATGACCTCGAAAACTTTCTGCTAAGTGAAAGAAGACAGACACAGAAGGTCATGTAACATTTTATGGTTCCTTTTATAGGAAATATCCAGAATAGGCAAATTCAGACACACAGCAAATTAGTGCTTGCCAGGATGTGGTGGTGGGGAAATAGGGGATGGGGCATGCCTACTTCATGGGTTGGGTGGGGGTTTCCCCTCTAGTGGTGATGGTTATATAACATTGTGAATGTACTCAGTGTCACTAAGGGTAAAGTTTATGTTATGCATATTTCACCACAGTGAAAGAATTAATCCAGTTTAAAATCTTTTTTTCCCTGTGCAGAAGGAAGCTCTCCTTTTCCAACAATGTTTATTATCAGTATCGAAAAACAAACCACATTGTTCAAAGACCAAAGTTTAAAATGAAAAATAAGTAAAATGATTAAGACTCACTCTTTTACATGACATTACATCCAGTGTCAGAGAGCTTGGTATAAAATGGACTTTAAAAAAAATCCAACTATTTTGTTTATTGGCAGACTGTTCTGTGTTACATCTGGAATTCATATGTTGAGTGTTACCGTAGATATTTTTGTTTAACCAGTTTGGATGAACAAGATAAAGCTTACACTCCAGCCCTGTATCCTTGCCTCAGTTAAGATTGCAAAATGCTCTTTGTTAATATATTTTTTGATTAAAGAACATAGCTAGAAATCGATCCGTCACGTTCTGGTCTTGTTATACAGATACTCAACATGAGTTTTCCTGGTGGTGGTTGTGGTGATGAAAGAGCACAGAAAATAATGAATTGATTTGTTGTTTACTTGAAAAAAATATGCAAGTCAAAGATAAACATGTTACTGAAAATTATTAGAGAATGTCTGTTTATCTTCCAGAACTAATTGTCACTTGAATTACTCATGACAAAACACAGCCACCAACAAGTGAAAATGTTTACATGTCCGATTATGTTGGAGCTTCCATGTCACATAGCATGCAACCTGATGTTTAATTTTCTTCTGTGAACTCTCTGATGAAAACACAATGTGTTAGTGAAATCTTAAACATGGAAGCCCAGACAGATAGCATAATTAGTTCACATAAGACAGTTCATATCCTTCCCTACTCTGTTTAATACTCATCTAGTTATACTATTGGAGAAGGAAATGGCAACCCACTCCAGTGTTCTTGCCTGGAGAATCCCAGGGATGGGGGAGCCTGGTGGGCTGCCATCAGTGGGGTCGCACAGAGTCGGACACGACTGAAGTGACTTAGCTTAGCAGTTATACTATATAGACCTTAACAAGAACGTTTTTTAAAAATAAATTTAAAGAGTCATATGTTCTTTTTCACTGCGATTAAACGCAATAGCCTCTTTAATCTTGGGGATAAGAGAGATTGGACTTGTGAAGCTCTGTTTGTATTTTAAATTAGGTCAAGTCGTATTGTATATATTAGCTAATTAACTAGGATTTACTGGTCTGTACAAAATTTGAATAATAGTCTTTCACACTCTTGTTTTTTTTTTTTTTCTGTAAACAATACTGTTGGAATGTTGGGAGGAATATAGCATGATTTTTTATTAAGAGCATATATTTTAGAGTTGGACAGATCAGGCCTAAATCTTGATTCAACCGCCTGATGGTTGTTTAAGTGAAAACCCATTTCTAGATTTGTAGAGACACCTTCATCTATAAGACCCTTGCTGTGGAGGATTGTCATGACATTTTGAAGGTGGGCGACACGGGGCCAGTCCTCTGCAGGTATTTGATGTGTGGTCTCTGCGATAAGGTTGATGGTAATTTGGATGATTTTCTACCAAAGATATTCAAGGTCTCCTGTTGTTAGCAGATCTCTAAATAATCTCGTCATTTTTTCCATCTCCCTGTGTCGTTTCAGGGAGTGCTCAAATTGTTTAGTCGTGTCTGACTCTTTGGTTTTTCCAGGTGGTGCTAGTGGTAAGAAACCTGCTTGCCAATCCAGGAGACATTAGAGATGAGGGTTCGATCCCTGGTTTGGGAAGATCCCCTGGAGGAGGGCATGGCAGCTCAGTCCAGTATTCTTGCCTGGAGAATCCCGTGGACAGAGGAGCCTGGCCGACTTTTCTGGCTCCTTTGGTTAATTTACAATGGACATGAGTTTGAGCAAACTCCAGGAGACAGTGAAGGACTGGGAGGCCTGGTGCACTGCAGTCCGTGGGGTTACAGAGTCAGACACGACTTAGTGACTGAACATCAACAACTGGACAGGTGGTCCACCAGAGAGAATCTGAAGGCCAGTGTCTAGTTCTCAAGCTGTCTCATTTTGATGACAGATTTGCCAAAGCCTAGTGTTGACTGGAGCTTGGTTACTTGACGGAAAACTTAAGCTACAGGGCCCAGTCTCACGCTGAAGTAAACCATTTTCTCACAAACATGAATCAACCTCACGGTTTGGTTGCAATAAGCAATACTCAAGTTTCCCAAGTTACTTACCATTCATTGTAGCCCACACTTTTACTTGCATTAGAGATAAATTCCTATTCGTGTGTTTATTTGTCACTATTTACACAGCTGTGTTTGTTTATATTCATACATCCTCTCATGAACTTGCCCACTTATAGAGGATGTTTCGGATTTAGGTTTCATCTCTATCAGGTCCAAGGTATAATGTTGATGTTCTGATCTTTTTAACTTGCTGTGTGGTGAACATCGAATGTGTGCCATTTGATTGTGACATTATGTCTGCATAACTAGAAGCAATTTTTTTATGAGTATTAAACATATTTGCCAACAAATATCCTTTAAAAGGTATGATTGGATTATGATTCTTATTCATCCAGGTCCAAGTCATATGGTATTTGTGCCTTTCCCAGTGACAATGAGAAACACGTATCAGGGTGGCCCATAGTCATGGAGCCCAGATACACCAAGACTCAACATCCCCAAATGATCGTTCTTATTTTTGTTCCGGCTGTCATGTTTTTATGGTTCAGTATCTCAACCCTGATGTTTCTCTGTGGCTCTGGCCTTGGGGATCATGGCCAGGGAAACCCAGCCACAGTGCAAACCTGA
Organism: Moschus berezovskii; assembly: GCF_049115385.1. Lineage (NCBI taxonomy): Eukaryota > Metazoa > Chordata > Mammalia > Artiodactyla > Moschidae > Moschus > Moschus berezovskii. Next base: position 52,234,928 of record NC_142472.1, read on the forward strand.
ATTTAGGGGTGAGGATAGGGTGGTCCTGTGTGGCGAGGGACAGGGGGAAAGTCCCAGGTGTTCCAGGTGGGATTTAGCGCCTCACAGCTCAGATGCTGGTGGCAGCCCGGCGACTCTAGAGCTGCTGAGTCTATCACGGTCAGCGGTAGCCACACAGGTGAACAGGCCCTCAAAACAAGCTCCATCCAGACAGAGATGTATTGTCAGTGTGAGGTCATGGTGGTGTTAGCTTTTTTTCCTCCAAAACATGGGTGTTATTCAGTACTGTAACAGCGTCAGTGTTAAAATAAAGTATAATAATAATGTTCACTGTCTCAGAACGTGGGGGTCCACAGTGAGGTTGTGAATAACCCAGTTCCTTATTTGCCCCTAAAGTTGCCTTCCAGAGCACACCTCAGTTCAGCCTGCTTAAAACTGTGGAGAGTCTTAATTCCAATTTGCAGAATATTAAGTGCTTGCTCTGTGCCCTATGCTGCCGGGTGCTGGGGAGACAGAACATGATGACAGACCCCCATCTGGCAGACAGTCTGGTCTGGTGGGCCTGAGGACATGTGTGTCGGGGTGGCACATGGTTGCTGCTGTGGAAACACAGGAGAGCTGCAGGTGGAAGTGCAACATTCCAGCCATGTCCCGGGTGGAGGGAGTGTGTGAGCCGCCTCGCACACCTTCCCTCCTCAGCCCGGCTTCTGGGGTCTCACTGATGTTGCACGAAGGGCCCTGCAGGGGACCCCGCATGCGGTGTGCACATCTGAGTCTCCTGGGTGGTGAGGATGTGAGAATTCCATTCCCATGGTTTTCAGGTACCAGCAAGGTCAACCTGGTGAGGATCCCGTCCACGGCCTCCAGCCCGCGGGACACGGCCCTGGCGGCCGTCATCTGCAGCGCCCTGGCCACCGTGCTGCTGGCCCTGCTCGTCCTCTGTGTCATCTACTGTAAGCGGCAATTCGTGGAGAAGAAGCCGAGCTGTAAGTCCTGAGCGCTTGCTGTGTCTTGGCATCCTGCTGAAGGGTGTTGATCATCATCATTGTCCTCCAAGTGTCCAACGAGGGCCTCAGAGGAGCGTCTGGCTGCAGCCATGGGGACAGAGAACACGTGCAAGCAGGCCTCCCAGGGGAGGCGCTAAGGGTGCGGCCGAGGCATGGCATCACCTCACAGGGGCCTGAGGAGGCAGGGCCGCCCCCACCCTCCACAGAAACACAGTTCGTTCTAAGTTCTGGCAACACAAGGGACCCCCATCTCGAGCTTTCTTGACCGATTGTTTCCTTTCTCTGCCTTTTTGTAAGAAGAAGTATTTTAAAATGTGAACCACAGCTGTCCTTTCCTCCCAAACTGCAGAAGCTGGGGTGGTTCTGGTCACGCTGTGATGTTCCCGGGCTTCCCCTGGGGAACTTGTCTCGCTGACCGAGTTCTCGGCTTCCGCAGGGTCCCTGAGGGCACAGGACCTGCAGTACAACGGCTCTGAGCTGTCCTGTTTCGACAGACCTCGGCTCAGCGCCCCTGCGCCCCGCGCCTGCTGTCAGCGCCTGCGGGACTCGGCGCAGACCTGCGGTAAGTTCAGAGCTTGGGGTCCACTAGGAACACAGGCCCGAGGCCGCAAAGAGCACTCCTGCTCTGTTTTCCAGTTAAAGCTAATTGAGTTCAGTCATTCTCCCTCGTCCCCAGAGGTTTGGGGTGTTGTGCGTCTTAAGTATTAATATCAACTAGAAAAGAAGCATCTCATTAAAATTCTAGGATTTCTCAGTAACTTTTAAAACATGTTTGCCTTCATTTTGGTGTCAATTGATTTAAAGTAATGTGAGCCTTTTGTAGAGTAGGGTTGTCTGTCTCCTTTCTTGTCTGGTGGGTTCAAAGTGAAGCTGCACATGGCTGTCTTAGAGTCTTTCTGGATTTCTTTTTCTTTTAACTAGTTGATTTATTTATTCTTGGCTGTGCTGGGTCTTGGTTGCGGGGTGGGCTTTTCCCTGGTTGTGGCGAGCGAGGGTTAATCTCTCCTTTGTAGTGTGCGGGCTTCTCATTGCATTGGCTTCTCTTGTTGTGAAGCAATGACTCTAGGGCTCATGGGCTTCAGAAGTTGGGGCCCCCAGGCTCTAGCGCACAGGCTCAGTAGTCGGGGGGAACAGGCTTAGTAGCTCCGTGGCATGTGGGATCTTCCCAGACCAGGGATCAAACCCATCTCTCCTGCATTGACAGGTGATTCTTTACCACTGAGCCACCAGGGAAGCCCTGGATTTCTTACAGAAGAGGGAGGAGGGAGACCTGTGACAGGGTTTTCCACAAACCAGTGTTGCTTCTGGGATTATTGACAGAGATGGAAGTTAAGGGAAGTCCAGGCAGACCCCAGAGACACTGGGGTTTGGTTCCAGACCACTGCAGTAAAGAGAATATTGCAATAAAGTAAGTCATGGGACATTCTGGGTTCCCCAGTGCATATAACATTGTCTTTATGTAGTATATTAAGTGCGCAATAGCATCATGTCCTAAAAAATAACATACACCTTAATTTAAAAATAATTCATTGCTGAAAAATGCTAACCATCATCTGAGCCTTCAGTGAGTCATACTACAATAGTCACATCAAGGTCCCCTGAGCACAGACCATCATAACAAATATAATAATAATGAAAAAGATTGAAATACTGTGAGAATTACCAAAATGGGACACAGAGACCCAGAGAGAGAGCAGACAGTGTAGGAACAATAGTGGCCCTAGGTTGTGAGACTCGGGACTGCCACAGACCTGCACTGCGGGAAGAAGCAGTAATTGTCAGGCACGATACAGCCAGGTCCGCCTGTCATTCAGGTGGACTGAGGTTTCTAACATGGGCAAAAGTCGGCAAAGGAACACTAGCTTATGCTTAACTTCCTGCCCCATCCCCACGACCTCACCTCCTCTGCAGGGCATAATCAAGGTGGCCGCAGCCCTTCCAGAAGCCTGCCCTCTGCCCGCTCCCTCCTCCTCCTGTGTGTCCCCTGCACCTGTGGACACAGCACCTAGCAGCGTGTCGTCTCCTCCAACCGACCGTGAGGTTCAGTGTTTCCCAATTGGATGGCTGGTCCTCTTGTAACTGATCTTTCATTTCAAGACATCGAAGGGTTCAGCTTTTCAGTCTAATATGGGAAATAAGGCATTTTTAGCACAATTCTTTCTCCACTGACCACTACTATCTGCATTTATTAGTTGACTTCCTAGGTAAGCAAGAACTTCCCTTCTTCTCCATTTATTCTTTCCTTTAATTACCATGGATGCAGTGTCCCTGATAAAGGGGTGACGGTCCTTTGTGATCATTATTTATTTTGAGGCTCAGATTTTCCCAGGTTTGGCCAGAGGGAGCCCCTTCACTCTGCTCAGGCGTCATTTGGATATAGCTTTATTATCCTTTTAGCTTCTCTCCTATTTTCTGGCTCAGAAAGAAGTTCCAGGCTCATCTTGTATTTTCCAGCTGGAGCACTAGAACCAGCCATTTCTATAAGGAATGGCGGTGCCTTTCTTTGAATAAATTTGAAATGTCCCACAGTGAGGGTGACTTGCTGAAATGACTGGTGGTGGATCCAGGCGCATCCCCGTGATCATGGCCGCGCGAGATGAGGGCTGCTTCCGGATAGAATCAGCTGCAGGCCAGGCGGCCATCCCTCTCAGCACAGCTTGCTGCTGCATCTCAGTGGTTAACTTTCATTTTTAAAAGGGAAATGGTTTCATCATCTTTTTTTTCTTTTGATAAAAGAAAAGAAATAATTCATCATGGAAATTTTGGATGTGTGTGTGTTTGTGTATTAATATATAATTTCCTCAAACCTTTCTCTGTATATTAATATGTGTGTGTCTTTGCATTTGTCAGTATGCTTTACTGTGTTTATGGTTTATAAAATCAGATTTACGTATGTCTGTACGCATTGAGAGAGGAGTCTAGAAAGCTTTTCAGAAATGTGGACAGTGTTTTGCAGTGTATAGAATTGGGAAAGATTTATTTTTCAATTTCTGATCTAATCTCTCTATTTTTAAAGTTTTTCTTCAATGAATGTGTATTGTCTTCGTAATCAAAAATAATATACATACTGCTTCAGTGAACAGAGTAGTTAGTAAAGTTGCATGCACATAGATAGTTATTTCTTTAGCTACGTTCCTAGCAGTGAAAAACAAAGTGTGAATGTGTGTTGAGTTAAAGGCTATGGACATTCGTGTTCTGCCCAGCATCGCCCTGCCTGCTCGCAGAAACACTGTCCCTCCTGCCCTCATCAGCCATGTATGAAAGGCTCATTTCATTTCCCCTCTCTTAGTGCCTTTTGAGTATTATTTTCATTGCAGTGAAATTGACATCACATGAAGTTTACCGGTGAGCAGTTCGGGGACATTAAGCACGTTCACCACCACCGTCCCCAGAACACTGTCCTCACCCCACACAAGAAAGCCCCATCTTCCTACCTCCAGCCCCTGGAGACCACCTCCTGCTGCCCATCTCCAGGTCCTTCATAGAAGTGGCTCATCATTTTTTAAGAGACAAGAGAAAAAAATTAAACCTCATGGCCCATCCCCCTCAGAAATCACCCAAAGGGGAACAGCTAAATGTTCAGGTGCAGTGTTGAAGCAATGTAACAAGCCCTCCGACTTTCCTAGGGCCCGTCCACCTCGTCCCGTCCCGGTGCTGCGGTGGGGCCTGCGGCGTCGGCCGGGACCGTCCTGGCTGTCGGGGGCATTGCACGGCCCCCCTCCAGGACAGGTAAGTGGGCGGGTCTCTGTGAAATATCTCTTTATTTAATTGCTTGGCGGCGCTGGGTCTTAGTCGCAGCACATGGGATCTGGTTCCCTGATCCGGGATCAGACCCGGCCCCGGCATTGGGAGCTCGGAGCTGCAGCCACTAGACCACCAGGGAAGTCCCAAAGTGGTGTTTTTAACCAATGTAATTTCATATTCCCTTGTGTAAATATACATCCTACTTATTTTCATTTCATGTAAAACTATGGGGACATCACTTTCTTAGTATGTATTAATGACATTCTAGACATTTAAGTGGAGAAGGCGATGGCACCCCACTCCAGTACTCTCGCCTGGAAAATCCAATGGATGGAGGAGCCTGGTGGGCTGCAGTCCATGGGGTCGCTAAGAGTCGCATACGACTGAGCGACTTCACTTTCACTTTTCACTTTCCACTTTCATGCATTGGAGAAGGAAATGGCCATCCACTCCAGTGTTCTTGCCTGGAGAATCCCAGGGACGGGGGAGCCTGGTGGGCTGCCGTCTATGGGGTCGCACAGAGTCGGACACGACTGAAGTGACTTAGCAGCAGTGGCAGACATTTAAGAGGGTGGGACTTTGGAAAGAATTAGGTAAGTCTCTCAGGGTTACTGAGAGCCAATGCAACATTCTTTATACTGTATATCCTGCTAATTTTATTTTTGCCTTATATTCATGATTTGTAACACTTTTGTCATCTCTAAGTAGTTTTTAGTATGCCACATACCCAGAGAATTTTAGAATAGTAGTCAAACTCAGTGAAGACCTAGGACACTCCATATTTTAGACGTTGGATTCAGTATAAATATAACGAAATGGCAACCCTATCCAGTATTCTTGCTTGGAGAATTCCATGGACAGCAAATCCTGGTAGGCTGCACTCCTCAGGGTTGCAAAGAATTGGACACGGCTGAGCGATCAGCACATGTTGATTAGAAGAAGTAGGTATAGAAATTCAATTTTATAGTAAATGGAGTAATTTAACTTATTGTACTGAAGCAAGTTTATAAAAAAAAGGAGGCACGAGAATTCTGACTCAATAAAATGTTGTTTATTTCACGTTGTTCAGTTGCTCAGTCGTGTCTGGCTCTTTGCGACCCCACGGACTGCAGCTCGCCAGGCCTCCCTGTCCTTCACCATCTCCCGGAGTTTACTCAAACTCATGTCTATTGATTCGGTGATGCCATCCAACCATCTCATCCTCTGTTGTCCCCTTTTCCTCTTGCCCCCAGTTTTCCCCAGCATCAGGGTCTTTTCCAGTGAGTTTCTTTCACCTAGAAAACTTGAAACCGTAGCTGGAGTGTTGCTTCATAGGAGGTTTTTCTCCCGATAGAGTACTTACACACTTTCGAACATGTGTCCAGAAACACAGGTCCAGCAGGGGAGGCGATTCCTGCTTTCTTCGGGTCCCTGTCAAGGTCCGTCTGTGGCGAGTTCTCAGACGCCTGGCCTCTGATGCAGAGTCCCGGTGGTGGTGACGACGTGTCCTCCTGCGACTCCTGCCCTGAGCTCCCTGGAGAAGACGCTCACTCTCTTGAGCCAGAGAGCACAAGCTTGGCTTCCCTGGACTCAGACAGCAGTCGGGGTCTGGTCAGTGGAGCAGGGCCAGTTCTAGCTCATCCGGAGACCTTTACAGACACTACTGATTTGTCGAGACTCAGCGACGCGCTGCTGGAGCCTGTGCAGGCTCGGGTCGTGCTCACTGCTGGAAACCAGCTGGATCAGGGGCGAGGAGATGCCCCACACCTGACCACACAGCCACCCGCCCAGGTGAGGCCCCCCCAGTGGTGGATCTGAGAATGGGTGTGGTACTGACTCAGGGACGCCCAGAGGGAACCAAGCTCTGACCCCAGAAAATGTGGGGGACCCTGGGGAGAAGGTCTTTCCATCCTTCATACCTTCTCGTGTGTATTAGGAGAGTATGTTTACATTAAATTTCAGGAGTTGCTTTTTTGTGTGTGCTAACAACCCCACCCCTTTGAAAATAATTTATTTCTATTTTATTTTCAATGAAACTTGAAATTCCTACCCAGACACTCATTTATATTTTAACCTCTATTTACCCTTTTTTCCCCAGCTTTGTGGAGATAGAATTGACATATAACACTGTATAAGTTAAAGGTGTGCACTGTGCTGATTTAATTTATTGACATGTACATCCTGGCACATCCCAGTTGGCTGCTCATGTAGTAAAGAATCCACCAACCAGTGCAGGAGACGTGGGTTTGATCCCTGAGTTAGGAAGATCCCCTGGGAGAGGAAATGGCAACCCATTCCAGTATTCTTGCCTGGAGAATCCCATGGACAAGGAGCCTGGACATCTACAACCCACGGAGTCACAAAGAGTTGGACACAACTAAGCACGCAAGAAATTTTTTAAAAAATTATCAAATTTCTAACTTGTGATGCATTTGTTCCCCAAAGTGTATTTTTACGCAATAGTCTTCTTGTGGGTGGTTTAAGCCGCCCAGAGTCTGACAGAGATAGTTATGGTGGCGGTGGTTTAGTCTCTCGGTTGTGTCTGACTCTTGCAACCCCATGGACTATAGTCCGCCAGGCTCCTCTATCCATGGGATTCTCCAGGCAAGAATACTGGAGTGGGTTGCTGTCTCCTTCTCCATGTAGGTACGGTTCAGGATAAAGCAAGTAGGAGTGAGCAGCTTCCTTAGTCTGTGTGACTCAAATTTAGTCAGATTTTCCCTCAACACACCTCTCCGGAAGGGAAGAGGACTAAGATATTGAGACATCACTTGCAAAGACGTTTGGGGAATGAAATAGCTTGTTCAGTTATAGGAAAAACTTTTTGGGGTGGTGTTTCTTAACAAACATTTTAAATGTCAGCATGAAATGTGGGAGGAATGGTAGAAAAGATATGAGATGACCTGGGTTCTAGTTTCTCAATCTATTAAAATCTCTTTTTTTCTCTCTCTCTTGACCAATTAAGTATAATTTGCCTTCCATAGTAGCATTAACATGGTTGGTATTAGCATATCAGTTGACCAACATATTTGACAGAACTATCTTATTATTGAGAGAACCTCAGAAATTTCTATTTCGAGATAATCTGCTCGGATTTATGAAAAAACTTTTTACTGTAGATGTATCTGATATGTCATCAACGCCAAATTAGTAGTAAGTTGATGAAAAGTGACTGCAGAAATGAGGGTTTCACGCACATATGATAATATGCAGTGGCCAGGCCTCAGCCCCTCCCAAAGTGAGGTCACTGCCTTTTTGTGACAAGGGTCACACCTGAAGGCTGCTCCCTGCCAATGATGTTTGCCCTGTGACATGTATGAGTGTTCCAGGGAGGTCATTTATGAGAGAAGTGTCCTTCCCAAACTCTAAGCTTTCTCCAATAGCATCACAGAAGTTTTAAATTCAAAAACCAAAAATGGCACTAATCATTAACCATCTTTGTTCTTTTAAAAAATAGACTAAAGAATCCTAAAAATCTTTGCCTATAGTTTCTTTAAAGAAGTACAACACAGAACCAGGCTTGAAATGTTTGACAGGTTAAAAATCAGCAGAAGAATTGTCCATTGATATAGTTTGTTGGGGTTCATGTTCATCTTTTAAGGGCTGTTTGCCCAGATGGAATGAGTGGGTTGTTAGGAAGTCTTTATTTTTATTCCCAGAGTACGTGGGTGCCTGATATTTGGACACCGTAACAGGATCTTCCTGTCCATATATCATTAAATTCACGTGCACCATTAGGAAAAGTGAAGCACTGTCCATCTTCACAGTCACAGTGTAGCGGCTTCAGTTCATAAGGTGCTGTGCTCAGAGCTCTCCTTGTGTCACCATTTCAGGGGGACGAAAGGACTTGCTTCTTTCTTCAGTGAAGTGTCCAGCAGAGCCTGCTGTGGACTCGGTGCCATCTGGACTTCTCATGGCTTCTGGGGAAAAAAGTGAATCTGAACTGAACTGATGTCATTTAAAGCTTCTGAGCCAGGCCCACCATGAGCCGAAACCTCAAGGAATGGAGCCTCCAAGCTTTGCATCTTTTCCACACAAGGAGCGTCTGAGCGGGAGGCCAACTTCAGAGACGCAGTGGGCCGGGTTTGCAGCCTCCGAACTTAGGGGTATAACGAGAAGCAGAAGCACAGTCATGCTTCTTTTCGTGGTGGATGTGGTGGTTTGACGAGACTGAAGGCCCAGAGTATAACTTTTCATTCACACTCTCTGGAAATAATTTCACATCTCTTACTAAAAGTCAATGTCAGATCAGTTACCTAGTTTTTACGTAGGATGGGTTCACGGGTGAGTGTTTCTGTGTACTGGAGGTCACCTTTTCATCATCTGAATAACTGGCGTGGGAGGTTAGAATTGACCTCACACGGCCTGCCTGAGTCTTGGCTTATCAGATGGTGACCTGGGAATCAGAAGAGATCAAATCTTAAAGAATCGACACTTCTCCATCAGCCACTGTCTCATCAACTCCAGCTGAGTTAGTGACAGGAGGGGCCTGAGTTAGTGAATGTGGTTGGGAAAGGGCTACCCAACCCCTCCCCCGAGTTAAAAGCTCCTTTATCTTCATCCTAGATTAGCAGATTTCCTCGAAAATCCACTGATATGGAAGCATTTGCTACTTCTGTCCCTGGGACTGAGCTCAAAAGATCCAGATTTTCTCTTCTATAGAAAAGTGGTATTTATAATAATCTTTTGTTTGCATCGTGTGTTATAATAAAGGCTTTAGAAATGCCAGCACATGGTGTGTCCATGCTACTGAAACACGATGCCTTGAGTCGTCTTAGGAGACTCCATATTAGGACCAGGAGAACAAGGACAGCAAGGTGGATGGGTTGTAACCGCCGTCGTGTCGTTTGATCAGCACGTTTCAGGGCTCCCTCCAGCTGTTTCCACTACAGCCCAGCGACGCTGGATTGAAGAGTCCGGTGCTTCTATGAAGGCGATCCACCCCTGCCGCCTTGGTGTTTATGTACTAGAATTTGCTCTATAGCTAAGATAGAAACAAACCCAGCTCGGTTGTGAATCAGAGGATGGCTCCTTAGGGCTTCATCTCTGCACGCTGGAGACAATTTATTTGAGCAGGATTTCTTTCTTTTCCTACCACGTTCATAATCAGTCCTGGCTGTTGCCTTTTAAGTGATGACTATTAGCTTTGTTCCATTTGCACTTAAAAAAGACATAAACCTTCAAACATCCATGTGTTAGAGAATGCTCACATATTTTGTTTCCGAGTTGCTCCTCCAAAATCAGCATCTTCTCCTGACCTTCCACATGAGCATTGGAGGCAATTGCCGGCGGTCCAGTGGCTAGGATTCAGCACTTTCACCACCAAGGTCCGGGTTCAATCCCTGGTCAGGGAACTAACATCCCACAAGCCACATGATACGGCCAAAAAAAAAAAAAAAGTTTGAAGTGAGCATTAGAACTCTGCCTTTCCCGGGACATTGCTATTTCTATCACCCCGTGCTTTTCTCTCTTGCATTCATGAGCTCTCACAAGGTTCACCCCTCACCTTCCTCTCCACAGCTCAGGCTCCCTGAGAAGACACAAGCTCACCTGGGTTTGGTGTGTTGTGTGTGTGACCTCTGTTCCTTGGACTGAAATAGGAAATTAGAGTGTCTCACGGTAATGCATAGCCTTTCCCGTCTACCTGGTGCCCAGCCAGAGTTAACTGACTTCCTTTTTTCTCTTCCTTTTTTTTTTTGTCTAAACTCTGGCATGCACCAGCTCTTCTGAGATGTGCCTTTAGGAAACTCATGCAAAGTACTTAGGATCTGAGCACAAGAAGGCCAGGAAAATGCAGATTTCTATGGGGTCGCACAGAGCAGGACATGACTGAAGTGACTGAGCAGCAGCGGCAGCTTAAGCCACATGTGCTGTAGTCTACAATCCCATCACTTTTGTTACAGCAGGGTAGGCCAGGGCTGTGTTCCTTTTTATAACCAGAGTATATCTTCCACGTGTAGAGCCCTCATTAACATCAAAGGCAAACACTTGCAGGAGAAAGCTAAGATTGATGGAAAAGAGACTCTGCTTCCAAATCCTGAAACATCACTTTTGATCAATAGAGATATTGTTGTTGTTTAGTTGCTAAGTCCTGTCTGACTCTTTGCAACCCCATGGACTATAGTCCACTGGGCTTCTCTATCCATGGGGATTCTCCAGGCAAGAATACTGGAGTGGGTTGCTATTTCCTCCTCCAGGGGATCTTCGGCAGGCAGATTCTTCACCACTGAGCCACCAGGGAATCCCCAGTAGAGAAAATTAGGGTTACAAATGGATTTTATTTGATACAACATTTGAAAAATCCTTGGTTATTTTTATCAAGATGAAGACATTGTCCTACCACGTACTGTGGGAACAGACAATGATGTTATAAACTGCGCTCTTTGTAAACACTGGAAAGGACAGTCCAGCTGGCATCTCATATCATTGGAATATTGGCAACACTCAGATAAACTCAGCTGCCGGCATGCCAGGAAATCAGCATCAGGTGATAACAGGACTGGGCGTGCAAATCCTTGCTACTTTCTGCACCATAGAATCTCACCAACAAGGATGAGATGAGGATTGGACAGCAACCACAGAAAGGCATGGGTTTTCTGATTTTGTGTATATGGAATATATTTTTCCAAGATAGATTTTTCTCCTTTAGATAAAGTGTTCATGTTGCTGTTACCTAGGTCAAGCACTGTTGTCTGTGCTAATAAAAAAAAAATAGAAAAGGAAAAATCCCATCATTGCTTTAAGGCAGTCAGCTTGCATCCACTTAGACCTCATCTTGACTATTTTGCATACTGGAATTTATGAATTTGTAAATGTTGGTTTTCTCACACAACTACTTTTGTAAGACCTTTTTTTATTTGTGAATAAAATTGTTACCTTGTATTCTTGTCAACACACTGGGTGAGAAAATGATGGATGGTGTGAATGAAGCTGTGTTTCCCCTCCTACTCCCCATGGAGGGTCTCACTAAGATTGTGTCCTCCCCATAACCCCTCTCCGGACCTCTGACCTCTGAGGATTTAGAACCCTCCCCGGTGACCTGGTTACATCTCTCAGGCATGAGCCAGATCAAGCTACTAAAAAATGTTCTAAGTTGTCTGTGAGGCTTTGGTATGAAGATTTTATCATGATCTCCTTTTTTGGTCCTTCGTTTTGTGACACCAAGTGGGAAGGTCTGAAGAAGAAATTCTCCGTTCATCCTCTTTGGGGGTCAGTGGGGCTGGGGGGATGAGGGACTCCCCTGGGGCAACAGTGGTCACCTGAGAGCCTCTTTCCTCTTGGCTCCTTCCCTTCTCCTTTCTCAGCCCCTTCTTCCTCCCCTCAGTAAAGCTTTGAAAGCTGTTCCTAGATTTTGAGAGGACTTTAGACTTCCTGAACAAAACATGGATTATTCATTTTTTGAATTTAATTTTTATCTTAGAGTTGATTTACGATGTTGTGTTAGTTTCAGGCATGCAGCAAGGTGATTCAGTTATACGTGTATCTATTCTTTTTCAGGTTCTTTTCCAAAAAAACAGCTTCCCTGATAGCTCAGTTGGTAAAGAATCTGCCTGCATTGCAGGAAACCCTGGTTCGATTCCTGGGTCAGGAAGATTCCCTGGAGAAGGGATAGGCTACCCACTCCCATATTCTTGGGCTTCCCTTATGGCTCAGCTGGTAAAGAATTCGCCTGCATTTTGGGAGACCTGGGTTCGATCCCTGGGTTGGGAAGATCCCCTGTAGAAGGGAAGGGCTACTCACTCCAGTATTCTGGCCTGGAGAATTCCATGGACTGTATAGTCCATGGGGTTGCAAAGAGTCGGACATGACTGAGCAACTTTCACTTTCCAGAAACAGGTTATTTAAAGTATCACCATGTTCTCTCAGCTCACTGTTCAGTGTCCCTGTGGACCCCATAAGGGAAGGACACTCATCACCTTCTTTTCTCTTTCCCAGTGTCCATACTGACAGGGGGGAGGGTCAGCTGGAGGTGCCTCCAGCTCTCTAAGGAAGGCAGCTCAGATCCAAGCAGGGTCCCTCAGGTGGCCCGAAGGACACTGCCGTCACTTAAACAGTACACATGCGTGATGACCACCATGATGAAGGTCGGTTGGCAGTTGCCTACTTGTCATTCTGAACTTGTCTCTTTGTCCCATTTCAACTTAAGCAGCTGTCATTTTTTTTAAAATATATTTGGTACCCGATAAGGTATGAAAATATAGCTTAAATGTACCATTCAGTTATCTTGAAACTAAATGGCAGTCTGAGAATTTCCAAAATCTTCAATAATTTCTAAGACATTTCATGATTCTAAAGTGGTCATTATGCAGAGTCAGCAAAGGAAGGTCAAAGCTTGCTTTCTACCCTCCAGATTCCGGCAGGCAGCAGCCGGTCCTTTCACAAACCACAGTCGCCTTTGAAGTGGTGTGATTTATGGCTGCTTTCAAATCAACCTCTCCAAGAGCCTCCAGTGTTAAAAACTTAACCAACAAAACACTTTCTCTGGAGCCATGGGTGGTCTTCCGAGCCAGGTTTCAATGATTCATCTGTAAAAATGGAGGATTTCTTTTTATCTTAATTTCTAACAGCATTAACTATTCCTGTTTGAGACATAAAGAGCTGTGTTCTCTGTATTTTGTTTGGGGTTGAGCATAGCCAGCAGGGCCCTGCAGAGGCATCTCATCCCTGGGGTGGACTATTTACAGTCAATAGAAGATCTGAGAAAAGGCTGGTGATCCTTTAATTGCAGGTGAAGGGAGGCAGGTGGCCCATGCCTGGCACACGTCCCCCGCGGTGTAGCAGGTAAGAGCCGTCTCCCTTGAAACCTAATCAGGAATCTAATTCCTCCCAGAGGCCTGGCTCTGAAAAGACGCTGTTTCTTGCATCAGGCCTGCCTTCCTTCCGTCAGCGTATATTTTGCTGCTGTTGTTAAGTCGTGTCTAACCCTTTGCAACCCTGTGGACTGAAGCCCACCAGGATCCTCTGTCTGTGGAATTCTCCAGCAAGAATACTGGAGTGAGTTGCCATGCCTTCCTCCAGGGCCTCTTCCCAACCCAGGGATTGAACCTGGGTCTCCTGCATTGCAGGCAGATTCTTTACCGTTTGAGCCATCAGGGAAGCCCTGGTCACACTCTGTAGCTCCATGGATATAAATGTTGGTTTTTCTCCAAAATTGAATCCAGTGGGTAGAGTTACCCAACCAAGGATATGCCCGCTTTGGAGGCAACTCTGAAAGATGCGCTTGAAAGAAATCTTAAGTAACAGCAGCATTATCAGAATAATGAATTGTCCAACCAAGGAACAAACATCTTTGAAGTTAATGATATTTATCTGAATATTCAAGGCTTGTTTTTCTTTTTACTCTCAATAGTTAACTGCTAGACCTTGTGTGCCGAACGTTTCTGTCGGACGTGATGAATATGCTCAAAGCAAGATTCTTCGCTTGGGGACCCAAGTGTGACATTTGAAAGCAGCTCATGTCTCGTTCAGCCCATTTACATCCGTTTTCTCATTTGACCTCAGGTCTGTCCTACGAGCAGGATTGCTATCTTCCTCTTACAGAGAAGGAAATGGAGATTCAAGGCAGTGACCACCAGTCTTGCAGTCAGTCAATGGTAGGAAGTGGCAGAAAACATGGGGAGAAGTTTTCAGCCAGTCATGGTGGAGCTGGGATGTGAACTTTGGATTCCAGTCTCAGAGCCACGATCCCCCAGCTGCGGAAGCAGCCGCGGAGTCCCTCTCCACACTGCAAGGTGGGGAGTGGGGATGCCAACTTCTGGCCACATTTGTGTGGGATGAAGGCAAGGGCTCCTGGCTTCATCCTACAGCCTCAGGCTGGAGCTGGAAGGACCACAGAGATGGGTCCAGCCGTTTCAGCCCGGAGACCTGAGGAGGCTGCCCCAGGGAGCCAGAGAGGCCTGCGGGCAGTCCCTGGTCCATCTCGGCCCTGCTTCAAACGCAGGACCGTTCACCTCTTACTGTACAAGTGCACAGACGTGAAAACGGAGACTCTCCACTTCATCCCTGGTCTCCTGGCTCCGAGCATGGAGGACAGCTGTGGCTTGATGAAGCTGGACACCGAGGCCAGGTTCCAATGAGTCCTGCCACCAACCGCTGGGTGAGCTTGGGCGCATCGCTGACCCTAACCAGCCCCCACCCGCGAGGCTGCCGGGGGTCCACCCTGACCTGGCCTGGGGACCCCTTAATTCCTGGTCCCAGCCTTCGCAGGCCAATGGGAATGTCCAGGGTTGCCAGGGGCGTGGAGAGTCCAGGTCCTGGGAGGCACGGAGCTTCACTCAGGCCCGGGCCGTGTCCTGTCTCCCACCAGCCCGCACCCCAGTCCTGCCTGCCTTGTGACAGGGGCTGGCGGGGGCTTCACTCAGCTGGGCTGGGGTGCCAGCCCTGCCCTGGCCCTGTTCTGGCACCTGAGCCCATGACCCCACTTCTCTGCGTCTTTTTCTTAACTGCAGCGAAACAGAGCATAGAATCGAGCGTCTCAGCCCTAATGCACCGCTCGCAGATAGTCCTTTCACACGGCTGTGCAGCCGTCACCACCCTCCATCCCCAGACGGAGGGAAGTTCTCCTTCCAAACTGAGTTTCTGCCCCCTGCCCACGGCCATCCAGCCCCTTGGCGGGGACTGTTCGCTCTGTCTCTGACCGAGAGGATGCACACAGATGGAAGCATACAATGTTTGTCCCTTCGTGGCTGGTTTGTTTCACTGGGCTTAATGTCCTCAAGGTCCATCCGTTTTGTGGCCTGCGTCAGAAATCCACCTGGAGTTTTTTTTCCTTATAACTACTTCTGTGCAAAATGGTGACTATTTCTAACTCTTCAGAAAGAATATTGTAAGAATCAGAAAATATCTAAAGCTGTCACAGAGGGGTCCTCAACAAGTGGAAGATATCATTATTTCCACATATATTACCAGGGTAATAAGACGTGGAAACAGTCTGCAAGCAAAACGGAAAGAGTCTTCAGACAAAAAGCCATGGCCTGTCACTCCAGTGAACGAGGAGTGTTGCTTCCCGTGAACCATCAGTCACTGCAGCTGCCCTGCTGGTGCACCCGGAGGGGATTCAGGATGCAGAAATAGGACATTAGCCCTGGACAGTTAAGACGCAGGTTGCAGGGGTAATTTGAATGAGCCCAGACCTCTTGCCTCTTGCCGTACACAAAAGAACTGAAATTGTTAACGTGAGGTAATTGTTATTTAGGCTCAGCAGTAAAGAGAGACCTGGGTTTGATCCCTGGACTGGGACAATCCCCTGGAGAAGGGCATGGCAACATGGCATGGCAACTCCAGTATTCTTGCCTCGAGAATCCCGTGGACAGAGGATCCTGGCGGGCTACAGTCCAGGGGGTCGCGAAGAAGACAGACATGACTGGCTGACTAAACACAGCAGTTATTTTTGACCAGCATCATCATTTGCTGTTTCATTATGCGTTTGGGGGTTGTTTTTTTTTCCCTCCCCAACAAACACACCTGCATATCCTGACTCCTCCCTTCCCTCCCTCGAGCAGTTCCTCGCAGGACCTGAGAGGCCGTCTCCTGGGCTGCAGTCCTCAGTGAGCTCTGGGAATAAAACTGAACTTGATACTTTAAGGTTGTGCATTCTTTTCAGTCAACAAGTCACAGCTACCTGTTCATCTGGGCTGGTGGAGCTTGGGGTGATTTCGCTGCTTCCCACGGTAACATGGGGTTCTTTAGAGGCAGAAGAATAGAAGGCCGAGCTGTGGTTTGGGGACCTCTGGGAGGAGGTGTCTGTGAGAGGTGGGATGGGGGCTGCGAGGAGACCAGGGTGTCCCAGCCCCAGGTTGGGGGAGGTGTGCAGGCCCTGCAGTTGGGAGCTCCTCGGGGCCAGCATGAGACGTGGGGCCCCCGGGCAGGATGCAGTGGGCGGCCGAGCCCCGCAGGCTGGGAGACCCTGGGCCCGCTTCCCAGGGGAACACCCAGAACTTAAAGGGAGAGCTCAGCCGTGAGAGGCCACTGCTGTGGGTGGGCGGCAGGGGCCGGACCTGCGGGGGTGGCAGGAACAGCAAGGAGGCAGGCCGGGGTGACAGCGGCTAGGAAGTGGGTGTCAGCACGGCGCAGGGTGCACGCACGCTCCCCTGCTGTGTGGGGGCTGGGGTTCCACCAGTCCTAACGGGTGTGTGTATGCATGCTAAGTGGCTTCAGGCTGTGCTCCTCATTGCAACCCCAGGGACTGTACCCGCCAGGCTCTATACCTGCCAGGCTGTCAGTGGGATTCTCCAGGCAAAGATATTGGAGTGGGTTGCCATTTCCTTCTCCAGGGGATCTTCCCAACTCAGGGATCGAACCCATATCTCCTGCATTGGCAGGCAGGTTCCAGAGCCACCTGGGAAGCACCCCTGTTGGGTAAACCTGTCTAATACCCCTCCGGGAATGGAGACAGGCCTGGGCAAAACTGGCCACCAGGAGATGTCCAGAGAGCCAGGAACTGGAGCGGCCCAGCCTCACCCCTCGTGGGACTCGGTCCACGCTAATAGCCATGGACAGCTCTTCCTAATCCAGCTAATGGAGCCCAGGAAGGCTGGCTGCAGCCACAGGGCCCAGTACTGTCCATCAGTGAGCGGGGAGGACCTGGGTGGTCCCACAGGAGTGTGGCCGAGTGAGTGAGCAGCAGGGCTCTGCAGGCCTCCCTGAGCTTCAGGCCTCGGGACACCATGGGGTACTGGGGGCCCCAGTGTCCCCAAGGCCCACACCTACCGGCTCAGACCTCAGCACTGCGACCCCGAGCACTGGGGGTGGTGGACAAATCTTCTGGGAATGAATGAATGAATAAAGTCGCTCGGTTATGTCTGACTCTTTGCCATCCCATGGACTGTAGCCCACCAGGCTCCTCCATCCATGGAATTTTCCTGGCAAGGTTACTGGAATGGGTTGCCATTTCCTTCTCCAGAGGATCTTCCCGACCCAGGAATTGAACCCAGGTTTCATTCCACTGCAGGCAGAATCATTACCATCTGAGCCACCAAGGAAGCCCAGCCTTCTTGGAAAAGACACGCTAAAGCTTGCAGGGGAGAAAAGCTGTTTGGTGGTTTGGCTGCTTTTCATTTGCTTTTCTGGGGGCAGAAGAAGCCGGGGAGCAGGCAGAGAGCCCGCTGGTGGCGCTGGACCGAATTCCCTCCCTCGTCACCCGCCTGTGCCCACCCTTCAGGGACCTGGGGCCCTCTCCTGCTGGGATGGTGCTGGATGGGGCGCACCATCTGGGAGACGGTGACCGAGCCGGCTGGACCCCGGAGTTCCTCAAAGCCCGCAGTCCCTCCCGCACGTCCTGCGTGTGGGTGCCCGCCCCAGGGGGGCTCGGTCCATGGCCCCACAGTGGCTGCGCCTCCCCAGGTGTGGTCTGCCTGATCTGATCTGATCTGATCTGCTCCTCAGGGCCCAGATCAGAGGGAGAATTTCTTCTTTCTTGTGGCTCCTTTGAAGGCTCACATTCCTTCCCAGGACATCTGTGAGTCCAGCCATGCTCCCCTCAGCCCCCGGGGCTGAAGCTGAGATTCCATCTTGCGCTGGGCTGTGATTTCTCCTAACTTGGGGCCCCAGCCCTGCCTCAGCCCCAGGCCCAGTGTTGACAAGCCTGCCTTGGCCTTGACCAGCGAGTAGCTTCTGTGACGATATCCTGGGGTCGGGCAGCTTTGAGGCTGTGCCACCGAGTCGCGTGGCCCAGAGCACAGAAGGGCCCGCTTGGTTTCATGCCCTGTTTGCTGTTGCCTTCTAGAATCCCTAAGTACTGGTTTGATCCTGGAACTTTGTGTTCACTCTGGACCAGGCCCTAGTGGGGCTGAAGCTGGGGCCCAGCCTGGAGCACATTCATGTGACCACTGAGGTCAAGCAGTCATGGGGAGACATCAGGGGAGGGTGAAGGAGGTGGACTTGGGGTCCCCCACAGCTTCTCCCCTCTCCCCTGCACCGACCCTCCTGTGTCTCTTATTCTAAATGGCCATTGTGCTTGCTGGGACCTGAGCCTCAAAGGGTGCTGGGCAGCTCTGTGCCCATGAGCCCAGGGCACAAGGAGCGGGTCCCCCTGCCTCGGGTTTCACTGTGTTGGAAGAATCTCAAATCATGGTGCCTTGAAAACGAAGATGAAACCTCTTTTGGGTTTCCAGGTATAGGCTAATCAGAGGAAAATGAAATGTCTTCTGAAATGTGAAATGCAGTAAAAGCAGCTAGTGATGGCTTCACACGGTGGGCGTGACCCTGCAGAGTCTGAGAACAGGGTGGGGAGGGGGCGGCACTTTGTGATGCTCAGAAGACCATGGTCCAGCTTTCCCCAAGAAAGCCTGCCTGGTGACTTGGCTCTCAGTGTGATTATCTCCAGGTCCGTCCATGGTGCTGCAAATGACGCTACTTTCTTCTTCTATGGCTCAGAAATATCCCAGTGCATATATGTACCACATCGTCTTTATCCACTCCTCTGTCACTGGGCATTGAGGTTGCTTCCATGTTTTAGCTGTTGGGAACAGTGCTGCTATGAACATAGGGGTGCACCTATCTTTTTAAATTAGAGTTTTCTCTAGATATGTGGCCCGGAGTGGGACTGCAGGATCATATGCTAATTGCTTTTACTTTCCTGAGGAACCCCATATCATTTCCCATAGTGACTGCGCCAACTTACATTCCCACCATCCGCATAGCAGGGCTCGCCTTTCTCCACACTCTCTTCAACACTTGTTATTTACAGACTTTTTATTGGTGGCCGTTCTGAGTGGTATGAGGTGATATGTCATTGTAGTTTTGATTTGCATTTCTCTAGTAATTAGTGATGAACATCTTTCCAGATGTCTATCGGCCATCTGTATTCTTTGGAGAAATGTCAATTTAGCTCTTCTGCCCTTTTTTAAAGTTTTATTGTTGTTGTTGACTTGTATGAACTGTTTATCTATTTTGGAAATTAAGCCTTTGTCAGTCACATCACTTGCAAACATTTTCTTCCATTTCTGTAGGTTGTCTTTTTGTTTTGCTTATGGTTTCTTATGCTGTGTAAAAGGCTGTTAAGTTTGATTAGGTTCCATTTGTTTATTTTTGTTTTTATTTTTGTTGCCTTGGGAGACTGACCTAAGAAAACATTAGTACAATTTATGTCAGAGAATATTTTTCCTGTTCTGTTCTAGGATTTTTATGGTGTCATGTCTTATATTTAAGTCTTTAAGCCATCTTGAGTCTATTTGTGTGTATGGTAAAAGGGTGTGTTCTAACTTTTACATGCGGCTGTCCAGCTGTCCTAATACCACCAGTTGAAAATATTGTTGCCTCCTTTGTCAAAGATTAATTGACCATAGGTGTGGGGGCTTATTTCTGGACTCTCTAGTCTGTTCCATTGATCTTACATCTGTTTTTGTGCCAATACCATGCTGTTTTGATGACTGTAGCTTTGTAGAATTGTTTGAAGTCTGGGAAACGTCCTGACACTAAATGACGAATAGGGGAAATGAGACCCAGAGGGGAAAACACTGACTTAGGACCACTTCTGTACCCTGCTGTCATCACCATAAGCCGCCCAAACGTTCACCGGCCACTTAGTCTGTGTCATGCACTGTGTTTGCCACATCTGCTGCCATAGCCATCCCGGGATGCAGGCAACTGGAGTACAATGTTACGTCAGTGGTGTAGGGGTTCAGTTCAAATTGTGTCTCAGCTGAAACCCCTCCCTGGAGATGCTGATGGCCAAGACCCTGAAGCTGTGGGTTTAAAGTGATATTTGAGAGCTGAGGAGGGTGTTTACATGGTTTATACGTAGAGCATTTTCAGGGTCTGAGAGGAGATGCGTGGAGGTCAAATAAGTTTCCAGGATCAAGAAGGCCTGTGGTAAACCTGCTCATTTGTCATTTACAGCATGCTCCCAACCCAAAATAACCCTGGAGAAACCGAGATTAGACAGCTGAAATAGGACAGAAGGAGAAAGTATTATTGAGAACAATATCCAAAGGCTGGAATCAAAGCCAGAAGCTGTTGATAGCGTCTAAATGTAGTAAGGGTCCCGTTTTACAAGGCTTGGCCTTGAGCCCTCCTGGATAAAGCAATCTCTATTTTATTTTTAAAGATCCTGCAGAAAGAAACTCTCCCTCTGTACCCCCATCCCCCACCCCCAGGAAATCTGTCCTTGGCTCCCATCCCATGCCTCAGGATTAACTGTGGAGAAACTTTATCTCTAATCTTTTTCTAGTGCTAACCCATCTGCATCATGTAAAAAAGATGGGAACCACAGCTCACCCTGCCCTCGACAGGAGAACGCCTCACCCTTGGGAGGAACACTTCTGCCCGTACATGCATTCACAGTCCTACAGGCCCGGTTATTTCATGTTCTCATTGGCGCTCACGTCTCTGAGTCTTCCCAGGACTTCCCCAACGGCATGGCCGGCAGGATCTGGAGGCAGAAGGAGGGGTCTCCACGGTAAGGCCCACCCTCTCCAGCCTCGCCTCCTTGTCCAGATGACCTGGGGAGGCGGCTGCCCCATAACTGAAACTCCGAAACTCCACAAGCCTCCCAGATGAGGATGAGACCAGGATGCAAAAAGCCAGAGGCACTCATTGAGGGCAGTCAATAAAAGGCATCAGGGTGGAAAAAATTTAGGGATTGCCCTGAGGAGGGCAAGAATCCCAAACCAAGTTACTAATGGCAGGGAGATAAAGTGTCTGGAAGAGACAGACACTGAGACCTCAGGGGAATGAGAAAAGGCCAGTAAATTATATGTGAGCTTGGAATGGGATCGGGGGAGCAACCACGCGCAGCGCTCAGTTGCGGATCACATAGTTGAGGGATGGAGTCAGGGACCAGGAATGAGGGCCGTCACCCCGGAGCCCTGGAGCCAGCAGGCCGGCCCGCAGACGGCGGAGACTTAGCCGAGGTGGAGGGGAGGGACAGGGGGCCTGCGGAGGGGAGGCGGCAGGGGCTGGATGGAGAGACGTCCCCGCAGAGCTGGTGCCTGTGGACACGGACCGGCCAGGCCCAGCCCCGGGTGCGGGGTGGCCCACGAGGGCAGGCCAGCCATCCCCAGTGTGTGCAAAGCCTGGAGGCCGCGGGACCGCTGGCCGTGCCGCTCTGCTAAGCGTGTCGGGGGCCAGGCGGTGTCAGAGCCGTGGGCCCACAGGGGATCTGCACAGCGGCTGTGGCTGTGGCCCCTCGGAGCTCGGGTGAGCTCTGCGGGAAGGCATGAGTGTTTCTTCAGCCTCTCAGGCCGCCCGCAGGATGCTATCACAGGCTGACCCTGGCAGGGATTGGGCAGCTTGTTCCCACCTCCACTCACAAGACCCAGGTCTCGGCAGAGGCCCCCTTCCCCAGGCCTGGCCTTTCTGTCCCTTCTTGGGGTCTGTTATCTGCCCTTGTCTCAGGCTGAGAGACGGAGGAAGGCAGGGTAGACAGAGGCAGGCAGAAGGCGAAAAGCCCCCAGACAGGGTGGGCACGGGGACAGCCCAGGAAGCCGAGGAGAGGAGCGACGGGGGAGCCTGCAGGCTCCAAGGGCATCAGACAGTGGGCAGAGGGCAGGGACCCATTCAGGGGCCTGGACCCCGTTTCAGCCACAAGCCTCGGGCTCTGCGATGCACGCCCGTCTCCCATGCTTTGTGCAAATATGTACTGACCCCTTGCATCAGACTCAAAATGCAAAAATGACCCGCACGGAGCCTGGTGGGGACGTGGAATTGGGGGGATGACGGGGGAGCAGGTGATCACACTTGGGGGAGGGGCAGTGACTGAGGTGTGAGATGAGACCCAGGACAAGGGTGGCCGTTCAGCTGGTGGTGATGGCATTGTGAGGGGCGATGCGTGGGCTCCTGAAGATGGAGTGGGGTCTGGTGGGCAGGGCAGGGCTGAGGGCAGCTCTGCACAGGAGCATAAGGTGGAGGCTGGGCTCCCTCTGCCTGACTTCGTAGCTATGCGACCTCAGGCAAGTGACAACACCTCCGTGCCTCGGTTTCCCCATCCATAAGCAAGGATGGAAAATGGTACCCGCCTCCCAGGGTCGTTCTGAGAATTACACATGTTAATATACACAAAGGTCTTAGGAGCACGTCTAGCACAAAGAAAGTGCCCATTCTGTAACAGTGGCCGTCTTTTTTGTCATGTGTTGGGAGAACTTGGGGGAATTCAGTGTGACCAGACAGGAGACACCAGATCCATGGCTGGAAGTGAGGTGGGCGCGGAGGGTGAGGCCTGAGAAGGCACCACGGACAGGTGCAGGCCCTGGTTCTTTTGGACACTGAGATGAGAAATAGCTCCCGACACTTCATGCTATAGATTTTTAAGTATATTACTTTTTTTCATTATATTTAAAATTATTTTCCAATTCCATGACTTACAAAACCAAAAACACACTGCTACTTTTATATTACCTCATTCAAGAGCTGCACAAAGCTATTGTTCAAACATGTATTTGTGTGTGCGCTTGCTTAGTCATTCAGTCACGGCCAACTCTGGGACCTTTGGACTGTAGCCTGCCAGTCTCCTCCATCCATGGGATTCTCCAGGGAAGAATACTGGAGTGGGTTGCTATGCCCTCCTCCAGGAGATCGTCCCGACTCAGAGATCAAACCTGCATCTCCTGCTTGGCCAGTGGATTCTTAACCACTGAGCCACCAGGGAAGCCCTCTACAGGGGGCCCCAAATGGTAAGAATAGCACGTGTGTGTTAGTCACTCAGTCGTGCCTGACTCTTTGTGACCGCACAGACTGTAGCCCCTCTGTCCATGGGATTCTCCAGGCAAGAATACCGGAGTGGGTTGGCATTCCCTTCTCCAGAGGATCTTCCCAACCCAGGGATCGAACCCTGGTCTCCTGCACTGCAGGCAGATTCTTTACCATTTGAGCTACAGGGAAGATTAGTAATCAAAGCAAAAACCACTGACATCTCAGTGCTTCTGAAAGCCTTTGCATGAAGGCAGTGCTCTGGGGCTCTGCTGTCCTTTCTGGCTCTTGGCCTGGGAGATGCCCAGCAGAGGTGCTGAGGGTCGGGGAGAGGACTTGGGGTTAGAAGGACCTGGAGAGAAACTGCGGTAAACCTCTGAGATAAGGAAGAAGACACTGATTTTTAAATTAAGTTATAAGCATTCACCTGTGCTTCTTAAAAATACATACATCCCTTCCCCCCAAACTCCATTCTCCTGGGTGAAGGCTGGAAGGATGGCGCTTTCAGGCAGAAGGCCTAGTGTCCTGACGCCTTCAAGGCAGGGTGACAGCTGAGAAAGATCCTGCTCCTCGAATGGCAGCCCCGAAATGTGAAGAGTTAAAAAGACTCTGAGGTCGGGAAATTCTACCCTGGTTTCGACAGCGTCTCCCCAGCCCCCTCTTTCCCACAACCACCCGATGGCGGCCAGGAGGTCCTGCCAGAGGCCACTTGAAAGAGAGGGGTTGGTCCGCGCTCCTGGAACTGCGAGTCTGCACGTCCACAGCCCTTGATAAACATCCGTGGACAGGCTGGGGCTCAGCTCTCCCCACCCCCAGCTGGGGGGGAGCAGGGGTGTCCCGGGGCGGAGGGGGCCTCTCGTTTCCACATTGGCCTCAGCGTGGGCTGGTGGTGTGCCTGGCCAGACCCCGGACATGGCCAGACCCCTGGAGGCCCCTCTCTGCACACGTCCCGCAGGTCCTGGGTGCCCAGTGCTGGGCTGGCAATGGGATGGAACGGGCCGCCGGTCACCCTGGCGCTGCTCGCTGTGTTGGGAGCCCAGACTAAAGGGGCACTAGGCCGCCAAGGGGCTTCGTGGAAAGTGAGGGGGTGTGGTCAGGTCACACGCCAAGTAGGGGATGGTTGTCCTGAGTGGGAGGACGGGGAACGGAGCACGGGGCGGAGGGGCAGGCAGGGGTGCTGTGTGGGCAGCAGCCTCGGACATGTTGGGCGTCCGGCTGGCAGGAAGCGGTCAGTGGGCACCCGTGGGCAGAAGGCAGGCAAGCACGGTCCCCAGACATGGTGTGGTGGGAGCCCAGGAACCACGCTGAGATACTGAGCTCGGCATCTGACAGGAGGGTCCCCGTGGCTGCAGGGACGGGGTCCCCGGTTCAGACCTCTCTCCCCTGGCTTCGGAGCCGCACATGAGGCTGTCCAGCGGATGTTAATATGGATGGAGGAGACTCATGGACAGAGGGGAGGTGGTCAGGAGGGGCCGCCTGTCCCCCGAGCAGGGCTGGAGCCCACACCCAGTGACACAGGCACCGTGACACTGACTTCTGCTCACAGGGACCCAGGGGACATTAGCTCCACTGTGACAACAGCTCGCGGGGGCCTCGACGGACCTGGAGCGATCGACAGCAGGGGTGCAAGTCGGGAAGTGTGGAGAAGGGTGGAAGCCCATTGTGAAGGGCGAAGGATGGGTGGCATCAGTTGTGAGCTGATGGACATGCTGGGCAGACAGGACACACCCCAATTTGCAGGGCTTCCCGACCCCCCTGCTGTCAAAGCTCTCGCTGTGGCTGGTTTCTAGTTATCCAGGGGAAGCCAGGAACTTGGAGCTGGGAAGGGTTGCGCACAATGGGCTCTTTGGAGCTGTTCCCACCAACACCAGCTCTCCACTCGGGGGGACGTGGTCCCACCAGGGACCCAAGAGTATAGAGGTAAAGGGCGTGGACTCTAAAGCCAGGCAGACTGGGTTCCAATCACAGCGCTGGTGTGTATTAGCTGTGGAATCTTAGATGAGTAACCTAACCTCTCTGGTTCAGCCGATCCCCTTGTAAAATGGGGATAATAATTGTACCTACCTGGGGAGCGTTACAAGCAGTAAGTGAATTTATAAAACATCTAGCATATAGTAAATATTTAAATGTTTTCCAAATAAAATATAGAAGAAAGAGGGCAGAGTTCGTGTTTTGAATGTTTCTATGTTTAAGGACCAATTCACAAACAGGCACTTATGTGCCTGCAAAGAATGTTAGACAACAGGTAAGTGTGGAAGGAGACCATTTGTTGTTTGCTTTTAAAAATATATTGTTAGTATTCCACAGAATTTAGTGCCTTAAGGTAGACCTCTTACAGCCTTCAAAGAGTCAGGCACATCTCCACCCCAGGGCCTTCCCATGTGCTATTCCCTGGCTCCTCCCCCAGATACCTATGGCTCTTCCCCCAGACACCTCAGAGTTCTTTCACTGTCTCTTGTCACTTTCCCAGGGAGGCTGCCTCTGACCTGCAATTTTCCATTGCCTGGTTCCCCAGACTCCACATTCCCTCCCCTTTTTCCCCATGGATGTTGTTACCTTTTAAACTACTACTTGTTCATTTTATTTTCCATGATTCTCTGCTAGAGTCGAAGTGCCATGACAGCAGAGGGTGTTCACTGTTCCGTTCACTGATGGAACCCTAGTGCCCAGGAAGTACCAGAGGCACCGCAGGTGCTTAGGAAGTATTTGTGAAGTTAACAGAGGAACACATATGTCTCTTTGGACTAAATTCTCGGAGTTATTAACTTCATAATGATCATGCCGAATTGCTCTGGCGCTTCAGCTGTAAGTTCAGTAGTCTGGATGGTTTTTAAAAAAATTTTATTTATGTCTGATTTCACTGGGTCTTTGTAGCTGCCCTTGGACTTTTTCCGTCTGCCACAAGCGGGGGCTGCTCTCTCGTTGCCATGCATAGGTGTCTCATGGTGGCGGTTTCTCTTGTTGGGAGATCAGGTTTTAGGGTGCCTGGGCTTCAGTAGCTCCAGCTCTAGGGTTTGGGCTCAATAGTTGTGGTGAACGGGCTCAGTTGCTCTGCGGCATGTGGGGTCCTCCTGGACCAGGGTTGAACTTGTGTCCCCTGCATTGGCAGGCGGATTCCTGTCCACTGTACCACCCGGGAAGTCCAGTACTCTGGGTTGTAACTCAAATATCAAGGTGGTTCAATCAGTTCAGTTCAGTTCAGTCGCTCAGTCGTGTCCAACTCTTTGCAACCCCATGGAATGCAGCACGCCAGGCTTCCCCTGTCCAGCAACTTCCGGAACGTGCTCAAACTCATGTCCATTGAGTTGGTGATGCCATTGAACCATCACATCCTCTGTCGTCCCCTTCTCCTCCTGCCTTCAATCTTTCCCAGAATCAGGGTCTTTTCCAATGAGTCAGTTCTTCGCATCAGGTGGCCAAAGTATTGGACTTTCAGCTTCAGCATCAGTCCTTCCAATGAATATTCAGGATTGATTTCCTTTAGGATGGACTAGTTGGATCTCCTTGCAGTCCAAGGGACTCAAGAGTCCTCTCCAACACCACAGTTGAAAAGCATCAATTCTTCGGAACTCAGCTTTCTTTATGGTCCAACTCTCACATCCGTACATGACTACTGGAAAAACCAGAGCTTTGACTAGATGGACCTTTGTTGGCAAAGTAATGTCTCTGCTTTTTAATATGCTGTCTAGGTTGGTCGTAACTTTCCTTCCAAGGAGCAAGTGTCTTTTAATTTCATGGCTGCAGTCATCATCTGCAGTGATTTGGGAGCCCCCAAAAATAAAGTCTGACACTATTTCCACTGTTTCCCCATCTATTTGCCATGAAATGATGGAGCCAGATGTCATGATCTTAGTTTTCTGAATGTTGAGATTTAAGCCAACTTTTTCACTCTCCTTTCACTTTTATCAAGAGGCTCTTTAGTTCTTCTTCACTTGCTGCCATAAGGGTGGTGTCACCTGCATATCTGAAGTTATTGATATTTCTCCCGGCAATCTTGATTCCAGCTTGTGCTTCATCCAGCCCAGTGTTCCTCATGATGTACTTTGCATATAAGTTAAATAAGGAGGGTGACAATATACAGCCTTGACGTACTCCTTTTCCTATTCGGAACCAGTCTGTTGTTCCATCTTGAGTTCTAACTGTTGCTTCTTGACCTGCATACAAACTTCTCAGGAGGCAGATCAGGTGGTCTGGTATTCACATCTCTTTAAGAATTTTCTAGGTTTTTTTATGATCCACACAATCAAAGGCTTTGGCGTAGTCAATAAATCCTTTGTTAGTGATAACAGCAATCAAGTGCTGTGTGAGGATGTGTATGTTTGAGAAGCCCCTTTCACTTACAGCTGCTGCTGCTAAGTCACTTCAGTCATATCCGACTCTGTGTGACCCCATAGACGGAAGCCCACCAGGCTTCCCCATCCCTGGGATTCTCCAGGAAAGAACACTGGAGTGGGTTGCCATTTCCTTCTCCAATGTGTGAAAGTGAAAAGTGAAAGTGAAGTCGCTTAGTCGTGTCTGACCCTTAGCGACCCCACAGACTGCAGCCTACCAGGCTGCTCCATCCATGGGATTTTCTAGGCAAGAGTACTGGAGTGGTTTGCCATTGCCTTCTCCATCACTTACAGCTAGCAGTGATTGTATTGTTGGGAGAAGGAAAACCTGAAAGGGGGAAGGAAAGGGTTAGAAGGAAGGGAGCCCAGTAGGTGGGCTCTTCCCCTAGCCCTGCTAGGGCCTGACTCATCCCAGGGCACTGGGTGTGCGTGGATCGGTACTAAATGAGTTTTGTGAAATTGCAGGGGAACAGCTCTTTCTTTGAGCATCAGTTTGTGCTGATCCCAGGTGATGGTTCTTGGTTTGGGGGTCTAGGGTGGGGAATGCTGTGGAAATGTGCTGTCATTGTCCTTGAGGGAATCTGCAGTGGGGTTTCAGTTGGCTGGTAGCCCCTGACGCTGTTTCTGAACCTCATGTGGGTCCCCTCCTCTGGTCCCAGTAAAGCCTGTGACTCCTGGCTGTGGTGAAGGACAGGGCAGCCTTTACGGCAAGGCCAAGCAAGGAAAGGGTTTTGAAGACAGGATTGGGGTGTGAGGGAGAGGGTTGGGGCATGAGGAAGCGTGGTAAAGCTCCTGCACATTCTTCTGAGTGGTTGGTGGTGAGGTAATCAGGAGTTAACATCATCAACCTGGTTCCAACGTGTTTGGGGTCAACTTGATTGTGGTCAGTCAGCAGTTAACTTCTTACATCTGATGGGGGTTTCAGTATCTACCAAACAGCTCAAGGATGGCTCAGACTGTTATCTACAACCCTTAAGGAGGAACTAAAGGTCTGACTTTGTTTAATGGCTAAACAGTTACTGTTTTGAATTGCTTGACTATTTGCGTTTGTTTCTGCATTTTCTTACTTCTCTGATTAGATTTGCTCTCTGGAACTCGGTGAGGACCTATGAGGCTAAAGCTTTCCTACAAACAAGAGGCCAGTTGGAGGACATGGAGGAGAGGAGTCTGCAAAGGAAAGACCGCAGGGTCCTCCTCCATTACAGTCCCCCTGCTTCTTTGATACTCCTCATTCCTGAAGGGGAACAGGTGCAGAACAAGAAAGGGAATAAAGCTCAGGATACAGAGGTTAATCATAAACTTGGCAGAGGCCTCGGTTCCAACTAAGCCCGGAGGCCCACCGCTGTGTAATGGGACCATGCTCCCCTGGGTTCGTCCAATCCATGACTGAGCATGGACCATTTCTTCTTCTTTTTCACGTTTCTTTTTTTCATTTTGAACACTTTGAGGTAAAATTCACATATACACACACTCATTTTGTGTGTATAATTCAGTGCTTTTTAGGGTATTCACAGATTCATGCAAACATCACCACTAATTCTAGAACATTCTCATCTTCCCCAAAAGAAACCCCATACCTTCCAGCACTCACTCCCCATTTCCTCCACACCCAGCCCTAGGCAACCACTAATCTAGTCTCTGTATCTATAGAATTGACTATTCTGGACATTTAACAGGA
Source organism: Moschus berezovskii (assembly GCF_049115385.1). Taxonomy (NCBI): domain Eukaryota; kingdom Metazoa; phylum Chordata; class Mammalia; order Artiodactyla; family Moschidae; genus Moschus; species Moschus berezovskii. The sequence goes on from NC_142472.1 coordinate 52,264,270, forward strand.
TTGGAATCACAGTTTGTGGCCTTTCACTTAGTATTATGTTTTCAAGTTTCAACTATGTTGCGGTATTTTTTCTTACTGCTGAATAATATTCCACTGTATCAATATACTGCTTATCAGTTGATGAACTGTGGGTTGGTTATACTTTTGGCTGTTATGAATACATTCTCTATGAACATTCATGTGAAAATTTTTGGGTGGACATAGTTCACATATGTATATGTAAATGGGTTATATTCATATAAGTGTCAAATATATTTGATGTGCTCAATATATTCATATTTCATTTTCTTGGGTATACACCTAGGGTGGAATTTCTGAGTCATATAATAACTCCATGATTAACTTTTTGAGTAACTACCAAACTGTTTCCAATAGTAAAGCTGCTGTTTTCCAAAGCAGCTTTACTATTTTCCATTTGTGATATAGGTTTCCAGTTTCTCACAAACACTCATTACTGCCTGCTTTATTCTAGCCATCTTGGTGGATATGAAGGTGTCATGTTATTTTAGTTTTGATTTGCATTTCCCTGGTGGTTAATGATTTTGAGCGTTTTTCAGTGCTTATTTGTATACCTGTTTGTATGGCTATTTGTATATATTCTTTGGGGAGATGTCTATTCAGATCCTTTGCCATTTTTAGTTGGGTTGTCTTTTTATTACTGATTCACAAGAGTTCTTACTGTCTCTGCCTATGAGTCCCTCATCAGAGACAGGATTTGCAACTCTTTTCTCCCATTCTGTGGACCGTCTTTTCATTTTCCTGTTGGTTTAATTTACAGCAAAATTGAAAAGTTTAAAATTCTGATGCAGTCTAATTTATCTATTTTTTCTTTTGTCCCTTGTGCTTTTGGTGTCATATCTAAGAAACCACTGTCTAACCCAAAGTCATAAAAATTTATAGCTGTTTCTAGTTTTAGCTCTTATATTTAGGACCATCTTCCATTTTGAGTACATTTTTGTATATGATGTGAAGCAGAGGTCCAATTTCATTCTTTTGTGTGTGGATATCCAGCTGTTCTGATTTTTTGAAAAGTGTATTCTTTTCTCTGTTGAATTGTTTTAGCACCCTGTCAAAAGTCAGTTGGCCATAAATGCAAAGCATTGTTTCTGGACTCTTAGTTTGTTCTGTCAGTCTATGTGTCAATGGTAAAAAAACCTGCCTCTCTATGCAGGAGATGTACGTTTGATCCCTGAGTTGGGAAGATCTCCTGGAGAAGGAAATAACAACCCGCTCCAGTATTCTTGCCTGGAGAATCCCATGGACAGAGGAGCCTGGTGGGCTACACAGTCCATGGGGTCGCAAAGAGTCAGACACGACCACTACACAACACCAAATTCCAGTACTATACTGTCTTGATTACTGTAACTTTGTGGTAAGTTTTGACGCTGGGAAGTGTGAGTTCTCCACCTTGGTCTTTCTCAAGCTGGTTTTGGCTGGTTGGAGTCCATTTCCCTATGGATTCTGGGTAATTTCCGAGGGATGCAGACCCCTCAGCTGGGAGTTCTGACGTGGGGACTCCACATTGGCCTGGGATGAGTCGAGACAACTCCTGCCTGAGATTCTTCCTCCACACCCTCCTTTCATAGGTGTCAGACCTGCATCAGTGTCTCCCTGCTGCCCCTGCTACCTCCCGTGTCTCCTTCAGGCGTTTCCCCCAGTGATGTCCTGTCTCAGCATCTGCTCCTTGGAGAGGCTGAACTGACTTGGTTTCCTAACTTGGAGTTTCTGACTCTTTTTCCAGGCCCTTTTGATGGATGATACTTAGGAATGTATCTGTCAACTACAAAAGAGAAATGTCGACTTCTAGAAAACAGGCCTTCTTTTAAGAGCTGGGGCCCAGAACCCTTTCATAAAGAGAGTGAGCAGGCGTGGCTCTGGATGTCCCACCAGTAGCTCTTTGACGGTGAGCGCTGAAGTGGCCAATTTCTCAGCATGTGAAGCTTTTTAGGGCTCTTTTCCCTTGGTCACCCATAACCATGGGGCATGACATACTTTCCCTTGCAGTTGATTGTAGAACTATCTTACTTGAAGCCAAAGCATCCTAACTCCTGCTGACTGTCCTTGGGTGGCTGTAAGACATTCTAACAGTATTTCTGTAAGAAATTGTCCACTTGATTCAGGCTACTCTGCATCCTGTCATTTGCAATCAAGAGAGTCAACAAAGTGTTCATGTTTCTAAAAATCTTGTGGGAAAAAGATAAATTGACAGTTTGCATAGCAAGAGAAAACCCATCTTCATTCTAACTTTGTTTATGTGACATTTCATCTATTTCTGAAGGTGTTAAAACTTATGTGCCTTGAAAGGGGGAGAGAAATAAGAATTATGAGCATTAATGATGAGTTGACTCACTGGAAAAGACTCTGATGCTGGGAAGGATTGGGGGCGGGAGGAGAAGGGGACGACAGAGAATGAGATGGCTGGATGGCATCACCGATTCTGTGGACATGAGTTTGAGTGAACTCCGGGAGTTGGTGATGGACAGGGAGGCCTGGCGTGCTGTGATTCATGGGGTCGCCGAGAGTCGGACACGACTGAGCGACTGAACTGAACTGAACTGAACTGAATGTGTACTGGGTACTTTTGGGAAGTTACAATTTCGTAACAAAATGGAACTGTTTCATCATATGCAGAAACAGTCACACTTCCAATCAAATATTATGTTTTAGAGCTTGTCACCCACAAAGTAAGGAAAGGAAGTAAAAATATCTACCAGTTTCAGGAAGAAAACTGTTCTGTTAGGAAGAATCTGTTAAGGCAGAGACCAGTTAGCAAGAATTCGCTGATTGTCATTGGAGCCTTGGTGACGATGCAGCCAGATGGGCTGCCGTACCAGACACTGTTATTCCCTGAATGAACATGAAAGGGTACGCATCTGGCCTCAGTCCATTCACAGTGTAGTGAGGAGATAAATGCTGATAAAGTATAATTATAGATTCTCTTCTAAACATTTTTATGTATTATTTTTGGCTGTGCTGGGTCTTCATTGCTGCACAGGCTTTTCTCTAATTGTGGTGCATGGGCTTCTCATTGCGGTGGCATCTTTTGTTGTGGAACACGGGCTTAGTTGCTCCATGGCACATGAGATCTCCTGAGACCAGGGGTCACCAGGGGAGTCCTAGAGGTTTATTTCTTAAACAGCTTTATTAAGATATAATTCATATACTGTAACATTTACTCATTTAAAGTATATACTTCAGGGGTTTTTGGTATATTGCATAACTAACATTGTGATAAAGTGTTCACAATACAACATTTTCCATCTTAGACACTATTCATTACATTTATATTGTTGGGCAGCCATCACCACTCTCTATGTGACTCTAAGCCTAATTCCCCCATTACCCCACCCCAGTCCATGGAAACTGCTGTTTTAATTTTTGCCTCTATGAATTTGCCTGTTTTAAGTCAAATCATCCAGGATTTGTCCTCTTCTGTCTGGCTTCTTTTACTGAGCGTGACTTTTTGAGTTTCATCCTTATTGTAGCAGGGATCAGCACTTCATTCCTTCTTTTGGTGAACTGGTGTTCCATTACACGGATACATCATGTTGTGAACTGTTCACCTGGTGGTGGGCAGTCAGGTCATTCCCACCTTTTGGCTGTTGTGAGTAATGCTGCTGTGAGCCTTGGTGCTTTCAGTAATTTCAGGTATGAAATTAGGGGTGGAGTGGCTGGGTCGTGTGGTGATTGTGTGTTTAGGTCCCTGAGGGGCAGGATTCCAGGTTGCTATCACGGTGGACCAGACACATGGGCTAACTGTGTAACAGGAACCTGGTTGAGACCAGGGAGAGAGTAGGAGTGCTTTGGCACTCAGGGTGTCTTTGCTCTGGAAATGTTTGTGTGGAAAAGGCTGTGTTGAGACTGCACCACACTTCTGACAGCCCCGCAGGGCCATTCCAGGGAATGAAGGTCAGCCAGACATATGAATAGCTCCCCTGCTTTAGGACCTGGTGCTGACAGGAGTGTGGAGAACCAGAAAAGTAGCTCTTGTAGGATTTCAGCCCACTTTTTGAGTGTTCTGAGTTGCCCAGAAAATCACTAGTGCTTTACATGAAACATAAATGAACTAAGTGATCCAGTTAGAAGACAAAGAATATCAGAATGAGAAGCAATATAGGAGCACGTATAGACACGCTCTACAATTGTAAAGACATGCTCTACATTGTAAATGCTCCATAGCACGTAAAGATACACCAAACATGTAATGACGTAGTGAAGAACAGAAAATACATCATGCAAATTTAAACAAAAGAAAATACGTGGTTATTATGAATTAGGCAAAATAAGTTTTCAGCTAAAAAGTATAACTGGAGATAAAGAGAAATCACATCATGATTTTAAAATTTACCAGGAAGATAAAATGGTCCTAAATTTGTTTGTATTTAGCAGTGAGGCCTCAAATCTAAAAGCAAAATTGACCAAATTATGGTGCTGCTGCTAAGTCGCTTCAGTCATATCCGACTCTGTGCAACCCCATAGATGGCAGCCCACCAGGCTCCCCCATCCCTGGGATTCTCCAGGCAAGAACACTGGAGTGGGTTGCCATTTCCTTCTCCAATGCATGAAAGTGAAAAGTGAAAGTGAAGTTGCTCAGTTGTGTCCAACTCCTAGCGACCCCATGGACTGCAGCCTACCAGGCTCCTCCGTCCATGGGATTTTCCAGGCAAGAGTACTGGAGTGGGGTGCCATTGCCTTCTCTGAAATTATGGTGATAAATAGGTAAATCCACAGTTATGGCAAGAGGGTTTTAGTACATCCTTCAGTTGTATTACAGCAGACTAAGCAAACAATAGATAAAGAAAATGCATCCTGCACCTGCTGCTGCTGCTGCTGCTGCTAAGTCACTTCAGTCGTGTCCGACTCTGTGTGACCCCATAGACGGAAGCCCTCCTGCACCTAACAACTATAAAATACACGTTTTATAGTTCTTCCCAACTGCATCTGACACATTTACAGCAGTGACCGTACACAGGGCTATAAGGTGGGTTTCCGTAAACTGCAGAAGACAAATAGTACAGAATACGGATTCTGACCACAGTGCAATGAAAATGAGAGAGTCATTTCCTAGGTAGGTTGATAAGAAGGCCAGGGTCCCTGAGAATGAGAAAGTTTATAGACTTAAAAGCATATCTTAGAAAAGAAGATAGCCTGAAAATTAATAGGCTAAGCATTCACCCAAGGCATAATGAAAGTTGGAGGAAATAATGAACAGGTAAGCTGCCTGTGGAGGGAGTCACCCTGGCCGCTGTGTGTCTGGAGGGCAGAAGGGCACCCGGCACCTGCTGGTCTGTGGAGGTGTGAAGCAGAGAAAGGTCTAGGGCAGCTCATCGCTGCTGATGGTCTTACTCGAAAGGTATGGTTAAGCTATTTATGAACCCAAAGACCGTCCCAGTGGCCCCCACAGGCTTGTTCTGGCACTGCTTCCCACACGGTTTTCTAAAGTCGAGTCACAGTTGAGATAAGTCGGTAGGTGCCACGCACCCCCACTCGTGGACAGCAAGTTCTGTGGGTGGATTTTGCAGGTGGCCTCCACTCTCCATCCCCCCACCTCGTCCCTCCTGGTGTGATGCTGTGACGTGTCACATCTGTGGTCCGTCCATGGGCACAGGCTTCTTCAGGCGGGAAGGCCACAGGCACCCTCAGGCTGTGTGGCCCGGTGGGTCGTGTGAGTACCCAGCGCTCTGTCTGAACACGCACCTGGGTGCCTGCATCCTCTCTGAAGACCCGGGTGCAGCGGATGGGCACAGGCCAGGAGTCCCGCATCAGCAATGACCAGCCCAGCAGCCGACACGTGGCCGGCCTGCCTGCCCCACAGTCACATCAGTGTCCCGATACCACCTGCCCTGTGACCTCCTGGGCAGCGGGCCGCAGGCAGGATGACCATGTGATAAAGTTCTTCATCAACTGAAAACGAATGTCAGGCACTGCTGTTCATACTTATCTCAACCGCTGCGAGGAAATCAGCCTGAAGCCTGGGTATCTGTGCAATTTCTGCCTGTACAGATTGTGCCTGAATGTCTCAGAGACATTTTCTGAACTTGCTTACATCACCCAAGTATTAATATTTCTCCAGAATTGGAAACATGCTTTTAAGTTTGGCTATGTCATGATTAAACATTTTGTAAATTTTAAATTACTTTTAAATTAACATATTGCCTATATTTTTAAAATTTTGAAATAGAAGGAAAATAAAAGGCCAAAATCTCAACATTAAAGACAATCACAATAACATTTTATTCATTATTCTTCAGTTCTTTCTCTGGATTATTTTTTTTTTCCTATTTACATTTTCATAAGTAGTTTAAATTGGATTTTTGGAAGCTGGTGGTAAGCCCTAAGTACAGGAGAGAATTTTTCCCAGAGAAACTGCTGTGTTATGGGTTTTTCCCATCACAACGAAAAGTATTCATAATAAAATAATTTGCTATTATGCTCTATCCAGCTGTTGTAGAGAAGAGAGGCAATGACCCCTAGCATTCTCAGGAGCTCCTTAGGGTTTCCTCTGCTTTGACTCTTGATCTAAATTTCTTATTCTTCTAGTGATTTTTAAAGAAAAAGTACAAAGCTGGAAAGTCTCCTGAGCCTGTGTGTATCTGAGAATGCTATTCTGCATCTTAGCCTTTGCCTCAAACTTTTCACTGTCCTTCAACTTTTCATGGTGATGAACCATTGATTTCTGGGAACACCGTGAGTTTTGTTTCTTTACATGTAAGCCCATTGTTTCTTGCTGGATGGTTTTTAGCACCTAGTCCCTAGTATTCTGAAGAATATCACTGGGAGGTCCTCCAGCAAAGGTGGGTGCTATCATCACATTCAGGAAACGTGTTGTGGACGGGGCCTGCCGCTGAGACGGTGAAACAGTTCACTTGTATTTCCCAAATGTATGGAACAGAGGACCCTTCCAAGTTTGTGGAACACTAACAACTCCTGGGAAATGTCCCATTGGAGGTCAGTTGGCTTATAATCTCAATTATATTTAAGTTCTCAAAAGAAAAGGCAGATTTTGCCTCGTTGGGGTCTCTCTCCAGTCTTGTTTGTTTTGATCTGGAATGCAGGATTCGCGTCTCTGCTTGCATTTATTTAGCTTTAAATAACTGTGACAAAACATACACAACAAAAATTTTACTGTTTAAGCCATTTCTGACTGCATAGTTCAGTGGCATTAAGCACATTACATTGTTGGGTGACCAGAAAGGATTCCCTCTTAAATTACACATTTTTTTTTTTAAATCTTAGAAGAGTTTCCTTAAATTCACTGAAGGGTATGTCTTCGGCAGAGCTCCCGCGATGTGCTGATCACTGTCCTGAGCTCTGGGGACACAGGAGGACACGAGAACTCGGGCTTGGTGATTGCTTATGTCCCAGCCGTCCTGGCTCCTCCTGGAACCCTGGCTGCTCCCTGGCTCCCGGCTCTCACAGTGTGTCTGCACTTAACCCACACTCAGAGCACTCTTAATCTCTCCTTGGCAGTTCTGCTCGTCTGCTCTGATAATGTTTTAAATCACTGCTCCGTAATCAGTTTCTCCACTTTTTTCTTACTTCTTTTTTTAGCCTCTCTTATTTTTAAATTTCTGCTTGTTTTTTCTTGATGGCTTTCAGCTTGATAAATACCGTGTTTTCTCAAGTCTCACTAAGAATAGCTGAGATGTTTTCTGTAATGTGCCTTAGTTCCTTTAAAAACAATGTCCAGCACTGCTATATTTAAAATTAGTAACCAACAGGGACCTCTGCTCAATGTCATATGGCAGCCTGGATGGCAGGGGAGTCTGGGGGAGAACAGATACATGTGTAAGTATGGCTGGGTCCCTTCGCTGACCACCTGAAACTACCACAACATTGTTGGTTGGCTAGACCTCAACACAAAATAAAAAGTTTAAAAACAAAATAATGTTCCAAGGTGGGATCTTCCGGCATCTTTCAGGTGACTTTCCCTTCCTTTCTCTGAGGCTCCCTGTGATTTCCTATGCCACTCACTCACCCTCAACTGAAAAGGGAGGAGAAAGGCCCAGGGGCTCAGTGCCAGGTACACCTGGAGCTGCCAAAGCTCCTCTTCAAACTTACCTGTATGGACAGCAGGTTGGTGTCAGTGTCTCCAGGTCTGTTTCCCAGACGAGAGTCAGCGTTTGTGTCTAGCAAGTATATCCCTTCCCCAGCTCAGGGACCATGGGCAGGGAGCGGGGTATACCCAGCTCTGCCCGTGGCCTGCATCACCCCTCGGCTCCCACGGGATGGGGGGCAGGGCATAGCTGCAGGCCTGCCCTCCTTCCTGCCCAAGGATACTCTGGGCGTTGGGGTTTCCCCATGTTCACAGACTGAGAAATTCCACAGGGGACGAGCCAGGAGAGGATGAAGGCAGAAGGGCCACAGGTGGTTTGCAGGGTGCTGCTCCCGGGCTGGGGTGCAGTGTGCTAGCCGTGTGACATCTCAGGAGCCCCCTGCCCCAGCATCCAGGTGGAACCGCACGGTGGGAGGGGATCACTGATGTTTCTCCATGTGGCTCATCTGTTTCTAGCCTGGAGAAGGTTGGACACGTGTCCTAGTTTTGGGGATTTTTAACCTTGCCTTTTTGCTTCATCACTGGTCTTTCAGTGAGAAGCTGGAAGAGGCTGCTAGCAGGTGTCATTTTAAACTAAAGCCTGTAATTAAATCCCTGACTTTGAAGGCAGGAAGAACTTATTAAATACTGTCCTACAGTCCCTTCAGCCGGAAGCCCGGCTCCACATCCCTGGGTCTCTGCTTCTAGACTTGGCCCAGCTGTCAGACCAGTTTCTTGGGTTAGGTCTCCAGAAGCCGTCAGCAAACCTACCTCTGCGCACTGTAGCTGCCATGCTCCTCCCTTTGCTTGCAACTTTGCGGAATGTGCCTCACTGACTGTTAACTGTTACCACAGCCAGTGTATTTTGACAGATGCCTATCCTTTAAAAAAACCTCATGGTTTTCTTAAATCGGTTGTTTCTTACTGTTGGCCGACTCTGAAATCCCCAGCGTCCACGGGGCAGTTGGATTTCTTTCATTATGTTCATTACCCTTGTAGCATGTACCTCCACTCGCTTGCTCTCTTAGCTTCTCGTCTTGGACTTTATTATAATTTCTTTGCTTTAAAACGAGTGTGACACCACAGCGAGTCAACGTTCCTCTCACCATGTGCTCTGTAAGAGGTGTGGTGTGTGTGGTGGGCGTGCGAGCCAGCGCTGAAGTGGCACGGTCAGTACACACAGAAAGTTTCTAGGAAGTGCAAGAGACAGTGCCGTCCTGCCTACGCTGGTGATGTGGTACGGCCAAGCTGCCTTTTCAGAGAGCCTATCTCTTCAGTGTGAAGTGATTTTTAAAAATAATAACCTGCTTTTTTCTGACTAGCTTAAATTAGGTAGACTTGAAAATGGTTCTGGATGCAATTAGATTACACTGTTTGGACAATAAACTCACCTTGACCTAAAAAAAAAAGTCCTTCCGGTAATTAATACATGGCGATATGGTATGCAGTGATGTTTAGGACAGAGACAGCATCTGCATCCTGGTTCCGGACTCTTCGGAGGCTGAACTTGACACCCGACTCCTTTGCTGCACTGCAGTTCCGTGTATTCGTTGTCAGGTCAGAGGTGGCCTGTGTGGTCCATCCCTGACCTCGCAGGAGGAGCCAGGGCAGCCACTCACACGCACTGTGGAGACCACACATGGTTTCCCCACCTCCATAACTGACTGCTCCGCTTTCAGCCATCCATACAGTCGTCTTAAGAGGTCATGCAGAATCTGCCAAACACGCTAAAAGCCAGCATAATTTAAAAAATTTATTTATTCCAAGATCCATGGGTTTGAGGCTTTTCACAAATTATCATAGAAGTGAAGACGGAACTCACAAACAAGTGCTCATAGCTGTAGCGCTTACAACAGCATCAGCATCGCCATGACCCTGATCTAAAGGACTCAGGTGACCCCCTCACGTAGAATCCATGAGGAAGGTCTCGAAGTCTAGGTCCAGGTCGGAAACGAGGGTGTTTACGAAGTCGTCAACAGAAGGACGCTTCTGAAGCATACCTGCCAACAGACAGACAGACGGTCAGCCAGCTCACGCAGGGACAGCACAGAGCGACAGAGACGGACAGCACGTCCACACGGGCGGGGACGCTCGGCTTCGGGAGCCGCAAGCTGGGAACGAGGACGTTTCAGAGTGTCCAGGCAGTGCGTGGGCTCTGAGCGGTTTCTTGTTTTATTGCCTTTTTTATACTATCTCACCAACACTTAGCTTAGAGATTTAGACCCAAATATGTTTTGGAGATAATACTATACCCTTGGAGCCCACTAACAGACCTAACAGAAGCAGAAGATATTAAGAAGAGGTGGCAAGAATACACAGAAGAACTGTACAAAAAAGATCTTCAAGACCAAGATAGTCACGATAACGTGATCACTGACCTAGAGCCAGACATCTTGGAATGTGAAGTCAAGTGGGCCTTAGAAAGCATCACTACAAACAAAGCTAGTGGAGGTGATGGAATTCCAGTTGAGCTATTTCAAATCTTGAAAGATGATGCTGTGAAAGTGCGGCACTCAATATGCCAGCAAATCTGGAAAACTCAGCAGTGGCCACAGGACTGGAAAAGGTCAGTCTTCATTCCAATCCCAAAGAAAGGCAATGCCAAAGAATGCTCAAACTACCGCACAATTGCACTCATCTCACACGCTAGTAAAGTCATGCTCAAAATTCTCCAAGCCAGGCTTCAGCAATATGTGAACCGTGAACTTCCAGATGTTCAAGCAGGTTTTAGAAAAGGCAGAGGAACCAGAGATCAAATTGCCAACATCCGCTGGATCATGGAGAAAGCAAGAGAGTTCCAGAAAAACATCTATTTCTGCTTCATTGACTATGCCAAAGCCTTTGACTGTGTGGATCACAATAAACTGTGGAACATTCTGAAAGAGATGGGAATCCCAGACCACCTGACCTGCCTCTTGAGAAACCTGTATGCAGGTCAGGAAGCAACAGTTAGAACTGGACATGGAACAACAGACTGGTTCCAAATAGGAAAAGGAGTATGTCAAGGCTGTATATTGTCACCTTGCTTATTTAACTTCTATGCAGAGTACATCATGAGGAACGCTGGGCTGGAAGAAGCACAAGCTGGAATCAAGATTGCTGGGAGAAATATCAATAATCTCAGATATGCAGATGACACCACCCTTATGGCAGAAAGTGAAGAGGAACTCAAAAGCCTCTTGTTGAAAGTGAAAGAGGAGAGTGAAAAGGTTGGCTTGAAGCTCAACATTCAGAAAACGAAGATCATGGCATCTGGTCCCATCACTTCATGGGAAATAGATAGAAAAACAGTGGAAACAGTGTCAGACTTTATTTTTGGGGGCTCCAAAATCACTGCAGATGCTGATTGCAGCCATGAAATTAAAAGACACTTACTCCTCGGAAGGAAAGTTATGACCAACCTTGATAATATATTGAAAAGCAGAGACATTACTTTGCCAACAAAGGTCCGTCTAGTCAAGGCTATGGTTTTTCCCGTGGTCATGTATGGATGTGAGAGTTGGACTGTGAAGAAAGCTGATCGCCGAAGAATTGATGCTTTTGAACTGTGGTGTTGGAGAAGACTCTTGAGAGTCCCTTGTACCGCCAGGAGATCCAACCAATCCATTCTAAGGGAGATCAATCCTGGGTGTTCACTGGAAGGACTGATGCTAAAGCTGAAGCTGCAATACTTTGGCTACCTCATGCGACGAGTTGACTCACTGGAAAAGACTCTGATGCTGGGAAAGGCTGGGGGCGGGAGGAGAAGGGGATGACTGACAGAGAGATGTCTGGATGGCATCACCGACTCTGTGGACATGAGTTTGAGTGAACTCCGGGATTTGGTGATGGACAGGGAGGCCTGGCGTGCTGTGATTCATGGGGTCGCAGAGAGTGGGACACGACTGAGCAACTGAACTGAACTGAACTGGAGCGCACTTGACCAGGAGTGCAAGGAACCATGCATCAGGTTTGGGGGCCGGGGGTGCTCCCACCCAGGCCACCATCTGCAGTGGAACGCAGAGAGCTTCGGGCAGGCCTAGGGCTGGACCCACAGACATGGTCGTCCCCGCTGGGGAACACGGCCACAGGGACTGGCCAAGGCCTGGCTTGTACAGTGGACACAAAGCAGCAGTGCCAACAAGCCCTTGTCAGCCCCTCACTGGACCCCCTGTGCTTAGGAACAATGAGGATGCTGTCATATCCTCACCACAGCCCCAAAGGTTTCCATCCTCATTCAAAGCCAGGTCCTCACAGCTCCATCACAGGGACCATCTGAGGAATAGGGACTGGCTATTGGAGGAGAATTCCGTTGCTGTGTCTTTAATTACAAAACTAAACTTCAAAGCAATTTCCTTTTTACAGTAAAATAGTTCCTAGGACGAGAAAGGCCCCCCAGTCCTCCCATGTCTCTAGCGATGGGATGTGATGGCTCTAATGATGGCCAGGCAGTGCCTGCCACTCTGCATCCTGGAGACGCAGGCTTTCACGCAAGCAGAGCAGTAAACCCCGTCGGTGCATTTCCTATGGGCCAGGGTTCTTAATGTAGAGAACAGCTGTGGGGCAAACACTGAAACATGACTTTCGGTCAGATGTGTTCTCCTGTTTCACCATTCCCTGCCTTGTAACATTTGAAACATCCTATAATTACAAACTGCACGCTCGCTTGTAATTAAATGGTTAGAACTGTCAGAAGGTGGGGCCGACCTGTGCAGTGAAGTGCAGCCGCTGGTCCCTTGAAATGTTCTTGTCACCTCCGCCAGCTGTCCACGAACACAGGACCCACCACCTCAGGGCCACACCCTCTCCAGGGCCACCTGCAGCCACTTCTGCGTCTCAGAGGACGGCCGCCGTGGGGCAAGTGGAGACACGCACACATGCTTGGGGGAGTTTTAAATAAAACCTGGCCCAAGAGGAGTGGCTGGACCGTGGTGCGTGTGATGCAACTGTTGAAGACGAAGGTTCAGAGAGGACGGACTAACTCACCAGAGCGGGAATTCTCCTGCCACACGGCTGTAGTGTCCTCGCTTTAATTAGATCTAAGTGTTTGCAAGTGTCAACGTGAACTAACAACTTCTACACAGGGAATTAATAACAAAATGTTTTCAGGCAGTTCCACAAATAAGAAAAACTGAATTTAGCATTTACACATGTAGATGGTAAAGATTCCAGCAACACATGGATTTTTTTTATAAAGCTGGTGAAGATGTTCTCTGTGTCAAATCTGAAGTATTAAAAGGGAGGTGATGAGATGAACAGTTTCGTAGGTGCCCCCAGAACCCGCTGGAAGGCCAAGTCCAGAGTGGGTGGAGTTGACACACATTCTCTGGAGGGCAGGCGTGGGGAGCGCGGGAGGCTGAGACTGTAAAACAAAACCGAGGGTAACCTTCCCCCTCAGAGGGACATGTGGGTGGTGGTATAAGACAGACCAGCTGCAGGGAACCCTCAGGGAAGCAAAGTCCCACCTGCCCGCCCTCCGCAGGCCCACAGGGAACAGCCAGTAAAGCAGTTACGATGACGATTTAATTTATTTTCCTCCTCCTTTTCCCTGAGAGGCGAATGGGCTGATAAAACCTAGGGCAAGCCCGAACGTTTCTGTCTCGACTGCTCTGCTAAACCAGTGTGTTCATGACCTTAGAGGACCGGGTGGCTGTTCCAGGCCTGACGGCAGTGAACTAGGGTCTCCAGGGGTTCCGGGGCGGGCTCTGGGGGCCCCACCCGAGCTGGGTGCTGGCCTGTGTGCAGTGCCGTAGCCTGCTGCTCAGGGGCTGCCAGTTGTGGGTTATGTGTGTGCCCGCAGGGCACGCCATCCCGGCCGCCACACTGGGGCGTCTGGGAGGCAGCTGGGCCCCAGGTATGGGGCCTCCTGCCTTCCTAACCCAGCTTGGTGTCAGCTCTGTGCCCCCCGGGGACCCACTCCTGGTCACGATGACAGGAGGCCTGTGGACACCAGGGCAGTTAGCCTGGTACGGGCACCCGAGCGGCTCGTCTGCTCCGACATGGAGCCCGGAAGCTGCTTTCTCAGCTGGCTTTTGCTTCTCCCCTTGACTCTGAGGCCGCCTCCATACTGTTCCCCCAAATTCCTTTCTGCTCAGTCAGCCTGAGTTGGTGGTTTCTTTCAAGAAGATTCCCACCTGATAAAGACATTAGTTCACAAGTTATTAAAGAGAATTTAATGATACCCGGGGGACACTGATATTTTTGTTTGAGGACCAACTTTCTAGACCGAGGGTTTGGAGTAAAAACAAGTGCTTTCTGCTCTTTCTTTTCTCATTTAAATAAGCATGTCTTTCCACAGATATCGGAAACAGGTGATATACAGGCAAGCTTTACTATCAGATCTCTTCGCTAAGGTCACTGGCGGGCAGTGAGAGCTGTCTTGGCCCGAGACAGGGGAGAGTCCGTCTCTGCCCCCAGCCCCACCTGCTGTGGTGGGGGGTGTGCTGGGGGCAGGGCAAGAAGAGGGAGATGCTCTCTCCAGAGCACGTGGTTTCTCCTGAAATTGCTTCTTTCCTGGTGGAACTGGAAGGACCTGCCCTTCTGTCTATGGGCCTCGTGGTGTGGCAGGCGTTCATGGGCTGCATGTGCGCTGTGGAGCCTTGGAGAGGGGCGGGTGTGGCCCCCACACCCGTGAAGCCAGGCCCTCAACACCTGAGGCAGCTGGGGTGGGTCACCCCCCAGTTCTTTCTAAATCAGAGATAAAAGCCAAGCATACTCCTACATTTCAGGCACAGTGCCGGTACTTGGTTCAAATGAAGGTACGTCAGCCAGGTTTCTATGACAGTTAAGGCCTACAGGCATCATCTGTTTAGGGACCATAGCCCAGCTCTGAACACCCCAGGGGAGCTGCCATGAGGGCCAGCGCCAGGCACATTGGGTTTTCAGGCTGAAGGGAACATTCCCTGGCTCAGACCAGCATCTTACAACCTCAAATTTCCGGCTGTTCTCTCTACTGACTGTCCCAAAGTCTCCCTCTGAAGGGTTAGGGAGGAGGAATACAGCAGAAAGACAAATCCCTCCTTTTCTGAACAAGACCGAAGGTGCCTCTAAAGAAGGCGCTGCTGGTTAGAGCCAGGGCTTGGTAAGTAACCCTGGTCAACCACCTGGTTCAGGGCCTTCAGCCCAGACTGGACTTCCGAGACTCACTCCTGCAAGCAGCAGCCGGAGCGGAGGCCAACTGAGGTGTGTGTCTGAGGACCAGAACACCAGCAGGGTGTCATCTGCACAGCCTGACTGCTGTAAGAACTAAATAACGTGCGTTGAACAGGTGGGAAAGGCCCTGTAACTGGTAACAAGAACCATCAGAGTGAAAGTTCAAGGGCTGAAGGATGAGGTTGCTTATTTTCTGCACAAGCTGAATTTCAAAATGCTATCTGTGATCAAGTATTTAGGGTTTTATCATCAGACACAATCCCGAGCTGATTATCCAGCTAATGAATCATGGCTTGCTGTGCATTCTCTGTCTTTTCCATCTGCTTTTGATGATGTAACTTTATCTACAGACGTGGTAACTAAAATCAACCCATTTTCTACCTGTTAGCAGCTGTGATACAAGGTTTACCAAAGGGAACATAGGCACAGGGGAGGAGTCCTGGGGATGAACAGAGGCGATGGCCACACGGGGCTGAGGGGCCCTGAACTGCACACTCACAGAGGTAAGAAGGGACATTCTGTGTCATACGCACTTCACCACAACTTAGACAAGAAGGGGCCAGAAGCACTGAGACAGCCTGCGACTGGCCCACACACTCAGCTGCTGGGGCTCCGGCAACACGGGACGCCCCGGACTGTGGTCATCCACACGAACCGCCCCTGGGCCTGAACACCCATCCCAACAGTTCACAGGATGCGCTGGACCATGGGTCATCCACGCAGACCATGGACCGCCCTCGGGTCTAAACACCCAATCCAATAGTTCATGGGACGCGCCAAACAGCAGGTCATCCATGAGGACTGTGGACTGCCCTCGGGTCTGAACACCCATCCCAACAGTTCGTGACCACTTTTCATACTGAGATAACTTTATGTGCCAAACTCAGCCAGATCAATGTGAACTGTAGCCCGAGCTGGCCTGGCCGTGTGAAGCGAGCTTTCTGAGGTCAGAGCTCACCCGAGGACCAGCTCTCCTGGGGCTCAGACACCTGGCTCCTCTCTCTCTCTCGTTCCGAAGTTTCCTGGGTTCCACACCGGGCTGCCCACGCTTTTCTCTCAAGGTGGTTCCACTACCTACTGTCAGTCCCGGGAAAATGAGGACATCAGCCAGAAGGGAAACTCCGTTCCTCCTTTGAACTGAAAACCTCCCCAGCCCCTTGGCCGGGCAGTACCTGTGCTGTTCGGAGGTGGGCTCTGCCCCGGGCCCTGCCTGTGGGTGGCCGGGCCCGGCACATCCGGCCAGGTGGGAGTGGACGTGGGAAGTGGAGCTGCGGACGTGCCCTGTTCCTCATTAGTTTATCCCAGTTTCATCATCGGATTTAACAATTCCGTTTACTGAGTACCTTTCTGGGTTACAAAACGTTTTGCCTTTTGAAGCTCCACATCTTCCTTAAACAAACACACCCTGAGAAACCCTCTGAGAAACCAGCGCTTTTACGAAAGGGAGGCCGCAGCCTGGAGCACCCAGGCGCTCCTTCCGAGGAACTGGGGTTCTGTTCACACGGCTGTGACTCTGGTTGCCATTCACCTGTTACTGACGCTGTGGTTGCCCTGAGCCGCTGCATCCTACGTCTGCTTCCCCGACGCGCATCCCTCCCTCATTTCTGTTCTCTGCGCGAGAAGAGGAGGTTCTGCCGGCCAGTGTGGTCAGGACCGCAGCCTGCCTGTGAGCGGGAGGTCTCACTCTGCCGTGAAACCACTGACGTGTGCAAGACGGAGACACCATCATCTGCGTCCCCGGGACGTCCTGCCCGGGGCACCGAGTGCCACCTGAGCATCAGAGTATGAGGCGACTCAGCCGCCGAGCGTGGTGACAGGGCGGCCAGCAGGTGTGGCCCCGACACGCACACAACTGTGCCAACGCGAGCATGGCCTGGTCTCCCGGAGAAGTCAGAGGCACTAGCAGTCCACACAACACGGGGGTGGGGAGCGCCCGAGCTCGGACTCTTCCAGTCTTGTCTCCACGGGGTGACCTTGGGCAGGAGGGTACCCGAGCACCCTGGGACCACAGACATGAGGGGACACACGCAGCGCGCTCAGCACGGGCGGCCCCCGGCCTCAGGGTCGGTGTGGCTCTCACTGTGCTTCTCTTGCCAGCACCTTTCCCCCTCCTGTCCATTCAACTCCAGATACAAAAGCAGCAGAAGTCAGTCTTAATGGCTAATATCCAATGTAAAGTACTTAGGAAAATCGGGGCACAAGGCTACTGCAACATTTTAATAAAATGCTCATCCTGAAGGGAAAGCAAAGTGCAGGAAGAGACAAAAATGTAAGGCTGAAATTATACAGTTAATTTGAGGGCGTGATTTAAGATTTCAAGAATTTTCTAAATTAAAGCTCCGCTTTGTTTAAACTGATTGAAGGGAGGATGTGAGTGGAGTTCAGCTGTTGTCCCGACCCTGCCGCTAAACACAGTGCCGAAAGGAGAGGGGCTTACTTGACGTACCCTAACTTACGTGATGGGGTCGAGTATTTGAGACATGCAGACTCGGAGATTAAGGGAGGGTTGTCCTGTCTTACAGACTTTAATGTAAAGATGAACTATTAAATGAGAAAATCAGGTTTAGGTACAGTCATCGTTGATCTAGTTTCATTATTAGTGATGTTACGTAGAGTCGCAAGGAGAGGGTTTCTTTAGAGACGGCCGGAAAGACTCAGTCACTAGGAGACACCTTGCAAATGACCCTTCAGGAGCTAACCTGGTTAAACCCAGAGAAATGTCCCTTCTCTGTGCTCTCTGGACATCTCAAGAGCCGGTTAGCAAATGTGTTTCCATCCCTCCACTGGAACCTGCTCATAGGCTCTGCAGTGAGAGCAGAGCAGGGCTCCACCCTAGGACACCTGAGGCTCGCGGCCCTCGGCCCTGCAGGTCGCTAAGGGCTCTGCGTGCTGCGGGGCAAGGGGAAGGGCCTCGGCCTTACTTCTGTGAAGGGGGTCACACCTCCCAGAGCAAACGCCGCCTGTTGAGGGGCCACTGTCACCCCGTCACCGTCCCCAGACCTGTCCTGACAGCGACTCCTTGTGCTGTGCTGTCATGTTGCGACTGTGACCAAGCAGGTCACCTGGAGCCGTGGGGGCAGGAGCCCGGGCTGCCCGGGGGAGGGGAGGGGCTGGACCCATGACCGCAGGGAGCGCGCAGTGGATACGGCCACTAGCGGGGCCTGAACACGTGTGGTGTGCGGTGCGAAGTGCGGGCAACACCGTACAAGTTAAATTCTGCTTACAAGTTACCTTCCCCAGAGGCTTTTCTTCGTTGCTAGCAAAACGTATGTTGGTTGAATTTATTCGCTGGAACACCGACAACGTCAAGAGCAGGAAAATGCAAGGACCATGAAGGCTCCGGGGCCACATTTACAGAGGAAAAGACCTGCCCCTTCCTGGGAAAGTGACTCCTCCTACCCGGGCGAAGCTGTCACCCACACCCCAGGTCTAGGAAACACCCATCCGCTTCTGGCCTGTGTCTGCGGTTATCTGACTGCTCTGTCAACAATTCCTGGGATCCCACAATCCCTTTGTTTAGAAAAATGAAAAGTTGCACTCTTTCCGGGAAGGCACCTTCTCTTCTTGGTTTATCCTGTGTTGGAAACACTGACCTTGTTCTTCACTTTTAGCTCTTTGCATCTCTGTTCGCTGAAGGTTTGACCTGTGCTGTTTATAAGCAGAGAATGGGATGAGCTCTTGGAACGGGGGGCTGTACAGAATGGTGCTGCCTCCAGGACAGATGATGGACTGGACACACCCGGGGATGGCGGGGTGGGGGACGCGGCTGCACACTCGGGTCTGATATCCGCTAATGGGAGGCGGAGCCTCCTCGGCCCTCGACAGGCCATCTGTCCTACAGGCTCAGGTCTCTCTGACTCTGTTGCCCGTGTCTGCTGTGCTGACCACGTGATGCCCGTCGTTTTCTCCCCCAGATCCCTCTGTGCTGCTATCACGCCGTCTGCTACGCATTCCTTCCAGTGTTTTGTAATTTCAGTTACTCAATTTCTTCATTTCTGATTGGGTCTTTATCACGTTTTCTAGTTCCTTACTTACACTGTGCTCGTGTATTCTTTTCTTTCAGTTAACATTTTTATTACCAACGCTTTCATTTCTTTATCTGATACATTTTAAATCTGTTGTTTATTTTTCAGGGTTTTTTCTTGCTTTTTAACTGAGAGCACGTCCTCTGCCTCTGAATTCAGGTGAAACAGGACCTGTTGAAGGGCTGTTGTCACGAGGGTGCGTTCCTGTGCAGACCATGCGAGTCTGATGCCTTTGTGGGGTGAGCTGGCTCTGACCTGGACATGCATTGTGCGCTTGCTCAGGGTGAGCTGGAAGCTGTTGCTGTGGAGGGGCTGGAGGCAGGCGTGAAGTAAGGCTTCCTTTCTGCTTGGTGGCTGTCACCGCCCTACTGGGGGGTGGGGTCTGACCCCAGGATCCTGGAGGAGGAGCCCTGAGATCAGGCCTGGGCCCTCTCTGCTCCGGGGTGCTTCCCCTTCTCTCTGCACAGGACCTGCCGCCGAGGCCAGGGCTGGAGCTGAGGTGCCTGCAGGTGCTGCCCTCAGCTGACACGGCCTCGGGTGCAGGCCCCTCTGCTCCTCACAGCCTGTCCCTGCCCTGTTGTGGGGCTGTGCCATGTGGCCTCCTTGTGTCCTGGATGGCGGGGCCCGCTCCCCAAGGAGTGGTCTCTGTCTCCCCGGGTTCCCTTCCAGGGTGCAGACCTGAGCTCTGTGCTCACTTCCTCAGCTGTGCCCGTACACGATCCCGCTGCCAGTTCCTGGTTTCCAGTGAGAATCGTTACATGCGTGCATGGATTTCTGATGCGTTCTTAAGGAAGGTGAGTCCCACACCCTCCTCTACTTCACCATTTTGTTGGACCCTCCATAATCACGTTTTTAATGGCCTGAGAAACATCTGACCTTCTAGGTAAACTTGTAAGTGCGTTCGCATAACAGAGCCTGCAGACAGACCCTCTGCGGGGCTGGAACGGTGGTGCCCAGCCGCCACCTCCTCTGAGAGTCGAGACTCTGCTCGGGGCCCTGACTGTGACCACCTGGGAACGAGGGCCCGGGAGGGACGTCCATCACCTCACGTCGCCCCAGGAGTCGGGATCAACACGACTCGCTAGTGCTGACCGTGAACACCAGGTAGGCAGTGCTTCTCCCTTCCTTCCAGAGCACAGGATGGAAAGAGGGGTCACCGTGTGGCCCACACTCGGGGGACACAGTGCCCAGGGCCTCAAGGGGCACCCCTGCAGCACGCACCCGAGTTCTCTGCACGAGGGGTCCGTTCGTTTGTTTGTTCAGTCACTCCCATCAGGGTGCACTCCTGCTGTATACTCCGTGCTCCTGCTGTATACTCTGTGTGTGTTCTGTCCCAATGCTGCCCTATTTACTTTTTTGCTCAAATTGTTGACATTTTGGCCACTGTGTGTTATCGGGAGCTGGGCTCCCAACACACACACACACCAGGCCACGCGTGTTCCTGAGCACATGGTCCTCTCCCAGGCGGGGACCCCTGGCCAGCCCTGCCCCGGGGAGGCCCTGGCCCTGGCCCTCCAGCAGGGAGGGTGTCAGACCTTCTCCCCTAGAGGAAGGTGTCGGACCAAGCTCGAGTGTTCCCGGACCAAGGAGGCTTCTATGGGAAAGCGAAGTTCTCTTTACACACATGGACAAGGGTAGCCCTGTGGAATATACAAACCACAAATTCTGACTTGCTTCTTGAATAAAAATAATATGCAACAAGTTAGAAGAGATGATATAGGATAATTAGGGTAAAAACGAATGTGTTTTGAAAACCACAGAGCTCGGCAGAAATGTAAGGTATTATGATTTTAATCAGCTTACGGAGAGGCCCTGTGGGCTTCTAGACTTCGGTTCTGTGAGTCAGTCTGGCAACACAGAAAAACTGAAGGGAGTTTCTCTGAGAACTGACTCATTTATCTACATTTCTTTTCATCTTATCTGATGTTTCGTGCTTTTTAAAACTCTGTCAAGTTAGAACATTCTCTGTCTATGGGCACACTGCTTTTGGCCAGAAGTCATAAAGCTAAGAGTTTCTTTTCTGCAAAGGGGAACAGGAATAAAGCTGTTTAACTTTTAAAAATAACTGCTTGAAAGACTAAACTCTTGGGCTTTGCCCTTTCCTTTCCCCACAGAACTCTCTGTGCAGAGGCTGCAGGGGGCACCAGGACCCACAACCAGCTGTGGAAACGTGACACCCAGCAGGCAGGGCACATACGTGGCTGCGGTCAGCCTCGTCCAGGGGCCAGCATGCCAGAGCGTGCCCACACATGAGGGGAACGGATCCGCCACGGATTCAAGGAGCTCACGGGGACACACAGGACAGAGAGGTTCACTGCTGGTCAGGGGTGTCAGGCAGGCCTCGCCAATGGGAATAGTTAGGATGGGGCATTAAACACACACAGACTTTGGGGAATCACTCAGGCCACTGACATCCTCACAAGCCTAAGACCCACCCAGACTTAAGTCAGATGTTACAGATGGGCTGAGGAAGACGTGTGAGGGGCGTGAGCCTCGGGGTCCATGGGAACGAGGGGCAGGAGCGAGGTCACAGGGTTCAGAGAGCACAGGGCTGGAGGCACGAAAAGGGAAGGCTTTTCAACATGCTGGGTTTTTCTAGTCATTTAAAGATAAAATCTGAACCTAGGAACGAAATGCCAAAGAATGCTCAAACTACGGCACAATTGCACTCATCTCACACACTAGTAAAGTCATGCTCAAAATTCTCCAAGCCAGGCTTCAGCAGTATGTGAACTGTGAACTTCCAGATGCTCAAGCAGGTTTTAGAAAAGGCAGAGGAACCAGAGATCAAATTGCCAACATCCGCTGGATCATGGAGAAAGCAAGAGAGTTCCAGAAAAACATCTATTTCTGCTTCATTGACTATGCCAAAGCCTTTGACTGTGTGGATCACAATAAACTGTGGAAAATTCTGAAAGAGATGGGAATACCAGACCACCTGACCTGCCTCTTGAGAAACCTGTATGCAGGTCAGGAAGCAACTGTTAGAACTGGACATGGAACAACAGACTGGTTCCTAATAGGAAAAGGAGTACATCGAGGTTGTATATTGTCACCTTGCTTATTTAACTTCTATGCAGAGTACATCATGAGGAATGCTGGGCTGGAAGAAGCACAAGCTGGAATCAAGATTTCCGGGAGAAATATCAATAACCTCAGATATGCAGATGACACCACCCTTATGGCAGAAAGTGAAGAGGAACTCAAAAGCCTCTTGATGAAAGTGAAAGAGGAGAGTGAAAAGGTTGGCTTGAAGCTCAACATTCAGAAAACGAAGATCATGGCATCTGGTTCCATCACTTCATGGGAAATAGATGGGAAAACAGTGGAAACAGTGTCAGACTTTAGTTTTTTGGGCTCCAAAATCACTGCAGATGCTGACTGCAGCCATGAAATGAAAAGACGCTTACTCCTTGGAAGGAAAGTTATGACCAACCTAGATAGCATATTAAAAAGCAGAGACAGTACTATGCCAACAAAGGTCTGTCTAGTCAAGGCTATGGTTTTTCCCATGGTCATGTATGGATGTGAGAGTTGGACTGTGAAGAAAGCTGATCGCCAAAGAATTGATGCTTTTGAACTGTGGTGTTGGAGAAGACTCTTGAGAGTCCCTTGGACTGCAAGGAGATCCAACCAGTCCATTCTAAAGGAGATCAATCCTGGGTGTTCATTGGAAGGACTGATGCTAAAGCTGAAACTCCAATACTTTGGCCACCTCATGCGATAAGTTGACTCACTGGAAAAGAGTCTGATGCTGGGAGCGATTGGGGGTAGGAGGAGACGGGGACGACAGAGAATGAGATGGCTGGATGGCATCACCGACTCGATGGACATAAGTTTGAGTGAACTCTGGGAGCTGGTGATGGACAGGGAGGCCTGGCGTGCTGTGATTCATGGGGTCGCAAAGAGTCAGACACCACTGAGTGAGTGAACTGAACTGAACTGACTGAAAGATAAAATCTGAACCTAGGAACAAAAGAAGGGCCACTTACTCAAGACCTTTGGATAACATGGAAGAAGGATAAAGTGGTCTGCAAGGGAGGACGGACCATCCTCTGAGGAATCCACCTCTCTGCTCAGAGTGTGAGGCAGCGCTGTTCCGACCCCACCAGCCTCCTCAGGGGCACCGGGTATCACCTCACTTGCAAGCTTATCTTCTTCCTAGAGAACCATTCCGTTCCTGAAGAGCTTGTGAGTCACCACAGTACATCTAAATTTTCTAGTATGTTTTTTAAAATGACAAAATGAACACAGCATATATCATCATGGTTTTATTTTAAGCAAAAAGCAAGTTCTCTTATTCCCAAGAAATGTGATGCTTAAACCAGAGAACACTGCGGGGTATGGAATGTGCAAAGACAGCAACTGACCCCAGAATTCTTGGATTTGGTCAGGTGTTGCCATCTTGTGTTTAGTGGAGGATTAAGTAATTAAATAATCTGCTTAAAACATCCTTATATGCGCTATGGATGTGTTTAAAACAAGGACATAATTTCGACTTGAAGATTAGAAACAAGTGTTTTTTTTTTTTCCTGCATATAGCATCATTTTATTACAGCTGTACCAATGTTTTAGACTGTAATTTAAAGGGAGAAACTGAGTATAAGTAAAAGGTGTAATTCATGTCATGGCAATAGTATTCAGAGAGCTTCCTGGGACTCAAAGTGCTAATGGGTGCCTTAGCGTCAAATATTTGATAGCATCAACAAAGCATCTGATAACTACGATACTCTGTCATGGGCTTCACAGACAACCAACCCTTTTTCTTTTTCACTGGAGGATAACTGCTTTACAATGCTGTGTTAGTTTCTGCTGTTACAACAGTGTCAATCAGCTGTAAGTATACATACATCCCCTCCCTCTTAAGGCTCCCTCCGACCCTCCCACCCCACCCCCGAGGTCATCACACAGCACTGAGCTGAGCTCCCCGTGTTACACAGCAGCTTCCCCACTAGCTAGCTACCTCACACAGGGCGTGTGTGTGTCACTGTTACCCTCTCAGTTCGTCCCCCTTGCCTCCCCCCACTGTGTTCACAAGTCCATTCTCTAAGTCTGCGTGTTCATTTCCTGCCCTGTAAATAAACTGCACTTTGTCTCCCTTAGGGAAACCGACTCTCCTGAGTAACAGTAAAGCACCAGAGCTGCTATCTGCAGATCCAATTCTCTTTACTGTGTAAGGACCACCCCCCGCCTTTGAGGAAGAAAAGGGCTTTTTAACTACGATTTTGTTTTCTTCAGTAGCATTTAGAGTTTTGAGAGGGATTCTTTGGATTTACCGAGGCTCCCGGTTAGAGTTAGGAGAGAAGCCCGTGTGTGTGGACATCCCTGCAGACCCTGCCCACTGAGTGAGCGACCTTAAAGCTCACCTGTGCCGTGTTAGTCACTCAGATCCCAAGCATGACACAGGAAGTCCTGACTGACGAGCGGCTTGGGGCTCCTCTCAAATGCTCACTCTTAGGTAAGTCAGGAGGTTAATCAGTTGTTATTTGGTCACAGAGGTACACAACTTGAGTAAGGGCTCTGTTTCTTTACCTCCCACTAGTTAAGAGAACCCTTTACGTGTCCCTAGTAAGTGGTTAGAATAGACGAAGCACCTACGTTTTCATAGAAGAGTAAGACCAGCTAGATTGAGCTGTCCCTCTAACTCTGACTTGTGTATCACTGCCCAAGGCTGTGAGCCACAGTCCAGGATAGTCCTGCATTGGGGCTCAGGCTGGCCACATGCACACAGAATCAGGGAAGCCCCCGATGGTCTTGTCCTACAAATCCCACCCTGTGGGGTGATAGCAGGCGTCACACCCTCTGTTCATCTGCCAGGTAACTAAGCATGTGGAGAGGTGGGTCTTGGGGGATGGTATCAGGAAGATGTTAGTGCCCGTGAGCAGAGCCAGCTGCGATCCAGATGCTCTATCTTCTCTAGTCTGAACCACAGGCCTGCTTTTCTCTTGTGAGTACAAGTTTTAGCGTGGAAAAATACTAAGGTTCCTGACACAAAAATGTTTCATATGAAGAACAGACTTGTTGGAGAGATGACACAACAATCTTAGAAGCAGAGGAAAAAAATACACCGAAAGAGGAAACTCTGAAAAGGATCTGGTATTCTCTGGCTGGAGCCGTACGTGGGCTCATGTTTATACACACGGGCGTGCAGACGTGGGGTCGGGAGGGGCACACTGAGTGCCACCGCTGGGAGCTCTCGCCCAGGACCCCCGTCACAGCAGGCTGCCCGTCTCCACGGCACCATGGCCCGCCAGCCAAGTGCGTTCACGTTTACCTGAGTCCACACGGAATGTGCAGTCAGCTGTCCTGGGCTCTGAAGGCACAGGTTTGAGCCTGGCTCCGCTGCGCCCTGCCACATGCAGGCTGGCCCTGAGCTGACCCCACCAGCGGGAGGGCAGAAGGAGAAGCCTCTGCAGGGGGCTGCTTGGGAGAGTCAGCCATCAGTGCCTCATCACAAGGGTAACCCGAGGTGATCCTGAAGGGAGGCCAGGGCTCACCCCGAAGCATGGCAGGGCTGGGCTGGCTGACCCACATTACATGCTTGCCGCAGCGTCGGGCAGACCGAGCCTGGATGTGCACACCCTCCTAGGAGGGCTGTGCACTCAGGGTTGCCTCCAGCGCCAGGCAAGCAGCTCTCGGCCATGGGGCCGGGATGGACATGGCCCTTCCCGTGAGGACAGCCGTGCCGACCCAGGCAGCAGCTCTTGGCCATGGGGCTGGGATGAACCAGCTGGGATGGATTCGGCCCTTCCCACGAGGACAGCCGTGCAGACCCACGCAGCAGCTCTCAGCCACAGGGCTGGGATGGATGTGGCCCTTCCCACAAGGACAGCAATGCAGACCCAGGCAGCAGACACCAGCTCACCCCTCATTAGCAGGACCACGGGGTTCAGTCTGAAGACAGCGCCACCCTATTCGGGGGATCCTCCTGCCGCGCCGTCAGAGGACCCGCCACGGTGATGCCCACAGCCCGAGACACCAGCACCACCCACCTCTCCTTGAAATACCGTGACAGTCTCTCCCATTCACAACTAGACTTTCGTCCAAACACACAGGAAAACAAGCACTGTGCTATGTCACAGAGCAGACTTAAGTAGGTTCTAATTTTTAAACAAGTAAAAAAAAACCCACCCTGATGTCATGGAATTTCTAACAGTGTATATAGCTGGGCTTTCATGAGAGTTAAGAAATGAGTTCTTCAGGCTACCCACTGTAACCTATCAAAAGCTAAGGCAAATTTTCTGAGAATTTGTAACAAGTTTCCGATTAGAGTGTTAGTAATAGTGAAATGGTTGGTTTGAAGCTCGACATTCAGAAAACAAAGATCATGGCATCTGGTCCTATCACTTCATGGGAAATAGATGGGAAAACAGTGGAAACACTGTCAGACTTTATATTTTTGGGCTCCAAAATCACTGCAGATGCGGACTGCAGCCATGAAATTAAAAGACGCTTACTCCTTGGAAGGAAAGTTATGACCAACCTAGATAGCATATTAAAAAGCAGAGACAGTACTATGCCAACAAAGGTCCGTCTAGTCAAGGCTATGGTTTTTCCAGTGGTCATGTATGGATGTGAGAGTTGGACTGTGAAGAAAGCTGATCACCGAAGAACTGATGCTTTTGAACTGTGGTGCTGGAGAAGACTCGAGAGTCCCTTGGACTGCAAGGAGATCCAACCAGTCCATTCTAAAGGAGATCAATCCTGGGTGTTCATTGGAAGGATTGATGCTAAAGCTGAAACTCCAATACTTTGGCCACCTCATGCAACGAGTTGACTCACTGGAAAAGACTCTGATGCTGGGAAGGATTGGGGGTGGGAGGAGAAGGGGACGACAGAGAATGAGATGACTGGATGGCATCACCGACTCGATGGACATGAGTTTGAGTGAACTCCAGGAGTTGGTGAGGACAGGGAGGCCTGGCGTGCTGTGATTCATGGGGTGGTCGCAAAGAGTCGGACACGACTGAGCGACTGAACTGAACTAAATATTTTGAGAGCTAAAGCCTGAAATTTTTTCCTCATCTAAGTCAGTCAGTCACTGACTTGTCATCTGGGACACAGTGAGACACCCTCATAGCCACGTGCAAGGCTGAAGCAACCTCTCTTTAAAAGAAAAAACAAAATATGAACAGCTTTCCTCACAGATGATGCAAAACAAACACACACACAGCTCAGAACCTTAGAGCATGTCTCACTTCGGCTCACCTTGCACCATAAGCATGGGCTCCCTGCCCCCACCGTGGGCCAGCATCTCCCGGCGATAGCGCTCCCCGGCTGCCCTGTGGAGACAGGGTTGTTAGCACACCTTCAGACACCCTCCACACCCCCGAGCCCCCAGATGAAGCCACACAGATGTCACAGTCACAGAAGCTGCCCTCCATCATATTCTGGTTTCTAAACATCCGATTCCTATCCTCACCTTCCTCTACAGAGACCAGCAGTGATACCTTCACTCTAAGAAGACAACTCTAGTTTTCACTTTGTTGATAGCAAGCATGCACTTTGTACAAAGGATTGTGTGTTACATATTTCCTCCTCCATCACCTTTAGGATTACTTCAGTGAAGAGGACAGATTTGAAATCATTTATGCCATTCTCTCAGCAAAGAATTGGAGATGGCACCCAGCAAACAGAAAAATAACAGTGACGCAAGAGTGAAGGCATAAAGACGTTCAGGAGAGGCCTTGGCTATGGTCAGAGACCGTGGGGTGTGGGGACAGCAAAATAGGCAGACTGGAAGCGTTTTTACAGACAGAAATTCTCCAAATTAGTGACACCTGAAAACAAGTTATTTAGTGCTGAAAGTGAAAGTGAAGTTGGTCAGTTGTGTTCGACTCTGCAACCCCATGGACTATAGCCTACCAGGCTCCTCCGTCCATGGAATTTTCCAGGCAAGAGTACTGGAGTGGGTGCCATATCCTTCTCCAGGGGATCTTTCCGACCCAGGGATCGAACCCGGGTCTCCTTCATTGCAGGCAGACGCTTTTACCATCTGAACACCAGGGAAGCCTACTTTTTAAAACAGAAAATGCAACTCCTTTAATACAAAATAACTAAAGTTAAGTAAATAATGTTTTCATTCCACTATTTCTGGAGGCTCTTTATGTGGGCGATTTTGTGACTGTGGTCTCTAACCTGGAATGTTGCTAGCATTTCAGCATCAAAAACACGCTGACATCAGATGCTAATTCTGGCTCCATCCTGAAGGGAGCGCTGGGGTGGCGTGTGCCCCAGATAGGACCATGGGCGGAGGCCGGGGACAGGCAGTGAGAGGCTTGCCTGCCCGCGGCTGCCCCGGCCAGCCTCAGCTCTGCTGCCTGGCTTCCAGCCTGGAGACTTTTCAGAACTGGGACCAAAAAGGATCTTTTGATAGAGCTTAGACATTTTCTAGTCCAATGAATATTTTTACTAGCTTACTTTTACATGTCCATAAAAATATAGCAACTGCATGTCTAGGCGAGAATGCGTACATAAACAAGGTACAAATGCTGCAGAACACATGTACTTAAGGATATGTGGTTTTCTAGTAAAGTGTGACTCCTTTAAACAAGAGAGTATTTTGCCTATTTTATATAAATCTTCAGTAAAGAACTATAATCCCCAGAGTTGATTCATGGTTTTCAATTTAGGCTTTAGAGCCTTTGAAAGTAATAAAATCTAAACAGCAGCCCAAACGTCCATGGAGGTGCAGAGGGTGGGAGATGAAACAGCATGTGGGCACCGGGCTATGAAACACTTAAGAGACTCTATCACATCAGATTCAGCTGAGAATGACTACTAACTGCCGAGAAAACACAAGCCTTTGCCAAATGACATGAAGAGCTGAGGAGGGTGGGGTTGGGGGGAGTGAAGGACCAGGGGTTAGCAGACCTCATCTTGGTCTGGTTTGTTTACTATGATGCCTTGAACAAATCGCTGGCCTCCTCTGAGCCTCTGTCTCCCCTCTGAGAACACTCTGTGCCCCGGATGTGGGACTGACATGTGCCTGCTGGGGGCGTCTGAGGCCCCCGCCTTAGCCCCACCATCTGTGTGACAAGGGGAAAGGACGCACTGAGCAACTGCAAGCCCAGATGGGAATTACTGCTCTGCTTTCAAAGCACACGCCTTCTCGGGACTCGTGAACTGGAACTGGCCTCTCTGGCCCCCCAGGGAGGACGCCCAGCTCACAGTGGCCCAGTTTCCTGCAGTGTCCAGGTGAGCTCTGGGCACCTGGCCTCGGATGCAGGGGTGCGGGCCGTGAAACCCCCCCAAGTCTGTTACCTGTTGAAAGGGTCCTGCTGGAAGCACTCTCTCCAGACCATGGATGCCACGGCCCTGGACATCAAGTAGGAGTAGTACTTGGCACCATAACCCACCAGGTGGCTGAAGCGCAGCTGCCAGGCCTGCCGGACAGAAGAGACACAGGGAGGATGAGCCTGCTCATGTGTTCCCTCCGTCACCCCCGATAGGGCGGCCCTCACACCAGCACCCTCCATGTCGTCACACTGTAAGCCAGGGAGCAGGTCCCCACCAGCCCGCAAGCTGGGGCTTGGCCCCCAGGACCCCAGAGTGAGACCATCTGTGGAGATGGGCCTCTGAAATGAGGCTGCTGGGGTGGCCCAAGGCCAACAGGGCTGGGTTATGTGGGTCGTACAAGACGGGGAGACTGGGGAGGACAGGGCAGGAAGGCGACTGCCACGAGCCCAGGACAGGACTCAGGAGAGCCGCCCTGACCCCGACTGCCCTGCCCTCACTGCCGCTGGACTCGGGGTGGACAGAAACAGAGAGGGGACGCCCAGTCTCGTGGCAGGAGCGTCAGTCACAAGCTGGACACATCCACGATCCCATCTGGGAGGCCCAGCAGTGACGACAGTGACGCTGTCACTGTCAGAAAGGCCACATGCGTTCCCAGGGAAGAGCCACCCCGGCGAACTCCCTGCACGTGCTATCTCTGGACGGCAGCTGAAAACAAGCCACCGCAGCTGCCTGGCAGGGAGTGGGCTCGCTCCGAGGGGCGGCCCCCAGGCGCGCACGGAGCCGCTGCTACTGGAGCCGCTGCTACTGGAGCCGGTCCTCAGAAGACGCTTCTCTGAAACAAACCTGACCTGCAGGCGTAAATCTACTGTCTCTTCATGGATGCTTCAGCTGACAGCAAAGTTGTTTGACAGGGAAAAAAAAAAAAATTGAAGCCTATGTTTCTAAACTAAGGTAATCATTGTCTAATAAATCCTTTCACACCCTGGAAAATAAAGTACGAAGTTTCATCATCACAATAAATGTTTAACTAGATAAACAAATTCTCCCTAATCGACAAAGCTGGAAACAACAAACAAACAGCTCCTTGGTGACAGTGGCGTGGCCAACCTGAGGACACCCCAGCCCTCCCCGCGGCACGGGGCCCTGAGCGTTGCCAGCGAGCG
The DNA here is from genome assembly GCF_049115385.1 of Moschus berezovskii. Classification (NCBI taxonomy): domain Eukaryota; kingdom Metazoa; phylum Chordata; class Mammalia; order Artiodactyla; family Moschidae; genus Moschus; species Moschus berezovskii. The sequence continues at coordinate 52,294,863 of NC_142472.1, forward strand.
CCACCATGGCTGGCCTGCTTCGGGTCACACGCAGAACTGAAATTCCCCTGAGAACAAAGCCCAGGGGCACACGAGGCACTCCCCGCTGTCTGTGAAGGGCGGGCGGACGGACAGGTGTGCAGAGGATGGACACTGCACAGCTGTGTCACAGCGATGCCTCACAGGCTGGACTCTGGACCGAGACCAGGAGGCCGGCGCCCAGGAGCAGCACCCGCACCACAGGCGAGGGGGCGTCCCGGCATTAAGAACACGTCAGGATCGCAGGCTGGTTCTCAAACACAGCTGGTGTTTTTCTTCCTACAGAACTCCTCGACTGCACTATGTGACAGTTGCTATAAGACTCTGGGGGCTGGCTGTGGCACCAGAGGCCAGGTTTGGTGTGTACGGAATCTGCGTGGTGTTTCCTCGTGCGCGATTCGGTCTCCGTCAAGCCTCGCAGACTCAACGAGCCAGGAGCCAGCAGGCCCGCGCACGCTGGCGGAGGCCGGCGTGCCCCGCAGTGAGCAGGGCTGAAGGACAGCAAGACCGACAGCGCCCGTGTGCTGGCCCTGTGCGCAGCCCTCCCTCCAGGCTGTCCGTACCCCACACGAGCAGCACTCTGCCCAGTTTGACCCGGGAGGCCCAGCCCTGGGTGTCCAGAGCGTCCACCTGACCATGCGGGGACCAGAGGACTCCCGCCACACCTGCCTTCTCACGTGAATATTCTCTATCAATGAGTATATATGTTTTCCATGAGGTCATACAGACAAGTATTTCTAATAAAAAGTCCCCACTGACATTTTACCAAATCCCGTGAAACAGCAGTGCCAAACACACAGGGATTCTGTCTGGAATAAAGTGATTTTAGGAGAAACCCAGCCGCCGTGGTGGATGCCCCCTACAGACCCCGTCCTCCGTGGATGCCTGCGTGGGCCTCCATCCTGTAAGCATGGGCAGGTCTGACCATCGGGACTCGGCCAAGGAATGGGATATCTGCGGGCTTGTCTCCTGCGGTCGGCAGCCATAGTGGGAAAGCCCGCCTGGAAGGGACCCTGCAGGATCTGGGTGGGGGATTCGGGGCCTGAGGACCACGGGGTCCTACAGCTGACAACAAGCAAGAAGTCAGCCCCCTCAGTCCTGCAAACATGAGAATTCTGCCAAGAACCCAGGTGGAGCAGGCAAGTCCCAGGTGAGACCTCAGCCTGGCCGACACCCCAACTGCCACCCCACCCACAGGAGCCGTGAGCTGGCTCAGCCACAAGTGCACGGTGACGCGTTACATGGCAGTAGAAGACACACACCGATATCTATTTGAGAACAGAGGGCTGGCTTCCCTGGCGACTCAGTGGTAAAGAATCTACCTGCCAACGTAGGGGACATGGGTTCAATCCCTGACCTGGGAAGATCCCGCGTGCCTCGGAGCAATGAAGCCCGAGCACACAAGTAGCGAGCCTCTGCTCTAGAGCCCGGGAGCCGCAACCGTGAGCCCGAGGGCCTGTGCTCCACGGTGAGAGGCCCGAGCTTCTCAACTATAGTAGCCCCTGCTTGCCACAACTAGACAAAGCCCACACACACCAACCACGACAGTGTGGCTGTAAATAAAGAAAATTATCAGAAAAAGAAAAAAAAATTAGAGCTGTACTCAGAAATATTAACCAGAGAAACAAACTGAAAATTAAGAATGGATACCAATAATACTTACTAAAGTTTATCCCTGTGTCTTCATGAAAATTTTTCAAGGAAGGTATTTTTACAAATATTTTATAATTTTTAATATTTATTTTTAACAGTTTCTATTTTATAGTAGACTCAAAAGCATAAGCAGGTCAAGGCCGTGGGCAGGGCCTGCCCAGCGTCCCCGCATCTCCCTTGCCCAGCTGGCCCTGCCCTGTACCACTGTCCCCCCGGGTCTCCGGTGACTCAGGGTGGCCGCACGCCTGCAGTGGGTGTAAGTGCAGACCAGGTGCTTCAGAAGACAGTGGCTCACCCCCGCAACCTCTTTCCCTTCCTGCTCCCCTGGAAGAAGTAGGAACCAGACCCACACCTGGGACTCAGGGAAGCCACAAGCCGAGGAGCCCTTGGCCCGACCTGCTTGCCTCTGCCTTGCTGGGTTATCTCACTTAACACATTATTGACCCAGGAGTTTTTGCAGAAACTAAAGGCTGTGGCCCACGGTCTGTTATTTAAATAAATACTGAAAGACTCTGGTCAATAATGTTTGGGCAACAAAAGACGTGTTAGTGTTAATACGTCTCTGGTCAGTAAGTAGTTAAGTCACTGTTTCTGGGGGCTTTGTCGCAGCAACTTCACCTGGACTCCAACTGATGAGCACACAAGATGCAGAGCCCAGGGTCCTAATCCAAGCTCCCCACCCACCCCCCGCCCCCCCATTCTTCCGTACTGCCCACTCCGCATTTCTAACTATGGGACCTTCTGTGTTCCCAACACATGTGAAGGTTACAGCCACCTGGACTTCAAATCCCATGGATCCTCAAACAGATCCCCATGCCATATTCCCAAGTTCCAACTAGACCCTACAACTTGTAAATTAATTTCTATCCTGTCGGCTTCAACATATATCAAAGCATACCACTCAGCTATTTTTACAGCTAAAAAGGAGAGCCCCTGTGCAGGCTGACGTCAGAGCATTACACTACAGGTAGGCCAGGGTGCTGACACTGCTGGCCCCAGGGGTGGGGGTGGGGCAGCTAGAGTTGATGGCTGTGAGAAGCTGACACACAAGGACCCTACCCCAAGTGAAGCAGCGAGCTAGAATGTTGACACTGCTCTCAGGTATATAAAAACAAACCCCTCTCCATATTACCACAGAAGTCTGAATGATCTCCACAGCACTAGTATGAGAATTTTATACAGTTCTTAATGACAACTAGAAATCATTCTCTCTGCTAATGGTACACTTATGGCTCATTTTAAGGAGACTGGACCCAGTCTTCTAAGAAAAAAGTACTCCAAACTACCTAACCAAAATAATAATTCCATTGTCAATTCTGTTCATATATAAATAGTGGGGGAAAGAATCTGAAAAAAAAAGTAAAACCCCATGAAAATACCAGTATGTGTCTGTCAAAACCAACTCCATAAGCAGAACAAAGATGTAACCAATTCAGATGGAAATGCTCTTATCAGATGAAACATGGAAACATAATGGTGATCTAATTAATTGATATAACTTAGGTGAACTCCTAAAATTATGAAGATGTCAACAAACAGGTAAAAATGACTAATTAATGTACTGACTACACACACACACCATCTGAATTTCTGAAGTGAAAAAACAAAATGGAAAATGTCACTAATTTTCATTAACTTTTCCCGGGATCAGGCTGAGGTGCATGGGTGACTCAGGGCAGTTAATTCTCAGTCACGTGCTGTCCCTGAGACCTGTGAAATCTGGTGTCCACACAGGGAACTCTTCACTTAACTGGCTCCTGCCTATCAGACCACTAACTTTACACGATCTGTACCCAACGGCCTTGGTGTGAATAACTGCTGCATTGCAAACTTATTTAATTCGCACAGTGAACGATCCCTTCGGATCGTATTAAAAGTGCCTGCTATATTCGGATCGTATTAAAAGTGCCTGCTATAACTTCATTTGTAGACCGTAGTGGGCTGCAGTGGGTATGTGTATCACTAAGGGTGACGAGATGAGACCTGATTTCTACAAAGAGGTGAGAGCACCCTCCCCATCCCCGTCCTGCCATGCACAACTGGGGGTCCCTGCCCCCACCCCGAGGGGGCCCGCGCCGGAAGTGCAGCACAGGGCTCGCGATGCCACATCACCTGTAGGCCGGTCCCTTCATTCACTCTGCACAGAGTAGCTGACACGTAACACATGTGACTGAGCCCCTGAAACTGCGAGGGCTGCCTGCTTTCAATCGCCCTGTCATCAGTCTTCCTCGATGATCTCGTCTGAAGGATCTCCAACATTCCTGATGTAACAGCTTTTAGCAATTTCTTACCAAAAAAAAAAAAAAATCCTGCTGTATTTATGCTTGAAACATATGGAAACCCTGGGCAATGCCCAACAGTGCATATTACTGCAACTCAAAACAAGTGTTGGATAAAAAAAGTCAGCACCTAAGCATTACTGGAACTTTTCACATAAAAGTACTCAAATACCATCACTTCACAGGGTAGTAATAACAGGACCCCTGGGAGGCTTCATCTAGGTTCTCCAGGGTTTGAAGGTCAAAGTGTGATCTCCTGAAGGTCGGGTGTGAGCAGTGACTTGTTGAAGGCTGAAAAGAACTGATGCCCTCTTATTTCTTTCTAAATCTCTTCTCTAAACTCAGCCATGGCCAGATATTATTCTCCAGAATCTTATGTATTTATTCATTCACTTAACTTATTCTGTACAGAACTGGTTCAACTTTTTGAAGGATACACTAAGTTTTAAGAAGGATAACGAGTTAGAAAAAGTGTGAGATAAATGTAAACTACCCTCTGATTTATAGACCTCCACTGTGTTCATGTAAAGGACTGAGCCGCATGAAGGGCTGTTTAGACTGAACACTGACTTAAGTGGAAAAATGTTATTGCTGAAATTGTGTAAATCATTTCAAATATTGTTTGATTTTATGCTTTTTAGCTTTTAAGTGTCTTGAGTTTTTCCAAATGTTCTGAGAAAGTCTGGTTCACTTTCATTCTCCATAAATCAGCAAGCATTTCAAAGCTTCCCTGAGACTCTGAAAACACACACACATGTGAAGAGAAGGACCTGAACGGCAAGTGTATTAAATAGAGCAAGCAGGAGGGTGCTCAATTCCACAATTACTAACTGTACAGACTACAAACTGAGAATAAGCAACTCCATGGTAAACTCCTCTCATGCATAATAACCTGGCTGGGGATGCAGGGTCTCAGGGCACAGACCTGCCACCACAGTGTTGGAGCACGTGGCTGTGGGCACTGTCACGGGATGCTGGAGGCCCGGCCCAAGGCCATCCTTCTGGTCAGGGGTCAGCCCCAGCATCCTGACCACACGCGCGGACGTCCATCTCCTTTAATGTCTGAACCTGTTTCTCCTGCTGCAGCCGCCCCACACGCAGTGATGAAATCCCGCTTCAGTAACCACGTGTTACACTGCCGAGAACACTACTGCTGAACGCTCGCTGTGCTCTCACCAGGTGCCAGGCACTGGGCTGCATGCTTCCACACGCGTGATCTCACTTGGTCCTCACGATGACCACTCGAGTCAGTGCTCACGTTACAGAGGAGTGTCCAAGTCTCGAGCATCTGCTGCACCACCACCACATTAGGTGACCTCACCTGCCCCGTCCCCTGAACTCCAGCTGCCCTGCCTGTGTCCACACCTCACTCCTCACTCCTGCCTTCGTGGTCAGAACACATGCCTCCTGACCTCCCTCTTGTTTGAGAGGGAACAGCCTCTCAAACACACATACAGGTTCGCTCTCAAATCCATCCAGAAATATTCCACTGAAACCTTGGACACAACCAGGGTGTTCAATGTCTCCAGTGTTATTTGGCGTGATTTTAAAAGTTCAAGCCATTCAATCTACAAATTCAGTGCAATTCGTGTCAAATTACCAATGGCATTTTTCACAGAACTAGAATAACAACAAAAAAAAGTCAAAATTTGTTAAGGACACACAAAAGACACTGAATAGCCAAAGCAATCTGGAAAAAGAAAAACGGACCTGGAGGAATCAGATTTCCTGACTTCAGACTATACTACAAAGCTATAGTCATCAGCTGGTACAAAAACAGAAATACAGATCAATGGAACAGGATAGAAGGACCCAAGCACAGGATAGAAATGATCCCAAGCACCAATGGTCAATTAATCCATGACCAAGGAGGCAAGACTACACAATGTTGGAAAGACAGTCTCTTCAACAAACAGTACTGGGAAAACTGGACAGCCACATTGAAAAAAATGGAATGAGATCATTCCTTTACTCCATACACAAGAATAAGCTCAAAACAGATTAAAGACCTAAATGCAAGAGTAGACACAATAAAACTCCTAGAGGAAAACATAGAAAGAACACTGACATAAAATAACAGCAACATCTTTTTTTGATCCATCTCCCAGAATAATGGAAATAAAAACAAAAATAAATGGGACCTCCTCAAACTCAGAAGTTTTTGCACAGTAAAGGAAACAATAAACAAAACAAAAAAGACAACCCACAAATTGGGAGAAAATATTTGCAAATTTATGTGACCAATAATGGAGTATTCTCCAAAATTTACAAATAGCTCAAGACACTTAACAGCATCAAAAACAAACAACCCACTCAAAAAAATGAGCACAAGTTCTAAACAGACATTTCTCCTAATACAAATGACCAAGAGGCACATGAAAAGATGTTCAACATCAATAATTATTAGAGAAATGCAAATAAAAACTATGAGATATTGCCTTACACAAGCCAGAATGGCCATCATCAAGAAATACACAAATGACAAATGCTGGAGCGGGTGTGGAGAAAAGGGGCCCTACACTGACGGCGGGAACGCAAACTGGCGCAGCCAGTGGAGAGAGCAGTACGGAGGTTCCTTAAAAACTGAAAGCAGAGTTCCCACACGCCCCTGAGTCCCACTCCTGGGCACACATCCAGAGAAAAAAACGATCCAAAAGGATACGTGCACACCAGCATTCACTGCGGCACTGTTTACAATAGCCAAGACGTGGAAGCAACCTAAATGTCCATCAGCAGAGGAATGGATAAAAATGTGGTATATGTATACAATGGAATGCTACTCAGTCATAAAAAAGAGTGAAATAATGCCATTTGCAGCAACATGGATGGACCCAGAGATCATCATACTGAGTGAAGTCAGAGGAGAAATAGCATATGACATCCATTATATATGGAATCTAAAAAGAAATGATACAAATAAACTTACTTACAAAACCAAAATAGACTCACAGAGAACCAACTTACAGTTGCGGGGAAGGATGGGAAGAGGAAGGGATAGTTGGGGAGTTTGGAAAGGTCATGGACACACTGCTACATTGAAAGTGGATACAACAAAGACCTCCTGAACAGCACCTGGAACTCTGTTCAACATTATGCGGCAGCCTGGTTGGGAGAGAGGTATGGGGGAGAATGGATACATGGATATGTACGGCGAAGTCCCTTTGCTGTCCACTGGAAACTACTGACAACATTGACTGGCTCTACCCCAATACAAAATAAAAAAAATAAAAAAGTTCAAGCCACTGGACCAGTGAAGGACACGAGGGTCACAGAAATGTTGAAAGGGGGCAGCAAAAATATTATGTACATATATTGTGAGGTTTCATACATGTGTGTAAGTATGTATTAACAGAGAGAGAGGTATCTAGAAACCTCGACAATCCCGTGAACGTGCATCAAGGACAGCAGGACGTTCATTAAGAATGTCAGCCACAACATCAACACAGCAAAGCAAAAGTAACTTTCAGTGTGCCGATGATAAAGAGCTAGAAAAGGGGGGAAGAGAGAAAGAGAGCCACTCACAAGAGCATACGAAAAAAGCCCATACGACAACAGGAGGACATTAGCAGGATGGATGAGGTACTTCTGAGAGGAAGACCATAAACCAAGACGGTGTGACAGGAAGAGGCAGATCCAGGGAGGAAAAGTGGAGCAAGGCACCTGTGTGTAAAAACAGGAAAACCACCAAAACCACCAAGACAAAAGCCCTCACACGTGATTATCCAGCCTTGGCAGGAGCCCTGAAAAGGAAACTTGGACACAAATCTCAGCATCTCACAAAGGAGGCCTTTTCAAATCAGAGGGGCAAGTGGGTTTTCAAAAAACCAGTCAGAAAAAGTAAAGCTGGTTCCAAATCTGGTGACTTAAACACCACCGGAAACTTAAATAGACAAAGATTTTAAAGTAATAAACAAGACCACAGAAGTGCTAGAAGGAAATATGTGGAGGCCCATGGATGAGAAGTGCCTCTACACCTGTGGAAAGACGTTCCATCCTCCGGCGAGAGGGGGAGAACTACGTACCATGGGGCGGAGGGTTCCACCGCTGAACAGGCCCAGAGCAGGGGAGACCGCCTACAAACCCTCCACACCTTCTGATTTCTGGTTACATGCACCTATGACGTCCTCAAATGTAGTTAAAATGCAAGATTAGCATCAACTAACCTAACTGCGCGGAGAGTCGGACACGACTGAGCGACTGAACTGAACTGAACTGAACCTAACTCAGCCAGAGGCTTCTTACAGGGCTGGTGCTGGCCCCGAGACCCCAGGGCACAGGTAAAAGGCCACCGGGAACAGCCCTCAGGATCCCGAGCTCCCTGCATCCTGCCCACGCTCACCGTGGACGAGAATCCACTTGGACAATCACTAGGGTGGAAGCTTCTGGAAACATAAACATCCTCAAATCTAAAAGACACGTGTTATCATTTAAACAGAGTCTATTTGGTGAAGAAGAAATAAGTATCCTGGGTTTTTATTTCACTTGACCTAGCCTTTGTGAATCTGCAGTCAAAAAAAATTTTTTAAAGCATAGTACTATTCATGAACACCAAGATGAGAACGAAACTTGGTGACTTGGCTCCAAGGACTATGTTATAGAAACAACCGGTAAGTCATATGACTTCCTCATGTTTTAGATCAGTGAACTCTAGAGCTGCAGCTGTCCCACAAACTGAAACCATATAAATTTTTAGCAAATGAGTCAATCTTGAGATTAAAGTTTCAATTTATAACACTTCTGTGTTTTAGTTACAAAGTCATAAATAAATCTAGCATGACAGAGAAGGTAAATATTTTTTCAGTTGTTTATGCAACCAAAGAGGAAAGGAATTTAACATGCAATTAACCACTTAGGCACCATATGGTCTTTGTATTTAAGAGAAAAAAAATAAATATTGTTCTGTTTAATCTAACATGTGCTTAGCAACGTCAAGTACGCCAAACTATGCCACCTGGGCATGCCTTCACCTCCCAGGAGACTGCTCTCGTTTGTTCAAGAGCCAAGGGATAAGAATAGGAGGAAACATGCCTACTTCCCCAGGGAAGTAACTAAACAGGAGAAAGGAGGATTTCTAGCAAAGAGTTGAAGCTAGATTCTCTGGAAAGGGACTGACAAACTTTTAACCACCCTGGGTCTAGTTCTACTGTTTTAATAGACAGTATTTATTTTTTTTAACACACTGAAAGAAAGAAACCTTTATGCCATTCCCTGAGCCAACATCTGAGCGTGAGGGAATAAGAGCCAAGGTCAGAAGCAGACCTCAGATTTATATATAAAAGCTCCCATGTGATCAAGCTCTCTCACCAGGCTTCCAAATAACCAATCAGAAAATATCTGCCATTATAATCTAGATGGTAGAAATCGTTTAATAGACACATTTCCTTATCTTAGTGTTTTATCAGTTAATTTAAAATTAGACCTTTTCAAATAAAACCATCAACGCTGGATGCCACATAAAGTCAGTAAGCTATGATATGATTTTATACAAACTGAACTAAACTTGTGACATCTCCAATGAAAACCTCTGAAAGACATATTTAAAAGTAAAGCTATAAAAACCTAATTCTTCATCTGCTAGAATGCACAAATGTCAGATATCTACATGGATTTCTACACTTCAGTTCAGATCAGTCTCTCAGTCATGTCCAACTCTTTGCTACTCCACAGAATGCAATACGGCAGGCCTCCGTCCATCACTAACTCCTGGAGTTTACTCAAACTCATGTCCCTCTAGGCGGTGATGCCATCCAACCATCTCATCCTCTGTCGTCCCCTTCTCCTCCTGCCATCAATCTTTCCCAGTACCAGGGTCTTTCCAACAAGTCAGTTCTTTGCATCAGGTAGCCAAAATACTGGAGTTTCAGCTTCAACATCAGTCCTTCCAGTGAACACCCAGGACTGATCTCCTTTAGGATGGACTGGTTGGATCTCCTTGCAGTCCAAGGGACTCTCAAGAGTCTTCTCCAGCACCACAGTTCAAAAGCACCAATTCTTTGGCACTTAGCTTTCTTTATAGTTCAACTCTCACATCCATACATGACTACTGGAAAACCTATAGCTTTTGACTAGATGGATTTTTGTTGGCAAAGTAATATCTCTGCTTTTTAATATGCTGTCCAGGTTGGTCATAACTGTCCTTCCAAGGAGCAAGTGTCTTTTAAATTCATGGCTGCAGTCACCATCTGCAGTGATTTTGGAGCCCCAAAAAATAAAGTCTGACACTCTTTCCACTGTTTTTCCATCTATTTCCCATGAAGTGATGGGACCAGATGCCATGATCTTTGTTTTCTGAATGTTGAGCTTCAAGCCAACCTTTTCACTCTCGTCTTTCACTTTCATCAAGAGGCTTTTTAGTTCCTCTTCACTTTCTGCCATAAGTGTGGAGTCATCTGCATATCTGAGGTTATTGATATTTCTCCCGCCAATCTTGATTCCAGCTTGTGCTTCTTCCAGCCCAGCGTTCCTCATGATGCACTCTGCATATAAGTTAAATAAGCAGGGTGACAATATACAGCCTTGTACTCCTTTCCTGATTTGGAACCAGTCTGTTCCATGCTCAGTTCTAACTGTTGCTTCTTGACCTGCATACAGATTTCTCAGGAGGCATGTCAGGTGGTCTAGTATACCCATCTCTTTAAGAATTTTCCACAGTTTGTTGTGATCCACATAGTCAAAGGCTTTGGCATAGTCAATAAAACAGAAGTAGATGTTTTTCTGGAACTCTCTTGCTTTTTCATGATCCAGCGGATGTTGACACTTTGATCTCTGGTTCCTCTGCCTTTTCTAAATCCAGCTTAAACATCTAGAAGTTCACATTTCATGTACTGTTGAAGCCTGACTTGGAGAATTTTGAGCATTAATTTGTTAGCATGTGAAATGAGTGCAATTGTGCGGTAGTTTGAGCATTCTTTGGCATTGCCTTTCTTTGGGATAGGAATGAAAACAGATCTTTTCCAGTCCTGTGGCCACTGCTGAGTTTTCCAAATTTGCTGGCATATTGAATGCAGCACTTTCACAGCACCATCTTTTAGGATTTGAAATAGCAAAACTGGAATTCCATCACCTCCACTAGCTCTGTTCGTAGTGATGCTTCCTAAGGCCCACTTGACTTTGCATTCCAAGATGTCTGGCTCTAGGTGAGTGATCACAACATTGTGATTATCTGGGTCATGAACATCTTTTTTGTATAGTTCTTCTGTGTATTCTTGCCATCTCTTCTTGGTATCTTCTGCTTCTGTTAGGTCCATACCATTTCTGTCCTTTATCGAGTCCATCTTTGCATGAAAGGTTCCCTTGTTATCTCTAATTTTCTTGAAGAGATCTCTAGTCTTTCCCATTCTATTGTTTTCCTCTATTTCTTTGTGCTGATCACTGAAGAAGGCTTTCTTATCTCTCCTTGCTATTCTTTGGAACTCTGCATTCAAATAGGTATATCATTCCTTTTCTCCTTTGTCTTTTGATTCTCTTGTTTTCACAGCTATTTGTAAGGCCTCTTAACCATTTTGCCTTTTTGCATTTTCTTTTCTTGGGGATGGTCTTGAACCCTGCCTTCTGTACAATGTCATGAACTTCCATCCACAGTTCTTTAGGCACTCTATAAGATCCAATCCCTAGAATCTAATTCTCACTTTCACTGTATAATCATAAGGGATTTGATTTAGGTCCTACCTGAATGGTCTAGTGCCTTTCCCTCAGTTCAGTTCAGTCGCTCAGTCATGTCCAACTCTGCGACCCCATGAATCACAGCACACCAGGCCTCCCTGTCCATCACCAACTCCCAGAGTTCACTCAAACTCATGTCCATCGAGTCACTGATGCCATCCAGCCATCTCATTCTCTGTTGTCCCCTTCTCCTCCTGCCCCCAATCCCTCCAAGCATCAGAGTCTTTTCCAGTGAGTCAACTCTTCGCATGCGGTGGCCAAAGTGTTGGAGTTTCAGCTTTAGCATCAGTCCTTCCAATGAACACCCAGGATTGATCTCCTTTAGGATGGACTGGCTGGATCTCCTTGCAGTCCAAGGAACTCTCAAGAGTCTTCTCTAACACCACAGTTCAAAAGCATCAATTCTTCAGCGATCAGCTTTCTTCACAGTCCAACTCTCACATCCACACATGACCACGGGAAAAACCATAGCCTTGACTAGACAGACCCTGGTAGGCAAAGTAATGTCTCTGCTTTTTAATATGCTGTCCAGGTTGGTCATAACTTTCCTTCCAAGGAGTAAGCGTCTTTTAATTTCCTGGCTGCAATCAGCATCCGCAGTGATTTTGGAGCCCAGAAAAATAAAGTCAGCCACTGTTTCCACTGTTTCTCCATCTATTTTCCATGAAGTGATGGGACCAGATGCCATGATCTTTGTTTTCTGAATGTCGAGCTTCAAGTCAACTTTTTCACTCTTCTCTTTCACTTTCATCAAGAGGCCTTTTAGTTCCTCTTCACTTCCTGCCATAAGGGTGGTGTCATCTGCATATCTGAGGTTATTGATATTTCCCCCAGGAATCTTGATTCCAGCTTGTGCTTCTTCCAGCCCAGCGTTCCTCATGATGTACTCAGTATATAAGTTAAATAAGCAGGGTGACAATATACAGCCTTGACATACTCCTTTCCCTATTTGGAACCAGTCTGTTATTCCATGTCCAGTTCTAACTGTTGCTTCCTGACCTGCATACAGGTTTCTCAAGAGGCAGGTCAGGTGGTCTGGTATTCCCATCTCTTTCAGAATTTTCCACAGTTCATTGTGATCCACACAAAGGCTTTGGCATAGTCAATAAAGCAGAAATAGATGTTTTCCTGTAACTCTCTTGCTTTTTCCATGATCCAGCGGATGTTGGCAATTTGATCTCTGGTGCCTCTGCCTTTTCTAAAACCTGCTTGAACATCTGGAAGTTCACGGTTCACATACTGCTGAAGCCTGGCTTGGAGAATTTTGAGCATGACTTTACTAGCGTGTGAGATGAGTGCAATTGTGCGGTAGTTTGAGCATTCTTTGGCATTGCCTTTCTTTGGGACTGGAATGAAAACTGACCTTTTCCAGTCCTGTGGTCACTGCTGAGTTTTCCAAATTTTCTGGCATGTTGAGTGCAGCACTTTCACAGCAACATCTTTCAAGATTTGAAACAGTTCAACTGGAATTCCATCACCTCCACTAGCTTTGTTTGTAGTGATGCTTTCTAAGGCCCACTTGACTTCACATTTCAGGATGTCTGGCTCTAAGTGAGTGATCACACCATTGTGATTATCTTGGTCTTGAAGATCTTTTTTGTACAGTTCTTCTGTGTATTCTTGCCACCTCTTCTTAATAACTTCTGCTTCTGTTAGGTCCATACCATTTCTGTCCTTTATTGAGCCCATCTTTGCATGAATTGTTCCCTTGGTATCTCTAATTTTCTTGAAGAGATCTCTAGTCTTTCCTATTCTGTTGTTTTCCTCTATTTCTTTGCATTGATCTCTGAGGAAGGCTTTCTTATCTCTCCTTGCTCTTCTTTGGAACTCTGCATTCAGATGCTTATATCTTTCCTTTTCTCCTTTGCTTTTCGTTTCTCTTCTTTTCACAGCTATTTGTAAGGCCTCCCCAGACAGCCACATTGCTTTTTTGCATTTCTTTTCCATGGGGATGGTCTTGGTCCCTGTCTTCTGTACAATGTCAGGAACCTCCGTCCATAGTTCATCAGGCACTTTATCAGATCTAGTCCCTTAAATCTATTTCTCACTTCTACTGTATAATCATAAGGGATTTGATTTAGGTCATATCTGAATGGTCTAGTGGTTTTCCCTACTTTCTTCAATTTAAGTCTGAATTTGGCAATAAGGACTTCATGATCTGAACCACAGTCAGCTTGTGGTCTTGTTTTTGCCAACTGTATAGAGCTTCTCCATCTTTGGCTGCAAAGAATATAATCAATCTGATTTCAGTGTCGACCATCTGGTATGTCCATGTGTAGAGTCTTCTCTTGTGTTGTTGAAAGAGGGTATTTGCTGTGACCAGTGTGTTCTCTTGGCAAAACTCTATTAGCCTTTGCCCTGCTTCATTCCGTGCTGCAAGGCCAAATTTGCCTGTTACTCCAGGTGTTTCTTGACTTTCTACTTTTGCATTCCAGTCCCCTTTAATGAAAAGGACATCTATTTTGGGTGTTAGTTCTAAAAGGTCTTGTACGTCTTCAGAGAACCATTCAACTTCAGCTTCTTCAGCATTACTAGTTGGGGCGTAGGCTTGGATTACTGTAATATTGAATGGTTTGCCTTGGAAACGAACAGAGATCATTCTGTCGATTTTGAGCTTGCATCCAATACTGCATTTCAGACTCTCTTGCTGACCATGATGGCTACTCCATTTCTTCTAAGGGATTCCTGCCCAAAGTAGTAGATATAATGGTCATCTGAGTTAAATTCACCCATTCCAGTCCATTTTAGTTCACTGATTCTTAGAATGTCTACGTTCACTCTTGCCATCTTATGTTTGACCACTTCCAATTTGCCTTGATTCATGGACCTAACATTCCAAGTTCCTATGCAATATTGCTCTTTACAGCATCAGACTTTACTTCCATCACCACAACTGGGTGCTGATTTTGCTTTGGCTCCTTCTCTTCATTCTTTTTGGAGTTTTTTCTCCACTGATCTCCAGTAGCATACTGGGCACCTACCAACCTGGGGAGTTCATCTTTCAGTGTCCTATCTTTCTGCCTTTTCATACTGTTCATGGGGTTCTCAAGGCAAGAATACTGAAGTGGTTTGCCATTCCCTTCTCCATTGCACCACGTTTTGTCAGAACTCTCCACCATGACCCATCCATCTTGGGTGGCCCTACACAGCATGGCTCGTAGTTTCACTGAATTAGACAAGGCTGTGGTCCATGTGATCAGATTGGTTAGTTTTCTCCGATTGTGGTTTTCAGTCTGTCTTCCCTCTGATGAGAAGGATTTTTATACACACTCACATATCTATTTTGGAGAAAGAAGTTCTTCAAAAGAGATATCAACTGAACAAGACTGCAAACAAGCTCTAGTGCAAACACAGCCCTACCGATGGGAGCAGGGGACCTTCCCCACGCAGGTGTGTCTGTGACCTTCCTTCTGCGACTAGAAAACCAACCGGAGCACAACACTGCCTGCGAGCACACGGTGTCGGCGCCCACCCTCTCCACTCGCCGCCACTGCCGCTGGCCCCAGCTCTGTGTGGTCAGGGGGCCCGGAGGAGAGCTGGCCGGCGAGAGTACACTGGACAAAAGCTGGCTCACCGCTGGCCATACTCTGCCCTGACCTGTGGATCAGCAGCCCTGCTCCTTTGCACTTAGAACCACAATGGCAGCAACACAGGTTAAGAATCTGCTTGAAACTTGAGCAGCTTCCGGACAGGAAGCCCTCAGGTCCTGTGTGACTCGTCCGCTGATTGTGTATCTACTATGAACACAAATCCATGGTAAATGTCCTACAAGCAATGCTCCCAGCTGCTGCTGCTGCTGCGTCACTTCAGTCGTGTCCGACTCTGTGTGACCCCATAGACAGCAGCCCACCAGGGTCCCCCGTCCCTGGGATTCTCCAGGCAAGAACACTGGAGTGGGTTGCCATTTCCTTCTCCAATGTGTGAAAGTGAAAAGTAAAAGTGAAGTCGCTCAGTCGTGTCCGACCCTTAGCGACCCCATGGACTGCAGCTTACCAGGCTCCTCCATCCAGCTACCTAACCCTAAAAAGAGAGTAGGTGCTACTCTCTAGAAGTAGAAACGGAACACAAAACACATTTAAAATCTCAGTTTTTGCTGGTACTTGAAAAAAACTGTTTCAACGAGAAAGGCTGACGGGGTGGGCCAACCCACACCTCCCCCATCTCACCCAGAAGGCTCTCTGCTCACAGCATCCTCTGCATGGGCGTGCGCCTCCCTCTCCTACACAGCTCCCCGGCCCTGCCTCCTGGCCCACAGCCCCGGGTCCCATGGCTGCTCACAGGCAACATCCGCTCAGCCTGCACTGGCCCCCTGCACCAGTCCCCACACTGCACACCTCCTCCCAACAGCCCCTTCCAACATGGGGAGCACACCGCCCAGCTTGCACAGCACCAGCACCCAGTGGGGTCTGTCTGCCCAGCCCACCCCAGGCTCACAGGCACCATCCACACCGGTCCTCAGCCCACCAGCAGTGCGGTCTCTACGCGGGAACAACTTCCCTGCGGGTCGCCAAGCCCATTCTTCACCTCACACGCTGCCGCCAAAACAGCCCGTTCTCACTTCAAGGAACAGGCTGCACACCAACAATGCCCTTCCATATTCTGTTGAGTGACCCATTTACCAACTGCACGGCTGCTGATCAGTTTAAGTGAGAAAACATTCCTAAGACTTCAGTGCACCCCTCCTTGCTCCAGGGGTAAGACTACCTGAATTTTTGACTGAGCGACTGAACTGAACTGAATTCACTTCTCTTTATAGTTCTACTGGTCTCAGCACCTGGAACCTGAGACCACACTTTCTCTGAGGTCCATGTAGGAGCTGAGCCTCTGGCTCACTTTCATAGACAACATCATACCGCGGTCAACGCCAGGCACCATTCTCACAGACGAGGCCACACCCAGGTCAACACCAGACAGTGGTGAAGACCAAGAAGCATAGACAACATCTGTGGTTCGTATGTGCCTGACGGGTGAGAGTGAGCCGGCTCTGGACTCGCTCTGCTCCTCACCTCTGTCAACCCCAAGGTCACTCTAGGGGGCACAGCACATTTCCGGCCTCTTACACATTCACAGCACTTTAAAAAACATTTCTTTTCCAAGTGGTACATTTTATGTCACCTGTTTTTTTTAAACCACAATAACAATTTAGAAAGGAAAAAAAAATTTTCCCGTTACAATGCTGAAAACCTCCACGCCAGTCTGAGGCTCCTTACTGGTTTTCACCTGGTTCCTGAACAGAAGACTCAGGCCCTCATGGAGTAGACACAGGCTTCCGTGACGTATGTACAACACCAGAGTCCAAACAGGAACAAAAAGGAGCGTTCAGAAAGACTCTCCCAAATTGAAGCCTCCGCTCCTCACATCTGGGTCTTAACCCACTTTACTTTAGTGTGCAGAAGGGGACAGATCCAGGTTTCATCTCTTCCCGGTGGGCGATCTATTGGGATGGCACCACTGAAACTGAGCAGCCCCTTCTCGGCCCTCACAGCTGCAGGGCTGTCGGCTGATGGTCAGGAGGCTGTAAACGCACTGAGCCTGCCTGCAGCGCTTGGCTCGGTTCCACTGTTCTGTGCCCCCGCACCCCTACAGCATCGCTATCCAGTCCTAAATTCTCCAGCTTTCTGGGTAGTGGTGCCAACTGGACAAGCCCACCCTTCTGCAGCTGTTCTTGAGCCATCGGCTTCCACAGGAGATCACAGTCAGCCCATTAGGGTCAAGCCAACAAGTGAGGACATTACATTAAGTATATAGATTGGAGGAAAATCGGTATTTTTATATCAGATTTTTCCTTCTGTAAATATGGTTCAGTCCTTCATTTATTTAACATACTGAAATTAAACACAACACACTTTTTGTACAAGGTGCTTTGGGGGCATCCCTGGTAGGCTCGGTGGTGAACAGTACACCTGCCAGTGTGGAGACGCAGGTCGATCCTGGATCCAGGAAGATCCTACGTGCCATGCAGCAGCTGAGCCCATGCGCCACAACTACCGAGCCTTCACTCTAGAGCCTGGGAGCCACAACTACTGAGCCCACGTGCCCTAGAGCCCGTGCTCACAAAAGAAGCCACTGCAGTGAGAAGCCTGTGCTCTGCAACCAGAGAAAAGCCCACAGCAACAAAGACCCAGCACCCCTCCCAAAAAAACACCCTGGCACCGTCCACACAGACAAGGTGATCTTTCCTTCTGAAAATATCAAAAAAATATATTAAAAAATCAAAACTGGACAGACCAGTTTTGATATGTACCTTCTATTTTTTCTTGCTGCAATACTATATTTACAGTTTTTTGGTTTGTTGCTGGTAAACAGAGATGGGTTAAATTTTTATATATTACTTATCCAAAAGTGGTGCTGACTTTTGCTATCCAAGTACACAATAGTACACAGCACTGGAACAATAAGTTTTATATATGTGTGTACACACACACACACTGACACAATAAATTATATATGTGTGTGGACACACACACACACGCACGTGATAGTGTGACCAGCACTGTGTACCTCAAACCTGTCACGAAGCTTCTAACACAATCAAATACACAGACACACACACACGTGCAGTAGTGTGACCAGCACTGTGTACCTCAAACATGTCATGAAGCTTCTAAGACCATCAAACGCTGCAGATGGGAGTCTCTTGAAGACAAAACCTCTGGTGACTCTGCTTGTCTGGTAAAGATGAGCACCCCCCACCTCCCTTCAGGTCCTTGAGCGTGAGGACCTGATGATCTAGTGGATGGTCACAGTTTCCTGACTAATGCAAACTCTCAGCGCAACACATGCTGGCACTCAACCCTGGAACAAATGAAACCACATTTATTTGGCATTTTCCAGTTTACAGAGCACTTTCCAATGAGCGCTCTCTCTGAGAAGGCAAAGCTGGACCTTCTGGTGGTCACCACGTCACCTGGACAGGGCTGTCTGCCTGAGAACAAGACAACTCCAGAGAAAAGAGATGAGACACGAAGGGAGGAGAAACCTTCTAAAACCACCGTGTAGGAACTCACTCAACCCGGCTAACTGGCAACCAGGCCAACCGACCCCTGCACCTTGCAGTGTGGCACTCGACACACACTCCTTCTGCTGAAGCCACTAGGAGTCGGGCTCCCACCGCTTGCCCTGAGGCCCCGACTGATACGAACACACCAGTCTCATGCCAGGGCCCTGGGCACTCCTCCCCTACCCCAGCTTCCTAAGGAACCCGGGAAACGAGAACACACGGCTGCCAGGCTGGGTGCGCCCCAGCAGCATCGCTCATCCCCACATGCTCTCAGACAAGACAGGTCATGTGCATGAGCCTCAGGTGTGCCCCCAAAGGTAGGGAAGCCATCCCATTCACGGGGCTGGAGCGACGGGCCTGCTCTCCACGCAACAGAGCACGAACCATGTCCCTCCAACCCCTGCCACCAGCATGGATTCTCTCTGCAGTGACAATGGTTGGGGAGCAAGCATTGCCGTTATCTTTCAGTTCAGTTCAGTTCAGTCGCTCAGTCGTGTCCGACTCTCTACAACCCCATGAACCACAGCACGCCAGGCCTCCCTGTCCATTACCAACTCCCGGAGTTCACCCAAGTTCATGTCCATCAAGTCGGACATCCAGCCATCTCATTCTCTGTCGTCCCCATCTCCTCCTACCCCCAATCCCTCCTAGCATCAGACTCTTTTCCAGTGAGTCAACTTGTCGCATGAGGTGGCCAAAGTATTGGAGTTTCAGCTTTAGCATAAGTCCTTCCAATGAACACCCAGGATTACATCAGTATTTTTTTCATCATAGAAAAATAACGAAAAAAAAAAAACCACAGACGAACTCCAGTGGCCTTTTTCACCTCCACGTTCCCAGGAGGAACACTGCTGGCAGGACAATGAGCACACGTCAAGGACAGCTGGGGGCCGGAAGCGACCAGGCATTCCCAGCACCTGCCCCGCAGGAAGCCTCCATGCCAAGTGGAGCCGCCCAGGTTCACAGCCCCCCACTCGATACCTATGCCCACCCAACGGCACACACAGGGCACACGCCAGACTCACAGTGTTGGGGACGTAGGGCAGGCCATAGAAGCGCTCCTGCGTGTCCCTGAGGATGTCTGTAGTCGAGCTCCGGAGTGGGTGCTTCCCATGGTAGATCTGGTCCAGGGCGGCGTAGAAGACCTGAGGGGTGCAGACGCTGTTCAGTCTGGGCACCGCGCGCATCCGCCACGTGGCAGCCGAGCTGGGAGGGGCGCGCAGCACAACAGCCAGGGGCCGCAGTGGGGCACACACTCATCAGTGTCGTGGACTGAGGGTATTCTGCATGTCACACCACATCGGTGATGAAGAGGGACGCTCTCAACCTCCTCACGATTAGAATATCAAAAACCCGAACCCTGTCTATAAGGTATTTTTTGTATAGTATAGCAAATTAAATTTGTGACTGCAAAAGTCTACATAGTTTTGGAAACATATTTATAGTTGGAAACATGAAAAATTCTGTTTGGCTTCTTCCTGGAATCCTGATATAATTAAGTGAGAGAAATGACAGGGTGAGGACCTATTTTGGTGACGAGAGGTGACGGGGCGGGGCGCGTGAGGGAGGAAGAAGCGGCTGTCACAAAGGATGCAGGAGCAGCTGCAGCGGTGTCTGGGGCCAGGCCCAGGTTGACCCCACCCCGGGGTCCGGGCACACAGGACACAGCTGCCGGGCGGGGCCACCCTGGCTTAAGGAGGTGACCGGTAGGGAAGGCTTGCTTCCCGCCAGGAGAGGACAGAGGCCACTGAAACCCGATAGGAGAACAAAGCCAAATTGCTGCTTGTTTACCAAGTTCTGAGAACTAAATTTTGTACAAAAAATCTAAAGTGCTTTTTCTCTGCAACATTTAACTTGAATATTAAACACTGATGGAAGTTTACCTGAAGCAAACAAGTTGAAAATGTTTTATTTTCAAAGGAAAAAAATCCTGTCATGCAATTATGCTTCTGATATGTATCTTTCTGATTCAAAATTGGAATCTGCAGAGAATGTGCAGCTGTTGACCTAAAAGCAGTGAGGATCAGTTTGGATAAAAGAAAAAAGTTAAATGACCTCTAACTTCTGGCTTCATCTAGATATAGAATTATGGCTCTAAATTATAAAGTCAAGTTTAAACCTTCCCTGGAAAAACAGACATTTCTTAAAGATAAATACTGCTTTGCTCTAATTGGCGACTTAAACATATACTAAATACAGCTCTTTCCATTCCATATTATATGAAGAGTAACAATGCACAGAGACTCAGAGGGGCCCACATTACTGATCCACATCCATATTCCAAAAGAATAAACCATTAGAAATCGAGATTCTTAAATTCTAACTTCAACTGCAGTGGGTTTTTCTGGCCCAATCTACAAACAAATTGGAATTCAAAAGTTTTGTTTCTTCAATGATGCCTTTCACAAATGAAAGATATAAGCATGGAAGGATGTTTTTTTAAAAACTATAAAAACAGCAAAATAAATTAAGTGTGCATATGTCTCATACTCATTTGCTGATGAAGCAAACAAGGCCGAGCTATGAGCCCACCAGAGGATCCCATGTGCCTGGGACCAAGAACCTCGGAGCCCCCAAAACAGGGGCTGTTGTTTTAGTAATGCACAGAAAGAAAAGCACCACTTAAAAAGCACTGTTAAGCTCCTCGCTTAGAGCCCTGAGACAGTTCACGTCCTCCTCCCTGGGCTGTCCTGCTGCTCAGGGTCAGCGGGGGGCCTGTCCCCACTGCTCAGGGACAGACAGGGGACAGGAAAGCAGCAGGAGACCCTGAGGGCAGGGACTTCCTCCCCTCCTCCTCCTCCAGCCCTCAGCATCCCTCTTCTTCCTCTCTCTCTTGTTCTTTCTGGAGGATGGGAGATTGTACAAAATGTTGGTTTTCTTTTTTAAAAGAAAATCACTGGAAGAAGTGTTGCAAAGGAGGCCAGGACACTGCCTTTTAAAAGGCTGGATACCCACGACAGACACATGTAAATCAAAAGACTGTTGTCAAGTAATGTTAACCTTTCAAATAATTCAGAAATTTTTTTCCAAACAGATAAGATACAAATAGACACTGAATAATGTAAATCCATGGTTTCATCTATAGCAACAGCATCTTCACTGAAATGTATATTTTAAGGTCCAAAAAAACAGAGCTCATTCTTTACTTTCTAGGGACTGGGTCTGGCACAACTATAAAGCAATTCATAGTGATGACACTTTTAAGTAGGTATTGGATCATTATAAAGTGAATATTGCCTGAGATGAAAGAAGGGCGTTTTGGTTGTATTCACATAACTCTCAAGATCTGATGAAGAGGGAAAATTCTTTGAACAATCTCAAAAATTACAAACACCCAAGGCATCTGGGATCACGCAGACCTGACGTCCAAGTGGTTTACAGAGCGTCTCCAGTCTTTATCTGGAAACTTGCAACACTGGCTTCAAATTTTATTAAAAAAAACTAACAGCTCTTACTGTTGAAATTTCTCAATTAAAAACACACATTTTTAAGAAAAACACAAAGTGAGGGAATTTATGGCAGTCCAGTAGGGCTCCGCACTTCCACAACTACAGGCTTGGGTTCAATTCCTGGTCAGGGAACTAGATCCCGCAAGCTGCATGGTATAGCCAACAAAAATCAAGAAATCACAGTAAAAGAGATATACAGTGAACAAAGAGAGCTAACTTGGTCTGCTGAAATGCGCCGTTCAGGAGAAGTCACCTAACTTTCCCATGCTTTGATTTTCCACTGAAATTGGGAAATAACCTTATTTGACTACCACTTCCTAAGGACGGTTGGAGGACCAAATGAGTCAAGGTCAATCAAGTTCTTTGAACTCAGATGAAAGATCTTTTGGAAGCATAATTATTTTAATAAATGGGTAGCACTGGCAAGAATTTCAAGTCATACATTTATTCTGAATAATGACCCTGGAAAACAGAACAAAGGCACACACCCACCTGAAGCTGCATGTCCGCTGCGGCACAGACCTTTTTAGATTCACAAAGACGGGACACCATATTTCTGGGCAGCGACTGAAAAAACCAAAGAACATATGCACGTGAGTAAACTGCATAATAAGTCATTACACTATGAACTTTTGAGGCAGGAAAGTTAAAAATAACATCAAATTAAAAAAACCAGAACTTCATTATGGTTTAAAAATAACAACTTTGAAATATTTTTGTGGACGAGATAAAGGATGAATACACTGCACTGAATTTCAAAAAATCGTAATTGTCAAACAGGCATTTGTACATGAAAATATAGGATTGTAGGGAAATAAGACATTGGCACTGATCTTTAAAAATCTAGTTAAAACCTGAGGAAAAGTTACTGCTTTTTCTGTTCCTGTGTTAGTAACGAAAGCCCACTCAACTGCTCCATTGACCTTTAAGAACATATGGAGAAGACTCTTGAGAGTCCCTTAGACTGCAAGGAGATCCAACCAGTCCATCCTGAAGGAAATTAGTCCTGAATATTCACTGGAAGGACTGATGCTGAAGCTGAAGCTCCAATACTTTGGCCATCTGATGTGAAGAATTGACTCATCTGAAAAGACCCTGATGCTGGGAAAGACTGAAGGCAGGAGGAGAAGGGGACGACAGAGGATGAGATGGTTGGATGGCATCACTGACTCAATGGGCAGGAGTTTGAGTAAACTGTGGGAGTTGGTGATGGACAGGGAAGCTGGTATGCTGCAACCATGGGGTTGCAAAGAGTTGGACACGACTGAGTGACTGAACTGAACTGAATGACTGACAACAGGAATCAAAGATGACAAAGCCGAGGGATAAGTCCTAGTCTGCGGAGCTTGCCAGTACTGGAGCTAAACTGATAGCCCAACAAATAATCACAATAATGAACTGTGTCTTCTTTTATTTTCCAACCTGCAAGAACTGCAGGGCTTGGAAACTCAGTATAATTAATGTCCCTACACAATTTAGGGCATCCTCTTGGGGCCTGCTGCTGCTGCTAAGTCGCTTCAGTCGTGTCCGACTCTGTGCGACCCCAAAGACGGCAGTCCACCAGGCTCCCCCGTCCCTGGGATTTTCCAGGCAAGAGTACTGGAGTGGGTTGCCATTGCCTTCTCTGTCTTGGGGCCTAGATAGGCCTAATCATATGACATTGCATATTCTCTCAGAAATAAACAATAGTTGAAGAAGTAGTTTGGTCAACTAGTCTACTTTAAAATCACCAATACTGGTATTTATTGAAGACAGCTGCCATTTTATACAATTCTATTTATAATCTAAATTAAATTAAAAGCCCTTCTAAAGAGAAATAAATTATGTAAGGGACTTGTGGCAGGTGACTGCACTGTGGCTGTGGAGACAACCACCCATGAGTGGTAATGTGATCTGTCTGCTGGCGGGGGAGTAGGCCCCGCCCTGCATGTGTGTGCACAGGTGTGTGCACACTGTATCTCTACATCCATATAGGTCTCTCTCCAGGGCCCAGGGCAGGACTGACCCACAGCAGACACTCAGGACACACCTCAGGACAGGTGAACAAACATGAGTATGGCCGTGACTGCCGCCGTGCGGAGTGAAGGCTCAGCCAGCCAGGCCTCTCGCCTCTTTCCACCTGGCCACAAGAACAGCAAACCAGCCAAAAAAGGCAATTTTCAGGAGTGAAGACAACGCCTGGGGTAACCTTCAGAGTGTAACTTCGGTGCAAGGAAAAGTCCTGAGTCTTCCCAACCTAAGCCAAGAGTTTCCTCCAACAGCATCTTAAGATGCTGAGGTTTAGTGACATCATCGGGAAGCTCCAGTCTCTTGACACTTCCTTTATATCATGTGGATGGGACTGCTGCTGTACTTGGGTTTCTCCTGATTTACAAAGCTTTAATGGTCTTATTTTCATATTAAAAAAATAGTCTGTGAGGAAGGACGGCATTTTCTCATTCATCAACAAACAATGGAAACTCCTGTGGGCAAGCACAGCTTCCAGCCTGAGGGACAGAAAGTTGGTGGGGGTGTGGAGTCCCAGCAGACCACCCCTGTGCGTGGACCAGAAAGAGTTGGAGCCGCATGGGCTCCAGGAGGGAACCCAAGCGCAGGGGTCATGGCCCCCACGTGGAGCAGCCTGAGGGGCACAGGGCAGAGTGGGGCCTGTGACACAAACAGGCGAGAGGCAGATGAGAGGATTGGGGTTAGGGCGACCCTCATTTGTTTCAATAATTCAATATGAATTCCTCCACAATATCTTTGTCCTTTGTTATTTAAAAATAACAGTGCGTGATTTCTGAAGAACTGAGATCCGGCTTTGTGTGACTACCAACAGTGTCAATGCAGCCTGCTGACAGTCAGCACCAAGGCTGGGGTGCTCACCGAGACCCCAGTGTCCACAGGGGCCCCAGGGGCCCACATCTTCCTCCAAACGCATGGCTCAGACATACGTTCCGGAGCCCCAGGGTGACCACAGCACACTCAGCCATCACAGAGTGATAGGTCGCTTCTTGGAAACACATCCACACCCAGGTCAGAACCTGCATTTTAACCAGATCCTGGGTATTTCATGCATATTGCAGTGTGAGATGCCCTGACTCAGAAAACAATCATCATGATGATCTGACAAACCAAGGTGAAGGTGAACAAAATAAAAACCGTCTGGACCTTACAAGCAGGAGAACCACCGTGGGAAGGCAGAGCCTGGGGTGAGGCAGGGGCGGCTGTGCTAGGGCCGGTGTCTTCCATGGCTGCATGTTTGTTTCCTACAGCAGGCACGGCTCTGGGTGTCTTGCTTTCTCACTTGTAAGATGGGGATTTAAAAAAAAAACACACACTGCAAAAAATGACCAACGATTCAGTGAGTGAAAAGTGAAAGTCGCTAGACTCTCCTCTCTGAGGCCCCATGGACTACACAGTCCATGGAATTCTCCAGGCCAGAATACTGAAGTGGGTAGCCTTTCCCTTCTCCAGGGGATCGTCCCAACTCAGGGATCAAACTCAGGTCTCCTGCATTGCAGGCGGATTCTTTACCAACTGAGCTACAAGGGAAGCCCAAGAATACTGGAGTGGGTAGCCTATGCCTTCTCCAGTGGATCTTCCCAACCCAGGAATTGAACCAGGGTCTCCTGCATTGCAGGTGGAGTCTTTACCAACTGAGTTATCAGGGAAGCCTGACAATTCAGTGAGGTAACAGCTATTCAATCAACTGGTGAAAAGTGTGGACTAACTGGAAGAAACTCAGTCCCTCCAGGCAGCTTGGGTGTCTTCTAAACACTGCCAAAGGGGACCACACAGGCGGGCCTGGTGGCCTCAGGGGGATGGCCCCCTCTTCCCCCTTCAGTTTCGAGGCCTGGACGACAGCATCGCAGCTGCAGAGAGCCTATGGGCCCCGCAAGGAAAGAGGCTGCTCACTTGCACTCTGGGAATGAACAGAGCTGTACCATCTACGCCCGCACACAGGAACAGGAATATGAAAATAATACTAGATTTCCCATTACATTCAGAAAGCACATTTTGGGGTAAGATTCTGAAATAGTGTCAGAAGTGCAAGCGTGCTGGCAGACTCGGCATGACTTGTGTCCTCTGGAGGGTCCCCTGTGAGCCTGCCTTGTAAGCCTGAAGCCATAAAACTGACAGGTATCTTCGCTCACTTGACAGCTCACCGGTCCGTTACAAGTTCCGGCATCAAATTCTTACACAGCCAAGTCATTGCGATAAAGTCCTTGGCTTATTTATGAGCATTTAGAAAACGTATTATGATAGAAGCTGCATAATATTCAAAGTGAAGGAACCCTTGTTTTCCTACCACCGACGAGCCCTGGGAACACGCTGGGTCTAAAGACGCAGGCGTGCTGAGGCACGGGCACTCCCAACAGCAACAGGCCTCCAGGCGGCCAGCCAGGCAGCGAGGGCGCCGCCCAGAGTCAGCGGCCTCCACGCGCAGCCCGGCGCAGCTCAGTGCCCCGACCTCGGCACGTGTCTACGGCCAACGTGGCGTCCCAAGCTGCCCGCTTTGCCGTCAGTCAGTAATCCTCCGACGGCACAGCATCAGTGCAGCGAAGACACTGCCGAGGCCCAGAGAGACCAAGTCTCAGCTCCAAACCCAGAGCAAAGGGCACCACCTCTTACTTGAATTCACTGGTGTTTTCTGACAAACTGAGATGATACACAAGGAGAGGCCCTTTAGAAACGCTTACACAGGGTCAGCGACGGCACAGAGAACAGCCACGCGGCTCTCACAGTCTGCGAGTCAACAGGAAACACTGCGACATGCAACAGTCCAGCTTCCATTCTCTCTAAAACAAATTCCAATTACACCTTGTTTTCAGTTTGCATAGATTATTAAATTTGACTAGAGTTTCTGATGTGAGTAGGGAGCTATTAGTTTTTAGTTTCTGTTTATTTTATATAAAAGAACAGACAAACGCTGACTGACTTAGGCCACCTGTGCATGGCAGTGGGGCTGGGGTCAGACCCGGCTCTGCCCTCCGGTTCAATGGTCCTGTCTAGACATACCTGAGAAGCATTAAAGCTGAAAAGAAGAAACGTTTCAAAACAACTTAACTTGCCAAAAGGAATCCAGTTCTGACTGCTCTATAATTTTTACCTTCAGTCCGTGTTCACTTCTCCTGGGAGGATGACAGGAGAAGATTTATTACAAGGCGGTGTGGCTCCCTGGAAGAAGATCTGAGGCAGTTTTAGCCTCGGGCTGACTCACAAATGAAGGCAACAGGCTGAGGCTCGTGATGACGCAACACACGACAGGCCACAATGAAAGTACCGGACCTGCACTCTGAGTAACACAATGGAAGGGCCTGGTATTTGTGAGACATGCTGTGTAAGAAGCACAAACCGTTTCCTATTACATGAAGACATTTTCAACTAGGCAAAACTGGAAAAAGAAAACGCCCACAGTGTTATCATACTGGTTAAAATTATTTAACCTCAGTTTCTACAGAGCATGGATAAACTATGTACCACCTACTTCACACACTGCTGGACAAATTAAATAAGAGAAAAACACAAAATAATGTTCATTTCTATTATTTACTGCTTGATAAATATCTTGTGAGAAAGATAACTAGAGCAAGAAACATTTCAGTGTGGCTAACAGACAAAATTATGGAAAAAGTGTAGCTTCTCTTGAATTGACAACATCTTTAGTGATCAGTAATATGGCTGGGGGTTACAAAGCCACCAGAAAAGAAAGAAGACACTCTAAGATAAGAAGCAGTATGAAGATCAAGAAGCTAACACCTGAGGAAGAAAGGAACGGCTCAACTCTATGCATCCAGCAAAATATTCCCAAGGAGAGCAAAAGTCAATGAAATTACTTGCAGGGCACTGACATTACTCTGTGTACACCGTAACACTGGACACACGTCATTATACATTTGTCCAGACCCACAGAACAGACACCATAGACTCGGGGAGACAGTGACATGTCTGGGTAAGTTCATCCTGCCTCTCCGCACCCCTTACCCTACGGGGATGCTGACCATGACGGGGAGGCTGTGCGTGAGTGAAGACAGGGGTGGCAAGTCTGTACACTTTCCCCTCAATTTTGCTGTGAACCTAAAATTGCTTTAAATAAAGTCTCAACAATGAAAAATAAAAGAGACAAAACTAAGAGGAAAAATAACATAACCTGCATCCTAGTGGAAGCCTTCCTTCCATCTCTCAATCTTTTGCTAGGTCATATAAGTTAGCTGTCAAAAATTTAAGCAACACAAGTGAAAGGATAACAGAAGGGCATGAAACCCCAAGCTCAACAGTTAGAAAATATACAGTGTTCTCAAGCACAAAGAAAACATTTCAGAAACTGATGACATACTGGGCCATAAAATAAGTATCAATAAAATGCAAAAATCAATACCAGTTGCATTAATCAGATATCAATAATAAAAAGAGTGGGCTTCCCAAGAAGCTCAGTGGTGAAGAACTTGCCTGCCAATGCAGGAGACACAAAGATGTTGGTTTGATCCCTGGATCGGGAAGATGCCCTAGAGAAGGAAATGCCAGCCCACTCCAGTATTCCTGCCTGGAGAATCCCATAGACAGAGGAGCTTGGCAGGCTGCAGTCCGTGGGGTCACAAAGAGCCAGACAAAACTGAGCACAGACACAACGACAAAAAAAACTCTTCTGCAAAGATTTAAAAAATTTAAACTACACTTTGAAATAACCCAAAGAGGAAATTACAGTGGAAATAAGCAAATATTAGAAATATTTTGTTTGAAAATCATGGCATGCAGCTAAAACACTGCATCACATAGTTTAAATTTATAGCATTAAAGTGTAAACGCATGTCAGATAAAATTGAAACCTAGTCAGCTAAGTGTCCAGCTTAAGAAACTGGGGGAAGAAGGGAGAGAACGATCATAAAAGCAGAAACAGTAACTGAAATAATAAGACCGGGAGTGTAAACAAGGAGTGTGGGTGCTTGGTAAACATTTCTGATACTGACACCGACGCCAACCTTCTGCAAGATTAACAGGAGAAAACGAGGAGAGTTTAGGGATGAGGCAGACAGAAGCACAGGGCCTGAAGCAGGAAAGAGGCTGTAAATAACTTTATGCCAATAAACTCAAAACTTGGATTGACAGGTACATTTCTGGAAAATTACAAGTTAGCAAAGCTTACTTCAGAATTAAAGAAGGCCAAAGAGTCCTGTGACTATGAGGAAAATCAGTCATTTAAGAAATCTTCCCACAGAGAAAATGACAGACCCTGAATGGTTTTATAGATGAATTCTGACCAAGTTTCATGAAACAGATTATTACTATTTCATAAAAGTGCCCATAAGGAGGAGGAGGAGCTCTGCAGCCCATCTTATGAAAGGGGATCTACTTAATGCCCACACCACGGGAGTGAGAGGACCCAGAAAACCACAAGCCAATCCCTCACCAGCCCGGACGCAGAAGATCCTCCAGACACAAAACACAAGCAAACCAAAGCCAGTGCTGTGTTATAAGAAACAAGTTACAGTAAGTTAGGACCAGCGTCATCCAGTCCTGGCATGTGTGTTACAATAAATAAGTTAGGACCAACGTCGCCCAGTCCTGGCATGTGAAGGGGGCCTAGCATTAATACCAACATTCATGACATAACTAGGTAAACAGAAAAGAACCACCCAATTACCTCAAAGATGCAGAAAAATGCAGTAACTGCTGGGCTTCCCTCGTAGCTCGGTGGTAGAGAACCCGTCTGCCAAGGTGGGAGATGCAGGTTCGATCCTTGATCCAGGAAGATCCCGCATGACACGGAGCAAATAAGCCTGTGGGCCACAACTACTGAGCCTGTGCTCCAGAGCCCGGGAACCGCAACTCCTGAGCCCACGCACCTGGAGCCTGTGCTCCACAAGAGAAGCCCCCACACCGCAACTACAGAGGAGCGGAGCCTCCCCTCGCCACAACCAGTGAAAAGCCCCCACAGCAACGAAAACCCAGCACCAAAAATAAGCAAACAAAATTATTTGTTAAAAAAGGTTCCACCAGGAAAGGCAAAGCAAAAAAAAAAAAAAAACAAACTTTCAGAGGCATCTCCTTTCCGACCCTTTTCGAGAAGAATCCACTGAACTGAAATTAGCTTTGTTTTCCCTCTACTGCTCCAGGTTATACTTTTTCTGAGACGACACAGGGCAGTTCCACCCTGTTCCTCTCCATGATGTCCTTCAAATATTGCATGACAGACTGCAAGGTCCTCTTCTGGTCTAAAACCTGATTCTTACATCATTCCTAAGGGGAAAGTTCTCAATTTTACACTAAGTGGCAGCCTCTTCTCAGGGTGCTTTCTAGGTCACCTATGTACCTGTCATCCCACAAGGAACAGAACAGCCCCCGTAGGTTGAGATGCACTGAGGGGTGCTGGGGGGAGGGAACCAGGCGGAGGGGTCACGGAAGGGGCAGGCCCCGCAGAGGGGGCAGTGCACTGCTGGGCTGCAGGGACAAGGACCCGTCTGCCCTCACTCCGGCTCCTGGCACGGAGCATGTAAACCCTGAGGACTACCGAGGGGGGAGTGAGTGGGCATCCGGGATTCACAATGAGCCCCTTCACCCGCGGGGCAGCGAGGCTATGCTCACGACAACCAGACTGCAGCCGTGACATCAGCGGCTCCAGCCTGAGTAGCCCTGACCTCTGGCTTCACGATTCAGACCCGGCCTCAAGAGCAGGAGGAGCACTGCTTCTCCTACCAGTCTGAGGGCATCAGAGTAACTGCAGCTTGTTCTGCCTGCGTGTGAGCAGAAAACTAACACTGTCAGTAAGAAGAAGCTCTAGCCCCATCTCCATTGCGAGAGGACGGCGCCCTGGGTCAGTGTGAGACGTAATGGAGGACGGACCCCGGCCCTGATCTCGCAGAAACAACACCAGCGCACAGGGGCCTGCAGGCAGTTTCCCACAGGCAGCCCTTGTAGCAGAGCTCTCCGCAGGGACCTCATGCCCTGCCCCGCAGCAAAGCTACCCTGTAGCTCACCTCCAGCCCCAGCGCACCTTTGTAATCTTTGGATTACACAATGCCTCCACTAACCTTCTGCTTCTTTCCTTAAAGAAGGGGAAATGAAGAACAAGGAATCGACAGACGACCAGATCACTTCCCCTTCAGGAGCCTCGCGGGCAAAGACTGTGTGAACAGCGTCTAAAGAGAGACCAAGAGGAGTCCACCAGTCTGCACACAGGGGCGGGAGCAGGGCTGGCTATGACTCTGACCCCTACCTCAAAGATTAACTGAGATCACTCCCCTCCCTCCCTTTAGAATACCTCACAACTGAGCAGACTCTCCGGAGGGGGTTCTGCGACAGGAGCAACCTTCCATTCCCAGCAGCACTCGTCTCTGAGCGGCGAGCAGCCGAACCAACCACAGCCAAAAGATGGAAGCAACACAGACGTCCATCAGCAGAAGAAAGGCTGAACATCTTGGTGTGGCCCATCCACACAAAGATGGCAACCCAGCCTTAAAAAGGAAAGCCGTTCTGACA
Source organism: Moschus berezovskii (assembly GCF_049115385.1). Taxonomy (NCBI): domain Eukaryota; kingdom Metazoa; phylum Chordata; class Mammalia; order Artiodactyla; family Moschidae; genus Moschus; species Moschus berezovskii. Next base: position 52,326,383 of record NC_142472.1, read on the forward strand.
CAGACCACCCCTGAGACGAACCTTGCAGACACTGTGCTAAATGAGATAACCTACAAGAGACAAATGCTGCATGATCCACTTCGGTGAGGTCCGCAGAAGAGTAGGACTCATGGAGACAGAGCAGATTGGCGGCTGACAGGGCTGGGGAAGGGAGAAGAGACTCAGTGTCTGATGCGCAGAGCGCTGGCTCTGCAGGATGGACAGCATCTGGTCGGGGGGGTGGTTGGTGGTGAGAGGGGAGCATGGCACCTGGGTGCACTGACCCCAGAACAACGCTGACACGCAGTTAACCTGGCATGTTTTACCTCCTGTGCATTTTACCAGGATGGAAAGGAGCTGCGTGTGGAGATGTCTAAGGGAGGACAGAGCCGTGCTTCCAGGCAGGCCGTTCACAGATAACCTTGTGCTCGATGGCAGCACCTGGAAGCGGTCAGGCTGCAGGCCACAGCCCACAGGCACAGACAGGAAAGACACACCTCAGCTCCTCAGACACCATGGGCCCTGCAACACAGCCTACGGGCACCGAGCTCGAAGGAGCTTCCTCCAGATCGCTGAGCTGCACTGGGTTCATCACGTCTAAAAACCTGGACCCTTTCATATGAGCTGCTACCAAATCTGTATTTCTGTGCTACTGGTTTTAAGATTAATCTGCAACAAGCCCTGCTGCAGCCCTGACACTGTCAAGACAGTCTGAAGCTTGAATGAGCACCCCTGGGGTTTGCTTCCTCCGGCAGCTGTGAGGCACCTGCAGACCTGAGAGGCATACTTCTATTCTAATTCCTCAACCACAGGAACCTGCTGGCTCTGGGATGCTGAGTTCAGATAAAAGACTGGGAGGGGTTAAGAAGTCACGGAGACGTTACCCTGACTCTGAGAGCCTCTGGATGCACCATGCAGCCAGCGGGGAGACCAGCGGGGCAGGAAACAAAGCACAAAGATGCGCCCACAAGGGCTCTTTCGGGCCTTCATGTTATTTATCTACAGAGGCCTAGATTTGGGGGAATGAACTCTTGCCCTTGGGCGAGACCTGCCCTCGGAATGAAAACATCCAGCCACTTGGCGTTTAATCAGCGTCAGGAAGAGCAAGCCCCCCGTGCACCTGTGCCCCAAGCCTCTGGCGGGCTCTCCCGTTTCCACGGAATCACAGAATGGTTTCCTGCTGTGGATGCTGTGTCTGTGACCCCTCAGCCTGCTGGGTGTCCCTCCTGAGTCTGAGCCTGGAATTAATCCAGAGCAGCTTGCTGCTTTCCTCCGGTCTCATCTCTGAAGAGAAGTTGTGGACTTCACACTCTTTTCTTGAAGCGATCTTGTTCGAAAATGCTTCTTCTAACTGAAGAATTCAAGATTAAAATAGGAACTTTTCAGAGATGGTACACCACCCTCCAAGCAGGGGTTCTAGCCCTTCTTTGTTTTCCTGATTGTTCTGGAAAGTGACAACAGTAATTGTAAACTCATTATCTGTGGTGAATTTCAGCCTTACTCTGAACGGTCGGCGCTGCTCGGCTGCAGTCGCCCCTCGTGCGTGTGTCCAGGCCTCTTACAAGCCTAAGCTCCTCAGACAGCTCCTTTCCTGCTGCCCTTGGTTTCTCAGACACCTCTGCACGGCTCTCAGGGGCCACCTCTAGTCTCCCCACCCTTCACCGGCCACCCCCACGCTACTGTCCCTCAGTGTCCACCGACTTGGGCTTCAAGGAGGAGTGCAGTCAGGTCTCCTCCCCATTCCCAGGCCCCAGTGTGGAGCCGGGGTGGGAGTGCTGCCACACAAGGGGCTACGTGAGTCTGTGTTCTCGGCTGAGTTTACATAACCCCCAGCGCAACTCTTTGCAGGCTGATGAGCAGGTAGCTCACTGGATTACTAACCCTTCTATCTTGTCCTTTTACCAAACTCAAAGAGATTATGATAGAGAGTAACTCAGAGCAGCTCTTCAGAACTCAGCCATTACCCTACACTGACAATAACAGACACAATCAAGTCCAAAGACTAGAAACGGCCAACTCACATCATGCATCCAGAGGTATAACTGGAAAGAGAAGTAACGAACAAAGGTGGCTTGGACCCTTTTACTGATTCTGCCCAGTCCTTCAATTTCTATTGTGTTTGGCACAACTCTAAATGCTGAGGATTCTACAAATAAAGACCTATAGTAAATTTTAAATGAAAAAAAAAAAAAATTAGGATTTGAGAGGCTCTCCTGTGAGCATAGATTGCTTAGTTTTGCTATGTAAAGATTTCCTACCTGGGTCTTACATCTGAGTTCCAAATCCAATGGACTTACCATCTTTTTTCCTAATTCATTTCATTGCTTTAACTGTATTGCCTGTTACATAATATATAAAGTGCAACAGATATATTTTTAAAAGTTAAATAAATAAACGCTGAGGATTCAAAGGTGAACACGACTGTACCCGGGCACTCAGGGAGGTGCCGACTGAGGGGAAACACCACCTAATGAAACAGCACGTCATCAAAGCCCTGAGAGGATAGGGACACGCGGACAGGAAACACACAGTGCTGACAGTCCGCTTAGAGCTAACTCTGCAGAGCACGGCTCCCTTAACCCTACTCTACAGAAGGAAAATCTCTAACATGCCAAGGTGCTAGTTAAACCTATCCCTGGTAGCTCCGTGGGAAACAATCCACCTGCCAACGCAGGAGATGCAGGAAAGGCAAGTTCGATCCCTGGGTCGGGAAGGTCCCCTGGAGAAGGAAACGGCAACCCCCTCCAGTACTCTTGCCTGGAGAATCCCACAGACAGAGGAGGCTGGTGGGCTACAGTCCATGGGGTCGTAAGAGTTGGACATGACTGAGCGACTAGACGACCACAACTCGAACTTAAGGGATTTTCAGACTTGGCCTCATACAGACGCTAACTAAAGGTGATATCACAGTTTATGAAACAACAGATTCGGATTGAGAAACCAATGTTCAGAAGCAGAAAGGGCAGGAAGAGCAGAAGTTCTCCGAGGTAGCACCGAGGCTCCATGGACGGCCTGTCCCCTCTGGGGACAGGACGCAGTGCCCAGGAGCCGCCCCTACCATGCCCAAGGACACGCACGCATCAGCCCTACCTGGCCCGTCTGATAGTGTCGGGCAAACTGGTGAACCACCCGGTAATCGTTGGCAAAATACTCCATCAGGATAGATGGGACCTCGGCGAAGTCCGTGGGGCACCTGGTCCCTGGAAGGGGCGAGAGGAGAGGTCGGCAGGAATCGTGGCCGCATGTCAATGTCACCACAGGCACTTGTTCACATTTTCATCTGTACTTCTGATGAACTACGGTAGTCTTTAATTCATTAAATCAATATTTTACATCTATAAAATTATTGCACATATTTGCAGGAAAGTTTGTACTCATCTCATACATTTTCCCATGCATCAGAAGCAAAACAAAATATTTGCACAGCTGGGTAAAGCACTTGTAAAGCAATGGCTCACACCCTCTACAAACAAAACTGTCTTCAGCTCCGCCAGGCTACACCTGACAGACAAATTACAACATTCTTACAATGAACGCATTCTAATTTAATGCACTGAATTCCATCACCAAAAGCTAGTATCCTTCACTCCTTTTAAAAGTATTTTATCTACTATTTCTGGAACAAAGTCAATCCTCAACATAGAAAGGCAACATTTCAAACTCAAAATTACTTAAAGTAACAAATCCTATGTGTTGGTGGCACTTTATGATTCTGTCCACACCATCTGCAGTCTTTTCAAATATCTCCTCCTCCCCCAAATACTGTGTGTGTAAAGTTAGCTGCTGAACACTAAAAACCACACCTGCCCAGGCAGTGCAGGGCTGACCCGTCTGATGGCAAGCTTAGAGAGGATGACGAGGAGGGGGCTGGCATCAGCAGGAAAGCCACGGCTTTATGCAGGGTGTGCAGAAGAGGCAGCAAGGGCACGGCCATGCCTTTCAACATGCCCTGAAGTTTCCTGACTGGCTTTGGATAAAAAGAGGCCATGTACATTCACTTGTTCACTTGCTAAGCCTGGGCTGGAGCTGAGAAGGCGTGCTTGTTCACACACAGAGCTGCTGATGCAAATTCCACATAAAACACAGCAGAATGGTACAAACTGGAGAGACAGGCACTCAGACAGCCTTGGTGACAACTGTCGTCATGGACGGAAGAAATGCATGAGGGTTGGGTCGAATCACAGGTGGAAGGACAAGACAAAGCCACCTGCGATCAATGACCACAGATTTTCTAAACAAAAGGCTTTTTTCCAACTAAGGTGAAAAGCATGTGTTTAAAGAACTGCAATAAACGAAGTCCTGTACTGAGTGAGGTCCTGCTCACCAGTGACATGCTGGTATCGAGTCCGTCCCAGCATCGAGTGCATGGCATGTCCCATCTCATGGAAAAGGTTCTCCATCATCCCAGGAGTCAACAGCGTGGGCAAGTTTCTTGAGGAATGGGGCAGGTTCAGCATAAGGACCACCACGGGGAGCTGGTAGTCCCCGCTTTCCTTTAAACGACCTCCTCGGATGGTGAAGTGGCAATCCTTTAAGAAAACGAGACCAGTGAAGACATGATTAGAAGCTAAAGGGTAAGCAAGTCTTAATGAACACAAAGTTCTATCAAAATGAGTGAGTACAAGTGTTACCTTAATTCTATTCTTTTATTTATACTTTTTTCCCAACACTTTCTCCTTTGCTGAAATGTTACTTTCTTAAAAACACCAATAATACCCTGAGCTCATGTTGACAGAGTCATTCATTCACTCCAAAGACGTGCTGAGCTGACGTTCCAGGAGCTGAAGACACGGTCACCACTGAGCTCAGGTGCTCGAGATGCTCAGGGCAGGGAGAAAGGCAGCCATGCGGGGAGGGACGATGGTGTTAATGAGCCCCTTCTGTGGCTGGCGATGAGACAGGCCACACACCCCACCACTGTCTCCATCGCTAGAAGTGACGAGCTCTCAACTGTCGCAAAGCACGGAACCTGAGTCACCTTCTCAGTCCACATACAAAATTTGATCATTTCTTCTCACATTAGTCTATGAGGCAGGTATTTCATTTCTCAGATGAGAAAACAAACTGAGTCTTGGAAATACTAAGTCGCGTGTCCAGGGACACACAGCTAGGGTCGTGGCACCTCAAACCTGAACCCAGGTCACAAACCTCGACTCTCCAGCCTTTCAAGCACAGTGAAGGAACAGAGGATGCAGCGGCCAATGGGCCTGACTCTGGTCCCGCTGTGCAGACCTGCCAGCCACATCTGCTGAGAACTGGTTACCTCGACCAGCCTCCCCTCCACCGTGTCAGATGCCAGAGCATTAACTAGCGTCTGTTATAACTGCTGTGGAAACTGTGGATCACTATTAAATACAAGGTACCGTTATTTCTATTGTAACTTTATAATCTGAATTCTTGACAGTTCCAATCCCACTGCCCAAAACTGCTGAAGCTGACTGATCTGGAAACCTGGCCTGCGGTTTCACACAAAGAGAGAACTGGTGGTTGACAAGGTTCCTCAGAGACACACCTTGTGCAGTGTTAGAGCAGGCGCATGCCACGTACGGACAGAAGTCCAAGCTCCAATCCCCGCACCTCTAACCGTGTGACTCTAAGCAAGTAACCTCAGCTCTCTGGCCTCAGTGTCCTCATCTCGTCAGGACTGAGTTCAAAAGGCTGAGGGGAACTTTCAAAGCTGTGCGTGAGAAGGGCTCAGGGCGCTGGCAGGCACACAGACAGGCTCCTAAAACGTCAGCACTCATCACTACAATCATTGCTACCGTGACCCAGATGAAAACAGCAGATACACATTTCTGTAACTACCTTGTAACTTCTGCCATCTTTAAATTCTACCCAATTTCAAACGTACACATTTAGTCACCTCTGCTAATGTCTTTTAAATATTGGTAACTACAAAAATGAGAGCTAAAGTTAACATTAATACACATTAGCTACTGATCACTCTAGACAGACTGGTTTGTAAACAGAGCATTACCTGGTGTGGTTTGTCTGCTCGCTGAAAAAAGTCACAGTAAATGTACCCCAGTAGTCCTTCTGATTCATGAACCACGGCCTAGAAAACAAAGGTTGACTGACTTGTGAATGAAGCCATCAGAACTTCCAAAAGTAGAAACACATTCCAAACACCAGAACCTGCACATAAGACACCACAGCCACCAATGCAGACACTTTATGACTTTCTGCTTCCCAGGTCACCTTGAGGTGGGTCCACCGTGCCTTCAGCCCCTTCTGCTGTGTCTCTAGGGTGACTGGCGACCTCTGACGGGAGAGGAACCCTCCCAACAAGCCCTGAATCCTGACCGCAGTCCCTGTGCCATGGCTCTTCCCTGGGCCTGAGCCAGCCCAGGATGGCAGCACAGCGACCCCTCCCACAGCCCAGGAGGTGAAGACGCCTGCACACCAACCATGGCGGCGTGGGCTTCGGCCGAAGAGCAGGGAGTGACGCCTCCTCCTGGGTCAGCCCCGCGAGACACAGCTCAAGGACAGCGGGTCTCCATTCACCTCTGCATAAGCGGGGCCTCTACCGGACAGAACCTCAACTATTCGGAACTCCAGCAAGCCTCCATGGAGCATCCACTTGGTGCCGGCAACTGCTCAAGGCATTGGGGAAACCTGCCCAGTGCAGGGGGCTCCCTCCTGAACGGGACCGTCCATCGCCTGCACTGAGTCCTGGCACTCTCCTGTATACTTTCTCCCTTCATGGCATCGCTGCAGGTTATCCATCTGTGTGACGCACAGCAGACTGCTGGCTGTTTAGTAACTAAACTTAATCTGCAATCACCAAACACAGCCAGGCAACGAGGAGACAGTCCACGCTTCTTAGAAAATGGTGACAAGAGTACAGCGTGCTAAGCCAGAGCACTAAGCCTGAGGGCCACAAACCCTCAAACCCCACCAGGAAAAGCAACACCGGCAGCTCACACGAACTGGGCCCCAATGGGAGGGCCCCGGGCTCAGCGTGACCGTCCAGGACTCACGCCAGCACATGGGCCATAGCCCAGCCGCCGGGGTACATGTGGGCTCAACCTTCTATCCAACTACTCAGAAAAGCATTTTCTCTCAGAGAAAGAACTCTGCTGCTACTTTCCTGCAATAGCTGATTCGAGAGAACAGCGTTCTTTCAGAGCGTCCTGAACCACAGCAGCAGTCTGGATTGAAGTGCTGTGGACAGGGTGCCAGGCCCCGCAGACGGGCGCGCGCTCCGCCCCGGGCACTCACCAGCTTGCGGACGTCCTCACTCCACACCTCACCCCGCGCGGGCTGCTCCCCGTACAGCGAGACCCCCAGCAGCCTGTTGAACAGGAGGCTCAGGCCCTCCATGCAGGCGCCCAGGGAGAAGAACGGGCAGTAGAGACTGGGCTCGATGTTGAACCTGCCGAGGAGAAGCAGCCGCGTTTCTGTGTGCTTCAGCTTCCAGAGGGGACCGCAGCTCACTCTTCATTTATAAATCAGGAGTCAAGGAAGGACTGAGTCATGAAGTGGGTCTCTACTCTGGAGGGGCTTTCAGACCTGTTTCTCCTCAGAAGAGCAGCAGACTGATTACTGCGGTAGTGAGGGTGGCACCAGGGTAGAGGCAGACGAGGAGGCACTCACAGGGTCTACAGAGGGAGACCACAGACGCCCGGGGACGGGCCCAGAGCGCAGCTCCCGGACCGGGAGTGACCGCCGGGCAGGCACTGGCCACGTGGGCGCCAAGTCCAAGCACAGCCACCCAGCCAGTGGGCAGATGCTCAAGACACATCGATCCTGCCCTCTCACATGGGAGCACTTCTCCAGACACACACCTCTCAGCCCGAATCAGTCCGCTGTAGTACGGGGGGTCCCAGGGCATCAATTCCTGCAGCAGAGAAGCTCACCGTTAGGAAAGCTGGGGTGATTTCACAGTTTTCATCAATAATGCAGCCAGTTTATAAAATGTAACCTGTTACTGTATCAGGAAAGTTTTATAAAAACCCTAGGAACTCATCACCTGGCAAGAGTTTCATTCCTTACTCTCTACTCTGCCTTCCCTGTAATCAGTGAGCTGAGAGGCAGAAATCAGCTCTACTTGCAGAATTGGGGGAAAAGGCAGACAAATGTCATTCTAAAATGTGAACTACTAAAAGTCGACATTAATAGATGAAATTAGCCATGCTGAAATCTACCCCAGATGCGGCCCATATGTTAATCCACAAGACAGTGCAGGTGGGAACTAAAAGCACGACTAGGGCCCTTTCTGGACTTAAGCAGGAAGCTTAGGGTGGATCCCAGAAATGAAAGCAGCAGTTCAGACCGACCCGCGGCAGAATTAACCCTGAACTTGGCAAAGAAAACATGTCATAAAGAAGCACTTGAACAATTGTTCCTGATGCCGGCTGCAGAGCGGTGACAGAGCTGGGAACCCTGCAGGGGCCTCCCTCCCCCGGGGGGCAGGCTGGCAGGTGACAGAGGGCAGTGGCCAAGCCGGACATGGTCAGCCTGGCTCAGGTGTGCAGTCCACGTGTGCTGGACCCAGTGCGTCCCCACCTTCCATCTCCCCCTCACACACCCCTGAGCCCACCCCCTGTGAGCCTGGCCTGGCCTGCGCTGATCTCCCGCGCTCCTCTCCGCCTGGGTTTCATCCCTGGCTGTCGTGGGCCTCTCGCTTCTCCCAGGGCTGCTCTGTGTCATCTCCCTGGAGGGGTCATCACTGCCCAGGCCTTACGAGACGGCCCCTCCACCCGCCTGCCTGCACTATTCCCTTCGAGCCCCCACCCGGCAGGACCGTGCAGGCTGACTCTTCCTGTCTTCACTCTCACTCCGCCCCAGCTGTAAGCTTCAGGAAGGCAGGCTGTGTTTCCCTTTTCGTACTGTGTCCCGGCCCCAAGCTCTGCCTGCTGTGCAGCAGTCCCTCATGAGCGGTCCTCTGAGGCACTCAACAGCACCTCCTGGAGAGTATACTGCTTAGAAACACAACTCCAGGCTCTGAGCAGAGCTCTATAAACAGGGAGTCGGTTCTCATAAACAGGGTCCGAAAGGTCCAGTTTAGACAACATCTCCTCTCCTGACCCAGACGCATAGCATCTGCTGGCCCACAGATGTCAGTCAGTCAGTTCAGTCACTCAGTTGTGTCCAACTCTTTGTGACCCCGTGGACTGCAGCATGCCAAGCCTCCCTGTCCATCACCAACTCCCGGAGCCTACTGAAACTCATGTCCACTGAGTCAGTGATGCCATCCAACCATTTCATCCTCTGTCGTCTCATCCCCTTCTCCCGCCTTCAATCTTTCCCAGCATCAGGGTCTTTTCAAATAAGTTAGCTCTTCGGATCAGGTGGCCAAAGTATTGGAGCCACAGATGTCAGCCACAGTTTAAAAGTAAAGAACAACACTGTAAATCAGCTACACTTCAGTAAAAAATAAAAATAAATAAAGGGAAAGCAAAGCAGCAAGTGAGTGAGAGGAGCATGGGCACTGCAGGCCTTGGTGGAGGCAGAAGACAATGGCCGGGGGCCCAGGGCAGCAGAGAAAGGGCCCACAGGTCAAGGAGGGTGTGGGGGAAAGCTAGGAAATAGGAAGGCAGTCTGAGAACTCTCTGAACATGTTAAACAAAGGCGGGGCAGAGCCCATCAGAAAACTCCCTCCGGAGGAGCCTGGAGGGCCTTCCAGCATCTAACTCAGAGCCGTGGCACCGGGGAAGCAGTTGGGATGCAAGAAGGGAGCAGGACACCACCAGAAAACCAGCTTCTCAGGCACACGTGTCACCCGGGGAGAAGAGAGACAACCACAGCCAGGGCCGTGGTGACAGCGCGGAGCGGGGAGTTCCCAGCACCAAAAGACAGAGCCCTCAGCCAGCAGATTGTTTATAATAAAAATACCTCTGGACTTCCCTGGTGATCCAATGGTGGAGAATCTGCCTGCCAACGTGGGGGATGTGGGTTCGATCCCTGGCTGGGCAACGAAGATCCCACACGGCACAGAGCAACTAAGCTTGCGAGTTGCAACTGCAGAGCCCACCCCAAGGGCCCCATGTGCCGCGACTAACAACCAGGGAGACAAATAAATAGTAAAAGGAAAAGAAACTCAGCATGGTCACTTACAGAATTTTGAGGGTTTAGTTTCATTTTCATCCCTCGAATCATCTCAAAATCTTTCATAGTTCTGTAAAACAGGTTTATCATTAGTTGCGAGGACAAAATTTTCATAAGTAGATTATAAAAAACAAGTTTACTTCTGCTACTTTCCAGTAATGATAGTAGTAGTAATTTGCAGTAAAAATGTAAACTAGTATTAATCCAAATTTTACATGTGTTAGAAGAGACAGTGATACATACATCAGTAAACTACTGTAATTTTTACCTTAAAAAGCTGATATTTGTCTTAAACTACTAAAATTTGGAAAATTTAAGTGTCACAGAATATGCAAAGTATTCATCAGTAAGCTTCAAATCACTATTTTTTGCTATACTTTTTAAAAAAGAGATTAACAATTTAGTTTCTCTAAAAGAAGATTTTACTTAAGATTACCACTTATCATTTTCCCCTATCAAAAAAACTAGCTGGGCTGTAATCACACATGCACTTAATATTTGCAGAATATGAAGTTTCGGTTAGAATTAACTTCTATAATTAAAAAATATAGTTCACTAAATATAATTAAAAAATCTTCACTAAACATTTTGAAGATAATGTTTGCTTAAAATATCTGTAGCTACATACAAGTGAAAAAAGAACAAATAAAGCTTAACTAGCAGAGCAAAGTAAACAAATTCTCAAATAACTGCATAACTGACACTACCTCATTCTATCAAAGCCACAGCAGCTCACTGCATTAAGAATAAGAAGGATCATTTCAGAACTAATAAACACAATGCAAATTAGAGAGGACTGCATTCTAAGGCAGTAGTTTATAACGGAAACTGAAAATTGGAGCTAAAATTTAACATGCAGGTGCAGTCAAGGAGCGAACAGGGGTTAGACAGCTCTGCAGGAGAGAGAAGACCGCGGCCCTCCACGACCCTGCCGAGCCTCATTCTGGAGGCCTCGTGCTGGGGGTCTGAAGACTCCGGGGGGCTAGGCCCCCAGAGAAGCACAAGCAGAGTGGCGAAGACCAGGCCGGGGGGCTGGGCAGGGAGGAGGCCGGCAATGTGGCAGAGGGACCACCAAAAGCAGAGAGCCCTGGTTTACAAACACTGGGCGCTCAACACACAGCACAGCAGACGCGATCTGCCCGTTATTTATGCCCAGAGAAGAGCAAGACTAAGTGACCAACTCATACAAGCCAAAATACATACTTTCAAAAAAGGTTTGGGAGATTTTACATAGTCCACCTCAGTAATGAGTTCCTAAAGACTACTGATGAGTTACAGAGAAAGGCCCAAGTGTTTGGGACAGTCAGCCCCAGAGGACAGCTGGGAGCTTTCAAACCATAACTCACAGTTAGTGCAAGATACGACCCGATACTCCAACACCTATATTCTTCATGAGTCACTTCCTAATTCTTTTAATAAATCTTTAAAAGTCTTTAAAAAAAACAAAAGGAAAAGCTAAATCATGTGTACTCTAAAAAGCAGAATAATAAAAAAACGAACCTTTCAGAGAGTTTGTCAGACAGTTTCTCAAGGAACTCCATGACAGTCTCTAAAACAAAAATCCCAAAGAAAATATCTTTAACTACATGAAATAAAATGAACACACGGTAAAATTACAGCGTTGTGACCATAAATCCATACAATACAGTGTTTTTAAAGTAATGATTCTCAAAGGGAAGCAGGGCTCCTAATACTCGACACTTCTAGATGAAAGTTCATCAAAGCTGCCACCATAAACTCCAGAGCCTTAGATGATACCCCAAAATAAAAAGAGCTAACAGGAAACAAAAGAAAATCATCCAAAATCTCAATCTATTTCTATATCTATTTATATGTATAAAGGAAAAAAAGTTTCTCAGTTTTTTCGATAGCTAGACTGATTTGTTCATAAAAGTTTGCACAATTTAGAAACATCAGATTTTAAAAATCAATGTTTTTCTGAGTAAATGTTTTTCTTTTTAAATACACAGCAGAATAATCTATTCAGGATCTATACTGGAAGAAAATGTAGCAAAATTAGAACATTAAAACTTTAGATTCTCCTTCCTACATTGCAGGTGGGAATGTAAACTGGTGAAGCCACTGTAGCGAGCAGTATGGAGGTTCCTTAAAAAACTGAAAACAGAGCTCCTACATGCCCCTGCAGTCCCACTTCTGGGCATACATCCGGAGAAAAATATTATCTGAAAGGATACATGCACTCCAGTGTTCACCGTGGCAGTGTTTACAATAGCCAAGACGTGGAAGCAGCCTAAGTGTCCAAGCAGACGAATGGACACAGATGTGGTGTATGTATACAACGGAACATCACTCGGCCATTAAAAAGAATGAAATAATGCCATATTTAGCAACATGGATGGACCTAGAGAGCGTCATACTGAGTGAAGTGAGACAGACAAGGAGAAACATTGTGTGACATCCCTTAATGTGGAATCCAGAAAGAAATGATACAAATGAGCTTAGAAAACAGAAAGAGACAAGCTTACAGAACTAACTTACTGCCCCAGATGGAGGGGCGGGGGTGATAGTTAGGGAGTTTGGAATGGACACGTACACACTGCTATAGTTAAAATGTATAATCAGCAAGTATCTACTGTAAAACATGGAGAACTCTGCTCAATGTCATGTGGCAGCCCTGGATGGGAGCAGAGTTTAGGGGACAATGGATACATGTATATATGTGGCTGACTGAGTCTCTTCACCGTTCATCTGAAACTATCATAACATTGTTAACTAACTGTACTCCAGTATTAAAAAAATTTAGGCTGTTAGAATTTAACTACTTAAAATACTTCAGCCATAAGTCATTATACTGCAGAAACCCATAAAAGCAATGCAGTGGAATTATGATTATTTCCCATAATAGGAAATTATTCACGTGAATTTTTGAATTTAGCACTTTCAGGCACTGATTCATGTGTATAGAGCTTTCATACATATTTTAGAGTAAGCTACAAACGCTGTTTTTATGTTTTCAGATGATCTTTTATATGGTTTTAATTTCTTGCCCTCTTCAGTTTATCTCATTTCTGAGTAAATAACAGTCTGGGGAAGGAATAGACCTGATACAGGAAGCCATGGTCTTTCGTCACCATCAACACTAATCCCACCCGCACACGTGGCTTGGTGTATCTTGTTAGATGGTGCTAAGACTTTTAGGAAAAAACTGTTATTTAGCGCAAAATAAAACCTTATTTCAGGATGTCAAACCAGTGGGCACAGGGTACTGTTTTCAAATATTTATCTGTGTGTGCTTTTTATTTCAAAATAATTAATTTTTTACTGACGTTCACCTATTTTGTTTCTCTAGCCCACTTGAACAGGAAACATCTACCTCGACTACCTACCTGGAACACTGTCCTGTGAAGGGCAGTGAGTCTGAACCACCTGAAGGCAGTCGCACGGCTCCTGGAAGACAGGCTCCTGACACGCCGGTCCCGTGGGGCCCACCGTGGCCTGCCAGCCCTCACCCCACCTCCCTGCCCACCTCCAGTTTCACTTTCCTCATGAACTTTCCACAGCCACTCAAGCATCTGTAAACCTCCTGAGCTCCTAAAACCCTAGCACTGAAAGGACACTGACCAGGATTAAGATTTATCCTCACGTGGCCCTGTCCAAGCTCCCCAACTAAACGCTGCAGCCCCCAAGCACACAGGCCACACTGTACACAATCGTATTTGCAGAGTCCAGCTCCAAGACACCTTCCCACGGACCACCCCATGAGCTGTGGACCTGCTGGCCACCGTGTGGGCACCTGTGTCAGCCCCAGCTTCCCCTAGCGCTCGTCCCAGCATGTCCCACCCATTGCCCATCCTGGTCGCCTCCTGCACACCGACTGACATCTCACTGAACTCGGACCACCGTGCTCCTGGCCCACCCCCGTCGGCAGGACTCCCTGTCTTCCCAGTGGCTCAGTCTCAGGCCTAGCTCTCCCTTCAGGTGCCCGAATGTGACTTCTCACCACATGCACAACCACCAGCAGCCTGGAGCCCTGCAGCCTCCAGACGGCAAATGCGCCCTCCCACCCTGATCCTGCAGCTGCTCTCCGCACCCCTCATGATGCTCCCTGCCACCGACCACCAACAGCCCTGCTCAAACCCACCTCCCCGAGCACAAACCTTCTCCACTTGTGCCCACTCCTTTCCACTCTATCTGTGCTCATCCTCGAATGTGGGCCCCCCCCGTCCGGATCCCAAAGACACACACGAGAGAGAAATAAGGCAAGGTGGCACCAAGAAAACCTGGGAGAAGCTATGGGCCCAACATAGAAAGAAGGGCTAGACACCGGATGGACAAACGTAACACAGAGGCTGCAGGAAGGGTGACCCTCCCCCTTCAGGGCCATTCCCAGTGACCCCACAATTCCATCCAGACGCACGGACAGAAACCCGTGGTGTCCACTGCCATCTCCTCCTGCTCAGTCCGACACTAGGTCGTGTGAATTCAACCCTGAAAATACAGCAAGTCTGAACAACCCCCCAACATGGCCATCCTACTGAGGACTTGGGTCTAAAGTATAACTGTAATTTAATCAATGCCATTGAAAATTACACCATTTTTATTGTGATACATTTTCCCTTATACGTGATGAATCATAAAGAACTCAGCAAAGGACAAGCTAAGTTTTGCAGAAATCCCCAGAGAGACGCTCCCCACCCCCAACCTTGTCAAGCAGCCCTCTTCTCTCTGAAAGGAGGGGTCTTATACAACCTGGGCTACACTCAACCCTGCCTCCAGCAGGAGCACTGATCAGCCATCCCCTCCCACACTAATTCTAACCAGTGTGGTTAGGCTGAGCACAGAAACCAGCTGAGTTAAAACAAAAATAATGCAAATCATCATCAATGATTCATCAATGAAATAATAAGCATGACTTACTCAGTTCAGTTGCTCAGTCATGTCTGACACTTTGCAACCCCATGAGTCATAGCACACAAAGCCTCCCTGTCCATCACCAACTCCCGGAGTTTACCCAAACTCATGTCCACTGAGTCGGTGATGCCATCCAGCCATCTCATCCTCTGTCATCCCCTTCTCCTCCTGCTCCTAATCCCTCCCAGCATCAGGGTCTTTTCAAATGAGCCAGCTCATCACATCAGGTGGCCAAAGTATTGGAGTTTCAGCTTCAACATCAGTCCTTCCAATGAACACACAGGACTGATCTCCTTGTAGTCCAAGGGACTCTCAAGAGTCTTCTCCAACACCACAGTTCAAAAGCATCGATTCTTTGGTGCTTAGTTTTCTTTATAGTCCAACTCTCACATCCATACATGACCACTGGAAAAACCATAGCCTTGACTAGACAGACCTTTGTTGGCAAAGTAATGTCTCTGCTTTTTAATACGCTATCTAGGGTGATCATAACTTTCCTTCCAAGGAGTAAGCGTCTTTTAATTTCATGGCTGCAGTCACCATCTGCAGTGATTTTGGAGCCGCAAAACACAAAGTCAGCCACTGTTTCCACTGTTTCCCCATCTATTTCCCATGAAGTGATGGGATCAGATGCCATGATATTCGTTTTCTGAATGTTGAGCTTCAAGCCAACCTTTTCACTCTCCTCTTTCACTTTCATCAAGAGGCTTTTGAGTTCCTCTTCACTTTCTGCCTTAAGAGCGGTGTCATCTCCATATCTGAGGTTATTGATATTTCTCCCAGCAATCTTGACTCCAGCTGTGCTTCTTCCAGCCCAGCATTCCTCATGATGTACTCTGCATAGAAGTTAAATAAGCTGGGTGACAATATACAGCCTTGACGTACTCCTTTTCCTATTTGGAACCAGTCTGTTGTTCCATGTCCAGTTCTAACCGTTGTTTCCTGACCTGCATACAGGTTTCTCAAGAGGCAGGTCAGGTGGTCTGGTATTCCCATCTCTTTCAGAATTTTCCACAGTTTACTGTGATCCACACAGTCAAAGGCTTTGGCATAGCCAATAAAGCAAAAATTTATGTTTTTCTGGAACTCTCTTGCTTTTTCGATGATCCAGCAGATGTTGGCAATTTGATCTCTGGTTCCTCTGCCTTTCCTAAATCCAGCTTGAACATCTGGAAGTTCATGGTTCACGTATTGCTGAAGCCTGGCTTGGAGAATTTTGAGCATTACTTTACTAGTGTGTAAGACGAGTGCAGTTGTGCGGTAGTTTGAGCATTCTTTGGCATTGTCTTTCTTTGGGATTGGAATGAAAACTGACCTTTTCCAGTCCTGTGGCCACTGCTGAGTTTTCCAAATTTGCTGGCATATTGAGTGCAGCACTTTACAGCATCGTCTTTCAGGATTTGAAACAGCTCAACTAGAATTTCATCACCTCCACTAGTTTTGTTTGTAGCGATACTTCTATAAGGCCCACTTGACTTCACATTCCAGGATGTCTGGATCTAGGTGAGTGATCACACCATTGTGATTATCTAGGTCGTGAAGATCTTTTTTGTACAGTTCTTCTGTGTATTCTTGCCACCTCTTCTTAATATCTTCTGCTTCGGTTTCTCACTTCTACTGTATAATCATAAGGGATTTGATTTAGGTCATACCTGAATGGTCTAGTGGTTTTCCCTACTTCCTACAATTTAAGTCTGAATTTGGCAATAAGGAGTTCATAATCTGAGCCACAGTCAGCTCCTGGTCTTGTTTTTGCTAACTGTATAGAGCTTCTCCATCTTTCGCTGCAAAGAATATAATCAATCTGATTTTGGTATTGACCATCTGGTGATGTCCATGTGTAGAGTCTTCTCTTGTGTTGTTGGAAGAGGGTGTTTGCTATGACCAGTGCGTTCTCTTGGCAAAACTCTATTAGCCTTTGCCCTGCTTCATTCCGTGCTGCAAGGCCAAACTTGCCTGTTACTCCAGGTATTTCTTCACTTCCCACTTTTGCATTCCAGTTCCCTATAATGAAAAGGACATCTTTTTTGGGTGATAGTTCTAGAAGGTCTTGTAGGTCTTCATAGAACCGTTCAACTTCAACTTCTTCAGCATTACTGGTCAGGGCATAGACTTGAATTACTGCGATATTGAATGGTTTGCCTTGGATATGAACAGAGATCATTCTGTCGTTTTTGAGACTGCATCCAAGTACTGTATTTCAGACTCTTTTGTTGACTATGATGGCTATTCCATTTCTTCTAAGGGATTCTTGCCCACAGTAGTTGATATAATGGTCATCTGAGTTAAATTCACCCATTTCATTCCATTTTAGTTCGCGGATTCCTAAAATGTCAATGTTCACTCTTGCCATCTCCTGTTTGACCACTTCCAATTTGCCTTGATTCATGGACCTAACATTCCAGGTTCCTATGCAATATTGCTCTTTACAGCATCAGACCGTGCTTCTATCACCAGTCCCATCCACAACTGGATGTTGATTTTGCTTTGGCTCCGTCTCTTCATTCTGGAGTTATTTCTCCACTGATCTCCAGTAGCATACTGGGCACCTACCAACCTGGGGAGTTCATCTTTCAGTGTCATACCTTTTTGCCTTTTCATACTGTTCATGTGGTTCTCAAGGGAAGAATACTGAAGTGGTTTGCCATTCCCTTCTCCAGTGGACCACATTCTGTCAGACCTTTCCACCACGACCCGTCCGTCTTGGGTGGCCCCATACAGCATGGCTTAGTTTCACTGAGTTAGACAAGAAGCGGCAGCTGCGCGTCTCAGGAGCTACCCCACGTCCAAGGTCAGGAGTGACGGCCGAGAGGAGCTACCCCATGTCCAAGGTTAGGAGCGTTGGCCGTGAAGAGATACCCCACGTCCAAGGTAAGAGAAACCCAAGTAAGAAGGTAGGCTCTGAGAGAGGGCATGAGAGGGCAGGCAGACTGAAACCACAATCACAGAAAACTAGCCAATTTGATCACATGGACCACAGACTTGTCTAACTCAATGACTTACTCAACGTGCACATAAAGTACACTAGTTGTGCAAATATATTCCAAGTGATTAGCTCTGTTTAAAAATCATTCCCAATAAAGAGGCAAAGTATCTCAGTAACTGGTCTCCGAGTACATTAAAAATAGCACAGTAACTTTAGCTATTTAAAGTCAGAAGTTCAGCTTCATACAAACCCTGTTTTGTCCTTAGAGAGTCTCACCTGGACTTTGGGCGATTGTTCCCTGGAGGGCCCTGTGGGAGTAGGTAGGATATCCTACCAACTTTGCCAGGAGGTCTCTGCTGCTGAGCAACTCTTCTAGACATTTCAATTGACCAGCATTGGGATAAAGAAAAATTTTATAAGCAGCTTCTCGCACCTATGTTTAAAAAGTGGATGGTAAAATACACACGTACCAAGATACAAAGTCCTATATGATAATAACACACGCTACCTCCTACCACTTTACTCTGCAGGTGAGCAATGCTTAAACACAAGGCCTCACACAGGCTGCATGAAGCTTCCGGGCTCATCACCGAGTGTGGGAGACACACTGCACTTGGCCCAAGTTCTCCGCTATGGGGCAGAGGGGCAGGGGGGCAGAGGTTCTACCTGACACACGTGAAACACTGTCAACCAGGTGACGTGAGACTACGTGCATCAGAGTATGAGTCCCTGGAATGGCCAGCGCGCTGTCGCTCACCATACTTTGAAAGTGAGGAACTCTTTACAACAGGACTAATCAAACCATTTTCATTATTCAAAGCATTTCCCTGATAGCTCAGTTGGTAAAGAATCTGCCTGCAATGCAGGAGACCCCAGT
The DNA here is from genome assembly GCF_049115385.1 of Moschus berezovskii. Lineage (NCBI taxonomy): Eukaryota > Metazoa > Chordata > Mammalia > Artiodactyla > Moschidae > Moschus > Moschus berezovskii. The sequence continues at coordinate 52,345,087 of NC_142472.1, forward strand.
TGGATCCCTGGGTTGGGAAGATCCCCTGAAGAAGGGAAAGGCTGCCCACTCCAGTATTCTGGCCTGGAGAATTCCATGGACTGTAGAGAGTTGGACACAACTGAGTGACTTTCAGTTTTTCACATAATTAATCATCCCTGTTCAATTTTTAGTGCTTAGTAAATATTAATGTATTTTTAAAGGTGTGATCATGTGATACCTGAATTTTGGAGTCACAAGCCACGGCCTCCAGAAGAGGCCGGAACTACAGAGGACGGAGCGCACGTACCAAGTCATCGGACGCTTCTGCGTGCAGACCGTCCACCACCACGTGGTTCCCGGCCAGCTGGAAGTGATGCCGGATGTGTTCCGGCAGGAGGTGCTTCTCAATCGTGCTGGGGAAGTGGGTTCCCATAAGAAATGCGCTGCTCAGATCCAAGATTTTAACGTTCAGGTCCACAGCTCTTTTACGCTGTATGTGGGGGCAGTCAAATTATTTACAGTAACATTTCACAACAAATCGGTAATCTATAAAGATGCCAGTCAACATATAAAGTTGAATTATAATTTAATAAGGTATTAATTAAGTGACAAAATGAATACCGAATACTGCATCATAAATGTTTAATACACAATAATCGTCTACAAATGCTGACTCTATACTTTTGGTAGGTATTTAATATCCTCACCAAAAAGTTATCCTAATGGTTCTACAGTGCTTCTATACTTTCAGATGTACATAACTCCCGGAGTTCTATTTTATGTCTAGGTTATACAACACATCTGTGAAATGAACAATGGGAGGTACAGTCCTTCCCTGGCTCCGAAAACACCCTATTTAAGAGAGGCAGGGAGCAGTGGGCTGGTTGAACCTGTCTGATACGACAGTATCTGAGGCACAGATTAGAAACCAGACTCAGCCTTAAGAGACGAGCTACAAGGGCAAGGGAAGGAAGGCGCAATGAACGCAGCTCTTCAGTGAAGTGTGGGGAAGGGCACTTGCAAAGCCAGGCTTGCTGGAGCGGCCACAGGAGGGCAGCAGCACAGAGGTGACCGGGGGGCTGGGCTGGGCTGAAGCCAATTCGGGGGAGCAGGTGGGAGACCACAGCCCCCAGTCATGCATCTGGCAGTTTCCAGTCTCTGCCAGTCACAATGGACAGAGTGGGGTGGATCTTCTCCTCGGTCACCCCAAGGATGCAGCCTCCTGAGAGAACCTGTGCCGTCACCAGGGCTCCCCATGTTTGGAATCAAACTTAGAAACTGTCGCCCACATAACTGGTTAGGTCTCCTTGGGACAAGGAGGAATCTTCAGATACTTGTCACGGGACGGCCAGACAGGCCCTGGACTCAGGATGGGCTTCAGGCGACACCACAGGCAAGCTTCCTGGGGAAGGGGCAATGACTATGGACAGATTCTAAACCGTACTGTGACCCTGAAAGATGACCAGGCATATTTCCTAAAAGTTAAATAGAAATATGAACAGAGCAGGTGTACCCTTTATGCGACACTGGAAAAAATGAACTGTATCTTAGTAACAAAAAATTTCAGTACAGAAAAATCAAACTTCATGGGAAAAATGACTTTTCAGATGATTACTCTGCCTGTTTTGTTTCTGACATGGCCATCTGTCACCACCTACTGGTGAACAGGGAAAAACAGGACAGTGAAGATAACGGGACATCATACTCTAGTTTCAAAATTTTTCCTCAAAGCCTTTACTATTTAAAACAAAAAAGTGATAAAATTAGTTATTTCAAAGAAGTGATCACCTGTTACAACCCCTGGAAAAATAAAAACTGTTTCCTGACTTCGCCAACAGTCTGCTAAGCATGTCATTTCATCCTTCGAGGAGAATTAAACACACAAACACACAGTACTCGGAGTTCTGCGAATGCTTTGAAACTGTTATATTTATTAGATGACTGCTTAACAACACACTTCCTCTAATTTAAACTTTTTAATTATATTCACGAGACCTTAAAATGTAAGTAAGGAATAACCTGGAAAGAATATAGCAAGAACATAGGCCTCGGTGGCTTATAGGTTATGTTGGCAGCTTTATGTCGAATTCTCTTAAAAAGTGTGCCACGTCCCCCTGTGCCCTGTCCGAGTGGAGCCCCCAGAGGAGAGACACGGAACTGACCAGAAAGGATCTTGCAGGTGTGTCCAGGGCAGGGATCACGTGAAGACACACCTGCGCTGCGTCTCAATGCTGCTTCTGTACGTCCACGTGGAGACACTCATCTTCAGGTTTCCTCCTCACTTGCGGTCCTTCCTGACACGGCCCATTTCACCCCACCTCCACGACACCCGAGACACTCCCACTGTCTTGAGTCATTCCTTAATTCTGAATTATTGAGGTGACAGGCCAACTTTCAGAGAGCACTCAACATTCAGGAACGGTATTGACAACACACCAACCAAGTACCAGCAAAACAACAGGAGCTAAAACACTAAGTTACCTTTTCTTGGTCCAGATGGATTCCACTGATTTCAAAATCGAACATAAACAGTTCAGCCACTCGCCTATAAATAAAATAAGCGCCTGGTTAGAACAGGTAATAATAATTAAACAAAAATCAGTTTTTTGCAAAACGAATCCGTCCTTTTCAACCTTACTGCCAAAATGCCAGATGTTTCAACACACATACACACAATTTTTCTGAAACCAGGAGCTTAACGTCTCAGGAGTCAGGAAAAACAGCTGGCCGGCCGGCGGTTACGCCCCCGTGTGCACAACACGGTATCACATACATCATGCAGACTGTACAGGCCTTAGACTGAGTGAAATGAATGAGTTACACCAAGGAGGCCATATTTTCTGCATTTTTTTCCCTAAAGGAAACGGACATCTTTTCAACTGTATCCTCTACAGTATCTGTGGCACACTACACTCGAGCACCAAACAAGCACTGTGGACCACACACACACACGCGCGCGCGCCTGCTGGCATGAATGTGTGCACCCGGACCTGTACCAGGTCTCCTACTCAGCACGTGCACTGAACAGCTCTACTCCAAGCTGCTCCTGGGCAAAAACTTCTATGCTGAAATAAGTCCATCACGTGTACTGCAGAACATGAAAAACAGTTATGATTAGCTTCTCATGTAGGAGCTTACTCCTTTATTCAGAGCACAGACCTGTGAACACCACTGTGATAATTACTTATTTCAACTCCATCTAAATCCCAATCATTAAAATGGTTTATGCTTGGACAGTTTTTCAAAGGCTTTCTGCAGCAGAGTCTCAGTTTCTCGTCCAGCCAGCAGCAGCCACTCAGAGTGTCACTCTTTGATGCCGTGGTGGAAGTGGAGTCCCTGGGCTCAGGAGGATGGTTAGCTTCCTTCTTAATCCTGCTACATGGTGGGAGCCGAGCTCAACTGGAACACGTCTTTCTGTCAGTAGTATTCTTTTTTTTTTAAACTACATTTTTCTGGAATTAAGTTATCCAAGTATTTGATCTATTCTGCTGCTTTCCTTGACTTTTCACAGTAGGTACATTCATCTTGCTAATGACCGTGCCAATACACTGAATGAACAAAACTATTACCAGTGTGCACTTCCTGCGCACTGCCCCACGTTTAACAGCCATCTGTTGCTACTCCCAATTTTGTGATAAGGGTTTCAGGAAAAGAATACCCATTTTTCTGTAAGACAGTTCACTTTTTTCTTTTTAGGTAATGCGTTAAGGCATTAAAACACAGTAACTATATTAATCCTTCAGCATATTAGTAACACCTGTCCTGAGCTTCCCAGGTGACTCAGTGGTAAAGAATCCACCTGCCAATGCAGGAGACCTGGGTTTGATCCCTAGGTTGGTATGATCCCCTGGAGAAGGAAATGGCAACCCACTCCAGTATTCTTGCCTGGAGAATTCCATGGAGAAAGGAGCCTGGTGGGCTACAGTTCAGGGGGTCACAAAGAGTCTAACACAACTGAGAAACTAAACAATAAAAACAACAAACACCTGCCCTATCGTTTATCCTGACTCTTAAATTTGGAAGGGCTTTGCTAGACCGAAGCTTGCAATTTTTGTACAATCAAATCAATCTTCCCTTTTGTGGTCTGGTTTTGGTATCATGTGAAGAAAGACCTTCGGCATTCCAATTATTGATACTTTTGGGATTTCTTTTTTTTTAATATTTAAATCTTAATTTACTTCTCTATTGACCTAACATCACTTACTGAAAACCAAGCTTTTCCTTCCAGATATGAAGTGACAATTCTATCATGTATTAAATACAGTCCTGTGCATTTGTGTTTGGGTCAGACTTTTCTCTATTCTCTCACTGAACTAATGGACTCTTCAGGTTTAAGTATAACGCTATTTTAAATATAGTATTTGTATGTGTCTTATTACCAGTGCAAGACCTCTCTGTAGCATTTTTCTCTACTAGATTTTTCCTGCTTGTCCTGGCATATTTTTTGTTTATGACTTCAAAATCATTTTAAATAACAACAAAAATCTTTAGATGTAAGTTCAGTTCAGTTCAGTCAGTCAGTCGTGTCCGACTCTTTGCGACCCCATGAATCACAGCACGCCAGGCCTCCCTGTCCATCACCAACTCCCGGAGTTCACTTAAACTCATGTCCATCGAGTCAGTGATGCCATCCAGCCATCTCATTCTCTGTTGGATAGTACCATACTTACAGACCAGAAGAGAACACTGATGTTTCTTCTCCTTATCAAGAATACAGCATTTTCTCCATTTAAACATCTTTCACACCTCCCAGGATGGATGGGTACGTGTGTGCATGCAGGCTTGCACCCTGCCCTCCAGAGTGTACGCCATGCTGCCTCACAGCTTTTGTGGCTCTCATGACTCTAGGACTTGCCCTCCATTCTGTTTTCTGGAGAGTGTACTTATTATATTCTCTGCAAACAAGAAAGCTCTTGATGGTTCTAGACAATCCCAAGTGAAACAGGTTTCTCTATGGCCGGGCTTCTCTGAGACTCTGATGTACTTTTTCAAGAAGGGAAAATGTATTAATATGTGTGATTTCCAAACTTACTGATCAGTGGGTCCCTTCTGGCAATACTCTGATACCTCAAAGAACTAGTGTTTCAAGGAAGGCACCTAACAATAAGATGGTACCATTTCTCCTACACAGAACCTTGTCATGATGGATATTGAATCTCTAATGCTCTATCTCGGCCACTGTAGGCTCCTCTCTCTCTCTCTCGAGGTGCTTCCTGGGTGCTGGCCAACACTCCCAGTGATGGACAAGCGGCATGACAGCTCAGTCATCATCACTTCCAAGTCTTGTTTCTACCCACTCACAAGTCACCCTTCTTTTCTAGAATACAGATCTTCTACCCAGCTTATTTTTCTCAATGTGTTTATCATTCTGTTATTTTTAAAATCCTAATGGCATTTTAGTAATATTGAGAAATGTGCGCTTCCCAGATAGTTAAGTGGTGACGAATCCACCTGTGAATACAGGAGACATGGGTTCAATCCCTGATCTGGTAGGATCCCACCTGCCATGGGGCAGCTAAGCCTGTGCACAAAACCTACTCAGCCTGTGGTTCTAGAGCCCGGGAGCTGCAACTACTGAGCCCGTGTGTCCTAGAACCTGTGCTCTACAAGAGAAGCCACTGCAATGCGAAGCCCACACACAACCAGAAAGTAGCTCCCGCTCGCCACAACTAGAGAAAGCCCACGAGCAGCAATGCATTCCCAGGGTAGCCAAAAATAAATACAAAAGAAATGTAATCCATGTCCAATTAGCACAAGTTCTCTGTACCTCAAATGGTCTGCCAGTCCACTTCCATTTTTATACATTAAATACAAGAAAGCAAAACCATCAGTAAAGTAAGATTATGAATAACCTGTCGTTACTCAAAATCAGTAGCAGCTGAGTAAAATCCAGCACAAACAGCAGGCATTCAACTTCAAATCACCTCGCTAACAAAAGTAGTAACAATAAAATCATGATCAAGACAGGTTCCTGTGCTGGCGCAGCCTGTTTCCCCTGTACCGTGAGCGTCAGGATCGCTGAAGTGAATCAGGAATGCAGATACCTGTCCACAGGCAGACAGGTGAAAAGCCCCTCCCTGCCTCTTAGCCAGCATGTCACCCACACAGAAGATCAACAGGACGCCACCACCGTCTGCTCCCAGGGGATAGGGTTCACTTGGGGTCACAGGCACGTGTGGAGACAGGAGAACAGAAAGCAGGAAGAACCAAGCAAGTGTCTCATAAATAAAAAAATATACAAATAGGCTCACACAAAAATATTAATCTGTCTTGATACAAATAATACATAGATGAGTTAATGACAAACTATGATACTTTATAATACATCTGAGCAAAGAAATACCCAAAATCCTATATCAAGTATATTTGTATATTGAACTACAAAAGAGGTCTTCTCAACTAATAAATGGTATGAATCAGAGCGAACCATCTCAAGGATCTGGACATCCACCAGTAAATGAATCCAATTTGCTTATATCTTCTGCTGTAGCCATGATGGAACTTTAGTAACGCAGCTGAATGGAACTGTCACCCTTGCAGCACCTCCTCCAGGCCACGGCTGGGGGAAGATGCTGTGATGCGTAGGGAGCAGGTCAGACCTGGCCCCACCCTCGTGGAGCCCCCCATCCAGACGGTGGGAGATGCTGACCGGACCTACCGGCAGAGGAGAGGCTGCTGGAGCGACAGGACCAAGAGAAGCAGGAGAACAGGGTGAGGCGGCACAGAGCTCTCAGAGGGGGAGACGCCATCTGAGCAGAGTCCATCAGCCAGAAGAAAGCGACTGGGCAGATGGGCTCTGAGGGCAGAGACATCCTGGGGCGGCTGCCAAGCTCATGTCCAAAGTCACAAACACAATGAACACAAAGGAAGCAGTACCTGGTTTCCGGATCAAGGGAATCCACAAGTTTCTTATCAGCTAGTAACCTCTGCAAACTTTGATATAATTCCACATTTGTGTTCAACCTAGAAAAATCACAAATGAAAAAATTAAATGATTTTCTAGTACCTTCTGGTTTGGCTTTACATCAAGAGAACAGTGTCAAGTTCTAGCGCACACCTGGCCAGAGGCCAAAGGATTGGGCCATTGTTTCGTTTCTTCCTTCCGATCAGGAAGAGCATAACCACTGTTACTGTTAGTAAAGGGAAGGCAGCATGCAAGAACAACGTGTCCCAGGAGGTAAAAGTATAAACCTGAAGCCACATGCAACAGCTACAGCCAGAAGAGCAGACAGGGCCTGAGCCCACCCCCACTGAGAGCCAGTCTCGTGGGGTCAAGTGAAGACACTGGGCTGACACTCCCGACAACAACTCTCGACAGGCTGTGGCTCCTGCCATCCGCCCTGGAGCCAGGAGCGCAGGGACCATAGGGCAAGTTGTGCCCGGAGCTGGGCAGACAAGAGTCCAGGTCAGCGCCCGGGGCTCCCGCTCATCTCCAGGGAGCCCCTGCTCCCGCTCTGTCACCATGCCGGGGTCCCAGCTTGCAGCGACCAGTTCACCCATCGAGAAGGCAGTCTTCACAGCTACCGTCCTCAAGAGGGCAAGAGCTGCTGGTGGGGGACAGCACGGCAGCCACCACGCCCCGCCAGGAGCCCCCAGGGGGAGAAGAGCACCCCCCCTCTCTCCCAGCCGCCTCTGGTCTCACACATGCAGACCCTGATGTCTTAGCTGGGGAGCCTGACACCCTTCCCGGAGGGCATCCTGCCCCCTCCCTGTTATTACAACAAGCACACTTAGTTTACTTCAGAATCACTTTAAAATGACCTACTCCACCCCGGCCTGGCCTGCTGCGGCACCCACATTACTTTTATAGTCTCCCCAGGGCCAGCCACGGGGACCGCAAGGCCACCACATGGAGGTGACCCGCTGGCCTCGCCCTGCGGACCCGGCATCAGGGTGACAGTGCTTTAACCACCACCTGCCCGAGATGCTAAAGGGCCCGTAACCCAGGGGGAGGAGGATCCTGGGCATCCACTGTGCCCGACCGCCGCCCCCCGCGCCCATCACAGGTATTTTAGTCACCATCTCCCCTTCTCACAGCAACCCCGAGAGCAGATCACTGTGCCAGCCCTCAACAGGACGAGGACCAAGTGACAGGACGGGCAGGGAAGAAGCCCAGAGGCCCGCGATGGGCACCCCCTTCCCACCCCGCCCCGGCCAGCACCCCCCAGGAGGCACACCCACTTCTCCACCATGGTGCCGATGCTCCGACAAGCCTCCTCCGCGGCCTCCCTGAATGCCTCCTCAGGGTGAGCGATCTTCACAAAATCAGCCTAATGGAGACACAAAACCAAAAGGATGTTTATGGGAAGGAAGCCTGCTCCCAGGGTCTGAGGGCGAAAATGAAAATGTGCCATCTGGCTTCACCAGGCATTTCCATTCCTGGAATTCTCCTTCTCACTGCACATTCATGAATCCTGTTATTCCTGGGAACTGAGTCCGTTTCATTCTAAAGAAAACTTTTACCAACTTTTTTTCCTTAGAAAAGTCTTTCTCGTTCAAATATAAACATGAAATAGATTCTTCCTCTGTATTATTCAAAATAGCACACTCTGGTTTCAAATAATCCAGAACTTTCTAGCGTTCACACCACGGTTCTAACACAAGGACACTGACCTGGCTCCAGGGAGCATCTCTGGGAGGCTCTTCTTGTTTGAACAGAAACCTGGTGCAGCTTCCAGGCTGAGCGAACTGCACTCCAGTCTTTGTGCAGAAGACAACTGCCTTTAAATCAACATGAGTTCCCAGGGGCAGCAGGCCGGGCACAAGACTAGGACCACTACTGTGACTTTAGAATTTAACTAAGCCAGAATCCTCTTTTTAAAATCTGCAAAACTAGATTTTAGACTTCATGTTAATTACAGGGGAAAACGCGGGGAAACTGCAAAATACTACATGTATTCTTCATTCTCATGAAAACAACATGCGCATAACAGGAAATAAACCACCACAAGGTAAAATTTCCTGATTTTATTATCAAATAGTTTTCAACGTAGAAACATTTAAATCCGTAGCCTGAGACGACAGCTGGCTCAACACCAGGACAGCATTAGAAACGCACCTGAGCAGTAAGTTGTGCAAAGCTCACAAGGAGTTAAATAAGTCACCTGTCTACATGCTGCAGGACTGACAAACACATCAACGTTCAAAACGCCAGTTTAAAACTCGCTTTTCATAGTGATGAGGTAAGCAATACTGTTCCACAGGGACTGTGTTAAGATAAAGAAAACAAAGGACCACTGGTGGGAAATGTAGTTTACAAAATCTATGCCTTATAATATGTTATTGATCTTACTAGCAAACAAAACCTTAAAAATTCAAAAAAGAATAATGTTCTCGGAATTTTTTTTTTTACCCAAGGATGAAGATTCTTGACAGTCCCTTGGACTGCAAGAAGATCAAACCAGTCAATCCTAAAGGAAATCAGTCCTGAATATTCACTGGAAGGACTGATGCTAAAGCTGCAACTCCAAAACTTTGGCCACCTGATGCGAAGAGCAGACTCACTGGAAAAGGCTCATTGGAAAAGATGCTGGGAAAGACTGAAGGCAGAAGGGGAAGAGGACGACAGGATGAGATGGTTGGACGGCATCACCGACTCAGTGGGTATGAGTTTGGGTAAGCTCCGGGAGTTGGTGATGGACAGGGAAGGCTGGCGTGCCGCAGTCCATGGGGTTGCAAAGAGTTGGATACGACTGAGTGACTGAACTGAACTGTACATAGATAAGACACATCCTAGCCTTTTTGAATGAAATATCATCAAACTTCATAAATACAGAAACTTTAAAAATAGAACAAGCTACACGGCAGAGAAGCTAAAATCTTCTAGGGAAAAGCAGAGTAAAAATGTGGGACAAATGATGGCACACCGGAACTAAAGTGGAGCAGGATGACAAACACAGAAAGTTCTGGGATTTCTGAGCACAAAGCCGACACCTGCTTTCAGGTGAGTGAAACCTACCAACAGCATCTACCTGTCAGGTTCCAGTGACATGACCAAGCAGAGAAGGTGCTGACAGCACATCTGTCACACTCCCTTGGGACAAACACATCCTGGAGGGACAGAACCCAAACCCAGAGCAGCCAGGAAGCAACTGAAGAAGCCAGAAGCACAGCTCACCTGACTCCCAGGAAAAGCCTTCGGGAGGAATATCCTGTCCATTTCTTACAAGTGGGACGCCTGCAGTGGGGACTGTATGGTGATCAATAATCAGGAGTATGACTGCCCAGAGCAGGAGGAAGGAAACTTCCCAGAAAAGGAAAAAGCAGAGATGGGGACTATTATGCTGGGGAAAGAGTCAACCTCAAAAAGTAAATACGATTCCATTTACCTGACACTTTAGAAATGAAAAAACTACAGGAATGGAGGATAGGTCAGAGGTCGCCAGGTGAGAGGTGAGGTGGGTGTGACCCTCGGAGTGTTTTGCAGTGATGGAAGAGGTACACATTCTGATCATGGGGGTGGCTGCGTGCACACAGGGTCAACACCAAATGGCACCAGACCCTGCAAGAAGCTGATCTTTCTAGACATCTCACAAGATGGACAGGTGACCTTCCTGCCACTCCAGTGAAGGTTCTGTCCGGCCGAGGTGGCAGCCAGCCCCTGGAATGGTGAGAGCAAGGGCTCTGTGGTCAGACTGTCTGGACTCAGGCCCAGATCCATAGCTCACAGGCCAGGGGACTTATCCTCCAAGTGCCTCTTTCCTTGTCGGAAGGCGGATGTGCAAGCAGGTTAAATCAGCCCATCCAGGCACAGCCCTCGCCAGGGTCGGGTGTAAGAGTGATGAGCAGTCCACACCAGAGCACAAGCCCCACACGCTCGGAGTCTGCGTCTGCCTCACGTGACTGTGTTCCCGGTGCCTGGCTCTGGCTGGGGGCTCTATGGAGAATGAACATGGAGGAACAGCTGTACAGACAGGAAGGGTTGCGGCCTGCAGGCCCCTGCACCCAATGATGTCTTCACCCACAGGACAGCTCAAGACGCGGCCCCTGGCTGAGAGGAGTCCTGCTCCCAACTCAGCTGGCGGAGACCTGTGTGCACTTCCAACTCAACTCCAAGTGTGGGGGAAAGACGCTTTTATACAATCGTTTGATGTAAACACTTTATTTTGAACTAGAAGATATTCCTGAGAAAGTTTATAAAACCAGTTTTTTATAAGAATTTTATTATAAATGCATAGATAAGAATTCTACTAGAATTTTGGTAGAAGTTCTCATAAATGAAGAACTTTGTCACATGAAGACTCTTCCCCATGTGAGTAATCCCTCTTTCACTGCGTGTTACACACTGTTTGATTACATACACATATTCAGTTTAACTTCTAACTGTGACCTTCCCCTGTACATTCTTTCCATTCAATAGCTCACTTCACAATAACAAACGATGGCCAACAGCTCTCAAACACTTCAGACGTTCTCCACCTTGCAGTCCACTACTGAACCTCATAACCTCAACTGAAACTGTAACAGTGACAGAGGCAGTCTTCAGCCCCGGCCCGGCACCTTACTCACCAGGTCGGCCACCCTGCACAAGGAGTCCGAGAGCTCGTCAAAGATAAGCACAGTCCGTGGCCCGGGTGGCATGGCGCACACGCGCTTCACCAGCTGCTCCGTCTTCCTCAGGGCCTTCTCCTGGGCCACACGGAATCCTTCTGGGGCACTGAGCTCGGGAACGCCAAAGAGACCCTGGAACCCAAAGAACAGCTCCCACTAAGAACAGAGCACGTGACCTGGGGGTATTACATACAAACACTTTTCTCATACAGAAAATCTCAGCTTTCATTGGTATTTCTTATCATCACGACACCTGTCATCACAGGTATCCCTCTCACATTCCCCGAGACGTTCCACGTACATGACACTGGAATGGAATTTTTCTTCAATGCGTATTTTATAAAAAAACAAAAATAGAATAATATACATCAAAATCCAGCTCCGTCACTACCACAGAACAGCCAGGATTACATGACACACATTTTTAAAAAACATTTTAGCAGTGCGTGGCACGCAGAAAGCATTTAACAGGTGGCAGCTGTAACCACTATCCACTGTATGACCCTGGTCAAGTTCTCACCCCTCCTTGGCCTAATGTCTTCATGGGACCCAAGGGGTTAATAGATGCTCGGACCCAGGAACCAGGGGACTCCGTTCTCAGGACCCTGCCGGGCACTGAGTGAGGTCCAGGGCACGGCACCCAGCACTCCACAAACAACACAACAGGGACCACAAGTTGACGACTGAGCACATACATATCTTTAAAAGATCGAATAAACATGCCAAACCAAGTCACAGCCTGAAACTGGCAGCAAATGCTATACTTTCCGCAAGCATTCCAACACTCTGACAAAGATAAAAATCACTAATCTAATGGGAGGGACCGTCTTCTTGCACTAGTTCAATCACACTTGCTGCAACACTCGAGAAGGCAGTGTTCTATCACTCAGAACCCACAAGCACTTACACATGCAGTGCGTGCCGAACGTGCACCATGGACTTTCAGGGGCTCTCGTAGGGCACAAACTAGCACCCTCCTTTTACAGATAAGGAAACACACTCTCAGAGGTTGAACAGGTCTGCGGTCACTAGGTCACAAGTGCAAGAGATGGGACTTGAATGTGCTCCAAGCACGCCTAAAGCCTACACTTTCTCTACACGTGCACTGCAGCTTGCATTGCTGCCTCTGCAGAAGGCCAGCACCAGGACTAGGAACCCTGCTCTTCCACCAATTTAACCAGCAACCCAACACAAGGCCTGACATAGGCTGGAACTCAGGAATGAGGCAAACTAACAGGCCAGATGCTTAGCTATGCAGATCAGCTGTGTAGATGCTTGCCAACTGCAGGGAATACGAAGAAGTGAAACTGAGGCCTGTTGGGTCCATAGTTTCTGCAGGATTGGATGCAAGAAGCTGTTAACTTCTGTTCAAAATACATTAAGTTGGAGAAAATAAAGACAAGGGCAGAGCAGAATCAGGGTCAAAGCCTTCCCTGGTCTTTACAGTGATCTAATGGGGGCAGGAGGAGAAGGGGACGACAGAGAATGAGATGGCTGGATGGCATCACCGACTTGATGGACATGAGTTTGAGTGAACTCTGGGAGTTGGTGATGGACAGGGAGGCCTGGCGTGCTGTGATTCATGGGGTCGCAAAGAGTCGGACACAACTGAGCGACTGAACTGAACTGAACCTGATTCAATTACAGGTTGTCACCTCTCAGCACACTGCCCCACAGTCCTCTCAGGAATTCTGAACCTCAGCCTACCAGTTACAGCCATGTTGAAAACCTACATATGCCTTAAGGTTTCTTTTTTGAAATAAAAAACAAACTCACATATTTGAAAATCTGCTATCAGCACCTAAAACCACGATGTATAAAAGAAAAATGAATAAAGCTAAAAAGAGTTCTATTTCATCCACCCTTTATGTCTTTCTGCTCAGTACCCACAGGTCGTGATGATTCTCACAATGATTACGTCAATACCAGTGTTATTTACCCCCGAGGAAGTTTGTGCAGCAAATTTCACTCAAAGAGAGTTTCAAACCAAAAAAAATGGGGGGCCGGGGAGGGGGATTATACATGAAAAACTCAATTATGAGGTCCACTGTAACCACATCCCCAACTCATCATTCCAAGAGAGGCAACAGTAAATAATCATGAAAAAATAAAAAAAAAACAAAAACAAGAGTAACGATGTAAACTAAGCAAAATCCCTAAGTGCAAAGTAAAGCAGGCACAGGTGAGTCCCTTCCAAGCTTCCCCTCCTTCCGCTCTCAACCCCGTCATTCACTCAATAATGAGTGTCAGGAGCGGGTGGTTGGTTGGTTGGGACCAGCAGCAGTTGCGGACTGTTACTGAAGTGATGGACAAGCTGCAAGTCCTACCGTAGAGCCCAGGGAGCCACATTCAACGTCCTGCGACAAGCACAATGGAAGAGAACGTGAAAAAGGAGCTGAACTACTGCGGTGTGCATCACCCAGACTGCGACAAACTGAGCTTGGAGAGAGAACTCAATCACGAGTGTCTGCGGCACGCGTGCGGACGGACAGACCGCCGGGACAGCCAAGAGCGGCGACCTGCGACGGGGAGGGTCTCCGCGGTGGGCAGCGCCGCCTCGGAGGCCAGTCCCGCGTTTTACAGGAAAAGAAGAGGCCAGAGCTTTGAACAGAACTGACGAGGGCGTCTCGGGCATCAGGGGGAGACCAGCGACACTGACCACGGAGGCCCGTCCCGGAGTAGTGACACCACAGGCGGGCCCGCCTCACCCGGGCGGCCGGGTGGGCAGGGGTCCGCGCGGGCAGGAGCCGGAGCCGCACGCGGGGCCGCCCCCGGCACCAGGCCCTCAGAGCGGGGACCCCAAGGTCACCGCGGACAGGCGACCCCCGCCGCCCGCGCCCCCAGACCCCGCTCACCCCGCGCTCGCCGGACGGGTCCAGGCGGCGGCCCTGGGGCTGCACGGTGAAGGCGGCGCCCACCGGGGACCAGCGGGTGCTGACCCGCCGCACGCGGAGCCCGGCCCGCAGGCCGGCCAGCCTCCGGGCGCACAGCATCGCGCCGCGTCTCCTGGACAGCGCCCGCGCCCCACGTGACCTCGCGCTTCCGGGAGGGCCGGGGCCGCGCGGCCAGAGCGTCGCCCGCAGACGTCCGCCGCGTGGAGCGCCCCCGCGCGCCGGGAGTGGGCACCGCAGGACGCGGACGAGGCCGGGCGGTGGCTGGGGACCGGCGGGAGCAGCCGGCACGGCGCGCGCCCTCACCCTGGACCGACACCCGTCGCACGCCGTCGCCCTCCGCTCCAGGAAGAAGCGCTGCACGTGCGCTGCCACTCCACGTGCGAGCCCTGCGGCCAGAGCTGTCGGCCGACCTCCGTCCACTGACCGTGAACTCGCGGAGATCGACGGACGGAGATTTGGGCCGGGAGGGCGGCGGCGCAGAGGGCGAGGGCTGGGGCCGGAGGGGTCCCTCCCGTTATCCGCGAGGGCGGAGGCCGTGCAGGGATGGGAGCCTCACCTGGACGGTCCACGAGGATGACCCTGCCCAAGGGCAGCCCCAAGCCTGCAGCTGCGGCCTCGCCTGGGGTTCGCGCGGAACCGGACGCCCAGACCAGCTCCATCAGGCCCGGAGGATGGCTCGTGCCAAGGTCCAGGCCAAGGGGCGTCGTGTCTCATCTGAGTGCAGTGGCGGTGGAGTCCGCCCCTGCCAACACCTGTGGGCCGTGAGCAGCCCCAGAACCTCTCTGAAGTTCCAGAATTGAGGACCAAATTCCATCCTAACACCACCTTAGTCTTAAATGGAGTTTGTTTTAATTTAGCCTGGTCGGGAGAAAAAGCCCTAGTGATCAAAATGATAAGATATTTAAAATTTACTTAAGGCAAGTGCCTGGAAGGGCCTGTACAATTCTGTACAACTACAGATTCCGCATTTGTGTATATGTGGCAAAGCGTGATTTCATTTTCTGCAGGCTTTTTAATGAAAGATTTCAAGTTATTTAAAATCCCCAAAGTCCTTACTCCATGGTGATTAATACTGGTTGGTCCTTGGGGCGGACACATCGCAGGTCTGCATGGCAGGACCTTACACACATGTCAAATGTGTCATGTAAAAAAAAATTATCAATATATTTGACAAAAGTACTTATTTTATCAGAATTTTTAAAAGGAGTTAGTTTCAAGTCTGAGAACCTCTTTTGAGCCCAGAATGGTTTTAATACAAAGGTAACGAGCTGTTTTAAATGCAAACACTGAAGCCTGCAAACACCCTCAAAGGATTATGACTTGTTCTGCGTTCACAAAGCATGTTGTGTCTCAGAGAACCTGGTGTAGTTAGACTGGTGAAAACTAGAGATCCGCAGCTGAAACTCCAATACTTTGGCCATCTGATTCAAAGAGCTGACTCATTGGAAAAGACCCTGATGCTGGGAAAGACTTGAGGGCAGGATTAGAAGGGGACGACAGGATGACATGGTTGGACGGCATCATCAACTCAATGGATATGAATCTGAGCAAACTCTGGGAGATAATGAAGGACAAGGAAGCCTGGCACGATGCAGTCCGTGGGGTCGTAACAACAAAACGGAAATGATTTCTGTATACTTCCAAAGTTTTCCAAAACCACCGAGTAATTTTTCAATAGTTCATCTATAGCAGTGCTGCCTGCTTATAATGATAATTTGGAAAATTCCCAATTTCCCAAGGAATGAAGACACTGTCACAACCATACTGGCCTGGTTGGCGTGTGGCGGGAGTGGCTGTAAGTCCCTCAGAGAACTAACGCCGTCCCAGGCTGGGGTTTGGAAGGTGCTGTTGCTCAAATATGCACCAGGCTTACACCCTCTTGCTTGTTGTGTGTGCTAAGTCATTTCAGTCCTGTCTGACTCTTTGCAGCCCCATGGACTGTAGCCCACTAGGCTCCTCCGTCCATGGGATTCTCCAGGCAAGAATACTGGAATGGGTTGCCATGCCCTCCTCCAGGAGATCTTCCTGACCCAGGGATCAAACCTGTGTTTCTTATGTCTCCTGCATTGGCAGGCAGGTTCTTTACCACTGACGCCACCTGGGAAGCCCATCTCTTGCTTATTAGTTGCTCTCATGTAATAGAAAAATGTCTGGATTTAATGTAGGTATATTTAAACCTTTTAGAAGGGTACTGGGACCATTCAGAATTATTCAGTTCAACCACTGTTGCACAGTTGGAGACAGGATCACAAAAGGGCTGAAAACTCACCCAAGTCCAACTCCTCTGTTGTGGCTGAAACAGCACCTCAATTCTTGGTCTTGCACTGCTTCCACTATAATCTTGCCACTCCCCTTCCTTGGACTAGAGACCACTTGAGAGTCTTTCAGACAACAGCAGTAGTAACAACACAAACTGCCTCAAACTGGTTTAAGCAAACAGAGTTTGTTGACTCATACACTGAGACCATCCAAGGGTACCTCTGCCTTTAGGACAGGTACCTCTGCCTTCAGAGGTACCTTCCTCAAGTTCAGGACCCCTGGGCTTATAGGCCTAAACTTTGTCGTTAGGATGGGGTTACCTCCAGCTCTGGCTTTGTTCTCAGGCTCTAAGGATTAGAAGACAGCTGCCACTTAAAGCTCAAGCTTCAGCTGAAAGAGACCTTCTCTGTTTTTTCACAAGACTTTCAGCGTGGCAGATTGTGTCTCTTTGGCTCTAGCTGGATTGAGCACCATCTTGGAAGAAGTAGTCATCATGGACCAAGGAAGACAATGTTCTGATCTGCCAGGCCTGCACCTCGTGTGCACCCCAGACCCCAGTATCTACACTGTTGGAAAGACCAGGCCTGAGTGTGGATATCAGGATACATTTACCAGCAGGAAGGGAAGTGGACAGTACCTGTCTGAACAGGAAATGTCCATTATGACCTGGAGGGATGGTTTCCCTTTTACCCATCATGCACTAGAATACACATCACCACCCTCCACTTCCAACTCTCTGCCTGGTCTCCCTGTTCAGTAACTTCCTTCTGCTTCGTTCCTTCAAAGATTTTAGAAGATAAACAGTGAAGAAACTCTAATGGAATTTGCCCTGCTGGGTTTGGCTTGGCTGGGTCCTGGGACCCTTCTTGTCTTTCCTGTTTCTCCCTCGTGGATGGGACCTGATGTCCCGGACCCTGCCCACTGCTGTATAAGATAACTTCTTATCTGCTTCCTCAAGTTCACAGGTGAGGAGAATTTTGCCCCAGGGTAATTCACATAGTAGGTCTTGTGGCTCCTTCGAGAACTAAAATGGTATCAAAATACTTCCCACAAGGAACACACAAGCAGAGGATTCTCCGGACCGTGGGAATGAGGAAAAATATTAAATAAACTGTAATAAACATGGCAGGTATTTTTAGATTTACTCTTGGAGGGATGCCGAGTTTTGCAGAATCAGATTTAGGGAAAACTCCTCTTTTTACCTTTTTACAGTTATAACAGTGATGACATAGTTAATAGTGTAAAATCATGAGATAACGTCTTCACCAAGCTAAGCCCGGTGGATGGGGGAAGATTGCCCTCCCCACACCCGTCAGGAGCTGCTGAACAGCAGGAAGCCCGTGAATGTCGTGTCATCGTCCTCATCAGCAAACAAGCCGTTGAACCTCTCCCCTCCGGACACCTGCAGCCACACTTCATCCCCGAGCTTCAGGGGCAGGACGATGCCACCCGAGGCCTGGTCCTCGGAGCCCGTGTAACCATCCTTGCTGTGCAGGACTTTGGCCCCATTTTTGACCAGAGACACCTGGACGTTCCTGGAGAAGACAGTGATGTGGTAGGTGAAGTAATAGACGCCGGCCACGTGGCAGGTGAACTTGCCCGTGGCCACGTCATAGTGGCCGAACTCGTTGTACAGGATCCTGTCGAACTTGATGGGCGTGTCTGACGGAGGGAACTTGCTCAGCACCGTGAGCCCCACCGTGAAGGCGCTTTTGGGCAAGGCGGGTGTCTCGCCGATTTTCCCCTTTTCTCCTCGCTCCCCTTTCCAGCCTCTCAGGCCACGGACTCCAGGCTCACCCTGGGGCCCCAGGGGGCCAGCATCTCCCTTGGGACCCGGCTTTCCGATGGGGCCCATGGGCCCGGGCAGTCCGGTTGGGCCCGAAGGTCCAGCGCTGCCTTCGGGTCCTTCTGGACCCACGGGCCCCACGTCGCCCTTCTCCCCCTTCTGCCCCTGGGGGCCCGTCTCTCCCGTGAGGCCTTTCTCCCCCGGGGGGCCCACGAGTCCCTTTGGCCCGTGCTTCCCCGGGGGTCCTCTCGAGCCCTGGTCACCTTTGACGCCCTTTGCTTCCACATGTCCATCTGCCCCTGAGAAGGAATAGAAAGAACAAAGGGGTAGACGATTCGTGAAGCTCTGTCTCGTGAAGACATTATTGAGAACACAAATGAAGTAAAGCAGCACCCAGGCTTAGTATGAGGTCAGGGTGTAAAAGTTAACTTACACCTCAATTGTGCAGATATGCGCACACTCAGGTGCGCCCAGAACACTCACTCAGGTAATATCGACTAAATCAGCGTTGGGACTCATGTTAAAATGACAGTTCTTCTTTGGGGTCTTCCCTGGCGGTCCAGTGGTTAAGACTCCCCGCTTCCACTGCAGGGGGCAAGGGTTCAATCCCTGGTCCCCCTGGTCGGGAGAACCAAGATCCTGCAAGCCCCAGGGCATGGCCAGCCCAAAAAAGAAATGACAGCTTTCTGCCCATCCCCCAGGGAACTCCTTTGGAAGCCGGAAGAACGCAGACAGCAGGTTCACCAGGCCGCCAGCGGAGGTGACTCGCAGCACTGATGACCTGATGACCTGACACCCGAGAAGCTCCTCGCTCGAGCTCTGCTCTGCCAGATGCATCGCGCTGTCCTGGTTCCCCCCATCCCCGCCTCCCAGCCTGGCCACCCCCTTTTCCCGCACCCGAGGCCGACTGGGCAGCAGTGGTGTGAGCAGGGCTCTGGAGTCAGACGCCGGGATCCAGCCGGCCCCCACCACTTCTTCACAAGCTGACGCCCACCTGCATCTGGTTCCTCACCTGTAACCTGGGATAATAAGCTGCCTCCCGTATAGGCTGTTGTGTTGAGTCAGCACATGGAAGGCACTAGAACCATCTAGTGTGGCAAGGACGCTGTGATCACCACCCTCCCCCCAATCATTACTCTCCCGCCTCCAGGGCCGCTGAGTCAGAATCCTGCATCCTCAGGCCCTAGCACGACATCAGGCTTCAGCAAACCACGGACCAAGGGCCACTTCCACCCTCCAGACTGTTTCTGAACAGCTCGCAAGTTAGGAATGCTGGGCGTTTTAAAATGGTCACCAGTCGTGTTCCGAGATTCGGGACAATCATGTACAATTCAGGTTTCACGGGACACAGCCCTGCCTGCCGAGGCCTGCTCTTCTCTGCTTTCCCCTACGACGGAAGAGCCGAGCGGTCATGACTGGGACCCTGTGGCCCTTTACAGAAAGCCTGCCCACCCCTGCACCGAACTGAGAGCTCCTGGAGAGAAGAACTGCGTGGCCTTTCCCGTGGGTCACTCTCAGAGCCCCATAAGGGGCTTGTCCTTGGTTAGCACTTAACACTTCTTGCCACATCACTGACCGCTTAGGACGAGGGCAGCCAAGTGGGAAGCCGTGTCTGACCTGGTTCTCCTTTCTCCCCAGTCATCCCATCCTTCCCAGGGCCACCGGGATGTCCTGGTTCTCCTGGTGAAAAGTGAGAAAACAGGCAGGAGTTAAAATTCGAGCTCCAGTTTCCTGAGTGTGGGTCAGCGATAGAGGATCCCAGGGAGCCCCAGCCTGACCCCCTCACACACGACACATGGCGGGGGGGTGGGGAGCGAGGGCATTTGGGGCGAGCGGCAAGGATGCTGAGTGGGCAGAGCAGTGGGCTGTGAAGTGGACGGGTGGGCTTCCCAGGCACACAGCTGACGATGATGGTTGTGTGTTTCTCAGGTGACAAGGACTTGGGTGGGGCCGAGGGGGCTTTCTCACCTGTGCTCCTTTTCCATCACTCTGTGGGGAGAGGATTGGAAGATCTACTAGCCTCCTATGAAAGCACAGAGGACCGTGCTCACACCACACTACTGGGGATGAAAGGGCGGGTTCTGGAAGGCCCTCTCCAGTGCCTTAGAGTGGTGGTCAACGTGCTGTGCAGACCACTGGGACAGGAGGCCATGAGGTTAGCACCGCGCTGGGAGCGCTCTGCCAGAGACCCAGCCATCAGATCTCTCCAGGCCCTGGTGCCAAAGACCCCTCATACGTGCCACCCAAGGCAGAAAGATCCATGACGTCACTCCTGAAAAGCCCCGCAGTACCGGAGATGCTGGCGGGCAGACAGGCAGCCCCACCCGGTGGGAAAGCCCACGAGGACAGGGTCCTGGTGGCCTGTGCTGCCCTGTACCCCACCCCCAGCCTGGGTCTGGCCGGGGCAGGCTCTCTGTCAGTGTCTTCAAGGCGATGGAGAGAGGGATGGATGGATGGAGGGAGGGGGCGAGCGGGTAGGCGCTGAGCGCACAGGCGATGAGTGGATGGAGAGGGAGTGGGAAGGCGCGGAGGGCGGCTGCGGGCGCAGGTGGTGGGTACCTGCGTCCCCCTTGTCGCCCTTTGCTCCGTCTCGTCCATCTCTCCCAGGCAGTCCATTGTGACCGGGGTTCCCGGGGACGCCAGGGTGTCCCTGCCTGCAGGTGTCCTGTGAGTTCACCGTCCCTGTGCAGACTCCAGAGACAAGCAGGAGCCACCAGATCCTCATGGCTCGGGTGGCAGGGCTGAGCGGAAAGAGGGAGAGGCTTCCGTCACCGTGGCCACGGACACAGCCTCTGCTCTGCGCCGTGGTCAGGCTTGGACAGAAGGGTCGGGACGGGTCAGGGTGGGAGCCGGGAGCAGACCGGCCACCCGCAATAGAAGGACACAGCCTTGAAGGGATGTGGCAGGTCGGGGCAGCTCTTACTGGTGAGCAGTCAAGGAGAGAGCCACACCCCAGGTCAGGAAACCCCCACTGACCAAGTCCCTTTGGGCAGACAATCCAGTTGACTGTTTTGCTTTGGGCAAATCCCTTTTTGGAGCCAGAGGAGAGATGAATGCTTGCCTTTCGGGGCTGCTGCAAAAAACAAGATCACGCTGTGCGTGAAACCACGTGTTGACTGGTGAAGCAAACATGGAATACGCCTCTGCTCAGCAACTCCACTTCCGGGTGTACACAGAAGAGGTGACAGCAGAGGCTCTCCCAGATATTTCTATACCCACATTCACAGCAGCGTGGTCCACAATCAGCGAAAGTGGAAACGTCCCACGTGTCCAGTGACACGTGAACAAAACGCGGTACGTGCAGAGAGTAGACACGATTCAGCCTTAAAAAGGAGAGAAACTCTGAGGCCTGTTACAACAGTGATGAACCTGGAGGACACCGTGCTCAGTGAACTTAGCCAGTCACGCATGGCAGACACTGGTTCCACTTATGGGAGGTCCTGGGAGGAGTCCAGTTCAGAGACAGGAGAAAGGTTGGTTCTAGAACCATTGCAATAAAGTGGGTATCACAAAAAAACTGAGTCACACAAACTTCTTGGCTCCCAGTACATATAAAAGTCATGTTTACACTGTACTGGGGTCTATTAAGTGCACACAGGTTAATTTTCAGTGAAAGTGAAAGAATGAGTCGCTCAGGTATGTCTGACTCTTTGTGACCTCATGGACTACAGCCCACCAGGCTCCTCTGTTCATGGGATTCTCCAGGCAAGAATACTGGAGTGGGTTGCCATCCTCTTCTCCAGGGGATCTTCCCAACCCAGAGATCAAACCTGGGCCTCCTGCATTGCAGGCAGATTCTTTACCCTCTGAACCACCAGGGAAGCGCCCTCCCCACCAATTGCAGAAAAATGCTAACCATCACCTGAGCCTTCAGCAAGCAGCAGTAGTAACATCAAAGATCACTGATCATAGATCATCATAACAAACAGTGATGAAGACATTTGAAATATTGTGAGAAGCACCAAAATGGACACCAAAGGAGCTGATGCTCAATGCAGGGTTGCCCCAAACCTTTAATGTGTTACAGAATGGGGTATCTGTGAAGCACAATGAAACAGTGTTTGCCTGTGTGTGTAGTAACACAAATTAGAAGCAGATATATCCAAATGCACACGGCTGCTTTGGAGTGAGGCGGTGGGGGGGGGGGGGGGTGGGGGTGGATCCAAGAGTTTCTCTTTTTAAAAAAGGCTTTTTTACACTGTTTATAAAACTTTCTAGAGATATATTTTCTAAACCCAGCCAGACTGTGACACAAAGGATTACGTCGCCACCTGATGGAAGCTGCTACGTGTCTCAGGGCCCAGTTTGATGCAAAGAAAAGTATTTTTGGAAGAGGAAAGGCAGATGTTTCCCCTCTGAAGTCACAAACTTACGCCCTTTCAGGAAATCAAGCTGAGTTTTCTCAGAGCCAATTTCCATAAATAATCTACACCTTCCTCTTCTGGTTAACTCAGAAGTGGCTGGTTGCAGTCAAATCTAAACTGCACACAACAGCCTCTGTAGGGGTCTATATTTCTCCCTTTTAATTTTTTTCAAAATGTGTGTTACAGTTATTCCAATAATAAAACAGATCGTGAGCTCATAAAGTGTCAAGTTGGGATAAACTGCACGTTGCTCTCCAGCCAGAGAGGAGCTGAGATGAAAGCAAACGTGCACCCTTCCGGGAGTCTCTTCTGGGCTCTTGCACACCTGACATGGGCAGAAGTGCCAGCTGTGAATAAAGGAACACCTTCACCCCCAGATGAGCAACGAGATAAGCGGCAGCACCGTCTCTAAAGAAAAAATGTTCAGAAGATGGACAGGAGGGTTTGCACAAGGCATAGAGGAGAAATCATATTTGTGGGTTACTTTTCAAGGTAAAAAGTTACACGGGTGTTTCTCACAAAGCCTCGGGCTGGCTCCTTGGTTGCAAGGTTTCACTCCAGCGCCCCGTGTTTGTGTAGAAGCTGCTGGAGCTGGGACCCCCGGTGGCTTCCCTCCTCCCCTCCCCCTGCTCCCTCTTGTCTTCTCTGGCTCTCTCCCCCTCCCCCAGCCGTTCTCCACACAGGCCGTGACTGGCGTCACTCGCAGGCATCAGCATACTGAAGACGGCAGCTGCATCTTCACACTTTCTTATCTTCAGCATATCATACATAGTCCAATATTTGTTGCGTGGTTACTGATGCTAAAGCTGAAACTGCAATACTTTGGCCACCTCATGCGACGAGTTGACTCACTGGAAAAAGACTCTGATGCTGGGAAAGGTTGGGGGCGGGAGGAGAAGGGGACGACGGAGAATGAGATGGCTGGATGGCATCACCGACTCTGTGGACATGAGTTTGAGTGAACTCCGGGAGTTGGTGATGGACAGGGAGGCCTGGCGTGCTGTGATTCATGGGGTCGCGGAGAGTCGGACACGACTGAGCGACTGAACTGAACTGAATGAATGCATATCATCCTGGTTCTAACTATGTGCGAATCATCACAGGTAGGCAGCTGGATGTTGAATCTAATTCGTGTGGACGCTTTCAGTGGAGGTTCTAGTCTCTCTAACGTCCCCGCTCCCCGTCACCAATGGTGACAGAAATTCTAGCCCACAACAGACTCATGACCCAGCTTCCTCACAGCCTAGGTCCACCGTGAAACTAGACTGTGGCCGCTGGGAAGTGGGTGAAACCGACACAGGTACCGTGTGGACCATGATCTTCCCGGGAAGGGGTGCCCCCTCCCTCGTGAGCCGTCGTGGACCCTTTGAAGGAGGGCAGTGCCCTGGGGACAAGAAATCCT
The DNA here is from genome assembly GCF_049115385.1 of Moschus berezovskii. Classification (NCBI taxonomy): domain Eukaryota; kingdom Metazoa; phylum Chordata; class Mammalia; order Artiodactyla; family Moschidae; genus Moschus; species Moschus berezovskii. Next base: position 52,369,303 of record NC_142472.1, read on the forward strand.
GGTCTCTGATGACAGCGCAGGCCACCCTGCCCTCCCGGCCTGTTGGTGACACGGGCAAGACCTGCATGTTCTGCTCACTCGCTGGAGCCTGTTTTGTGCGGTCTCTTACCTGCATCCAAGCCTGCGTCATAAGTGATGCAAGGCTTCCACTGTCAAAGGTATGGGCGCCCATCCAAAGTGAGTAGGGCTTGACGCCTGCAGTCACTGAGCTCACAGAGCTGCTAAGGATACATTGGTTCGGAAACCCTTCAGGTGATACAACAAACCTCTGACAGCGGGGACAGCAGTATATCAACACCACCAGTGTGGACACACAGAGCGTGGACACAGTCCTCCTGCTGAATGTCAAGTTCATGGGGGGAGGAGGGCCCCTGTGAGCCCCTAACCCTACTATACGGAAACAGCTAGGGACAAAGGGTTACAGATTGCAAACGCTTTTGGAGTTACTGTGTTTTAGACCCAAGTGAAATCGGTTCTTCTTGTTTCTGGGTTATTTCTTCTATGCTTGATCTATATTCTCCTTCACTACTGAATTGCTTTACGAAAGGTCACTCAAGGTGCACCCTTATTACTCTTCTCCAAGGACATGATGTCCCTGGTCCACAGCCAAGATTAAGGGTTTCCACTTCTCAAGGTTCCTACTTCTCCAAATAGGAAGATTTAATGAAGACCGGCCAGAACCCAGCAGAGCAATCTTCCCTGGGTCTCCAAACCTCCAGCCTCTGAAGGCTGCACAGAACACAAGGGGTGCATGAGCCCAGAGTCACCCCAGACATGACTGCCCAAGAATCTAAACCTCCAACTTGCCATCACTGAAGACATTTTCCTCACTTTCTCTATACTTTGTACATATGTATTTTTTCTTCAACACATGTTGAGGACCTTGTTTTAAACTACCCTGAGTAAGTTAGTACTGCCAGGAATCTAAGAATGTCCACATTAACTTTTGTGTAAAATAATCCAAGTTTCTCTAGAAAGCTCCCTAGACAGGTCTCACGATTTATTCTAGGGTTTCACCCTCCTCCCAGATAGTCTGCAGAGTTCTAGCAGAAAGATTTCAAAATCTGCTTCTATCTCCTATGTAGCCTCTTCAGAGTGTATTTGGAACTGGCTTACTCCTTTCTCACCCCAAACTCTGTAGACATCTATCTACTTTGCAAAAAGTGGGCTTCCCCGATGGCTCAGTGGGTAAAGAATCCACCTTCAGTGCAGGAGATGTGGGTTCAATCCCTAGGTCGAGAAGATCCCCTGGAGAAGGAAATGGCAACCCATTCCAGTATTCTTGCCTGGAGAACTCCATGGACAGAGGAGCCTGGTGGGCTGCAGTCCATGGGGTCGCAAGACTCAGACACAACTGAACGACTAGGCACACACATCACACACCAGTGATACCAGAGCTACTTTCTGACTCCGACGCCTTAAATTGAATGCAAAGAAGTTGTGTCTTAAGGCACTTACCTGCACCCAGGGCTGCAGGCGGCACCCAGGGGCTCTGCAAACCAGAATCAGAAGAAAACTAAATAAAATCACGCCTTCCTGCCAGGCAATCCCCTGGCGGATAGATCTGCAAAACAGCAGGAAGGGGAGGGAACACGTGAGTACAAGGCCTCTTGGAAGAACTTCAAAAACTGAGGCAATGCTCGAGTCTGCCGTCGTCCAACTTACTTCAGCCGATAGAGCTCCTTCTTTCCTCCTCTTTCACTGAGAGAAGGCGAGGTGGCTTCCGGGTGGGTCTGGAGGGAGGCATCCCTGGCAGCCTCCTCCCCTTAGACCTTCGTGCCTCTGCTTTCTTTGTGCAGCTCTGAGTCGACCTTGGGTCAATTACGAACTAACAGAACCGAACCGAAGACAGTACTGTTAGGCCTCATTCAGACCCCGGACCCTTCGACGTGACATCGCTTATCTCAGTCTCCCCGCCTCCATGTGGTTCTTGTCTGTGTGGGTGCTTGTGTGCCTAAGACTTTAACACCTGTCCTCTTCACAACACATGGGCTTCCCTGGTGGCTCAGCGGTAAAGACTCAGCCCGCAATGCGGGAGACCTGGGTTCAATCCCTGGGTCAGGAAGATCCCCTGGAGGAGGACATGGCAACCCACTCCAGTATTCTTGCCTGGAGAATCCCATGGACAGAGGAGCCTGGTGGGCTACAGTCCATGGGGTCTCAAAGAGTCAGACACGACTGAGCGAGTAACACTTCATCACCACGCGTGTGCGCACGTGCACACACACACACACACACACACACACACAGCACTAAGAACAGCATGCATGCGTGCATGCTGAGTCACTTCAACGTGTAACCCTATGGGCTGTAGCCCACCAGACTCCTCTGTCTATGGGAAGCCCCAAGAACAACATGGTGAAACCTTTTTTGCAATCCCATATAATCACTGATTCCTCTTTCCCCGTCAGTCTATTAACGTTGATTTCTGACTTAAAAATAACATCGAGAACACATGCCCCAATGCTCTTTCTCAGAGAACGGCTCTGAGGGCTCCCCTTGGGGTCTGCTGGGGCCCTGCCTCCTGCCCCGACCCCCCAGGAAAGGGCAGTCCCTGAAGTTCCCCCAGAACTCAGCCATGTGCTCCCATGCCACAGGACACGTGCTGCGCTCTAGCGACGCTCCAACTGCTCATCTCCGGGCCACACGCCCCACTGGACAAGCACCCGTCTCACTGCCTCTCTGGTGTCCAGTGGGTGGGTGGGTGACTCACTGGCTGGGTAACTCCCCAGGACCCCTCTGAGGACAGCCCTGCCCCCCAGCCTGCTCCTCCCTCCACGGGCGCCCTCCTGTGTCGTTGGCGCCACCCTCCGAATCCACACCCCCAGCCCATGAACATAAGCCCCTCTTTCAGTCCAGCCAAAGGAGGTGGGGGCAGGTGGCTGTTCAGATAGAGTCAGCGGCAACCTCTATGGGGACCCCTTCCTGGTGACCGCCACAGCAACAGTGAGCCTCTGCTGACTTTCCCGAGCTGTTAGTTAGGGAGGGAAATTCCCTAATTTCCCCACCCCAGTGGCCTGGCTCAGTGAATACGGCTGGCTGAGCCCCTCCGGGGAAGGGCCAGCAGCTGCCTCCTGCCCCGGGGAACCAGAACGGGCCTTCTCATTCGGGTTTTGGCTTCTCCAGTCTCTTTTCAATGTTTGGGGGCTTTTCTCCAAGCCGAGTGGCTCCTCTGTTCCCTCGGAGACCTCTCTCTTCCACACTCACCCAGCAGTCTGACCAGGTCATTAATGGTGACTTTTTGCTGAAAAGAAATCTACAGGCATCCAGGCAGGAAACGAGTTATAAATCCCAGAAAGCTTCTTAGATACTTACTCTCCACTTAAAATATGCTACACACAAACACACACTCACACACGCATACACACTCACCCCCACACAACACACACCCACTTCATACACTATACACACCCAAACACTACACACCCACTCATACACTCACACTACATTCACTACACACACACGCACACACGCACTACACACCCACACCTCCCACACACATACCCACACACTACGCACACTCACATACATTCACAACACACACACAGTCCACACATCCACATATACTCACCTATACACCATACATACATAATACACACACAACCCACACACACACCAGACAACACACACACACTCAAATGCATTACTACAGTCAGTTTGACAAATTAACTTTAATATACAGATACAAAACAACAAATATAGATTCACAGCATTTACAAGAAATCATTCAAATAACATTGTAAATAAATTTTTTTTTTACAAAAACTTCAGAGAAAGTACATACTTGTCATGCAAGCAACCTTATACAACACATGTCGGCTGACAACAGCTATGACATCAGTTGGGAAGCTGTCACTTGACCTTGACAGATGACATCGTCTGATGTTGATGAGTCGGAATTGAAGGAACAGGACCTGGAAAGCCTTGAAAAGTCAGTCAAACATGACGGATGCTGATATTTACAAAAAAAAAAAAAAATAGACCAATTGTTAAATCACAGTTACAGTATCTTCTAAATTCGTGCCGGATGCCTAATAAACAACAAAGAAGGTAATGTTAAGTTTATTGTCACTCAATGTGCGTCCAGTGTTTAAGTTCCGGGTTTTTTCCAAGATAAGATGTTTTCTACATGTTATTTTCAGAGTCTCTTGGATTCTACCTTTGTTACATACATCCTGAGAACAGCATTAGCCAGGTGACACTTTAACAGGAAGACAATTTGTAGGTTAAGATTATTATAGGGACAACTTTGGGGCAGTCTGAGCTTGTCGTGTGCCCAGCATCCCTGGCCAGCCAAGCCACGCTGTTCCACTCTTGTTGGCACTCAATGGTGAGGGACACATTTGTTCCTCTTCTCCCAGACAAACATTACACACTCCGGTTTCCTCCCTGGCTCAGGTGGTTGGGCTGCTGTGTCCCAGCTGGGTAACCGAGTTGATCTGCGTTGAGAACCAGCAGTCTGGGCTTGTAGAGATTCCCAACTGATAAAGTGCTGGGCTGTGGCTTCTACCGAACATTTCTGTTGTGAAAACAGGTTTTGGATTAAATGCACTTTTGCTCTGTGTCTAGACAGCAGCGATGTAGGATCTGGGAACTTTTCTGAACAGGCATGGAGCTCAGCCTCTGTAGTATGAATAAAAAGGCACGGCGATATTCAGAAGTGGGTGGGGTGGGCAGATGGGAGATGATGACGGAGATGTTTCCAACAACATCAGGTCCGCTGGACAGGGAAGAGGGTGAATATCAGATCAGCTGAGAACAAACACACGAGTCCCAGGAAGAGGCTGGCAAATCACGGCCGCTTCTTCCAGTTTGCAAGCCAAAGACAAGGATGCTACTTCTCCAGGGCTTTAGAGATATCCCGCTTTATGACAGCTCACAACCTATTGCAAGACTGTTCTACACTTTAGGCTTCATCAAAACCGAGAACGCTGCTTCGGACCTGAGGCCATTTCCCAGGTCTTTCAACAATGTTAGCAGAGACTTTAACTTGAGTAACAGAGTAAGTGAAATTTATCACGTTATTCTATCTTTCTGGTGGGCAGGTCCACCCATATTATGCAGTGTAGGGTTAAAAAGAAAAGAAAGAAAAAAAAAAACGCAGGACAGAGCGAGCAAGATTTAGAGAAGTCCGTACACAATCTGGACAGCAGGCTGTTTGTTTTGACTCCCTTTCTCTCCAAGAGGGACACGCAAGGAATCAAGAAGGAAGTCTGGCAAATGGGAAAACAGTACCCTGGCCCATCTATTCTGCAGGCATCTGCTAATAAACCCAAGGCAGACACACAGATTCAAAGAGGTCAAAGGATGCTACATCCTTTTAAACGTATTTTAGTGATTTTTCAGATCACCTGGAAACCAAGCAGGAGTCATCTGGGATGGACATCTGACCAAGTGACCGCTGCTTGTATGGACAGGCTGGGAGGTGTGGGGTGAGCAGCCTGGGGCACTCATGTCTCCTTCATCGGGAAGCCCCAGGGGAAAGAAGAGAGGGGAGCAGGGAGTCGGGGATCGACCGGGAGACAGACCAGGGCTGCCAACAGCACCTCCAACCCTTGGTCCCTGTGCTCTGGCGGGTGGGGGAGCTGGGGGAACTGGGGGAGGTCAGGGGAGACGAGGACCTGCTGGGTGCTTCTGCACTGGAGCCGAGTCCTCACTGGAAATGTAACATGAGCAACTGATTCACCTTACTTCCTCAAAGTAATTCTCTTTTATTAAAAAAACAAACAACCAAGCAACCCAACCGTCCACAACTGCCATACACACACACAACTCTGTTTAGCACAGAGCACCTACAGTTTCTGCTGGGGGGCCCCAAGAGAAGAATGTATCATTATGCCTTGTTAGTAAAAAAAAGTCACAGTTATATAAACGCAACTAGAATGGAGACATCTCTTCAAAAAGGAAACACACACACACACAAACACGAGGAGCCACAGCACCTCCCGGGAAACCCCTCACAGAAGGGGCCTTCATCCGAGATCCAGGGGCCAAGGTGCCCAGAGGGAGCACCACCCTCAGGGGGCAGCTCTGGGACCACACCTGGAGGCTCAGGTATCCCCCATTAGAGGACCGCACAGGTATGTTGATGCTCAAGCAGGGGCCTGGTAGAAAAGAGGGACTTCCGTGCTTTCAACATCACAGAGAGATTTTCAGGCAGACAACACCAGGGCCTGACTGGACCCCTGCCTGGAGGAGGATGGGCGGCTCTCCTCCAGGCACCTTTACAAGTATTTTCATCAAAATTTACGATGAGACAAAGGCAGGGGGGTGACCGCCGACAGGTGTCAGCCACGTGGCCCTCGCTGGAGAAGACTGCTCTCTCTGGACCTGGATCTGTTTTGTCAGGTCTCTTTCATAAGAAACACATCTTCAGAAACCTGTCGACATGTGCGTCACCACAGGGCTGGCACTACTGTTGGGGTTCATGTGACAAACGGAACGTGGGGGAAGCGGGACCCTGGAGTGCCCTGCATTCGCAGCAGCAGCAGGTCTGTCCGTGTCACTGTTGCTGGATCAGGAAGGACAGACGGACAGGCAGCGGGTGCTTTTTGAGCTGCTGCGTCTGCATGTTCACTTTATCGCCAAACTAAGGGGAACAGGTTTTCTGTTGCAAATGTATGTGTGTGAGTAGGTTCGTGGGTTCTGCCCTGGGGGTGGCATGTGGGAGGGGACTTGTGTACACGGGAGCAGGGGGTCCCCCTCCACGAAAGCCTCGGCGTCTCTGGGGTGCACAGGTCTCTGTGCACCTCGGACCCTGGACTGCATGCAGATGCCACCCTGGTCTCCCCACCACCAAACATGGAAGAGGTGGTTTCAGAAAACGCCAGGGCACCCTGGGACCCCTGCGGGGCTGCAGCACCCCTCCCCCCACACTAGACGAGAGGGACAGCCCCAGTGCTGCCCACCCCTTCAGGACGTGAAGGCCAGTGACCCAACCCTCCTCTTCCTGCTCCTTGGGGAGCACAGCGCCCTCGGCCCAGCCCCAAGCCTGGACCAGCTCATCATCAGCGATGCTCCTGGGGCCCCGCCCAGGATCACTTCAGAGCCCGAGGGGGCAGCCAGACCTCTGCTTCCCCAGGCAGGGCCAGGTCCTGTCCTCGGCTGCAGCGGGGCCCCGGGGAGGCCTCTCAGCACCGGGTCCCTGGGCCCCGGCCCCGTCACTTCCTGAAGGGGGTGAGCTTGTTGAAGGTGTGCCAGAAGAGCGACGGCTTCCTCTTGGGCTCGGCCAGGGCGAACACCTGCTGCTGCGGCAGGCTGCTGGGCACGGTGACGTGGCGCTGGTGGACCGGCCGCAGGCTCTGCAGTGGGGGGGCCGCGGGGCAGCCGCCATAGCCTGGGGTGGGGGTGCAGAGGGACAGCCGCTCAGGTCACAGGTCAGCCCAAAGGGAAGGGCCCCCTGCACTCCCTGGACCACCTCCAGTCACATTTCCCAGGAGGACTCCAACGGCCGTCCAGCAAACGCACTCAGATGCTGCGTGCTGGACACAGTTGGCCTCCCGAGGCCCCACCTACACCCCGTCCCGGGATGGCCCTGGGAGGCCCTGAGGCCGGGAAGGAGCTGGAAGCGGGCACTGGCGGGGCAGAAAGTGGACACTGCATGAGGGAAGTGGCAGGGAGGCGCGCGCGGTGAAAGCCTGGTGTCCTCCGCTCACCAACAGCTGGAGGAGTTACTGGGTTTCTCTGAGCCTCGGTTTTCCAGTCTTGGAGACAGGGGGTACAGTGCCCACCGCGGGGGGTTATGAGAGTTGGGTGAACGCAAGTAATGTGCTTAGAATCGGTGGCACCGATGCCTTATCAAAATAACCAGAACTGTTTCTTTAGAGCTGGCATTTTGGGCACCGGTGGTCAGAAGTGAAGTGAAGTCAAAGTCGCTCCGACTCTTTGTTGAACCCGTGAATGATACAGTTCATGGAATTCTCCAGGCCAGAATAATGGAGTGGGTAGCCGTTCCCTTCTCCAGGGGATCTTCCCAACCCAGGGATCGAACCCAGGTCGCCCACACTGTAGGCGGATTCTTTACCAGCTGAGCCACAAGGGAAAACCAAGAACACTGGAGTGGGTAGCCTATCCCTTCTCCAGCGGATCTTCCCCACCCAGGAATCTAACTGGGGTCTCCTGCATTGCAGGCAGATTCTTTACCAACTGAGCTGAGGTGTAATAAATCAGCTACAAGACCACAAGCTGACTGTGATGGTCAGCACGAGAGGAGGACAGAGCAGGGGTTCTGGAAGACGGGCTCTGTCCACAGGCTTCCTTGTCCCCCCGCAGGAGAGAGAGAACGACACGAGGGAACTCAGGGAAGGGGCACGCTGGGCGACCCGGAAAACCTTAGCACTCCTCCCCGTTGGCTGCCTTGTGGAGAATCCCTCTCATGCCACCCATGCCCCTGCAGGCTCGGGGGCAGGGCCCCAAGTTAAACCATCTTACAGGCGCCTCTGCACACGGGAGCACGCACTGAAGTCCATTCAGAACCAAAGCAAACCGTTCATTGCTTTGATCTGTCATTCTTTTTAACTCACTCTTATCTCCTCTATTCAGAGTGGGTCACACGTCACAACCTCGGGCATTTCTCCCCATTTTAATTCCAACACTGACACACACTGAGGAGATGAAACCGTCTCCAAAACTCACCTTTTGACTTTCCGTGTGCTGCCTTTTGAGCATTTAACATGGCGAGTTTCTTCTGATTTTCCGAAATTTCCATTCCTGGATTTAGACACAAATGTGGTATGTATCCAAAACCCATGAAAACATTTCAGGATAAAACCTGCACCAAACCCCCATTAACCCTGAGGTCCTCTCTACAACCAAAGCAGAGAGCCTCCACTGTTAAGGAGGCAGAAGGGACTGAAGCGGGCAGACAAGGAGGAGGGCTATCACCTGGACGGCCACACCACCATTTCCCACACCGGGACCCTGTGCAGAGCGACCACTTGTGCAAACCCAGATGGACAGACACACAGGGCCTCCCTCACTGTCCCCCAACAAGGAGGGGTGCTGAGGGAGGCCAAGCCACAGGCCCTGTGTAAGCTTGGCTTCGCCCCAAGCTCAGGTGACATCTGAGCCAGGGGTGCTGGCTCCTGCACCCCTACTGCAGACCACATGGACAAAGGCCAAGGGCAAGACTGAGCGGGGCCGGGTGGCTGAGCTGTTCTGGGCAGGCCCTCCACCCTGAAGCCAGAGACCTGGGCTCTGCCTATGCAGCTGGCCGGCCTGCACCCACTGCCAGGACCCCCTCTACCTTGTGCAAAAGTAGAATGTCCTGGGCCTTGGCCCCTCAACACACCTGACCCCTGTCCTGACAGGCCCTAGGGTCCCCTCCAGGCTCCGGACCCCAGACCCGCCTGGCCCTCCACCTCCTTCCCGCTCTCCATGCCTGCCTGGTTCACAATGCCAGGATGTGTCCAAGCAGGAGACACCGGACACATGCGACAGGCCAGGCAACCCGGGGTGCCTCTCTCACCCCACAGGCGCCTGGGCCACAGGCCTGCTGGCCCCTGGAGAACACATTTGCTCCTCCCCCTCATCTGCTCGTCCACCCATCCCTGTCCCTCAGGCCCCAGCTACAGGGAAGCATGGCTGTGCCGAGAGAGGTACAGACAGGCCCGTCTGGGGCAGAGCTGAGATGCAGTTACTGCTCTGCCTGACTGGTGAGACCTGGGAGGCCTCCCATGGGTAAGAGTCTCCGTGGTGGACTCGTGTGAGTCAGGGGAGGCCGCTGAAGCCCCTCCTGGTTTCCAGGCAAGCTCCCCTCACAGCAGGGCCAACCTCAGCCCCTGAGGTCTGGGCCCCGAGGGCTGCAGACGCCGCCCTTCACCCCGCCGTCTCCAGGGCCCAGGCCTTGTCTCCATAAGGCAGTCTGTGCTCAGACCCCTGCCATGCCCGGGGAGGGGTTCTCTGGGCTGTGCTTGGAGACCTGGGTGTAGTGGGGTGGGGCGTCATAAATACCAGGCCTGGCAGCTCCAGCCTGGGGGAGTGGGAGCTGAAAGACAGGAGGGGGCTGGGCAGGAAGCAAGGCTGCCCTAGCGGCCCTGAGCTCTGGGGCGGGGAGGGGGCTGCTGGGCCTGGACAGACAGGGCAGCGAGGTGGATGCACCGCATGTGATGTGCGGAGCAGAGCTGGAGAGCAGACGTCAGGCTCCCTGTGGGAGGTGGGGGTAGCTACAGGCTTGGGGGGGGCAGTGTTAAACTCCACCAGCCGTGCTCCAGGCTAAGCGTAGGCGGGGTCCTGGGCCTCAATTTCTTCATCTGTGAAATGGGGACAACAACTGGACCCACAGCACCCAGCCCAGTGAGTCTCGGCAGAAGGTTCGGGAACACGAGCACCTGCAGTTGGCTCCCCGGCCTCCTCCCCGTGGGGGTGAGTGGGGCCCCAGGCTCACCCAGCGCCTGGTCCTCCTGCACCCGCCGGCGCTCGTCCCTGAAGGCCTGCAGCCACCGCGCCTTGTCCTCGGGCTTCCTGGCGCAGAACAGGTGCACCTCGTCGCCCGTCTGGCTGACCAGCCTGAAGGCGTTCCTGAGGCCTGGCCCGCGGGCGCCGTCACGGCCGTCCTCCAGGTCCAGCAGCTCCACAGTGTCTGTGTCCGCACGGCCGCGGTAGTAGAGCACGTCCCTGCGCAGCAGGTCCTTCTTGCAGAACACCAGCTGGTGGTCGAACAGGAAGAAGGTGCGCTGCTGGCTCCTGCCCTGCCGCGTGACGCTGGTCAGCTCCCCGGAGTGGATCAGCTCAGAGCTGCGCTCCAGGAGGTCCTGGCCCTGGGGGCAGGGGTACAAGCACATCCAAGGTCGCCTGAGGGGAGGTCTCCTCCAGGTGCCGGGGGTACAGGGGGATCCTGGCATGAACCGTCCGCAGGCGGCCAGGTACCTGGGGCCCACGTGTGGGGCAGGCCCCCAAAGGCTGGTCAGATCTCGCTGACAGCCTCCTCAGGTGGGAAATTTCTTATCTTTTAGACTCCATGAGAAAATGTGAGTGAGCCCGTGTACCACCTAAGGGGTCCCCTCTGTCAGAGAGACCTGGTGAAAAATGCTGGGTGGAGGGACCCCACTGGGAGCCGAAAGGGTGGCAGGCCTGGACGGACCCTGAGAGCGCAGGGGCCCCCTGCGGCGGGGCACTTAGGCTGCAGGCAGGGGGCTTCTGACTCAGGCAGCAGCTCCCTGAATAACCAGCTCAGGGCCTCACAGACAAAAGGCCAGATGGCACAATGCCAGCAAGAAATTGGTAAGCTTCAGACAACAAACGATCCCCAAGACGTCAGAGTGCAAAGGCAGGAGGAAAAACACACTTCTGTAGTATTTAGGTTGGATCTAACCCAACATAACTTTACGCTATTTGCTATGATACTGGCCTTTAACATTTTACTCTCCTTTGATCCCAGTTATACACAGTATTTTTGGAGGCAAAGGATCCTGACTGTGAAATACTAGCCTGCAGGGATTCTGTGCCCCAGCTTCCTCACTCACGGAACAGGAGGCTGAGATCCAGGGACTGTAAGCACCTTGAAATAGTATTTCTCTCCAGCGCTCTCTGCTGTCACCAGCTTTAGTTTAAAAAGTTCCACTTCCTCACTGCTTGGGGAGAGTGAGTTCTGACAGCTGATCAGAGGCGGGACGCCCCCTGCTGGATCTCAGAGCCATCTGCACGTCATGGGCTTGTCCTTGGTGATGGCCAGGGGCCCATTCTGCTCCCTCACCTTTCTGTGCCTCGGTTTCCCCATCTGTTAAATGGGGTAATAATAGTTCCTACTCCCCAGGACTGTTGAGAGGGTTAAATAAGTTCATATATTTAAACGGCTTAGACCAGAGCCAGGCATGTGTGAATCCAGTACAAATACAAGCTCTAGCTGCTGTCACTGCTGTTTTTATAATTAAAAGCATGCATGTATGTGTGCGTGTGCACATGGGTGTGTGCGCACGCTGGATCACCACTCAGGCTGTCAGTACTGCACTGCACCACCTCACACGGTCCTCACCAGCCCTGCAGGTAACACCTCTCCTGCCTGCCCCCACCTTACAGATGGAGCATCCCTCTCGCCCAGGTCACAGGGGACATGCACTCCCACCTCCACACAACCTGCTGCTCTGTGAGCGCTCTCCAGTCACCTTCATGGAGCCCACCATCAGGCAGGAGGGAAAAAGGCTGTACCCAATAAACTGATTATTAGGTACTCTGAAGGGCGTCTTCAGACGAATCAAAACATCACAGCATGGAAGCCAAGAGCAGAGGGAACTTATCACAGGTTGTAAAGTGTGTCATCCCACCAGGGGACCAGGTGGGGGGTAAAGGGGGGTGAAGGGGGGTTCGGTGCTAAGGGCAGTGGGCTCCAGCTTACCTCCCAGCCCACAATGGACACCTGCCACCGCGCGATCTTGTCTATGCTTTCCAGCTTGCGTTTCCGCTCGTTGATCAGGCAGGCGACGTTCTTCATGGCCTCGTACGCTGCCTTTATGTTGTCATAATCACTGCAAGGTAAGGAGTTAATCTTAACCATGTAACAGGCAACAGGCAAACAAGGACACATGAAGCAACACGCCCCACCCTTGACTGTATACTGACAGCCTAGACAAGACGGCCTCTAAACAACAGCCATTGTTCCTCCATGAGTAGGCTACGGTCCGCGTAGGCTAAGGGAGCCGACCAAATGCCAGCAGAGTTTTCTGGAATAAGAATGTCATCAATCGTTTCCCAGAAACCATAGTGAATGAAAGCAAAGGTCACAAGAAATAAGTTTTAGTCACAGTGACGAGGGGTGATTTTCATTAACAAAGAAGGGACAGGCCTCTGTTTTGGCTCTGGTCCACACACAGCTAGTTCTCCCTGTAAAGTTCTGTGCCGGTCGCCACTCATTCCAGGAGTCCTGACTGGCTGAGCCTCGTCTTACATAGGAGGACATGAGTGAATTGTGCAAATGTTGACCGACACTTCCTGTGTCCGAGCACCTTCATTTCTGGTGCTTTCCACACTGCAGTCAGACAAAACTGCCACATCCCCCTGCCCAGCAGCCCCCCAGACCCTGGAGATGCTGGGGAAACGGAGGCTCTGATCTGCACACAGGCTGCAGGAGAGCCTGCCTGGGGCCGGAAAGGTTTACATGCAGGTCTCATTCTGCATTAACACTTCCAGTTCAGTTCAGTCACTCAGTCCTGTCCGACTCTATGTGACCCCATGGACTGTAGCACTCCAGGCCTCCCTGTCCATCACCAACACTTTGGGGATGTGGAAAGCAGTCACCTGGCTAAGTCTTTCCCCTAGCACTTTCCTGTGTCTTCCAAGACAGACGCAGCCCCAGGGTCTTGGGTGGACTTGACTGCAGTCCTTCACAACCAGGGAAAAAGCCTTGTGAGCAGACTGCTGTTTACCAAACACTCCCCACCCCACTGAAGCTCCAATACTTTGGTCACCTGAAACAAAGAGCCGACTCACTGGAAAAGACCCTGATGCTGGGAAAGACTGAAAGCAAAAGGAGAAGGGGGCGGCAGAGAATGAGATGGCTGGATGGCATCACCGACAGTGGACAAGAATTTCAGCAAACTCCTGGAGATAGTGGAGGACAGAGGAACCTGGTGCGTCAGGTTCCTCTGTTCGCAGAGTCAGACATGACTTAGCAAATGAAAAACCACCCCACCCCTATCTCCAGGCAGATGAGACCCCACTGTCTTCAGACAGAAGCAGAGCAGGAAAGAAGAACCAAGTGGCACACAGGGGTTGCCAAAATAACGGGAGCAAACCCCCCAGAGAGGGCTCCAGCAATAAGGAAAGTACGAAAAATCGCTGTTTTTCTACAAAATTTTCTGTACAATTCCAGAAAAGGGGCAGAATGTAATGGTCTTTTAAAATATTTTGGTTTTACTTCAGATGAGGAAATGGCCATTTCCTTTAAAATGATTTTTTTTGGTGAAACAAAGTAAGCAAATGCTTCATTAGTGAAAAATGCCCTTAAAAGAGAAAAATTAAGTGCTGAAGGGCAATGAGTGCAGCACCCCTGGTATAGCTTTCCCATCTTTCAAGATGTTCTGCTTCCTAAGTTGCATTTTTATTTTTTCTGGTTCCTCATCATGACGTCTTTTTATTCTCTTCAAAAAGATTTCTTCAAATTTGTTACTTGCCTGACTTTGCTATCTTTTTTTAATTGAAGTTTTCTGATTTTCCCATGAGAAAAAGAAAAAAAAAATAACAGCTTCTTTTTAATTTTTTTTTCAACAAACTCCTCTCTCTTAGTCCTTTCATCTTGATTCTTTAAACTAACATCATTGTCTGGGCATGTCGTTAAGCGACCCTGCTCTTCCCTTCTACCTTCCATCTAATTGTGAAAAGCCCCCTTTCCCAGGCCCGTCTCTCCACAGGAGTCCAACGGCCAAGGACAGAAGAATGACCTGTCCCCCACACCCTGCAGGGCGGGCGCTCCTGGAAGAATCTGACTGCTCTCAGGGCAATAGACAGATGTTAAGCAGAGTTGGTGGTCCGCTGCAGCAAATTCCTCCAGGCACTGTCCTCTCCTGGCTCCCTCTTCCCAACGGACCCCTGTCCTTCCGAGGGCGGCAGGCGGAAGGAAGGCCTTGTGCTGTGACACGGATGTCAGAGACAAGGTTTGGTTTTCATAAACACAGAAGCGTTATCCTAAAATGCTGCTGTACGACAACCGTGTCCCCACTGGCCCTCAGCTGTAGGCTGCTGAAAACTCATCGAGGAATCATTGCTGTCAGCAAAGGGCACCAAGCAGCCAGGCCTGTGGGGGACACCCTCACCCATGTCCCAGGGCTGACCAAATGGATGACAGTTGACATCCAATCACAGCAAGATCAAACATGGTTCTGTACACGTGGGAAACGACAAGCTGCTATTCGTAAGCAAAGGATAATTTGGGGGGTCCTTCAGGAGAATTCACAAATGAGCCCCAAAGGGAGGTGGAACGTTCAGTAACCACACCAGAAGCCCTGTGCTCAGAGCCAGAGGGACAGGGTGGGCAGGCTGGGGACGGAGCAAGCATTGCACTGCACTGCACCAGAACAGGGTGGGAGCCCAGCAGGACTTCAGGAAGCCATGGCCCCTACTCAACACGCCCTGGAAACTGCCTGCTCCTTCAGGGGTCCTGTGTGTCCTCCCCCTCTATAACGGTACTCTGATTCCATTAGGTAATATAGTACGACGCAAGTGGCCCTCCACATCCGGGTTTCTGCCCCCTACCTGTGCTCCGGCGCGGTGTACTTGAGCAGCTCAGCCAGCTGCAGCGGGTACTTGCAGATCTTCTGCACGGGTGTCAGCAGGAAGCCGTCAAGCGCGATGTCAATCATCTGCTGGAGCAACCGGCAGGCCTCAAAGAAGTGCCGGTAGCGGCGCTGCTGCATCAGGCCCGCCAGCTCCGCGCAGGCACTCGGGTGGTTGTTGCAATACTCCGAGTAGATGGCGAAGCCCTCTTGCTGGGTAGAGCGTGGAACCGCGTCAGCTCGGGAGCTCCAGGCCCCGCAAGCACTGAAAACACCAGTCCCTCCACCCCCATCCCGGACAGGGGAGCCCGTGGCACTTCCCTCCGTGTGGGAAGGGGTAGAGGGGAGGCTGCGGAGGACACAGTATCCCCCCTCCCCAAAACCGGCCCCTTACTTAAATGGACCCCCAGAGGGTGTGGCAGGGGCACAGTCCTCCATGGCACCCGGGACAAGGGGGACGCGTTGGTTTCTGCCCTGGCTGCCTCCTGCCCTCTGGTGGGTTTCTCCCGGTGACCAGGAGGATGCAGAGCCCTGCCTCAGGGTCACAGGCCTCCTTCCTGGGCTGCACCGATGACCATGTGCCCACCTCCTCCCTGCTGCCCCCCAACCCAGACTCCCTGGGGACCCCTCCCAGCCACCTCCGAGAAATTACTCCACTAATTCCAAACCCCAGAGAAGTGAGAAGACTTTGAAAAAAATATAGACCTGGGGAATTTAGGTCAAGGTGAACCATATAAACTAATCAACTTAATTTGCAAGGGATGCCTCCATCCTATGGGAAGTTAATCAAACAAAGAGATAAAACAGAAAGGGACCCCTCTTCTTCGCAGAGAAACATTTCTAAATTACTTAACTCAATATGACGTTATTAATAAGAAGTAAAAGGTGACGTACGTGCTGAAGGAAGCAGGACCCTATTTCACTCAGGTGAGGTTCCTCTTTATTGTACTGCTTCTCAAGGTCTTTCAAGAACTTTCTTTGGAATCTGTAAATGTCTTCAATGTTTCCGAAAATGGTGGCCAGTTGTGCAACCGAGAACATTGCCGTGTGCTTGCGACACTGTCTAATGTAGCCCTACAACACAGGAAAGCAAACTCTTTTTTATGAATCTAGGAATTCACAGAAATTATTTCAACAATACTGCTTTTGGGGGCCCAGAGTCATGGTCTTAAGAGTGGGCTTTAAAAAAAAAAAAATATATATATATATATATATACACAATTTTATTTTTTATTTTTGGCTGTGCTGGGTCTTTGCCGTACAAGCTTTTCTCTAGTTGCTGCGAGTGGGGGCTACTCTCTAGTCATGGCGTACAGGCTTCTCATTGCCGTGGCTTCTCTTATGGCAGAGCACAGGCTCCAGGTATGTGGGCTTCAGTAGTCGAGGTGCAGGGGCTAAGTTGCTCCGAAGCACGTGAGATCTTCCTGGACCAGGGAACGAACCCAAGTTGCCTGCATTGACAGGTGGATTCTTTACCACTGAGCTACCAGGGAAGTCCTAAACTGAGTTTTAACTAGAGAAAATTATATTAACCTGAGGGGGCCTCTGATGGGCTAATTATACTTCCACAGCTAAGATGTGCCCTAACTATGTTAAAGACAAAAGGAAAAAGAAAATGTAAGTGTGGTTGGATTAATAATTCAAGAAACCGCAGAAAGCTTCCAGATTATACTCATGAAACGGGTGGCTTGGTTTCAAACATTAGAGCTCAGAAATTGGTCCTGCCACACTTTCTCTAAACTCCTAAAATGCCCGGGCTCCCATCCTTAACTCCATGTCACAGCCGAAAAGGCCTGCCCAGCACATCACTGACTGTTCCCTGTCACAGCCCAGGGCCAAGGATGGCTTAGCCAGGGCTCCACCGGCACCCGCTTTCTGGAGAAAAAGGACACAAACCTGGATATCACCAACCCAAGGCTGCACTGATGACAGTGCCGCTAATTCTCTACACCCTGGATGCAGGCGGGTAGGAATGGCTTTAGGATGGAAAGGCTGCAGAACACCGACAGTTGTCCCCAAGTGGGCACCGTGTGATTGCACAGGCTGAACTGACTACGGCAGAACAGACCATAGGCTCTAGGGTGGCGGGTCTG
The DNA here is from genome assembly GCF_049115385.1 of Moschus berezovskii. Taxonomy (NCBI): domain Eukaryota; kingdom Metazoa; phylum Chordata; class Mammalia; order Artiodactyla; family Moschidae; genus Moschus; species Moschus berezovskii. The sequence continues at coordinate 52,386,599 of NC_142472.1, forward strand.
GTTTACACCTCAACCCCGCTTACTCGTGGGCACCTAGGCTTCCTTGTCTGCCCTCGGGGCGCAGGGACCCGCTGAGAGTGCTCCGAGGTCGGCTTACCCTGGTGGAGAGGCATGGCCGTGCTCAGCACGGGGCTGTTCCCCTAAAATGAGGCTTTGCTCCCTTAAGCGGGGGCTTCCAGGGGACAAGACACATAAGCCAAAGGTTGGGGGTCCTTATCTGGGGGTGAAGCCAACCCCACAGAGGGGGGCGCACTTGGCCTGCTTCCTGCTGGGCTCTCTCAGCTGACCGCAAAGTGCAGGGTCCGCATTCACGGCCAGGAGGCTCGAGTGACCAAAGCGGGCACAGGACAGTCTAGCGCACCGTTGTACAGAATCCACAAAAACGGGAAATACCATGGTGGGGGGGCCGGGGGGAGACTGTTGCCAACGGGATCCCGAACACCATAGGAAAGAGTCGGGGTGTCACCAGAGGATACTTGTTTCCCTGTCTGCGTCTGGGTGAGACGGACCCAGAGGGGCTTCAAGAGGGTCAGGCGGGTCTCAAAAGTGCGCCTCCCTGGATGGTCACTCGCTCTGACCGAGGCTCAGGGTGACGGCACTGCACACTCAGGACTGCGAGCCGTCCACACTGCCCCGGGTGGCCTAGCACCTCGTGAGCCAGGCACCGCTTGGCGAGGTGGGGGGAGGGCGGGGCTCTGGAAGCACAGAAGCCTGGATACCAGTGGGCAGGGAGGGGCCACGGGGCGGGGGAGGAGCCGCGGGTCAGGGGAGGGGCCACGGAGCAGGGGAGGAGCCGCGGGTCAGGGGCGGGGCCACGGGTCAGGGGCGGGGCCAAGGGGCAGGGTCAGGGGCGGGGCCAAGGGACAGGGTCGCACCGCACGGGCGTCGCCCAGGCCCACCTCGCAGATGTCCCGGAGATGCTTGATGTACACGCGCTCGGTGTCCATGATCTCCTGGACCACGTTGGCCCGCATCTGCTGCTTGCTCTCGGGATGCTTGTGGCGGGCCCTACCGGTATCCTCCTCCTGCTCCTCGCCGGGGCCGCCGATGGAGCCCTCCGACAGCTCCTCCTGGTTGACGCGCAGCTGCAGCCACAGGCGGGGAACAGTCAGTGGGGGCGGCACCGGGCCTGGCTGGGTCCCCTGGCTTCCACTCCCCAGGTCGGTCAGGAGGGCGGCAGCGATCCTGAGCCCGTAGGTGCCCAGCCGAGCATTGCAAACGCAGCAGAGACGCCAGCTGCCCAGCTGACCCCCATGGATACTGTTCCACCACCCACCCTGAGCACAGAGAGGTCTGGTTCAATGGGTGATAAGGAAAGAGTGACCCTGGCACTGCCCCTGCCCCATCCCGCCGCTGGAAACAGGACACTCACCCGAACGAAGCTGGCCGGGAACCAGGCCTCCCTGTCTGCGCTGCGGCCCCACCACCAGTCCTTGTGCGAAGCCTCCAGGACCTGGATGACGTCCCCTGCCTTGAAGCCCAGCTCCTGTTCGTCCATGGTCACGTGGTCCCACAGGGCCTCCGCGCAGACCACGCTGCCATCGCCGATCAGCTGGAATGGAAAGGTGGGCGCTCAGCACCGAGCCGGGGGACCCTGAACCCCCTGGCCCCCAAGCGCCCACATGGATGATGCTCAAGCACCTGATATCACAGGACACAACGGGGGAAATAACCAGGAGGGCACCCTCACGTGCTCTTAAAGGAACCCCTGAGCCCACTCAATCCATAAGTCAGTCACCCAACAAGTGAGACTGTCTGAACCCTCCAGGGGTTTCTGAGCCTCCAAACAGGCTCCAAACGAGCTCCCAAGGCTAGAGGGGCTGCTGCAAAGACTTTTGTAAAAAAGGGTTAACGACGCAGAGGAGCAGAAAGAAGCCAGGAGAAAGGTGTGCTTCACTTCAGCTCTGCCACCTGCCACTAGGTCGCTCAGCCTCTTAGTCTCTGAGTGTTTGCCAAAACATGGGCAGTGACTAACGCTCGCTGCCCACCAGGGCTGTGAGACCTTTATAAAGGTAGACAGGGCACTGCCTGGACTGAGAAGCCCTCTCCAGGCGTCATGACGGCCTGCTGACTGGGAGGGACAGCTTCGGTTGTCTGAAACACTTAATCACATAAATTGCCCTTGAAAATGCCTAACTGGAGTTCTCGGTGTTCGAATACGTTCACTAAGAAATAACCAGAGAGACGAGCAGGAGTGGATTCTGGGCCCAGACACACCGGCCCCCGCCGTGTGGAATGGACCCCAGTACCTCGTTGATGGCCAGCTGCTCCCCGCCCGGCTGCAGGTATCGGGGATTGGCCCGACACAGGTCCTCGTAGCTGAAGTCCTCCTCGCTGCCGTTGTCGTCTACTAGGGCAGATGGCTCCGCAGCTCCATCGGAAGAAACTGAGAGAGAGCGTGACAGTGCGGTTTAAAGGACGCAGCTCGTGGCAAAAATATAAGGACAAAACCTGAGAGCTCCAAGAATGCGCCCTCATGGGAAAGTTGTCATTTTTTGTCCTACCCAGAGTAAGAAACCATCAGAAAATATCTACTGAGCTCTTATGATCCAAAGATAGCAGCTGATGCTAGGAGGAGCCAGCGCTTCGTGTCCCAGTCGGTGGGAAGGGGGACACTTCAGGGACCACTGCGGACAGTGACATGCAGGGTCATTCCCTGAGTCAGGATACTGAGCAAACATGTGATGTACTTGGAAATTTGTGCTCCAAAGTGGATGTAACAGCTGCAGTGTTTCTAAATAAGCTTGAGGAGGAAAACAAAGTTGAAAATTTATATTTACATATATTTTTAAGTGCCTGTTTCCATGTTTCCCTGCAAGGCACACTGTGTGCTGTCGAATCGGGAGGTGTTGAGAGTATCCTAAGTGAAGCCAAGCAGCTGGGCTTCCTGGTCATCCACACAGCAAAGGCCGGAGCTCACATGTCACAAATGAGTTACTCAGCACCTTCTGAGGATGGGGGCAGCATTCAGGATGGACCACCTGGCCACTCCTATCTCCTTTCAGGATGGTGGGCTCCTCACCAAGGCTCATCTGTCACCGAACGTCCCTGTGAGAAGGACAGGGTCTCCTGGGAGAGGGGCCTGGCTCCTGACTGTGGACACATGTAGCTGCACTGGACACCAGGACCTCAAACTGGTGAGCAAGGAGGGGTCTGGGCAGGGGAGTGATGGGTCCCTGGCACTGCAGATACAGAAGAGGTGTTAGGAGTCTAGGAGGCACCACGGTTCTCCATCAGACAGATGACTGGCGGACGGGGACGGGGTGTGAAATTCAAGGACACGCAGGTCCAGGTAACGAGGGGGCAACAAAGAGGATAATGTCTACCCAGTTCAGAAAATCCCAGGTTACTGGGAGAATTAATGGGAAAGGGAGTCAGGGCAGGAGCTGCGGTGGGGGCAGGAGGAGGCAGGTTGGCCAGATGGTGATGGTGGAGGGAGAGCCCTGATGATTCTTTCAAGGACCTATCAGCTGGAATTTCTAGTCACTTCACCCTTGGGGTGAAGAAGAAGCTGTTTTTAAAAATGATATTTTTGAAAATTATTTTTAACTTTTTAAAAGTGAGATATTTCCTATTCCTTACTTTGTACCAAGTCTTTGTGACCTAACTGCATCTTACGTCCCCAGCCCATCCCTCTGGACAGGCCACACTGCAAGTGCCCCGCAGACACCTGTCCACCCAGGGCCGGGCCCCCCGCTCTGCACACCAGGCCCCAGCTCTCCTCCGCCCTTCCCTCCAGCCCAGCTGCTCGCTCAGGGCACACCTCCCACGGTGCCTGCTGTGTGTGTGCATGTGTGTGTGCCACGCGGTCACCCCTGCCCTGTCCTGTGTCACAGTGCTCTGCAGTCTTTTCAGGGGTGTGTCTGGGGGTTGGGGAGAGGACCTGGAGGAGGCAAACACACCTGCTCTAGGCATACGAGTCTCTTATCAGACACCAGGGAGGCAATAGCGAGCCTGCAGCCCATATCTAAGGAAGCCCTTGGGGAGCTGCCCGACCACAGTGCGGTATTCACAGCTGACTAGGGAGGGGGACCACGCCACCCGTCTGTCGGAGTGCCTTGTCCTTCTCCCCTCGTGCTCTTAACTGCCTTCAGGATCTTAAAGCCCCTTCTAAGTCGATGGCCCTCTGTGCTCCTGTACTATGGTTCACACGTATTTCAGGGAGTGGGGTTTCTCCAGTGTCTGGATGGGAGGGGTGGGGGCAGATTCTGATGCTCTGTCTGCACAGAGCAGGGTTCCTGTCACCCCACACTCCTGCCTTTGTGAGGGTTTCCCTTCTGAGGTCAGAACTTCCTGAGGGAACAGGTGGGGTCTATTCTTGTGCCCCAGTACCCAGTGTAACCTCTGGCATGCAGAAGCACTCAATAAATGAACGGCAGACTGCTGGTGAGGGAACTCAGGCGCCCAGGAGTTTAACTCCTCCTCTGGGGGCACAAAGGTCGGTGGAGGCGGGGTACACACCCAGGTCTCCCTGCCTACCACCCCCACCACCCTCTCCAGCCACACCCTATGCGGCTCCTAGGCCGACTTCTGGAAACACGGTTCCCTTGTATGTACAAGAACCCCAGAGTAGCGACCATCTGCCTCAGTGCAGATTCCTCTGCAGGGAACCTCCATTTCCTTCCATTTAAATGCCTGCCTCCCCCGCAGAGCCCACCCCACTGGGCAGATCTCCCCGAGCCCGCCTGCTCACCGGTGTCACCTTCTCACCGAGGCCTGTGTGTCACCTGTGGATGCAGGTTCCCACGGGGCCTTTCCTGGAGGTTATTATGTGTTACTCTTTCTTGTCTGGTTTTCAGCGGTGACTTATTTAGGGCTGTTTTGCATTATGTGGACCTACTACTGACTCTCAAAATGCACTTCCGCAAAATTAGGACAGATGAGTACATTCTAATAATGAAAGAGGAGCCTTAATTAATTAGCTTCCTTCTTTCCTTCCTTTAGTGTTAAAAAACACAAAGAATGGGTCATCCTGGCCATTTGTAAGTGTACACTTCAGCAGTGTTGACTACATTCACATGGTTGTGCGACCAACCCCAGAACTTTCTCATCTTGCGAAACTGACACTCTGCCCCACTGAAGACTGATGCCCCCATTTCCTGGCAGTGAGCCTTCTGCCTTGTTTCTGAGCTCTGAACACTTTGCACTCTTCACTGAGTGGAGTCCCACAGTGATTCTGTAGCGGATTTATTCCCTTCAGCACAACGTCTTCAAGGCTCACCCATGGAGTCACCTGTATCCGATTTCCTTCCACTGCACCTGATGCCGAGCTTTCTTCATCCATCCAAACGTCCAGGTGCGTTTGGGGCGCTTCCGCCTCTTGAACACAGCTGTGCGACACCTCCTCCAGCTCCTGCTCTGGATTCTCCTGGATGTGTGTCCGGAGGTGGGATAACCGGGTCGTGTGGAAATTCTACTTAGCTTTCTGCAGTCCCTGCACGCTGTTCCCCATGGTGGCCGTGCTGCTCTATGTCCCACTAGGAGCACTTGGGCTTCCAAGTCTCCAGGTCCTCACCAGCGGCATCATTTCTTTTGTTGAATAAGTTACTTTTGTTCAGTTGCTCAGTCATGTCCAACCCTCTGCGACCCCATGGACTGCAGCATGCCAGGTTTCCCTGTCTTCACCATCTCCCTGAGTGTGCTCAAACTTGTTTCCACTGAGTCGATGATGCCATCTTAACCATCTCATCCTCTGTCATCCCCTTCTCCTCCTGTCTTCAGTTTTTCCCTGCATCAGGGTCTTTCCAATGAGTCTGCTCTCTGCATCAGGTGACCAAAGCATTGGCGCTTCAGCTTCAGCATCAGTCCTTCCAATGAAAGTTCAGCGTTGTTGAATAAGTAGGTGTGTGAAAGCTATGTTCAAAAAGGATCTTGTGAACGGTGAGCAAAGACTGTTGCAAACTGAAAACGGAAACCTCGACCCCTAAGACAGAGGAATCTGAAAGGGGACATGCTCGCTCCTCTGTCCACTGCGCCCTCACAGCTGTGGCCACGCCCAGAGGGGATGTCCTTCGGATCTAAAAATCCTACACACTCATGACAGCACACACGCCTGCAGGATAAACTCTGGGACAGTGGAGCAACAGTGTGCAGACATTCTACATGTGCATCATGATGACTACCCATGCTTGTTTAATCGTCATGTCAACGTCCCCAGGAAAGGCAGGCATCCCGGGACTCCAGGGACTGCGCTGGGCAGACCACCTCCCCCTTAACCTGCCCACCCGTCACACAGTCTCATCCTGATTCAAACCCGAATTTTTGCCTCCCCCAGGCTGTGCTTGCTTCCTGCATGCACCGATCTGAGGAAACCCCATCCACCCTTCCAGCCCTGGCCCAGCTCGGCTTCAGGAACATCCAGGAGAGACCACTGTGGCCAAAGTGGACGTGCCTTCATAGTCAGGACTGCTGCAAACACGGTAGAGACCATGTAAGCTTATAAACAAAGGCCAGCGAAGAGCAGTGTCCACTCCCCTTGGGAGGGTGACAACATCTGTCTGGACCTGGATTTCACGTCTGTGAGGAACAAAACCTGGCAACGGGCCCTCCAGGTGAGTTTTCAGGACAGGACATGTCAATACCACCACGGATGGAGAACCTCGGACTGTAACACGCGCCAAGGACAAGGCCCTCCCACAGGCCCCCAAGTCCCCCCTCACAGCACACAGGCCCCCAGGCCCTGTCCCAGGGGGAGTTTTTCTCAGGACACAGGTCTCTCCCATCTGGCCTAATTTTTCAGATTTAAGGGCTTTTGCGCAGAGTGACAGAATTTCAAAAGCACAAGAGCTTGCTGGGGTCCCCGCCAGGCCCTGGCCCGAGCTCCCCCGAGACTGCCTTTCTCTTACCTGTCACGCGGGGTTGGGGAGGGCAGGTGACAGGCGAGAGGAAGGTAACAGCTGACACAGTGGGAGTCATACATAATTGGGCACCTGCCATGCAGGCCACACAGGTGTGGACACTCAGCACCCGACAGGCAGAGCACTCTACGGGGGGGTTCCCACTAAAACACAGGTCACTTCAGGAAAATTCCTGCACTTGGAATAATCCATTAAAAATACACATTTTAGGAAACCTGCTAACCCCTCAGGCTTCCTCAGGTTGGAGATAAACTGCTCTCATTTCCCATCTTTCCCATTTGAAGAGCAAAACAGCAAACCTGGGCGGGTGGGCAGGTAGCCTGTGCTCAGAGCCCAGGGTGGACTTGACAGGGTGCTGCTGCTGCAGGGGGCTGGACCACCGAGCAGGTCCCTGCACCCAGGGCAGCCCCTGAGCCATGAGATGCCAGAGGGTGCAAACACGGACACAGCGGGCCTGGATGTCAGAACCACCCTCCCCCTGACCTCGAGGCCACTCCCCCTCAGTGGTCCCCAAACACCCAGGGTCCCTGGCTTCCCATCCTGGGTTGGAGGTTGGGGGTGAGGGTGGAGAGGGTTCAGAAAAACAGACTCTGGCACCGGGCCAGAGAGCCAGGTCCTCCAGGGGGCGGGGGCAGAGGGAGGAGCAGGAGAAGGTGTTTGTCAAGAATCTCTTTCCAGAGCTCTTTCCAGGCGATTCTGACGCCTGGCTGCATTTGAGAACCATGGGCGCCCAAGCTGGACTTCCTCAACCCCAGTGCAGGGACCTGCCCTGGGAGGTGTGCTATGAGACTCGTCTACACAGCGAGACCAGCTGGAGGGCAGTGGGTTCGGATCTGGCTGCTTCAACACCTTGGCTTCAGCCACTCTGTGCCAGCGAGTGTTCCCTGCTCTCAGCAGAAAAGGACCCGGTCCTTCAGTCCACACTGACCACTCCACCTGGAGTGACGCCCCACCCAGAGCCCATGAGCTCCCCCCTCCTCCTTCCGGGCGCCGAGCTCTCACTCCCTACTGAGGGGTGAGGTTGGGACTTCGCACTCCTGCCTGCATTCCCCATTCCCGCGCCACTGGTCAAGCCCCAGGTGGCAGAACAGTCTCTGCCTCTCACGTCCTAGAAGCCTATTAGATTTACTCACTTTAAAATGCTCCCCGTATTTACACTGTCCTTATATTTCAGCAGCTTCACTGTAACACCCTCCTGAGCTGTTCTGAGTCTCTTGTATCCACCCCTCCTGCCCCAGCACTGAACTCGAGGGACCAGGAAGCCTGTGCTGGTCAGTGTCAGCTCACATCTAGTTACAGGAGACAGCCTTCCTATTCGGGGTCAACCTGACACCATCAGGACGGTCCCCTTATGCCTCACCTAGACTTTCAAACCATTCCACACACAAGGTAGTGCTCTGTGAGTCTTCTAAACACGTCGATAACAATACAGTCAAAAAGGGCAGTTGACTTAGACGCGCTGCCCTCCACTGATAACCCTTCATGATGCCCACGGGTCTCCTGGAAATGCCCCTCCCAGGACAGAACTTCACGTCTGGATTAGACTCGGGGCCTTGCTACCCTTGATGCCTGAGCAGTGACAAGGATCATGCCAAGATAGATCTTCATTTATACCAAAGCCGCCAGAACCTCCCCATTTATACGTCCCCCCTCAGAACTGACTCCTCAGAAAAGACTCTGATGAGTTGGGAGTTGGTAATGGACAGGGAAGCCTGGCGTCTAAGCGACTTAACTGAACTGATACCAAACCCCCAGGTGCCCTGTTCCTTTTTTTTTTTTTTTAAAGTGAAAACAGGTTTATTTGGAGAGCTACACATTAATAGGCAGAATGAGGTCCATCTCAGAGGCAAGAGTGGCCCCAGGGTGCTGGGGTGATTAGTTTTTATGGGCTGGGTAATTTCATAGTGGGAGAGTTATTCCAACTATTTTCAGAAGTTGGGCCACAGCCCACTTTTTAGTCTCTTATGGTCAATCTTGAAACTGTCACGGCACCTGTTTATTACAGGTACGTAGTACAATGAGCATATAATGAGGCTCAAGGTCTACTGGAAGTCAGATCTTCTGCCATCTTGGGCCTGGTAGTTTCTAACCAGTTTTCGTTGTATCTTTCATAGCCTGGTCATTCTTTGAATGGTTGTGCCTTGCCTTCTTTCCTGCAGTCTCAATAACACTTATAAAGTTGAATTGTAATTGCCTATTTAGTTATCTGTTTCCTGAACTAAACATCAAGATCAGCAAAGACAGGAACCATGCCTTTCTTGCTCCCCCTCTGCCAATGTCCACTGTACCTCCAGCCTTTTACCCAGTCTCTGGAATAGAGCAGATAATTAGAAAATATGTACTAGTGTGACATAATAAGAAGAAGAGTTTGTTTAGAAAGCTTTGGCTTAAACCATGTGTGAGTACTTTTACTTTTCAATTTAAAGGCAAGTCGTGCCCTGTGCATCCTCCATGCTCTGTATCCCCTGGGGAGGGGCCCTCAGAGTCCTGAGATGGGCAGGCTGGGATTGGGCCTCTGTGCTCTTGGGGGTCTAGAGGCGGGACAGTCTCAGTCCCCGGTGCAGGCCTGGGTTTAGGCCCTGGGTTCTCCCCCTGGGCTGGTCCCTTGGCATGTCACCCCTCAGCAAGCTGCTGCTACTCCTCAGGCTCAGCTCTGATGGTGGCTGCCCTGGCCTCTGCCCATGCCCCACTCCTCCACTGGGCACCCCAGCAGCTCATGCCCACTGCACCCCTCTCAGCTCCTGGCAGTGCCTCGCAGGCGGGCTGCACCACCCTGGGAAGGAACCCGGCTGCTTTCACCACATCCGCAGGTAAACTCCGTGTGGACCAGGCCCCACACTGGAAGCGCCCTGGAGCCACCACTGTCTGTAAACACAGGAGCAAACTGTGGCTGTGAGAGGTGAAGGAACTGCTCCCCAGCTGTGGGGCTGGGACTCAAGTCCTGGTCTGCCTGGCTCCAAAGCAAGCCTGCTGGGCACCTGCCCGGGGCCTCGGGCTTGCTGACCACGGCCACAGGGCAGGACTGCTGACCGCCCACCCTCCCCACCCGCTCCTGCCAGATCTTCCTCTGGGGGGTTGCCAGGCTGCCCCTCAGGGTCCCCTGCCCACTCGGGGCTCTCATCTGAGACAGAATCCCCCCAATATGCAAGCTCTCCACTTGATTCTCCGCTGTCGCGTCTGCAGTCATTTCCATCACGTTTACACACATACACACTTAGCACAGCGGGTACATGAGAGGCAGTGCTGCGAACACAGGAACAGCTATGGCCCCAGCAGAGCCCACGCCTTCCTTCTCTTGGCAGCCAGGCTCAAAGGCGGGCAGGGCTGGAGCCCTGCCCCAAGAGGGCACTTGGGGAGGGAGGGCGCAGACCCCTCGCAGAAGGCCTGGCCAGCTGCGCCTCTCAGAGTGTCGGGCTCAGCACAGGGGCTGAACCCGGCTTCTCTTGGCCTCCACACACACATGTGGGAGGGAGGACCGGGCCCTGCGCCCGCCTGGGGTGGAGGAATGTGGGGGGCGGGCTCCATCGGCCGGCTGCCCTGGGGTAAACACAGGCGCACCCCCAGCCCAGGAGGCCAGCAGGCAGCCAGCTCTCCTCCACGTAGGACCTGGGGCCACCAGCCACTCAGTGACAAGCACAGCCACTCGGCGGGCAGGCCTGAGCCCTGAACACAGGAACCACTGGGCCACTTGTTTTTTTTTATTTTGAATTTGCGTCAGTGAAGCCCTCACCACACCCCTGTCTGTGCTCGGCCAGCACAGGGAGCCAATCGAAACAGGGAAGGCCAGCAAGAAGCACAGAGTACTCAGTGCACTGCGGGGAGGCCCACGCTGCCCTCCGGCTGTCACCTGTAATTCCCATTCATTCCGGGGTGAGTGACTGGAATTCATTTAAGACAAAAACTGAGACAGGACCCTTTTTTTTATTTTTTAAGCATCCCATTGCATGATGTGTAGCAGTCAGCCAGAATGCTTTCCATGAAGCATTTACTCCTTTAAAAGAATACATGGGTTCCAGGTGATAACCTCCCAGTGTGAGAGAACCACCTTTCTAGCTCACCTAGGAACCAGTCTAGTGACAACACTCAAAAAAACACTAAAAAGCAATGATGGAATAAAGCCCCAGTAACCAAGGGGTCGCGGAGAGTCGGACACGACTGAGCGACTGAACTGAACTGAACTGAACTGAACTAAGGCCTGGGTAGTAACACTTTTTGCAAACAGTCGACTATTTTTCCAAAATCAATTCATACCGTTAAACCTCACACACCCCAAATTAGCAAGAACACCGTTATGGACCCCAACAACAATCCCCTGAATAAAGAAGTTTCATGTAACAGAAGCAAAGCCTAGCACAACAAGAACCAGATCCATAACTCATAAAGAACAATCCACGCTTGACTCTTGCTATTTTCTATTTCATACCAGTGGCTGCATAACTCAAACCAGCCTCTGATTTACTGTGTCCACAGCTAAAACTTTTGAAATGAATTTGAGCAAACTCTGGGAGATCGTGAAGGAAAAGGAAGCTTGGCATGCTGCAGTCCATGGGGCCACAAAAAGTCAAACATCACCGAGTGACTGAAGAACAACAACAGCTACAACTGCCCTCAGGACCTCAGGTCCGAACAAAAGACTCGCACACACACACACACACACACACACACACACACACACGCAACCTGACAAGAGGCAGCAGACAGAGCCCTGCAACCTGCAAGAGCAGAGAAAGGACTCAGCAACACGGCCAGTCTGCACACATACCTGGGTGAAGGCTCTCCAGACTCCAGAATCTTGCCATTTCCCCCCTCGCCACCATCCTCGTGTTTGGGAAACAGCCGCGTTCAAAGCGGGGCTGTGGGGTGACGGAGCATCGCAGAGGATCACACAGGCTCTGGCTGCGGAAACGCAGAAAGCGCTTATTCACTGCTGACGCCTCTGCCCGCCTGGCCAGAGCCTCACAGCTCACAGCGCCCGCGGGCGGCTGAGCTTGCAGCCCAGACAGGACGGCGGGGAGGGAAGTCTAAACGCAGGCCAGACGGCTGGCCAGAAACCTATCAGGGGCCCCCGGAGCCTCCAATGCCAGGGACAGCAAGGCAAGGCGCCTGCTGCTTTTCAGAAGCCTCACCCCCAGAGAGTTTCCAAGATGAGAGCTGTCACCCACAGGACAGATAGACAGCAAGTCCTACTGCGGAGCACGGGGAACTACATTCAACATCCTGTGGCAGACCACAGTGGAAGAGTATGAAAAAGAAAGCATATATAGCAATACGCATAACTGAGTCACTGTCCTGTACAGCAGAAATTAACACAACACTATAAATCAACAACACTCCAAATAAAAAAGAAATAAAAGGGCTCAGAAAAAAAAAAAAGGACCTATTTCAAGGGGGAAGAAGCACAGAGGTCACTAGGTTCAAACTGTATCTGGGATTCCATGCTCTGGTGTGCCAAAACCTCCAACTTTGACATCACATTTATATTAACTGCAAATCTGTGAACACTTTAAGAGAGATTTTGTTTAACAAATGTGTATGTGTGAATATGTGTGCCTTCTATATAAAAAGCACATGTATGTCTTTTACTGTATAAACGTCTGTTCTCTATAGTGCAGAAAACTGTTCCTTCTTTGAAGAGGCTTCTCTAGATGACGTGGGTCACTTATTTCCTCTCTCATTTTTGCTTTTTCCCCAGTTGTCTACAGTGAGCAAGTCCTATTGTGAAACGACACCTACAAACAAACAGCTTCCTTCCATCTCCTCAGGACAGGAAGACCATACGTTTTACCTTCACGAGCAAGGAGACGACACACGCAGAGTAGTGATCATGTGGTCGTTCCCCAATAAATGGCTGAAAACTGAGCCCATGTGTGCAGGCTCTGGGGTGATGGACCCCCCATCTCACTCCACCAGCTCAGACCTTCAGGGGTTCATGTTTGGTCTATACAGTGGGGACAGCCAGCCTCCCACAACGCTCCCAGGTTCTTGAGAACATGTGGGGATTAATAAACAGGACTGCAGCTGCTCTCAGAACCCGAGTCCATAATCACTGGCTGATTCCCAGACTTCACAGCACGAGGGGTCAATGGGCAGAGCTGCAATGTCAGCTAAGACACCCACCCCAAGCACATGCTTCCCCGGAGGCTTTTCTTATCCTTAATTATCTATGGCTGTTTCTATTGACTCAGGGCATCCCACTCTTAAATCCAGCTAAGGTTTCAATAAACTACAAAGAGGCAAAACTTGCACACATATGAACACACACAAACACGCACACACACTACACTCACAAAACTCGACTGGTTTCAAATCTATCCCATGCAAATATATGTATATTTTAATATTTTTTTATTTGTCTGTGCCAGGTCTGGTCTATATGTGGGATCTGGTTCCTTGACCAGGGATTGACCCCTAGCCCCCTGTTTTGGAAGCTTGGAGTCTTAGCCACTGGACAACTAGGGAAGTCCCCCCTTGCGAATATTTTTTAAAAATGAATTAAAAGAGTCAAATTTTTAAAAACAATTAAAAGACAAATCATTCACTAGGAGCATATGTGTCCTTAATTAAGGCAGTGCTTCATTGCAGGAGGGACTCAAAAGACTCCTCAAGGTTGCTTCTCCAAGCAGCTCACTGTCTATGCGGTAAGGTTGCTTCCCATAGGCTCCAAGTCCAGATTACGACACCCGTGTCACCTTGTTTAACACAGAATGTCCCATAAGGCCACAAACCCCTCTTTTCAGAGTAACATGAACGACCACCCCAAAGGCTGTGGTCCAGGGACCAGCAGCACAGGGTGACCGGGGAGCTGGTGGGACGTGAACCCTTGGGGCCCCATCCCGGCCCGTGGAATCAGAGCCTGACTCAGGTCTGAGAAGTGTTAATTCAGAAATGAGTGAAGCCCGTGGAATGCAAGGGTGGACCTGGTTTTAAGGAAGAAGTGAAACGCTGAAGGCTGAAACACAAAGCAGTGAAATGCGGGAACTCATTCTGATGAGCACACTTTCTAAGGGAGACTGAAATCCAGCAGGAGGCAAAGGAAATCCAGAGTGCTTTTATTTTCTTAAAAAAAAAATAATAATAATTTTTGTTGTTGTTGTTGTTAAACTTGCAAGTTTTCAAAAAAAAAAAAACAAAAAACCTCTCTTGGCTGCATTTCCTTGGCACTATCTTAACTTGGGTCCACAGCTCACTTTCACTCTCCCTGGGCAGCTTCTTTCCCAAGGACTTTTTCTAAATCCAGAGATGGGGTCAGGGAGATTAAGGTCCTTGGATCTTAGGATTTTAAACCAAAGGCATTTGCTGAGTAAACTTACTTTACTAAGCACACACTCAAAACAAACATAAAGATAAAAAGAAGGAAAAAAGTAAATAAACAAAAACTTAATTTAAATGAGGCATTTCCTCAAAGGAAGATGAACCAACAACACTTGGAAGATATTTTTGGAAGAACCTACAGAGGCAGTTTGACTTTAGGATTAAAAAAATTCTTTAGTGATTAGAGCCTATATTAACCAGATCAATAAGAATATTGCAACAAAGACCTTAAGCACAGCTGAAGGAAGTCTTGATCTCCTCCACGCTCTACCCCCAACCCCCACCTCTGGGAATAGTTTATTTTCCTTGGGTAAGACGCTGCTACAGGGTTGGGACTAGGATATCACCAACCTTGACAACTGGTAGAAAGAATTAAGAAAAGGATTGAGTCCCACTGGAGAGCAGAAAAACCCCAACTGTACATTAATATCAAATATTTGGAAGTCAGAGGATAAAATAAAAGTTGGAATCACACAGGATGTTATGATCATGTTTACTCTACAGATATAGAAGGAACTAAGGCTATTTTTGGCAGAGTGGCCCTAAGACCCACACACAGTTACACCCATACGTCTGGAAAAGGAGAGGGTAAGTTAGTGCTGGTGCCTCTGACTAAACCAGCACTCAACCTTTTACCCTCCAGGACCGGCTCTTGAGACGACCACCAGGTGGTCGTTAAGGCTGCACTTAGCTCCGACTTACTGGCATCTCCTCAAGTACAAAATGGTTCAGGTCTTCTTACATGGCCTCCTTAGGACTTGGGGCGGAAAGGTCACCAGCATTGGCCATCTGCTCAGCAACCAACATTCCCAGCTGCTGCTTCACCAAAGCTGCAGCTCCCTGCATGGCGCAGATTCCCTTAACCTGGGAATATTCTAGAACCTCCCCCGCCCGAGGATTGGGTATCACCTCACCACCAAGACCTGCAGGCCAGGCACAGGGTGGTAGGAGGCCAAGAAGAGGCATACTGTGCCCCGAACGGCACTACCGCCAGCTTCAGAGTGAGCTGGAGGCTGGGACACGTCAGAACCGAGGTGGCTTCTGCCCCAGCCCAGAACCCCGGTGAGCACCCAGAGTCACGAGGAACACAGCAAGGGCTCTGAGTCCACCCAGTTGCTGCCCTTGCTGCTGATGCCCTAAAGCTGGGATGGGGGTGATTTCTGAACAGGAAATGATCAGCTTCACCTACCATGAGTTACTCAGACTCACAGGCTTCCTTGTGGCTCAGCAGTAAAGAACCTTCCTGTCAGTGCAGGAGACCCAGGAGAACTAGGTTCAATCCTGGGTCAGGAGAATCTCCTGAAGGAGGGCATGGCAACCCACTCCAGTATTCTTGCCTGGAGAATCCCATGGACAGAGGAGCCTAGCAGGCTACAGTCCATGGGATCGCAAAGAGTTGAACACGACTGAGCGACTAAACAACTCAGACCTACTGTACCCTTGTCTATTAGCATAAATAATGGAGTGTCCAGAGGGGTCCCTGTATTCTGAATGGATTACAGACAGACATTAGCACTAATCTTACAGGCCACAGTTACACCAGTTTTGAGAGAAGCAGAAGAACACAGAACAGAGACACTCAACACAACACAACACATAACGTTTCCTAGCCCACACAGTCATACAACCAACCATAGACCCCGTTTTCGTCAGCTGCCTGCTGGCAGAGGGCAAGGCAGGCCCCACGCAGGTCTTCCTGAAACATTGCACAGCAGGCCGACTCCTGACCACAGAGGGCAGGCCCCTCACTCCAACACACAGGAAATAGAGCGCAGGTGACAACAAGGAGCAGTGAGAACCGAAGGCAGAGTGTAAGATGTAGGTCTTCAAAGCTGCTGCTTTTCCACTGGAGGGGCCGAATGCCTGCCGCCCTAACTGATAGGAGATGCACTCTCAATGCCTTAGTGAACACCAAAGACACCCCAAAGACACTGGTCCTCCTGGGCTCCGACTACAACTTTTAGGCTAATTCAGAAACAGATCCAAAATTCTCCTTTAAAAGAAAAGGTAGGTACTGTCTCAACGTGACAACCAAGGCCTGTCCCATCTTCTGTAAATAACCACGTGGGGTTTTCATCCTTCAAGGCCTGGGACACATTTCAAACATAACAAGAACAAAACAGAAAATGGATGAACTTCACTTTTGTCTTTAATAAAAGACAATTATTAGGCGTGGCCTTAAAAACTGACACACAGGTGAACTTCTGTGCACATAAACAAAATAACTTTGTGTTCTATGCTGGAAAAGCATAGCACCTGGGAGATAGGGAGTGGAATGGGAGCAACGTGGGCTTCGGGGTCTGTCTGATCTGCTCTGATCGCAGGCCTCACTGTCTTGTGACTTAAGTCCCACTTAACTGAGCGAGAAAAAGCACGGCCTTCAGATTTTTAAACCTCAGATTCCTCATCCACAAGACAGGATCAGGCATGCAGGCCAGGTGCTTGGCCTGGTGGTGGTGGTTTGCTCCACGTTTATCTCTTTTGCGCTCCTCCTCTTGACTTTTAATATTCTTTCGTTTCCTTCTCTTTAAAAAAAATTTTTTTACAGACGTACAGTTGACTTACAACGTTGTGTTAGCCTCAGGCATATGGCAAAGTGATTAGTTATACACATACAGATAAATATATTCTTTTTCATATTCTTTTCCATAACCATTTATTATAGGGTATTGAATATAGTTCCCTATTCTTTTCTTTTTAAAATCCAGTTTCTGAGACTTGGCATTAGACGTATGGTATTTTGAAAACTTTTTAAACTCTGTACTTTAGAATGATTGGAACAAATACATGTGTTAGAACTGAGAATGTTTTAAAGGTTAGAAAGATGAGAATTTCAAGAGTTTGACGGAGAAACGTTAAAAAAAAAACACTTCATGTTTTTCTGAGACAGGAAGAACACTATCTTTCTTTTTTTAAAAAAGAAAACTTGATTCTGGGCAACGATAAGGCTGAGACAGCAGCCAAGGCTGCCGGAGCTGACACCTGTCTCAGAATTGCAGGCCTGTGGTCTAAGGGCCTGACATCTACATCTGCAGGATCAGCTCCTACAGGTGGCACCCTGTCCTGGTTCTGAATCCAGACGTCCACATGTTCTCACAGTCCAGTCAGCAGCAAGAGACTTCAGCCAGGACAGTGTCAGTGTCTTCAGACAAAAAGAACAGAATCATCTTGATTCACAAATAAAAACACCCAGTGCCCGTGACCCTGGGCAGGAGAGCCTGAAACGGGATGGGGACAGCAGAGAGCCAGACCTGGCCCCGAACACACCTGACCATCAGGGCTCCACCATTCCCACCCTTCAGCCAGTCGCCCAGAGCTCTGCTATAATCACCCACTCCGACCGTGCTGAGCAAGGACCAGACGACTTTGTATTTTCTCTCTGATTCTTCACTGAGAGAAAACTTTAGGAAAGCAGACGCAGACAGAGTTTATCGAGATCAGACAAGGTTTTCTGGTGCAGCTAAAGTAATCTCAAGGCATCACACACCCCTCAGCACCTGCTATTGCTTTTCTTTTCTTCTTTCCTTTTAACAAAAAGTTTAGGCATTTCTAGGACATACTGTGGGAAATCTCTGATGAGGCCTGAAATTTGGGGTCAAGAGAGTCAAAACATTTGGTCGAGTTACCTTGTTTCCCCCCTAATAACCTGTGTGTCTGCCTTTTAGATGGATTTAACTGACATTTGGATAATAATTAAACAGAACACTGTCACACATGGACTCTTGGGTAACTCCTAGGGCTGTCTGTACTCATTAGATTAAATGACCTGTCAACAGCTAAACTGCTGGTTACTGAGGTTGAGTTAGTAACTCAGAACTCTGGCTGCAAATACAACCCATCACTACCTTGTCACCAGAATAATGACTGCTTCTCTTTACTACACACTTACAGCGTACCAGATTGTTCTCACACATCTGTGAGCAATAGTAATATTTCCTACCGATAGACAAGAACATTAAGACTGGGGTGTGAAATGACTTGCCAAGGTCAACGAGGGACTGGGACTCAACTCTGTTTTGTTGACCCAAATGCCGGTTCACAAGAAAATCAACTTTCATAACAATCACTAGAATAGAACAATGCCAGAACAGTAGATTATAAGAAGGATCATCAACAACAAAAATACTAACGCAAAAGGAATAAAACCTATTTTTTTGTTCTGATCATGTAAAAAATTAATCTAAAGAGTCTTAACAAATTTATTAACTTCACATAAGACTTTTCAAAAAATATGACTCAGTAATTTCTTGTTGCTGTTGTTTAGTTGCTGAGTCCTGTCCAACTTTTTGCAATCCCATGGACTGTCACCCACCAGACTCCTCTGTCCATGGGATTTCCCAGGCAACAAATAGTGGAGTGGGTTGCCATTTTCTTCTCCAGGGGATCTTTGAGACCCAGGGATCAAACCCACGTCTCCTGCATTGCAGGTGGATTCTTTACTGCTGAGTCAGTGATTTCTTAAAATTTATTTGATTAAAAAAAATCAGAGCCTCCCTTGTGGTTTAGACAGTAAAGAATCTGCCTGCGATGCAAGAGGACCCCAGTTCGATCCCTAGGTTGGGAAGAACCCCTGGAAAAGGGATGGCTACCCATTCCAGTATTTTTGTCTGGAGAATCCCACAGAGAGAGGAACCTGTCAGGCTATAGGCCATGGGATCACACAGAGTTGGACACGACTGAGCGACTAATGATTAAATTGCCCCCACATTCTTAATGTTGGGGCATTACATCAGAACTCTAAACCAAGGAATGGAACTTTCTGGTGTATACTTAACATGACTATTTCAAAAATTTTTAATAAACATTGATATGGTCCTATTAATGAACTTTCCCATTATGGTAACATAAAGCCAAGATAATTTTTAATATGGTAGCGAAACAAACAGTTTTTCACTAGTCCTAACACTTCAGTTCAGTTCGGTTCAGTCGCTCAGTCGTGTCCAACTCTTTGCGACCCCATGAATCACAGCACGCCAGGCCTCCCTATCCATCACCTAACACTTAGAGGACATTTTCAATTATCAAATCAGAAAACCAACACGGATAAACCAAACAGACAGAACCCCTCCTCACTCATACGCAAGGTGTAGACTTTTCCCCACAACCTTGCAGACACCCTCTGTGCATCCTGGCTCTGCCTTCCCACTGAACCAAAACTGTTTTTCTCAAAACCTCCAAGTCTGTGGGCTTCCCTGGAGGCTCAGTGGTAAAGAACCCATCTGCCAATGCAGGAGACATGAGTTCGATCCCTGATCCTGGAAGATCCCACACGCCACGGAGCAACTAAGCCTGAGCACCACAACTATTGAGCCTGTGCTCTAGAGCCTGGGAGCTGCAACAAGAAAAGCCACAGCAAGGAGAAGCCCATGCACCGTAAGTAGAGAAAAGCCTGCACAGTAACAAAGACCCAGAACAACCAAAAAAAAAAAACAACCCAGCAAGTTCTTAATTGGCGCTGGATCCATGGAAATGTCTCAGAGCACTCGCTTGACCCTTGCCACGGGTGACACGGTAAGCACTGCCTTCCTGGGGCTCAGCATCCTTGGACAACTGGACACCACTCACCCGTCTGGCCATTCCATTTCTATCTTCACTGTGGATTTATTTTCCTTCATGGGCCCCCCAGTGCCGTCCTCTCTTCTCACTCCAAACACACCCTGCTGGGACCTCTCTATCAGTGGCCTGGAGAACAGCCAGCCACGTGTGGACCACTCCTCCCCGAACTCCCCTCGAGCCCAGGCCCCCATCCTCCTCAGACCGCACCGTGCAGGCCGGGTGACGAGATCTCCACCCAGCTGTCCCACCAGTGCCTCCAGGTCCAAGGCCTGGAACAGACCCAAGCCCCGCACTTGTGTGCTTTTTTCCCACGCTCCCCTTCACCCGGGTGCAGGGAGGGTCTGCCCCACAAACATCCAGACAATGGCTGGACTTTCAGGTCTTTGCTTTTCCTAGAAAACCATCAAGTTCCTGGTTAAGGGCTCTGTCCCCAAGCAGGTCCACAATTTAGCTAGTAAGTCACCGAATGCAAAGCGAACCACTTAAAACCCTTCTGTGGCTCCTGGCTCTTCCAGGATAGACCGGCCCTGAGGAAGGCCCTGAGCAGGCCATTTCCTTCCTCCCACCATGGTCTGATCCCTGGTACAGACCCGCAGCTCTCCCCGCTACAGACACCAAGTGTGGTCAAGCTGCCTGAAAGACCCACGTCAGACAGTACACCCGCATCACGCCCGGAACCCTTCAACTTCTACATACAAAGGTGCGGCTGCCTCATCGGTGTCATTCCCGAGGACCAGAGGACTCCCCCACATGTGATCATGGGACGGGGATTCTGCATGTGAGACCACGACGTATCAACTGTGATGGCCAGTTCTGGATGCTTTTAAATGATAACCAGAAGCATTCTGAGCTCAGAGTTCCTGGTTTTTCCACATTTTACGCTCTCAATTCTTATCTGAATGAAATAATTTTTTAACAATTCATCTTTATCAAGAGTTCAGTTTTCTTAGAGTCTCTTCTGAGTCTCAATTTAAATTTCATTTGCTTATGGAGCTGGACAGGCTCCATGACCACAGTAATGACCACAGCTGCCAGAGCCAGGCTGCAACCATGCCCCTGACTCTGGGTAAGGACACGACCCACCCATGAGAGCAGTGGTGGGTGCTGTGTCATTCCCCCCACCTCCCAGCCATCCCAAGTGAGCCCTGGGCAGGAGCGGCCACCACCTGCACCAGGGACACTTCCCTTTGATTGGGTTAAGAAAGCTTCTGAGGGGCAACCTGACCCTGGCTTCTCAAGCAGGCTCTCCTCCTCCCGCCCCCACCCTCTGTACAGGCTGCTTCACAGCCTAGAACAAACACACCTTCTCCAACAACAGACTCCACCTGAGTCCCACTCAGCCTTCAATCTCAGCTTTGCTTTGGCTTTCCCAGGAAAGCCTGGGACTCCCTGGATGGGATCTGCTGCCCTGTGCTTACACTCACCTGCTTGGGCACTGCCATGGCTTTCCGGGCCCGGACACCCGCCGGGGGGTTCTGTGAGCTCAGCCTCTGGCTTTCTGGGACCCGCCAGCCTGCACTCCAGGGCCCCTTGTATCACAGGGCACCAGTGTACACACAAGTAATACACGGCAACATGCAGCTGTGCTCTATGCAGCCATACAAATGAGGGGTCTCCTAATCCAAGGGCGAAGTGAAAACTCAGCTCGAAAAGGTTTCAGGCACCCTGTTCACATCCTGAAAAGCCACTCTTTATCTCCTATTGGCATGTCCCATGTCATTTCTGGATAATATTAAGCTCATCGACTTCATAAGGGGGATAGGTAAGCTGGCTTCTAAAACCGACACTAGTTCCTAAGTGGGGAAAAGAAAACGAGCACCTCCATAAGAAGATCTCCGAGTCTGAGACATCAGTGCACCCCGGCCCAAAATCAGCTGGGAGAACGAGAACGGGAAGATGCGGAGGGAACAATGGCCCCAAGGGGTCACCCCAGCCGCTCCTTGGAAGTGCTGGGCTTCAGGGGCGGGGGCCTCTGGACACACGCCTCTCCCAGTGGACACAGCAGCCTTGAAACTGTGGGGAACGTTCACCCGAGGAAAGCCTGGCGGGGAGGGGGCGACGGTTGGGGGTGCGCACGCAGCCTCTCCCTCCCCGCAGGCCGCGCAGCACCCCCGCGTGCAGGGCCTCAGCAACACCAGCACCCCCGCGCGGGGCCACAGGGCAACACCAGCACCCCCGCGCGGGGCCACAGGGCAACACCAGCACCCCCCGCGAGGGACCGCAGCAACACCAGCACCCCCCACGAGGGACTGCAGGGCAACACCAGCATCCCCCGCGCGGGGCCACAGGGCAACACCAGCAGCCCCCACGAGGGACCGCAGCAACACCAGCACCCCCGCGCGGGGCCACAGAGCAACACTGGTATCCCCCGCGAGGGACCGCAGGGCGACACCAGCATCCCGCGTGCGGGGCGCAGGCCCTCCAGCAACGCGCACCAGGACAGGGGGCGCACAGCTGGGGTTTGGGAGGAGCCCCAGTTCTGGTTTCCCCAGAGGTCCCGGGGGTTTGCAGAATGCAGGGCAGGTTGTCAGGGTCGCGAGCCCACCCCGCAGTGCACCCTCGGCTCAGGGTGGGCTGCGTTGGACCTGCCCGGGTGCGCCCTTCTCCACGGACCCCACAGAGCACAAGGGCAACCCTGCGGTGGGGGCGGGACCCCTGGGGGCGGTCCAGGACACACCCCCTCGGAGTTGGACCCGCTCTACCAAGGGCCTCTGTGTTCTCCACAAAAGGAAAAATGCAGCATCTTGGACTTCTCACCACCAAGTACCTTACTTTGTAAATTCTTAATCCCACTCTTATCTCTAGATTTATACTCTTGTTGTAGGCCCTGATCAATTGCCCTGCGATCTGCAGTATTTTTTCTTGCTTTCTTACTGACAGCAGAACTGGGAATTTTTAAAACCTCAGAGTATGTTTTTCAAAATAGCTCCTCCCTCACCAACCCCTGGCTAGCTCTGATGTGCTTCACAGATAGGTGGCCTGTTGTATAATTTGGGTTTTCTTTTGTAGAACACGATGTTTTATATAAATATATATATATATATGCATATCAATCTATATATCAAGCTTTTCAGGACTGGATTCTTTGGTTTTTTCCACATGAAAAATATACATGGGTGGTTATGAGTTTGAGCTTCAGGACTCCCTTGTTAACAGCTTAAATGATGACATCATTCTACTGAAGACAGATTCTGGCCCAGCTCATTGGATAGCTACCCTGATTTAATGTCATCCTCTTTCTTACCTTGTGAAGTGACCATATTACAGTCATAAGAAATTAAGGTATGAAAATCAAATCAAATCAAGCAATAATTTGAGTAAATTTCAAAATATTTTAAAAAGCCATAAAAAGTCCAATCAAGTCAATTCATGCTTCCCTCTACTTATAATAATTAGTTATCATTGTACCTAACCTGGCCATTTTCTCTCCTCTGTTGTTCTCCTTCCTGGGGAGCAGTTCAGACATCACTTGGTTTGCCTCACAGGAGAAAACTCATCTGAACTCGACAGGCAGGGTGGGTAGAAAGAGAAGCATGCGTAGACACGAGAATAACAATTCTGAAGGGCGATCAAACTGGACTTCTTACCAGAACAGGTGGGCCAGTTACTGGAGGAAGGATGGCAGGAACAGAAGTAAGTTTGGGACACTCAGGCTGCCGCAAAATAAGCTGTCTTGGATGTAAGAAAAAAATATCATAAAGGAAAAACACAGATGGCAGTGAAGACAGTTCCCTAAGAAAAGTGAGCATGCCCAGGCACGGCCGCTCAGATCCAAGGAAGACCAAGGGGCATAGACCCCCATCGCCAATAAAGCCACAGGGTTTGGACAGCCGCCTCCCAGCCGTGAACTTGACAAAAGCACCATGTTGACTCACGGTGGAATTCTATTATCCAACGCCACAGCCGAGCAGTGGGTAAACATGACCCAGGACTGCTCCGTGTCACCTGTCCTCTGACACACATGAGCCAGGGAGGAGATGAGACAGTGCTCTAAGCAAAGGGAGAGAGAAAGGAAAGTTCTGGAAGGGAACGCAGGGCAAGTTCACTTTCACCTAAAAGGATTAGGTCTTCACTTCTCAAAAAAAATTAAATTGCTACGTTCAAAACTCCACATTTTGAGAAATTGTTACTTGCGGGGCACATCTTGATTTGAGGATTTTTGAGAGCACCTGACCAGGGAGGAGGAAATATACTGTTCACTATTTTAAAAAGGTTTTATTCTAGGAAATTGCAAACGAACTCAGAAGCCGAAAAATTATATGATGAACACATAAGGATTAATATTTTATCAATCTTTTCCAACTAGGTCCCAGTGACTTTTGGATATTTTAAAGCAAATCTCAAATATATCATTTCACGCAACATATTTAGTATGCACAGAAACGAATAAGGACTGAAAAATAACTACACTATCATTATCATAATAAACAAAATTGACAGTAATTCCTTCTCTGAATACTAAGTCCATGTGAAAATGTCCCTCCTCGTTTCAAAATGACCTTTTTATAGCTGGTTGGGTGGTATCAGAATCCAAACAAGGTCCACACACTACATTTACCAAACACAAATCAGATCAAAACAGATCTGTCCATTTGGGTGGCATCTACCAGGGATTCTGCATGCAACACATAGCTCCTGAGCTAGGTTCATTCCAGCACGTCGATGGGAGGGGAACTGGGCCCCCAGGCTGCCCATTCCTGAGGCAGCTGAGGGGCCAGCTCCTGGCAGATGGATAAGAAGGGGTCTGGGGGACAGGAATGCTGGAGCTGGCCTGTCAGGTTCTCACCATCCCCCGGGCTTCCCAAACCACATGATGGACATGGTAGCTTCTGTTAGTGGGCTGGGGACCAAGGGATCCAGGACTTCCGTGGTGGTGGGAGGTCCACACAGAAGAGCAGATGTCATTTCTGTCCTGGACGGCACGGCCAGCTTGGTCACTGGGATGGTCCATCCCATCGGACCCCTGGCTGTGCTAAACTTATCACAGGGTCCCTAGGGACAAAACTGACTAGTGACTCCATGAAGGTGCTGCTTGATTCATGGGGCAGGAAATCCCCAAGTCAGTGGGCAGAAGGCACACACGAGCCACCACCACAGGGATCCAAGGATCTCGCCCCACACCCAGATCTAACCTGGTTCCGACTCAGAGCCTCCTCCTGAGGCAGAAGCCAGATGACCATGGGGTGGGGGGTCCCATTTCTACAATCCTTCCCTCTGGAATTCCTTGGTGATGGAGCCCCCAAGAAAGGGAGGTCCCCCAGCATCTAATCGATGCTCTGTGGGAAATTTCTGACTGAGAGGAGATGGCCTCATTAGGGGTTACGCATGTGGACCAGAATAAATGACTTGGCCGAGGAGCCCCTGGAGGAGCTTGGGAAGGACACTGTGGTTACCAGACTGCTCTGGGGAGGATGTGACTGGACACATCAGAACACACCCTAGCACAGGAAACCACCCGTCCCATGGAAATCCACTGCAAACGAGG
This sequence comes from Moschus berezovskii, assembly GCF_049115385.1. NCBI lineage: Eukaryota > Metazoa > Chordata > Mammalia > Artiodactyla > Moschidae > Moschus > Moschus berezovskii. Next base: position 52,411,808 of record NC_142472.1, read on the forward strand.
TGTTTAACAACCATGTGACTTTATGTACACCCCGCACATGCCCATCTTTGTTCCTGGTCATCTTGATGCTGACTCAGCGGGTTCAAAAAATAAAATGGCCCTGGTGGCAGAAACGGATGCCAAGCCTGGGCTAAACCATTGATGTCCCCTCAACAAAGTTAATGATACGGTGCCTTGAAGGACCCAGACGGCTACTTGTGGGGAGCTGATTACAGTGGACCCTTTTCACAATAGGTGGTTTGTCCTTCCTGGAAAAGACACTTATTCTAGATTTGGATTTGTCTGTCTTGCCTATCAGAGTGCTGCTGGAATCTCCCCGGAGGGGCTGCTGTTCACCGCAGTGCAGAAACGAAGGGGTCAACACGGGGGGTTCACGATCAGTTAATAATACACTTGCAAAGTGTTTTCTTTCCACCCAGTAACTCTGCTCTGTCAAAGCTGAATCTCCTCCCCTCCCAGGAGGGGCTCCTAGCAGCATCCCAGCCCTGGTGCCACTGGCTCCGAGCCCGGGTGGGGCTGGTGAGCCTCCTCGGGCATGAGGAATGAGCACCCGGGGAGCACACGGTGTCCTCTGTGGTCCCTGCCACCAGCATTTCCCAATTGGACAAATGCGGCAACCTCCAATCAGCCTCCTTCCCCTGGCCTCACTCCCACGGCCTTGCTCTCTGAAGCCCAGTTGGCAACGGCTTCCACTTCACTTGGAACAACCCTGACTCCTTGAAACCTAAGATGCCCTTTCTATGCAGACTCTCTCTAGCCTCCGGGTTGCCCCTGGCCTCCCCCGCCCTGGACTCCTGAGCTCCAGGCACCCGGCCTTCTCCCTGAACCTCGGACACACTGAGCTCCTGCCTGACCTGGGCATTTGATGCTCCTTTGACTGGTACTTGAGCTCCCTCAGATCTTCGCTCCCTGCTCATCTTCCAAGTCTCGGCTCCAAGGCCACCTCCTCAGAGACACGAGGTCGCCCTCCACCACTCCCATCTTCTCCAGAAGGCTCACTGGTGCCCAAGGGAGTCCTGTGTATCCACTCACTGCTTCTGTTTAAATGCGGAATATACACGCTTTGCGATGCTTTACTCTCTGCTCTACTCCAGCACTGACAGCGGTGCCTGGCTCAGAGCTGACGCTCCACGTATTTTTCTTTCCTTTTTTGTAGACTGACAGGTTTTCCACCAAGAGGAGAATAAGGAGACCGTGATGACTGGAAGCAAGCGGGGCCACTGCCAGCTCAGAATCTTGAGGACAGGCTTGGAGCACCTCAGAAGGCAAAGATAAGCACCAGGTGCTGTGAGGAGCAGGGGGTCTGGAGTGCGTGGGGACCAGACGTGCAGAAGGAGAGATGGCACGTGTGCCCCACAGCCAGCCGCAGAGGGGAGGTTCGTCCATTCCTGTACCGGGCATGTGCACGGGTGAAGTCTTCGTGTTCTCTGTTTCCTCTCCTCCCACTTCTTTCCACTGTGAGATGCGTGTGTTGCTTACATTTACTTCTGGGCACAAACAGTGGTGGGCCTGGAGGAGGGAGGCACCTGATCAGAGGTCCTGGACTTGGACTGATGAGCCTCTGGGCTGCTTCCAGGGAAAGACTGAGAGGGTTCTCATGAGACATGGAATTGGGGTGCCATGTCCTGTTAAAAAACGAATGCCTGGGAATTCCCTGGTGGTCCAGTGGTTAGGACTTTGCGCTTTCACTGCTGAGGGCCTGGGTTCAGTCCCTGGTCAGGGAACTAAGATGCTGCAAGCTGCATGTGCCACCTCCTACCCCCAAAGAACACCCTCCACCTGCTTCACCTTTCTTCATGGTGCCCCTGCAGTGTTACAGCTCCTTGTTAACTCATCGTCCCCGCACAAGGACCTGTGAGATGAAAGGGGCTTCGCTGTGCTCCCGGCACATGGCAGGCCCTTGGGAGACACTGAATCAATGAATGATTTCCCTGGAGGAACGACCTTCCTCCACCGCGGCTGGGGAATCCACACACTCACTGCCTCATCCCTGGAGGACCCATCCTACCCCATGCCCCAAGTTGGTGGACCCATCACCTGAGCTGGGGGGCTGAACCCCCTTCCTGGGACTCTGACTCCCTAGTGAGTGACTCAAGGACAGACGGATGGTGTCTTCCTCGGCTCCTTCCACATGGCTCCCTGGCTCCCAAGGACCACCCTGACTGTCAGGTATTTCCTAGATGCATTTCCAGCCACCCCATCAATTTTGGGGACACCTGACACCCTCCCAAGACAGTCTCTTTTTGCTCTAGCTAGGCAGGGTGAGTTTTTGCTACTTCTCAACAAAAGAACACTAAAAACAGAACATAACATGGTTCCAGAAAGCACAGAAATAAGCTGTTCGTGTAAGTACAGGGTTGGAGGAGAAACCATCCACATTCCTACCCACCTAACTACAGTATTTTCACTTTTGCACACTCGTGTTAAACCTTTGGCAGCATATGAGCATGCTGCATAGGGCTGCAATCATGGTTTGTTACGGGTTGAATGTGTACCCCACAAAAGATGCTGAAATTCTAACCCCCAGTACCAGAGAGGATGTGTCCTTATTTGGAAACAAGCTCTTTGTAAATGACCAAGCTGACATGTGGTCATTAGGACGGTCGTTAGGGCACCATGTGAAGATGAAGGCAGAGACCAGGGAGATACAGCCAGACGCCGAGCTCAGGGGACCCGAGGCTGCCAGGAGTCAAGAAACAGCAGAGGGTCCCCACCTCAGGCCTCGGAAGGAAACCACCCTGCTTCCAGCCTCCAGAGTGGAGACAATTCTGTCCTGCTGCTGAAGGGACCCAGTTTGTGTTACTCTGTGACGGCAGCCCTAGTGAATAAAACAATATATGTGTGACTTTATTTCGTTTTTTCCCTCACTTTTCTCACATTACAGTGATCACTTTCCCCGTTGTTACTGACTTTTTTCTGATGATGTTGTAACCTGTTTTGAAGCAGTCACCCATAGACGCCGGGTTCACTATTCCACCGAAAGTGGACACTTGCTTCAACTTCTTTCCATCACAAGTAACGCTGGGAAGGACATTGTGCACTCAGAGCCTTTTCTCTCCTTGTAACAACTTTCCTGAGCTACATCACCAGATGCTGACGACTGGGTGGGACAGAAAGGACTGCTGAGCAGAAGGATGACTGACAATGCATTTGTTACCGGGGTCCCCAGGGCAGTGGGTTTGAGTTCTGGGTGGAACAAGCACTGCCGTGTGGAAAGGAAAGGAAGGAGGTTCTGGGCAGAGTGAGGGTGTGAGCCGGATGGTGGGTAGGAGAGCGGGCGGGAGGGCAGGTGGGCGGGCGGCAGAGCCTGCGAACTCCTTACGGGGCTGGGACTTTATTCCAGTAACCACAGGGAAGTTCGCAGGGAAACAGCAGCAAGAACCAAACAGGAATAGGCGCTCAGAACCAGTGTGGATGGCAGCCTGGCCCGAGGAGAGGCAGGGCCCTGGGATGAGGGTGGGGGCGCGACCCAGGGGCCCCACCTGCTTGGCTGAGAGGATACAAATCAAGAGATGCTCGAAAGCTTCCTCGGCCCCCAGCCGCCTGCCAATTGCTCTTTCTTGTCGCCCTGTCTGATGAGAGTTCAGACTGGGTTCCTCCTGGGGTAGAAACCAGGCCACCCAATGGTGGGAGAGGAGGGTACAATTCCTCAGCCATGTGGTCAGGCCGATCACTCAGCCCCAGGCGGGGACCTCCCAGGACACGCTCCCAGGATAACCATTTCCGGTCACTTCTCCACTCACCCTGGTGCCTCCTCCCACTCCCTGAAATCTAAGTGACCTTCAAGTCTCCAGAAACGACACTCTTTAAATCCCACCCCTTAATGTGGTTCTGGTCACGACCGTCACATAGAGGGCGTGCCCACCAGCTGGCGAGGCCTCCGAGCGCCCCGTCCCTCACTCACACTCACGTGCGAGGCTCGTCCTCAAAGACAAGACGGAAAAAGCCAGCACTGAAGCTCTCCGGTGGCTAGCCGTCCACTGTCTCTATTTAAAGAGTCAGCACAGCTCAGTGGTTAAAAACATGGGCCTGCAATGAAAATTCTACCTGATTGTAGATTCAAGTCCCTGCTCTGCCACTTCCTGGGTGGTTTATCTATTTACACTTGGGGTTTCTGATCTGTAAAGCGAGGATTACAAGAGCATCCGCCCAGCACAGAGTTGACATCAGATGAATTAATCCTCAGAGCACATGGGAGGGCGTCTGCCCCACAAAACTGCCTGTCCGATCCCTGCCCGTGTGCTGGCCAGGCCACTGTCCAACCAGCGGGCTGGCTCAGATATCGGTGTCCATGCTCAGGAACCTAAAGTCACGTCGGCAAGTGTTCACTGGGTAAGCCCCAGGCTGGCATATGCATGGCTCTATTAGATAAAGTCTTCCATACATATACCATCTATTAGATAAACAGTACGGGTGAATCTCAAACTCTCAGGAAGAGCTTTCAGAGGGGTAAGACAAATCCCCAGGAGCCCATTCATGGTCAGATCACCACAGCAGGAACCCAGGACCCAGACGTCTCAAGGTCAAGGTCACTGAGATGACGCAGAGCCCATAGGGCACCTTCTCTGGACAGGGGTGCCAGGCCTACCCCTGCAAGGGCGGCTCTGACACCCAGTGGGCCCTCCCAACCCTGGGCCCAGGGCAGGCCAGACAGGAGCAACACACTGGACTCCTGGATTGAGCAACGACTCCACACCCGCCTCCGGGAGACAGACCTGCCCAGGGAGACTGTGAGACTCACCGTTGGATGCTCTCAGGTGCCGCCGGCGTCCCACGCGGTCCAGCCCAATGGGGGTGCTCTGGGAGAAGGCGCAGGGCCGCAGGCGGGCTGACACCGCCCTGTAGGGTGGCACCTGGTGTGCGGGCACAGGCGGCCGGGCGGCAGGCTGCAGAGGAAAGGAGGGGCGGTGAGGAGAGGCAGGAAGTGGGGATGGGAGTCTCGAAGCTCCAGGTCACGGCTGCACAGGCTCAAGGGCAACCTTCCTCCAAAGCGGAAACCCAGGGCAGACCCCCAGGGTGTCAGGTTTCCAGCCACCGGTCAAGACACACCTGGGGGGACATTCAGGAAAGACCACGGTGGAGGAAGGGACGGCCCCCACCCACACGCATCCAGCAGCACCCCCAGGGAAGTTGAGGCGGTGCCAGTGACTGAGGCCCGTGACAGTTCCTTCCCACACTCCCCACCCACCCCCCCACACACAACACACACACACACACACCCGCAGGCAGGGACCAGCATCTGTGGAACACAGTTCTTGTTCACCTTAACTAACAGGGCAGTGAGCTTTGTCTAAAAGGAGAGTTGGTTTTCCACCAATTTAGAACCATCTATAGCCCCTGGGATCTTCCATATGAGTCAACCCTAAAACGACACCGAAGCCATGTTGGTCCATGCTTTCCATAGGCTTTCTCAGTATTTCTCTACCCAGTTCCCTAAACAAGCTTAGAGGGCAGAAAATTATCTTACTATGCTCCTTTTGGATGCTCTGAAGTGGAAAACTGTCTTAAGTGCTTAGATCACCCCTAGACTGTGTTTCACGTTAGAAGAGATTTGCTTCCATTCAGAATCATTTCCTGTGATACCATGGTGAGGACAGCCACCTTCAGAATTATTTCCTTGCATGTAGAGCATCTCAACACAACAAAAAGTCTGCAGTATTCTTCAACATAATCTGCTTTCACCTTAACTGAATTCACATTAGTTCAATTAAGCAAGAGATTTTGGGGGTATTTGCTATAAATAAGCACTGTGCCGAGGTTACAGGGAGAATGGAAACAGAAAATCCAATACCAATATATTACTGCTCTTTCAAGAGAATGTATGGGTTATTTAGGGCTTCCCTGGTGGCTCAGGTGGTAAAGAATCTGCCTGCAATGCAGGAGACATGGGTTTGATCCCTGAGTTGGGAAGATCTACTGGAGAAGGGAATGGCAACCCACTCTAGTATTCTTGCCTGGAAAATCCCATGGACAGAGGAGCCTGGTGAGCTACAGCCCACGGGGTCACAAAGAGTAGGACACAGCTGAGTGACTAACATTTTCACTTTCTTCCTGAGTTATTTATGATATCAACTAGTAAGTTAAAAAAAAGAAAACTGAAACCCACACTTACTCATGTGAACACTTTACCATGGCTGGGATAAGACCTCACCAAATATAAACTCCTGAATGGGGGCCTTTGTTTAAATGTTTGTATCCTCAAAGGGCTTTCTGGGTAATTGATAAGTATTTGTTGAATTTGGGGGCCTTTATTTAAATGTTGGTATCCTCAAAGGGCTTTCTGGGAAATTGATGAGTATTTGGTGAATTGCTAAAATATACTAAGGAAATAATATTAAGATTTTAATCAACTGTCAAAACTGTTACAAAGCTGCACCTGACATGTAAAGAGTAATAAAATGGCGAAAAAAATTACTTTCTCATCTAGAAAAAAATCAATCTTCTTGTCTTTACATTTTAGGGATAAGCAGCATTTTCTTTCCAGATTTCTTCTTTGAAGAAGCTCACTAAATATGCACGGCTACTTTCCCCAGACGATTCAGAATAAACAGCAAACCAGTTTCACATATTATCTGAGATCCCAGAAAGACAGAAGATTAGTCAGAGCCATCCAAATGTCAGTGGGTTAGTTCTAATTCATGCATGTTTTCAGAGTCAGGAAGAAAGGCTGTGAGCAGATGACGCCATCCCCAAGGCAGAGAGAAGAAAGGAAAACGTGTCTGGGAAGTCTGCAGTGAGAGGACAGAGGCCGGGAGGCTCTGGGGGCAGCACGCCTGGTCTTACTTGGGGTAGGAGGGTTTCCCCCTCTTCCGTCTGGCTGCTCCCATAGAAGCCGACCCCACCAATCACAGAGATGGGGCGTCTTCTTGGGCCCCCCTGGGGACAGCCCCCAGCAGGAGTCTGGTCTGCAGGGTCCGTGGGGGCCACGCTGGGCTGGTGGTCACTGTCCGCAGTGTCCTCTTTCTGGGGGTCCACGGCGATCGAGTCTTCTGGGATAGACAGACTTCGGGCAACCAGCTGGCCATAGTCAGAGAGTGGTCGGGGCCGCGACCTCCTCCCAGACCCCAGTCTCCTTCTGGGGATCCTCTGAGCCTCCGTCCTCTCTTCCTCCGGTGGGGGAGCCTGCCTCCAGGACCCCTCGGTCACAACCTTTTCAAATGCGAACAAGTTAGGTAAGGGTGATATCCAGGAAGGTAAAGAAAACAAGCCCCCTCCCCTCCCCACCAAGTTGACTGTGTGCCAGAAAGACATGACTGAAACATAGATGAGAAGAAGCAAACCTGTCTTTAATTGGTGGCCTAATTAAAACCCTAATTTCAGTAGTGATGTTTGTGACGCGTGATGAACCATCATAAAAGATACTAAGAAAATCAGCGCCCACTTGCTTATTTTTGTTTCTGTTTTCACTAGTCTAGGGAGGTGGATCAAAAAAGGATTTCCTGCAATTTATGTCAAAGAATATTCTGCCCATGTTTTCCTCTAAGAGATTTATAATATCCGGCCTAACACTGAAGTCTTGAACCCATTTTGTGTTTATTTTTGTGTGTGATGTTAGGGATTGTACAACATGAAGTTGTACAGTTTTCCAAGTACCACATATTCAAGAGATTGTCTTTTCTCCATTGTATGTTTTTGCCTCCTTTGTCGTAGATTAATTGACCATGGGCATGTGGGTTTATTTCTGGACTTTCTAACCTGTTCTATTGATTGACATTTCTGGCTTTGTGCCAGTACCATACTGTTTTGATTACTGTAGCTTTGTAGTATACTGTTACACAACAAAGGAAACCATAAAGAAAATGAAAAGACAACCCTCATAATGGGAGAAAATATTTGCAAAAGAGGCAACTGAGCAGTTAATCTCCGAAATAAACAAACAGCTCATTCAGCTCAATGCAAAAATACCCAATCAGAAAATGGGTGAGAGTGAAATAAACATTTCTCTAAAGAAGACATACATACAGACAAAAAGCTCATGAAAGGATGCTCCACATCACTCATTATTAGAGAAATGCAAACCAAAACTAAAATGAGGTAACACCTCATACCAATCAGAATTCCTATCATCAAGAAATATACAAAAAATCAATGTCAGAGAAGGTGTAGAGAAAAAGGAACCTTCCTACACTGTTGGTGGGAATGTAACTTGGTGAAGTCACTATGCAGAACAGTATGGAGGTTCCTTAATAAACTAAAAACAGGGCTGCCATATGATCCTGCAATCCCACTCCTGAGCATATATCCAGACAACACTATAATTCAAAAAGATACATTCTCCCCAATATTCACTGAAGCACTATTTACAATAACCAAGACATGGAAACAACCCAAATGTCCATCAAAAGAGGAATGGATAAAGATGTAGTACATATACATTAATACAACAGAGTATTACTCAGCCTTAAAAAGAATGAAATAATGCCATCTGCAGCAACATGGATGGACCTAGAGATTATCAAAAGTGAAGTCAGTCAGACAGAGAAAGACAAGTATCATATGATACCACTTATATGTGGAATTTAAAAAAAGGGTACAAATGAAGTTACCTACAAAAGAGAAATAAGAGTGACAGATGTAGAAAACAAACTTATGGTTACCAGGAGATAAGGGGAGACAGGGATAAATCGGGAGATTGTGACTGACAGACATACACTGCCGCTGATGCTGCTTAGTCACTTTAGTCATGTCCAACTCTGTGTGACCCCATGGACTGCAGCCTGCCAGGCTCCTCTGTCCATGAGATTCTCCAGGCAAGAATACTGGAGTGAGTTGCCACGCCCTCCTCCAGGGGATCTTCCCAACTCAGAGATGGAACCCGGATCTCCTGCATTGCAGGCAGAGTCTTTACCACTGAGCCACCAGGGAAGCTCATATACACACTGCTATATATAAAACAGATTAAATAATAAAGCTCAGGTAATGCAGGCCTGCAGGAGAAATGGCCCGGAGGCTGCATTTGCTATCCAAGGCGCCCTCTCTCAGCAGGTTCACAGACAATGTGTCTTAAGGGGACTGAGTCTGGGCTGCTGCTTGGCCCAACACTTGGGGACTTGGTCTGATGGGGCAAGCACTAAACCAGATCAGCCTACTAACCAGATGGGTGTGCCTGAAAGAGTCACCACTAACCTCTCAGGATCTCAGATTCCAGACCAGACAACCCCACAGGTGGAGAGTCTGCCACCCAGAAATCGATGACACTTCCCAAGTTCTCAAGTGACTGTTTCAGAGGCAATGCCATGTACTAGGAGAACCCCGAAGGTGTGGGAGTGGGCAGACTTCTGTTTAGTCTGCCTGGCCCGGAGTTGGCTCTGTGGCCTCAGGCTTCAGCCACTGCTCCCGTCTGGGTCCTGGGAGGACAAAGTGCAACCGTGGGGATCAGGGTTCCCGCCCACCTCACCCTGGTGAGTCACTGCTCTCAAAGAGCCATGCGGGAGAACAGCCACTGGGCTCAGCCCACAGACCTTCCACGTCTGGGCTCAGAGCAAGCAGCGGTCCCTAGGAGCCTGGTGCCTTCAGCCCCTCCGTCCCGAGACACTGTGTGACCACTTGAAAATAAAACAGAACCCCACCCAGGGAGGGCTGGAACAATCAGGCAAGTCATGAGATGGCAGGGCAGGCAGAGAGGCCACTCTGGTTGATGTTTCCCTACCCCCAAACCCCCAGAGCCCTGCCCTAAGGACTGGCCCAATGAACCCCGCCGCTTGCCAATCAGTGTGGCAACTGACACCTGAAAGGCAGGTCATGTACTTTTAATCTGAGACCCAGGGAAGTCCGGTGACTTGCTCAGGGTCACGCAGCCAGTCAGCAGCAACAGACACCAGGTGTGGTCTTGTAACCTGTCCCCACTATGTCACGACGTGCCCATATGCCAAGTCGTTGTTTAGTCCCTCAGTCTGGCCCTCGAGGGTTGTTGTTGAGCCCACCAGGCTCCTTTGTCCAAGGGATTTCCCAGGCAAATACTGGAGTGGGTTGCCATTTCTTTCCCCAGATATACCAAGTCACCTCTGCTCAGAAAGCAGTGGGCTCTGGCAAACTCCACTCCCTTCTGACCTGCCAGTTCGATTTTTACAGCCCGGACGTCTATGTCCAATTCAAGTCACCATGGACGGGGTCCAGAACGCACCATGGCGAATAAACACCACTATAAGCTACAGACACGTAAGAACAGGCTTTCCTTTTACCTGAAAGCAGGAGAACTCAGTTGTCATAAATCCCTTCCCTTCCTTGCAAGGAAAAGGTATTCTTTTCCTTCCAACCAGGGAAGACTGACTCTTATCACTGAGAGGAGAAGCCCTCAGCTAAACAGACACTGGCACAAAACTAGCCCGTCTCCCACCTGTTCTACAGGGCCCTCATCTTTCCTAAAAGTCACTCATTTTCCATAAATGGCTTTTCCTAGCTCTTTCCCCTGTTAAGATGCCCTAATCACTTCCTGCAGTCACAGTTTTCTGTGAACTCCCACTTACTCACATGAATAAGAGTCGACTTTTGTCAGTTTAATTTGCATACCTCCAGTAAAACAACATAAGAGGGTGTATTAAAACATTTTCCTCTGACGCCACGGGAAAATATGAGAATAACTGTGGAAAAGTTTGTATTATTATTATTTTGCAGTATGTACATATAAAAAACAGGCTATTATGGGTTGTTTAATTCATTTACTAAATCAAACAGCACAGACAATTTAAGTACACGGTGAGAATAAACTCGTTTATATCATCATCCTGTGATAAAAAGGTTCAGAAACAGCATGCTAGAAAAAACAGAAGTACAGAAAAATTGCAGACAATAAACTGACCACAAATCTACATGCAGTTGTTGTTGGGTTTTTTTGTTTTTGCACTTATGCAACCTGCTTTCCTCATTGATATAGAAAAGAAAAAACAGACAGACAGACAGACGGGTTTAGGAAAACCAGTGGCTGTCTTAGATGATCAGGTAACAAATCCTTCTGAGAGCAAACACGCTCCAGGAAGTGATGGGGGCAGGTGAAAGGAAGGTGTGCAGAGGCAGGAAATGAGACGCTGGCTCCTTTATGCTCATGCCCACAGGGCAGCTCGGGGAGAACAAGCTGTGGCTCTGCTTTGACACCGTGCAGCCTCGCCAGAGACAGGAAAGGAGAGAGCTCGCCTTCTGGGTGGTGCAGAATTGTAATACATAAAACCAAAATGTACACTACTCAAAGTAGAAGCCCAGAGGGAGAGAGGGACAGATGGGGGAAAACCCCTCAGACTGCAGCTCACATCCGAACAGCGAGGCTTTGACAGAAGACTTATTCCTTGCAAGACACGTGTGAAGTGTCCCGCAAATTCTAAAACTGAATCATTGAGCAAACTTTACGTGCTTCTAAAATACAGCCATCCAAGGGACACAGCTTTGATTGCAACTCTTCCTAGAACTACAGACACCAGCGAGCCAAGACCTACCCCAACTCTGCCGCAGGCAGTGGCCCCCAGACGCTCTGAAGAACAGCAGGTAACCACATCCATGTTCTCCAAGAGTGTTCCCTTGCTTTAGAAACACTCTTTTTGAGTGTAGGTGGCCGGGCCGGAGCGCCACCCGGTCCACCTTCTCACAGTCCAGCAGCTCAGCGCAGAACCAGCCAGGGCTCAGAAAGCCTGACCTAGAGCTGCCAATTCACACCCGTCATCAACGTCTGTACACAGATGTGTGTGTGGCCTCATTAACCCTTGCTTCCCGGCACAGTTTTAAGTACTTTCCCTAGGCTGTGGGAAGAAAGCTGGATATGGAATCAAATGAGAAACACTGCTGACTCTGTGTGTACGTGCTCAGTCGTGTCCGACTCTCTGTGACCCCACGGACTGTACCCGCCAAGCTCCTCTGTCCATGGAAATTCTCCAGGCAAGAACACTGGAGTGGGTTGCCATTTCCTTCTCCTGGGAATCTTCCTCACCCAGGAATCAAACCTGCATCTCCTGCATTGGCAGGTGGGTTCTATACCTCTGAGCCACTTGGGAAGCCCTCAAAAGAGAAACACGTGAGCAATTAATGCTTTCTCTCTCCCTGGAGAGTGCAGCGCTGGTGTTACAGACTTCAGTTGTCCTGACAGGTGTAAAACTGATGATCAAATGTGCTGAAAAGAGTCTGTGAGCCTATGGCCTTTGTAACTTGTTTGATGGGCAGAATAGGTAATTCATTAAAAATGCAAATATTAACATTCACGCAGACACAATTTACTACCAATCACGCAGTTCTCTGAGCATAAAAAGACCCTTACTGATAACTATGAAAAATCTGGACTCTTGACGTCTCCCCTCCCCTGCCTTCATAATAATCATTCAGAGGTATTCCATTTGGGGGACTTAACACCCCCCGCACACACACTGTCCTACCATCTCTGAATCAACAGCAGCACAATGCAAGAGCTGACTCACTGGAAAAGGCCCTGATGCTGGGAAAGATTGAGGGCTGAAGGAGAAGAGTGGGACAGAGGATGAGACGGTTGGATGGCATCGCTGAGTCAACGGACGTGAGTCTGAGCAAACTCCAGGGAAGCCTGGTGTGCTGCAGTCCATGGAGTCACAAAGAGTCGGACACAACCGAGCGACTGAACAACAAAAACAACAAAACGAACAGCAAAGGGCTGGACGTGACTGAACAACAAAAGTGTTCCAAGATCAAGAACCGCGTTTTAGAGCTGAACGTGACAGAAGCCTACTGTTCTTCCAAACCTTCTTGGACAGGAGACCTTGTGGATGCCGTCTGAGCTCCTCTGTACACAGGAGGAGAGGAATCAGGATGAGGGGAAGGAGGCAGGGAGGCAGGGCTCGGCTTCCTCTCTGGGGAGAGTGATGAGGACGGTGTCTGTGCTCCCAGCACCAGTGCACTTCAAGCCAGTTAGCAGCACAGTCACGCCACTCAACAGCCCCGAATGCCTGGAGAATCCAGGAAACCAAGGTTTTCTGGATTAGAACACAGAACAGCACCTTCACAAACATGCCTGCCTCTGTGTTTCAGCTGAGGAGATCTCAGGCACGCCTAACTCCTCCCCGTCCCTCTCCAGCCACCTCCACCCACGTGATGACTATGTTCTGCCATCATTCAGTCTCAGAAGGGATATGTTCACAGCTCTCGTAGAAGCAGTAACCCTCTTCTGTGTCTCTCATCTACTCTCCATCCTAAGAGGAGCGTGGCTAAGACTCTCCTAAGACTCTCACTAAGACACACATCAGATCATGGCTGGCGGTTCAAAACCTCATCCTATGTGCTTTACCAGCTCCAGCTTCACCAGCCACACCAAACAGCTCACTGTTCACCACACGTTATCTGACGCAATTGGAAATGAGGGAACGGCTGCTCCCTCCACTATATCTTTTTGCCCCTGTCCACCTGGAAATTTCATCCTTCAACTTTCAATTGAAGTATCACTTCCTGCAAGAAAACCTCATAAATTCCCCTGGGCTCTAAGTTCTGTTTTCTGTGGCTCTGTTAAAACCACTGCTATATTTTTATAGGCTTGATTTATTTATCTGGGTGTCTCATGATAGCAGCTACTAACATTCTTTCCAAAAGATCTGATGCTATCATCACATCCCCAAAGTCTGCAGTCTGGGAAATCAGTAGTTAGAAACCTTCATGAACGGTTGAGGGATGAATGGGGATAAAGGAGCAAATAAGTGAGCAGTTCTGGGTGTCCAGGAAGCAGTTCTCACCCTACATCCAGACATGACTTTATAAAAAGAACTCAGGGAGGGGGGGTGTCAGAAAAAGAAGGACACAACTTTCCCAGGATTCTTTCTTTTCGGCAACTCTCACTGATGATGACTAGATCTGTCACCCCTCCTTTAAAGGGACAAGAGTCTAGCCAGTGAACTTGATTGGTCAAGTAAACCCTGAGCCTGATGAGATGGCTGTTCACCAAGAACACCCAGGTTAAGAGTCTGGGGCTGTGGGTACAGGGATCACGGGAGGGAAGGCAAGACCAGGAGTGGCACCTGGTGTTTCATGAGGATCTAACGTGGATGCTGCAAAAGATTTCCAGTGTGCTTAATTCAAAACTTGCAGTATAAGTATTTCAGATGAATAATCTATGCCTCAGAAAGAACAAATCCAGACGTGCAGTGGAACCGTGCTGTAAGTAAACATATGACACATTTATGCCATATATCAGGGAGTGGATCAGTCACACACTGTGTCCAAGGGCCGCCAGACCTTCCAGACACAGCGGGGCTCTAGCCTCTGAGCCACAGGCCCACCACTGTCCACACAGCTTCCTCTCCTGTGCCATCGAGTGATGCACCCAAACTGCCAGGAGAGGGATGAAATGAAGGTCCTCAGTGAGTGGCCCGGCCCACCCCAAGCTGCCAACTCCACCCAGAAAATCAAGAGGAAGGACTCTGCTCTGGTCAAGGACCTGCGGAGGTAGGAGGTAGTCCAAGCTCCGTGGCAAGGATGCTGGATGTGGGGACAAGAGAAAATGGTGAGGAAGCGTGCAGACGGGTTGACGCCAGCATCTCAAAACTGGCCTTCACTGATCCCATCTCATTTAATCCTAAAAGCCATACAGTGGATATTTTAAATTGTTTTACAGATAAGAAAGATGAAAGGATTTCACCAAAGACTGGGAAACCAGAAATGGTCAGAATGTGTTTGCATGCGGGTCCCAGCAGAGGCTCCCCAGGCTCTGGTCCCCCTGGAGGCCCAGCTCCAGGCCCAGCCACAGGGCTTGGGAGGGGACAGTATCCTCTCCAGGCCTCAGTTTACCCAGCGTCTAAAGCAAACCCCAAAATGCTGACCTTGAGAGGGCGGCTGAGAAGGACCTTTATTAACTGAACAAATCAGATAAACAGAGGTTGCTATGCATACTTTTAGTTGGATGAGTCAATGACATTTTTAGAGCTCCAATGTGAACTGGTAAAATTCCAGGCACTCCCCCCCTCTTCGAAGGGGGAGTAGCCATTGATGGTCAACATATTTTAGACCAAATGCTATACCACCATTCATTCTGGCTTGAAAGGTTTTAAAGCCATTTCTGGGAACCAGCGTTTGTACTCTACAGAGGTTCATGTCCAGTTGATAACAGACTTCAGCGGAGACACCAGGGTTACAAGTCATATTTAACTCTTTCAGGAGGTAATGCCTCTCCTTCCTGAACCAGGAGTTAGCTCGACAGAGCTGGAAGAGAAACGCCCAAACCTAACCCACAGGACATCAGGACCGCGACAAGTCTGGCTGAGAAAGGAGGTGTCTACCCTCGGTGCCTGAGTTTTCCCTGTGGGCCCTGTTCCAGGCCCAGGTCACAGCTCTGAGGTACACGCTTCAGCTGAGGCTCTGTGCCCTTACTGTGCATCTTGGCTGGGCCCATTCCAGACCCAGAGAAACTCTGGCTGGAAGGTGGAAAGTGATTTGCACAGTTTCACTGGTCTGTACTGAAGAGCCTGACTGAAGGCGGCAATTTTAACGAACAATGAATCTGGTAACAGCTAACATTTATGCTTTGTTATTAGTAGTAATAATATCAATAAAAATAACACTATAGTTTTAATTATACGGTAAATAATATGACAAAATAAAACAAAAATTTATAATGTATATAGAACATAAATGCTATATGCTAATGATACTAATATTAAAACCATATATGTTTAAAATATAAAACATATAAAACAATACATGCTAATGATATTAACAATAAAGATATTAAGCTAAGCAATCTTAAGGTACTGTGAGCACATTTCGGGCACTGTGGTGTCTTTTTAAAGAATATTTATGTGTTTAGTTAAATGTATACTTTTGTGTTTAGCTGTGTGTATACTTTCGTGTTTAGCTGTGTGTACACTTTCGTGTTTAGCTGTGTGTACACTTATGTGTTTAGCTGTGTGTACACTTTCGTGTTTAGCTGTGTGTATACTTTCGTGTTTAGCTGTGTTCGTGTTTAGCTGTGTGTACACTTTCGTGTTTAGCTGTGTGTGTACACTTTCGTGTTTAGCTGTGTGTACACTTTCGTGTTTAGCTGTGTGTACACTTTCGTGTTTAGCTGTGTGTACACTTTCGTGTTTAGCTGTGTGTACACTTTCGTGTTTAGCTGTGTGTGTACACTTTCGTGTTTAGCTGTGTGTACATTTTCGTGTTTAGCTGTGTGTACACTTTCGTGTTTAGCTGTGTGTGTACACTTTCGTGTTTAGCTGTGTGTACACTTTCGTGTTTAGCTGTGTGTACACTTTTGTGTTTAGCTGTGTGTACACTTTCGTGTTTAGCTGTGTGTGTACACTTTTGTGTTTAGCTGTGTGTACACTTTTGTGTTTAGCTGTGTTTGGCCACGCTGGGTCTTTGTTGTTGCGAGTGCCGTTTCACTCTCTGTCCTTCCTCATGTCCTGGGTCTCCTCCCAATGCTTCAAAGCCCTGTTACCTCTGAGATCTCTGCGGCAATAAATTCCAATAGCTTTCTCTCTGGTCATCTTTCTCCCCAGTTCTCTTTTTTAGAGACGGTGGATTAACTTCTCAAACACACAGTTCTGAGCTCGGCCCTTCTCTATTCAAAGACATCTCTGATCCCTCAATGCTTATCAAGTAACATACAGATTCTTTATATGGAATCCAAGAACTCACAGTCTGAAGCTAATGATTTCAGCTTGACCGGCATGGCTCCCCGACACCAAATCAAACTGTTGTGTCCTGTTCTATGAAATCACATAAAACCTCTGTGCCTCTGACAGTTGAACCGCTCCACTTCCACCCCATAACTACCAGCAGAAATCTCACCTTCTTCAAACCCAATCTGATCACGCCTATCAAGCCTGCCTGGATTTGGTGTGTGGGTAAGAGCTACAACCCTTGTGAGATCCCTCAGCATCACGGTTTTACCCCTGTCGTGGGACTTAGATGCATCTTAGGTCATCAACCGTCTCCCCAACATCACCCACTGTTCCTCAGAGCTACATCTGAGTGTGCAGAACCTGATGGGAACTTGGCAATTTGATCCATAAGGGTGAAACACGGTGGGTGTCAAAATCAGTTCGAGAAAACACTGACCTTACCTGGCCCCTGTCTGAAGGAGTCAGGTCAATCTAGGATGGAGAAATCGCAAAAGCAGAGTGAACAGCAGACCACGACGGCCGCTGGGAAGCACGGGGCCGAGCGTTTACCACATAATTTCCTTGGTTCTCACAGATCTCCAAGACAGAGGGAGCTGTCCCGTGCTCTACCCTTACGGTGTTTAAGGGTCTGCCCAATGCTGGGCATCTTTCAAAGGGCAAACTAAAAGTCTGAAGCTCCCTGTAAGGAGTTACAGTGGATTCTCATCACTTGAAAGAGTTCATCTGTGGCACATGCAGCACCACCAGGAACTAGGGCATCCTTTCTGCAGGACCAAGGACAGGGCCCCAAATTCAGCCAGTGAACTACCGGGTGACACCAGCACCACACCCTGTGCCCGCGCCCTTATGAGGGAACAGGTATAAACGCTCAGCGGCATTTTCAACCAAATAACAATCTCAGCTTCATTCCCCAGGTCATCGTTGTTACAACAACGTTTACCACTAGGTGGCAGGAGTACAACGCCATGGAGGTGACTTGGGGACACACAGTCTTGTTCCACTATGTGCAGTTTTTCGAAGATTGTCACTTTTATTTCTAAATGATTCTAAGTTAAAAAGTTATTCTCCTTTATTTAAAACTGCATAATAATAAGCATTTTAACTATCATAAAATGTACAGCTTTCAATCTTTTAAAATTTAACAATAACCATAGCTCAAGCTAGCTTTAAACATCTAAGTGGAATCATACATACGACGTACGTACTAAGTTGCTTCAGTCATGTTCAACTCTTGGTGACCCCACAGACTGTAGCCCTCCAGGCTCCTCTGTCCATGGGATTCTCCAGGCAATACTGGAGTGGGTTGCCATACCCTCCTCCAAGGGATCTTCTGGACCCAGGGGTTGAATCCACATCTCTTGTGTCTCCTGCACGGGCAGGCAGGTTCTTGACTACTAGCTCCACCTGGGAAGCCCACAAGTGGAACCATACTATCAATAGACTAAGAAAATAACACAGTGTACATTAAAATATAGTAAAGACTGACAGTTTTATTGTGGCTATATAAGATTGACAAATACTGCTTCTAACCCAGAAAGATTGGAATTGCTGCATTTTAAAGCAAGGTGCTTTCTGGTTTGTTTGCTTCATTTTGCTTGTACTTTGCTTCTAAATGACAAAATAAAAGAGAAGGTTTCCTGTTATATTTTACAAGTACTTCTCTGCAAGTAACACCGAAGATTACCAGCATACACAACGTAAATTGGGCAAAATCAGTCTTTTCTCTGTTTGACGTTTACTTTAACAAGCACGTATAAGAGGAAGCTTGATGTGTTACATGAGAATTTTGCAGAAATGAATGCAACCTAAAAATGTAACAAACATCTTAAAGAAAATCTGTAGCATTATCAATATGCATGCACTATGAACTACTTGTGTCCTTCTTTCTCTCATCAGTGATCCCCTGTGGGTAGAAACTAAGTGCCATAAACTAAGAACAGCAAAGATAAATGTGAAATTGTATAATGGTCAAAAATTACCCTGGGAAGTGAATAAGTTAAAAACTAACTCCTGAATATATTTAATTAATATGTGCTCAGGAATAAAATACTTTAATGGCTTTTTAAAAATTATTATTAATTTTGTTAAACAGAAAATGAAGTCTCCACCTTTAACACAAAGAACCTCTTGACCACAGCAAATCCCTCCCTTGAGGAGGAGGGGGGTGTCCTAAACTATCAGTATGGCAGGACGGGATACTTGGTGTAAGGAATTACTGGTCATCTCATCAACCAGGCAGAAGTAAAGCCCAGACTGGCTCAGACCTTGATGGATAACACAACCCATAGCAGAGGCAGGACTCTTCCCTTGGCTGGCACTGAGTCCCATTTCCTTACAACTGCTACACGGACTCCTTTTACGAATATGCAAATGAGCAAGTGGTCATCAACAAACAGGACCTCTGGAAGACAGATTGGCCCCGAGGTCTCCATGCAAGCCTAGATCCAGAAAAAGTGAGGCAGTCTCACTCTCTGGCTACCCAGGGACCTGTGAGGCGGACTTAGATCTCCTGAAAGTGATCTGTGGTAAGGCCCCCTTTCTAAGGCTCCCTATAATGCAGAGTTTACAAAATAGTTCAGAGGCTGCCCTGGCTTCCAAGTTTGCTGCATCATCACACTCTCTGAAGGCATGAAGGCAAAACTGAGGTCCTCTCTGGGGGCCGGTGGGAAGGAACCACTGCTTGCATAATTTATACCTGTGATATAGTCTAGCTTCCCTGGTGGCTCAGTGGTAAAGAATCTGCCTGCCAATACAGGAGGCATGGGTTCGATTCCTGGATGGGGACGATCCTTTGGAGAAGGAAATGTCAGCCCACTCCAGTATTTTTGCCTGGAGAATCCCATGAACAGAGGAGCCTGGTGGGCTACAGTCCATGGGGTCGCAAAGAGTTGGACACAACTGAGTAACTGAACAAAAACCACACAGTCTAGGAGCTTATGGGGAAAATCCTTTGCCATACAGACACAAGCATGCATCTCCTCTGCTCTCAGCTCTGGAGAACGTTACTGAATGCATTTATAGAGTAGAAATTACACAGTAAGGCTGCCTGGATCCTTGACAGGAAATGAAAAGAACATTGCTCTTGGAGCCTTGACAGTTATTAGTGAATTTGATTCATGAGATGCTTGTGTTCTACTCTAAAAATAAGTACAAGAACCATCATAAAAATTTCTCTGAGCTATCATCACTCAGGGTTGACAGGTGTAACAGCGCACGTTTCTAATTCACTCTTGGGAAATGAAGCCGACTTAGAACATGTAATGGTCTCTTAACAAAGAATCTCATTCACACGAACTCTGTTGAAAAGGGCATCGAAACAGTTTAAAGCAGAAGAAGGAAGCTCGTAATAATAATAATGTCTCGAAGATTAGAATTTTGAGAGCCCCTGTTAGCTGCATGGAGTACAGGAGAGATGCCTTCAACTTTTCTCCCAAATCTAGCTCAGAGCTGGGCTCATCTCTCCTGGAGGAACTGTGTGGTATAAATGCCACCTCCGGGAGCCCCACACAACAGCAATACATTTCACAAGAAAGAGAGAGATTACTCCTTAACCTGAGAAACAGCAACCGAAGACGACCTCTGAAAGCAACACAGCTCGGGAGTGCTGACTCCAGGCAGGTGAAGGGACCACCTGTGCCCATCTCAGTGGGAGGAGGGTGGTGCTGACAGGCACCTGTCGTGCTTGGCAGGCCACCAAAGATCCTTACCTCTTCTGTCTTGTCTTCTGGACCGTCTGCCCCTCCAAGGCTGGGCTGAGCGTGGCTGCCGGCGCCGCTGTCCTCCCTGCCCTGGTCACAGGTGGTTGGCACGGCCTCCTGGGAGGACCCCTCGGCCCTTTCCTCGCTGTCCGCTGAGCTCAGGGACAGCGCGCTGACACTGTTGGGACACTTGGCACTCGCTGCATCGGGGCTCCGAGGGCTAGGGGGCTTGGGCGTGGTGGGCCTCAGAGGCCCGAGAGGGTGCTCAGGCTCCGAGGGAAACCGGTCGCCAGGTCCCGGTTCGTCGCAGTCTCTGTCCGACATCTCCCGGGCCGGTGGGCTGGACGGAGAGTCCTGGGAGCGAGGAGCGGCACCTCCTGGGACCGCTGCCATGGACGGTCCACCTGCACCCACTGGGCCTGGGTCTTGGGGCTCCACACGACCCCGTCCGCACACCTCGGGGCCGGCAGCCGCGCGGCGGGAGTAGTCATCATGCAGCTGGCTGAGCGGCCGCGGCCCGGGCGCTGCGCTCCCGGGGTCCCCAGTCCGGCCAGCCGTGCCACCCCCCGCGAGGCGGAGCACGCGAGTCAGGTCCGGCACCCGCAGCGGGCTCCTCCAGCGCCTGGGCCTCGTGGGGGCCCCGCCCGAGCTGTCAGAGTCAGCGGACGAGCCGCTCAGCGTCCTGCGGGGCCCCCGGCCGTCCTGCGCGCCCCGCAGCTCGGCCAAATGCGAGGCGGACTTCCTTCGGAAGGAGCTCTTCCCGAGGAAGGTCAGGCTGTCGGTGCTCTTGCTGCGCCGGCAGACACCGTTCCGCTCAGGCTCGCGCGCTGGGGGCTCCGGGGCCTCGCACGCCGCTGGCCCGGGGGGCTCCGGGTCGAGGAGGCGGATGCGCCCCAGGCCGTAGGCACGACGGAGGCTCCGTGACCGGAGGGCACCACGCGCGAAGCCGTCGTCCGGTTCCTCGGGGTCCGAGCCGTCGGAGGCGAAGCCGGGCCCAGGGAGACACTTGCCCGCAGGGGCCCCCGCCACCGCACCGTTGGGGATGGACTTGCCCAGGTCGCGTTCCGAGGTTCCCTCCTTCGCCGTATCCCACCCCTCCCGGTTCTGAATGCCCTGGAGGACCGAGGACTTAAGTTTTTTGAAAGAGCCCATTTTCCGGAAGGAGGCCAGGGCGTTCCACGTGGACGAGCTGCCCACGAGGCCGGCGGGCCGGGGCCGCTCGCGGTCGGCGCGCGTCCTGCCCGGGCCGGCAGAGAAGAGGCGCAGGATGCGGGCCGGGCTGAGCCGCGCCTCCCGGGCGCCTGCACCGCCGCCGCCGCCGCTACAGGCGCCGTTGCGGCACGCTGGGTGGGTCCCCATGCCAGGGTCCTTGGGGTCAGAAATGGAACCAGGGACTGCAGCTCCGCGCCCGTGGCCGTTCTGTGCGGTGGTCATGTTCTCGGGGCCGGGGGCCCGCGGGCGCAGGTCAGCGCGGCTCAGACCCACGCGCGCCTCGATGTCCCCCGGCCCCACTCGCAGGCCTTCTTCCTGGGGGCCTCCGGCCTGGCCTTCCCGCCCGCCGTGCACATTGGACTCCGCGGTCACCGCCTGCAGCAGAAACAAAGCAGGGAGTTAGCCCCATCATGCCAAGAAGAACCTCCATCAGCGAAGACTTAGCTGTTTTGTTTAGGAGTTGCTAACAGAAAACCATGCCTGCCGATCACATAAAAACTATTTTCAATTACTATTAATAAAATGTTATTTTTTCCTCCTAATTCATAAATGAAAAGGGAAGAATGCAAACTTTGCCTATGGGTTGTGCATTCCTTATGATGGTAAACTCTGAAATCCACCGGCACTTGCTTCAAGAAAACTTGAAAAACCGCTAGAATGAAAAAGCCAAGGCGTAGTTCGAGATTGTGTCTTCTCGTTATTCAAAATAGAAGACATCATCAGTTGCCTCTCACACACACACACACACTCCAACAATATTCCAAAATAGCACAGGGAAACTTGGACCAGGTTCAAATTAACAGAGCTCATAGGAGGCGAGTGTTTAGTACACAGGAGTCCTCAAGCAAGGAGTTGTGATGTCAAGACAATGAGCTGCGTATTGTCTACAAAATACCCCAAACTCCACCAGAGCAGGAGGGACCAAGCTGACTTGACCTGAGGTCAGGCTCTGGGAAGGAAACCACATTAGAGGGGCCTCGGACCACAGACGGTAACTGGCTGGGGGAGTACAGAGAGTTCAGGGTAATACTGAACTATGAGAAATCCGGACACACAAATTCACATCAAACCAATAGCGCGCCCTGTCCTTCCTCCCTCAGCCCAGAAGCCCACCGCACAGTGTCTGCTCTCCCCAGTGAGCATGCAGCTCCATGGCCTCTGCCCATCAGGCCAGCCCAGCCTTCCCAGCGAGGGAGCATGGCTGCCCTGCTCTCAGTGAAGGATCAGTGATGGAATCGGGGGGGTGCTCATCATGGTTTACCAAGCACGTGCATGTCAGACCCCCGCGTGAGGTGCTTCAGAAACAACATGGCACTGGCCAACCTACAAAGTCAACAGGACTACCCCTGTTTTATGCACCATCAGATGGACGCCTGGGCAGGTTAGGGAAGTCACCTGAGGATCCCACATCTCTCCCACCCCAAAGGCTATGCTCTTCTCCACTGCTTCAAGCTAGGATTTCAACACAGGCATCCGACTCCAAGCTCAATGGCTCATGACATTGTTCAGTCTCTCAGCTGTGTCCGACTCTTGGCGACCCATGGACTGCAGTACGCCAGGCTTCCCTGTCCTTCACCATCTCCTGGAGCTTACTCCTGTGACAGAGCCAGTGGCAGCCTGTGCAGAAGTAAATGGCTCTCTCTCCAGGATGATTTAAAAGACGCTGACAACCCTAAGCACCTCCCTCACATTCTGTCACAGCCCAGGCCCAAAGCGTGCCCGTCCCAGAGCCAGCCCTGAGATCCGAGAACGGTCTGTCAATTGTTGCTGTTGTTCAGTCACTCAGTTGCATCCAACTCTTGGCGACCCCATGGACTGCAGTACGCCAGGCTTCCCTGCCCTTCACCATCTCCCAGAGCTTACTCAAACTCACGTCCATCGAGTCGGTGATGCCATCCAACCACCTCATCCTCTGTCGTCCCCTTCTCCTCCTGCCTTCAATCTTTCCCAGCAACAGGGTCTTTTCAAATGAGTCACTTCTTTGCATCAGGTGGCCAAAGTATTGGAGTTTCAGCTTCAACATCAGTCCTTCCAATGAATATTCAGGACTGATTTCCTTTAGGATGAGTCGAAGGCACTCTCAAGAATCTTCTCTAACACCACAGTTCAAAAGCATCTTCTCTGGTGCTCAGCTTTCCTTATGGTCCAGCTCTCACATCCATACACGACTACTGGAAAAACCATAGCCTTGACTATATAAGCCTTTGTCGGCAAAGTGATGTTTCTGCTTTTTAATATGCTATCTTGGTTTGTCATAACTTTTCTTCCAAGGAGCAAGTGTCTTGATTTTATGGTTGCAGTCACTGTCCACAGTGAGCTAACCCTGACCTAAGTCAGGTCCTGGAAGTCCTTATGACACAAGTCAAGACCAATATTCTGAGGGGCTTCCCTTGTGGCTCAGCTGGTAAAGAATCTGCCTGCAATGTGGGAAACATGGGTTCAATCCCTGGGTTGGAAGGATCCCTGGAGAAGGGAAAAGCTACCCACTCCAGTATTCTGGCCTGGAGAATTCCATGGACTGTATAGTCCAGGGTTGCAAATATATTCTGAAGACAACGTTAAAGGTAGAAGAGAAGGAGCAAGGTGTATACAGACCTTGAGGTCGGGTCCTAATCTGGCAAAACCCTCTCACATGCAGAAAAAAATCTGACCTCATGCAGAGATCTCCTCTGCTGCTCCACTCCAGATTCTGACAGGTTCGTCTTCCTTTGCCCCTAGCTTGTGCCCACTGAGGGGAATTCCCAGGGAGAATCATAGTTAAAGGGTTGATTCCATCTGGGACCAGGGAGACTCCACAGATGCAGACCCGGGAGCCTCTCTGAGGTCCACTTACCCAGCTCCCTTCATCAGAAGATGGCTTCTGAGGTCTACTGTTCAAACAGAGAGGTGAGGGGCCTGAAGAGCCGGGGGCTGCATCTGAATCAACCGTATCAGCAACATCCCGACTCACCCTGGCACCAAGGCTGGATACAAAATCTAGCACCAGCCGCAGAATGAACCTAACACCCAGCATCACCCACCCACCTACTCTGGGAGGAACAGGCATTGTGGCTGTTGCTGCTTCTCACAATCTTGAAGCAGACAGCTTACGTCTACTTCCATGTCCAGTCATAGGCAATGACCGCACGGTAGGTAATAAAAAGGGACCTGTTATGAGCTGCAGAAGAGCAGACAGTATCCCCCCCTGTAATCTGGCTGGACGAAGACAATGTCTCGACACCACAACCAGAGGGCGCCCTAAGACCTTCTGTAACCAAGGACCCACGGGTGAAGCGGATCCTAAGGGCTCAAGGGGTGCAGGGAAGCCTTGCTTTCATGATGGGTGGTTTGAGAATGTTCCATGGAGGACCGGGGCCAGGCCTAGGTCTAAACTGTCGCCTGAATCTTGAGTAAAGCCATTTCTGTCATCCGTGCTTCAGCACCACCTATCAAATAAGAGATGCAGACATGTATGTGTATCTCTGCTGGCCTGTGGGAGGTGGGCAGGATCCATGATAAATTCAAGGTGGTGACATGGCAATGGCCCGTTCTGGGGGGTCTAGCACAGGTACAGGAAGCCGTTGGCCCACAGATGGGGGTTCCTCCAGGCTATGGGACTCTGAGGCGAAACCATAAAGTTCTTTGCAAACCAAGATGACAGATGACCCTACACTAAGGAGAACAGCTGGAAGGATGGCTTGATGAAATAGTGGAAACTCGGTAAAAACAGCTGTAGAAAAGCCTAACCCTTCCTTCAGTTCAGTTCAGTTCAGTCGCTCAGTCGTATCCGACTCTTTGCGACCCCATGAATCACAGCACGCCAGGCCTCCCTGTCCATCACCAACTCCCGGAGTTCACTCAAACTCATGTCCATCGAGTCGGTGATGCCATCCAGCCATCTCATTCTCTGTCGTCCCCTTCTTCTCCTGCCCACAATCCCTCCTGTCATCAAGTCAAACACTTTAAGAGTATCTGCAGGTGTCACCTTTGAGAAGCCATTGCTGATTCCCTAAGGTGAATTAAACCCCTTCCTCTGTGGGTTCCAGATGTTGTTGTTCAGTCGCTCAGTCGTGTCCGACTCTGCGACCCCATGGACTGTAGCCCGCCAGGCTCCTCTGTCCATGGGACTTCCCAGGCAAGAATACTGGAGTGGGTTGCCATTTCCTCCTCCAGGGGATCTACCTGGCCCAGAGATCAAACCTGTGCCTCCTACATTGGCAGGCAGGTTCTTTACCACTGAGCCACCCGGGAAGCCCAGGCAGCTCACCAAATGGCTTTACCAAAGCGTATTCTAATGATATGTATTTATATTTATCACTTTAATGGGTTCATGTGGCTGCCTTCAGAACAAGACTGCTTAACTCTTTGGGAGTAAGCACTGCGATTTGCATAATTATTCAAGTTTATATGGATGTGAATTTTGTATCCGTCATCCTGCCTTACTAATATCTGTACCAACAACTCATCATTACATGCCACCATGTTATTCCAATAAGAATATGTTCAAATTTTTACAACACTAAAAAGTGTGCCCTTAAAGCGTTATGTAAGTTTCAGGATCCAGTAAAATACATGTGTATCTGAGTTTCTAACTGGTCAACACACTTCTTAAAAGACCAGTGACTTAGTATTCTATGAACAACGTGATTGTTGTCTGTTGCTTGGAACGAAACTGAAAATCACGGAAAAAAGCTTTTCCTGGAATTTCCGAGTAACATACCAACTTGCATTATTTAGAACTAATACTTTGACCTCTATTCAGTAACAAGGGCTGCAATTCAATCAGTGGTTTTGTAGCCAGTCTTGTAAATTACGGGAGCTCAGCCAGAGATATTTATGAACAGAGCTACAAGAAAGAATTTTAGATGGGAATATTGTGAAATCCATTGTCTACCAGCTGGATTCTGGACCGAATGAACTTTAGAAGGGAACATTTCTTTTCATTCGTAATGAGAATTCTCTGAAAACAACCATGATCAGTAATTTTTAAATAAGAACTTGTACTCGAATTTGAAATTCAGGAACATATACCAGGCTCACATACAAATAAGGAGGTTTTCGTAACACGTTAGGGTAATTTATAGAAAATGCGACACTGGAAGAAAACCCAGAAATCTGGATGCTCAGGGGTGAACGCACGGAGCCCTGAGTCACAGCACAGCACAGAGACCAGGACCCGCCGTGCAGTCACGACAGTGAAGGGGCAGCCCTGGCAGCAGGGGACCCGGCTCCAGCCCCAGCACTGCCACGTGCTGGCCAAACCCCAGGGTCATCCCAGCCCTCTTCCTTTCCCTTCCCATCTCGGTGGTTTGGCCTGAGGTTTGGAGAATTTCAACAGTCCTGGCCTTGCCGCAGCTCTAATACCTCCACCGGAATGGCTAGCTACCCTGATCAGTCTCCTGTCCTACAGTCTGACTCACTCGCCCCCCAGCCACAGTGTCCTTCCCATGTGCAAACGGACAGGCACCACTGCATCAAGTGTCACTGGCTGCCCCTGGACCTCAGAAAGAGTTGCATCACAGCCCACCCCGCCACACCTTCCCTCTAGGAATGCTGACACTCACAGTGACCCCTCCTCGCGCTATGATGCTCTGGGCCACTTCCTTGCCGGCTCTTGGAGCCATTCGCAGCCATTCTTGTCTGTGTTGGGAAACCACAGTCCCCATGCTCTCCTGACCAATGGCTTCCGGCCATGTAGGCCAGTGGGTGGGGCCGTGGGAGACACCGAGAGTGGGGTGAAGGGAGACGCAGGGTTTCCCCTCTGCTCGGGTCTTGGCCCAGGCTTGTTCAGCCCTCCTTGGCTCCCACGCCTGCTGGGGTCCCCGCCTGTCTGAGCCCCCATCTAAGGGCCTCACTCCTAAGCAGGGGGGCCAGCACCTGGTCCCACATTTCTCTCCAGCCTTGGGAGGCAGCACCTTCCCGCTGCTGTCCGCCTGAGCTCTTCTGGCTTCTCTCGTTTCTCAGCCGAGTAAGAGGATCCTCTATTAGCTTCTCTTTTTGGAATACCTGAGGATGCTTCTCCTTTCCTGACAGACATGTGCTCTGCCTAACTATCTTTAACTCAAATCAGCTCTTTCTCGGGAGCCACGGTCTCCTTCCTCCCAACTCATACGCCCCCCAGTCCTCAGGGGGACCCCACGTGCACCGCCATTCCAGCCCTCGCCACGCTGCTCTGCAGCTCTGGACCCTGTCTGCTCGCTCCACGACACTCTGACGAGGCTGAGAGGCAGAAACTAGATCTTACTGAACTTTGTGTCCTCTGCATCCAGCCAGTGACTGACTATGGAAGAGGCGCCCACTGAGCCAGACTGTCCTCAGCTGTGAGGCTGGCCGTGCACTGGCCGACGGTCAGCACTGCCTTTCGCTGAGCTTGTCCATCTCACTCTCCCCTCCCCGTTCCTCTAAGGTCCTTTCCTTCTCTCATTCATTCCAACATCTTTCCCAGAACCTTGCTGAAATCGAGACTAACTGGAAGCTCAAACTCCAGTCCCTCACCTTATGAACAGGTTGTGTTCTAAATGACTCTTTGCAACCACATGGACTTGCCATCCATGGACATCTCCAGGCAAGAATACTAGAGTGAGTTATTATTTCATCCTCCAGGGGATCTTCCCAACCCAGGGATTGAACCCAGGTCTCCTGCACTGCAGGCAGATTCTTCACCGTCCGAGCCACCAGGGAAGCCCAAGAGTTACTTACAGGCAATCTATTTTCTCATATACTCTGTCCAGCAAACCACATTTAGCTGATAATATAGAGAATTTAACCACAATTTATAACATTTCCTATGCACCCAAGATTCAATGGTGGGTTCATGGACTGAGGAGCCTGGTAGGCTACAGTCCATGGGGTCACAAAGAGTTGGACACGACTAAGTGACTTCACTTTTCACTTTTCTTTCTAGTTTCAAAGATGAAGGTCCTCCCTCACTGCCCATCAGTCCTTAACACAAGACCCTCTCTCTGTTCCTCCCAGCCCGCACGCACACATGTCAAAGGAAGCCTGTCCGTCCCCAGGGACCTGGCGTCCTCAGCGTCTTTCCAGGAGAAGATGGGGGAAGATGCTTCAGCAGAGTGGAGCTCTGGCTTCATTTAAATACCCACATGTACACCTATGGCTGATTCATGCCAATGTATGGCAAAAACCACTACAATATTGTAAAGTAATTAGCCTCCAATTAAAAGAAATAAATTTAAATAACTAAATAAATACCCTATCGTGTAACTGTCTAAAAACTGAAAATATAAAACAAAACTGTAGCTGGACAAGACTGGATCACTGCATCTTCGGGAAGGGTGTGGATTCTGTACAAGGTGTGACTGGCTGGCTGGCCTTATCTGGGTCACTAGGCTAAATCGCATTCCTGCGGGTGAGAATGGGGTTTCCCAGTGAGGATGGATGTTTGCTTTGTCAATTCCAAGGGTTTGCCAAGGCAGGCCTTAGGCCAAAGAGAGGAAAACCTTCCTATGGTCTCTGAAGTTGGGGGTTGGCGGGTCTAACCAGGTGTGCTAGGTAGGTCTGCATCTGCACTGGGCTTCCTGGCCGTGACCCTGACATTTAGCAAAATGCCAGCCTCTGAACCCCGCTCCTGCACCCAACTCTAAACCCGGGGTTGAAAAGGCCTTGGAAGACTTCAGGAGGGGCACCGCCAAGGAAAGAGTTGCAGACAGCCTTCCTGGCTCTCACACCTCCTCCCCGGCCCCCACCTTTGTCTCTCGGTGAGTAAGTCTGCAGCAGCAACCTCCCAAGTTCACGGTGAGGACTACCTCATGCCTGCAGCCACCCCCAAAACGGACGTCACCAAGGCAACAGGACCTCCCGGTAACGGCACTGACTATTCAGAGCAAGGAAGGTTTTCCAGATGGGCAGCCCTGATCTAGAAGGCACTTTGAAGGTCACTGGAGCAAAAGCAGCGTTTCTGCTCTGGAGAGGCGATTTAGCAGAATCCGGAGCCGTAGTGACTGGGCTCACCCTGCAGGCTGCACAGAGTCCCCTCAACACAGCTTGTATATCCAGCGCTTGGTAAAAATGTTTACAGGAGTGTGTATATATATCTGTGCTGCGTGCACTTATTTTGCTGCCCAGGTCCCTTGGTTTTGTTCTTTGCATAAAACGCATAGATCCCCAGTGTACAACACTGCATTTTGGAGAGGACAAGATCAGCCTACCACCCCATTTCCATCCAGTTCGGCCTCAGTTTAGGGGGTGTGGGAGCAGCCGTGCTGCCAGCCCTGAGGACAGAGGTCCAGAGACCACCTTCTCCTGCTCATTCACTCGGTGGTCCACATGCTCACGCTGGTTTCCATAGGAAAACAGTTGCTGGATGCCTTGTTTGTCTGATTTAAACTGCCTGCTTCTATGTGGCTGTTGGTTCACCGACATCCTCCTTCAGGAGATGCCCTGGTACCCAAGGGTACCAACGAGACCAGAGCAGCGGTGACCAGCCACTGTCCCTGAGCAGAGGCCCCCAGTCATGCCCCCACCTCAGGGGGCCCAGCAGGAGCTCAGCGGGGTGGACGCTGCTTGGATAGAGGAGGGGGCTGTGGTGATGAGCTCTCCCCAGGGACATCGCATGTCCCTCTGCGGCCAAGAACTGAGGACCCTGGTCTCTGCAAAGGAAACCTCCTCTAATGAGGGGCCCCAGCCTCACTCCCGAGGCTCAGAAAAGCCAACAGCCCCAGGTGAGAGGAAAACCGGATGGAGGAAAAGACCACACGTGTCTCGGGTCTTCCTCAGTGCCAGCTCCTCAGCTCACGTCTGTCCTTCAAAAAAGGATGAGCGGGCAACTCAGGAAAGCCCCTGAGTGGCTTCTTTGGGGGGTTTACTATTCTTTCTACAACAGAAACTTGTGCCGGAAGCTTCCGTGGGACTGTACGGCCGCTCCATCATTAGGCTTCTTGCCCAGGGCCGCTGCTGCAGGCAGGTGGCCCCCTGGGGTTGTGCATGCTGAGGTCTGGACGGCAAAGGCGACACGCCTTCTGTGGACACGGCCCTGTCGCCGTCCGCTCGCTCTACTAACCCCCCACTCCCTGCAGGGGGAGCGAGTGTGGGAGGCCAGCCAGGGTTCTTCTCTCTCTCCAAACGCAGCCCACTAGCACTGTTCTCTCCTCCCAGCTTCAGTCCTGACCCTCTCTCCAGGCTGTCCTCCCGGACTCCCCGGCTTCACGCAGCATCCGGCTCTGCCCGTGGGGAGACCAGCCACCAGCCGGCCTGTCCCCCAGCTCCATCTGCCTGATGTGATGCTGCTGGCTCTCACAGGTCGGAAGCTTCTGGAAGCCCAAGGGAATGTGGCAGGGACACATGTGAGACTCAGGAACACCCGGGCCCCACCCCCGTGACACAGGGCTCCACGACATTCTGAACATGTCGGCTGCTCAGAGAGCCTGATGTGAAATGAGCATTACATTCTGTTTTTAGTGAAGAGTTCAAAACCAGTTTAGGTGCTTAAAAAAAAAAACTAAAGAATAACAATGATGGAAGTGTCTTGAACCTAAAAAAAAGGAGAGTGGGAGGAGAGAGGGTGGGTCTCCCGGAAGGTGAGCCCCAGACAACCAAGAAAGTACTAGGTCTGTTCCCCGCCCAACCACGAGCCGCCGGGGGCTGCAAAGGACCCAGCGACTGCAGACAAGGCCTGGCGAGACCCTTGGTGAGACCAGCCTCAGAGAGTTAGGAAAGCCTGCCCAAATCTGCTAGTTCATGTCCCTGCCTAACGATCACTTCAGAACCGTGATGACACAGCATCACCCTGGGTCCCCACTCTCCCTCCTAGAATGAGGGCTCTGATGCAAGAGGCTGCGCCTCAGCAGAAACGTCTTCTCCCTGACTCCGAGCAGTGACACAAGCAGCTCAGGGCCATGTGCAGATAATCCGAGTGCAGGCAAATCAGAAAGAAGCACCTACAGCTTCCAATTAAACCCGTGTGGCTTGTTTTGAGACTTCATCTTCTAACAAGAAAACCTCACTTGAGGCTTCATCTGTTCATCCATTCATTCCATCACTGGTGTTGGGACAGACAGAGGACGAGAGTGGGGACAGTGGACACTGCCTCAGCCAGCTGGGAGGCACACGATTAAACAAGCGACTGTAAGGAAGTCTGCGTGGTTATGACAGCCTGATGGGCTCCCTCAGGAAGTGACATCAGTGCCAGGACTGCAGGGGAGGGAGGTGGGGGCATCTGCAAAGGTCCTCGTTTATTGACTCACCTTCACCAGTAACTGTCTTTCATTCCCTCGCCCCACATCTTAAATGTGACAATGCGGTTTCAACACAGATCTTCTAAAATTAAGAACTAAATGAAGTTAAAGTCTTATACCTACTGAGGTTTAACAGAGAAACAGAACAGGCTTTTTCAACAATTACTGATGATGTTTTGTGACGACTGCATTTTCCAGCTGAATTCCTAAAATCGCCCTGGTCCTAAGCATAGCCCTTGACTGTCTCGATTGGGGTTGGGACATTTCTTGCCGTGTCTTATCGCTGTTATACTGTGTCCCCCGAGGGCTTTCCAGTACTGACACTGAGGTCAACATGGGCCTGTTCTTTAGGAGATTACAGTCTTGTCCAGAAAACAACAAAAGCATCACTAGAAATTCCCATTATCTGGGAATTTTGTGTTTTCTGCATAATTTTGTAAAAATTTAGGTTAAAAAAATCCCCACATCCAACAAAAAGTGAGCATACAGGTCAAGACTTCTGCTTGCCTTCAAACTAAACCAAGCACATAAATTTCTGCAGAAGGCTAAGCTTTTCTTAATTTTCTTCTCTTTCTACACTTAGCAATAGCCTTTTTCGGACAGTTAGTTAAAAACTGCTAATAATGGAATTATTAGGTGTTTCTTTTGACTGAGGGGCTTCATAAGAGACTTGCTGAGAAGCCAGGGCTCATGAACTGGGAAGTTTGGGACCTTCTGGGCCAGGGTTGAACCCACTTGCAGCAAAGACCAGCCTGGAACGTTGCTTCTTCCACAAGGCCTGATTCATGACCGACTAGGAGCAGCTTGCTCAGAAATGTTCATGTGTCCTCCAGGACAGGCCTGTCCTTGTCACCCTCAGCTACCACGTGTACCCAGAGTGTCTGGCAGCTGTTAGCAGCTCAATAAATATTTGATGAAACGTTCAGGGACTCCTTGTGAACGCTGAGTCTGCATGCCTACAAAGTTACCCTACCCACCTGTGGGAGGGACTGCCAGCTTCTCTCCGGAACTAACTGTGTGTTTTAAGATCCAAAAAAGAGTCTTTCTGTCTCCTTTCCCACCTCTCCACCAAGAAAAATGAGAAATAAGTCTGAGACTTGGAGGAGCCACTGAATTTAAGCCACAAAAAATTCTGTATCTCAATTCTCGCTTTCAAGACTCGGCCCTAAAGGGAAGGCCCCGTGTCACTGTGGTCAGGCTCTCCCAACACACACGTGACTGTCACCACGTGTCACACACGGAGACGTGGGCCCCACGGCATGTCCTCAATGGTGGAGTTCAAGGAAACCATGAGAACGAAGGGCCAGGAGTCCACCCTTTGCTGGATCAGACACCTGGCTCCTCATTGAAACAGACTTCGTGAAAGGAAGCTCATGTCTCTGTGAGGAATTGAGAGAAGGAGGGAAAAGCAGCCTTATGGGCATGACTTCCTTTTCTGCCGAGGGACGGGGATGCCCCAGGAGCCAGTCTGCATCCTCCACAGAAGGGTCTGCCACACTTGGGGTGGGAGGGGAGGCTTGCAATGAGGCGACTCTTAATATGCTCCCCAGAAACCCTCATGGAATCAACCCTCTGCTCCCCTCTCAACCACCCCACCACCAGACTGGACAAGCACCAGGACGCTTCAGCTCAGACCCAGCGGCAGTCCCTACTCTGTTCTCATCTCCTGTGGGGGCTCTGTCCCCTGCGCTCAGTGCAGACTTCTGATCGCACATCATTAGAGAGGCAAGCGGAGACACAGAACAGAAGACAAAGCCCATGTGATGAGACCTGTCATCGTCTCCACCTGCATCTTCTGAGCAGAACAGTGGGTCTATTATCTGTTATTCTGCACGATTTTGCCTCCTACGCCCTTCAGGTATTAAACCTCAATTTTAATTTTCTTCCCCAATTTGCACACACACAAAAAAGACATAGGAGCATTCTAATATTGTACCTCAAAGTACAGGTGAGACTGAAAAATAAGAACTTAGGTCTCCAGTGGAGGCCAGTGCTAGAGTCCATCGATTCTGCTGTCTGGATGCCCCTACCCAGTCCTTCTGAACTTGAACCCCAGAAGAACTAGAAAACAAACTGGCAAACACACAACAAAGTGATATCCTTACTTACTATCTTTTAAGAGCAAGAATACACTCAGATGTAGCAAAGAATATAGGGATCAAGTATTACAGAGTTACTCATTGTCACTGTATAAAAATACATTTATGACAACATGGACAGACTCCAAAAGCTAAATGAAGCCTTAAAGGACACAGTACAAGAAGACAGACATGGAGGGGCTTCCCTGGAGGGCCAGTGGTTAAGACTCTGCACTTCTAATGCAGGTGGCATGGCTTTGATCCCTGGCCAGCAAACTAAGGTCCCACATGCTGCGTGGCACGGCCCAAAAAACCCAGCAGCTCACATGCTGCTGGTTTCTAGCAACTCCAAGGTGTCCAGGAAGGGTGACTCTACAGACACAGGAAGTGGAGGCTGGGGGCTGGGGACTGGGGAGGAAACAAGTGGTGACCATAAAAGGCCATGAGGGTTCTTCTGGGGACCATGGTTGCACAGCTCTGTAAAATTTACTAAATATAACTGACTTATACAATTGAAAAGAGTGAATTTTATGGTATGTAGATTATATGACTAAAGCTGTTAAAGCACAAAATTGACGATATTAAGCATGATGGCCTTGTGAACCGTCTAATAAACATTCTGAAGAGGATTCAGACACATAATTCAAGGTAAAGCATATATTTGCTCTAAGTGTCCGAGGAATGAACTTCAGTCAAAAAAGCCACCATAACTTCCCAGGTCCCCACCTCAGAAACGTCACAAGGTTTCCATCTTCATCACCAGCGACCTCAGGAAAAGTCAAAAGTCTTTTCTTCTGATGGTTTTTCCATCACTTTTCTCAGGGACTTTACAATGGATCTTTATGGCTCAGCTTTTGCCTGTTTGGATTTGTAGGAGAGCAACTCCCTTCCTGTGATGGGCGACTCATGGTCGACGCCAGAGGCTTCACAGTAAAGCAACCAGAAGCTCTCAAAACTGGGCATGAGCCAAAGGTAGGGAGGCATCTCCACTGAGAGCCAGGCTCCAATGCAGATTCAGGCTGGACCACTTCCACGGGCATCTTGAGGGGCTGCCCACGTGGGCGCCTGCGCCCAGACAGCGGGGGTGCTGCGTTTCAGCTGGTGTGACGCCCCGGCCAGCTAGGCAGGCACACTCACCCACATTCGCACCTGCCCACGTGCAAGCCCTTCCTGGCCAGTTCACATGCGACATTGGTTACAGGCTGAAAAACTAGTCCTGTAAACCAAGCAGCCCCTGGGTTTGCTGCTCCAGGTTTTGTTTTCTGTTTGAAAAGGCTTCATCCTCGTGCTCTCGACTCTGTCCAGCCCCCGGCCTCCCCTCAGCTTCCTCTCTGGTCTCCCCCTCCCGAGGACTGAGATGTCGCCCACTCTCCTGGTCCTGATCTTGGTCCTAATCCTCGGCTGTCTTCACAGATGGGATTTCAAGAGTTAGAAACGATAAAGACTTCTGTTCAATGTCTCATTTTACCAATGAGAAACCAAGAGAGCAAAGCAAAAGAGCTGACACGTTTACAGCAGCTTTATTCATAGCTGCCAACATTTGGAAACAGGCAAGATGACCTTCAGAGGGGTGACTAGACAAATAAACTATGGTGCATCCAGACGGTGGAATAGTATTTGGTGCAAAAAAGAGCTGAGCTATAAGCCATTTGAAAACAAATGGAGAAAGCTTCATCTGCTGCTGCTGCTGCTAAGTCGCTTCAGTGGTGTCCGACTCTATGCGACCCCATAGACAGCAGCCCACCAGGCTCCTCCGTCCCCGGGATTCTCCAGGCAAGAATACTGGAGTGGGTTGCCTTCAAGCATAACACTAAGTGGAAGACAATCCAAAAAAGCCATATACTGGATAGCTCTCACTCTCCCACATTCCGGAAGAGGCAGAGCCTTGGAGACAATGAACAGATCGGGGGTTGCCAGGTATTACAAGCGGGGAGGGGTGAACAGGGGGGCACAGAGATTCTCAAGCAGTGAGACCGCTCTGTGAGATGCTCTCCAGATGGGCGCTTGTCACCATGCATTTGTGCCAACTCGGGATGAACAGCACAACCCCAAGAGTGAACCCCAAAGTGAGCCACAGACAGTTCTGGGGGATGACAAGGTGGCAGTCAATATCGGCTCATGGACTGGTACAACTGTGCCAAGCGGATGTGAGAAGTTACAAGCAGGGGAAAACTGTATGCCAGGCAGACGGGTATTAGGGAACACTGTACTTTCTGAATTGAATAATTTTTCTGTAAACCGAAAACTACTCTTAAAAAGAGTATAGATTTAAAATACAAGTAAACAAAGAGCTGCTGAGTGAGCAGGACGGTCAAGCCAGCGACACAGACCTTTACTACTTGAGAGCTTTGTCCACAGCAGAGGGTGTCTGCTCATCCAGGTGAGCACCCAGAAACCCACCCCTTGAGTCAGTGACCACCTGACCAAGGTCTATGATGGGAGAACCAGCGCCACTGCATCACCAAGACAAGAACACTTCCATCAAAATCCAACTCTATGAGTGTGTCATCCCAACCAGCGGATTTTGAGGTTCACATGAAAGAACAAGGGTTGGGGAATCAGCAATATTCTGGGGGTGGTGGTGTTGGGGTGACAGGCAGGGAGAGACAGGTGCCAAGTCAAAAGCCTCTATTAACACAAGGTTAAAGTTGGATTATTACATGAAATCAAGCATTTTAATTGCATTAGTGAGTAGTTTGTTTAAGCCGGATGTGAATGTGAGATTTTTATGACCCACAAGTGACAGGGGAGTCAGGGGACCTGCCCGGGTTTCCGTGGAGGCTGGGGAGGAATGCAGCACAGAACTAATTCATGGGTCCCCCAGGAGCAGAAAAACAAAGCTGTTCTGCAGTCACACCCCAGACGTCATGCTTATTCAACTAGGAGATTACGTAAAGGAAAGAAATGTTGAGGGATGTGTTTCTAGGCGGAAAATCAAAAAAGAAAACTTAGGGAGTGACAGGGCTTCCCTGGTGGCTCAGACAATAAAGGATTGGCCAGCAAAGTAGGAGATCCGGGTTCGATCCCAGGGTTGGGAAGATCCCCTGGGGTAGGGAATGGCAACCCACCCCAGTATTCTTGCCTAGAGAATCCCATGGACAGAGGAGCCTGGCGGGCTACAGTCCATGAGGTCACAAAGAGTCAGACACAACAGAGCAACTAACATTTTCACTTTTTTTCAAGGGCTGATAAGCCCAAAATTCAGAGTGATGGTTACCTCTCAGGAGGGGCTGTCAAACTTACACGTTACATATGTTCTTTGTGCAAATTAAGTTTTTAATAAACTCATTTTAAGAAGATACACAAGTGTTAGAAGGATAAGGCAGAAAACACTAATATAAATCATGTTCCATAACAGGACTAAGCAGGTGAGGGGCTTCCCAGGGGGCGCTGGTGGTAAAGAACCCACCTGCCTATGCAGGAGACATAAGAGACCTGGGTTCAATCCCTGGGTCAGGAAGATCCCCTGGAGAAGGGAATGGTAACCCACTCCAGTATTCTTGCCTGGAAAATCCCCATGGACAGAGGAGCCTGGCAGGCTGCAGTCCTTGGAGCTCCCAAGAGTCAGACATGACTGAAGTGACTCGGCACACATGAATGCAGGCAAGTGAGTGGACTGATCACTTGGCATCAGAGAGACCTGTGTTCAAATTCCTACTGCAGATTTAGCAGCCATTTAACCCTAAACAAGTGACACAGCTCCCACATCTGGAAAAGGGGGGAAATGGTAGTATCCTCAGCTGGAATTGGGTTAAATAGTAACTTGCCTGCTGAAGAGCTCAGAGGTGTCTGGGAAAGAGAGGAACAGATCCCATTTGGACCACTGACCACGTGCCAGAAGCCATGAGAACCCTACGGGCACAGTCCCACTGGATTATCTCCAGGCCATATAGTAATAAACAAAGGAGACAGAATTTGAACCCACGGACAGTCTGACTCCAGTGCTAGGCTCCTGGCCATCAGGCTAGTCTTCCTCTCTGATAAAACCCCTATATATTATTAACAGTGTTGCTTACTATCATAAACATCAGGGGGCTTAAACAATTAGGTTAAAAATTACCTATACACCGCAAACATGAGAATACTTGACACAAAAGCAATTTATTTCAAAAAGAACCCAAAGGTAGAGAACCAACTGGCCAGTGTGATCGACATTGTCACGTGACTCTCAGAAATTCCAATACATTCAATTCTACACAAAACGATAGAAGCTGAGCTCGATCAAAGAGGCAACAGTCTTTCCCAGCCCTCCCCTAACCTGTTCCCCAGCCAATTAATCTGAGATGACACATGCAGTCCTAAGCACCACATTTTAGAAGACCAGAGTCACTGCAAATCGGCCTAGACAACGGTCTGGCACCCATGTCCTTTCACAGACAATAGAAGAATCCTGGGATGCTCAGCTTTTAACACAAAATTTAGGAATTTTCCTATGGAAGGAGCACAGATTTACTCAGACGTGCATCCTCTGGGAGAATCAGTGCATAGAATGCAGTCCTTTTAGTTCCGGGACAAAGAATTCATGAAGCATCAGGCGTCTAGCAGTTCAGGACGGTTCAGCGGCCAGTGAGGGACTTGGGGGCTGGATGTATCACCTCTGAGGTTCCTCCACTGTAGGTTTTCTGATCCTGAACAAACAAACTCCATCTCCTAAAAATGCAATCCTTTCAGAAACAGCAGAAAGGGCCCTTAGGAAGGGCACTGCCCACCTCAGATGCCCTGCAGTCATTGCTACTTACAGCTCTCCTAACCCTGCTGAGTCCCAGACACCTCTCAGGGTCCACACCCTCATGACCACACATGGGACAGGCCCACACAACCTCTGGGACAAGAGCAGAGTGGAACAAAATGCACTGCTCACTTGCTGAGCCTGACGTCCAGTTTTAAGTCCCTACAACACTTACTTAGGAAAGTGTCGTGAACTGAGCCACCCCAAGAACAATGCTTCACGGTGACCCCAGACCACACTGAACCAGGCGTCCAACCAGACCTAACCAAGCGTACAATCACACTTACCCAGGCCCCAGATGGGAGACTCCCACAGACCTTGTCACCTGAGTCTAAAGGATTTCATGGCAAAGGGTTTCAGAGACCCCTTGGCAATTTTTCCTGTTTCTGGAACACCCAGCAAAGCCATCTGTCCCTGACGTAAGCTTGCTGCCTGATTCCCGCATCCATGCTGGTACAGAGCGGGGAGGCGGGGAGGACCTGACACGGAGCACAGTCACTTTAGAAACAAACAAGTGTAGACGAGGGGATGAGGGAGGAGAAGCTGGAAGAACAAGGCTCTGCTTCCGGGAGACTGAGTGTCTGTCACACCCTGTGCGCTGAGCCCCGGGCATCTGGGAACTTCAGCAATGTTAGCGGCCCCTCTCTAATCCTTACACACATTTGAAAGAGCAACCAGAAACGCAAACCCAGAAAAGGGTGGCGCTTTCAATACCATATCAGAGAGGGTCCCATAGGACTCCCCAAAGACAATCTCATTCTCCAGAGAACGTGCCTGATTGTGACTTGCTATATCCTGCTGATTAGGTAAGTGAGAGGTTAATTTGTAGATTATTTGTGTCCCATAGCGATGCAGATCATTTCTGCCTTTCAGAAAAGATAACCACAGAGGTCACGGTTTTACTGCCTGTGGGGCGTTAGCCGGGTTTTGTCTCCCACTCAGCAAACCTCTCAGCCTTTCCTGACTGTCTGCCCCCTGCCCCCAGAACCCTGAGTCCCGTGCCCTCAGCACCCCAGCCCCCTACCCTCACTCATGGGGTAAATCAGTCTCTGACACATGCTCACCAAGGATTTGCAGGTTACCCGTGTTTTAACATTGTGAAAATTGCCCCTTGATACATTTAATCGATACTCAATCACCATGGTCCCATTACTCTTTTCCGCTATAATTTTCTACTGAGTTTGTGTTATGTAACAGTGTTTGTCATTACCCTCATACACTCTTAACTATCTTATACAAATATTATAGATTTAGACAGCAGAATTAAAGATCAACTCTTCCTCTAAATATGGGTCTTTTTCAAAGACTGAAAAATAATATAACAGAAAAACAATAAGAAGTTCTACCACAAAGTTAAGGTTTCTAAGTAACCGAGTCCCCCTTTTCCAATATATCTGATCACTGTCCATCTATACTGGCACCTGGTTGTTCCCTTCAAACCGGGCTCCTTCTCAAATTGGTTCTCTTTAAATACTCCAGTCGAATTCAGAAACCATGCCTGTTATTATCTCTTAAAATATGCTACTTTCTATTAATGTGCCGATTTCTTTAGACCGCAAGTAACCTTTACTGAACATTAAGTGACACACAGTGTAGCAGATGTGTTTGAACAACGAGGCAAAGAGGAAACCAGAACTGCAGGAAGACCCATGCCTCACAGTGGGGTGTAGGACTCCCGGGAGGAGGCCCGGGCTGGGCACCACTGGGAGACCAGTCTGACCTCTTCCCCACACCCTCTCAGCACAGCCCCAGCTCCAGAAATTCCTAAGAACTTGACCATGCCTGAACCCCTTGGGGAGAGCAAAGGGATGCTTAGAAAGAGTAGGCCACGTGACCCAAGTCAGAGCAAGCTCAGATCCTTCCAGCTGTAAACTGTCATCTTCAATGAACATTTAAGATGTCACGAACATTTAAGACCCCCGGCCCCAAGTCTCCTCCGAGGCATCTCTGTGTCTTTTCCATTTTGTGCTGCCTTGTGCTTGATCTCCTCTATCGGGTGCCAGCACTGCTTCCTTGAGTACTTTGTAGGCTTTTTTGGGAGTGACATACACACCACCATATAGACTTTGATAACCAACAAGGAAATACCATATAACACAGGCAAATACACTCAATATCTTATAATAATCGGGAAGGGAAAGGATCTGAAAAAGAACACACACAGAATCGCTTTGCTGTATACCTGAAACTAACACAACGCTGTGAATTAACTATACATCAATTTAAAACAAACCAAAAAAAAAAGAAAATCCACATTAAAAATAAAAGAAATCCTTCATACGAAAAAATACATGGATAACATCTCTACACTTTTTTATCCCTAGTTCAGGGACCAATAAACATTTACTAAATAAATGGATGGTTTAGAAAGGACGGTAGAAAGCTGTCCTCCGTAAATCAGATCATCTCCCAGCTGTCTTCTTGTTGCTGCTTTTGGCTGCACCACACGGCTTGTGGGGTCTTAGTTCAGCAACCAGGGATTGAACCCACAACCTCAGCTATGAAAGCACAGTCTTAAACACTGCACTGCCAGGGAATTCTCCAGGTGCAGCTATTTTTAACTCTTCTTTAAGACTGTTTTATAGTAAGATAAATGTTAGATAGCTACTATGTGAATATCACGAGACAGATTGCAAATTCACATGACTGTTAAAGACTGGAGCTGACATTTCAGGGTGACCAGCCTCTTGACACCAAGCCTTCACTCTATGGCAGCATATCTTCCTTCTCAGCATGGTGACAGGGGCTCCACAGAGAAAACCCAGAGTAATAAATATTGACCAGCACACCTCTCGCCACATTTCAGCAACAGTGG
Organism: Moschus berezovskii; assembly: GCF_049115385.1. Classification (NCBI taxonomy): domain Eukaryota; kingdom Metazoa; phylum Chordata; class Mammalia; order Artiodactyla; family Moschidae; genus Moschus; species Moschus berezovskii. Next base: position 52,453,068 of record NC_142472.1, read on the forward strand.
AAGCTCTTGGAAATATTACCCCAGACTCCTCAAGATGTTTTGAAAACTCTGCACGAAATTAAATGGTGCCACTTTAATTTCTTGTTCAAATGCAAACTGAGGCGATAAAATTGAGCTGCAATTTTCCCTATAGAGTGGTCATTCAGATAATACAGAAAATGGCTAATTGACTTTCGATATTTATATTAAAGAAGACACAAAGTTTACAAATTACCACAGTGCCCGAGAACACAGCCCCAGTCCTGCAGAGAGCTACCTGCCATTAATCTAAAACACTACTTGAGCTAATGCAGTCAGCCTTTTTTTCTTGGCCAACTTGTTAACAGGTGTTAATATGTACCTACATTAACCAGTTTAACTTCTCCCAGCTTCCCTCTCGTCCCCAGGGAAGTGAAACTAGATATTGTTAAAGTGAAACCAACAGGTCAGTTGCCTGGAAGACAAAGAAAAAGAAACCAAAATCCTAGAAAATCTCACCCCACAGAAAACCGGTGCCTGCATAATTAGGAGTTTTCTAGAATACTGTGTTGTTCAGGACAATAACAAGTGTTGACAAAGACATGGAGAAACCAGAGCCCTCTTACACAACTGATGAGAATGCAAAATGGAGCGGCCACCTTACAAAACAGTTGGGCAGTTTCTAAAAAAATAAATGAAATATAAAGTTATCATATGACTCGGCAATTCCTCTGCTAGGTGTCCCACCCAAGAGAACTGCAAACAAGTCCACACAAAAACTCATACATGAGTGTTTGCAGCAACATTATTCCTAACAGTTAAAAAGTGGAAACATACCACATATCCATCCACTGGTGGAGGAGGAATAAGCCAAATATAACATACCCACAGATCTGAATATTCCTTGGCCATAAAAAGAAGCACTAATACCTACTACACATGGATGAACACTGAAAATATTGTCCTAAGTAAAAGGAGCTGGTCGCAACAGGCAACATATTATGCAATTCCATTTATACAAAATACCAAGAACAGGCAAATCCATGGGGATTAAAAGCAGACCAGCGGTTGTCAGAGGCTGGGGGTGCGGTGGGGGGGGCGGGTGCAGTGGGGAGAGGCTGGGGAAACTTTTATGGTGAAGGACAGGGCAGCCCGGTGTGCTGCAGTTCATGGAGTTGCAGAGTTGGACACGACTTAGTGACTGAACAACTGCTCACTTCCCACGAATTTAGCCATAATTCATCTTCACAAGAGACACTGTTTCACCTCCCATGACAACAAACGAACAGCCTGCAACTGACCTTGGGGAGTACAGAAGAAATCATTGATTCATGCCCAGCAGGTTAACATGCGTTAAGCAGGTGGAATTTTTAAACAGCGCACAAATGAGTTGGCCACAGAAGATACTTAGGTGCCATGAAGGGGAAGTCCTTGTCCTTTCAGCTTGGCCCAGCGGCCAGCTTAGTCTGAACGCCTACACAGTTATCATCAGGACCACAGTTCAGGTTTAGAAGACGTGAAATAACCGTCCTTTATAAAGGAAAAATCAGCAGTCCCTTCCCACAGCCCGTGAATGACTCAAACATCCACAAGAGCCCGTGCCACCCGCCAGCCACATCCCACCTCCCGCAAAGGGACCGGGACCCTCTTGTCCAGGTCCTGCCCTGCTCCTGCAGGCCACGAGAGAAAGGAAAATCTCAGGGTGATTTTAGTTATGTGGACTTTCCTTTCTTTAAAAAAAAAAAATCCTGTTTTGAACGACAGGTTGAGGGCACTGAGAAATGTACATTTAAACCACCGCATATGTGGGCACTCGCCTGACACAACTGCATGTCAGCTCCACGTACAACCGGGTCTCATTACTCTAGAATCTGCCCTTTGGGGCCCCTCTCGGTGTGCAGCGGGGGCTGCAGAATCCATGTAACTGGAGGCAGCAAAGACCAGGAGGCACTGTGGGGGACCCCGCTGCTGACCTAAATGTGGACCCACAGACGGGGGCCTCTGTGGTCCCCTCTGGACTTCTCCCACGGACTACCATCCCCTGATGACTATCTCACCGCGATGCTTGGAAACTGCGAGGACGAGGCCACATGGGTGGCTGCCCTCCATGCTTCTGCCAAACTTCTGGAAGAGGAGGCTGCAGAGGACCAGGCAGCAGGCTGGCTGAGAACTGGAGCCGGCTGAGCCACTCAGCAAGACAGCCCCTGGACCCTCGAGGGCCTCCGTGAACCCCGGGCATGGCCCCCGTGTAACCTGAGGCCTCAGAGAATAGGTCTGGGTTTGCCTGCTACCCTCCCCTTTCCTGGGACAGTGAAGGGATTCCTGGGTCTGAAAGCCTGGAAGCACGTGACCAGGTACAGCACAGGTGACGCTGCCTTGAAAAAAGTAGTTTCCTGCCAGTGTCTCAACAGAGAGCCCAGCGCCTGCCGGAACAGCCTCCCGAAGGAAAGGATTAATAAAAGGCTCTTTGTTGATCCTGCCTCGTTTGCACAAATCCGCTCCTACCCGTCTGACCCGCACGAAGGCCCTTTTAACTGAACAGCGAATCAGGTGTGATAGAATCACCTCTTTAATTTCCTGAGGACACACAAACAGCCAATGCATACAATTTCCTACCCTACCTCTTGGAATCAGTTTCTTTTTTTTCCTCCATTTTAATATGGATTTTTTCCCCAAAGTTCTGTTGCCCATTTCAAACAAGCTGCCCATGGAGGATTTCTGGAAAACCTGTATTTTCCACACAGAAGACAAACATGCCCACTCCATCACCAAGCTTTGCTGTCGCTTCCTGAAACCCAACGCTGCGGAATCCTGGTAGGTAACTTCTCTCCAGCGAGGGGGCTAAGCATAGAGGCCTGACTCAGACCCTGATGCCAACAGAAAGTCATGTCAACTGCAGCCCTCAGTCGGAGGCATTGCTGAGGTTCTGTGTACAGGTCTCAGGGGGCCGGGCCCAGGGTTCATGGAGGCCCCCATGGCTCCCAAGGGTCCAGGGGCCACATTGCTAAGCAGTCCAGCCACCTCCGGGCTCAGCCCATCAGTTTTGCTGGGCTGTTGCTGCTGATGTTCCGCCCCCACCCCCGCCCACCCCTGCCCCTCCATCTGAAGGTCAGTTTCAGCCCCTACACTCCCAGTACGTGACCTTGGCATATCCTTGACATGCTCTCAACTTCTGTCCTTAGTTGTACCACTAATTTCCAATCGCTGGTAAGGCATCACATTTTCCTAGTCACTCCCCAGCTTCCTAATTTTCTACTTTTACCTTGAAGTTAATTCTTCATGTGGGCAGGCAGAGGAAAGAGGGCTTTTTAGTGTCCACACAGGGAAAATGAGAAACCCACTCTCTCCCCATTGGAAGGTGGTGATGGTTACGTCATGTGTCCACTTCACTGGGCCACGGTGTTAGATATTTGGTCAAGCACTAGTCTAGACGTGGCCGTGAAGGCACGTTTTAATGTGATTAACAGTGAAATCAACAGACTCTGAGGCAAGCAGATGACCCTCCATAATGTAGGTGGGCCTTGTGCAATCAGTAGATGGCCTTACAAGACTGAGGTCCCCCAGGCAGGAAGGCAACCAGCCTCCAGACTGCCTTTGGTGCAACATTGCGACATCGACTCTGGCTGGAATCTTCAGCCTGGGCAGCTGCCTACAGACTGTGCTCTTGCCAGCCCCACATGAGATGATTCTCTAAAACCAAGCATCTCCTTTGTCTCTCTCTCTCTCTCATAGCAGGTCTGCTTCTTTGGAAGAAACTGTTAAATTCCAATAATTAAAGACCTTCAACAAAATGCCTCAAGCAATTGTTAAAATGCAATGCTTTGTGTGTTAAGACAAATGACTTGCTTTGTTGTTCAGTTGCTCAGTCGTGTCTGACTCTTTGCCGCTCCATGGACAGCAGCAGGTCAGGCTTCCCTGTCCTTCACTATCTGCCAGAGCTTGCTCACACTCATGTCCATTGTGTCGATAATGCCATCCAACCATCTCATTCTCTGTCGCCTCCTTCTCCTCTTGCCCTCAATCTTTCCCAGCTTCAGGGTCTTTTCCAATGAGCTGGCTCTTCACATCAGGGGACCAAAGTATGAGAGCTTTAGCTTCAACATCAGTCCTTCCAATGAATATTCAGGACTGATTTCCTTTAGGATGGACTGGTTGGATCTCCTTGTGGTCCAAGGGACTCTCAAGAGTCTTCTCCAACACCCCAGTTCAAAAGCATCAATTCTTTGGTGCTCAGCTTTCTTTACAGTCCAACTCGCACAACCATACATGACTACTGGAAAAACCATAGCTATGACTAGACGGACCTTTGTCAGCAAAGTGATATCTCTGCTTTTTAATACACTGTCTGGGTTTGTCATAGCTTTTTTTGCAAGGAGCAGATTTCCAAAATGAGAGCATATTCAAAGACTAGATATGCAGAACTGTCCATAATCACGATGTCAAAAATAATAGGCTACCAGTGGACTCAAAATTCAAGAAGGAACTCCTTTCAGAGGTAAAATCCAAGTGCTAACTGAAATTTGGTTCTTTCAAATCTCAGTCTTTCAATTCTCTACACTGGTTTATTTCTTACAGAATGGACTTTCAAGTAGCTTTAGAATAAATTATAGCCTTGAGTCAGAAAAATCTAAATTACAGTCCCATAAAAAAATCATACACAAAACAGAACGTTGCCAATAAATAAAATCCCTTATGAAAAAAATCTTTCATAAAGCAAAGCAATAAAATTTTACTATTTTAGTGCCTATCAGGCACTCTGGGAACAGTTACAAACAAAAGCATTTATGGCACAATCTTTGGTCACACAAACTAGTACCTACTTAGTGCCACAAACACACGTCACAGTGAGGTGCCCTGGTCTACACTGTTAGGAGAGACTTATATTACATCACAAAAACGGGGAGAATGCCCAGATTGATCATGAACACAATTACAGAGTAGGTCCCCGGAGAAGCACAATACACTGTAAAACGAATGCACTTTTCAAAAGACTGACTCCCAGCCCCTGCCCTGAAAATTATGAGATCTTCCTGGTGGAACAACTCATAAAAAAAAAAAAAAAAAAGTGTTGATTGCTGAGCCATGTCTGATTCTTTGCAATCCCATGGACTGTACCCCTCCAGGTTCCTCTGTCTGTAGAATTCTCCAGGCAAGAATACTGGAGCCGGTAGCCATGCCCTTCTCCAGGGAACAACGCATATGTCCACTCAAATCCTGTAGCAGTAAAGCACCCCTCACTTTTGGTACATGCCACCACTTGACCTTAGACTCAGAACAAAAATAACGGGCTTTCTTTGAACTCCAATCTCCATTAAGATAACAAAAGAGCTATTGCATAAAAAAACGGCAGTCAGGGCCCATCCTACCTTTCCAGGTCTTCAAAAGGCCACCAGGGTTGCAGCACACACAGTAGGGATGAATTTCTTGTAGGTCCCAGTGGCTCCACAGGAGAGCTCAGACCATGAAATTATCAGAGCTCTGAACTTTGTCCTGCGCAGAACACAAAAACCCACCAGCGTGATTTGTAGGTTTCTGCTGCGGCCTGGCATTAAGTTAATGTGTAACAACAATTACACACCAGAGAGAAAAAAAATCAACAAGTTAAATATATACTTCAGAAAAACCCAAACTGACAACAACAGCAAGAAAGTGGTCATCTTGGCAGTGCGGCATTTTCCCTGCTTTCCCGCTGTGTCGGGCGCTTGCTTGGGACCAGGCGGAGGGCGTGTGGATGCTGACGGCTGGGCCCACCTCTGACCCAGTCAACAGGGCTGGGTTCTGTCCAGCTGCGTGGCTTGGGTTTCAGGACAAAAGCAGTCTGATTACTTGGGCTCAGGTAGAACCAAAAATTCCTCCCAGAGGATTTTCTGTATGGAATTTCAACACCCAAATGAGTTTAACACTGATTTCTCGAAATGAGTCATTCTCAGTGAGCACAGAGCCTAGATACCTATTCAAAATCAGCCACTCATACAGGTTGTCAGTACTTGCCATGAATAAAGAAGCAGCTAGTCATTATTTGAGATGATTTGAAAACAATAATGAATATAATTCAACTCTCAAAATTACTACATGCCTTTCTTTCTTTTGGGGCTTTCTTAGGTAGTGCAGTGGTAAAGAATCCACCTGCCAGTGCAGGAGACCCAATACACGGGTTCGATCCCTGGGTCGGGAAAATCCTCTGGGGAAGGAAATCGCAACCTACTCCAGTATTCTTGCCTGGAAAACTGCATGGACAGAGTATGATGGCGGGTTACAGTCCATGGGGTCACAAGGAGTCGGACACAACTAAGCACTGATTGCACACACTCAACCAACAAGGACCTATTGTATAGCACAGGAAACTCTGCTCAGTGTTATGTGGCAGCCTGGATAGGAGGGGAGTATATGTATGACTGAGTCCCTTCCCTGTTCACCTGAAACTATCACAGCATTGTTTGTTGATCGGCTAGTTTTAAAAAAGTAAAATTAAATTAATATACATTTGTGTTTACTAAATAAGTAGTCTCCATTTTGTAAACCATATAAATCACATGTCTCACATCATTCCATCAGAAGAAAAAGAATCTTTCTGAAATCCTGTGATCTTTCTCAGAGACTCATAGGTGGACTGTTAAAGGTTTATTCAGGCTATGTGGGAACTTGATATATGTTAATTAATAAAACTGGATGAGGACCACTCAGGTGGACCAGTGGTTAGGACTCCGCCTTCCAACGTGGGGGGTATAGGTTTGAACCCTATTCGGGGAAATAAGATCCCACATGCCACAGGTTATGGCTTTAAGAAAAAAATCAGAATGATTTGTAATATTTTTTTTAAAAAAGTTAACAGTGACTCCTCACTTAGCACTCTGTGTAACTTATCATGACAGTCCTATGAAGGAAACTAGCTTTTCTGGATGACTTTTAACAAGTTACCTAACCTCCCCAACTGAATTGACTGAACTGAACTGATGGACACTCCAATACTTTGCACCTCATGCAAAGAGTTGACTCACTGGAAAAGACTCTGATGCTGGGAGGGATTGGGGTCAGGAGGAGAAGGGAACGACAGAGAATGAGATGGCTGGATGGCATCATCGACTCGATGGATGTGAGTTTGAGTGAACTCCGGGAGTTGGTGATGGACAGGGAGGGCTGGCATGCCATGATTCATGGGGTCGCAAAGAGTTGGACACGACTGAGCGAACTGAACTGAACTGAACCTCCCCAAGTTAGTCTCCTTCACAGGGTGGGAGTACTAACGTCTGCTCACTGCTTTATGTAGGGAGTGAACCAAGACATGCAAAACCCAGGTAGCCCCATTTCAGTGGAAACACACATGATCGTTTTAAAAATCACACAGACTCAGGGCAAAACCAGGATTTGAACAAATGCTCCACATTTCCAGCCCCAGGGTGGAGAGGAAATGTGGGTCCCCTCTGTACCTTCCTCAGTCCAGGTGACTGAAGGTAAGGCCACCGTCAGCCAGTGGACAACATTACAAAGTAATAAAAGCCTTGACTTGATCTCTGAAAACTTTCCACGTAGAAAGAGTTCTGACTTTTGGACACAGCGCTTTTCTGAGCACTAAGTTTACAGAGTGAGGACTCTCGGTCCGTTGTTCCCAGTTCTGCCCTCATCCTGGTTTGCTTTGGTGGCATTTGCCACAGAGAAGAATCATGTCTGCCCTGAAGAAAATCTGTATTCATTATAGTTGATTTATAGTTGAAAAATGTATGTTCAATTTATCTGATTTTTTGAAACACTCAGCCCTCTGCTAAAACAACCTCAACGTGCACGTAACAGAAAATGAGAGGAAGGGATTTAGATGGAGTAAGACAGAGAGAGCCTTAAAGGATACCGGAAACAAAAACTCAGAAAAAGGGTTTAACCTTATCACTAGGAAGTCGTGCGTGCACATAGAAATCTTTCTCTACCTTTGCTGGCAAGTTAACACGAGTAAGAAACCTACATGGGTAGATGTCTTTCTTGAGAAGCTCCACACACCCTAATCTCAAATGTACCAATATAGTAACACCTGTTCTGTGAGCTCCCACCCTCCCCCCTGCTCCGCTCCACAACCCCCAACCACCTCCACGACCCTGCCGCACAGAGGACAGTGCCTTGACAGTCACGGCAGTACCCGCCCCACCCCCGGAGGTCTCATCAGCTTTGCTTGGATGGACTAGGCCTTATATAATGGGCCTGTGTGACAAAGCACAACAGCACAATGAGTTTTCTAATACAGATCAAACCTGCACAGCAAACTAGATTCAACCCCATCAGGTTTTGACAAAGTAAGGGATACAGCTTAAGGAAAAATACAGACAGGACCATCAAATCACAGCACTGAAGCCGCACTAAACTCATCTTCCCACTGAGGGCAGGGGAGGAAGCTGCCTACCTCTGAGAGTCTCACGCGGGATCTTAGAGACAGGTGGCACATCACCCAGCCTGGACTCCTTCACAAGGCAGAATTCCTCCTACAGGGAAGAAAAACCCACAGAGGAGTTTTCCACAAGTAGGTGAATAATTTCAACACAGCCTTTCACTCGGGCATTTACTGGCTGCCAGGGTACACAAGGTACTCATGAGGAATATGAGCGCACCATCCCGGAACCTTCAGCTCCTCCTAAACACCAGCGGCTGTGCCGCACACTCCTCTGCAGAACCTCTCTGAATTCTCAGAAGAGTCCAAGGAAGCAGGTCCCCATCCTGGGCAGCAGGCGAGGAAGCAGGGGGACTTGGGCCCAGACTGGCCGATTCTGCAGCCCACGACCTCTGGCATCTCCTCAAGGGAAATTGAAAGTCTATAAGAGCTTCCAGAGACATTCCAAGGAATTATTAGGAGAATAAAAAGAATGCTCCTTTGTCAGAGAATTTAATGAGGAAAATTTTCAGCTAATCAGGCATTAAAATTAAGATATTGAACCAAATCATCTATTATTTCAAATACATATTAGAACATGGTTAATTTACTAGAGAAATATTAAATATGTATATTAAATATGGCTAATATCAGCTTCATTCTCTAAAAGGAGCTTAGTCCAGTTCAGTCGTTCAGTTGTGTCCAACTCTTTGGGACCCCATGAACTGCGCAGCACACCAGGTCTCCCTGTCCATCGCCAACTCCCGGAGTCTACCCAAACCCATGTCCATCGAGTCGGTGATACCATCCAACCATCTCATCATCTGTCGTCCCCTTCTCCTCCTGCCCTCAATCTTTCCCAGCATCAGGGTCTTTTCAAATGAGTCAGCTCATAGCATCAGGTGGCCAAAGTATTGCAGTTTCAGCTTCAACATCAGTCCTTCCAATGAACATCCAGGGTTGATCTCCTTTAGAATGGACTGGTTGGATCTCCTTGCAGTCTAAGGGACTCTCAAGAGTCTTCTCCAGCACCACAGTTCAAAAGCATCAATTCTTTGGTGCTCAGCATTCTTTACAGTCCAACTCTCACAACCATACATGACTACTGGAAAAACCATAGCTCTGACTAGACGGACATTTGTTAGCAAAGTAATGTCTCTGTTTTTTAATATGCTGTCTAGGTTGGTCATAACTTTCCTTCCAAGGAGTAAGTGTCTTTTAATTTCATGGCTGCAATCACCATCTATAGTGATTTTGGAACCCAGAAAAATAAAGTCAGCCATTGTTTCCACTGTTTCCCCATCTATTTGCCATGAAGTAATGGGACCAGATGCCATGATCTTAGTTTTCTAAATGTTGAGGTTTAAGCCAGCTTTTTCACTCTCCTCTTAGGAGCTTAAGCCATCAGATATAAGTCATTATTTAGTGGTGCTAACAGCACAAACTATTGCGGGTTTGGGGGGAAAAGAGGAGTGACTGTTAGTGGGCATGAGGATTTCTTCTCGTGTTCTAAAATTGACTGCAGTGATGACTGGCACAATTCTAAATATACGAAAAACAATGCCTCACTTTAAACGGATGAGAGGTAAGGTAGGTTGATTATATATAACTATATATTTAATTGAAGTATAATCATGTTGATCAAACCAGTCCATCCTAAAGGAAATCAACCCTGAACATTCATTGGAAGGACTGATGCTGAAGCTGAAGCTCCAATACTTTGGCCACCTGATGCGAAGAGCCGATTCACTGGAAAACACCCTGATGTTGGGAAAGACTGAAGGCAGGAAGAGAAGAGGACAACAGAGGATGAGATGGTTGGATGGCATCACCGATTCAATGGAGTAAAATGTGGGAGACAGTGAAGGACAGGGAAGCCTGGCATGCTGCAGTCCATGGGGTCACAGCAAAGAGTCGGACATGACAGAGCAACTGAACAACAGTTGTGTTCATTTCAATTGCAGAGCAAAGTGATTCCATGATACACATATATACCTACTCTTCTTCAGATTCTTTTCCCTTACCGGTTATTACAAAATATTGAGTACTAGTCTGTGTGCTACACAGTAGGTCCTTGTTGGTTATTGATTTTATACATAGTAGTGTGTGTGCGGTGTGTGTATACACGGTATGTCTTAGATAAACCAGGTGACTTCCTGGAGCTTCTCTGTCCCCTGTCTGTGCAGTGACTCTGGATGATGACAACTGTATATATGCCAAGTATACTTCACAAAGCTGTTTAAAAAAGAAGCAAGTGAGGCTGCTGGCTTTGCTGTGGTGTCAATTCATTCCTTTAATTTTTATTTTATGTGGATTATAATTGATTAACAGTGCTGTATTAGTTTCAGGTGTATGGTCAATTCATTCTCTTTTTATTTTTAATCAGAGGATAATTGCTGTTATTGTGTTGGCATCTGCCATACAATACATGAGTCAGTCATAAGTATACATACGTCCCCTCCCTCAACCACCTCCCCCCACCTCCTCCCCATCCCACCCCTCTAGGTTATCAAAGAGCACCAAGCTGGCAGCTTCCCACTGCCTATCTGTTTTACACGTGGGAGTGTGCCTATGTCAGTGCCGCTCTCTCCATTCACCCCTCCCGCTCCTTCCCCTGCTGGGTCCACAAGTCCGTTCTCCGCATCTGCATCTCTATTCCTGCCCAACAGCTCTCACTCTCCTGGAGCTCACAGAGGAGAGATGACAACGGAAACATCCGTAACTAAGTAGGGAGATGGGAGTCCCTTCAGTTCAGTTCAGTTCAGTCGCTCAGTCGTGTCCGACTCTTTGCGACCCCATGAATCACAGCACGCCGGCCTCCCTGTCCATCACCAACTCCTGGAGTTCACTCAAACTCATGTCCATCGAGCCATCCAGCCATCTCATTCTCTGTCGTCCCCGTCTCCTCCTGCCCCCAATCCCTCCCAGCATCAGACTCTTTTCCAGTGAGTCAACTCGTCGCATGAGGTGGCCAAAGTATCGGAGTTTCAGCTTTAGCATCAGTCCTTCCAATGAACACCCAGGATTCATCTCTAGAATGGACTGGTTGGATCTCCTTGCAGTCCAAGGGACTCTCAAGAGTCTTCTCCAACACCACAGTTCAAAAGCATCAATTCTTCGGCGATCAGCTTTCTTCACAGTCCAACTCTCACATCCATACATGACCACGGGAAAAACCATAGCCTTGACTAGGCGGACCTTTGTTGGCAAAGTAATGTCTCTGCTTTTTAATATGCTATCTAGGTTGGTCATAACTTTCCTTCCAAGGAGTAAGCGTCTTATCACCACCCAGATTCACTGCACAGACAGAGGGGAAACGAGGCTCCAAGAAGTCACCTGATTTGTCTAAGGCTCACCGTGTCAGCCAGGCCAATGGATGTATGCCCAAGCTGTCATAAGGGCATTTGATCTCTTTCTTCCAAACATCTCTAAGAACTTGATGTCACAGTTAAAAGCAACAGTGAATCAGGGAAGCAAAGCAGAGTCCATCCTGCAAGGCTGTGATTAACTGAGGAAGCATAAAAGCAGTCGAGTAGAGCATTTCCCACTTTTTTATACTAGGAAGAAAGAGGATATTCCTTAATGAAATGATAAAAAATAAAGTTTGAGCCTGTTATTTTCAACCATTAATAGCTCATCAACCAATCATCTACCACTTATTTAGATACATGGAGCTTCCTTAGAGACTTACCAGGAAGCACGGTAATCAAATTAAAGAGCTACAAGGTGAGAGACAGAAGACAGGACCTTCTCCAGGGATCACGCCAGGTTCCTGTGTGCTTAATCTGTCCTTGGGACTGGCCTGGCCCCATTAATCAAAGCAAGTGGTTTTCTGGGAAATAACATGCTTTTGTGATCTGAAAAAGAGATACTACAGGGAAACTATGATGTCATAGGGAAAAGGAGAGCAAACACTGTAATATATTTAACTGCATTTTCTCACTTCTTGCTCTGTTACATGTAATAGAGTAAGGTCTTTGCTGCCCTTCTGTAACTGTACCTGGTTAAACAGGTTAAACTAACGGTATGTTTACACAACGACGTGAGGGAACGTCAGTACTGACATTGCTCTCAGATCTGTTTGTACTTAAATCCAACAGCACTTATGGAGATATTCTTTATATAATTATGTTACTGAAAAAATGATTTTTTTCAGTACATAAATTTTTTTTACTATACAGGGAAGCTTCTATTTCTTAAGAAACAACACATAAAAATGGATATAAAATAACAAATTTATACTTGGCTAAAGAAAGGAAAAGTACAGCAGGGGTTGAGAAAAATCCAGACTCCCTGCACCTACTTCAGTGTGTGGCACTTGGGAGACCTGTAAGAAATGCCAGGTTTTTAACTGAATGTGACTCTCAGTTCAGTTCAGTTCAGTTGCTCAGTCGTGTCCGACTCTTTGCAACCCCATGAATCACAGCACGCCAGGCCTCCCTATCCATCACCAACTCCCGGAGTTCACTCAAACTCATGTCCATCGAGTCGGTAATGCCATCCGGCCATCTCATCCTCTGTCGTCCCCTGCCCCCAATCCCTCCCAGCATCAAGGTCTTTTCCAATGAGTCAACTCTTCGCATGAGGTGGCCAAACTACTGGAGTTTCAGTTGTAGCATCAGTCCTTCCAATGAACATCCAGGACTGATGTCCTTTAGAATGGACTGGTTTTATCTCCTTGCACTCCAAGGGACTCTCAAGAGTCTTCTCCAACACCACAGTTCAAAAGCATCAATTCTTTGGCACTCAGCTTTCTTCACAGTCCAACTCTCACATCCATACATGACCACTGGAAAAACCATAGCCTTGACTAGATGGACCTTTGTTGGCAAAGTAATATCTCTGCTTTTTAATATGCTGTCTAGGTTGGTCATAACTTTCCTTCCAAGGAGTAAGTGTCTTTTAATTTCATGGCTGCAATCACCATCTACAGTGACTTTGGAGCCCCAAAAAATAAAGTCAGCCACTGTTTCCACAGTTTCCCCATCTATTTGCCATGAAGTGATGGGACCAGATGCCATGATCTTCATTTTCTGAATGTTGAGCTTTAAGCCAACTTTTTCACTCTCCTCTTTCAGTTTCAATAAGAGGCTTTTTAGTTACTCTTCACTTTCTGCCATAAGGGTGGTGTCATCTGCATATCTGAGGTTATTGATATTTCTCCCAGCAATCTTGATTCCAGCTTGTACTTCTTCCAGCCCAGTGTTTCTCATGATGTACTCTGCATATAAGTTAAATAAGCAGGGTGACAATATGCAGCCTTGATGTACTCATTTTTGTATTTGGAACCAGTCCGCTGTTCCATGTCCAGTTCTAACTGTTGCTTCCTGACCTACATATAGGTTTCTCAAGAGGCAGGTCAGGTAGCCTGGTATTCCCATCTCTTTTGGAATTTTCCACAGTTTATTGTGATCCACACAGTCAAAGGCTTTGGCATAGTCAATAAAGCAGAAATAGATGTTTTTCTGGAACTCTCTTGCTTTTTTGATGTTCCAGCGGATGTTGGCAATTTGATCTCTGGTGCCTCTGCCCTTTCTAAAACCAGCTTGAACATCTGGAAGTTCACGGTTCAAATGTTGCTGAAGCCTGGCTTGGAGAATTTTGAGCATTACTTTACTAGTGTGTGAGATGAGTGCAACTGTGCGGTAGTTTGAGCATTCTTTGGCATTGCCTTTCTTTGGGATTGGAATGAAAACTGACCTTTTCCAGTCCTGTGGCCACTGCTGAGTTTTCCAAATTTTCTGGCATATTGAGTGCAGCACTTTCACAGCATCATCTTTTAGGATTTGAAATAGCTCAACTGGAATTCCATCACCTCCACTAGCTTTGTTTGTAGAGATGCTTTCTAAGGCCCATTTGATTTCACATTCCAGGATATCTGGCTCTAGGTTAGTCATCACACCATCATGATTATCTGGGTCATGAAGATCATTTTTGTACAGTTCTTCTGTGTATTCTTGCCACCTCTTCTTAATATCTTCTGCTTCTGTTAGGTCCATACCATTTCTGTCCTTTATCGAGCCCATCTTTGCATGAAATGTTCCCTTGGTATCTCTAATTTTCTTGAAGTGATCTCTAGTCTTTCCCATTCTGTTATTTTCCTCTATTTCTTTGCATTGATCGCTGAGGAAGGCTTTCTTATCTCTCCTTGCTATTCTTTGGAACTCTGCATTCAGATGCTTATATCTTTCCTTTTCTCCTTTGCTTTTCACTTCTCTTCCTTTCACAGCTATTTGTAAGGCCTCCTCAGACAGCCATTTTGCTTTTTTGCATTTCTTTTTCTTGGGGATGGTCTTGATCCCTGTCTCCTGTACAATGTCACACACCTCCGACCATAGTTCATCAGGCACTCTATCAGATCTATCAGATCTAGCCCCTTAAATCTATTTCTCACTTCCATTGTATAATCATAAGGGATTTGATTTAGATCATATCTGAATGGTCGAATTGTTTTCCCTACTTTCTTCAACTTAAGTCTGAATTTGGCTATAAGGAGTTCATAATCTGAGCCACAGTCAGCTCCTAGTCTTTTTTTTTGCTGACTGTATACAGCTTCTCTGTCTTTGGCTGCGAAGAATATAATCAATCTGATTTCGGTGTTGACCATCTGGTGATGTCCATGTGTAGAGTCTTCCCTTGTGTTGTTGGAAGAGGGTGTTTGCTACGACCAGTGCATTCTCTTGGCAAAACTCTACTAGCCTTTTCCCTGCTTCACTCCGTACTCCAAGGCCAAATTTGCCTGTTATTCCAGGTGTTTCTTGAATTCCTACTTTTGCATTCCAGTCCCCTATAATGAAAAGGACATCTTTTTTGGGTGTTAGTTCTAAAAGGTCTTCTTAGAGGAGCTACCCCATGCCTGAGGTCAGGGGCAGCGGCTGAGAGGAGCAACCCCATGTCCAAGGAGCAGCCGCTGCTCTGCCCCAGGAGGGCGGAGAGGAGCTACTCCATATTCAAGGTCAGGAGGGGCGGCCATGAGGAGATAACCCTTGTCCAAGGTAAGAAGCAGCGGCTATGCTTTGCTGGAGCAGCCGTGAAGAGATACCCCACATCGAAGGTAAGAGAAAGCCAAGTAAGATGGTAGGTGTTGCGAGAGGGCACCAGAGGGCAGACACTGAAACCATAACCACAGAAAACTAGCCAATCTGATCTCACAGACCACAGCCTTGTCTAACTCAGTGAAAGTAAGCCATGAGGTGTGGGGCCACCCAAGACAGACAGGTCATGGTGGAGAGGTCTGACAGAATGTGGTCCACTGGAGAAGGGAATGGCAAACCACTTCAGTATTCTTGCCTTGAGAACCCCATGAACAGTATGAAAAGGCAAAATTATAGGATACTGAAAGAGGAATCCCCCAGGTCGGTAAGTGCCCAATATGCTACAGGAGATCAGTGGAGAAATAATTCCAGAAAGAATGAAGGGATGGAGCCAAAGCAAAAACAATACCAAGTTGTGGATGTGACTAGTGATAGAAGCAAGGTCTGATGCTGTAAAGAGCAATATTGCATAGGAACCTGGAATGTTCGGTCCATGAATCAAGGTAAATTGGAAGTGGTCAAACAGGAGATGTCAAGAGTGAACATTGACATTCTAGGAATCAGCGAACTAAAATGAACTGGAAAGGGTGAATTTACCTCAGATGACCATTATATCTACTACTGTGGGCAGGAATCCCTTAGGAGAAATGGAGTAGCCATCATGGTCAACAAAAGAGTCCAAAATGCAGTACTTGGATGCAATCTCAAAAATGACAAAATGATCTCTCTTCGTTTTCAAGGCAAACCATTCAATATCACAGTAATCCAAGCCTATGCCCCAACCAGTAACGCTGAATGTGACTCTACAACCAAGTAATAAAAATAGTTTCTCTGCATGGTACACTTAATACTGTTTCTCAAATTTAAGTTGTGTCATCTGAAACTAAAACAATCTTCAAAATTTAATTTACTCTTTGGTTTCCCAGTAATCAGTCTTTATCTAAGCCATTGAGAGAGGTTTTCTTCTGTGGGAGAATAAAAATTACTTGAGTCCATGTCTCTCTAGTTAATTTTTATATTCTCAAGAACTAGCACCATGTCTGGAACAGAGGAATTATTCAACATGTTTTTCAGAATAGATTAAAAATATAGCTTTATATCAATAACCCACCACTCTGCTCTAGATCTAATTAAAGTTTGAATACTTAGTAAGCAGTGAGTTAGTTAACTAATAAATACTAATCAACAAGATGAAAACCTAACCAATCTGGAAATACCTCTAGTCCTGGTAAGCAAATCCAGCTATCTGACCTCTAATTTTGATTGAGATCTAGGATGGTTTTCGTCAGACTTTCTAATCCTAACACAACAGTGTAATGAAATGGCCCTCCTGTACCCACATTTCCAATAGAGAATATAAACTCTACCCTCCCCTTGGATGGTTGTCAAAGTTGCCCTAAAGTAACAATACGGATAGTTATGGATTTTCAGTCTCCTTATTTTTATCGAGAAATATGATTTAAAACAAAATACTCCATTTCAGGATTTAAAGCGTTAACCGACAGGATTAGAAAGGCATAGTACACTCCACCCTACAACAGCAGAATATATTCTTCTCATATGCACACGGAACATAAATCAAGACAGACAATATCCCAGGCTATAAAACCAACTTCAAAAACACTTAACTGAAATCATACAGAATGCATTCTCCAACCATAAGGGAATAAACTGAAAATCAATAACAGATGTGAGGAAATTTTCCAAACATCTGGACACTAAACACACTTTTAAATAACCCACAGGTCGTACATGTACCCAATGGAATATTACTCAGCCATTAAAAAGAATACATTTGAATCAGTTCTAATGAGGTGGATGAAACTGGAGCCTATTATACAGAGTGAAGTCAGCCAGAAAGAAAAACACCAATACAGTATACTAATGCATAAATATAGAAAGAAGGTAACGATAACCCTGTATGCGAGACGGTAAAAGAAACACAGATGTATTGAACAGTCTTTGGGACTCTGTGGAAGAGGGCGAGGGTGGGATGATTTGGGAGAATGGCATTGAAACATGTATATTATCATACGTGAAATGAATCGCCAGTCCAGGTTCAATGCATGATACAGGATGCTTGGGGCTTGTGCACTGGGATGACCCAGAGGGATGGGATGGGGAGGGAGGTGGGAGGGGGGTTCAGGATGGGAAACACATGTACATCCATGGCGGATTCATGTCAATGCATGGCAAAACCAATACAATATTGTAAAGTAAAATAAATTAATTAATTAAAAAATAATAATAACCCACAGGTCAAAGAGGAAGTCTAGAGAGGAATTTTAAAAAGACATTTAACTGAATGAAAATAAAAATTAAATGTGACATATCAAAATTTACAGGACAGAGCTAAAGCAGTGCTCAGAGGAAAAATTATAGCATTAAATAAATACACAAGAAAATAAGAAAGAACTCAAATCCGTAGACTAAATTTCCACTTCAAGAACCTAGGAAAAAAGCAAAATAAACCCAAAGCAAGCAAAAGGAAAGAAATATCAGTAACAAAGATAAGAGCAGATATAAAAGAAAACAGTAAATCAGTAAAACTAAGAGCTAGTTCTTTTAAAAGATTAATAAAGTCAATAAACTTCCTAACAAGATTGACCAAGGGGAAAAAAAAAAGAAGAAACAATATAGCAATATTAGGAATGTGATAACACTACCCTCCCTGCAGACATCAAAAAGATAGTAAGAGAGTACTATGAACAACTCAACACATAAAAAATTGAACATCTTAGAGAAAATGGATAACATGATCAAAAAACAAAAACTACCACATCTAATACAGTATGAAATAGATAACTTCAACAGACATTAACCATTATGGAAACTGAATTTGTCATTTCAAAACTAAGAAGAAATCTCACTGAAGAATTCTACCAAATGTTTAAGAAAGAATTAACACTAATTCCATCCTTCATCACCCAGGAAATGAAAGGCATTTTCTGTTCATTGTATGAAGCTAGTATTACCCTGATACCAAAATCAGATAAAGATAGTACCCTACAACACTACCAAAACCAAACAAAAACCCAACTGCAGACTAAGATCTCTCTCATGAATATAGACATAAGAACGCTCAATAAAACCTAAGAGAATATGAGTGAGTGGAGTGAGTGAAGTTGGTCAGTTGTGTCCGACTCTTTGCAGCCCCATAGATGGTAGCCCACCAGGCTCCTCCATCCATGGGATTTTCCAGGCAGGAATACTGGAATGGGTTGCCATTTCCTTCTCCAGGGATAGCAATATATAAAAATAATTACGCACACGATCAAGTGGGTTCCATCTGGGTTTATTCCAGGAATCCAAGACTGGGTCAATATTTAAAAACTTAATCAGTGTAATTCATTATATTCACAGGATAAAAAATCATAATCGTCTCAATTGATAGAGAAAACACTTGAGAAAATTCAGTCATCATTAAAAAAAAAAAGAAGAGATCAATTTCCTCAACTTGATAAGGCACATCTGCCAACAACCTATAGCTAACATTATACTTAATTGTAAAAAGACAAGATGCCCTCTAAGATCAGAAAGAGGCAAGGACATTTGCTCTCACACTCTTATTCAACATAAGGCAAGAAGTTCTAGCCAGTTCAATAAGGCAAGAAAAGTAAATTAAAGGTGTACAGTTTAGAAAGAAATTAAACCATCCCTATTTGCATATGACACAATTATCCACATAGAAAGTCCCAAGGAATCCACAAAAAAACCCTAGAACTAACCAGTGAGCTCTACATAGTTATAAAATATGAGTCAAACACACACACAAATTTTTTCAAATGTATTTCTACATAGCAATGAACACATGGACATTGAAATAAAAAATACAATGCCATTTACGAGCATTCAAAAGTGAAATCTATGCAAACATGAACAGAAATTATATGCTTAAAACTGTACAATACTGATGAAAAAAATGGAAGACTGGAAGATTCAAAATAGTAAAGATGACAGTTCTCCCCAAATTCTAGCAGATATGAGAAGGTTATTCAAAAATTTATATGAAAGCAAAAGGAACTAGAATAGCTAAAACAATGTTGAAAAAGAATAAGCTGGGATGAATTCAGTTCAGTTCAGTTCAGTTCAGTCGCTCAGTCGTGTCTGACTCTTAGCGACCCCATGAATCACAGCACGCCAGGCCTCCCTGTCCATCACCAAATCCCGGAGTTCACTCAAACTCATGTCCACAGAGTCGGTGATGCCATCCAGCCATCTCATTCTCTGTCGTCCCCGTCTCCTCCCGCCCCCAACCTTTCCCAGCATCAGAGTCTTTTCCAGTGAGTTAACTCGTCGCATGAGGTGACCAGAGTATTGGAGTTTCAGCTTTAGCATCAGTCCTTCCAATGAACACCCAGGATCAATCTCCCTTAGAATGGACTGGTTGGATCTCCTTGCAGTCCAAGGGACTCTCAAGAGTCTTCTCCAACACCACAGTTCAAAAGCATCAATTCTTCGGCGATCAGCGTTCTTCACAGTCCAACTCTCACATCCATACATGACCACGGGAAAAACCATAGCCTTGACTAGATGGACCTTGGTTGGCAAAGTAATCTCTCTGCTTTTTAATATACTATCAAGGTTGGTCATAACTTTCCTTCCAAGGAGTAAGCGTCTTTTAATATAATGGCTGCAATCAGCATCTGCAGTGATTTTGGAGCCCAAAAAAATAAAGTCTGACACTGTTTCCACTGTTTTTCCATCTATTTCCCATGAAGTGATGGGACCAGATGCCATGATCTTTGTTTTCTGAATGTTGAGCTTCAAGCCAACCTTTTCACTCTGCTCTTTCACTTTCATCAAGAGGCTTTTTAGTTCATCTTCACTTTCTGCCATAAGGGTAGTGTCATCTACATATCTGAGGTTATTGATATTTCTCCCGGCAATCTTGATTCCAGCTTGTGCTTCTTCCAGCCCAGCGTTCCTCATGATGTACTCTGCATATAAGTTAAATAAGCAAGGTGACAATATACAGCCTTGATGTCCTCCTTTTCCTATTTGGAACCAGTCTGTTGTTCCATGTACAGTTCTGACTGTTGCTTCCTGACCTGCATACAGGTTTCTCAAGAGGCAGGTCAAGTGGTCTGGTATTCCCATCTCTTTTATAATGTTCCACAGTTTATTGAAGACTCCAAGCTTGATTACTATCAAGACTGTGACGTTGGCTGAGACACACAGCTCAATGCAACAGAAAGGAGAATTTAGAAACAGACCTACACAAATATGTCCAACTAGTTTTTGATAAAAGTGCAAAAGTCATTGAATAGAAAAGGCATAGCCTTTCTAACAAAAAAGGGGGCTGGAGCAATTAGACATCTACAGGAAAAAACCACAAACAAACAAAAATCTCACAAAAAAACACAACACAGATCTCACACCTTACACAAAAGCTAACTCAAATGAATCAGTGACTTAAATGTAAAACTATAAAACTTAAAAAACAGTAGAAGAAAATTTTCAAGATCTAGGGCTAGGCAAAGAGTTCTTAGACTTGACACCAAAAGCATAATCCCTAAAAAAGGAGAAACAATCAATAAATTAGACTTCATCAAACTTAGAACATATTTGCAAGCCACACATATCTAAAGAAGGAGCAGTATCATCTTCAGAGAAGTGTGTTGAGTAAGAAAAGCAATACCCAACATACAGTATGATTCCAATTTTATAACATTTTTGAAATAAAATTATATTCAGGAAAAATTAGTGGTTGCTAGAGGCGAAGGAAGGAGTAGGGACAGGAGGGAAGTAGGTGTAGCTATAAAAGGACAAAACAAAGAACCTTCTTGGTGATGGAAAAGCTATTTATCTTCACATGGCAAGGTCAATGGGCTTCCCACATGGCTCAGTGGGTAAAGAATCTGCCTGCCAATGCAGAAGATGCAAGAGACGTGGATTCGATCCTTGGGTTGGGAAGATCCCCTGGAGAAGGGCATGGCAACCCACTCCAGTATTCTTGTCTGCAGAATTCCACGGACAGAGGAGCCTGACAGGGTATAGTCCATAGGGTCGCAAAGAGTGAAACACGACTGAAGCCGCTGAGCATGCATGCACGCACATCAATGTCAATATCCCAGCCATGACGTTGTACACATCACATAAATATCACTGCATTATACCATGCATGTGAATCTACAATAACTTCAGTTCTTTAAAAAAATCTTAATCTTAGAGATTAACAAGAATGTAAAACTCCCCACGAATACAATTCCATATTGACTGAACTCGCAAATCCCCACTCTTTTCTGCCAACTCTTGCCTCTTGTGTGTCAGATGTTGACTCTTACCAAAGTCACTCCAGCCAAAGAAAACCATCTACACACCACAGCTGAGTCTTCTGTACAATCAGGCACCAGGATCTGGGTATTTTACAGAGACCTTCCACCGTGCAAACCTTGTGGACTGACAGAGGCAGGTTCAGCAAGAGAGCCCAGGACAGGTGCCAGAAGTGCCTGAGTTCCTGCGTAGACACCAGCAGAGGGGCGTGGCCGCCTCCACAGGGAAGCAGCAGGTTTTGAGACCAAGGCCACCGCTTCCCCACCTCCCTCCGCCTCGCTTCCCCACCTCCCTCCGCCTCGCTTCCCCACCTCCCTCCGCCTCTGGCGGAGGCAGCACAGAGTACACAAGGGCCTCTGCACTCCGAAAGCAACAGAGCCGCTACCCTGAGACCAGGAACCACGCAGATCCCCTCCTGAGCCCTTAGCGAATGGATCCTGATGCGGGTCTGAAGTTCCCTCTCTTCTGAGGTGAAAGCTGTAGGCTCCTCCCAATGGGGAAAATACCTTTCCATCTAAAAGACCATGAGAAACGTGGTCCAAACTAACTGAGTCCTGCAGCCATGAGTTTGTACGAGGAAAAGAAAGATTCACTGACCAGGCATGTGGAATATGTACGGCTAGTCATCTCTAGAAACAATCACATGAAAGAAACTCTGCTGTTTGAAAGAAGCGTGTGTGCATGCCTGTGTGCTCAGGTGCTCGGTCGTGTCTGACTCTGTGTCACCCCACGGATTGTAGCCTGCCAGGCTCCTCTGTCCATGGGAATCTCCAGGCAAGAATACAAGAGTGGGTTCCCATTTCCTTCTCCAGGAGATCTTCCCGACCCAGGGATCAAACCCACATTCTCTGCATTGGTAGCTGGATTCTTTACCACTGAGCCACTAGGGAAGCGACATACGTAAAGAACCGAAACACTCATGAAACCAGTGTTTTTTTTTTTTAATCCTCTCTCAATAATGCAAACCAAAGTGCTTCCCAGGTCTCTTCACTTGACCTGCAAGCACACACAGAGGAGTGGCTGCCCTGGGTCCGGGTGACAAGGGACCAGAAACCCTCCTGCTGAGCCAACCTTCTGTTTCTCCGGGACTAATCTGCACAGATAGCCACTATCTTCATCTCAGAAGATGAGTGTTCCAACTGACACAAAGACTTCTTAAAATATTCCCAGCCAGAGAAAAACAGATGCACTGTGTGGAGAGTAAGACCTGCTTCTACAGAATCGACTTTCCAGGAAAGCCTAGAAACAGTGCTGTCTGCTGACAATGGCATTTCCTCCTTCCTTAGAGAAGGCTCATCCCAGCAGGAAAGAAAAACCAGGAGAGATTGGTTGTATTCACCCACAAAAATAAAAACAAGCTATTAAAGTAGTCCTAGAGGAGAAAACAAGCAAAACTGTAATTGTCTACTGGGACAATACAAATTCAGTAATCCAGTATGCACCAGAATTTAATAAGCCATTTTGCTTCAGAATAATTGTTGCATGGGGTTTGATTTAATTAATCTCAGCAGGCTTGGAAACAGCCCCCAGGAAGTCAGTGTGATAAACCCCCTTGGACATGCTGGTATGTCAGGGTGCCACAGACTCACACCTTCAGTCGGCGGCAGGGGCACTGGGCACTCTGACCCACCCACTGCCAGCCTTGAAATGCCAGGACATGCGCACATCCCTGTCCTGCGTGAAGGCTTCTGGCGAGCACCCACTCAGGGTGAGCACCTTGGCTGAGGGTCAGAGTATGAACAAAGACCAGGAAAAACAGAGAGAAACCCACTTCCTCCTACAAGGTGATCAGAAAGAAGGTCTACCGTGTTCTCTAAGCCTGAGTATTTTCTCCTAATTTTGAGTCGAGCCACAGGAAGCCCCGACCCACAGCAGGGGAGGAGAGCATAGACAGATAGAGCATCTCCACCCTTCTCCGGGGCTCCCCATCCCCGGTGGCAGAAGAGTCTAGCCTGAAAGAGAGCCCGGAGAAGGTCACCCTACATCACCGCCCTTCCACTCAGCACAGAGATCTAGGAGGGATGGCTGAGGCTGCAGGGAAGGATTAGTGGAGACTGGGAAGGGCCTTCCCGTGGCTGGAACCACGGCTGCATTTAGGAATGGCCTGTCCTTCCATCTCAATGAGCACCGTCATCATCCATGAGCACAAGACACTCTGCTGGGCACATGGCATTGCAAGAGCTGCATCTGGACACAGGCGGCTCAACCCTGAGCAGAATGGTTGATCCCGATGCTGGTGGGTGAGGACAACTACTGAAAATACAAACTGACTTCGCTGATGGCCCAGTGGCTAAGGCTCTGCACTTCCACTGCAGGGGGCACGGGTTCGAGCCCTGGTCAGGGAGCTAGGATTGCACATGCCTTGAGGTTAAAAGATGAAGAAAAAATGTGAATAGAATCCCATCAGTCATCCAGATTCCACAAGCTGCAAGTTTACAAATAAGTCTTCTTCCTCACACCTTGCCACAGCTCTTCATCAAAAAATGAATCTTCAGAAGAAGCTGCCACTTTCCTTATTCAGAATTCCACAGCTTTATTTCTCAGGGATGCCAGGAGTCTCAACCTGACTTAGGTTCAAGGATACACTGACTCAGCACAGCACGTGTGTGGGCCCCACCCTAGACACACACACACACACATGCCACAGAGGTCACCGCCAAGAACTGGAGCTGGGCCATAACGGTGAAGTCCCCCACGCTTTTCTGGAAAGTGTGGGACACCGTGGTCCTGGCAGAGGCCTGAAGACGCAGAGGGACGATCTAACGCCAGAGCTGGACTCGATAAAACAAGCAGGCTCTTCAGTAAGACGGGGCACTCAATCCACTCTGGGGAGTTTAGATTTGTTTCAGAAAAGTCAAAGGTAGAAAAAGCAGGCCTGGGAGATCTTAGAACAGACCATTTTAAAGAACACTGTTGACTTTTCCCAGTGTATTCTGGGCTATTTCTTAACCTCACATTATTGAGATTAAAACACAGTTTTAACTTTTCTCATTTTAAAAATCTAATTCTTTTGAATATAATTGAAGCTGCAGATATTCATATAGTCCCTCCTCCTTTATTGTTTCAAATGAGGGATTGGGGGATGTTATTTCAGAAGGATCCATGGAACATTTAAGCCAGGGCGATTCCTGTGAAGGCCTGTATTTCTAAAGGCTATTCAGCCCGCGGGTAATGCCAGTGACAATGTTAAGGCCACACAACGGAGGCTAGTCTTTACCATAACACTGAGCCACTTGTGTGCTGGCCGCACAAAAGTTTCCCTACTGGTAGACTTTCACTTAGTCCTTGGGCAGCAGAACAAATAGAGTGAATCAATTATTTCTATTTTCAACACAGATTTAAATGTACTCCGGCCAACCTAAAGAGTAAACATCAGCTCCCTATATACCCTGCACAGTAAAAACCAAAACCAAAAACAGAATCCAACTTTTCCACAGAGACAGAACAAATCATAAATCTGAGATATGAATTCTCCTATTTCTTGTTTCTTTAATTGATTTGACCAAACCACTAGGACGGACTCTAGACTAAAAAAAACAAGAAACCCACAGACCTTACATTGGATGGTGTGGATTTCATCCTGAGAGTACTAACTATGCTCTCCAGCCCCAGGCAAACTGGATTTTAATAACTGGTGGGGATATTTTAGGATAATTGCTGCATGGGGTTTGATTTAATTAATATCAGCAGGGTTCAAAGAAGGCCCATGGAGTCAACATGAAAAATGTCCTTCAGATGTTCTATTATTACAGTGGGGTGATTATGTCACCAAAAGGTATAGAGCAGGCTGCAGTTATAAACTGAAACCTAAAGAAACGCCTTCTACATGGTGATAGGTATGCTTGTTCTTCCACAGGAAAGAGGGGATAAAACCATCAGCTCAGGCTCGATGCAAAGCAGACGCCCATCAACAGTTATTGAATTAACAATGAATGAAGGTTGAAAGAATATGTGTGATGGGGCACAGTAGGCAGAAAGGTCATATGTTATTGAAGCAACTGTCAGAAATACACAATTTATAATATGATATTTAGATCAGAGAAGACAGTTCAGGTGTAAAGACAGATGGAGGATGTTTAGTGTGTTCAGGCATAAAGACCAAGTCTGGAGGTGTTTGGTGTGTTTGAAAACAGGTGTCTAGGGACAAATGACAGATTAGGGCAGGGTCAGAACCCCAGGATCGGGGGAGAGCATTCTTACTGGAAAGCACTGCACCTTCATGAGTTTAGAATCTGGTTATATTCCAAAAAGGCAAGTTCTTCTATACAGAGGATGGAAGACGGTGCTGGTGCTGGGAAGGCAGGCTGGGAGTGGGGACCTGTGTGCTCTGCTCACACAAGACCTCTGCAGTCCTGCCTGGAGGATGCTCAGAGTCAGACCTGGAGATGCACTCAGAATAAGATGGAACCACAAGGAGAGCCCCAAACCAACAGGCCTTCAACACCTAGCAAGTATTCATGGAACAAGCAACAATGGCTCCGATTTCTCTCCATCCCATCTCAAAACCATCAGAGCCTCCCCTCCCCCAGCTGACAAGTGCCAGGACCTCTTCTGAGCACCCTGCAAGAATGGGCTCTCCCATCCTCACGGCAACCTGTGACTGTGGTCCCAACTTCACTGCCCCTGAACAATCTAACACTATTCGGGGGTGGGAGAAGGCATCAGTCTTTCCAAAAGATCCCCAGGAAATTCCAACACCCAAGAAAGTTTGAACTGCTCAGTGAAGAGTTGAGTACCACTATCTACATTGTTCAGAAAGGCAACTGAGGCAGAGAGGTCAAGGCCACCCCAAAGTCACACAGCGGGCAAGCAGCAGAGTTGGGACCTGAACCATAATTTATCTGATGACCTTGAAACGCTAAGAAATCATGTCAGGGAGCAGTGTTGTAGAAATAGTCCATATCACTACTAGGGATGAAATGAAGCAGGGTGGGCAAGGCAACTGCGCAAATGTACACAGTACAGAAACACAAGGGCGGTGGGCGCTGGATCCCAGAGGGAGGTCTGACCAGGTAGGAACGTGGTCCCCGATCTTTGAAGGAGCAGTGAAGAGCTGCTGTTTTTCATACATTCTAGAGCACTGGTTCTCAAGCTAGCATGCAAGAAAGTCACCTGGAAGGTGCTAAAATACAGACACACTCCCTGGAGTTTCTGAGTCTGGGGGCTTCCAGGGGGAAAGTCCTAGAATTTGCTTTTCTAACAAATACCCAGGAGATAGTGACTCAGAACCACTGCTCTGGGCACACGGTGACAGTACTAAACTAAGGGCCCCTCAATTCTGGGGGCCACTCAGAACTGTCTAAAGGTCCCTCATCACTGAACTGGGGTCTGTCTCCCCACCTCTTATTCTGTCCCCAGAGGCTGGAATGCTTCCCTCTGTCAGCCCCTTCCCCAACCTGAGCACTCCTGTTCAGTCCAGGCTGTTGTTAGCGCCTCCTCCAGGAAGGCTTCCTGGATCCTAGGCCTCTCATGGACTCCTCCCTGCAAATTGACCCCTCACCTGCTATGGGTCCCCAGACTTTCACATGCCAGCCTCTCCCCCCAGAAAGTGTGTGAGCCTCCCTGAGGGTAGGGATGTCCCTAGCATCCAGCATATAAACTCTTGAAGCAACAGAGTCCCAACACCCCAAGTGGACAGGTATCTACACCTACAGGTCAGGGGTTTTAGGACTCCGACATACTCTCTCTCTTTATACCTTGTACGTGGTGGTGACTGGCCAGGTACCTGTTTAATGTAACTGAGGTGTAACTTTGATACTCCACAAGATTGCTTACTGCTCCTGTTCTATGAACAGCAATTTCTCTGAAAGCCTGTGATCCTGGTTCTGTTACCAGGAGCATACCTCCTCCCTGGCCTCCTGACCCCTCTGCTCTGAGAGTAAAATCAGGGTTCCTCCCCCTGCACCTGCCTGGGATGCCAAGCAAAGACCCCAGCTTCCTGTGGGCTGCCTCCCACCATGGCCACCTTCCAGGCTAGTCATTTCAGACCTGTGTGCTATTTTCTCCAAGGACAGCCTGCCAATCTCTGTAATGGAGCTAATCGGGGAGGGAAAAGGCTGGTCCTCTCTCTCCCAGATTAGCCAGCGGGGTCCTCTTAGAGCTCCTCAACTCCATGGCTAAACCCCAAGGGCCCACTCAGATCTGGCCAGAGCAGATGTCCTGAGTCAGGCACAAGGTCCCTGAAATGACAGCGCTGAGCTCACAACGCTTCCATGGTGACGTGGAAACAGGCGGAGGCTATTTCTGGCCAAGTAATCAGGTCCTCAAAGGTCCTAGTGAGGGGAGGGAACAGTCCTCTGTCTAAGACACCTGAAGATCATGAGAACAGGCTGAGGCACGGGGCATTACCCGTGACCACAAATGTTGATATGCCGACCACAGCAAATGGCCACCACCACGTTTGGACTACCTCTGTCCATCTGAGGCTCGCCGCAGCTCCTGGCTTCCCCTAGTCAGCAAGCGTACCCCTGGTCCAGGAGGGAGATGAACGAGGGTGCCCGGAAACCCCCTAAGGTCCCACGCAACCCTTCGTATCCCCACCTCGGCTCGGCACCAGGAACCTTCTAGCTCGTAAAAGGCCCTGAGGACACTGCTGCGGAAGGAGCTACAAGCTTCAGAGGAGACATGCTGGAAATGCATGCGTGTGGGTCTCCTGAGCCAGTCAGCCCCACGTTCAAACCTCAGCCTTGATTCGTCCTATGGGGCTACAGCCATGAACCTTGACGCCTTCACCTATGCAAGGGAGCTGTGAACCTAACCTTCTCTTCAGTTACACAGTCCTCATCCAAACCACAGGACACAGGCACGTCTCATCAGTTCTCCCAGGGACACACAGACCCACCCATCTCATTCGGGAACATCAGAGAGAAGTTAATTACATACAACGTACACCTGAGGGCATCAGGGCTGGATTCTGTCAAGAACGGCAGGTATGGAATGGTTGAGCAATCGTGGGGGGGCAGCACCCTCCAGGTTCCCCGAGGGCTCCTGGAGAAAGAGGTGAACCAGACAGCAGGGAGCGAAGCTGGGAACTGGGGGTCACGAACAGGAGTCCCAGGTCAGTAGGAGAGATGGGTAGGCAGGGCAGGGCCAACACAGAGACAGGCTCCCCATCACCCGTTTCATCTGAGATGCAGAGATGAAGGGAACCACGTGAGTACTAATGCCTTTCTCTCTGCAAGTGGAAAACGCAATCCAACATTCCAGTTACTGATTCTGAAACTGCCATGGATTGTACAATGTGCCTCTAGAAAGCAGTGTACGTTTAGTGTACCTGCCTGATGTTCTGGAAAACAAAAAATACTTCTTTCTAAAACACTTGAATTTATACTTCTATGTTTTTATGATCCCATGTATGCCATTATGTATCTCAGAAGCAAATATTCTTAAAATATTTAGCTTTCAGACCAAAAAAAAAAAAAAAAAGAGCCCACGGACAGTTCCATCCTCAATGAATCCTCCTGCTGCCTCTGAGCTCAGGAAAGGGTGGAGGGGCGGGGGCGGGCAGTGCTCACTGCTCAACACAGCAGGTCTCTGAGAGATCACCCTGCCAGGCTGCAGAGCCAGGCATGGAGAGTCCTGGCCCAGCAGCCAGCAGGTTGGGCATCTAGGGCCAGCCCTACCGTCCGGTTGCCTCCCTTGGACATGTCATTTTATTTCTCTGGGCCACAGTTTCCTCATCTGTGGAATATAAGGTCCCTTCTAGCCACTGAAGCAGAAAACTTTCCCAAGACTCTGCTTCAGCATCTGCAAAAGAACAAATACTTTCCTACAACACACAGGAAGGCAAAGGAGCTATCCGAACAAGGCTTTAAATTGTACAACGAAATGGAAACAAACTAGACTCGCAGCATCACAGGGCGCTCAAAGACCCTGAAGCTCTGGCTAGCTAAAGTGAAACTGACCTCTCACTGTAGGGGCGGAGCAGAGGGCAATGCTCTTGGCATGAAGCTTTCTCGAGCTCTCCTGTAGCCAAGGGGGCCG
Organism: Moschus berezovskii; assembly: GCF_049115385.1. Lineage (NCBI taxonomy): Eukaryota > Metazoa > Chordata > Mammalia > Artiodactyla > Moschidae > Moschus > Moschus berezovskii. The sequence continues at coordinate 52,482,669 of NC_142472.1, forward strand.
GCACTCCCTTCAGGAAAGCCAGCTAGAAGCCAGTCCAGGCAGTGTCTCCATCTTTCTGAAGGATGGGAGACAACAGCTTTTCCCCACACGCAGCTCTACAGGTACAGCTATTATGCCCTCCACTGCTGTAAACTGCAGACTAAATAAAACACACTAATAACGACCTCACTTCCAAAGCCAAATCCCAAGCCATGTCTGAGTTCAAAAGTTGGTGTGGCAAGAAGAGGGGCTCTGGGCCTGGTATTTCACTTCTCCAAGCCTCCCTTTATCCATCTGTAAAATGGGGCTTTCCTAGCATCGATGTTACAGGCATGCAAGGAGGATTCGTGAGTTATTACTGCAGGTACATTCCTCAGAAGGGTGCCTGGCTCCTTGTAAGCGCTCGATAACTGCTGCCTAACATTCATATCAATATAAGTATTAACACAGCCAGAGAACTTGTCTACGGATGGTACTGCTTCAGCGAGAACACACACACAAACAGGAGCAGGCAAGGAGATCCTTGACTCCACAGCAGTCCTGGGGAAGAGAAGAAATGGACAGAAGGATGCCGATGCAGGAGAAAAGTCAGCAACCAGAGGAACCGAAACAAGGTGTGCAGTGGAGGCGGGAAAAGCACAGGGAGAAACAGGAAAAAGACACAGGAGCTCAGGCAGAAAGACAGACCGGCAGCCTGGTGGGAGGAGGATGGCTGATCTGGGGACCAAGGCAGGTGGGTGAAGATGAGAATGCTGGGTAAGAAACAGTCACAGAAAGCTCTAAAGGGTGGGGGCGGGGCGGAGGGCAAGGGTCAGAACAGGGAGGCACAGACAACAGGTCCCCGGGCCACTGCGGGGAGGAAGCCTGGTAGAAGGGGGACACAGAAAAGGAGCGTTTGTTAGGAAGGGCGGGGCGGGATAAAACAGGTAACGTTTCTGTGCCTGCGAGAGAAGGCGAGCACAGAACTTGGGGACTTGGCAGGGACAACAGGGTAGAAAACACCAGGCACGGAAAAACGAGGTGAGACGCGGGAGCACGGCGGGAGGACCGGCGCGTGATACACGAATTCAGACAGCCTTGGTAACGAGTGCTAAATAAACTCAAGTTATTCTATTCATCGACAAGACTGTCCAGTGCTGGGAAGCAACTGACCGAGAGAGTTTTGAGAGTTTTGTTTGTCTGCTTGGTTGGTTTGGCTCTTTTTCCGCACCTGGAGGGGTTGGGGGAGGGCATTGCTCGGGCTCTGAGACAGTACAGCCAGATGGTGGCCGTCCGCTCAGGTCACCCGAGTTCCCCAGACGTGGGCGCAGCACTGGTCTGTGACCCTTGGGGCTGGGGTGCCGACTCCCCCCCACCACGCCGACCACAAGTGGAAGGAAAACGGCCCTGGAGTCCACCCCTCCAGCTCGGGATCCCGCCGTCTGTCTCGGGAGATGAGGCCCAGGGCACCAGGGAGAGTCCTCCAGCGCATCCCCTGGGCGGCGCGGGCGCCCCGCGCCTTTGTCCCTCCCGCAGCCCGCGGTGGGTCAAGTCTCGGGGGTCCCCGGGCGCGCGGGGTTGGAGTCCCACGATCCCCGGCCGCCCGGCCGCGCAGCAAAGGCACTGAGCGAACCTCACGCCCAGGCTGCGGAGCCGGCGTTGGGGTACCTCCGCTCCCGGACTCGGGCTCCCTGTGGACACCCGGGCACCGACGCTGCGGACCGCCGGCCCAGCGCCCCGTTCCCCGGTGCAGCCTCACCTACAGCGGCCCCACTTGCAGGAGCCTCCGAAGTCGGCCAATCCTAGACGTCCCAGCGACTTAGGATCGGTCCTGCCTGGCCCAGCGAAGCTCTGAGCACGCCGGGGTCTCGGAGAAGACTCAGCTCCGGCGAACAGACTTTGGGCTGGCGGGCTCGGAGGCGGCGCGAGGAGCGCGGCGCGGAGCAAACCATCCTCCGCCTCCCTGCCCAGGCCACGCCCCCACCCGGGCCACGCCCCCGGCAGGGCTCTCCTTCCGCCCCCAGGCCACGCCACGCCCGGTCCCTGGCCACGCCCCTGGCAGGGCCCTCCTTCCGCCCCTGGGCCACGACACGCCCTCCACTGGCCCCGCCCATGGCCACGCCACGCCCCTAGTCCGGCTCTCCTTCCATCTCCCCCAAGCCATACCACTCCTGTCCCCCTGGCCACTGCCCAGGCTCGGCTCTGCCTCTTGCTTCAGGCCACACCTCCACTTTGGCCCCTAGACACCACCCCCCAGCCCCACCCCTATCCCAGGCCACCTTGGCAGCAGCCCCGCTACCCCCACCATTCGCCCAACCATTCCCAACCCCACCCCCATCCACCACGAGGATATATCCCCAACCGCGTCGGCGGCCCTGCTACACAGCCCCCCGACCCTAGCTCCTCTTCCCCTCAGCTACATGCCCCAGCACGGCTCCCTTCCATCCGCGGCCAACGACTCCCCCCATACCAGCACCCCCAGCCCGGCCCCCCTAAGCTCGACCACCCCCACCCCAAGAACTCCCCAGCCTCGCCTGGGGCGAGCATTTGCATCACCAGGGCCACTGCGCCCCGCAGCCCCCTGGCCCTATCTCTGCCCTGGAAGGAGGTCACTGCAGGCCAAAGGAAGGTGAAACCTGAGTGGGTTCACCCACACAGCCCACGGAAGACCTGCTGTGCGTCCTGGAGGGTGGGTAGGTTTAAAAGTCTTCATTCTGGGTTTTCTCCCCAATTAATGAAGACTTTTAAACCTACCCACCCTCCAGGACGCACAGCAGGTCTTCCATGGGCTGTGTGGGTGAACCCACTCAGGTTTCACCTTCCTGGTGGCTCAGAGCTTAATCACTAATTCACACGAAAACCACAGAGGCAAAGGCAACCTTCCAGCGCTAAGATCTGGGCCCTAAAACTTCCATGATTGTTTCCTGATGTGCACCTAATAGAATTCATAAGATAAACACGTTCTTTTAAAAACTGCCATTTTTAGATGATTCATTTCAGTAGTTATGTGTTCCAGCACTATTATTATAAACATGTGTTACTTTTATAATCAAAGAACAACCACCTCTATTAAAAAACTAAAGAACATATAAAAATATTAAATTTCTAATGTGTGTGGTGTTCTTCCTCGCCCGGTGGTGTCTGACTCTTTGCAACCCCATGGACTGTAGCCTGCCAGGCTCTTCTATCCATGAGGATTCTCCAGTCAAGAATACTGGAGTGGGTTGCCATACCCTCCTCCAGGGGATCTTCCCGACCTAGGGATGGAACCCAGGTTTCCCGCATTGCAGGCAGATTCTTTACCGTCAAAATTAATTCTATGTATGCCTTCACTTTCACACATTGGAGAGGGAAATGGCAACCCACTCCAGTGTTCTTGCCTGGAGAATCCCAGGGACGGGGGAGCCTGGTGGGCTTCCGTCTATGGGGTCACACAGAGTCGGACACGACTGAAGTGACTTAGCAGCAGCAGCAGCATGCTTTCTTGAAGAGTGAAAAACTATTCTGTGTGATACTCAAATGGTGGCTACACGTCTTTATGCATTTGTCAAAACCCAGAGAATATACAACACAAGGAGTGAACCCTTATGTAAACTCTTTCATCATAATCTATCAGTATTGGCTTATCGAACACAACCAATGTGCCACACTGAGGCAAGATGCGAGTAACAGGAGAAACTTGAGGGGAGGAGCTGAGGGAATCCACGCCAACTCTCCTTTCCTCTCAGTCTTTCTGCAAACTAAAAAAGCAGCCCATTAATTAAAGCACAGGCTTCCCTGGTAGCTCAGCTGGTAAAGCATCTGACTGCAATGCAGGAGACTCCAGTTCAATTTGTGGGTCAGGACAATCCCCTGGAGAAGGGATACACTACCCACTCCAGTATTCATGCGCTTCCCTGGTGGCTCAGATGGTAAAGAATCTGCTTGCAACGTGGGAGACCTGGGTTCGATCCCTGGGCCCCTGGAGAAGAGCATGGCAGCCCTCTCCTTCTTGCCTGGAGAATCCCCATGGACAGAGGAGCATGGCGGGCTGCAGTCCACGGGGTCACAAAGAGTCAGACACAATTGAGCAACACAGCTCGGCAATTAAAGCACACACACCAAAATATTAATGGTCATTATCGCTGGGTGGTGGAAATATGAGCAAATCTTTGCTATTGTTTGGATCTTTATTGAAATTCTTCAAATTTTCAACAATGAACATATTTTTTAAGGCAGAAACATATAAACAGGCAATAGAAGATTTTCGAGAGCTCTCATGAAAGGCTAATATCAAATATTTCATTTTATTTTCTTTTTAAATTTTATTGAAATATAGTTGATTTATAATGTGTTAATTTCTGCTATACAGAAAAGTGATTCCGACTGAACTGAACATATATATTATTCTCTTTTTAATATTATTTTCCATTATGGTTTATCATAGAATATTACATATAGTTTCATGTGCTATACAGTTGTTGTTTAGTCGCTAAGTCATGTCTGACTCTTTGAGACACCACGGACTGTAGTCCACTTGGCTCCTCCGTCCATGGGGTTTTCCTGGCAAGAATACTAGAGTGGGTTGCCATTTTCTTCTCCATATTTTATTTCTACTTTATATAACTTTAACAAAACCTGCAAGAAGCTCTCAAAGTTGTTAAAAATGACATCAATTTCAATGTTGTTTAAAAAAAGCATATCAAGGACTAAATTGAGTTTTTAAATTAGCTCCTTAGAATTAGCAAAAATCAGAGGAAATATTTATTACTATTCTCTTTAAAAAATCAATATCTTAAAGGATCATCTCTGCCTGCTTGGGAATTGTCACAAATATTTACATGAACACATGAACACTGGCCCTCAGATAAACAGATTTCTCCAGAGCTGTGAAGACTTGGCCTAGAGGCATCTTGTCCCTGTGACCTTTCTGGGTTTCAGTTTCTTCAGTGAAAAGGGAAACACCCTCTCTTGTTGCTCTTCAGTTGCTCAATCCTATCTGACTCTTTAGGACCCCATGGACTGCAGCAGGCCAGGCTTCCCTGTCCTTTATCATCTCCCAGAGTTTGCTCAAACTCATGTCCATTGAGTCAGTGATGCTGTCCAACCATCCCATCCTCTGTCGTCCCCTTCTCCTCCTGTCTTCCATCTCCCAGCATCAGGCTTTTTCCAATGAGTCGACTCTTTGCATCAGGTGGCCAATGGATTGGAGCTTCAGCATCAGTCCTTACAATGAATATTCAGGACTGATTTCCTTTAGGATTGACTGGTTTGATCTCATGGCCGATCAAGGGACTCTCAAGAATCTTCTCCAGCACCACAGTTCAAAGGCATCAATTCTTTAGTGTTCAGCCTTCTTTATGGTCCAACTCTCACATCCATACGTGACTGCTAGAAAAACCACTGCTACTGCTAAGTCATTTCAGTTGTATCTGACTCTGTGTGACCCCATAGACGGAAGCCCACCAGTCTCCCCCATCCCTGGGATTCTCCAGGCAAGAACACTGGAGTGGGTTGCCATTTCCTTCTCCAATGTGTGAAAGTGAAAAGTGAAAGTGAAGTCGCTCAGTTGTGTCCGACCCTTAGCGACCCCACGGACTGCAGCCCACCAGGCTCCTCCATCCATGGGATTTTCCAGGCAAGAGTACTGGAGTGGCTTGCCATTGCCTTCACAGTTTTGACTATATGGACCTTTGTCAACAAAGTGATGTCTCTGCTTTTTAATATGCTGTCTAAGTTTGTCATAGCTTTTCTTCCAAGGAGCAAGTGTATTTTAATTTAATGGCTGCAGTGTTCGCTTAGGCAGCATGTATACTAATTTCATGGCTGCAGTCACTGTCTGCAGTGATTTTTGAGCAAAAATACCAAACTTTAGCCCATGTAGGACTCCTGGTATCTTAGTACATGTGGGTGCTTAATAATTAATAGTTCCTGCCCTTTAAAATATACTCTTAAAAAATTTTAGTGGGATTCTTGAGTTCCTGGTTTTAGATTATTAACTTATTTGACAAAACAGGATGGTTTAAGAGAGAAACCACTGATTGACATGAAGAGGCTGGGTGTTGTACACCAGGGCCAGCACTACTTAACAGGCATCGAGGGTATAAATCACCAGACTTCTCCAGCTATCACTTCCCTAATCTGTTAAAGGAGTGACACGGACCAGTCATCTCGAAGTTTCCTTCAGCTCCCATCATTCCACTGGGAGTCTCACTGTGACTTCTGAGGACAAAGGCCCTAAATCTCCCACAGTGACCATTCTCTGCCCACAGGACCCGCCATCACTCACAGCCCTGCAAACAAAGCTGACATCTGCATTCCACCTTCCCCACCAACAGGAACTTCCAAAGGTTTCTTTTGTGTTTTTCCCGTCCTACTGATATGCTGCTGCCCAGCTCTGACCAGCAGCTTCAACTCTATTTCCATCAGGAAGTCAGTTCAAAGCTTCCACCAAAAAGACAATGAACCACCACTGGCACTGATGCAAACCACAGCTCTCACCAGGTCGCCAGTGCACTTTTTTTCACACAGTAACCTCCCTGAAATTACGTGTCCCTCTGTTAATATTTCCTGAGCACTTCCCAAGATATGTCCTTCACACGCACTCCACTGAAAGACTCAAAGCAGTGCTTGGTGCACCATTATCTTTTGTTGTTTATGATGGAGAAAACAAAACTCAGTAGAGTTGAGTCACCTACAGTCACACAGCTAGTGAATGATGGAGCTCTGACTTAATGTCATGTACCTGCTTTTAAACACTATGTAGAAAGCAGGACTGTGAGTGCCCAGAGTTCTGAAGGAGCATTGCTGCATTCAGTCTGTTCAAAGTTCCTGTTCCTCTGGAGTTTCTCAGGAGACAGGACAGGGGTAGGAAGAGTTGTGCCCTGAATGTTTGTGTCCCTAAATCCTTATGTTGAAGATGACACCCAATGAGATGGTTTTAGGAGGTGAAGATGTTCAGATAAGTAAGTTTATATGAAGTCAGGAGGATGGGGCCCCGGGATGAGATTAGTGCCCTTATAAGAAGAGGAAGAGAGACCAGAGCCCCCTCTCTGTCTCTTTCTTTCCCCACCAGGAAAAGACTATACACCAAGAAATGGGTCCCCACTATTCACCAAATCTGCTGGTGCCTTCATCTCAGACACCAGAATAATAAGAAACAAATTCCTACTGTTTAAGCCCCCAGGCCGTGGTACTTTTCATTGCAGCCTGAGCTGACTAATACTGTAAGGAAACTCCCTTCTCATTTCAGATTTTTCTTTTTGAGGAGCTTCCAGAAAGTAACCCTTCTGGCCTCAGGTCCCACCCTCTGCACCAAAGAAGGAGCTGCTGACAGGTGGGAGGAACCCATTGGTCCACCTACCTTGATAAAGTGAAAGTGAAAATCACTCAATTGTGACTGACTCTTTGTGACCCCAGAGACTTGTAGCCTCCATCCATCGGGATTCTCCAGGCCAGAATACTGGAGGGGGTTGCCATGCCCTTCTCCAAGGGATCTTCCCAACCCAGATCTCCCGAGTTGCAGATGGATTCTTTAACATCTGAGCTACCTGGGAAGCTGCTACCTTGATAGGATAGACCTAATTTATTAGTAGTTTGACAGTAATTCTTTAGAAGCACAGAGGAGTCACTCTTTTCTAACCTCTCTACCCAGACATCATCTGAGAGCCAATCTGGAGTCAGGGACTGTCACCTGCAGGGTGGGTGGTGGGGGTGACTTCAGTTCTATGCCTGGCTGGGGGGCAGGGGGCACTAAGAGAATATTAGTGAGAACTTTTCTCAGACCTAATCACAATCTACAATTGATTTGATTAGGGATATCACTGACATTTTTATCTTCATCTGACAGTGCCTTGTTTCTTCATTGCTTGTAGAGGCGGGAGGGGATCAAGGAGGGCGGGTTGGCCCTTCAGGGGAAGGTAAGATCAAGAGTCCAGGTCTCTGCTCCAGCCCTGGGGCTTCAGGAAGATAACTTAACCTCCCGGGAGTCCTCCTTATCTGTGAACACTAGGGTGGAAATCAACTGTGAAAACGTCCCAGGTCAGAGCCTGAGTCAAATGGTAAAACCCGAGTAAACTGGTATAATCTCAGTAGACTGTTTTTTATCAATTAGAACGGACAAGGAGGATTCACTGTCTTCTGTTCTACAGTGTATTAGACGAGATATCTAAGTATCCTAGAATGAAAAAATACTGTTTGGTATTCATAAAATTATGTTGGCACATAAGTATCTATTAGGGGAAAAAGAGGGAGAGTTTACCTTGCTCTTTGCTCGAGAATGGGGCATGGAGCCCACAGGACTGGAGAGCTCCTGGCAGGGGTGGGAGGTAGACACGCTGGGATTCCAGTCCAGTATCTGTTGCAGTGCCCTCCTCCTGTGTTCGGCAAAAGGACTGCTCTCACACCTGGGTCTGGAGGGAATCTGATGGGCAGGGCCACCCTGAGTGAGGAGAAAGGGAAGAGAAGAAGGAACAGAAAATAGCTTTCTCAGCTCTTTCCTGCTGCTCAGAAGTGGGCTTTCCTGGTGGTGCTGGTGGTAAAGAACCTGCCTATCAATGCAGGAGACATAAGAGACTCAGGTTCGAGCCCTGAGGTCGGGAAGATCCCCTGTAGAAGGGCATGGCAACCCACTCCAGTATTCTTGCCAGGAGAACTCCATGGACAGAGGAACCTGGCCGGCTACATACAGTCCATAGGGTTGCAAAGAGTCGGACACGACTGAAGTGACTTAGCACACACACGTAACTGAACCACTTTGCCAAATACCTGTAGCTAACACAACATTGTAAATCAACTATATTTCAAGTAAAAAAATAACTAGAGTCCCCACATAACCCCCCTCACCCCTCCCAACAGCTTCCCTGATTATTAACATCTCAGTGTAGCTCATGTGTTCCAACTGCTGAGCCAATATTAACAGACCCCTGCTAACACAAGCCCACAGCTCACACCTAGGTTCGCTCTTCTTCATGTTATTCAGTTCTGTGGGTTTTGATGGATACAGATACCATGTATCCATCACAGGAGAGCTTCATTGCCCTAAAGATACCCCCATGCTCAGGACTCCCCTGGTGGTCCAGTGGCTAAGACCCCATGCTCCCAATGCAGGGGCCCCAGATTTGACTCCTATTCATGGAACTAGATTCCACATGCCTCAGCTAAAGATCGTTCATGCTGTAACTAAGACCCGGTGCAGCCAAATAAACAAATAACTATTTTAAGCACAATCTGCTGTGCTCTACCAGTTTATCCCTCCTTCCCCTCTAACCCCTGGCACCCACTGGTCTTTCCACCATCTCCATAGTTTTGCCTTTTCCAGAATGTTATACAGCTGGAGTCGTACACTGTGTGACCTTAGGGAGCATGAATGACTTTACATTTGATGGAACTCTAAGACCTCAGATGTGTATTTGTGTTAGCACAGATCAAAGAGACCTCTGCAAGGGCAGCACTTTTTTTCCTTCTCCTTTATTTACTTTGAGATCTCCCACAATACTAGTTACAGAGTGCTGTGCTGTGCTTAGTCGCTCAGTGATGTCTTCTTACTCTTTGCGGCCAAATGGACTGCAGCCTGCCAGCTTCCTTCTGTTCATGGGAATTCTCCAGGCAAGAATACTGGAGTGGGTCCCCCCTCCAGGGGATCTTCTCAATCCAGGAATCAAACCCAGGTCTCCCACATTGCAGGCAGGATCTTTACTGTCTGAGCCACCAGGGAAGACTAGGCACAGAGTAGGCACTAGGTATTCAATAAAGCAGTAAGTGACAATAATAATAATACACCATTAGTTATTATCATGTGCTTTAAAGTCTATTACAAATATGAAATGGAATTATTTAAAAAAAAAACAGTTCCTAAAATCAGGGATCTCACTGTCTAGGCATGCTGCCAGCTCTTTTGGCTGATTTTTGTAAGTCCTATTAAAACAATCATTCTTTTCAAGTCCAAAATTCTAAGAAAGTCCTAATAACCATCGCAGTCCACAACTCTAATTTGAAAGGAATCGTATGACCAGTCTTGAATTTCAACTCTGACCAATCTCTTTCATTTTAAAACCCAAGTTAATCCTTTTTTCCCCCATCAACTTCAAAAGTGCTGGAGAACAGATGGGAGAAAACAGAATGATTCATTGTTTACTTATAAGTAACCTTTAAGTAATGAACACATTAGGGAGACAGTATAGTATATCTGAAAAATTGGGTTGCATTACAGATCCATATTCACTAAGGAATATTCACATAAGCCTCCCTCTAGGCCTGAGCAATGAGGTGGGAGGAATGAATGAATGTGCCAGAAAAATGGATTATAACAGAATCATATTTTTAGAGGTATAAGAAAATAGTGATAAAGTCATACACTTATTAAGTCAGTTAAAGAAACTGGTTGCAAATGATCAATATTCTTGTTATTACTGCCACTGTGACTATCTAGTGGGCTTCCCCAATGGCTCAGCAGTAAAGAATCTGCCTGTAATGCAGAAGTTTGATCCCCAAGTCAGGAAGATCCCCTGGAGGAGGAAATGGCAACCCACTCCAGTATTCTTGCCTGGAGAATCCCATGGACAGAGGAGCATGGCAGGCTACAGTTGATGGGGTTGAGAGTCAGACAGGCTACAGTTGATGGGGTGGAGAGTCAGACACAACTTAGTAACTAAACAACAAAAAACAGCAAACAAGATAAGACTATAGCCTACTTAGGTATGTGTCTCCTTAGCAGCAATTTTATTTATCCATTCCTGTCTTTAAATTAAAACCATCAAACTTTTTCTGTTGACCCACCCTTGTGGAAGCCACTCAGAGTCTCAAGGATGCTCTGTTGGTGGAGGCAGAGGGTGGCTGAACTGGAGGACTGTCATATCAGGTTTGGAGAAGCTAATGCTCCCTTCCAAGGCAGGAACTGCCTTTCTGCTGGGGCTGGAGGACACACGCTGCATTGGCCGTGGTCCCTCATGATCATTTATGAATTGGGATGGGCTTTGTCAGTGGGACCAGGACACCTGAGGCCCATTGTCTGAGGGTCCCTACATCGTGCGCAGTGTGGACAGTTGCCGTGTCCCCAGGCGCACCCTCCTCCAGTCAGTCAAGATGCCCAAAGCCGTTTTCTCCTCCTCTGCTTCCAGTGTTCTTCAGAAAGGAACCCCATGCCACCTCTCACCCCAAGTGTCCCCACTGCCTCCACTCAGCAGCAGGCCTCACATTGCACCCATGCAGTTTGGTAGGCACGGGTGCTTGTCCATCTCCTTCCTCTTTCCCCAGCCCCTCAGCTTTTTTTTCCCTCAACACCCAGCTGGGGTTCTCTCATCCACCAAGTTGAATTCTCTCCTCTGTCTTGCTCATCCCCCTAGCCAGCACCACCAACCCTATTTTTTGTTCATGCACCTTTCTCTCTTCCTGGATTACAGTGGAGACTTCCTGCATTACTTTGCCGACAAAGGTCTATAGTCAAAGCTATGCTTTTTCCAGCAGTCATGTATGGATGTGAGAGCTGGACCATAAAGAAAGCTGAGAGCTGAAGAACTGATGCTTTTGAACTGTGGTGTTGGAGAAGACTCTTGAGAGTCCCCTGGACAGCAAGGAGATTCAACCAGTCCATCCTAAAGGAGATCAGTCCTGGGTGTTCATTGGAAGGACCGATGCTGAAGCTGAAACTCCAATAGTTTGGCCACCTGATGGGAAGAACTGACTACTTGGAAAAGACCCTGATGCTGGGAAAGATTGAAGGCAGGAGGAGAAGGGGATGACAGAGGAGGTGGTTGGATGGCATCACCGACTCGATGGATATGAGTTTGAGCAAGCTCCAGGAGTTGGTGATGGACAGGGAAGCCTGGCGGGCCACAGTCCATGTAGTTGCAAAGAGTCAGGCACGACTGAGCGACTGAACGGAGATGAACTTCCTGCATTGGACAGAGAGCTTCCGGAAACATGGATTAAGTCATCGACATCACCTCTCATCCTGTTAAGTTTGTTCCCTTTTGCTTCTTGTGCGTGTGTCACACAAAATGCAAAGCCATACCTTGTTGGTCACTAAAAGTTCATGTGTCAGAACCGTTTTCTCCATAGCACGCACTGGCACTTTCGCCAAGTGCCCCCTGCCCCAGAGCCCAACAAAGCTGATCTCAGACAAATACCTTCATTCTCCCATCTGTAAGCTGGGAATTGGAAGAAGCACTTACTTGTCTTCCCTTGCTCTCCTAGCTCAAATCTAGCTACATAAATGCTGACCTCCACCCTCTGACTCTTCCTACAAGGCTTGCAATTGTTTTCTTTACATCTGCGAACATTTCATCTGAAGTCCTCTGTGTCCTCAGATTAACCAAGGTGTGATGCTTGTGATGTTTCTGTGAAAGGTGGGGTACAGTAGATCATGGAACCAGACAGACCTGGGTTCAAATCCTAACTCAACCACTTGCAGTCGTGTGACCAGAGGCAGGGGCTTGGGTTCTCGGGAACTGAGTTTCTTCTCTGCCAAGTAAGGATAACAAGACCTCAGCAGGCCAGCATTTGGGTGGCCTGGGATAGGGCATGCACAGCTTGTAGAAACACAAGGTCTGAGGTTCAGTGAGTGGTCACCCCCTGCCCCATGTGCTAGGGGCCTGGGCCTGGATCAGGCACTTCTCCCCGACGTGATGTGACCTTATTTAGTTTAGGGCTCCTGCGTGAGGTGGGCGTAATTGTTCCCATCTCACAGACGAGGAAGCCAGCGAGGGTCCTAGAGCAGCCCTGGCCACATGGCAATGGGCGGATGAGGGGCTGCAGACTGAGCACCCAGTTTCCATCCCTCCTGCCCCCTGCCTGCCCTCCTGCCGGTGCTGCCCAGCTCCCCTCCCAGGACCTAGACCCACATCATGGTCCCCTGGTGGAGGGAGGTAGTGTCTTCCAGATGTACCCAAGCCCAGAAGCAGTGTGGCGTCAGTACAGGAGGGTTACGGGGTTGGGTGTCGTGGACTGAGAACTGCTTGGGCAAGAGGAGAGGCTGCTGGCTGGTGATGAGTCTCTGCCCACAGGACACAGAGCAGGAACCCCATCCCCGGCCTATCTCAGGTTCCCCAGAGGCAGGGAATCAAATGGTCTCCTAAAGGAATCTTGGTCTGTGAATCATAATTCCAAACTCTGAGTCACTGAGTGATCTACCAAATTTCCGAGAATCCAGAGATTATAAAATAATAATAATAAAAAAGAGCAATTATCTTTCAAGGGGCAAGTTCGGAATGTTTTACATATACTGAGAATCGTACATTATCTCTTCCATGGTATTTCTCCCCCAGATGCATAGCCTCAGTCTAAAACAAGAAAACATCAGGCAAATTCAAAGGGAGGGAGTAACTGGCAGGGATATTGTGAAACAGTCGAAATCATGAAAGGCAAGGGGACCCAAGAACCACAACAGTTCGAGGAAGCAGTTCGGTTGGCCAACAAAATGTAGTGGGGCTCTCCTAGGTTGGATCCTGAACCCGACAAGGGCATTTGTGGGAGAAACAGTGAATAAAGTGAGAGGAACTGTGTCAGAATTAACATCCTCTTCAGATCATAGCACTGTGGTCATGCCAGATGACAACAGCAGGGGAAGCTGGTGAATGATATAGAGGCCCTCTCCTACTTTTATAACACTTTTGTAAGCCTAAAGCTATTTACTGTAAAGGCTAAAAACCCAACTAATCAACCAAATCTATGTTCCGTACAAATGATTAACACTGTCCAAAGTTGCTCTAACATTAGGACTGCAAAGCGTAATTAGCAACAAAACGAAACTTGCTGGATTGTTTTAGTGACTAGTGAAAAGATGAAGAAAAAAGCTGCCTGGTATACTTTTTATAATCACACAAGCCGGGGCATCTGTTTCTATGTCATGTTGAGCTCATTCCTGGAAGCGCTGTTTCTAGACTGTTGCTTCTACAAAGTTTCTCCGAGATGCCTGAGCCTGGGGATAAACAGCTCCACGAAGACCCAACACCCCATAGGTCAACCCAAGTTAAGTAGCAGTTTTGAAGAAAAGGAAAACACCAGACTTGCCCAAAGTGGTGGTTAGTATGCCCTGAAACAGCACATTATCGGCCTCGAAGTGATGAATTCGGGAAAAAACTGAAAACATTGACTTCATGGTACACCTGGGTCTGTTGTTCTTACTCATCTGAGGTTTCACGGTTACTGATATAAAAGGCAAGGATGGTTATCAGTTGTCCTATTTCTTACTATGTAACAAATACCCATTAAATTCCTTCTGGAGACAGGGCACTGGGGCTGCAAGGACAAACAGGATGCAGACACCCATTCCCGCAGACACTGTCCACCCCGATCACGTTATATTGAGAAGCTCTATAGCAGAGGAACAGGCGAAGTATTTGTGGACCACGGGGGAGAGAATTAGTCCAGCTGGAGAAGTCAAGTAAGGCTTTGAGGAATGAGTACGATTTGACAGGTATAGAAGGGAATGTGGGCTTGTGCAATCCTGTGACCTGTTTTGGAGGAAAGTGTGATTAGAATGTACAGGGAAGCAGGAAGTGGTTGGGAGATTCAAAAGCATTGGCCTAATGTTAAAAAGTGACCTTCATTAGAATTCCTCAGAACACTTAATAAGTTAACTTTTAAAATGTTAAGTCTTACTGGTTCTCGTCAAGATCATGCCAAAGAGAGACACTTCAGTGATCGTAATGTTTAAAATGTGGCAGAGGGCCTTCGGAGAAGCCAAGTGCTCATGAGGAAAGAAGTTAGAAAAGCAGCCCAGATTTCATGAGCCCACTCCCCTCCTATATTAATTCTGGGCTTTTTCACTTAGGTGAACTACAGAGACGCACGAACAATCCCTGGCTTGACTTTGATCCTAAATGCCTAATAAACTACGGAAAGCTATTTCAGAAGGACCTACACACAGACAGAAACACACGTGAAACCAGACTTCTGAACAAGCACGTTTGACCTTGGCAGAGAGACGGTGGCTCTGGATCCAAGGAGTCCTGCTTTGACATCTGACCCTATTTGTTTGGATTCCAGAACCTCTCACCCCAGGTCCCATCAAACCTCCTGCTTATAAAGGCCTTTGAAGATGAAAACCCTATAGCTGAATCGCTAGTTTCACTTTCCAACATCAATGAGTCTTTTATATTTTGAAAATATCCTCTCTTCCTGCAGAGAAAACAAAGTGTGGATTGATCATCTGAGCATCTCCACCTCCATCAGAGCTCTTGACCTTCCCTGAATCCAATAAGATAACAATGGTTTGAATATAAACTAACTCTAACCTATACTACTAGGCTTGTGTTTACCAAACACAGAATTGAAGGGCCATTTACCCCTACAAATATACATGTGAAAACAGAAGCAAATGGATTTACCTTATGGCATTTGCAGCCATAGGTTATTAGAATTGGAAAGGGCCTTCAGTTCAGTTCAGTCGCTCAGTCATGTCGGACTCTTTGCGACCCCATGAATCACAGCACGCCAGGCCTCCCTGTCCATCACCAACTCCCAGAGTTCACTCAAACTCATCTCCATCGAGTTGGTGATGCCATCCAGCCATCTCATTCTCTGTCGTCCCCTGCTCCTCCTACCCCCAATCCCTCCCAGCATCAGAGTCTTTTCCAGTGAGTTAACTCGTCGCATGAGGTGGCCAAATTATTGGAACTTCAGCCTCAGCATCAGTCCTTCCAATGAACACCCAGGATTGATCTCCTTTAGAATGGACTGGTTTTATCTCCTTGCACTCCAAGGGACTCTCAAGAGTCTTCTCCAACACCACAGTTCAACAGCATCAATTCTTTGGCAATCAGCTTTCTTCACAGTCCAACTCTCACATCCATACATGACCACTGGAAAAACCATAGCCTTGACTAGACGGACCTTGGTTGGCAAAGTAATGTCTCTGCCTTTTAATATGCTATCTAGGTTGGTCATAACTTTCCTTCCAAGGAGTAAGCATCTTTTAATTTCATGGCTGCAATCAGCATCTGCAGTGATTTTGGAGCCCAGAAAAATGAAGTCTGAAGATGGTCTATACCCTGTGGTTACAGATTTTGGAACAAGCAGAGATACATGAATAAAGCAAATTGCTCTAAGTGACATAGCTAGGCGGTGATAGAACCTGGAAAATTCAGAGCAGTCAACTCTTGGTAGAATGTTTTTACCTTTACAGACGGCTGGAGTTTATTTTTATAGCTCTGGTGGTTAGAAGCCAGTATCCTGAAATCTTAACAGCTAGTTTATATGCTTTTATTTTGTCCGTACTATATAGGAATACTCTCCTGATCATCTCTGGACCCTGATCAGGTTCAAGGGGAACAAAGTAAAATTTCAACAATGCACAGTCACAAGTAGGTAGATTCTACACAGGGTGTCAAACTGGGAGGGCAAAAGAGGGGCAGGGGATTGAGAGACACAGACTACTGGGTAGTAAAATGAACTACAAGGATATATTACACAACACAGGGAATATACCCAATACTGTACAATAACTATAAATGGGATAGCAACTTTAAAAATTGTGAGTCATTATGTTGCATATCTGAAATGTATAAAATATTGTACATCAACTATATTTTAAATAAATAACAAAAGAGTGAAAATTTTTTAATAAACATAACATTACCAAAAATAAAATAAAATGATTTCACATTGGTTTAAAAAAAAAATGGCATTTAGTTGCTGGTTTCTCAGACCTGCACTGACAAGAACATGAAACTCTCAAGCTCTGGTCTGAGAGTACACATACTTCTTGATAAAACTTAATTTTACTTCTTGATGGTATTGGAAGTGGTCAAACAGGAGATGGCAAGAGTGAACATAGACATTCTAGGAATCAGTGAATTAAAATGGACTGGAATGGGTGAATTTAACTCGGATGACCATTATATCTACTACTGTGGGCAGGAATCCCTTAGAAGAAATGGAGTAGCCATCATGGTCAACAAAAGAGTCCGAAATGCAGTACTTGGATGCAATCTTAAAAATGACAGGATGATTTCTGTTCGTTTCCAAGGCAAACCATTCAATATTACAGTAATCCAGGCCTATGCCCCAACCAGTAATGCTGAAGAAGCCGAAGTTAATCGGTTCTATGAAGACCTACAAGACCTTTTAGAACTAACACCCAAAAAAGATGTCCTTTTCATTCTAGGGGACTGGAATGCAAAAGTAGGAAGTCAAGAAACACCTGGAGTAACTGGCAAATTTGGCCTTGGAGCACGGAATGAAGCAGGGCAAAGGCTAATAGAGTTTTGTCAAGAGAATGCACTGGTCATAGCAAACACCCTCTTCCAACAACACAAGAGAAGACTCTACACATGGACATCACCAGATGGTCAACACCGAAATCAGATTGATTATATTCTTTGCAACCAAAGATGGAGAAGCTGTATACAGTTAGCGAAAACAAGACCAGGAGCTGACTGTGGCTCAGATCATGAACTCCTTATTGCGAAGTTCAGACTTAAATTGAAGAAAGTAGGGAAAACCACTAGACCATTCAGATATGACCTCAATCAAATCCCTTATGATTATGCAGTGGAAGTGAGAAATAGATTTAAGGGACTAGATCTGATTGATAGAGTGCCTGATGAACTCTGGACGGAGGTTCGTGACATTGTACAGGAGACAGGGACCAAGACCATCCCCATGGAAAAGAAATGCAAAAGAGTGAAATGGCTGTCTGAGGAGGCCTTACAAATAGCTGTAAAAAGAAGAGAGGCGAAAAGCAAAGGAGAAAAGGAAAGATATAAGCATCTGAATGCAGAGTTCCAAAGAATAGCAAGGAGAGATAAGAAAGCCTTCCTCAGTGATCAATGCAAAGAAATAGAGGAAAACAACAGAATAGGAAAAACAAGAGACCTCTTCAAGAAAATTAGAGATTCCAAGGGAACTTTTCATGCAAAGATGGGCGCGATAAAGGACAGAAATGGTATGGACCTAACAGAAGCAGAAGATATTAAGAAGAGGTGGCAGGAATACACAGAAGAACTGTACAAAAAAGATCTTCACGACCACGATAGTCACGATAACGTGATCACTGACCTAGAGCCAGACATCTTGGAATGTGAAGTCAAGTGGGCCTTAGAAAGCATCACTAGGAACAAAGCTAGTGGAGGTGATGGAATTCCAGTTGAGCTATTTCAAGTCTTGAAAGATGATGCTGTGAAAGTGCTGCACTCAATATGCCAGCAGATTTGGAAAACTCAACAGTGGCCACAGGACTGGAAGAGGTCAGTCTTCATTCCAATCCCAAAGAAAGGGAATGCCAAAGAATGCTCAAACTACCGCACAATTGCACTCATCTCACACGCTAGTAAAGTCATGCTCAAAATTCTCCAAGCCAGGCTTCAGCAGTATGTAAACCGTGAACTCCCAGATGTTCAAGCAGGTTTTATTTTTTTATTTTTTTTTTATTTATTTATTTATTTATTTATTTATTTTATTTCTAAAAAAGAATTTTATTAAAAAAGCACAAATGCAAAGAAATGAACAGAGGAAAATTTATGCGTCGATCCCATGGACTATAGCCTGCAGGTTTTAGAAAAGGCAGAGGCACCAGAGATCAAATTGCCAACATCCGCTGGATCATGGAGAAAGCAAGAGAGTTTCAGAAAAACATCTATTTCTGCTTCATTGACTATGCCAAAGCCTTTGACTGTGTGGATCACAATAAACTGTGGAACATTCTGAAAGAGATGGGAATCCCAGACCACCTGACCTGCCTCTTGAGAAACCTGTATGCAGGTCAGGAAGCAACAGTTAGAACCAGTCATGGAACAACAGACTGGTTCCAAATAGGAAAAGGTGTACGTCAAGGTTGTATATTGTCACCTTGCTTATTTAACTTATATGCAGAGTACATCATGAGGAACGCTGGGCTGGAAGAAGCACAAGCTGGAATCAAGATTGCTGGGAGAAATATCAATAACCTCAGATATGCAGATGACACTACCCTTATGGCAGAAAGTGAAGAGGAACTCAAAAGCCTCTTGATGAAAGTGAAAGAGGAGAGTGAAAAGGTTGGCTTGAAGCTCAACATTCAGAAAACAAAGATCATGGCATCTGGTCCCATCACTTCATGGGAAATAGATGGAAAAACAGTGGAAACAGTGTCAGACTTTGTTTTTTTGGGCTCCAAAATCACTGCAGATGCTGATTGCAGCCATGAAATTAAAAGACGCTTGCTCCTTGGAAGGAAAGTTATGACCAACCTTGATAGTATATTGAAAAGCAGAGACATTACTTTGCCGACCAAGATCCGTCTAGTCAAGGCAATGGTTTTTCCCGTGGTCATGTATGGATGTGAGAGTTGGACTGTGAAGAAAGCTGATCGCCGAAGAATCGATGCTTTTGAACTGTGGTGTTGGAGAAGACTCTTGAGAGTCCCTTATACTGCAAGGAGATCCAACCAGTCCATTCTAAAGGAGATCAATCCTGGATGTTCATTGGAGGGACTGATGCTAAAGCTGAAACTCCAATACTTTGGCCACCTCATGAGACGAGTTGACTCACTGGAAAAGACTCTGATGCTGGGAAAGGTTGGGGGCGGGAGGAGAAGGGGACGACGGAGAATGAGATGGCTGGATGGCATCACCGATTCTGTGGACATGGGTTTGAGTGTACTCCGGGAGTTGGTGATGGACAGGGAGGCCTGGCGTGCTGTGATTCATGGGGTCGCGGAGAGTCGGACACGACTGAGCGACTGAACTGAACTGAACTGAACTGATGGTATTATGATCATTTATCATTCCTTCTTGATAATAATACTTAAATGTTAGTCACTCAGTTGTGTCTGACTCTTTGTGATCCCATGGACTATAGCCTGCGAGGCTCCTCTGTACAAGGAATTCTCCAGGCAAGAAATACTGGAGTAAGTTGCCATTTCTTTCTCCTGGGGAGCTTCCCGACCCAAGGATTGAACCCAAGTCTTCTGCAGTGCAGGCGAATTCTTTACCATCTAAGCCATAATAATACTTAAACTGGATTTAAAAGAGGTCTTATTTCCAAATCGGTATTACACGCCACATTCTATAACTCTTCCCAGTAAGACATTTTCCCTGTTAGAGAATGAATTTCTCACAGAAATCCTAAGCCCAGTTCTGTTGTTCCTAGTTTTATCAAAGAGGAGCCCAAGGCTCAGAGACACCAGGAAGCTGGAAGCTGGGTGAAGTGCTGAAAACATAAGACCAGAGCCCAGGCTCATTTTTGTCATCGTGATGCTAGGAAGCCTTCAGCATTGATCTTCTCAAAGTTGGAGGACCCTTAAAAGCTAAAACTGGAGGATGTGGGAGCTTTGCCAAGTTCACAGGGCAGTTATAAAGTATGCAGACCTGTCTTAGCCACACAGCCACACCTCTCACAAATACGTGGATTTGCTGCATCCAAATCCACCGGGTAGCCCTCAAACAGATATTCCCTGTGAGCCCTCCAGGTGCTGGCCTAATGCTAGGACTCCCTGTCCAGACCCCACGGTCAACCACGGGTGGACACTCTTGTCCCCAGAGCACAGCCATTTGTCACGGAGGTTCTAGAATCAGAGCTTGTGGACCACACTTTCTGAGTTTCCCGGTCATTTCTGCCCATAATTGTTTATTTAAAAACACGGAATTTTTGTGGTCTAGCAGTGAAGACCATTCAGGACCTCAGACAAAAAATTTCCTGTCAATAATCTGCTTAGGAAAAGCTCTCTCCCATACCCTAGCCGGGCCACGCTTAATGCCCTCTGCACAGCTTCTGAGGCTCGGCTGTGTGAGGGTGACCGAGCTTCTCCAGTCTGTTCAGGAAAGAGACCACATTGTTCTCAGGACATCAAAGAGGTGTCTAAAAGGAAGCTCCCCATCCCCAGGTCTTTCAGATTCTGCTAGATTGGCAAACTTTTGTCTCAACTAATACGCTTGCCTCCAGGCAACAAGTCGACCCATGCACAGAATCCTCAGTCCATACCACGACCCTCTCCTTCTGCCCCCTCCACCCAGCAGTGATGCTGAGGATTAGCAAAAGCTCCTCACTAGGGAAACTGAAATCCAGTAAAATTACTGCTAAAGTGTGAAAGCGACGCACATGACAGTCTTCAATCCTGTCTTTTGTAAAAGGCATTGAACTCCTAATTTAGGCGATTATTTTAAGCCTGAACAAATGTGATTGTATAGGACACACAGTCTTCATAACCCCATGAAAAATACATATTTGTTTAAAATCGACATGCTGTCTCTGACCCAATGGTTGTGAATCTGAGGAAAAGAGGAGACAGAGGAAAAGGAGCATTTTCTTTTTTTCTTCTGAGGATGACTATCTGAGTTTGCCAAGGCTGCCATAACAAAGTACTACAAACCAAGTGACTAAAACAAGACATGAATTTTCTCCCACTTCTGGAGGTTGGAAATCCGAGATCAACGTGTCCGCAAGGCTGGTTCCCTCCGAGGCCTCTCTCCTTGGCGTGTAGATGCCATGTGCCCCTGTGTCTCTACGTCAGTCACCACCTCCTGCTTGTTTGTATCTTCAGTGTCCAAACTCCCCTTTTCTATAAGAACACCCGCTGTATTGGCCCCAGGGCCCGCCCCCTGAACTAATTACACCTGCATAACATTACATCTATGGGGTCACAAAGAGTCAGACGTGACTGAGTGACTTCACTTTCACTTTCCCAGGTGGCACTACTGGTAAAGAGCCTGCCTGTCAGTGACACAGGTAGGAGACAAAGGTTTGATCCCTGGGTCAGGAAGATTCTCTGGAGAAGGGCATGGCAATCTACTCCAGTATTCTTGCCTGGAGAATCGCATGGACAGAGGAGCCTTGAAGGTGGGCTCTATAGGGTTGCAAAGAGTCAGACAAGACTGAAGCAACTTAGTCATGTGTGTGTACATGCATATATATATATCAGTTCAGTTCAATTGCTCAGTTCTTTCTGACTCTTTGCGACTCCACAGACTGTAGCACGCCAGGCTTCCCTGTCCATCACCAACTCCTGGAGCTTACTCAAACTCATGTCCATTGAGTCGGTGATGCCATCCAACCAACTCATCCTCTGTCATCCCCTTCCCCTCCCGCCTTCAATCTTTCCCAGCATCAGGGTCTTTTCAAATGAGTCAGTTCTTCGCATCAAGTAGCCAAAGTATTGGAGTTTCAGCTTCAGCATCAGTCCTTCCAATGAATATTCAGGACTGATTTCCTTTAGGATGGACTGGTTGGATCTCCTTGAAGTCAAAGGCACTCTCAAGAGTGTTCCCCAAAACCACAGTTTGAAAGCGTCAGTTCTTCAGCACTCAGCTTTCTTTATACTACAACTCTCGTATCCATATAGGGCTACTAGCAAAACCATAGTTTTGACTAGACAGACCTTTGTTGGCAAAATAATGTCTCTGCTTTTTAATATGCTTTCTAGGTTTGTTATAGCTTTTCTTTCAAAGAGCAAATGTCTTTTGATTTCATGGCTGCAGTCACCATCTGCAATGATTTTGGAACCCAAGAAAATAAAGTCTGTCACTGTTTCCATGTTTCCCCATCTATTTGCCATGAAGTGATGGGACCGGATGCCATGACCTTAGTTTTCCGAATGTTGAGCTTTAAGCCAACTTTTTCACTCTCCTCTTTCACTTTCATCAAGAGGCTCTTTAGTTCTTCTTCACTTTCTGCCATAAGGGTGGTGTCATCTGCATATCTGAGGTTATTGATATTTCTCCCGGCAATCTTGATTCCAGCTTGTGCTTCACCCAGCCCAACATTTTGCATGATGTAATCTGCATATTGAATGGTTCGCCTTGGAAATGAACAGAGATCATTCTTTCGTTTTTGAGATTGCATCCAAGTACTGCATTTCAGACTCTTGTTGACCATGATGGCTACTCCATTTCTTCTAAGGGATTCCTGCCCACAGTAGTAGATATAACGGTCATCTGAGTTAAATTCACCCATTCCAGTCCATCTTTGTTCACTGATTCCTAGAATATCGATGTTCACTCTTGCCATCTCCTGTTTGACCACTTCCAATTTGCCTTGATTCATGGACCTAACATTTCAGATTCCTATGTAGTATTGCTCTTTACAGCATTAAACCTTGCTTCTATTACCAGTCACATCCACAACTGGGTATTGTTTTTGCTTTGGCTCCATCCTTTCATTCTTTCTGGAGTTATTTCTCCACTGATCTCCAGTAGCATATTGGGTACCTACCAACTGCTGATTGCAACCATGAAGTTAAAAGACGCTTACTCCTTGGAAGGAAAGTTATGACCAACCTAGATGGCATACTAAAAAGCAGAGACATTACTTTGCCAACAAAGGTCCGTCTAGTCAAGGCTATGGTTTTTCCCGTGGTCATGTATGGATGTGAGAGTTGGACTGTGAAGAAAGCTGATTGCTGAAGAATTGATGCTTTTGAACTGTGGTGTTGGAGAAGACTCTTGAGAGTCCCTTGGACTGCAAGGAGATCCAAGTAAAGGAGATGAATCCTGAGTGTTCATTGGAAGGACTGATGCTAAAGCTGAAACTCCAATACTTTGGCCACCTCATGCGACGAGTTGACTCACTGGAAAAGAGTCTGATGCTAGGCAGGATTGGGGGTGGGAGGAGAAGGGGATGACAGAGGATGAGATGGCTGGATGGCATCACCGACTCAATGGACATGAGTTTGAGAGAATTCCGGGAGTTGGTGATGGACAGGGAGGCCTGGTGTGCTGTGATTCATGGGGTCGCAAAGAGTTGGACATGACTGAGCAACTGAACTGAACTGAACCAACCTGGGGATTTCATCTTTCAGTGTCCTATCTTTTTGCCTTTAACTCTGTAAAGACCAGTAACGCTGAAGAAGCTGAAGTTGAATGGTTCTAAGAAGACCTACAAGACTTTCTAGAACTAACACCAAAAAAGATGTCCTTTTCATTATAGGAGACTGGAATGCAAAAGTAGGAAGTCAAGAAACACCTGGAGTAATAGGCAAATTTGGCCTTGGAGTACAGAATGAAGCAGGGCAAAGGCTAATAGAGTTCTGCCAAGAGAACGCACTGGTCATAGCAAACACTCTCTTCCAACAACACAAGAGAAGACTCTACACAGGGCCATCAGCAGATGGTCACTCTGAAATCAGATTGATTATATTCTTTGCAGCCAAAGATGGAGAAGCTCTATATAGTCAGAATAAACAAGACTGGGAGCTTACTGTGGCTCAGATCATGAACTCCTTATTGCCAAATTCAGACTTAAACTGAAGAAAGTGGGGAAAACCACTAGACCATTCAGATATGATCTAAATCAAATCCCTTATGATTATACAGTAGAAGTGAGAAATCTATTTAAGGAACTAGATCTGATAGAGTGCCTGATGAACTATGGATGGAGGTTCGTGACATTGTACAGGAGACAGGTATCAAGACCATCCCCAAGAAAAAGAAATGCAAAAAAGCAAAATGGCTCTCTGAGGAGGCTTTACAAACAGCTGTGAAAACAGAAGTGAAAAGCAAAGGAGAAAAGGAAAGATATAAGCATCTGAATGCAGAGTTCCAAAGAATAGCAAGGAGAGATAAGAAAGCCTTCCTCAGTAATCAATGCAAAGAAACAGAGGAAAACAATAGAATGGGAAAGACTAGAGATCTCATCAAGAAAACTACAGATACCAAGGGAACATTTCATGCAAAGATGGGCTCAATAAAGGACAAAAATGGTATGGACCTAACAGAAGCAGAAGATATTAAGAAAAGGTGGCAATACACAGAAGAACTATACAAAAAAGATCATGACCCAGATAACCATGATGGTGTGATCACTCACCTAGAGTCAGACATCTTGGAATGTCAAGTCAAGTGGGCTGTAGGAAGCATCACTACGAACAAAGCTAGTGGAGGTGATTGAATTCCAGTTGAGCTATTTCAAATCCTAATACATGATGCTGTGAAAGTGCTGCACTCAATATGTCAGCAAATATGGAAAACTCAGCAGTGATCACAGGCCTGGAAAAAGTCAGTTTTCATTCCAATCCCAAAGGAAGGCAATGCCAAAGAATGCTCAAACTACCACACAATTTCACTCACCTCATACGTTAGTAAAGTAATGCTGAAAATTCTCCAAGCCAGGCTTCAGCAATATGTGAATCATGAACTTCCAGATGTTCAAGCAGGTTTTAGAAAAGGCAGAGGAACCAGAGATCAAATTGCCAACATGCGCTGGATCATTGAAAAAGCAAGAGAGTTCCAGAAAAACATCTGTTTCTGCTTTATTGACTACGCCAAAGCCTTGACTGTGTGGATCACAGTAAACTGTGGAAAATTCTGAAAGAGATGGGAATACCAGACCACCTCACCTGCCTCTTGAGAAACCTGTATGCAGGTCAGGAAGCAACAGTTAGAACTGGACATGGAACAGCAGACTGGTTCCAAATAGGAAAAGGAGTACGTCAAGGGTATATTTTCACCCTGCTTATATAACTTATATGCAGAGTACATCATGAGAAACGCTGGACTGGATGAAGCACAAGCTGGAATCAAGATTGCCGGGAGATAACCTCAGATATGCAGATGACACCACCCTTATGGCAGAAAGTGAAGAAGTACTAAAGAGCCTCTTGATGAAAGTGAAAGAGGAGAGTGAAAAAGTTGGCTTAAAGCTCAACATTCGGAAAACTAAGGTCATGGCATCCGGTCCCATCACTTCATGGCAAATAGATGGGGAAACAGTGGCTGACTTTATTTTTTGGGGCTCCACAATCACTGCAGATGGTTTTTGCAGCCATTATATTAAAAGACGCTCACTCCTTGGAAGGAAAGTTATGACCAACCTAGACAGCATATTAAAAAGCAGAGACATTACTTTGTCAAGAAAGGTCTGTCTAGTCAAGGCTATGGTTTCTCCAGTGGTCATGTATGGATGTGAGAGTTGTTCTATAAAGAAAGCTGAGTGCCAAAGAATTGATGCTTTTGAACTGTGGTGTTGGAGAAGACACTTGAGAGTCCCTTGGACTGCAAGGAGATCCAACCAGTCCATCCTAAAGGAGATCAGTCCTGGGTGTTCATTGGAAGGACTGATGTTGAAGCTGAAACTCCAATATTTTGGCTACCAGATGCAAAGGGCTGACTCATTTGAAAAGACCCTGATGCTGGGAAAGATTGAGGGCAATAGGAGAAGGGGACGGCAGAGGATGAGTTGGTTGGATAGCAACACCAACTCAATGGACATGGGTTTGGGTGGACTCTGGGAGTTGATGATGAACAGGGAGGCCTGGCATGCTGCAGTTCATGGGGTCACAAAGAGTCGGACACGACTGAGTCACTGAACTGAACTGAACTGACTGCATTTAAGTTAAAGAAGCAGGGTGCCAATATACAGCCTTGACATACTCCTTTCCCAATTTGGAACAAGTCTGCTGTTCCATGTCCAGTTCTAACTGTTGCTTCTTGACCTGCATACAGATTTCTCAGGAGGCAGGTCAGATGGTCTGCTATTCCCATCTCTAGAAGAATTTTCCAGGGTGTTGTGATTTTAGTTTCATATATATATATATAATCATTTTGCTTTATTCCTGAAACTAACACAACACTGTAAATCAACTATATTTCAATAAAGAAATTAAAGGATAGAAAAAGTAAAATTAAAAGGATAATTGAAAAAAGAAGACTTCCAGTAGATAAGCTGCCCTTCTGCTTTGACACTGGCCTCTGAATCAGAGACACACTAGGTGTAGCCTGGTGCCTCTGCCCCTGACCTGACCACTTGTCAAGTTCCCCTGCCCCACTCCCAAGAACTCTGCTTCCTCCTGCCTTTTATTTGCACAACTCAGGGACTATTGTCTGCCCTGTGGCCCAGTTCTGTGGGTGGGACTGGCCTCCCCACCCCAGCCATCTGCTCATGTCTCTGGAGCTCTCTGTCCGGCCTCCCCTGCTGTTCTGGAAGCTCAGGTGCATTTTAGCCTACCTGCTACCTGCTGCCTATCTTTGTATGATGGTATGGTACCTGCACAACCTGCTGTTCTTCCCTCACCTCAGGGATGTCTAACACCTCTAATTTCCTCCCTGGCCACTCACCTGCCTACCTTCCCAGGACTGACTGCTCCATCTTCATCCAGCAAGACCTATCTCTAGCCCTGCTTCTGACTTAAGTAAGGGCTGATGTCTGCCTCTGCTCTCAGACGATATGAGATTATCAGTGCCTGCTTGGTGAGGTGACGGGCATATCATCACAATGGAGGGAATAAAAATAAGTGAGTCTGGCCCTGACTTCTTAGAAATTTCCCTTTGTGGGAACTCCTCGATGTTTCCTTCCCTACACTTTGAGTTCCCAATACCACCCTTTCCTTATGTCTTTCTCATAAGCCCAACCTGACTCGACATTCTTAGCCCTGCTATTAATGATGCTTCCTATTTGTATACAACTTTTTATGCTTTCAAAGTGTTTTCCAGTGATTTCTGATCTTCACCATGGCCTGTGAGCTGTCAAGACACTTCTCTAACCCCCAATGCTGCACAGACGAAAATGCTACCCTGGAGAACGGTGGATTTGCCTCAAGTCCTGCTGCAAATGAATGACTCAGCCACAGTGGGGCCTCAGGCTGCCTGTCTGCATCCCTTCTCACACAGGGCTGCATACGCCAGACTTGCATCCAGCTGGCCACAAAGACTTGATGGCTAGTTTTTCTGGCTTCACTCAACAGGGGTTTTATTTTTCTCTCATAACATGAAATTTGGAGCAAAACCACCCGAGGCTGACACAGCAGCTCCATAATGTAACCAGGTCTCAGGCTTCCCTATATTTCTGTTCTGTCACACTTGGCAAGACCTTTTCTACCCCCAAGTACGAGTTCTGCATTGCGGGCTGAAGGGCAAAGAGAAAAGATCAAAATGATGCCTGGCAGTTTCTTCTCCTCTGAGAAACTTTCCTAGAAACCCTGGCCCAGGTGCGCCATCTGCATCTTATTGGCTAAACTGTATCACCTGGTCAATCATAGCTGCAAGGGAGTCTGGGAGGCTGGGTGCCTCAATCTGCACGTCGATACCCTGAACAAACTCTGAGCTGAATAAGGAATGAACGGTGGGACATTTGAGACAGCTGACGACCCATCTAATCTGACTTCCACTTTTGCCAAGTGAGAGCCATTTCCTCGTCCTCTCTCGCCCCGGTTCCCCACCCCCTAACAGTGCTACAACACCCCAAGACGGTCAGACTCCACAGTTGTCACCTCTGTTTCTCAGCAAAACTTCTATCTCCCCAGAGTTAACACAACCCTAAGAAAGGTTCAGAGAATCCGTGTTCATCCCGGATTCTCTGTTGGGTTTCCCACTTCAAGTCCATGGTCCTATTATTCTCATAAATGGTCAGAATGTCTTGTAAATTCCAACATAAATCCCAACACTGCAGCATCCAAGCTGCACATCCTGGATGTCTGGAAGAAGTAGCACAGAGTCCGTTTATCTCACATGCCAGGATTCTGAGCTGTGGACCCTGCCCTCCAGGTGCTCTCTGTGTGGATGGCAGACATCCCTGTGCAGCTCAGCAAGTGGAGGGACACGTGTATCTGCAGGAGGATGGGAGACAGGCCAGGAAGGGGACATCTGAAGGGATGAGGCATGTGCAGCATGTGGTATGAATTCTTCTTCTCCTTCTTCTTCCTCTTTTTTTTTTTTTTTTTGGATGTAAACAAATGCACAAGAACTTAAAACTGGTAAACTTTGGTCTCCTCAAAGCAGCCACTAAGTGGACTTTAACAATGCAGGCTCTGTTCAAAGCATTCCTTTGCAAATGCAATTTATTCAAATTGCAAGTCCTTTTCTGGATTACTTTCAAGATTATATAAAAATCTTTGGAATTTTTCTCACTGGAAAATTCTTGTCCCTTTGGATGGGTTTCATATCTGGACACAGGGGAACTGGTCTGGAGACACATCTTTGAGTCAGGATGGAGCGGGAGCAGCCCAGCCAAGAGCTCTGCCCACAGCTCATCATCTTGCAGAGCTCTACCTTGACTTTCTTGTAAGGAGTTCACCTGCTGAGAGGCCCAGCTCCTTAGATCACATGTGCAAAGCCCACTGAGAAGAAAGCAGAGCATTCAGAAGCAGCGGAAATTTGAATGGGTCTTTATTTAAATCCAAGACAATAGTGTGCTTACCAGGTCTGTGGATTTGTCTTCTTGGCCAGAGGACAGGTGTTTATGACTTCACACGGGGTAGGGGTTTTATCCTGAGAAACTGTTAAGCCTTCAGCACAGAGACTTCTTCCCTTATCTGTTCAGGGGGCCTCGATATGAAAGGATTCATCAAAGGGAGCCAGTCTCCTCTGGGCTTCTGACCTTGCCTGCCTGATAGATGGCTTGCTCTCTCGACACCCAGTCATGAGTTGAAATGTGGCCCATAAATCAGCAAAATCTCATCACTTCTGACCTCGCCCCCTTTTCTCTCCTCTGGTCATATTTTCTCTCCTCCCGGCTGGATCCCAGGATGGTGGTCTGAGTCCTGTCAGCTACACAGACACTTAGAGGTCAGGTGTCCATGCGGTCCACCCCGGACACTGAGGACTTTTTCCTTTCAGCTCTGTAAGTGCTCAATCCCCTCACTCAGTCACCAGAACCATTATCCCATTTGTGCAGAGCCACCTCTGCTGCCTCAGCCCATGGCTCCAAGTGTGTGGACTTCAGCTTTCCCAGCAAGGAACATCCCTCCTCCAGCGCCCAGCCCCAAGCAGGGGAATAAGTCAGCCCAAGGGTTCCTGGCCAGTGCAGGGCAGAAAAAAAATCTTCCTGAGGGGATGGGTGGGTGGGCAGCCTCCAGGTGCCCCACCTACCTCTTAGCACTTGCCCAGGTGTAGGAGGAGCTCCAGGTGAGTCCTGCATCAGGAATAGACACAGGTCAGCAGGAAGCAGCATGCGACGCCCCAGGCTGGGGCTGGGCTGCAGGTCCTCTGGGGCCCTGACCCCAGGCCCGGGGACTCGGAATTTTCCCTCCTGTGTGTGGTCCTCATCCCAGAGGAGGGCACAGGCAGCCCAGGCACTGCCCACCAGCCAGGAGGTGGGCGCTGGGCTCTGTTCCTGGAGGGGCTCTGTGGACAGAACCTTGTGCATCCTGAGTGATAGATAGATAGATGTCATCACTCAGCCCCCAGGCACACACACCATGTACACAAAGCACAGGCCAGCAAGGTCTGAAATCTCTGCAGGGGTTAGAAGCCACCTTCTCTTCCTGTCATCCAGGAGATGCCCTCCTTCTTGGAGAGCCCTCCTTCTTGGCGGACTCCCAACCGACTCCCGACTGACACCTGGCTGTGAAGCAGGACAAACTCAGCTCTTCCCAAGTCTAGGCTCAGACCTCCAGCAAACACCAGGCTTAAACACCAGTCACACACTCCACCCTTTTCCAGACCAGTCCCCATCTGCGTTTTAGCAGATTAAAAAAAAAAAAATCCTGAAACACAAAGGGTTAAGGGATTGACCTGGGAATTCAAGGATTAAAGTCAGGCCTGTATTCTTGGCCACCCCACCCCCCCACAGGACAGATTTCCAGGATTCTTTCATCACTGGATATTCCTCTGACCACCCCCCGCCCCCCCACACTGTGTCACCCTGTCACTGTGTCAGCAAGGGCGGGGAAAGTGGGCACCAAGGTACACACAGGCCCCGTGACAGCTGGCACCACCCAGCTTTGGATTCAAGGCCCGTGCTGCAGAAGCCACCCCTTCAAAATCAATGGTCCTTCCAGGGTCTCAGCAGGTGGATGACTCAGCCACAGGGTGACCACAGAAGGGGGCATGTTTTCCAGGTGCTGAGTTTATTTCAGCGTTTGCAGAAGGCAGATTAGATGGGGCCTCTGCTAGAATTTTTCTATAATCATTGTTGTCCTAAATAAAGAAAATAATTTTATTTTGGATAGCAGAGAATGCTTTAAAAGTGTTCAGTTCACTTGTTCTTACCAGTTTTTAAAGATCAATACATCGTAAAATATAGTATTGAAAATGTAAGCATAAAATTAATGATCTCAGAAAGAAGAGAAACTATGAGTTAACCTTTTCTTCACATTTTTAGTGGGAAATAAGCAGGTTCTTAGAATGTAAGGTAGGATGTCTTATGCCTAAATCCTCTTTCAATTTATTTTTTGCTCTTGCTTCCAGGAATCTTGTTTTCAAAACAAGGCCGCCAGATGTCACAGCAATAGGTAGCTGTAAAAATGCAGATTCTGCGGCCCAGGAACAATGGATTCTCAAAGCCTTAGTTGAGGGCAGCGAAGCATAGGCTGACTGGTTATGACCTGAGGCCCAGTGGACCTTCCTGTTTACTCTGCCCACTATCAGATTACCGGGCTTCACCCTTCTCTCCAAACAGCTACCAGAAATCAGAGAAATCTGGCCAGGCATGGGGTTAGAATACATTAAAGGCACTGCTGCAGAACAGTTTGAAAATCTTTACAGAGCAGGTCAGGCAGGTTCCCAAGCAGCAGGTCATTCCCCTCTGGGCCTTGACAGGTGCATGCAATGTAGTCACTCAACAGAGCATGGAAAAGTGTCCAATCAACCATCGAGGAGTGCAACTCTAAGGGCCAGGGCCCCCATCTGGGACAGACCCTACAGGCCTGCTTGTGAAGAGAGCATTACCCCCTCCCCCTCACACCCCAGGCCCCGGGGGGACATAAAATGATCTGTAAGAGGTTCCATCTATCCAGAGTCTTCCCCTGCCCGCAACAGTCCCTGTGACTTCAGAGAAAAACCCGCAGACACCAGAGACAGCATGCCTGGGGGGTGAGCCCTCCGTTTACAAAGAAGTTTACAGCCCTGTTGTTGGTTAATTACACTGTCATTTTGCCAAAAGGAGAGTGAGAATCACTTGGATGCAAACGCATCTGCGGAGAAAAGTAAGATGTGAATAAAGCGTAGCAGACTTGTTTTCTATTTCATTACCATCTCTGACGTCCCACTGAGATATACAATGTGGTCATCTTTGAATATACTGTGTACATTACGGGCTGCCCCGTTGGTGCTAGTGGTAAAGAACCTGCCTGCCAATGCAGGAAACATAAGAGACATGGGTTGAATCCCTGGGTGGGGAAGATCCCCTGGAGGAGGGCATGGCAACCCACTTCAGTATTCTCGCCTGGAGAATCCCATAGACAGAGGAGCCTGGTGGGCTACAGTCCAGGGGGTTGCCTAGAGTTGGACACAACTGAAGCAACTTAGCACACACACTCATTACGCTCAAGTATTACGTTTGAAAGTCAGTATCTGATGCCCTTTCCAGTCTCTGGTTTCTGTTCAGCAAACACTGATTGGCATGTACAGTGTGTATGGGATGGGTGAATGCTTTGCGGGTGAAGGAGATGCCTGCTCTCCAGAAACCCTCAAGTTACAAGCTTGACAGGCTCTGAACTGGACTGGAAGTGATATGTCACAATACCTTGCATTCCCAGAGCCCTTCTGGAGCCGGGCAGCTTCTGTTCTCCCTACTGCTCACCTGCTTCACCCCACTGAATCCTCAGAGGTTGCCCTGACTGGGCCACACCTGGGCTCTCATGCCCTCAGGCTTCTACTGGGTTTGCACA
Organism: Moschus berezovskii; assembly: GCF_049115385.1. Taxonomy (NCBI): domain Eukaryota; kingdom Metazoa; phylum Chordata; class Mammalia; order Artiodactyla; family Moschidae; genus Moschus; species Moschus berezovskii. Next base: position 52,515,058 of record NC_142472.1, read on the forward strand.
ACTGGGAGCCCAGCCAGTGGGGAGGGAAGGAGGGGTGGGGAGGGAGGGGGCAGTGAGGTCACGACCCTTGCAGGGCAGCTCTCCACCTCTGGGTCTGGCACAGCCTCTCCCGGGCTTGGTGCTCCATGGCTACCCACCTGGGTGGGCACTGCCCTGAGGCTCCCCTGCCCTGGTGAATTACTCCTTTATGAGATATTTTTCAAGTCTTCCCCTCCTGCCATGCCAGACTGGCATTCCTCCCATGACTTTGGTTTTATTGAATTAAATTCTCAAATATCACAGTGGGGTGAGTATTCCCAACTTCACTTTACAGACCCTGGGAGGGACTCTCAGGTGGGTTAATAGATCTCCTGAGACCACAGGTGGGAGAGCGGACTTGCGGGAAGTGAAGTCCATCTCTGTTTGGCTCCACAATCTCTGGTTTTCCTGATCACCGTGAGCATTATCCTGTGTGAGAGAAGCTTCATGGAACAGTTTAGTCAAGAGTAGCCAAGGTAGTAATAAAAATAATAATGCCTATTTTCTGATCTCTTTCCCTGAGTCTGTCCAGGAAAACGTGGTCAGGCCATCACTGGCTTCAGAAAATGGCTCAAGTCTAACCGTTCCCAACGGGGAAGCTGTCAGCTGACCAGCTGGTTAGAGCGCATTAGTAGTGAGACCACGCGGAGCCCCTCATTTCTGGTTAATTTAATACTATGACAAACTCTGTCACAGGCCCCAGGCTGCACCCCACCCCGCAGGGACCCCTGCCCAGGCCAAGCATGCATCACAGCCACAGACCCCGATGGCGCTGCTCTGCTGCCCACCGGGAGAGGCGGGCCCTGAGGCACAAGTGGCAGAGCGGGTGGCAGAACTGCCCTGTCACTTCCAGGCTGGGTCCAGGGGACGGCCAAGCTCCCCTGTCTGACCTGCTCTGCCCCTGGCTCTCCAGGGGCCACAGGCCCAGCCTGAAGCAGAGCTGAAGACGGCAGCTCCCCAGTACAGGAGCTTCATCGCTGGGGAGAGGAGTCGTTTGAGACCCACGCTCCAGACTGGGCTCGCTGTCCCCTCTTTTTCTCCGTTCTTTACTCTGCCAGTGAGCAGGCTGGATGACTATGGAGCGTCCACTATTTTCAAGGCAAGTGCCGGCTTCCCACACCCTTCTGCACCATTTCCTTGGGTTGCCCTACCAGCTTCTGCCCCTCTTCTTGCTCCTCACCTCCAAAATAACCCCTCTCCTTCTTCCCCTTCCTTGGCAAGACAAACTTCCAGCCCTGGAATCTTGACAGTCTTATGAGGGAGAAATTCCTTGGTGAATAATTCAGCAGGGCGGCCTGACAGCTCTCCTGAACTCTCCCTGAGTCCTTAAATTACCTGGATGACAATCATAGGATACAGGAGGGAGTTTGGGTTGTTCTCTGGCTTCCCTGGTGGCTCAGACGATAAGGAAGCTGTCTGAAATGCAGGAGACAGGGGTTCTACCCCTGAGTTGGGAAGATCCCCTAGAGAAAGGTACGGTAACCCACTCCAATATTCTTGCCTGGAGAATCCCATGGACAGAGGAGTCTAGTGGGCTACAGTCCATAGCGTCACACAGAGTCACTTTTCACACTGGACCCCTGGAGGGGTGGCTGTGTTCCGTGTCTGTGCTGGAGGAGGGTGGAGAAGGAGGAACTTGCAGATACCGCACCCTCCCTCCCAATTTCCATCAAAAGGCAAACGTTTTCCTCTCATCGCCATCTCCCCTCTGCCCCTTCCCTGGACCCCGAGGCTCCGAATGCCCCTTCCAAGGCTCCTTTCCCAATGCAATGAGGGGACTTAACTGCCATTAGGAAGAAAACCTACAGGTTCCTCTGCTGGAGAATCCAGAAGAGGTGAAAAAGGAGCTACCAGACACTGGCTCCAGAGTCTGTGCCTGTACAGCCACTTCCACGTGCAAGCTTCAGTGATGGAGGGGTGGGGTGGGGTGGGGGCAGACACTGGAGCCTGACAGAGGATGCAGGGTGGAGGCAGGAGGAGGAGGCCCCGGAGCCCCGCGGGCACAGGGTGGACAGGCCCCACCGGCCACTGCAGCCTGAAGCCTCCCCTCTGCCTCCGCCCTTCCTCACTGTGTGAATGGGCTTCAGTTCCATTCAAGCTCTGACCCCATCGAGGGACTCACTCTCATAAACCCGGCAGCCAGGCTGACACAGGATGGAAAAAACAGCTGACACGATCCTAGTAACATCTGGTCCCTCTCCAAACCCTTGGACAAGCCTTGAAGAGTGTTGCTGCTGCTGCTAAGTCACTTCAGTCGTGTCCGACTCTGTGTGACCCCATAGACGGAGTTAGAAACTAGCAAAAGTGGGCCAGACATTGACTCTATAACAATACGTGTAAAACAAAAGAGAGGTCGGAGTAACCTGATTCACGGTTGTGTGTCATAGGGGATGGCAGTAGGACCTGCACAATTCAAAACGACTGAACGAAATCTGCACACGGAGGTCAAATGCTTAGTCGCTTTTGAGAGGCCCATGCGCTGCCTAACATTCATGTAGGCTTGTTGAGGGCCTTTGAGCAGATCCACTTCCAGAACAGCCATTTCTACCAGAGTCTGTCAGACGGCAGAGCACTCAAAGGGGTCCATTCTCATTGGAAGTTGGGAAAGGACAGGGAAGCCTGGCATGCTGCAGTCCATGGGGTCGCAAAGAGTCAGACATGACTGAGCAACTGAACAACAACTTGCTGGGAAGATCTGATGTTCTCCTGCTGCCCTGGAGGGACAAGCCCTGCATGGCCACGGTCCCCTAACCTCACAGACAGGGCATGAGAGCGAGTCTTCGCCGAGTAGCTAAAACACCCAAATATTCCAAACAAAAACTTAAAAACCTCCAGCCAGTTTCTCATCAGCTGTCTTCCCTGAAGAACTCAGACAACTGATTTCCTGGCGACCTCACATGCCTTTGGATGTTTGAAGACTCAGCCTCAACAGGCTGGACAAGGCAGTGAAGGAGGTGGGTTATGACGCTGATGAGTCCCAGCCTCCAGGCACGCCCGCCGGTGTGGACCCAAGCGGCCCCGCCAACCAGGTGCACCCGGCCCACCCGGGGCAGCCACGTGGTTCAGAGGTCAAGTCTCCCAGCCACTTGAGCCATCCTTTCCCACGGCCCCGTGTGCCCGGCTTATCTCAAAAGCCAAAAACAGGAAATCTGTTAAGAGTTAACAATGGTTATCTCTGGGTGGAGGAGCTGTAAGTGACTTATTTCTGCTTTAAACATTTCTCTATATTCCCCAATAGGCTTTCATAATTTAAAAAAAAGGAAGCCTGAGATAACCCCTTCTTCCTATTTATCATTTGTTATCTCGCATTTTTCTGTCCCAGGAAGATTCCAGTCACCTTTCATGGAAACACCTATACATTTCCATTCGTGACGAGAACACAGTAAACTTCTCTCACAGGTGGTTCTGTCTCTTCTGTTCAACTGTAAATGCCTGGGTGACAAGGATTTCAAAACAGGGGCAGACCCTCCGGCTCCTGAAGTTGCACAGACACTTTTTAGCTGATACTTTGATTTTGATTCTAAGCATTTAGTAACAGTAACAACAACATTTAGGGAGTGTTTATGCCAGAATCTGTCTAAGCACCTCAGAAGCACTAACGCTGGATCCTCAGGGAACCCTGGGAGCCAGAGGCAGTCATTATCCCCATTTCACAGACAAGACTATGAACGCACAGAGCAGCACAGTAATTTCTCTGACATCCCACAGTGAGCAAGAGGCAGGGCCGGAGCTGGAATTCAGGCAATCTGACCCCCAAACCATGGTTTACATGTAATAATAAAAAATGTGCATGCTAAGTCCCTTCAGTCATGTCCGACTCTTTGAGACCCCATGGACTGTATCCCACCAGGCTTCTCTGTCCATGGGATTTGCTAGGCAAGAACACTGGAGTGCGTTGCCATGCCCTCCTCCAGGGGATCTTCCCAACCCAGGGACTGAACCTTCATCTCACTATGTTTCCTGCACTGCAGACGGGTTCTTTACCACTAGCGCCACTGGAAACAAACTTAACTTACTTTCCTTGCAGGCCCTCCTGTTGCTGTGCATGGTGGGGAAAGACCAGTCACACCATCAGTCTTCCCAGAAAAAACACCAAGGCCACCATGAGTAACCCGGCTATGGGCCAGAGGGGCAGGAAGTCTTTTGCATTCCGCTGGGTTTTCCCACACAGCCGGACACCAGTCCCTTGATAATCACTAACTAGGAAATTCAGCAGAAGAGGTAGAAGGTGATTTCTGCAAAGGAGCAAACAACCCCCAGGGGTTTGCAGAAGGAAGGAATCTCAGAGCCAGAGAAGATCACAGCAGGGCAGGAGCTGACCCATTTCCACAAACAAACCCACAGTGGCATTTGGTGGTTGCTCCTTGCTGCCATGCTGGGGGATGTAACTAAGAGACACAGGCTGTTTGATGACAGTGTCAACATATGATGCCCCAGTGGTGATCTGGCAGGAAGAAATTCTGTCTAAAATGCCGAGGTCTTCTGCACTGGGATGCTTTCTCAAAGTGTTCTTCTGGGTATGAGCGGATGGACTCATATGTATCTGTGGACCTGCCCCTGAGGGTCACTGCTCATCTTGGGCTTTGGGCAGCTGGTGGTGGTCCAGCCCTGGGGAGGGCTGTCTGTGGCAGAGACGGGAGATAAGACTCCACACAGGACAAGTTTGGACCTGTGGCTAAGTGAGGAGATACACTGGGGAAAGCATGCAGGGGCTCTGCTTCTCTGAGCAGGTCCTTGCTTTTCAGGGCCCTCTGTGGGGCAGCCACTCTCACCAAGCAGAGGTCATCACAGATGTTCACCTCAGTGGGGCAAAGAGTGTCTGGAGAAGAGGCTCCTGTAACGCCCCATGAAGGCGCTTCACTCCACGCCGTGTCCACAGGAGATCATCCACCAGAGGCTGGGGAAGGACCAGCAAAGGCGAGTTTGGTCATTATTTTTTTTCCCTGCAGTATCAATGTGAAAACTTTCCTGTTGAATTTGTACAGAATTTTTGAGTTTTAAAATAGTCTCCGAAAAAAAAAAAAAAAAATAGTCTCCGGTTTATGCTTGGCAAGACTTGGTGAGAACTTGAAAACAACAGCAAAGAAGAGAACATGGCCTGGGGGGGGTCTCAGTTTTCTATCCAACCCTCCGAGCATCTCTCTGGCCCTGCTCCACCCTGGCATGGGACTGTGGGTGTGTGACCTCACCCCTCCGAGGCTCCAGGGTTCTCTGTGACCTGGGAACCAGAGCTGGTGTCTCCCTCTGTGGCATTAAATCTGCATTCAGCTCAGTGCAATCTGAGGTGTTGGTCCCACTGCTCCACTGTGGGGAGTGTCTGGTGTGCTGGAGCAGAGCGCAGTGCTGAGGTCTTCTGGCCTCAAGGAGCCCCATCTCCACCACTTCTATCTACGAGGTATCAGGGTATCCGGCGGCTCCCTCCTGCTGAGATGCACAGTGGGGTGAAACCGACCAGCAGCAGAGCCGTCGTGCTCACGGAGATGTGGTGCAGGCATCCAGCATGTGACCTGGTGGCCAGCCTCCGCAATGTCCCCACCCTAGGTTCTGCCCCCACAGTGGACCCTGTCGGCCTGTGACAACCAACCCCACCCTGCAGCGATGATGGTGAGTGGCTTGAGACGAAGTTGCTTGGACCACTGAGACACAGTGCTCGCCTGGACCACTCCCAGGGGATGTCCACCAGTGATGTGGGAATGCCCTGAGAGGCTTCTAGAGAGGCCGTAAAGGGAGGCGCAGAAGCCTCCTGTGGACAAGAAGCAGCTGCCTGCCTTGAGAGTGAGTGAGCTTCTCTGATGTGGCCCTTGTGCCCATGGTCCAGCCCTCACAGTGGGGTAGCCTGAGTCAACATCTGACATCTGGGGACCCTGTGCTGGAATGGCCCAGGGGAGGTTACTCCTCAGCTCCTGACGCCCGGCACCAGATTACTAAGCTCTGGGGTTAACTTGTTGTGAAGAGAGAGGTAACAGTAACTGCCGCTCTGAGGGGCACTTGGTAATCCAGCTGATGACTGGGGTCGGCTTCTTCAGGGTCCCTTCCTGATGCAGGAAGTACCTGAATGTCCTTTCAGTTCAGTTCAGTTCAGTCGCTCAGTCGTGTCCAACTCTAGGAATCATTTATTTAGGGACTCCCCTGGTGGCTGAGACTCTGCATTCCCAAGGCAGGGGGCCCAGGTTCAATCCCTGGTCAGGGAACTGGTTCCCACATGCCACAACTAAGACTCGGCACTGCCAAATAAACAAAAATCAATATTTAAAAATTTGTTTATTTTCACCATCTCAAAAGGGCAGACCTGAGGACCTCCAGGGTCCCTTCCTTTCCCATAGTCCTACAAGGCAAGATTCCCTGTCTCCTCCCCCAAGAGAACAACGGTTCTGGAAACTTGTCATCCAGACTCCAGACCCAGTGGGTGGGGGGTGTGTTCAAAAGCAAAGCCAGAAGACTTGGACTGATCTTGAGCAATTTTTCAAAACCAAAAATAAAAACTGGAAGAAAACTATCTGAATTTAAAAAAACAAAATGTGACTGAGGCAGCATCAGTCTTAGAGTCAGCGGCCTGGTGAGCCGGGGAGGGCCCTGCTCTCGGCTCTGTGATGTCCTGCACACACCCACACACATGCACACTCTCATTCATACAAACACCCACACACACGCACACACACATATACTTACACACTCGCACGCACATACACCCACACACGAGCGCACACATACACACACACCGAGTTGGCTCCCACACTCTCACGAGCTGCTTTCCAGTCAGTTCTAACTCTTGGAAAGCAACGAGGAAACACACAGTCAGACCTGACCGACCCCCAGCAAGAGGAACCACTGTCGCTCCTTTGTCCACCTTCGAGGAGCTGACCTCCAGCTTCTCCAGATGTTCCAGCCTCGCTGCACGTCTGAGTGAAGAACCCAACCAGGTCGATGTTTGTCCATCAGGCTAGAGATGACCTGTGCACTGCTCAGAGAAGCACTAATGAGAGATGAACTCTGCCACATCCAGGCTTGTATGTGGAAGCCTTTCATGATTCAAACGGCCTGAATGAGCAAACCCATGACCCCAGAGAACTCTGCAAACTGATAACACCTCCATGCTTCAGCAGGTGTTTCTATAACTTGGATTATTTCTTTGTCTTATTTAAGAAGGAAACTCCCTTGCTTTACAGAACTTATTAAACCACCAGTTCAAAAATGAATGTCACCACTAGCGATGGTTTGAACGAAAATAACTTTTGCCTAAAATACTAAATAACTGAAGCAAAAATGCCTCAGTATGAGCACAAAGCAGTTTTGTTACAAAACTAAACTTAAAGGTGGACGTGCTCCAGATCACCTGTTCAGAAATGTTCCGGGAGCACGTGAGGGATGAGGACCAGGAAGCACCCTGGTGTCATGTCAGCCTGTGTCCTGATGCCAGGGGATGCTGCCCTGGGCACCCTGGCTTCCAGGAAGTCAGGCTGCCCCATCTGGAGGTCATCAGAGTAAGGAACCCCTCACGCTGAGTGGAGTCTGTCAGGATGAACTATAAGACAGTTCTAGAAAGTGAACAGGACTGCCTGAACCATACAGAGGGGGCTTTGGCATGGCTGGAGAAACAGCACGAGAGGGTAAGTGCATGAAGAATCTGCAGCAACAGTAGCCAAGATCAAACACCACGTCTCCACACTGAAGACCCTGCAGAGGCAGGCTGCGTCTCTGTCCCCTGAGGCCAGGAGTGGAGGAGGCTTAGGACTGAGAACAAAAATGTTGTTGCTGTATCAGTGAACAAAGGCTGTCACAGCCATCAGGCCATCACATTATAGCTGCTGGGACGCTGAGCCCTGAGGGAATGCAGGGTGGAGATAAACCGGCTGCCCACTGCCAGGTCCTTCTGACCCTAACACAACATTGTAGGTCAACTATACTTCAATTAAAAAGATATGGAGACTATAACAGCCCCCAAATAAGGGAGGATTCCAGGGGGCAGGATCCGCGTTACAGAAAGTCCATGAGCATCTGAGTGAAGACTCTGGGAATAGACACGGAACAGAGAGAAGAGGTTACAGGTTGTTTTTGTTGGAGTTTAAATATTTTTCGCTAGTCTGTTTAATTTTATGAATAAAGAAGGAGTCAATATAAATCCTCAGACCACACAACATTTCTCATTCTCAGTCCAGTGTCAGTTCACCCAGCTCCTCACACCCTCACCTGAAGCTGGTTATAGACTGGGAATGTTTGCCCCTCCTCTGTGGAATCTCTCTGTGGCTATTACTATCACTGTACCATCACAGGCTAAATATTTATTCCCTAAATCCTTTTCAAGCACGTTGTCAACAAGGATGTATTTGTTTCACTTTGGTGTCTCCAGGATCTAGCATGGTAGGGGCTCAATAAAAGCCTGATAATAAAAATATTATGATAAATAATAGAAATTATGATAGATAATTATTAATAAATAAAATGGTCATTTACCCTCAAACACTGCTTCTCCTCTGCCTTCTGTTAGGTATGAGCCAAACAGGCCCAAATCAGGGTAACAAGTGCTGGGGGTGCACTCAGCACCCCCAGAAGCTCAGGAGGGTCGAGGGGCTTAGAGCTGACCCATGGCCTTATTTTAATATTCAGTGAATGTGGTCCCCAAGTGCAGTCCACCCCTTAGGTTTATCCTCACGTTTCCTTTATTCCTTGCAGAATCCACTGGACAAGGGGGGCTGAGGCAAGCATTTTCCTTCCTCTTTCCTGCTCCCTGCCCAGCGCTGGAGGGCTGAGGACTCAGAGGAAGCAGGCTTAGATGGCAGGGGACACGGTGACACCAATTCCATGGGCACCCCGCTTCCTCTGTATGAAACTAAGAGCCACGAGTCCTCATATAGCTAGAAGTAAATGATTAACCCTAGAGGCACAGCTAAAATAAGATGGCCTATTAGGTTTGCAAGTTTAAAAGTATAATAACATCCAAGGTTGGAAGAAAATTAGTACTGGCCTAAGATGGGAGTGAAAAACGGATATAAACTTTCTGTAAGGCAATGTAACGATGTGTGTCAAAGGCCTTAAAAACACGCAATCCTTTCAAGAAAAGATGCTTAACACCACTACTTATCAGAGAAGTGCAAATCAAAACCAGAAGCATCACCTCACACTGGTCAGAATGGCCATCATCAAAAAAATCTACAAATAAACATTGAAGGAGGTGTGAAGAAAAGGGAACCCTCCTACACTGTTGGTGAGAAAGTAAATCAGTACAGCCACTATGGAGAACAGTATGCAGGTTCTTTAAGAAACTAAAATATAGAGCTACCATATGATCCAGCAATCGCGCTCCTGGGAAAATATTCAGAAAAGACAAAAAATATTTTGAAAAGATACATGCACCCCAAAGTTCAATCAGCACTATTTCAGTAGCCAAGACATGGGAACAACCTAAATATTCATTGATAGGTGAATGGATAAAGAAGATGTGGTACATGTATACAATGGAATACTACTCCACCATTCTCCATAAATAGAATGAAATAATGTCATTTACTGGAGAAGGCAATGGCAATCCACTCCAGTATTCTTGCTGGAAAATCCCATGGACAGAGAAGCCTGGTGGTCCAAGGGGTCACAAAGAGTCGGACACGACTGAGCGACTTCACTCACTTAATGCCATTTATAGCAACATATTTGGACCCAGAGATTGTCATACTGAGTGAAGTAAGTCAGAAAGAGAAAAACAAAGACCATATGATGTCACTTATATGTGGAATACAAATGAAAATATTTGTGAAAGAGAAACAGACTCACAGACATTAAAAAAAAAAAATTATGGTTACCAAAGGAGGAAGGAGTGGGAGGGATTATCATACACACAGTGCTATATATAAAAGAGATAAACAACAAGGTCCTACTGTATATCTCAGGGAACTACATTCAGTGTCTAGTAACAACCTAAAATGGAAAGGAGTCCAAAAAAGTATATATATATATATATATATATAGACACACAAAAAAGTACACACACACATACGTGTGCACACACACGTGTGCATACACACTCATGAAAAATGAAAGTCGCTCAGTTGTGTCCAACTCTTTGTGACCCCATGAACTATATGGTTCATGGAATTCTCCAGGCCAGAATACTGGAGTGGGTAGCTTATCCCTTCTCCAGGGGATCTTCCCAACCCTGGAATCAAACCAGGGTCTTCTGCATTGCAGGTGGACTCTTTACCAGCGGAGCTATCAGGGAAGCCCCTATATGTATATGTATGTATACATGTATACACACACACACACACACACACACATACACACACACACACACATATATACACACACGCATATATAGCCGTGTGTGCGCACTAAGTTGCTTCGGTTGTGTCTGACTCTTTGTGACCCCATGGATTATAGCCTCCCAGGCTCCTCTCTCCATGGGATTCTCCAGGCAAGAATACAGGAATGGGTTCCCATTTCCTTCTCCAGGGGAGCTTCCCAACCCAGGGGTCGAACTCAGGTCTCCCACATTGCAGTAGATTCTTTACCAGTTGAGCTACCAGGGAATGCACCCAGTTATATACATATATAACTGAATCACTTTGCTGTAAGCCTGAAACTAACACAACATTGTTAATCAACAATTACTTTAATAAAAATCATGGTAATAAAAACAAAAAAAAGGTGCAACTCTTTGATTCAGTGATTTCACTTCCAGAATTTATCCCTAGGACATAGTGACACCTCATATGACACTAAGATATCCACTGCAGATGAATTTACTAGAGCTAAACTTACAATCAACCTGAATGCTTAGTAATGAGTACTGGTTAAATGAATTGCAGTCTCTCCATACAAGGAAAAACTATTCACGCATTTAAAAAACAATAATGATGTAGAAAATACTTTAAAACATATGGCTAAAGAGGGTAGAAAACCTCCAAAAGAGAATGTATGTTTCAAGCCCTTAAAAATTCCATGGTTTTCGCTCTGATTCAGTTGGCTGACTCAGGACTCATGTATACACACACACAAATGGACACACACACTGGAGTGGGTACAGTCATCAGTGGAAGAGAGATTTTAAAACTTTCTGGAAGACAGAGCCAGTGCAAGTGTGTTTATGGTTGAAACTGAGTGCAGTGAGCTGCGGCCCTGAACACAGCCCTGGGCTGGGTGGGGGCCAAGCCTACTGGCAAAACCCCAGGGAAGCTCTGGGCTTGGAGCCAATGGACTTAAAGAGTAAGAACAAGAGAAGGTGCTGAAAACAGGAACCGACTGGAAGCTATCCTAGGGAACCTCAGAGCTGTCTCCCCAGCCCCATTGTCATGGAAACCAGGGGCATTTACTTCTCCCAAACCGTGGCCTTCTTCTAAGGAGAAGTTAAGGACACTGTCCAGGGAGAATCCCCACTCCCAGGGCAAGTGATCCTACACAGACTCACTCAGGAGTGAGTTCCTGGGTCCAGAGGTCCTGTCCAGGTAGACTCCCCAGGGGGACATGCTTGTGAGGGGCAGGACTGCACAGCCCAAGCAGCCCAGGGATTGACCAAGGTCTTGGCTCTGACAAAAAATAGGCTACATTTTACACTGAAGGGTCAAGTCCAATGTTGGAGGAATAAGAAACGGAAGTTTCAGTCTGGGCACAAAATGCAAAGGTGACCCACAGAAGAACTAACTACACATAGTAGTTATTAAAACTGGCAGAATAGTGCAAACGAACTTCTTTCATACCAGAAGCTCAGAAGATATATTAAGTTGAAATATTATCTCACACGCTAGCAAATATATACCATAAGTTGATAATTTATCTCACACACTAGCAAAGTAATGCTCAAAATTCTCCAAGCCAGGCTTCAACAACACAGGAACCATGAACTTCCAGATGTTCAAACTGGATTTAGAAAAGGCAGAGGAACCAGAAATCAAATTGCCAACATTCATTGGATCATTGAAAAAGCAAGAGAATTCCAGAAAAACATCTACTTCTGCTTTATTGATTACACCAAAGCCTTTGACTGTGCAGATCTCAACAAACTGTGGAACATTGTTCAAGAGATGCGAATACCAGACGATCTGACCTGCCTCCTGAGAAATCTGTATGCAGGTCAAGAAGCAACAGACAGAACTGGACATGGAACAACAGACTTGTTTCGAATCGGGAAAGGAGTACGTCAAAGCTGTATATTGTCACCCTGCTTATTTAACTTATATACAGAGTACATCATGAGAAATGCTGGGCTGGATGAAGCACAACCTGGAATCAAGATTGCCAGGAGAAATATCAATAACCTCAGATATGCAGATGACACCACCCTCATGGCAGAAAGTAAAGAAGAACTAAAGAGCCTCTTGATGAAAGTGAAAGAGGAGGCTGAAAACGTTGGCTTAAAACTCAACATTCAGAAAAGATCATGGTGTCTGGTCCCATCACTTCATAGCAAATAGATGGGGAAACAGTGGAATCAGTGGCAGTTTATTTTGGGGGGCTCCAAAATCACTGAAGATGGTGACTGCAGCCACGAAATTGAAAGATGCTTGCTTCTTGGAAGAAAAGTTATGACCAACCTAGACAGCATATTAAAAAGCAGAGACATTACTTTGCCAACAAAGGTCCATCTAGTCAAAGCTATGGTTTTTTCAGTAGTCATGTTATGTATGGATGTGAGAGTTGGACCATAAAGAAAGCTGATTGCCAAAGAATTGCTTTTGAACTGTGGTGTTGGAGAAGACTCTTGAGAGTCCCTTGAACTACAAGGAGCTCAAATCAGTCCATCCCAAAGAAAATCAGTCCTGAATATTCATTGGAAGGACTGATGCTGAAGCTGAAACTCCAATACTTTGGCCACGTGATGTGAAGAGCTGACTCATTTGAAAAGACCCTGATGCTGGGAAAGATTGAAGGCAGGAGGAGAAGGGGACAACAGAGGATGAGATGGTTAGACGGCATCACCGACTCCACGGATATGAGTTTGAGTAAACTCCGGGAGTTAGTGATGGACAGGGAGGCTTGGCCTGCTGCAGTCCATGGGGTCGCAAAGAGTCGGACACGACTGATTGAACTGGGATGACTCAGCAGTGCATTTGACTGTGAATGCTCTCCCCTGTGGGTGTAGCTTCCAGTGTTTCGTGTGCAGGTAGATTTTCTCCAGCAAAACCCAGGTAACTGGGACTCAGTAAAGAGCCAGGGCCTTACAATATTTTCTTGTCGTGAAAAGGAGACTTCAAAAGGGCATTTGAGCACAGCCACCTTGTAATCATCTTGGGTTTCACTCTCTCCTTCACCTTGCATATCTACTTTAATTTCTAGTATTTCCTTCCCTGATAGAGTTATAAGAGCTTTTTCATTCCCTCCACACTCTGGAAGCCTGCATTCCTTACCTCCCCTTCTTCACTGCCTTTATCTTCCCTTCAAGATTATTCCTAATCTGAAGGTTCCCAGAAATATAGCTTTCAGAGAGGAAACACAGCTAAAATCCTATCAGTCAATTCCTCAAACGTTCAAAAGGGCCCACGGACGTGCACACATGGTCACCTTTCCAATCTGTGTTCCCACATTCGCTCAGACGCACCCGATCCACTTTATCTGGAATCTTGAATGAATTTAGGAACAAGATTTTTCTTTTGTGTCTCTTTCTTGACAAGCTTACCTATTATTCCCGTTTCTATTAGCAGGTTCTTGGCTTCAGACCTGTCGTGTGGGGTCTATGTAGAGGGGCCCTGGCCCTCACCTTGAACTTGTCTGTGCTTTGCTCAGGAGCTAGAGCCAGCCCTGTGGGATTGTTGGGACTAGATCTAGTGAGACACAACACTGGGATTGTTCCGTGCATGTTGCCAGCTGACTGCCGGCACTGCAGGGACCAGCAGGGCTGGTCTCCGCTAAACAACTTTTCCACCAGCTTTCAAGGAAATCTCATGATTCCCACCAACTCCAGCGGTGGGATGGTTCACATTTTCATTTCATTTCATACAAGCAGAAGTTGAGTGTAGAGAGAAGATAATTCAGGTTCTAACAGCGAGAGAGGAAAGATCTGGTTAATTAATATTAAGCACATACTCTCTCTGGCTTTCACAGCAGAAATCTATTTTCTCACAGGTCTGGATGCTGGATGTCCAAGGTCACGGGGTCAGCAGGACTGGTTCCTTCTGTGACCTCTGTCCTTGGGGTGCAGCAGCCAGTGCTTTCTGTGTCTTCACATGGTCTACCTTTCCCCGTGTCTATCCTGATTGCCTCTTCTTATAAGGGTACCGATTGGTTTGGATTAGGGCCCTTCCCAGAGGCCTCGTTTTAACTGAATTCTCTCTTCAAAGGCCCCTTCTCCAAATACAGTCAGATTAGTCAGATTCTGAGGTTCTGGGGGGTAGGCCTTCAGCATACAAATTTGGGGGGACATAGTTCAGCATAACAGAGACAGTTCATTTCTATCCTAAAACTTTTCACATCTATCCTATTCTCTGCTGGCTTATTTTAGCTCACTTCCTATACCACCCTTTTGTTTTTCTACTCCCTCATATATATATATATATATATATGTATATACACAAAATTTTTACATTATGGTTAAGAATAGTTGCTTCACAATGTAACAGTGATGTGTTACAGGTATATAGCAAAGAGACTAAGTAATACCCATACAAGTATCCATTCTTTTTCAAATTCTTTCCCCATTTTGGTTATTACAGAGTATTGAGTAGAGTTCCCCATGCTATACAGTAGGTCCTCAACAGTTATCTATTTTATATATAGACCAGTCCATTTTAAAGGAGAGCAATCCTGGGTGTTCATTGGAAGGACTGATGCTAAAGCTGAAACTCCAATACTTTGGCCACCTCATGCGACGAGTTGACTCACTGGAAAAGACTCTGATGCTGGGAAAGGTTGGGGGCGGGAGGAGAAGGGGACGACAGAGAATGAGATAGCTGGATGGCATCACCGACTCTGTGGACATGAGTTTGAGTGAACTCCGGGGGTTGGTGATGGACAGGGAGGCCTGGCGTGCTGTGATTCATGGGGTTGCGGAGAGTTGGACACGACTGAGCGACTGAACTGAACTGAACTGAACTGAGTGTGTGTATGTCAGTCCCAAACTCCCAGTCTATTCCTCCCCTCACCACCCTCTCTCCCTGGTAACCACAAGTCTGCTTCTCTATGTCTGTGAGTCTGTTTTTGCTTTGTAAATAAGTTCATGCGTATCATTTTTTTTTAGATTCCACATTTAAGTTATATCATATGGTATTTGCCTTTCTCTGTCTGACTTATTTCACTTGGTATGACTATCTCTAAGTCCATCCATGTTGCTGCAAATGGCATTGTTTCATTCTCTTTAATGAGTGAGTAGTATTTCATTGATATATGTTCCACATCTCCTTTATCCCTTCCTCTGGATGGACATTTAGGTTGCTTCCATTCCATAAATAGTGTTGCAGTGAATGTTGGGGTGATGCAACCTTTCAGACCGTAGTTTTCTATGGATACATGCCCTGGAGTAGGATTGCTTGATGATAAGGGAGCTTTATTTTTAGTTTTGTGAGGGACCTCCATACTGTTCTCCATAATGGCTGCACCAGTTCACATTCCCACCAACAATATAGAAGGGTTCCCTTTTCTCCACATCCTCTGTAGCATTTATTGTTTGTAGATTTTCCTCTGATGGCCATTCTGTCCAGGGTGAGGTGATATCTCCTTGTAGCTTTGATTTGCATTCCTCTAATAACCAGTGCTCCCTCATCATATACTTATTGAGTTTCCATATTACTGAGCTTCCACAAACACTTACTTTGCTCACCCTGTGCTTGGTGCTGGAGATCCCAGATCCCTCCCATCCCTGAGCAGAAGACATGTAAAAACACTGTAATCATCCGGTTAGTACCTTAAAGAAGGGACAGATAATGTTTTGTGGGAATTCAGAGGCCCAGCAATTCCTGCCTGGGAGCAAACAAGTCTGAGCAGAGAAGATGACAAGTAAGAAGCTTTTAAAATGACATCTGTGAGTCTGTGAGGAAGAGACACAAAGGCAACATCATAGTAGGAAAAGGACAGGAAGTACCAGGTGCGCAGGCCTGACAGGGTATGCACAGCACAGCGTGTAGTTGCCAGCAGGCTGATGGCGGGGAGTGGACAGAAACGGAGCTGGAGAAGTGGGTCAGAGCCAGGCCAGGAAATTAGGACTTTAACAGAGGAAGTGTACTGATATTTACAAACAGTAATTAACTAGCAAATTACTATATTAAAACCAGGTTTCTGAATATGTTCTAAGAGCAAAGCACTGTTGTCCATCACTGAGCCTTGATCCAGCTGGACTCCTGGTCCACAGACCACACACCTTTATCTAACGCTTGCCTTCCCCAGGCTCCCAGCACTGTCACCATGAGTGAAAATAGGAGTGGGTGAGAATGAAGTCGTTTCTTTCCAAGAAACAATCGTCTCTGTGCCTGATGCTTATCCACGAAGACAAGGATGCTCACATACACATGTTTATATAAAACACTTTTCCTTCATATGTGTATTTAAGGGAAAGTGTTGTAGGGACTGCTGGATACAAGCCTGTTTTCAAGTGTTGTAAGGACTGCTGGATACAAGCCTGTTTTCAAGTGTTGTAAGGACTGCTGAATACATGCCTGTTTTCAGAATGGTCAAATTAGAACATATTTTAAAAACTGGGCAAGTTGAATTCTTCATTTTATAGGCTGATGGAAGCAGGATCCTTTAAATTAACATGAAGTGAAATCAACTGACCCTTTTTGTCAGACATCAAACATCCCTTTCTTAAAAAGGCCCCATTTGCTCCTTATACTACTCAAAACAAGACTGTTTGCCCCACAGGGCCCTTTCCTTACTGGACTCTCCTGAGCATTTACACATGTGCTGGACAACTTCACAGTCATTTTATATTGCTCTCCAGTGGTTTCAAATAAGTGATTTCCTTTATAAACCATTAAAAACATAACATTTATATCTTTCTATTACCCATAGCACCTGCTATACAGAAAATATAAGAATGGCAAACACAGTACACAGTGCCAAATACTCTGTGGATTATGATCTCTTTCAATTCTTATAAAACTCTGTGAGGTAGGCATCATTATTATCTTTATTTTGAAGATACATTAAAAACTGAAGCACAAAGAGGCCAAGTAACTTGCCCAGGGAGCCATGGCTAAGTGGACCTTGTGGGATTTGAGCTGAATGTGACTCTAGAGTCTGGACCTTGACCACACAGTTAGAAGGTCTCCTAAGAATTCATTCACACTCAGTACACATCTGAGCCCAGGGACTAGGGACAGGACTGACTCCTCTGTCCACTCAGCTGCTGGGGGTGGTGGAGGGAGGCAGGCAGCAAAGTGCTGGGCTCCCACGACAGTGCCTGGCAACGCGTCCCACTGCGCGCCCAGCTCTGTCCTGGGCGCCAGGCTGCCCAGCTGTGCAAGGTCAATAGACCTGTGTGTGCGGCCAGCTCGAGGCCACCGACAATGACCTGCTTTCTTCTCCTGGGGCATCAGCAACGACATCACCAAAAGGCTTTTGTTTTTATAAAAATGGCTCAAAGAGACTGCAAACAGCGAATGGTGGTTATCATTACTTTCAATCTTTTGTTTAAAACTATGAAGGATAAATTATAGTTAATAATATTAGTAACAGCTACTATTTATTGAGCCCACGATATACGGCAGGTACTGGACCAAGTGCTTGATTGCACTGTCTCATTTAATCTCCCCCAAGAACTCCAAGCAGGAAGAACCAGGCTCCCACTCACAGAGAAGGAGGTGCAGGGGCTACACCTGCAGAGAGAGCCCCCGCCTCCTCCTGCCCCCTTCCTTTTCCTCACTCCTTTCTGCCTTCTCCCCTCTCCCAAAAATGACTTCTGATCCTGTCCATTTTTCTCTCTCTCTTTATAAACTGAAGTATACATGACACACAGTAAAATACAACTTATTTTTCAGTGTCAATTTCATTTAGAATAAGATAGCATTATGGCTACATATTTTCTTTTAGATCTTTATCTCTTAAGATGCATAATAAAGTCTTTACAATGAAATGGCAAGATGTCTGCTTTGTATAAAAAATTTTCAATGAGGGCATAGATTAAACAAAAACAGGACGCATCTGTCCCCAGGTCTAGGTGGGGACATTTCTAGCACCTGGCGGCCCAGCCCTTTGTGTCTACATTTATTGCCTCTCAGAAAAACCAGTAAAGTCCTGGTGAAAATTCACATCGAAGCGAGAGCTTCTGGGTGACAACATTCTTCTGGAGCATCAGATTTTATCAGCAAAGCTATCTATGCCTGAGATGCAGTTGAAATCAGAAAAGTTGTATGGGAATTCCTGGTGGTCCAGTGGTTAGCACTCTGTGCTTTCACTGTCAAGGGCCTGCGTTCAATCTCTGATCAGAGAACTGAGATTTCACAAGCCATGTGGCGTGGCCCAAAAAATAAAGAAAATAAAATTCTATCTTTAAAAAAAAACAAAGAAAAGTTCTTGATCCACCCATGTTAGACTTCACTTGGACCTCAGCAGCTAATTTCAATTTCAATTCAATTCAGCAAAAGTGATTTGTAGGAATCCTCTTTAGGAGGACAGGCATTTCTAAAACAAGGCGCTCACACGGAGCCCCTCCTCCCATCCCTCTTATGTCAGGCTGAGTGTGGGGGTGGCCTGGGGTGGCCCCAGGGCCAATGACCATCACATGGCCACTATTATTGATGCTGTCCTTGTTTATGCTGCTGCTGCTGCTATAAACATGGTATAAAACTTACTTGGAGATAATCATAAAATTCAGTGACATTTGACAACCTAAATAGTGCAGAAAAGCTGGCAATAATCAAGGACTTGGCATGTTCTAAAGCAGAACTGTGTTGCACTTTTTTAAATACCTTAAAACTTTCTGCAAGTGTTAAGTAGAGTAACAGATTGCTTAAAAGTTTATGGATATACTTTTTTTTTTTTGATAAACTGAACTTTTAGATTCTATCCGATTAGTTAATCAACTTCAACTCTATCACACCTAGTTAGACTCTAGAATGAAAAGTCTTTGTTAAAGAGACTGCTTTGTGGTTTGGGAGTAAGGTGGCAAGTGTTCTTGCTGTTGGAGAAAATCAGGAGCAGGTGGAGGTCCTGCTGATACAGAACTGACCTGAGACAGAGGGTCACTTCCAGTGTGTTTTTTTTAAATACAGCAGGATTATTTAAGGCCACTGAAATTTGAAAGGCTGCAGAAAACAAATGAAGTGATAGCTGAAAAGTGCTGGAGCATGCAGCAACTCCTCCTCAGCTAATAACCAGGAGACGTCCACACTGGGCCTGTGGCCGCGTGGGTCAAGAAGTCACCTTTGCTATTTTCTCCCCCACAGGACTGAGAAGATGGCAGTTTTGGAGACAGTGCTGCATCTGTGAAAAAGGATGAAAATTTCCGTAAAGGGATGCATGCTTGAGAGTGGGCTTCTCCGCAGGGAACCCTTATCTCAATCCTCCTCCACCCTTCCTCCCTGCCCCTCAGATGCCACGCCTGAATCCCACCTGGAGAACCCATGGGCCCGTT
Organism: Moschus berezovskii; assembly: GCF_049115385.1. Classification (NCBI taxonomy): domain Eukaryota; kingdom Metazoa; phylum Chordata; class Mammalia; order Artiodactyla; family Moschidae; genus Moschus; species Moschus berezovskii. Next base: position 52,534,565 of record NC_142472.1, read on the forward strand.
TCTCTGAGCGTGTGGTCTCTCATGTGATGCCAGAAATGTAGCCCCTGCATTTATTCAGGTGCTGGGAGGAGGCATGAATTAAAGGGGGTAAACAATGTCTTTTCTGTGGCCCAGGTCTCCAGACAACGTGAGAACGCAGTGGCGATGGCAGCAAGTGCTGATTCTGGGAGAAGGAAACACAATGCTTCCTCTGATCCTGAGCAGGCACCGGGCTCGTGTGCATGATGGCTGCCCAGGGCACTCAGTCCCGGGGCAGAGCCTGGCTTCAGGGCTCCAGACAGGCACACAGCCAACCCACCCAGTAGAGATACTGCCTCCTTCTCAATTGTGTGTGGGCAGAGCCTTGCCAACCTCAGGTCCAAGGAGAGAACACAGTGGGGCAGAAAGACCTCAGTTCTGCCCCTGCCCAGAAGGGCTCTGAAAGTGATGCTGAGCTGACGTTTACCTTTGGAAGGATGTTTCCTGCCATTGGGAAATATTGTTTTTTACCAATTTTGTTGGATATATGTGTACAATTTATAGTACATGTATAATGTATGCATATATTTACTTATACAATTATATATATATACACAAAGATACCGATACAAGGAATGAAGGATCACAAAGGATCAGACAACCATGACACCACCAAACAAAACCAATAAAACTCCAATAACTGATTCTGAAGAAATGGAGATCTATGGACTCTCTGATGAAGAATTCAGAATAATCCTTTTATAGAAATTTAGTAAACTACAAGAACACGCAGACGACCAAATGAAATTTAGAAAATAATATATGAACAAAATGAAAAATAGAAACATCAAAATAAAACAAACAGATTCCTAGAGCTGAAGAATACAATGGCCAAACTGAAGAATTCAATGGAAAGCTTTGCAAGCAGACAGGACTGAGCAGAAGAAAGAAACAGTGATCTGGAGGGCAGATAACATGGACTTCTGTAGTCAGAGAAGAAAGAATGAAACACAAATCAGGAAGCCTGTAAGACTCATGGGACACCATCCAAAGAAACAATATACATTACTACAGGAGTCTCAGAAGGAAAAGAGAAAGGAACAGAAAGATTATTTAAATGGTTGATACTAATGGGGGAAGGTGGTCAAAGGGTACAGAATTCCAGTTATAAGATGAGTAAGTCCTGGGGAATCCAATGAATAGCATAGTGACTATAGTTATAATACTATTCTGTATACGTGAAAGTTATCGAGAGAGTAGTTGTTAAAAATTATCACCACACACAAGATGGCAATTATCTGTTAACTAATCTTATTGTGGTAATTATTTAACAATATATTAAGGGGGCAACAGAGGATGAGATGGTTGGATGGCATCACTGACTCAACGGACATGGGTTTGGGTGGACTCTGGGAGTTGGTGATGGACAGGGAGGCCTGGCGTGCTGCGGTTCATGGGGTCGCAAAGAGTTGGACACGACTGAGTGACTGAACTGCACTGAATACCTAGTATTAAACAGGGTTATAGAAACAAAAAAATTAAATTTGACAGCAAATAATAAACCATGGGTAGGCACTACAACATGAAAAAATTTCAAGTGCAGCAGGGGTTCTGAAATTGAGAACAACTACTTGGGCTTCTCAGGCGGTGCTGGTGGTAAGGAGACGTAGGTTCGATCCCTGGGTTGGGAAGATCCCCTCGAGGAGGAAATGGCACCTGTTCCAGTATTCTTGCCTGAAGAATCCCATGGACAGAGGACCCTGGCAGGCTACGGTCCATAGGGTTGCAAAGAGTTGGACACGACTGAAGTGACTTAGCACAAACACACCCATGCACATACTTATCAAAGCAGAGGACACTCATGGCACACCTGTGATGAGTGGTGTGTAACAGAAGCCCATCTCCTCCTCTGCCCTCTGTAACTATCCCTGGGGTTTCCCCATGCTGACTGCTTCCCAGCACTAGCTGGGTGTCTAAAATTCTATTTGGTTCTGACACTATCCATCTGGAGTGAGCACAGACCTCACTGTTCACAGGCTCCGTCTCACAAGACTACACCCCACTGAGTACAGGCTGTTACCTGTGCTTTTGTTGATAAATTGGAGGTTCCTAAACCGCCCTCTCACCCCCTTAGCTTCGGTCATTGCTAGAACAGCTCACAGAACTTAGGAACATGTTCTACTCACGGCATTCCCGGTTTATTTATAAATAATCAGAAATAGTTGAATGGACAAGAACACGGGGCAAGACACAGTGGGGGGATACAGAGCTTTCAGCCCCACCCTCTGTGTTCACCCCTCTCCTAGCACCTCCGCCAAACTGGAAACTCTCCAAACTCCACACCTTAGAGATTTACATGGTGGCCTCGTTACCAGGCAGGACTGATCACATCAATGGCCACTAATGGTTAACTCAACTCCAGTCCCTCTCCTTCTAACCCTCAGTCACATGGTTTTCCCCTGGTGATCAGTCCCCATCCTGAGGCTCCCCAGGACCCCCAGTCATGGGTCATCTTGTTAACTACCCAAAACAAACAAACAAAAACTCAACAGAGGGTTGGGTTTCAGGAGCTGTGAGCCAGGAAAGGGGGCCAGAAGAGACCAAATATACATTCATCATGATGTCACGCTGTGTAAACTGTGAGAGCATTTTTTGAAAACCCTGCGTGTTTGTGAGTGTGAGTAGAGAAAGAGGTGGGAGAAAAAGGAATAGACGAGAAAAGGGAAGGAAGGAGGGGTGAAGAAGAAAAGAGAGTGCGGGGAGAAGCAAGGGCAGTTTCGGCAGGCAAACCAGAGTCAGATGTTCATAGTCAGCAATGGATTTCTTTGTATTTTTGAACATTTTCTAATAGGCGTGTAATATGACAGCCAGAGAGAAAAAGCTTTTAAAATGTGAAAGGACATCAGATTAATAAGGAACAAAAGGGAGCCGTGGCGGGGGGCGGGGGGCAGGCGGTTCTGTGGTCAGGGGCACTGGCCCACGGGGGCAGCAGCTGTACAGCGAGTGGGCACAGGAGTCCAGGACCCCAAGTGAGGGGCAACCTGAGGGGCCACGCGGAGCAGCAGAGGCACCAAAAGTCACGCCTCACCTGCTGCGGGTTCTCCAAGGTGCCCACAGGGATGTGGATTTCCCTCGAAAGAGTCAGGCGAGTCTTCATTTCATGCTACTCGTGCCCTCGAATGGTGGCCATGGGTCTCAGTAATGACGCTGTGGTGCCATTGGTCACACCAAATAGATGCTTTCCCCTTCTCAATGCTGTGAAGTCCAGTGGAAATTTATATCAAGAAAAAGCACAAATGTACCCTTGAAATTACCATCCAAACACCAGCTCAAACACAAGCGGCCCTCGGCAGGAGGGTGAATCTTATCAGCAAAGGTGAGAAGTGTGGATAGAACAGACAGGGAGCTTTGGGGAAAACAGAACTCTGTCCTGGACTGACAGAGGCTTTTGAAGAGAAAGCAGAACTGGGGGATTTGAAAAGTCAAAGTTCATCCCCAGCTTTCCTCCCTGGAGTTCTGTGACTCTTTCATCCTTCTCCGGGGGAAGCATTCTCCGGGGCTCAGATTTTGTAAGTGACTTTATTTATTTATTTTTGGCTGTGCTGGGTCTTGTTGCTGCACATGGGCTTTCTCTAGTTCTGGTGAGTGGGGGCTACCATTCGTCGTGGTGCTCAGGCTTATTTTGGTGGCTTCTCTTGTTGCAGAGCACAGGCTCTAGGGCAGGCAGGCTTCAGGAGTTGTGGTGCATGGGCTTAGTTGCTCTTCTTCATGTGAGATCTTCTGGGACCAGGGATCGAGCTCATGCCCCCTGCACTGGCAAGCGGATTCTTAACCACTAGACCACCAAGGACGTCCCATAAGTGACTATTTGAGAGAGTTGAATAGAATCAATCGTCTCTCTGTGTGTCTCCAGCAGAATCCTACCAGCACCATGCCAGGAATTCTACACACTGCACGTTCTCCTAGAGAGAGTTTACAGAGGGAGGGCTGAGAACCTGCCGTCAGCAGCACTTTTCCAGACACGTGAGTTGCAAAAAAGCAGAATCATCTGAAAACGAAGCGCATGAGCTGACAGCAGGAGCAAACGGAAAGTCACTTATCTCTCCTTTAGAGAGCAGGTTGGTACCTTAGAGTGAACCGAGTGTAGTCTTCTTAAATGTTAATGCAGTGGGGACACACATGTCACTTAGTAAAAAGGCTTGGCCAGGAAATGGAAAGATCGTAAATCAGGAGAAATTATCTTGTCAGAGGCACAGTGCTCTGATGCAGTACTCCTAGGTTCCTTTAAATCTTTTTTTCTTTTATTATAAAACTGCTGCCCCACTGGGAGACTCCAGGGCAAATCCGATGTTTCGCTTCATGACTGAGCCTGGTTTTGTATATAGTTTATAAAGGGTGAAAATAAATATCTTTGGGTTCACTCAGCTATTCATCCTTCCTGAATTGCATGAAAGTCGGAAATGCTGTAATTCACTGTCCATTCGCCAGGATCCACTGTTCTGAGCCACTGGAGATGCAAAAACACTACAGCAATTTGCCAATTTTAAAAGAGACCTTGTAGTTAGTGATCCAGGTCCATGATCAGATAGAATGACTACCCCAAAATGAGATGGACCTCAGAAGGAAAAGTTGCTAAATGGTTGCAACGGAAATGCAAAGTCTGAGCATATTTCAGATATATCCCTGAGGACAGCAGAAAGTCTGGCCCAAATGCTCTTTGAGGTCTGGTTGACTTCTCTTCTGCTAAATGGTGGTGGAAAGAGGCCACGTCACAGAGAAGCAAGAGTAGCTTTGGCTTAGTGGCCAGGAGACTGTAAGAGAGGTTTCTTTTAAACACTTTGAACTTTTTTAAATGTTACAATTTTAAGAAAAGCCTAGCTGCTTTAAGAACCAGAGTCTAGAACATTAAAATACAGGACAGACATACAGAGAAGGAGCCAGGCTGTGGTTGTAGTACTTACTGGACTGCGTGAACACACAAACCGTGCTTGTTACAATGCAGCTTCCTGGGTCTTTCCCTGTACCAATAAATCAACATCTAGGACATGGGATTTGATTTCTATTAGTCACCCTACCAGAATTTTACACACTATAAAGTTTGACAACCACCCTCTAAGAACTTCATGGAATTCCTAGTTTCTTCTCATAAGCAACTTAATATTCCAATGAGCCAAGAGTGAAACACAAACCAGATACTAAATTTTTCTCTTCTTTCTTAACTGTTACAACCTCTGCTTCCTGGGTGTTTTCTCTCATGCAGTTCTAACTCTTCCTTCTTCTCTTGGCTTCTTTAAACCACCGTCCTAACTCTTGATAGTCTTCCCTATAAACATGTTAATTTCTCCGGCCAATCACGTTTGGTCTGACTCATGGTCCTTCCTGGTGGTTCATGCATCTTGTCATAGAAAAAATTTCATGAGAGACAAAGTGATAGATTTGTTTCTCAAAGAAGTGGATTTATTTAGAGAGATATACCTTGCACAGAGTGTAGATTATTTCAGAAAGTGAGAGGCCTCAACACTATTTTAAAACTTCTGCCTCTCATTGGCTCACCTACTTTGAAAATCTAAACCACAACCTTATCATTCAGGTAATATTGATTAGAATCATTCATAGCTGTATGCAACAGCAAGGAAGTAATAAAAGTCTACTGGGGATGAGATAAACAAGTGAAGCAAACACCTAATGCTTTTACTCTTCCCAGAGGGCCTAAGCATCCCCTTCCTAAAATTGCCTCCCTTCTAGGACTGCCCGGTGCCCCAAACACCGCAGGACTATGATTTCGTGCTTGAGAAAAGGCACAGTCTCTAAAGATCTCTTTAAAAAGGTCAGTATTGGAGAAGCAACTTCCAGAATAGTGGGGTAAGGACCTTCAAAGACTTCCATAAAAACACTAAGAAATGGACAAATTTGTCCAAAACTCCCTTTTTAGAAGACTGCAAATAGAAAGATCGCAATTTCTGAAGTATTTATTCAAGGAGTATGACTGAATCTCAGTAGGAGCAGTGAGCTCTGTGGCGTCTCAGCTTGTCTTGTCCCCATCCAACCTCACCTCCACGGTAGCCTTGGGAGCTAACAGCCACAAGAAAACCTAGCAGAAGAATGGTGTCATGGAAGCTCCGTGAAAGGCTCCATTCTCTGGGTCTGTATATATTCAACCTCATTCAAAGCAACTTTGGCACAAGAAGCTATATCCCCAGGGCGTGTATCAAACACAAACTGTGGCAAGTGTTTAACATGGTGGCCGCTTGGGGTGGTGAAACCACTGAGATTAACAAGAAGCTGAACCAAAAAATGAAAATTCTGGGAAATGTGATGTCTACAGGGGGCTTTGTAAAGCTGTGACATGTTATGGAGAATCTAAAAGGACACACGCATGTGTGGGGCTGTGTGTTTGTCACAGCAGGGTCCTAGAAGGTTTAATCACTCACCTCTGGCTGACAGACTGTGTACAGGCAGGGAGAGATGGCTAGGGTAGAGATGTAAACCGTCTGCAGGAGTACTGAAACCATGACCCAACATACAGAGAGCTCCTTATAAAAAGCCTGGAGATAGTCCTTCAATGTGTTTAAGAAATCGACAGGAATCAAGCTAAGCAGAGACTCAGCAGGACTTGGCAACTGGGTTTCATACTTTTTATACTTTTTTCTCACAAACTGTGTGCAAGCTCAGCTTCCTCCCACCTTCACTTGACTTCTCCACTGGAAATCAGTCAGATCTCTTGGTTTTAGGGTGGTCAAAATCATTTGAAACCTGACCATGACAACTCTTGAACTGACCACCAACAGGCCTTAGATGATCAGAAATTCACCTCCAGCTAAAGAACTGTGGACTGCATTTCTTCCCATAAGAAAAATAAGCCAGCAGTTTCCATGAAGTTTGACAGGAAGGAGATATTCCTTCAATGCATTTAAGAAATTGATAGGAACCAAGCTAAGCAGAGAATCCGAAGGACTTGGTGACTGATCAGATGGGGATGAGGTAGGAGGTGTCAGAGGGCTGGGGGTCGCGTCAGGGTACAGAAAGCACTCGGAGTCCCGGAACCCACTGCTAGCCGGCCTACGGCTGCTGCACATGATAAGAAGCACAGAGAAGGATGCAGACTCCCTTCCTGGGCATTCCAGCAACCATAAGGTATCCTTGTGAGCAACTCCTCCATCACCCGTGCGCCAGCTCCACGCCCCCATGGTTTCTCAAAAGCAGCCGAACTGCACGCCTCCTTATTGTACCTGGGTGCCTGGTGCTCTGTTCCCTTGTTTCCACCCACATCCTACCACTGAATTGAAATCGTTCCCTCCTTTCTTCTTTCATCCAGCATGTTGCTAAGTTACAGAGACAATTAGGAACAGGTCTGTGAGCTCATTACAATTCCAGGCACGGTTCTTCCCCCCCACCATCCTTTCTTCTCTCTCTCTTTCTTCCTCCCTCCCTCTACCCCCACCCCACCCCTTCTCTCTCTCTCTTTCCAAGAAGCAGGAGGAGTGGGAGAAAGATGTTTCTTAAATGGAAATCAACCAGAACCTTCAGTTTTCTGAGCAGGCAACCCAAGTGGTGGGCACGGTGCTATGGACTCTTGTAAACTGCACTGATGACCCCACGTTGCAGTGGAAACCCCTGAAATACTTTATCAGATCCCAGCCCCACTTTACAGAAAGTGTCAGGAAGTTATGTGTACTCGGGACAAGGCTGCTGGGTCAGAGAGGAGGGTGGGGCGGCCAGGAGAGGAGCAGTTAGAACTTAATAAAGCTCTAAAGCAGTGAGTAGAAGCAGTCTGTAGCCCAAGCATCAGCACTGGGCTGAATTTGGTTTTTCAAGCCAGGAAGCGACTCTCGAATTCCCAAGCAGCCTGTGCCGGAGAGATCAGAGAGAAGCAGAGTTTTAATCCACTCTGATTAATGAGCGAGCCCCCTGATACCTGGGATATCATTCTTCGAGCAGACGACGAGAGCAGCAGGTCACCGTCATCCCCCAAGGCTGGCGCCAACCTTGGCTGCTCGGTCCCGGAGGGCCAGGCGCCCTTGGCCCAGTCAGGCATATTCCGCTTTGACCCTATTGCATGCTTGTGTGGTCCGGGGCTCTCGCTGCCTGGGGAGGCAGAGCTGAGCTGGCACCTGGGCCAGGTACCCTTTGTCAGATGCCGGGAGCTGTCGCCTGCCCCCGGGTCTCCTGCTGGGCGCCTGTCTCTGTCTTGTTCCTTGGAAACTCTCCATCTGCTGGCACAGAACTTGCTCGGTCCCCAGATCATTCACTGATGCCTTTCTCTCTTTGGACTGGAAGCGCCCTGAGGCTGAAGAAACTGCCTCATCAGTCTTGGCAGCTGTAACATCTCTTATCAAACAGATTAGTTTTCACTCTCAAGTAGAAGCTGTAATTTTGGGCCCACCTTCATTCGGAGGCTTGCAATCATTAGGCATTTAGATTTATTCTCTGAAGCCCTGACAACAAATTGTATGAAAATGCTATTCTTATAAATTAAAGAGGTCTCCAGAAAAGACAGCCTTTCCATACTGAGACCACTGATCAGTTAAAAAAAAAATTTTTTTATTGACATCTAGTTAATGTACAATATTTTATACGTGTCAGGTGTACCAACAGACAAAATTGGTTCACAATTTTTAAAGGCTGAGACATTTTTAGTTTAAGTGCTGTTGCATTTATGTGAGAATAATGCAAAGATCTCAGTTTTATTTCCACTTTTCTAAAAATATTCAGTCACTCAGCCATATCTGACTCTTTGCCACCCCATGGTCTAGTCATAGCCCATCAGGCTTCTCTGTCCATGGAATTCTCCAGACAAGAATACTGGAGTGGGTAGCCATTCCGTTCTTCGGGGGATCTTTCTGATCCAGGGATGAAACCAGTTCTCTTGCATTACAGGCAGATTCTTTACCAGGGAAGCCTATTGCAGTTGAGCATAAAAATGTCCATGGCTCTCTGAGCACCCACTATGCTGGGCAAAACTCTGCCAAGGTTGTTGGCCATCTCAAGGTGAATTCTTTATCAATGTAGCCACTCCCTAATAACAGCTAGTCAAGCTATTTCAATAAAACAGATCTAGCACATCACTAATTCCTGGTTTTCAAATCACACTGAGCCCAGCACCAGGGACTAATATCAGCTCAAATCCTGCCCTGTGGAGGGAGAGCTGCATGTCCCGGAGGAGGAACTCAGCCTTTCTGTATGTCTGTCCTCACCTGTCAGCTGATACGGGTGCATGCCTCGCAAACAAAACTGCAGGTATTTTGGATCCTGCACACGAAGTAGCTGCCACGGAGCTTGGCAGACAGCAGGTGCTCGACGAATGGCAGTGACCTTAAGATTGTTACTGTTCTAGATGCCGACCCAATAATGTGCAAATGGTGGGGCTGGCTGAGGGCGCTGTGGTGGCGCTTGGTGAAGACAGATGAGCACAAAACCTCTGACCCATTAATCCCAGTGAGCACCAGCCCTGGCATGAGGCCAGGTGATCTAGGAGTGTTCGTGGCCAGCAACCTGGGGTTTACCTGGGGAATGGCTGAGAAGCAGAAAAAGGAAGAAGCTGGGGTGCTGTGGGGCTGTGTTAACATAGCAAACACAGCATGCTATTTTCTAAGAATTAAGTCACAGGATGAGATTCACAGCACAATACTAATGATGTTGACTGAAACTGTCTACATACATGGAACTGCTGCTGCTGCTAAGTCGCTTCAGTTGTGTTCAACTCTGTGCGACCCCATAGATGGCAGCCCACCAGGATCCCCTGTCCCCGGGATTCTCCAGGCAAGAACACTGGAGTGGGTTGCCATTTCCTTCTCCAATGCATGAAAGTGAAAAGTGAAAGTGAAGTCGCTCAGTCGTGTCCGACTCTTCGCGACCCCATGGACTGCAGCCTACCAGGTTCCTCCGCCCATGGGATTTTCCAGGCAAGAGTACTGGAGTGGGATGCTATCGCCTTCTACAATACATGGAACAACACCCTATTTTTCCTTTTTTTCCCCTATTTTTCAAAGATATGTCTAATGACGTGTGCTGAGCACGCTGGAGAGGAGAGGTTGCTTACAGGATGGAAAAGAAGGGTTCATGGGAGGGGACCGGGGATAAAGTAGAACAAAACAATAAAATAAAACAAGAGACGGGTCTTATACAGAAGATTAGTGAACTTTATATGACTAACGCATTCCTTAACTTCATGTCCAAAAAAAAAACACAAAAACACAGTGGTGTCTACTGTATGGATAGACTCACTTGAAACAGGTCAAATCCTCATGCCAACCGGTCCAACGGCAAGAGCAGAATGGAGTACATTGAGAGGAACTGATGTTTTCATTCATTTTAGTATCACAGTACTTAGCACAGCACCAAGGCTATAATAGACAGGAAAAAATGAGTAAAACCAAATTTATTCCTCTTCATGAAGAACCAGGACTTTCCCTCCTTAACTTCCTGGGGGCTGACAGATGACAGAGGAGTGTTGGAGAACTGAAGGGGGCGGCAAGGATGTTTCCAGGAGACACTCGGAGGGGTGCTGGAGCTGGCAATCCAGACCTCAAGAGGCTGGTCTACTCTCTGGAGGGAGACAAGACTTACAGGCATGAGACCAGTCAATACAGCCCGCCAGAGCACAAAGCAAAGCGCAAAGCTGACCAGTGCCTTGGGCCCTGAGCCCCACAGAAACCAGATGATGACTCTGGCTCCTTGGCATGTGTTGCATGGTACACAGTAAACGGTATACCAGTACATGGTACGTGGTACACAGTATATGGAAATGGTTCATGGTACATTGTACAAGCTGCCTCCCAGTGTGATTGATGCTCTGTGACATCAAGGTCGTCGGCCAAATCCCAGACCTAATTGCTAATTTGAGGGGCAGCTCCCCTCTGAGATGACATATGGCTCATCAAAGCTAATGGATCCCAGGGCCTACGGGGCTCAAATCCCCAGGTGCTGATGCACACAGCAACCCTGACTTCCCCTCCTGCCCCGCTCCGCATCTGCAGGGTGACAGTGGGCCTCTGAGGCATTTTACACAATTTGAGGCAGTGAGGAGGCATGCCACGGCAGTGAGGTGAGTGACTGGGGTTGAGCAGCATGTCTAATCCTTCGCCTTAGTTTCTGATAAGGTACCTAATTAATCTTGTCACCGCCCATTTATCCCACAGCAGAAAGCTTTCCAATCTGTTGCAAGGCCCCAAGTTGTTTGCTCATAACAATAAAACTTACCAGGGTGAGTAATAGAATCTTATTCTAGGTGCTTCAGTCAAAGGAGGGAGATGGGTAGAGGGCAAAGGTAAACTTGGTGCTAAAAGGATTTTGGATTTAGATCCAAAACTTGAAGGTAAGGAACACAAGAAGCAAGATTTTCAGAATTCTCAATCTTCTTCAGTCTGGTGTTAATGAATATTTTAATTCAATTACTTCTACTTCTGGTGTCATTTCTGTTTTGGAGACAGTGGTGTCTATAGATCAATCCTGAAACAAGAAAAGCTGTTGGGTCTTCATCCAAATGTTTTAGCATCTTCAGAGAGATGCTGGTTGGGATACAGGTTGATTTTGTGATTTATCATAATCTTGGGCCTGTGAACATCCCCAAGAAACACCATCCTCACCAGAGAGTCAGAAGCAGAGACCAGGAGAGCACTGGCCTCCATGCCTGGTAGGAATGACCTCCCCTCTGACCCTCAGGAGTTCCCCAGGATCAGACACCTGCATGTCTTACTGAGTCTCAAGTCAGGATGATCGGTTAAACCTTCTAGACAAGACTCCCTGAGAACAATCAGCAAAGATAGTTCAGCCAGAGTTCTGCAGATGGAAACGTCCAGACCAGGAACCCCTGCTTCTCTCTAACCCCTTCTGTATCACGAGGCCAGAGTAACCTTCTCACATCGTAACTGGATCACGTCACCCCCCCTCCCCAGCTCACCTCTGTTTAAAACCCCTCCACAGTCCCAGTGACCTTGGTGTAAAGACAGAACCGCCCAGTGGATCAGAGGCTTAGACGGCTGGTCCGTGTCTGTACCTGCAGCCTCACAGCGCCCCACACAGTTGCTGCTTCTACGTGTCTCACGCGTGGCGAGCACACCTGCATGCTTCCTCACGCCTCAAGACCTCTGCACACAGTGTCCTCACTCTTCCACGGCCTCTGCTCATCCCGCAGTTGTCAAGGAAATATCACTTCCTCCAAGAAGCCCTCCCCAATTCTCTGGCTACATCAAACCCAATGACAGGCTCACAGCACTCAGCACCACACTCAGAGCACTTGCTAGTTGTGACTTTACACTCACTGGGTGTCAACAGGATTGGCTCTCCTACAGGACTGTAAACGCCAGAAGGCAGAGACTGTGTCTGTCAAGTCGTGTCCCCAGAATCCGGAGCAGTGAGGATACGGGAGGTATTTATTTATTTAACAATTGCCTCGATGGATGAATGAACGAATGAGCAAACCAGGGCTGAGACTGGACTTGGGGAAGAACTGGGAACGCTATGTAGCAGTCACAGGACTGCGGATTTGGGAATACACCTTCACAGACTAGGGCAACAGCTATTTCTAAGCACACCTTCTGGGAGATGGCGATCTGGATGGGCAGAACCGAGAAGGACAGTGATTTACTTCCTAGGGTCTCCCGCCCACTGGGCCCTGGCTGGAGCCTCACACAGGTCGTTTCTGAGGCTGCGAGTGCCAGTCTGAAGGTGCCCTGGCTACAGTCTTGGCTCCATCACTTACCGGAAGTGATTCTCTAGGCAAATCACCAAAGTGCTGGCTTCCTTTCCTCGTTTGTAAAACCGGGTCATAACAGCACCTGCTTCAGCCCGTGACTGTGACTGTGAGGTGTGAGTGAGTGAGCACAGAGTTCTCACAGTGACATTTCTCACACAGTAAACATGAAGAACAGCACAGCTATCATTATCAACATCCCTGTTTCAAACAGAAGGAAACTGGGGCTCAGAAATTTCCGTCAGTTGGTTTAAGGCCCCACAGATCATAGAGGCCGATAAGACCTCAGACTGAGGTGTGCTGGTCCAAAGTCCTTGCTCTCAGGACCCTGTTGGCTGAGGTGCTGGCTGCACTGAGCCTCCGGGCGGAGGGTTTTTGTGTCTGCAGATGGGCCGGTGTAGACAGTGAGCGCAGCAGCAAGCCGGGGTCCAGGTGGGCAGGCAGCCAGCACGGTTGTGGCCATAAGGGCCCAAACCCAGTCTAAGCCCTGGGACCAGGTGATGGGACCAGGAAGCACCACCGAAAGTGACAACGGCTAGGAGCAGCTTGCAATTAGTGGGGGATGGGCAAGGTGGTTGGGGACATGGAGCCAGGCGCTAGAGGTCTTTGGGTCAAGGTTGGGATTCTCCCTGAGCCTGTGCTGGGCCTAGCCCCATGGCAGGGGGACTGTGGGAGCAACTGAGGGGTTAGAGACTGATGGCCCCAGATCAGTGGCCACACAGCGGTGGGGCCACCTCCTGAGGCCCCAAGCCAAGGATGAGTGGGGCGGGGAGGGCTGCAAACCTGATCCCCCATATTGGACTGGGCACTGCACTTTGCTGGAGAAACAGCAGAGCATTTGAAATCCGACAACACAGTACATCCCGGGCCTCCCAGTGCAAATCCACTTTCCACATTCTCTTCTTTTGTTTCAGTAAGAACATGCTTACTTGTCAAATCAAGAGTCCCAGTTTGGGCTCAGAAAAGTGGGTCCCTGTAACTATGGTCCAGCTCTATCATAAATTAAACCGGCTCTTGTGGACTGGGACTGGGATCCTAATTCTTATTTCTACTTCCTGTGGGAAAAGTCATTTCAAGTTCCAAAGAACTTTTGGGCAGTGCCTACCCACTGGAAAAATTCACTTGCTGTTATTAAGTTCAACTGTAATGACATTGTGTTCTTCCTCGACATAATTCCACTTTATCCACAAGGGATGGTACTTTAACAGAAAACAGCCATGGTGAAAACTGTGGCTTGACAAAGAACCCAGGGTCCCCTCAACAATGTCTGAATTAAAGGGAAAGAGTTGCTGTTTTATAACCGGAAAGCTAATCGTTCTTAAGAACAGAGCGAGGTTAACAGGGGTCACTGCCTTGATGGCCCACCAGGAAGCCAGTCCTTGAGAACCAGAGGGGTCTGGTCTTCACTTCAGGGGAACCGCACTTGAACTCTGCACTCAGCCTGCCTTCCGCTTGATGTCTATTGCCCTTCTGGGGGTAAGCAACTTCCCTTTGATGACGCGTCACCTCCTGGATTTTCCAATTTCTTGTGAACAGAATTCTTCCCTCTGTGACCATTCTCCAACTCCTGTCCCACTGAGTTACCCCTAGATTAGTTCTTGCTGTTACACTCACTGCAGCAACTGTGAGCAACCAGAGTCACAAGGCCAGATATGACCTTCAATTATAAAGCCCCAGGTTCTGCTGGTTTGTTTATCAGTCACTCACTCATGTCCGACCCTTGACCCCATGGACTGCAGCATGCGAGGCCTCCTTGTCCATCACCAACTCCCGGAATTTACTCAAACTCATGTCCATTTGAGTCCATGGTGCCATCCAACCATCTCATCCTCTGTCAGCCCCTTCTCCTCCCGCCTTCAATCTTTCCCAGCATCAGAGTCTTTTCACATGTCAGTTCTCTCCATCAGGTGGCCAAAGTATTGGAGTCTCAGCTTCAGCATCAGTCCTTCCGATGAATATTCAGGAATGATTTCCTTTTTTTTTTTGATGGAGCAAAGGTGTTTAATGATTTTTCTGAGTATATATAGACTGTAGTATAAGAAATTTATTTCGTCAATGATAAAGATCAGAAAACCAAATGGACAGTAACTGTTACCAAGGGAACAAGGGATAATAATGGTCACAGGGTCAAAAGACAATCCATATCTCAAGAAAGGGGGTAGAGACTAAGCAGTTTTATCATAAAGAGAATGTTTACTAAAGGAGACTCAAGCCTGTCTCACACAATGGCCTCAGTTCCTTGGAGTAGTGTGCTACTCCACTTGAAAAGAAACAAAGGACTTGTGAGAAACAGCACATAGGAATCCTCCTGTTAAATACTCCCTGACAATAATACTCAAAGCTGTGACTTATTACAATGAAAGGATACAAAATAAAAGTAAATTAATAAAAGGAAAAGGCATATGGTTTGAAGTATAGTGGAAACTAAGTATTAATACAAGGTTCTAAAGTCCACTCCCATTGGACTCATCTAATTTATCCACCAAAAACTATGATGACATGCATGAAGTGTTGTCTACCAGGAAAGCTCACTAGAGTTATCAGTGCCCAGGGTATTTTTTGTCCAGCTGTTAATTTTAGGAATGATTTCCTTTAGAATGGACTGGTTGGATCTCCTTGCAGTCCAAGGGACTCTCGAGAGTCTTCTCCAGCACCACAGTTCAAAAGCATCAATTCTTCAGCACTCAGCTTTCTTTATAGTCCAACTCCCATATCCATACATGACCACTGGAAAAACCATAGCTTTGACTAGACAGACCTTCGTTGGCAAAGTAATGTCTCTGCTTTTTAAAATGCTGTCTAGGTTGGTCACAACTTTTCTTCCAAGGAGCAAGCATCTTTTAATTTCATGGCTGCAGTCACCATCTGCAGTGATTTTGGAGCCCCAAAATACAAAGTCAGCCACTGTTTCCCCATCTATTCCCCATGAAGTGATGGGACCAGATGCCATGATCTTCGTTTTCTGAATGTTGAGTTTTAAGCCAATTTTTTCACTGTCCTCTTTCACTTTCATCAATAGGCTTTTTAGTTCTTCTTCACTTTCTGCTCTAAGGATGGTGTCATCTGCATATCTGAGGTTATTGATATTTCTCCCAGCAATCTTGATTCCAGCTTGTGCTTCATCCAGCCCAGCATTTCTCATGATGTACTCTGCATATAAGTTAATAAGTAGGGTGACAATATACAGCCTTGATGTACTCCTTTCCCGATTTGGAATCAATCTGTTGTTTCATGTTCATTTCTAACTGTAGCTTCCTGACCTGCATACAGATTTCTCAAGAGGCGGGTCAGGTGGTCTGGGATTCCCATCTCTTTCAGAATTTTCCACAGTTTGTTGTGATCCACACAGTCAAAGGCCTTGGCATAGTCAATAAAGCAGAAATAGATGTTTTTCTGAAACTCTTGCTTTTTCAATGATCCAACGGATGTTGGCAATTTGATCTCTGGTGCCTCTGCCTTTTCTAAAACCTGCTTGAACATCTGGAAGTTCACGATTCACATATTGCTGAAGTCTGGCTTGGAGAATTTTGAGCATGACTTTACTAGCGTGTGAGATGAGTGCAATTGTGTGGTAGTTTGAGCATTCTTTGGCATTGCCTTTCTTTGGGATTGGAATGAAAACTGATCTTTTCCAGTCCTGTGGCCACTGATGAGTTTTCCAAATTTGCTGGCATACTGAGTGCAACACTTTCACAGCATCATCTTTCAGGATTTGAAATAGTTCAACTGGAATTCTATCACCTCCACTAGCTGGCTTTAGGTGAGTGATCACACCATCGTGATTATCTGGGTCATGAAGATCTTTTTTGTATAACTCTTCCATGTATTCTTGCCACCTCTTCTTGGTATCTTCTGCTTCTGTTAGGTCCATACCAATTCTGTCCTTTATTGTGCCCATCTTTGCATGAAATGTGGTTTGTATCTCTAATTTTCTTGAAGAGATCGCTAGTCTTTCCCATTCTGTTGTTTTCCTCTATTTCTTTGCACTGATCACTGAGGAAGGCTTTCTTATCTCTCCTTGCTATTCTTTGGAACTCTGCATTCAAATGGGTATATCTTTCCTTTTCTCCTTTGCTTTTCACTTCTCTTCTTTTCACAGCTGTTTGTAAGGCCTCCTCAGACAGCCATTTTGCTTTTTTGCATTTGTTTTTCTTGGGGATGGTCTTGATCCTTGTCTCCTGTACAATGTCCCGAACCTCCGTCCATAGTTCTTCAGGCACTCTGTCAGGTCTAGTCCCTTAAATATATTTCTCACTTCCACTGTATAATCGTAAGGGATTTTATTTAGGTCATACCTGAATGGTCTAGTTGTTTTCCCTACTTTCTTCAATTTAAGTCTGAATTTGGCAATAAGGAGTGCATGATATGAGCCACAGTCAGCGCCTGGTCTTGTTTTTGCTGACTATATAGAGCTTCTCTGTATTTGGCTGCAAAGAATATAGACGATCTGATTTCGGTGTTGACCATCTGGTGATGCCCATGTGTAGAGTCTTCTCTTGTGTTGCTAGAAGAGGGTGTTTGCTATGACCAGTGCGTTCTCTTGGCAAAACTCTTTTCACTGCCTTGTTCTGTACTCCAAGGCCAAATTTGCCTGTCATTCCAGGTGTTTCTTGACTTCCTACTTTTGCATTCCAGTCCCCTATAATGAAAAGGACATCTTTCTGGGGTGTTAGTTCTAGATGGTCTTGTAAGTCTTCATAGAACTGTTCAGCTTCAGCTTCTTCAGCGTTACTGGTCGGGGCATAGACTTGGATTACTGTGATACTGAATGGTTTGCCTTGGAAATGAACAGAGATCATTCTGTCGTTTTTGAGATTGCATCCAAGTATTGCATTTCGAGCTCTTTTGTTGACTATGACGGCTATTCCATTTCTTCTAAGGGATTCCTGCTGACAGTAGTAGATATAATGGTCATCTGAGTTACATTCACCCATTCCAGTGCATTTTAATTCACTGATTCCTAAAATGTCAACGTTTACGCCTACCATCTCCTGTTTGACCACTTCCAATTTGCCTTGATTCATGGACCTAACATTCCAGGTTCCTATACAATATTGCTCTTTACAGCATCGAACCTTACTTCTATCACCAGTCACATCCACAGCTGGCTGTTGTTTTTGCTCTGGCTCTATCCCTTCATTCTTTCTGGAGTTATTTCTCCACTGATCTCCAGTAGCATATTGGGCATCTACCGACCTGGGGAGTTCATCTTTCAGTGTCATAACTTTTTGCCTTTTCATGATGTTCTTGGGGTTCTCAAGGCAAGAATACTGAAATGGTTTGCCAGTCCCTTCTCCAATGGACCACATTCTGTCAGACCTCTGTCTTGGGTGGCCCTACACGTCATGGCTCAGAGTTTCATTGAATTAGACAAGGCTGTGGTCCTTCTGATCAGATTGGTTAGTTTTCTGTGATTGTGGTTTTCAGTCTGTCTGCCCTCTGATGGAGAAGGATAAGAGGCTTATGGAAGCTTCTTCTTTTTTTTTTGCATTTATGAATACTTTTATTCAAAAAGTCTTCCCCAAATAGGGAGCTCTAACTGATGCATTGTTTGTTGCTTACTTGCTCAGTTGTGTCCAATACTTTTGTGACCCCCATAGACTACAGATGAACAGGCTCCTCTGTCCATGGAATTTTTCCAGCAAGAATATTAGAGTAGGTTGCCATTTCCTTTTCCTTGTGGAAGAGGCTTGATGGGAGAGACTGACTGAGGTTTATATATATATATATATATATATATATATTCTCCATTAACAAGGAGTTTTGTTTCACCTCTTGCACAAATGATATTGCAACAAGAATAAAGACACAAAAAGAAAAAGACACAAAAACGTAACATACATAAACTCAACTTTCCTTTGGAACACCCACCTCCCTCATCCTGGCCCAACTGCAGACCTGGATGTAACTGGCTTTCATCTATTGATCAGGGATGGAGCACCCACATGGCCCGAGGTGGTCACTCTGCCCAGGAGAAGTTTGGTCTGCACAGTTTATAATCAGTGTGGCTCTTGTATTTCATGAAACTTTAATGAGGAAAATGGGGCAGATTATTCCCAATGGGATGGACCTACTCCTTGTCTGTGAAGCAGGCAAGCTTTGCACTATGTTCATTGCCAACTCCTTATGTTTCTGTTCTGGGTGTGATACAAAACCGATATTGATAGAACACCTGGATTCCTAGCCCTGACTTACAACGTAAAATCCTAATGGCTAATGTATTGGGATCATAATTTTCAACCTCGCTGCATTAACTACAGTTCAGTTACACACCACATCTGTGCCAATTCTACTGCTGCTGCTGCTAAGTTTCTTTAGTCATGTCCGACTCTGTGCAACCGCATAGATGGCAGCCCACCAGGCTCCCCTGTCCCTGGGATTCAAATCACTAAAACACATAACATTCTAGGATTCCACTTTTGTACTTAGGGATCTCTGAGAACTTTCCAGAAAGTAAAACGTACATCAATGGTGCTTATTATCTTAATGAATTCCAAAGTAAACATTTACTCTATTTTACACATAGAAAAACACATTTGTATGAGACAGAAAAAGCTCATGGTCAGCGTTGCTTGGACAGCTAGACAGGGTCAGAAGGTCTTAGAGTAAATGTAGTGTTTGCTGCCGTATTATCTCTTAGTTTTAGGTACTTTTTTCTATTCTAGTCTATTTTAGACCCCAAGTTTTCAATAGAAAGTCTTTCCTCTGCAGGGAAAACCTCTCTTTCACAGGGAAAGGATGTCAATTAAGGGAGAAAGAAAGGTGGTAAATGACTGTGAGGACCTGCTTTCCTTCCCATCTGGCAGTGACCTGTGAGACCCAGAGCAGCCCCGGGATCAGCGGCAGAGCCGAGAGGCTCCGGTCCAGGAAACCTCCTGCAGGCGAGATGAAAACCTTCACTCATTTCAACTCCAGCTGAAATTACAGACAGTCTCCACGTTTCTTTGAACTAAATACTTAACTTTTACAAAGCTGGATAAACAACTTTGTCATGACTTTTCCAGTTCCATAAAGTAGAATCGATGCCAGCATCACAGCTAATCTGATCAGCAAACTCTGGTATCAGAATATCACGCGGTCATTAGAAACTGGAGAATATTTTAGCCATTATACTTAACTCTTGAGTTGATTTAGCCTCAGTTTAGAATTGAGTATAAACTGGCTCAGTGGGACGAGTTCTCCTTTATTAACATTTATTTTCCTTTCAATTATATTATTGTAAGATTCTAAGTTGCCAGAGACCCACTTATGGTCCATCTATTGTCTTCCATTTAGTGACTCTGCACCTACAATTTTACAGTCAAAGTCCTAGTGCTGGGGTGTAAACAGTAGGAAACAAGCACAGTCTTATCCTTTCTTGGAGCTTACATTTTATCAGGAGACTGGTCGTGAACAGAAAGTTGAAGAATGGTAAAAAGGTAGGGAGTAAAAGGTCTAGGCAAGGATTTAATACAGGGGCAGTGATGAAGAATAATCTCACAGTCAGGAAAGGCCTTCAACTCAGGTGTAAATGGTAAGAAGGAATCAGCTGTCAGACAGAGGTCAGAGGGATGCATCCCAAATCAGGAGAAGCCCACAGAGCAACGGTCACTGTGACGCTCCGAGGAAGGGACCATTGCCCGCGGCAGTGCATTTAGAGTCAGAGGCTGCAGACCGGAGGATCTCGACTCACAGCCAGGCTGGGGCACTTGAACCTCAGTTCCACTGCCAGATTCAAGCAGCCACGACCAAGTTCCCTTACACTTATGAGGCTTCCTTCGTTCCCTCCATACGTGGTTTTTATTACTCACATAATGCAACACAGCTTTGGTGCCGAAGAGCATGATTACCTGCAGAACCTCAACATGAACTATCGGTACGTGTCTGCACACCCAGCTCAGAACGGAGGTCTATTACACCGAAAGCAAAACCAAGCGCCTCCAGAATAAAGGTAAAACCTGGGACCGAACACTGCAATAAATCAGAAGTGGAGCCTCATGCTCATACTTAACTCTTCCCAGATGAAAAGAAGTATCACCACAACACATCTAACTGTGCTCATTTATATATAAAACACATTTCACACATCACAAGAGACCTTCCATTATAATGCACAAATGATATTCCCAGACGAGCATCAGCGACACCTCCTGTCTATCCTGGTTGCTATCGTATAATGCTATAGATGATGCACTGTGCAGTTCTCGCTGGTACAATATGGATAATAATAGTGCCCAACCCATAGGCTGGCTGCCAGGTTTAAAGGGATTCATATATGTCAGAGCAGTATCTTACACAGACAGTGCTGTATAAGGGATAGTCATTATGTTTAGTACTAAAAGTGCTAGGTATATACACCCCTGTTCACAGCAGCTGGAAGGTGGAAGCAACCTAGATGTCCACTGATGGATGACTGGATAAACACAATGTGTGTCCAGACAACGGTGCAGCCACAATGGAGAACTGTATGGAGGCGCCTTAGAAAACTAAATGCACAGCTACCATGTGAGCCAGCAATTGCACTTCTGGGCACATATCCAGACAAAACTCTAATCCAAAAAGATACATGAACCCCAGTGTTCATTCACAATAGCCAAGACACAGAAACAACCTAAATGCCCATCAACAGAGAAATGGATAAAGAAGACATGGTACAGATGTACAGCGAAATATTGCTCGGTCATGAAATCAAAATGCCATCTGTAGCAACATGGATGCACTTAGAGATTATCATATTGTGAAGTGAAGAACGTCTGAAAGAGAAAGACAAATACCATATGAAACCACTTGCCTGTAGAATCTAAAATACGACAAATGAACCTATCTATGAAACGGAAAACAACTCACAGACGTAGAGAACAGACTTGTGGTTGCCACGGGGTGTGGGGTGGGGGAGGGATGGACTGGGAGTTTGAGATTAGCAGATGCAAGCTATTATATACACGATGGATAAATAACAAGATCCTACTGTACAGCATAGGGAACTATATTCAATATCCTGTGATAAAGCATAATGGAAAAGAATTTGAAAAACAATATATATGTGTGTAACTGAGTCACCTTGCTGTATAGCAGAAATTAACACAATATTGTAAATCAAGTATATTTCAATTTAAAAAAAGGAAAGAAGATACTGTAGCCATGAAATAAGAATAGGATGCATTTTTAAAAGAAATAAACCATTTGAGAATATAAAAAATGCTTTACAATTGGTAGTAAAAAAGAAGGCTGAGTTTTCAGTTTCCAGGCTAAACCAAGTCTGGAATTTGGGAGATGGTTTGGTTTGGATGTGGGAGCTGGGGAGCCATTTGTGCGTCGGGTTTAACGCTAGATGAGACAGTCAAGGATGAAATCTTGGGTGACGCTTAAAGAAGATGGTGAAAGAAAAGGAGCCAGTGACAGACACTGAGGAGGAGGCATGGAAGGCTGGAGAAGAACCTGGACCAAAGCGAGGCCGGGGAGAAGACTTCTGAGCCGCTAAGAGCATCATGGCACAGAGGCGTGTGGAGAGGGAGAAAGAAGCGTCTCTGGTTTCACACACAGACCCCTGGTAACATTCCAGCGTGTGGTTTTAACAGAAGCTCGGGAACGGGAGCCAGAAGCAGTGGACTGAACGGTGCAGGAGTGGGAGGTTCAGGGGGGCGGGGCACAGTCTACGTGACCCTGTGATGAAGCCCGGATGTAACAGGGCAGCTGACGTCTGCCCCAAGGGCACCCAGGGCGGAGGCGGCCCTGCGCGAGGGTCAGTCTGAGCCTCCATCACGCTGTGCCAGGCCTTGCACAGGCTTGCTTGTCGATTTCCCTTTCTGTGTCTCCCTCCATCTTATCCGCTATCTTTTCAAAGCTTCATTCAATTTATCCAGGCATGAAGATTCTAAGACCGTCTCGATCCAGAATAGTTCTGAAAAAGGGTGCTTGCTTAAACAGGGACAATGGTTTTTGACAGTGGTTCAGGGACTTTTAAAAAAAATAAATTCGCATCAGTGACTCTAGATGTTTCGTCTTGTTTTTTTTCTAGAGTTAGTCACGGCCGCTTCTTGTGATTCTGAGAAAACATTTACCATGTGACAAAGAATAACTTTTCCCCTCACGTACTTCTGTGTTCAACTTTAGTTTCTGCAATTCACTCTTACTATCCTTGATTGGATATGCATACTTCTTTTATTTTCTATAAACAAAATGAGAAAAGGACATATGAGTTGAATTATTAATATAGCAGGCCCATGTTGCCAACTAACTCTGCCAACAAAATCATCACTAACGTGCTGCAACCAACTGCAGATCCTCATATCTTTAAGTCCTCTGGCTACTGGAGCCCCAGGGACAGCTGTTAATAAAAGTGTGCGCAGAGAGGACCCTTTTGCTCAAAAATTCTTTAAAGCCTCACAATGTTAAAACTTTTGCCAACACAAAAACAGAGCCAACAGTCTTCTGTAAAGAAGGCAAAGTGGATGATGATGCCAAGAACCTCCTCCTCACTCCCGCTGTCACACATGGACAACAAAACATATCAGCGGCAAGGATGCCATCTTGGACCCAGCACAGTGCCTGCTCAGACGCACGGGGATGAGCTCCAGGCCCCCAAGTCAGACCAAGGTTCACATCCTGGCTCCATCTCAAAGAAGCAATTGAGCACGTGGGGTGAGGCCATGCCGTGCTCAGTCGTGTCTGGCTCTTTGTGACCCTGTGGACTGTAGCCCACCAGGCGCCTCTGTCCACGGGATTCTCCAGGCATGAATACTGGAGTGGGTTGCCATGCCCTCCTCCAGGGCATCTTCTTGACCCAGAGATCAAACCCACATCTCCTTGCATTGGCAGGCAGATTCTTTACCACTGGGCCACCTGGGAAGCCAGTGGGGTGAGGCACTTCCATTCTACGGCTTAGGGCTCTGGGGAACCAGACCCACTTCAGAGACTTCTGAAGACTGATCATGGCAGCACAGGCACAGGCTTTCTCTAGAGCCCTGCACAGTAGCGGAGGTGGCATTACTGTTATTGTCCTCGGGTATGTGAGTACATCATGAGGAACGTTGGGCTGGAAGAAGCACAAGCTGGAATCAAGATTGCTGGGAGAAATATCAATAACCTCAGATATGCAGATGACACTACCCTTATGGCAGAAAGTGAAGAGGAACTCAAAAGCCTCTTGATGAAAGTGAAAGAGGAGAGTGAAAAGGTTGGCTTGAAGCTCAACATTCAGAAAACAAAGATCATGGCATCTGGTCCCATCACTTCATGGGAAATAGATGGAAAGACAGTGGAAACAGTGTCAGACTTTATATTTTTGGGCTCCAAAATCACTGCGGATGCTGATTGCAGCCATGAAATTAAAAGACGCTTGCTCCTTGGAAGGAAAGTTATGACCAACCTTGATAGTATATTAAAAAGCAGAGACATTACTTTGCCAACCAAGGTCAGTATAGTCAAGGCAGTGGTTTTTCCCGTGGTCATGTATGGATGTGAGAGTTGGACTGTGAAGAAAGCTGATCGCCGAAGAATCGATGCTTTTGAACTGTGGTGTTGGAGAAGACTCTTGAGAGTCCCTTATACTGCAAGGAGATCCAACCAGTCCATTCTAAAGGAGATCAATCCTGGATGTTCATTGGAGGGACTGATGCTAAAGCTGAAACTGCAATACTTTGGCCACCTCATGCGACGAGTTGACTCACTGGAAAAGACTCTGATGCTGGGAAAGGTTGGGGGCGGGAGGAGAAGGGGACGACAGAGAATGAGATGGCTGGATGGCATCACCGACTCTGTGGACATGAGTTTGAGTGAACTCCGGGAGTTGGTGATGGACAGGGAGGCCTGGCGTGCTGTGATTCATGGGGTCGCAGAGAGTCGGACACGACTGAGCGACTGAACTGAACTGAACTGAACTGATGTCCACTGAAGCTCTTGAGAGAAGACTGAAAGCTGGCTGCTGTTGCATCGGTTCTGCCATCTGCCGTCTGCCTTCCCACCCTCTGTGCCACGTATCTAGGTGAGCTCTAGGTTCCCATGAGGCTCCAGATATGCAGACTTCCTTCTAGAAAGGAATGATTCTGCCACGTTCAGGCGGTTCACAAGGGGGTAAGGCGCTGGTTGAAAACCCCACACAATACCATGCATTTCTAGTTTGACTTCTATCCTCTCATCACTAAGGAGGTAGTGTCTTCAGCCAGGTGTGGCTCCCCTGGCCTGGGAGGATGTTCTGTTTCCCCATTATCCAATTCTGTGTTACCTGCTCACACTCCTCCATACCCATGCTGCTCTGAATGGTCAGGGGAGCTTTGTGTGGTTTCCTGGGGGCAGACTTGCTTCAGGGCTACAGGGGACATTATTCCCAGAGCTCCAATCTTGCTTCCTTCTCTCTGTCTCTGCACAGACCTGGGGGTGGGGATGAAATCCAGGGTGACTGGCCATCCTCCAGTGCCCGCTGTTGTCTCCCACCCCACCCCGCCCGCACCCGCTCTGGAGCTCGGCACATGGACGATCTTGGACATCACCCCTGACTACACACCCACTGGGGCCTGATCACCTCCTAAAAAAGTTCTTTCCTGCACAGCTGTCATTGAATATTTTATGTCCTGGGTGCATTATTGGACAACCCACTGAGAGGTATAGCATCCTGGAGTTTTACTACCGAATGATTTACTAGCTTTGTCAGTCATGAAGTTATATAATATGATGAAGTTCTGCAATACAATGCAGGGGTCAGTAGTGCTGGGGCAGGACTATGAGAGCCCAGATCAGGACACTCTTAGGTGCTCTTGGCTGAAGGCTGGCTTGGTTTTCCTTCTTTGTTTCCCATGGTACCCACAGGGCCACGTCACTCAGTGTCTTCCCATACGTGTCTGTCTTCTCTGCTAACATGATCTTCAAGATGGGTGGACAAGGTGTGTTTTACTCACTACGTTCTCACCGGCACTTCTCCAGTGCCCGGTCTGAAGTGCTGGTTGGTATTGGACAGACAGATGGATGGATGGACAGATATGGGTAGATGGATGGTTGAATGGATGGATGGATGGATGGATGGATGGATGTCCTGCGATTCAGCATGGTGTTTGGGGTGAGGAATACACTGTGGGGTCTGATGTGGGGGCCTAGAGATCACTCTGCCCTGGCATAACTGACTCGGCACAAAGAGATGTTGGGATCATCACAAAGGGATCTTAGGTAAATGATTCTCTATTTTAGTAAAACTGGCAAAGATAGTACAGGGGTTTCCTACGCGTCCCTTACCCACCCTCCCCTCTTGTTGGCACGTTACACGTGTCACCCCACCATCAAGGGTACTTGTCACGACTACATGACTGAGGTGGGTGCCAGCTGTGACCTGAGCCCCATGTGGATTTAGACACAGCCATCAACCACCCTTCCCTGTGTCCCAGGCCCCCAACCTGATGCCACACTGCATGAAGCTGTCACCTCTCCTTGATGTCCTCTGATTAGGGATAGTTTCTCGGGCTTTTCTTATTTTTCATGACAGTTTTTAAAAAGAATTGTGAAGTACTTTATAAAAATTTCCTCCAATTTGAGTTTGATGCCTTTCTCATTATTAGACTGGGCTTGGATCTGGGGGAATTCTTGCACCAGGGGTACACACATCCTCATGGCATCACTGGTGACATCAGCCATCCTCCCCTGACTCAGGCGGCACTGCCAGGTTTCTCCGCTGTGAGTTACTCTTTTCCTTTTGATTTAATTGCAATGCTTTATATCCAAATGTCATTCAGTCACTAAATCATGAGATGCAGGCTTGATGGAACCATGAGACATAGCCATTTTCAGCAGTTTCTGTTGCTTTTATGCTGATGTGCTATGAGCTTGAGAACTTACTCAGTTTTCTGGGATAGAAAACTAGGTTGACTCACAGGAGAAGACGTCTGGAGGTGGACCCAGTGCAGCTGACAAGCAGGTGCAGGAGAGACCAGGAGAGGAAGTGCCGGGAGGGTGGAGGTCGTGACGGAGGAGTGGAGACCCTCAGCTCTGGGAGTGGCCACGGGAGGCCCTGGGAGTGGAGGAGTGCAACCTGGGATGTCAGGAAGTGTTCCAGATGCTGGGATGTCGCCTGCGGGAGGGGGTGACAGGGACACCAATGCGGATCAGCAATAAAGAGGGGCAGGCAGCTTCCTGACCCCACGATGGGCCATGGGGAGTGGGTTTCTGTTCTGATTTATTTCACAAAATGTGAAACCAAAGTCGAGGATGCTGACCCCTCTTCCTGCCCCCGAGGTTCAGGGGGCTTTGAGGCAGCATTCTCCTGGGTGACAGCTGGGGTTCAGTCCAGGCGAGGAGGTGGGGGAGCGTCTAGTGGTGATGTAGGCACTGTGTCTTCTTGCAGCCAGAGCACAGAGGGCAGGACAGATCGCCCGGGAGGAAGGCACACGGGTGCTGGGCCGGTGCAGAGGAAGTTCACATCAGCTCAGGGTCAAGACCAGAGCATAGCAGTAAGCCAGAGGGCTGGTATCTTGGGCTCAAGTCCAGAGTGACTGCGGCTCATGGGCTCCTCCCATGAATATTTATGGGTGCATCCTTTGCTCCTCATGGTGGCTTGACAACAAGGATGCAGACGTGACCAGCACAAGGTCCCTACCACGTGGAACTGCCTTCACCTGTCTTGCCAGATACTCGGAGGAATGTGCTTATTCTCAGCTTCACTTCTAGAACAAAGCCACCAAAACACACAGGCACAGGTAATGATCTTCTAAGCACTAAGTATGCACAACTCAGAAGATGAGTCACTAACAGAAGCCAGCTTTCCATTCACGCAGGTACACACGTGACCAGGTATTCTCCACCTGCATCCGGACACTCCCAGCTCTGAGTGGACAACAGTGAATGGCCAGCTAACACTGCCACCTCCACGGAGCTGATGCACAGGACAGGAGGACAGGGAGCCACGGGAGGGCGTGGGAGGAGGACACAGAGGGAAGCTGGCACCTGCCACTTCAATTCTAAAGGGGTAACTCTCCCTTTGTTGATATATCCATGTTTGAAAAATCCTGGTAAATTCCTACATTGTGGCCCACACGATAATCCATTCCTGAAAGGGTTCTGGTTCCCAGCCAGGTCTCAAATAAGCTATGAAGAAACTGAAGGGATTGTTTTGGTCTTTTTAAAAAATTCTTGTCTGGGTCTGGATGGCTGAGTTACCAGCCCCCAGATATTACAAACATGAGACCAAAGCATTGCCCTAATCGTGTCTGCCGGGCTCCAGAGCTCCCAGGCAAGACAGAGCCGGCAGAGAGGGTGACGGCAGGCAGGGACCTCCCCTGGCCTCTCGGGGACATCAGTCCTGCAGGTGTATGCTCCTCGACACCTGGTGGCCGTGGAGAGAAGTACCTGCTCTAGCCACCCTACAGCAAGCAGGTCCAGTAGGCGCTAAGGTGGCAAGCTGGCTGACCCTCCTCATGAGTCCAGGGTGGAAACTGCCCAGTCTCACAGCTCCAGTGAGTGGAGCTGGGGTTTTGTCTCATGGATCATTTCTACCTGGACACTAACATGCAGCAGGTCCAGGCAAATCACCCACGAACCATGAGTGCTGAGAGGGAGTTCCAGCGGCTCATGGTTCACTAGGCATTTACATCTAAATGCAGTGACTTTCCAAATTCTATCCTTCATCTTTTATCAATCATGGCAGTGTTTTAGGAAAAGAAAACACAATTAAAACTTACACTCCAGCCTCAAAGAAAAACAGGTCAAGACAGTCTCGGAGGAAGCGTCTCAGGTAGGGCCCTACCTTTGAAACCCTCTGTAAACTTAACTCACACAAGACCTTTTCTGCATTTCATAATAATAAAATGCAAGCCAGCAACATGTTTTTGCTCCTCAAACACTTTATGTTGTATATCTAAAATGAAAACATCACAGAGGTAAAGAACTTTGTGCTGCAGATACATACAGGTCTTATAAACTGAAAACAAGATGTTAAAAAAGACAAGAGATTTGTTATTTTTTAGCCTAAAGAGCAGCAAGGGAGGCAGAAAATTCAAAGGAATTAGGAATCAGAGCTGTTAAACCAAGTAGAAGGAAAAAAAAATCAAAAGCCAAGGTTCTTCTTCCCAAAATATCCCTACAGGAAGCTCAGTGGAACAATTTTCCGTGGAAAACAGGAGGCATGTCTCATAAATAAAGAGCTGGGCAGGGCTGTGAGTCAAACAAGGAACCCGGATGGAGGCGGGGAGGCCTCCCGACTGGAAAAGCGGTGGGTGAAGGGTCCAAGGCCAAGATGCTGAATATTTATGTTCTTCTTATAAAATGTGTCTTTCATAGAGAAATTAGTCACATTCTACGTGTCCAAAGAGGCCCTCATACTAAGATTCTCTAACACAGTCCATCTCCCCTTGTCATCAGGCTGGTGTCCATGGAGACCAGTTCTCAGTTGGAAATGGGGGAGTCAGGCAGAGATGCTCTGCTGGGGAGTCCTAGCAACCCGCCTGGAACATTTGTTTCTCACATGGTGGATTGAAAGTACACACACACACACACACACACAAACTGCACCAATATGAAGAATTCTTACTGAGGTAAAGGTTCATTCTGAATTTAAATGTAAGATCATTTCCTAATGACAACCAAGGAACAAAAATATTAGCATCAAACTGTGCCACTGGGCCCCCAAAAGACGTTGGAAGCAGGCCTGGCCCTCCTGTCCTTCCACTGGGAGTTGTACAGAGAGCACAGACCCGAGGGGCCCTGAGACCCAGCACGGATGGGTCAGTGTGCCAAAGCCCAGCTCTGACTATAGCCATCAGGGCTCCTCACTGACCAGGCATGTTTCCATCCATTCGTGGGGAGAGGAGACAGTGGGGAAGAGAACATGGCACAGGGGACCCAGGGACCCAGAGATGCACGGTAGGGGCTGGACCGGGGTGAGGAGGTGGACCGGGCACTTGCTGTCAGCCCCCTCAGTGCCCCCAACTCTGGTCCTGGAGAACCAACCACCACAGGTTCATCCCCGTGATTCTGGAGGCGGTGCCCTGCTGCATCCAGTCCCAACCCTCGTCTCATCGCCTGCCCCTGAAGCTGCCCGCCTCTCTTAAGGTTCAGCTCAGAGATCTCCCCTTAAGGAGCCTCTTCTCTCCTCTCCTCGTCCCTGGACCCCCGACAGGGACCGTTCTCTCCTCAGGACTCCATGTATGCGGCCAGCGGACACAGCATTACTCACGACTTCCTTCTACTGACCCCCTTCCTAAAGTATAACATCTCCCTCCGTCTCTGGCATGTTCATGTACATCCTGGGACCCCCCCGAGTCCCACCTCCAGGAGCCCCCAGCAGGAAGCAAGGGGTGTGAACTGGAGCAAGAGCCTGTTGGTTGCACCTGGTGATGCTGGTCAGAGTCTGCACAGCTGAATGGGCAGCTGCAGCGGGAAGGGGACCAGGTAGGCTGCATGGAGGCCGCCCACGAGGGGTGTTGGTACCACAGGACAGGCTGCACCCGGAGTGCGTGGCACTGGGGGACCGTGACAGGTGTCAGCAGGGTCACAAGACAGAGCTGGCACAGGGGTGTGCAGGATGGGGTAGGGTGGGGTGGACAGGAACAGATTTGGGGCCTGAGGATCTTTCCATCTCTTCCAGGATGAGGTCATCCACCCACAATGTCAAGACGAAGACAGGCGGTCCTGATAACAGTAGACACAGCCCGTCCTCTGGACTGGAAATTACATCTGCGGGTCACGTCGGTTGCAGGGACCCTGCAACAAGGTGCGTGCTGTGTGGGAGAAGGCAGAGGAGAAGCTCTGGGGGTGGGGCCAGAGCGCGCCCCTCAGGTCATAACACTCGCTCTCACCAATATCAAGGAAATGCAGAGCAGAGGCTTTCCCACCACAACCCAGCTAGTCCCCAGCAGGTCAGACTATCAGGTGAGCTTAACTCACAAGCCCCCCACCTGGAAGACACTGGTGGGGAAAACCCTCAAGCACACAATTCAATGGCTTAGTTGAACAGTTAATGAGTACCGTGTTTCTAAATAACTGGAGGAAAATAATTTCAAATGCTAATATGATGGCATTAACCTGGCAGCTGTTAAAAATCCATTATGAAAATTTCATCAAAATTATTTGCGAAATTAAAAAAAAGCAAGTAGCACGTCTCTGAGAAGTGAGGAGGTCTCCCAGGACATCACAGAGGCACCAGTGCGGGAGGCTTCCCTCCAGATGTCGTGTCTGGGTAGTGCAAACCATTGCAGCTGAACATGGGCAGCACGTGGCTCTTGCCCGTGGATACGGAGGGTGGACCCAGCCCCGTGGCTTACAGACACCGATCCTCAACATGATGCAGATCCTGAATTTGGAGCTGGACAGGCGGTTTCATGTAACATCAGGAAAATACATCACCATCTCTGAATTTTTAAACCCCTGACACAGCACAGAAAACGACTTCACCTCATTGGGTTCTTGCCCGAGGCTGAGACCCACCCTGCTGCCCTGGGCCCCAGGCCCCCCTCATCCTTGCCCGGATGCTGCCTGATTCAGGGAGAGTGGCCTGGTGGTCCATAGTCAGAGCCTGCCTCCAGTGCTATGAATATAAGGCACCTTAACTGTCCTGCATGAGCGTCTTTGTTTCACGTCACTGTTCTCGTCTTATCACAAGGATGTTGATTTCTCAAGAGGACTGGTCCGGCAGGTAAACTGGGCTCCGGGAATCTGACCAGTCAGCATTATCAGGTTTCAAGGAACTGGAACACACTGAAGACTTTCATCTCTTTACCAACTGAGATCAGCTTTATATCTGTTTTCTAATATCTAGTATAGACAAGGAAACTTAAAAGAATTCCTTGTAAATTCACGGTATCTGACTTCTACAGATGGTTCAGAAAGAGTCTGAAAACACCTGCAAACAGATATAGGCAGATTCACCTCTAGTTGGCTTGTACGATACCTGCAGGTGTCTGTCAATGTTGGTTCCTTGGTAAAGGTAGTTTAGGAACTTTCTGCAGAATATCTACAAACGCAGGGCAGGTGCAGAGGCCTTTGTGATAAACAGAGCTTCCATACTCCCTTTAAAGCTATCTGGTTTTTTGTCTAGTATTTTGTCTAGTATTCTGAAGCGAGTCTCTTGGCAGATAAACACAGGAAGTCATGATACTGCTAAACTGCACTATAACAATATTGCATTTTTAGACCTTACTATGACTACCTGGAGAAGGCAATGGCAACCCGCTCCAGTACTCTTGCCTGGAAAATCCCAGGAACGGAGGAGCCTGGTGGGCTGCAGTCCATGGGGTTGCTAAGAGTCGGACACGACTGAGCAACTTCACTTTCACTTTTCACTTTCATGCATTGGAGAAGGAAATGGCAATCCACTCCAGTGTTCTTGCCTGGAAAATCCCAGGGACAGGGGAGCCTGTTGGTCTAACGTCTATGGGGTCGCACAGAGTCGGACACGACTGAAGCGACTTAACAGCAACAGCATGACTACCTACACTGTCTTGAGGATTACTCCTGCTCCTGCTATTGCTGTTTTATAGCAAAGGAAAAGCAATAACCAGAGAAGCAATATGTTTGTTTTTAGGCAGGAGGACCCTTGTTGGGGTTGACCTAAAAGGATCGGTAACCATTTCTGAACCCTAATACTGAATTTCTGTAGCAAAGACTTAATAGGCCTGTGTTTAGTCCATTATTATTGACTCTTAACTTGATTTCCTTTTCCTAGATCCTTCCAGTTTGTTTGGTTATTTTTTCCTTCCAGCATCTTAAGGTGAATTCTAGCCTGTATTTTTAAAATTTTGTCTAGAGTCAAGAAGGCATTAAAGGCTATTTCCTCTAAATACAACTTTCCCTGGATCCCATAGGTTTGGTGTAAGTTTCTTTAGTTTTAATGCTCACGAGATGACATGTAACTTCATCCTCAACTTCCTCTTTGCTCTCCAGCTACTTTCTGAGGGTGTGCCCTGATTCCTAAGTACTTTGATTGGATCTTTACACAGTTCATCTCATGTTATTGGATTTTGATGAAAGACCAAGTGCTCTAAAATCTCGACTTTCTTGAACTAGTTGAAACGTCCTTCTTCATCAAGTACCAAACTGGAAGGCAGATATGCTTACCACTAAAAACTGAATTTTACAAATTTTGAATGACAAAACACCTAAAGGAAAATGACATATTATGTATTTGTATGATACAAATTTCATATGTGTTAATACAAATTTGGAAAACTCAGCAGTGGCCACAGGACTGGAAAAGATCAGTTTTCATTCCAATCCCAAAGAAAGGCAATGCCAAAGAATGCTCTGACTACCACACAATTGCACTCATCTCACACGCTAGAAAAGAATGCTCAAAATTCTCCAAGCCAGGCTTCAGCAATATGTGAACTGTGAACTTCCAGATGTTCAAGCAGGTTTTAGAAAAGGCAGAGGCACCAGAGATCAAAATGCCAACATCCGTTGGATCATTGAAAAAGCAAGAGAGTTCCAAAAAAACATCTATTTCTGCTTTATTGACTATGCCAAAGCCTTTGACTGTGTGGATCACAATAAACTGTGGAAAATTCTGAAAGAGATGGGAATACCAGACCACCTGACCTGTCTCTTAAGAAACTGGTGTGCAGGTCAGGAAGCAACAGTTAGAACTGGACCTTGAACAAAAGAATGGTTCCAAATAGGAAAAGGAGTATGTGAAGGTTGTATATGGTCACCCTGCTTATTTAACTTATATGCAGAGTACATCATGAGGAACGCTGGGCTGGAGGAAGCACAACCTGGAATCAAGATTGCCGGGAGAAATATCAATAACCCCAGAGATGCAGATGACACCAGAAAGTGAAGAAGAACTAAAGAGCCTCTTGATGAAAGTGAAAGAAGAGAGTAAAAAAGTTGTCTTAAAACTCAATATTCAGAAACTAAGATCATGGCATCCGGTCCCATCACTTCATGGGAAATAGATGGGGAAACAGTGGAAACAGTGGCTGACTTTGTATTTTTGGGCTCCAAAATCACTGCAGATGGTGACTGCAGCCATGAAGTTAAAAGACGCTTACTCCTTGGAAGGAAAGTTATGACCAACCCAGACAGCATATAAAAAGCAGAGACATTACTTTGTCAACAAAGGTCCATCTAGTCAAGGCTATGGTTTTTCCAGTGGTCATGTATGGATGTGAGAGTTGGACTATAAAGAGGGCTGAGCACAAAAGAATGGATGCTTTTGAACTGTGGTGTTGGAGAAGACTCTTGAGAGTCCCTTGGACTGCCAAGAGATCCAACCAGTCCATCCTAAGGGAAATCAGTCCTGGGTGTTCATTGGAAGGACTGATGTTAAACCTGAAACTCCAGTATTTTGGCCACCTGATAAGCTGACTCATTTGAAAAGACCCTGATGTTGGGAAAGATTGAAGGCAGGAGGAAAAGGGGACGACAGAGGATGGGATGGTTAGATGGCATCACCAACTCAATGGACATGAGTTTGGGTGAACTCTAGGAGTTGGTGATGGACAGGGAGGCCTGGCATGCTGCGGTTCATGGGGTTGCAAAGAGTCGGACACAACTGAGCAATTGAACTGAACTAAACTGAATACATGAGATTGTGGATGTGTGCATCTTTGATTATTTAAAGTGTGCTATATCTACTAAACTGCAAAATAAGAATATTTATACTCATTCGTTATATTTGTGCTTTATTGAGTTCTGCTTATATTTCTAATAGCTTTTGCTTTATTTGTTAGGTCCCATCTGTTTAGGGTATCCAGGCACCTTACTTCATCTAAACAATCTGAGATAATGTTCAGTTCAGTTCAGTTCAGTCGCTCAGTTGTGTCTGACTCTTTGCGACCCCATGAATCACAGCACGCCAGGCCTCCCTGTCCATCACCAACTCCCGGAGTTCACTCAAACTCATGTCCACAGAGTCGGTGATGCCATCCAGCCATCTCATTCTC
The DNA here is from genome assembly GCF_049115385.1 of Moschus berezovskii. Classification (NCBI taxonomy): domain Eukaryota; kingdom Metazoa; phylum Chordata; class Mammalia; order Artiodactyla; family Moschidae; genus Moschus; species Moschus berezovskii. The sequence continues at coordinate 52,569,053 of NC_142472.1, forward strand.
TGTCGTCCCCTTCTCCTCCCGCCCCCAACCTTTCCCAGCATCAGAGTCTTTTCCAGTGAGTCAACTCGTCGCATGAGGTGGCCAAAGTATTGCAGTTTCAGCTTTTGCATCAGTCCTTCCAATGAACACCCAGGATTGATCTCCTTTAGAATGGACCGGTTGGATCTTCTTGCAGTACAAGGAACTCTCAAGAGTCTTCTCCAACACCACAGTTCAAAAGCATCAATTCTTCGGCTATCAGCTTTCTTCACAGTCCAACTCTCACATCCATTCATGACCATGGGAAAAACCATAGCCTTGACTAGACGGACCTTTGTTGGCAAAGTAATGTCTCTGCTTTTTAATATACTATCTAGGTTGGTCATAACTTTCCTTCCAAGGAGTAAGCATCTTTTAATTTCATGGCTGCAATCAGTATCTGCCCCCAAAAATAAAGTCTGACACTGTTTCCACTGTTTTTCCATCTATTTCCCATGAAGTGATGGGACCAGATGCCATGATCTTCGTTTTCTGAATGTTGAGCTTCAAGCCAACCTTTTCACTCTCCTCTTTCACTTTCATCAAGAGGCTTTTGAGTTCCTCTTCACTTTCTGCCATAAGGGTAGTGTCATCTGCATATCTGAGGTTATTGATATTTCTCCCAGCAATCTTGATTCCAGCTTGTTCTTCTTCCAGCCCAGTGTTCCTCATGATGTACTCTGCATATAAGTTAAATAAGCAAGGTGACAATATACAGCCTTGACGTACTCCTTTTCCTATTTGGAACCAGTCTGTTGTTCCATGTCCAGTTCTGACTGTTGCTTCTTGACCTGCATACAGGTTTCTCAAGAGGCAGGTCAGGTGGTCTGGGATTCCCATCTCTTTCAGAATGTTCCACAGTTTATTGTGATCCACACAGTCAAAGGCTTTGGCATAGTCAATGAAGCAGAAATAGATGTTTTCCTGGAACTCTCTTGCTTTCTCCATAATCCAGCGGATGTTGGCAATTTGATCTCTGGTGCCTCTGCCTTTTCTAAAACCTGCTTGAACATCTGGAAGTTCACGATTCACATATTGCTGAAGCCTGGCTTGGAGAATTTTGAGCATGACTTTACTAGCGTGTGAGATGAGTGCAATTGTGCAGTAGTTTGAGCATTCTTTGGCATTGCCTTTCTTTGGGATTGGAATGAAGACTGACCTTTTCCAGTCTTGTGGCCCCTGCTGAGTTTTCCAAATTTGCTGGTATATTGAGTGCAGCACTTTCAGAGCATCATCTTTCAAGATTTGAAATAGTTCAACTGGAATTCCATCACCTCCACTAGCTTTGTTCTTAGTGATGCTTTCTAAGGCCCACTTGACTTCACATTCCAAGATGTCTGGCTCTAGGTCAGTGATCACATTATCGTGACTATCCTGGTCATGAAGATCTTTTTTGTACAGTTCTTCTGTGTATTCTTGCCACCTCTTCTTAATATCTTCTGCTTCTGTTAGGTCCATACCATTTCTGTCCTTTATCAAGCCCATCTTTGCATGAAATGTTCCCTTGGAATCTCTAATTTTCTTGAAGAGATCTCTTGTTTTTCCTATTCTGTTGTTTTCCTCTATTTCTTTGCATTGATCACTGAGGAAGGCTTTCTTATCTCTCCTTGCTATTCTTTGGAACTCTGCATTCAGATGCTTATATCTCTCCTTTTCTCCTTTGCTTTTTGCTTCTCTTCTTTTCACAGCTATTTGTAAGGCCTCCTCAGACAGAGATAATGTTAACAATGCATCAAATGCATTCGTCACCTGTGAAATGCAGGTTAAAAGCTTCATGAGCTGTCACTGCATAGCCATGTGGTGGGAACACCAAACTGAGAAAGCAGACCATGCCAAAGGTGACGAGGAGGAAGAGGAACCCACACTTATGTGGGGATGTAAACCGGCACAAGCACCTCGGAAAACTGGTAAGATTCAGTAACACTCAGCAATCTGCAGACCCTCAAGCCAGCAGCTGCACCCCAGGTGTTTGTCACATGGAAACACGTGCATACATTTATTGTAAGACACATACGAGAGTGCCTGCAGCCAATTTACTCATAACATCCCCAAATTGAAAGCCCAAACCTCCATCCTCAGCAGAACAGACACATACATCTGGTGTCGTGCGGTAGACATCTGTGCAGCCACAGGAACAGACAAACCATGCCCTACACACACCAGGCACGAGTCTCGCAAACATCCCGTCGGATGCAAGAAGCCATACACGCAAAAGAGCACTGTGCTCGCTTGTGTAAAATCCCCACAGAGGCAAAGCCAAGCTATAGTGTCGGAAGTCTGGACAGTGGATGGACACCATTCTAGGGTGGGAAGTGACCAGGAAGGGACAGGTGGGGACCTGGGGGCTGCTTCTTAGTCTCAGTGTTAGCACCTGGTGTGTTCAGTGTGTGAGAACCCCAGCGGCCGCCTGCACACATCTCACTTGAGCGCCTCTCTCTGTGTGCGATATATTCCATCAGACTCCAAGGAAATGTGCATCAAGTGCTGCACAGAGTAGCTCTTTACTTTTGCTATTGTTGTTAAATGGCCAGCACCACCCATGGAGAAGGCGTTATGATCCCATTTCACAGATCAGCCAGATGAGACTGAGTGGAGACCACACACTTTGATAGGGGTAGATCTCACAGAGGGGCGGCGGAGCTGGGGAGACTCTAGTTCCTTCAGTTCTTTCATCATCATGACCACACAATGATGAGGTGGCCTTGTTGAAGTCAACAGCCTGGACTGAGGACAAATATCAGGAACTCAGTGTGCAGATTATTTTTGTCTGCAGAGTGTAAAAATGGTCTTCCCTCAGAAATTTCAAATGAATTGCTTAGAGATGGTTCAAACTAACATTAAATGTACCATTAATTAAAGATACATCTAACTTCCCAACTTCCCTTCCACATTGGTTTTATTTAATTCCCCATTCTCATAAAGCCTGATATGGTTTATAGTTTCATTTTATACAATAAATTTCTTTCACAACAAGTTTTTACTCTTACAGTATCTGTACTGATAAAAAGAGTTTATTATGTGATCCACCCATTTCCATGTAATAATATTACAGCTTTATTGAAGGCACTTGTGTATTTATAGTAAATTAAACTCAGATCAAAAAATATTTATTCAAAATGTACTGCCTATTTTCACCCTGCCTATTCCCAAAAAGCTTTGGTACATAATAAAAGGTAACTATAAAATAAAGCTGAAACACATGATTTAAAACCTCACGGAAGGAGAGGAAATTAATTCAGGATAATACAAGGGCCAAGACTGAATATTAAATTCGGCTCTAAACATTCTGGAAGACAAGGACACAAATCTCCTAATCTGATTAAAGGAAATCGACCCATTATTCAAAGAAGACAACTTTCCAGATACAAGTTTCCAAGAGGCACATCAAAAGCATTGTACAAAAGGTTCGACAGTGAGTAATATGGAGATGAAAAGCAACATGAAGAAGTTTATTTTAGGAAGAAAATTTTACAAACAGCCTTGGATTTCACATTTAGAGAATGAGTTCTAAGGAAAACACAAAAGAAAACAAACAGAGATTGTGGATTTGACAAGGCGGCAGAGGCCCACGGGGCTGGCCCAGCAACGGCGGGGACAGCAGGTCTCACAGGCGTCACTCAGCAGTTGTGGGGCTAGGCAGCCCCATCCTGAGCCTCAGTTTCCCTACAGAGAAAAGCGAGAATAACACTCACCCTGCAACCTCAAATTAAAGACTTGGGGAAAAGCTCAACCATTATAAATTCATCATCTGACTTCTACCAGCACCATCAAATTGGGGGGAAAACCCACAACTCATGTTTCTAAGGTTGAGAAGCAGTTAACATCTGTCATTCTCCTTGCAACCTTTGTCTTGAGGGTGATGTCATTTGTTCCACTCACTGTCCTTTGCAGCTTTGTCAGGAAGGCGTTTATTAGGAAACATCAATGGATAATGAATCAGTGCAGACTTAAAACAATGCAACATTTCCTGCTGAGTGGTGCTCACCCAACGTTCTGTCCTTCCTTCCAGGACAGGACTATAACACAAAAATACCCCATTTGAAGTTGTGAGAGATGTAAAATGTGGAACCAAGTTCACGGAGGACTTTATCCTCCAGAAGAGCATGCTCCTCCAAGTTGACAACCATGGATTCCCACCTGGAAAATACCAGTGAATCAGACACTGTGTGTGCATGTGTGACATGTACGCATGTACCATGTTTTCACATGTGTGTGTGCATGTAACCCTCAAACACCAATCCAGAATCTGGGTGACAGAGGATTCTCTTCTCCCCCAAGCATCACCGACTCAATGGACATGAGTTTGAGTAAATTCAGGGAGATAGTGAAGGACAGGGAAGCCTGGTATGCTGCTGTCCACTGGGTCGCAAAGAGTCAGACACGACTTAGCAGTTGAACAACAAGACAAGAGGCTGCCTGAAACCTCCAAACTTCAGGGCCCATTGGGACAGGAGAAGTCAGTGCTGTGTTTGGTTTGATTTTTAAAAAGACATTATTTGAAAGCTGCTGAGACCACAGACCTTAGATGTTCTCATCACAAGAAAGAAAAATCTGTAACTCTGTGAGTTCACAGTAGGTTAGCCAAACTGGTAGTAATCGCCTCACACTCTATCAAACTAGTAAGCTCTAACCCTAAACTTATAGAGTATCATATGTCAACAACATCCCAATAACACTGGAGTGAAACCAAGGCTGACATTTCACCACCTAAACTTCCATACCACATCGTCTCTCTCATAGTGTCACTGCCAAAGCAAATGTCCACGTGGGTCAAGCTGAGAAGTAACACAGAGTCATCAAGTCAGACAGGGGGTTGGGGAGGAGGCCCAGCTGGGCTGGGACATCTCTGTGATGTCCAGTGACGAAGGACAGAACCACGGCAACACAGACAAACTGCACTTAGATTGAGTGAGTTTGTATGTCCCACAAAACTGAGCCACGACTGGCATCCTTAACCAATAGCCACGTGCAAAAGACTTCCCTATTGACTTACACCAGTTTAAATGTTTACACATATACACATATCCCATCAACTGTCACACTGCTGTGAAAGCTCTGAACTTGAATTTAACAAATAACAGAGGCTCAGTAGATAAAGAATCTACCTGCTAATGCAGGAGATGTGGGTTCATGCCTGGGTAGAGAAGACCCCATACAGAAGGAAATGGCAACCAACTCCAGGATTTCCAATGGAAATCCCATGGACAGAGGAGTCCGGCAGGCTACAGTCTATGGGGTCACAAAGAATCGATGTCAGTGAGCGACTAACACGCGCGTACACACACACACACACACACACACACACACGCACGCACACAAAACCAGCAGGATTTCCTAACCCAATCTCAGGTTTGTCTGTTTCCCATACTTGTAAACCTTTAGCCTATAAACTAGTTGATGAAACTGATACTGACTTTTTTGCTTAGTTTTATACAATGACATCTTTTACACCAAGGTCATTTAATCATGAGATTCTGATTCTGAGTTTAATTTGGACACAGGCATCATTGGTTATGTGGATCTGATGATGGTCAAGGTTTTCAACTGGGAAAACAAGAGTTAAAATGATGTGGGAAAGAAAGAAAGGAAGAAAAAAAGGAAGAGCAGAAAAAATATATAAAAAGATAAACAGCAAGGACCTATTGTACAGCACAGGAAACTATAGTCAATATCTTGTAATAACATATAATGGAAAAGAATCTGAAAAAGAATGCATATATATATATAAATATATATAGCTGAATTGCTTTGCTGTACATCTGTAAATCAACTATACCTCAATTTAAAAAAAGAAAAGAAAGAAAGGAGGGAGGAAACAAAACCAAAAGCTCTTTGTATCAAAAATTCAGGTCAAAATCCCTTTAAAAACCCAAGTAACCTGTATAACATTGAAATTGCCAGGAGACTATACAAAGAGGACATGTCACCTTTACGATGAGAATCAAGATTTCCCAATTTTCTGTGTGTTTCAGCACACTGAGGGTTGAACCAAGCTAAGTGGATGCACTTGAACCATCCAGGCTCCTTCCCCACCCCACAAGGTTCCTACAGGTAGAGCACAGGTTGCTCTATTTGTTGTTTCAAAGAAAAACCACTTTTGCTGCCCTTGTTTAAAAGCGGCTCTTCAGGGTCTGCCTGCACCTTACCCCACACCACCCTCTCTGCTCCCACCAGCACTCTGAAGGCTCCTGCCAGACCACAACTACAGGATTTCTGTTCATGCTGTGGGAGCAGTCCATGGAATCGAAGCAAGTTTCTCGTGACAATCACAGTCTCTGATCTTTAAAAGCAAGGGAGAGCTTTATAAAGGAATTATAATCAGTGGTTAACAGGAGCTGGAGAGATTTAAACTATTAATAGATTTAAAATTGAAGTGCCTTGAAGTCCTTATTTTCCCTTCAATTGGCAAAATTTGCACCCAGAACACAGAAATCCTAGCTGGACTCTCACCAGGGGACTTCCAATTGTTAACACTGAGCTTTGCCAAACTAGTCCAGCCCTGCTTCCGGCACTGCCTTCCCAGGACCCGATGCTGGGTTCACAGCGCCTTCAACACCAGCAAGCGGCGCCGATTCCTCCCCTCCGACCCCGTCCTGCTGGAGCACACAAAAGCGGAGTCTGCTGGCTTCTCTGCAGGGGGGTGTCATGAGTTTCCATCCCAAGCTTTAATTATTGCCTGTGTCCTCTTAAAAGAGCACAGACAGCCGTGGACAGACTTTGTTTCAAACCTTGACTCAGCCACCTAGCACGCGCGGGAGGTCTCAGAACCCCGCTGCTCAGAGCCACAGCTCCCTGGTTTGGAAGAAGAGTGCTAGTGTGTGTGCTCAGTCATGTCAGACTCTTTGTGACCCCATGGACCAGGCTCTTCTGTCCATGGGATTTCCCAGACAAGAATACTGGAGTGGGTTGCCATTTCCTTCTCCAGGGCATCTTCCTGACCCAGGGATCAAAGCCATGAATTCTGCACTGTCAGGCAGATTCTTTACCATTGAGCCACCAGGGAAGCCCCTTGGAAGTAGGGCTTGTGTTGTGTTGGTAAATACACCCCTGCCCTGTTCAGAGCCTGACGTGTCATGAGCAGGTTGTTTTCCTCCTCTGCCTGCTCCTGGACCAGCTCAGCTACAGCAGTGCCCCTTGCCATTTCATTTGCTGCCCAGTATCTCCGCAGGGTCTGAGTTTGGGGAATTGCTGCCCAGTGGGCTTAAGTGGAAGTTTAGGAGGGTCGGGGCTGAAGATGCCAGGGGGACCAAATGGTGCTTGTGGGGTCAAACACACAGCCTCTCCCAATGACTAGAAGGGGGCTTTCTCAGAGCAAATCCAGGAGGACAGCATTAATAGTTGCCAGGAAAACAAGTCCCAGCAGAAAAGACAAAGGACCAGGGCCAACAATGGAAACTGCCCCCAGTCCCAGGCATGGGAACAAACGCAACCTACTAGAAACAAACAAGAAATGCAGAACTGATGCATCCCTCGAGTGGACAGGGCAGCGAGATGCAAGAGGAGGGACCACCAGGAATGAGATGTAAGACACCCTGTTGAGAATAAACCAGAAAAGCTGCCTCTGGTGAGATGATAAAAAGAGACATCACTTTGCTGAGAAAGGTCCATATTGTCAAAGCTATGGTGTTTCCAGTGGTCATGAATGGATGTGAGAGTTGGACCATAAAAAAGGCTGAGCACCGAAAAATTGATGCTTTTGAAATGTGGTGTTGGAGAAGACTCTTGAGAGTCCCTTGGGTTGCAAGGAGATCCAACCAGTTCATCCTAAAGGAAATCAGTCCTGAATATTCATTGGAAGGACTGATGCTGAAGCCCCAGTACGTTGGCCACCTGATGCAAAGAGCTGACTCATTGGAAAAGACCCTGATGCTGGGAAAGATTGAAGTCAGGAGGAGAAAGGGCGACAGAGGGTGAGATGGTTGGATGGCATCACCAACTCAATGGACATGAGTTTGAGCAAACTCTAGGAGATAATGAATGACAAGGAAGCCTGGCGTGATGCCATCCACAGGGTCGTAAAGAGTAAGGAACAACTTAGCGATTGAACAGTAAGTCTAAGCACAAGTTCTTAAATGCAGATTTTGCACATTAAACTGTCCTAACCCCTTCTGTGTTTTCAGATCATTAAAAGTTGTGAATCAACTTCCATGTTGATGACACCATCTTGAGTTTCTACCTCTGATTCCTATGCCCACCTGGGGTTTCCTCCCTCCAGGAAGGAAGGAGAGGAGTGTTGACAAACCCCGCATTAAGAATAGCTGATGGAGGGATGGCGGGCAGCCCAGTGACAGCGGGCACAAAGGCAGGATTTAAACAATTGAGAGACTGTTTTCAGAGCCCTGGTGACATCACACACTGTGAACCTTTTATTCATCCTCTGCCCGGGATAGAGAAAGAAAGGGTCACTAATTACAGAGGTGGCAGATCAGGGAGCATTCGGGTTCTATAGCAGGGCCTGCCCTCTCCTTGTCTGTGATGGTGTAAACAATAACCTTTTTATTGTCTCTGATAAAGTGTGCATGAGAACAGGCAGGATGATAACAGAATCACCCCATTCCCTACCACATCACTAGGCTGCCTGTCTGGGCCGTTACCTGGATGGGCAGCAGCTGGTTCTCTGGATTTGTGGCTCACGTTTGCAGCCGAGGGTACAGTGACGTGCTGTGGGTGAGGCGCACAGATCTGACAGATCTGCTCAGTTTTTCAGTGTTGTGCTCTTTGATAATAACTGGGGCTTCCTAAGTCCCAGGGAGTCATGAATTAGATCAGAGGTTGGCAAACTCTGGCCTGAGGACCAAGTACAGCCACTGCCTGTTTTTGTTAACGAGACCTGAGCTTAGACACAGCCTCGCCTACTGTCTACCTGAGTCCCTCTTCTCTGGCTGTGTCCCTAGAACAACGGCGGATTGAGTAATGGCCACAGAGACCATACAAGCTGCACGAAGCCTAAGTGTTCCCTGTTAGCCCTTTACAGAAAGAGTTCTGTGAGCTCTTGCTTGCTTCTCAGCAGAAAGGAGGTGCCTAACTAACAACATGTCCTTCTTCCCTGGAGCTAGGGGCGTGTTTGCATAGGATGGACGGAGTCAAGGGGCAAATCAAGTATTCTCTTCCAAATATAGACCCCCTGGGATTGCAAAGACAAGATGACTGAAACTCCCACAGAAACACACAGCAGAGAAAACAACACCCACTGGTCCAGTCCAGGATAGAACTGCTTCTAGAGCTGAGGGTCCGCGAAGGATGGGACTGTGCGTAAGACCCTTCCTGACTGTGTGATAATAGATCTTGGGTTGAAAATTCTTGAATGACCAATCTGTTGAGAATCTAGCTTCAGTTCAGTTCAGTCGCTCAGTCGTGTCCGACTCTTAGCGACCACATGAACCACAGCACGCCAGGCCACCCTGTCCATCACCAACTCCCGGAGTTCACTCAAACTCATGTCCATCGAGTCGGCGATGCCATCCAGCCACCTCATTCTCTGTCGTCCCCATCTCCTCCTACCCCCAATCGCTCCCAGCATCAGAGTCTTTTCCAGTGAGTCAACTCGTCGCATGAGGTGGCCAAAGTATTGGAGTTTCAGCTTTAGCATAAGTCCTTCCAGTGAACACCCAGGATTGATCTCCTCTAGAATGGACTGGTTGGATCTCCTTGCAGTCCAAGGGACTCTCAAGAGTCTTCTCCACAGCACCACAGTTTAAAAGCATCAATTCTTCGGCAATCAGCTTTCTTCACAGTCCAACTCTCACATCCATACATGACCACGGGAAAAACCATAGCCTTGACTATACGGACCTTGGTTGGCAAAGTAATGTCTCTGCTTTTTAATATGCTATCTAGGCTGGTCATAACTTTCCTTCCAAGGAGTAAGCGTCTTTTAATTTCATGGCTGCAATCAGCATCCGCAGTGATTTTGGAGCCCAAAAAAATAAAGTCTGACACGGTTTCCACTGTTTCCCCATCTATTTCCCAAGAAGTGATGGGACCAGATGCCATGATCTTCGCTTTCTGAATGTTGAGCTTCAAGCCAACCTTTTCACTCTCCTCTTTCACTTTCATCAAGAGGCCTTTGAGTTCCTCTTCACTTTCTGCCATAAGGGTAGTGTCATCTGCATATCTGAGGTTATTGATATTTCTCCCGGCAATCTTGATTCCAGCTTGTGCTTCTTCCAGCCCAGCGTTCCTCATGATGTACTCTGCATATAAGTTAAATAAGCAGGGTGACAATATACAACCTTGATGTACTCCTTTTCCTATTTGGAACCAGTCTGTTGTTCCATGTCCAGTTCTAACTGTTGCTTCCTGACCTGCATACAGGTTTCTCAAGAGGCAGGTCAGGTGGTCTGGTATTCCCATCTCTTTCAGAATGTTCCACAGTTTATTGTGATCCACACAGTCAAAGGCCTTGGCATAGTCAATGAAGCAGAAATAGATGTTTTTCTGGAACTCTCTTGCTTTCTCCATAATCCAGCGGATGTTGGCAATTTGATCTCTGGTGCCTCTCCCTTTTCTAAAACCTGCTTGAACATCTGGAAGTTCACGGTTCATGTATTGCTGAAGCCTGGCTTGGAGAATTTTGAGCATGACTTTACTAGCGTGTGAGATGAGTGCAATTGTGCGGTAGTTTGAGCATTCTTTGGCATTCCCTTTCTTTGGGATTGGAATGAAGACTGACCTTTTCCAGTCCTGTGGCCATTGCTGAGTTTTCCAAATTTGCTGACATATTGAGTGCAGCACTTTCACAGCATCATCATTCAGGATTTGAAATAGCTCAACTGGAATTCCATCACCTCCACTAGCTTTGTTCGTCATGATTCTCTCTAAGGTCTACTTGACTTCACATTCCAAGATGTCTGGTTCCAGGTGAGTGATCATGCCATCGTGATTATCTTCGTCGTGAAGATCTTTTTTGTACAGTTCTTCTGTGTATTCTTGCCACCTCTTCTTAATATCTTCTGCTTCTGTTAGGTCCATACCATTTCTGTCCTTTATCGAGCCCATCTTTGCATGAAATGTTCCCTTGGATTCTCTAATTTTCTTGAAAAGATCTCTTGTTTTTCCTATTCTGTTGTTTTCCTCTATTTCTTTGCATTGATCGCTGAGGAAGGCTTTCTTATCTCTCCTTGCTAGTCTTTGGAACTCTGCATTCAGATGCTTATATCTTTCCTTTCCTCCTTTACTTTTCGCTTCTCTTCTTTTCACAGCTATTTGTAAGGCCTCCTCAGACAGCCATTTTGCTTTTTTGCATTTCTTTTCCATGGGGATGTTCTTGGTCCCTGTCTCCTGTACAAGGTCACGAACCTCCGTCCAGAATCTAGCTTAGTTGTCATTAAACTTTTTATGGGGGAAAGAGAGGGTCATACTTCTGAAAAATGAGATATACACAATCACGATTTTGTTTGCAACTTTGGGGGGCTCTTGGACTCCCAGAAGCCAATCCATGAGCCCCAGATTAAGAAACACTGATTAGGAACTTCCCTGGTGGTCCAGTGGCTAAGACTCTGCACTCTTAGTGCAGGAGTCCTGGGTTCAGTCTCTGGTCAGGGAATTAGATCCTGCATGCCATAACTGAGAGCCCACATGCCACAACTAAGACCTGGCACAGCCAAATAAATCAAAACAAACAAACAAGAATCACTGCTCAGTTTAATTTTTTTGCTAGTTGTGTGTAAAACAGAAAAAATATTTTCCCAAAAGCACTGGTCAAAGAGCCTGTTTCTAATTAGCTTAATTAACAATTAGCAAACTCCTGCTTGGCAACTACTTTAAAATTAACAGCATCTAATCAGTGCCAAATAAGTGGTGCAGACAACATTATCAGAATTGAGAGAAGAAAGAGATCATTGTTGTTAAGTAAGGTGAGGAGAACTCACAGAAATAATGTGATTTGTGTGAGATCTGAGAGCAGAGAAGTCTCAGGCAAGCAGAAAGGGGCAGAGGGTACGGAGGCTGACCTACAAACATACTCAAGGCTCAGCGAGTTCTGGGTCTTGGTTTCTTATGTGTGGGCCCCAAGCAGAGAAGAATCTAAAACATCCCTAAAAGGCATCATCTTAAAGAGACAACAGGTTTTAGACATCAGAGGAGATGGCTAGGCAGTAAACTATTCCAGGTCTCACATCTTGACTATCAGCACTATCAAGATTTGTGTTCATGCCAACAACCGACCTTGGGCAGATCAGGCTTCCATGGATCTTCGGCTTAATGCTCTGCTGTTACTTTCTTAAAATGTCCAATCATTTTAAAACAAAAGGACTGCGTTTTTATTTTGCAAGGGGCCCCACAAACTGTCTTCTTCTATTTCCTCTTATTGTTCAACTAAGACAACATATTGCAACAGATTCAGATGAAATACAAAAGATCTGAACGTCCAGCTGTGTTCTGCAGAGCCGGACATTAAAGGCGTCTGCAAAGCTTCAGAACAGTGACACACTCCTTACTTCTTTTCCTCTGTCTTGAAAAATATACTTAATTCTCATAAAGAATGTGTTATTTATGTTATGGAATTCTTACCATGCCTTTTAAATAAATTAATAAGTATTTTGAAAACATCTCAATTTTATTTGTTTAATGTGGTAAATATCAGTTGTCTAGCCCATTATAAACAAAAGCTCTTTGAAATCCTTGGTTTTTAAGAGCAGAAAGGGGTCCTGAGACCAACAGGCTTGAGAACCCCTGCCTCATAAGAATGGAATACACTCAGGAGCGTCCATCCTATTAGTCCTGTTTCTCTGGCATGTGTCTGCTCACGTCTGCTTCTTGTTCCTTCTAAGTTAGGCTGTGTGCCCAGAACTTCTGCCTGGAAGGTTCCCACTACTCTCTTCCAAGTCTCCATGGCCAGAGCTAAACCAGGTGGCTTAAGAAGATCACATTAGGAGAGCACACTGAACTGACGGAGCAGTGGCCAGCGTTCCAAACCACTTTCTCTCTCAGGACCTGTTAGAATGCACCATCAGCCCACAGTGAGCACTATAGCCTCTGACACAAGCATTTAGCATGGAATGATGAATCCATCCATTTTCATGTAGAGTTTGGTCTCCTATGTTATATTAGGTGATCCAGAGCAGAAAGGATAGTAGTTTTTTGTTTGTTTGTTTTACATTAAACTCCACCACTTGGCAGTAACTGTATCAAGAGGAGCAGACTAGCAGGCTTTGTAAAGAAGGTTCCCCTGGGTTTGAACTGAGAGAGATTATCATACTGCTGGACTTCTCAGCTGAGGGCTCTTCTTGACCAAGACCGTAACCCCAGAATTTCCCAGCATCGTTCCAGGAGTCTAAACAGTCTTTTAAACAGCTGCTGAGTGTCACTGGTCTCATGATTCCTTAAAGGAATGTGTCCGTGGGTGGGGGAAGTCACCGCCCATGAGCCTTCCTTAAATGTTGACGGCTGACTGTGGCGATGACAGAAACAGGATGGAATTCTCAGAATGTTGGTGTTAGTAAACAGTCCCCTCTTCCATAAACAAGGACTTGCTACAGCAAACCTAAGGCCTCCATCCTTCCGTTCAGGGAAAAGCCCACTCTTGATGGAAGGAAACGGGTAGTTCCCACAATTGCAGTTACCCAGGCTTCCAGGTCTCACCATATTTTTTTCAAATTGACGTATTGCTGCTTCACAATTCTGTGTTAGTTTCTACTGTACAGAAAAGTGAGTCAGCTCCAGGTATACATAGATCCCCTCTTTTGGGGATTTCCTTCCCATTCAGGTCACCACAGAGCACTGAGTAGAGTTTCCCAAGATATATAGTAGGTTCTCATTAGTTACCTGTTTTACACGTAGTATCAGCAGTGTATATATGTCAGTCCTAATCTCCCCATCCATCCCATCCTCTCTTCCCACCTTGGTATCCATATATTTGTTCTCTATGTGTGTGTCTCTATTCAAGTCCTGCAAATAGGTTCACCTGTACCTTTTTTCTAGATTCCACTAAATGCATTAATGTATGGTATTTGCTTTTCTCTTTCTGACTTATTTCACTCTGTATGAAATAAATCTAAGTCCATCATGTCTCTGAAAATGGCACAATTTCGTTCTTTTTATGGCTTACTTTAACGTTTCTCCTGGCGCTCACCTCCCAAGGCTCCACACAGGTGGAGCCATAGGACTCACCTGCCAAAAGGTGGATGGCAAGGCAGCCAGGGCAAAGGTGATTTTCACCAGAGCCACACCAGCAATATCCTAGACAGAGCTGCCCCTCACCAGGCACGAGATCAGGGACGCCAAGCACCCATAGCCCCTGGGCAGCCAAGGCCAGGGCCCCAGAGCCTTGCCAGCCCCTGAAACTGAGGCCAAATCGGCTGCTTTGCATCCACTTTCTCCTAAGCCCTCCTTCACATCAGGTCAAGTACAAAGTCAATTTACCAGCCTGAGCAGGAACCAGGAGGTTAGCAGAACATGTGGGACCAGGGAAGGCTCTAGGAAGACTTGTGCACACAGATCCCATCAGCATCCTCAGGAGTGGAAGGCAGTCTCCCGCCAGGACCTGAGGATCTGTCCCTCGACTCCTGGCGCCCTTTCGGCCCCATCAAAATACAAGAGTGAGCAGCAGCTTTCCAGCCTCTCAACTCCACTGCTTTGACTTTCGTCTCCATTAGATTTTGGAAATTCTATTTTCCGAGCAGTTTCTGTTAGATATGGTGGCTTCACACACCGTGCAGAGGCTGGGTGAGTGGTCCTGATCCCGGAGGGTCCAGTCCAACCTCCTGGGTGCATCCCCGAGTGACCTCCATCCCATACCTAAACCCGGGGGACCTTCTGTGGACCCACAGAGTTAAAGGCTTTTAAACAGTTAATTTGACGCCTACTTAGCTAGATGAAAATGTGACTTTCCCCTTTCTCTCCCATTAAATATTTTATTAAGTGAAACTTTGCAACTACCCAAATTGAGCCAAACCAATAAATGAGTCAAATACCTAACCCCGGCCAGAACTACATCAAATACCTCAGTGTTCCCAGTTTGGGTGACCCAGAAAACAAAGATGAAGCCTCAGATCTACTGACTCAACTGAGCTGCACTGAACTGAACCGCGAGGATGCGCAGCAGCCAGAACCTCAGCGACCCTCCAGGGCAGGGCTTCTGGATGGACCCAGCGTGTTCAAGTTTCCTCCTATTTGGGTCAAACTTAGCTCTCAAGTGTCAGGTTACTTTGGAGTTATTCTACTCCTGAACCAGACGCTCCCATGCTCCCCTGACTCTAGCGTCTTATTTGCAATCCCAAGCTTCCGCGTTTCCATCGTTACAGAAATAAGCCAGCAGGCTTCCCTTGGCCAGCCACCCTGTCAACAAACACAAAATGAAACCCAAGGTGTGTGTCATCGCTCCCTGGGAAACCGCTGGCAGAGGCAAAGGGGGCTGACTCCAGCCACACCCTCCTCTTGCCAGTGCCGTGTGAGTCAGTGTGAGAAGCCACACCCTGTGTACACAGCACACAGTGACTGTGGGTGAAAAGTGACCTAAACATGGAGCAGAGGGGCCCGGAGAAGCGGCTGCCCAAAGAGACGCTTGTCCGCACAGTGCTGAGAAGACCCTGGAGACCTGGAAGTCAGTTTCCCAAGGCCTGGAATGCTGCACACAGTGCAACAAGCGAAGAATGCTCCACACAGACATAAAAGAGAATTTTCTAGAGATGACTGAGATGATCAGGGCCCCAGGGCAGGTCACCATCTTAGCCATCTTTGCATCCATGGCACCTGGTGTGCTGATCATGTAGACACCTGACATGTGCTTATCACTTGTCCTTTCTGATTATTACAACATTAATTTTGTTGGATATTCCCCAGACTGGACAGAGGAGCCTGGAGGGCTGGAGTCCATGGGGTCGTAAAGTGTCACTTTCACGTTGCTTTACTTTCCACAGCCTGAAGACCATGTAATTACCTTCAGTTCAGTTCAGTCGCTCAGTTGTGTCCGACTCTTTGCGACCCCATGAATTCACCGCACGCCAGGCCTCCCTGTCCATCACCAACTCCTGGAATTCACTCAAACTCATGTTCATCGAGTCAGTGATGCCATCCAACCATCTCATCCTCTGTCATCCCCTTCTCCTCCTGCCCCCAATCCCTCCCAGCATCAGAGTCTTTTCCAGTGAGTCAACTCGTCGCATGAGGTGGCCAAAGTATTGGAGTTTCAGCTTTAGCATCAGTCCTTCCAATGAACACCCAGGACTGATCTTAGGTCAATTTTCCTTTTTCTGATTCCAAGTTCACCAAGCTGGTTACAGATGTGTCCTTCCACCCCACCCCCATCTTGCCATCTGAAAAATCCCTGGAGAGTGGATGCAGGGATTCTGGGCACTGAAAAGGACCACCCTCCACTGTAAGTCAATACATTTGTACTGGAATTCTGGCCTCTGAGATGTATCCATATGAATCAGTTCTCTAGAATCAGACTAGCTTCAGGTAAACTGATACGATCGAGTTTCTGAACCAGTAAAGCCAACAACAAGCTCCTGGTCTGCGCTAAATCTCTCCAGTGACCCCTGCGGCAGAAGGTAGCTGCTGTCTAAACCATGGGCCTCGCCTGGCTCCAGCACCACGACTGTCCACTGGAGGGCTTCCTGCCAGCAGCAGGTCTGACTGTGGCATAAATAAATAAGTAAATCACAACTAAATACATAACAAGCTTTAACACTTTGGCTACTTAGTACAGTGAAAGGTATTGAGCAATGGAAGCGCATGCAACAATGTGGGTGAACATGCAGGCTTTGGAGATCAGAAGAGCCAAGATCGTATCTGGGTTGCTAACTTCTGGATTTAAGCAAATTATTAAATGTTTCTGAATCTCGATTTTCTCTGTGAAGTTGAGGTAATAAGACTACCTATTTCGTTAGGTTTGAAGGGGATGATCTACACTGTACCTTCCACTGCTGGCCACAGAGTGGACAAGAGAACCTAAAAAGTCTCTCGCTACAGAACACCTAGGAATGCGAGAGTCGACATTTTTTAAATCATCTTTTGAAAGGCCTGGATGAGTAGCAAAAGAGTACAGCATTCCTGGGGGATCAGGAACGAAGCTGTAGGACAGATCCAGGGAAATGAGAGATTACCAACCGTTCACCTAGCCTCGAGGGCCTAAAGATTCAATCTCAGCAGAAGCCTGCGTGGTGGGGGTTAGTTTGGGTGAGAATCAGAGCGATCAAGAAAGGCAAGACATATAATAGGCTCTGCCCTTCAGAGAAATGTTAATAGGGAAACATAAACACCCCACAATCAGCAGGCGAAGGAAGCAATCACTTATCTTGGTTTGGCTTTCAGAGGAAGGAAAAAAAACTCCCGACCTGGGTCGTCAGATACAGCAAATAAAAACACAGGTGGCTGCAGATTTCCAGGGCAGTGATATTATTTCATGTGATAATGATAATGGTGGAGACACGATATTACACATTCATCAAAATCCAGAGAATGTGCAACACCAAGAACAAACCCTAATACACACCACGGATTTGGGGTGATACTGATGTATCAGTGCAGGGTCATTAATTGTAATAAATGTACCTCGGGTAGGGGGAGGCTGACGGTGGGGGAAACTGTGTGTTTGGGGAGGAAGGAAATGTAAGAAACCTGTTCTTAACAACTTTGCTGTGAACCCAAAGCTGCTCTAAAAATAAAGTTTAAATATATAGAAATAACAAGGTGCTCAGTTAAATTTCAGTTTTATATAAACAACACACTTTAGCTAAAAAAGGATGTGAAACTAAGGCACAGAGGAGTCAGTCACCAGAGCATAGTCCCAGAGCCAGAGAGAGGCTTGATGTTTAGACTGGACAAGAAGAACCAAGAATTAATAAATTAACCAAGAACTAAGCATTAATGCATAACAGTAGGAAAAAGCAACCCAATAAACCAAAGAATGTAGAAGAAAGAAAATAATAAAACTAAGAACTAGAATGAAGTAGAAAACAAAGACAGGACAGAGGAAGAACAAAGTCAAAAGTTGATTTTTTAAAAATTTTATTAATAAAGTTAATAAATCTCTAGCAAGGTTAACCAAAAGAAGAAAGAAAAACAAAACTATCAAAAGTGAAGTGATATGACAATAACATAACACAGATCTAAAAGATAAGACTAACCTACAATCAATTTTTTGAGCTCCATATTTGAAAATGCAAACAAAAGGCACACATTCCTACAAGAGTGGAAGTTTGACTTAGGAAGAAACAATACCTATAACAATGAAAGCAGGCGAATAGCTGTTTAAAATCTTCCTATAAAAGAAACAGTAGTTTTGTAACCAATTTCTACACACAGTTTTATAACCATCTCTTATCAAATATTAAAGGATAAGATAATTCCACTTTACCTAATCTAGATCAGAGAAAAGAAACAGAATCAATAACTAACATTGAAAGTGGATGTGGGAGATGGGAGAGAAGCTCTTCCTCCCCACCCACGCCAGAAACAAACATTAGTGATCATTCATGTGCCCTGAATGTGAAGGGCACAGAACATCACACGTCTAGAAGAATATATGTAGGAGACCCTGACTTTGGGATAGGCGAGGAGACCCACAAGGAGTATTAATCATAAAAGGAGAAAGACTGAGTGCATTAAGAACTTCTGTTCCCCAAGATACTGTAAAAACAGTTGATATGTCAACTTACACACTGGGGAGAAGATATTTGGGATTTACATAATAGACAGAGAATTAGTATCCAAAACATACGAACAAGCAGGCCAATTTTTTAAAAAAGGATAAGATATATGATCAGATATTCTACTGAAAAGAAAGGTAAATGGCTAATAATTATGTAAAAGGATGCTCAACTTCCTTAGACGTCACAAAAGGAAAATCCAAATCGTAATGAGGTACCATTTTATAACTACTAAACTGCAGAAATTCGAAAACCGAGAACACTGAACTTCGGTGGTAGCTACTTCTGTTTTTAAGTACAAATTAGTACAAACACCTTGGAAAAGAGTTTAAGATTATTTATTACAGCTGAATAACAACTCCAGTATAATCCAGTAACTCCTAAATGGATGCTCTAGAAATCTTGTACTCAGATTCTGGGAGACATGAACAGAATGTCCACAGAAGTGTGTCCGTAACAGTTAAGACTGGAAACAACTCAAATCTTCATCTGTAGGAGAAAAAAGATGCACATACATAGCTTCTGGGATTAAGTACAACACCAGGAAATACTTTAGTAAAAATGGATACGCACTCTGGTTGCTAAAAAGCAATTAGAAGGAAAATGTCCCTCTGTTCTAAAGAGCAGCCTTGATTGAAGACCCAAGTCTGTTTGAATCATCTCCACCTGTTTTTTGAAGCTATTGTCCTGTAATTGAAGTTATTGTCCTGTTCCTTTTATATAAAAGCCCAGACTATACATTTTTGCTTGAGTTTAATTCCAGGAAAGTTTCTGATTCTGCATGTGTTCAGTTCAGTTCAGTTCAGTTCAATTCAGTTCAGTCGCTCAGTCCTGTCCGACTCTCCGCGACCCCATGAATCACAGCACGGCAGGCCTCCCTGTCCATCACCAACTCCCGGAGTACACTCAAACTCATGTCCACAGAGTCGGTGATGCCATCCAGCCATCTCATTCTTGGTCGTCCCCTTCTCCTCCCGCCCCCAACCTTTCCAAAAAACATCCTGGCCACAGATTTTCAAAGCCTCTCAAGGTACTCTAAGGAGTCGTCATTGTCTTAGTAAAGACAATCAAAGCATCTAACTACTAAGCATTTTTAAAAGATCACTTTCAACTACATTTTAAATTATAAAATTTAAACTTTTGCTTCACTGAGTTCGTAAAACTATGACTAAGAAATATAAAGATTTGCTAAGAACCTAAGTCTACGGAGAATGAGATGGCTGGATGGCATCACTGACTCTGTGGACATGAGTTTCAGTGTACTCCGGGAGTTGGTGATGGACAGGGAGGCCTGGCGTGCTGTGATTCATGGGGTCGCGGAGAGTCGGACACGACTGAGCGACTGAACTGAACTGACTGAAGCCTAGCATGTGTCAGTCGATATTTGGTGAATAATGCCTAGAACAGGGAATGCGAACATTTTGCCTACATCTAGCCCCACTGACCTTTAAACACTACCGGGACATGCTGTGGGCTTGAGATCCACTAGGGGACACCCCAGGTAGCAAAGGACACGCTGCCCACCAGGGTTCTGCAAGCACCGGCCAAGGGCTCACCTGGCCACACTTTGACATTCAAAGCAATAACCGACAAGTCCTCCAGCGTTTATGGGTCATCGCAACACAGCCACACGTACCTTTTCTGCCTGATACTCTCATCATCACCTTCATGTGACCTATGCTTCAAGCAAGCCAGATTCTTCAGTGTTCTCCACACTCACACAGTTCTCTGCACTTAGACTATTTCCCATCTCCATCCGTCACACCCTAGAAGACCCCCTGCCCCCCACCCCATCCCCAGGCCACTCTTAAATGCCACCTCCTTCACCCTGCCTTTCTGGGTGCCATCTCTCTGTTCTGAAACTCCATAGCACTTTTTTTTTTTTACAGTTCTTATACATCATGTTCTACAGCTCATTTGTAATACAAATGTACATACACACATTTATGAAACATTTGAATTCTTTATATCCCCTTTTAAAATAGAGTGCCTTGTAAATAACAGCTTAAAAGTAATCATTGAATTTAACTGCAGTATCTATCAGTTAAATGCATACATTTTGTTTTAATAGGAATCAAAAACTATGTCACTGCTTATTCAATGCATCACACTACATTTTGAAGGTCAGATTACCTGATGGGTTTACCTGGTTTGTTGAAGTTCAAATGTTTCATTTAAGGTTCAACAGCTCCCTCTGGTGGCCATGGAGGAAACTGGGTTTGCTGGCCATGAGAGGTTGAGTCAAGCCAGCATTTCAATTTATTTTTCAAACTTGAATTTGAAGTGATTCTCAATCAATTTCAGTTTTGAGGTTATCAAAACCTTCAATTTTGAGATTACCACTGAGTGGTAAATTTTGTTTAGCATAAAAGTGTCATTTTTAGGCCAGTAATAAACATAAGCAGTTATTTGAAATTTAGGTCAGTGGTTTCTATCTCAAACAACTGTAAACTTGCTTTAAAAGAATATTAATATAGTTTAACTTAAGCGGTCAAAAAATAATTAATGTTAGAAAGCAAAAGTTTTCAGACTTTTTCAGTGTATGGGAGTGAATAAATCTGGGAATTCAGTGAGAATACAAATAGGTTTCTGCTGTTACCTTTTTCCTACTTTGGAATAATATCAACTGCAGAGAAGTTCGGAGAAGGCAATGGCAAGCCACTCCAGTACTGTTGCCTAGAAAATCCCATGGACGGAGGAGCCTGGTAGGCTGCAGTCCATGGGGCCTCGAAGAGTCGGACGCAACTAAGCGACTTCACTTTCACACATTGGAGAAGGAAATGGCAACCCACTCCAGTGTTCTTGCCTGGAGAATCCCAGGGATGGGGGAGCCTGGTTGACTGCCGTCTATGGGGTCGCACAGAGTCGGACACGACTGAAGTGACTTAGCAGCAGCAGCAGCAGCAGCAGAGAAGTTAAAAGCTCAAGCATTCTAACAAGACAAGCAAATGCTCAAGTTGAAAATGGAACTATTTATTATCTTTTCGGTTTTAATTTCCAAGAGAAGGTTTATTCCGATGAAATACTTATAAACATTTTAAATGAAACTTACAACCATACATTCAATTGAGTCAGCAAATTCGGTATATATTGGGTCTTGGCTTAACCGGGGTTGTCTTGGAGGCTGGAGGAGACTAATTTTAAAAAGTAAGCATGTTCGCTCGGAGCTTACAGTCTGGGGTTTTATTGGGGTGGGGCGAATAAATAAAAAATACATGTGCAGTATAAGAGGAAGTGCTAAGAAGAAAAATAGAGCAGAGGAAAGGCATAGAGACACCCCTTGCGGGTAGATGGAGCATGCTGCTCAAGCCAGCTTGGTCCAACATCTCCACTGCGATGAGAAGCCCTTTGTTTCAAGTGAAAAAAGCAAAGGAATAAGCCAGGAATCTATCTATAGGAAGAGTTTTCCAGGCAATGAGAAGAGAAAGGCCTGGGGCAGTAGAGCCTGGAGTGCTCAAAGAACAGCAGAAGCGCCAATGTGGTCTCACCTGAGAGGGAGGAGGTGAGATGAACGGGAGAGGTGGGCAGGGGCCAGGTCACTTAGAAATGAGCAGCTGGAGTCAAGGCTTTAGCACGGGTCTAAATTACTATGACGCTTGTGACTGGACTTTCCTCAGGGGCATGCTCTACGTTCCTTACTCCTCTTGAGGAATGAAAATAAACTAGCCAATCTAGAAGGACAAAACCAAGAAAGTTATTCCTGGTACCAATTGTTCTATTATTTGTTATAGGACGTGGAACAATTTAAAACGAAGAACTAAGTAACATCCTAAACGTTAAGCCCACAGTACAGCTCCCACTGAGGTCCAAATCCCTCAGGTCACTGTGTCTGTAGTGGGGCTTTCTTCATGCCAGCAACTCTGACTGTTGGGGGCTCTGCACTCTGAGGGGGGCTTCCTAGCAGGGCGGCTGGAGTCTACCTCGCACCATGAAGGCAGAAGCTTCAAGAAAGGCAGAGAGTCTGAATCCAGACATGGACAAAGCCCTAGTTGGCCCGAGGATTCCAAAGAGGGGCTCCAGGAGGAAAGGAATGGCCAGCCTGAAGCCCTGCCCTTGCTGGCTCTTTCCCCCTGAATTCCCATGGTTGCATAGAACCTCTAAACTGCCAGGGGGTCCAGCAATTACATCCAAACATCACATCACACTTTTAAAAATGCTTCTATAGCATTTTATTTTGAAATAAAATATAACCTCAGAAGCAAATTTTTCATGAATGATAGTTATTCTAATTGTGAAGGATGTACAAGGGGAAAAAAGGAAACCCACTGTCTGATACGTTCAATGACCATTTAGCACATGACATTTAAAGTGTTTGATATGGCTGAATAATACATTTTTTAATGATGTGCTTATCAAAAAACAAAACAACAAAAAACATGTCGAAATTATAACTGGTTCTACTGCTATCAAATTTGTAGTGATTATACAGTTATAAAAATACATATTGCATTTCTCTTTCATAAAAGTCATAAACCTTCAGGCTCCCTCTTCTTTAGAAACACGCTGACTTTCCCTAAGTACCACCCAAGCTGTGACCTCATGCCTCCGATATCCACCCAGTCAGGGGCTGGGTCGGGGCTTGGCATTCACCTTCATCCTGAACACTGAAAACGTCCTCATAAAACAGACTGAGTACGTTTTAATAGTTTATCATATTTCTTTTCATCTGAGGGTATGCCAGGTGATTTTGAAGTAAGACACAAAAATTTCTGATTATCCATTCACATAACATGCAAAACTTTGGAACCCAAATGCCATAATATAATTTTTCCACAGACACAAATAGTTAAAAATAGCCTCTTCATTTCAGGTCAATTGCAAATGGTAAATTTACATTTCAGGAAAGGTCAATGGTGCTCTAATTAATAATCCTGTTTGAACTTCAAACAAGCCAGTGATCTCTGAGCTGATAAGCTGTACCTTAGTCGTCAGCAGTAGCTATTAATGGATAGACCTTTTTGGATTTCTGACATATAAATGTAATCTCAAGCTGAACTTTCTAAGTTTTGCATTGTTGAGCTTCATTAAACCTTTCCACAAGCTGCCATCCACTTTACTTGGGGAATAAGGGCTACTACAAAGGGCTATTTCACACAATAAGTAAATGGCAAGTAAACACCTTACTTGTTAGCTGGGAAATAATGCTAATATTTAACTGACCCTCCACATCTCTCGAATACACTGTACCACAAACATTACCAACCTCTCACTTAATAGAATTTCAGATAGTTACTCACAAACTGTATTTTCTCTGTGTATCAGTGGAAAACCCATGGAATGCAGCAGACCTGCGGCTGCTCCCTGCTCTGAACAAAGTCTCTAACCTGAATCGGTTCTTTTTTTACAGGTGCTGTCACACAGATGTGTTATGTGTTTTTCCATTTATTTTTTAATGTTTCTCCTATCCAAAAGTGAGTCTGAGTATGGTGACTGCATATTGGAACAGGTGATAATTATGCAAGACATACTGTACTGTGGTTTAGAAGGTCAACTCGAAAGGTCAAGGGAGTGGAAGTCTTTATTAAGGAGGAAAGAAATGTCAGTTATGCCACTGTGTGCAGAGCAAGGAACCCACTCCTCCATTGACAAAAATGCCGAGGCTGTTACTTCTTGTGTCTTGTAGGCAATTTTGATGGTCTGTTGACAAGTCTGAAAGAATGTGCAGTCCTTGGGAAATGCCCTTCTAAACGCTGCATCCTCAGCCGCTTTTCGTGACATTTACCAGCTGTTTTTCACTGTGAATATTTGCGACAATTTGATGAACTCAAACCTTCCCCACCCCCATGTCCCTGCTCCAAGAGTGATCCAAAGACAAATTCCTTCCTTCACCCGGCAGGACAGCTCTGTAACTGCATCTCTTCACCAACCATCGCATAGTCCACAAACATCCTTAAACATTTTTTTTCACTTTATAATTGTAAATAATCTCTCTCCTGCTTCAGCCTGAGCTCCTGCCTAGGACCCTATCCTCAGTCCAGGCACTAGGTGGGCGTTCTGTTGGTCTCAGACACCAGGCAATTCTCACCCTGTCCAAAACGAGCCCTGACTCTCACCTTAGAGCACATGCATTTCCTTTAGGAGCAAAGTTTCATAGGTCCATCCAGATTGGTTAAACACTATAAATATTTAAGAATTAAACCAATGTTGCAATGTGAGCACTTATACAAGCTGTCCAAGCGCAGAATTTCTTTTTACCATTAAATGCTGACATCATCAAAAAAAAGAGAGAGAGATGGAAAAATCGTGAAACATGTCTACTACCTCCCCAACTTCAGAGAAATCTCTCTCACCCCGCAAATAGCTAGTGCTTGAACAGAGTAAGTGAACTTAGTTTCTGAGCTAAATCTGCTGTTCTGATGCAACCACCCACCCCCATCTCAGGCTGCTGTGAGCAGGGCTGGGCTGAGTTGGGGGTGGGGGGTGCTATGGGAAAGTGCCTTGGATCCCTCGGAAGGGACTCCAGCTGGTTTCTGTCCCTCTCACCAAAAGATATGCTTTCTGGGTAAATTCTTACTTGTCTCAGTCTCGTGGTTTGAATTTGTGGTCCAGGAACGTAATGTGGGTGGTCTGCTGGGGGCGGGGGGATGCTCGATGTACAGTTGATCCCCTCCCCTGGCTGGGGGTGTCATCAGCAGAAGCCGGCACCAAGCGTGTGGAATCCGGGAGGGGCTTCCTGAGGGCGGGGCGTTGCCTCTTATTTGCAGGCGGGTATTGTTGGGGCTCAGACGGTAAAGCGTCTGCCCGCAAGGCTGGAGACCCTGGTTTGATCCCTGGGTCAGGAAAATCCCCTGGAGAAGGAAATGGCAACCCACTCCAGTATTCTTGCCTGGGAAAACCCATGGACGGAGGAGCCTGGTGGGCTACAGTCCATGGGGTCACAAAGAGTAGGAAACGACTGAGAGGCTTCACTTTCACTTTCACTTATTGGCATCAGTGTGCTGATGAGGGCATATGTCCGACTCTGTGCTGCTGCTGCCGCTAAGTCACTTCAGTCGTGTCCGACTCTGTGCGACCCCACAGACAGCAGCCCACCAGGCTCTCCCTGGGATTCTCCAGCCAAGAACACTGGAGTAGGTTGCCATTTCCTTCTTCAATGCATGAAAGTGAAAAGTGAAAGTGAAGTCGCTCAGTCATGTCCGACTCATAGTGACCCCATGGACTGCAGCCTACTAGGCTCTTCCGTCCATGGGGTTTTCCAGGCAAGAGTACTGGAATGGACAACACGCTTAAACACAGCAGCATGTGAGCACCACCGACAAGGTCATGGACTTGTTAGCAGTGGATCTGCTAAAACCACTCATAAAAAAAGACTGCTGCCTTTACAGGAAATGTCACTGAGCAGACCCCTGGATGCTCTGCCCTCCTGTGCGACGCCACGAGCTCTGACCTGCAGGTACACAGCGTCAGGCGTGGAATCCTAAGGGGGCTCATGGGCCACGCTGGGGGGTGGGATGTGTTCATGACCTGCACGGAGCTGGATCCTTTCACCCTTTGTGCAGCAACTCAGTCGTTGATGTTTTCAAGCCACATCTTTTCTGGTGCTTCCCATCTTTCCTGAAGGCACAGGTGACATCATCATGGGGGGCTCAGCACACGACACGAGTAAAACTGAGACGTCCAAGCTAGAAATATGACCAGACGAAGATGCCCTTGAAAATTACACTTTAAAATGAACACAGACTGGTTCAGAGCAGAGACATCCAACATGGCCTTAAGTATATGACTGACCCCAGGCCTGGAGAACCCAAGTACAGCAGACAAGGAACTCAACCAACACGGACAACATGGAACCAGCCAGAGCGTGTTGGGCAAAAAGGCAAGCAAGGCAGGAATTCACACTTGGCAGCAGGTGCGTGGGTATGAGGAGGGGGCCACACAACTCAGGGACAATAACAGCGCTGAGAATCTGTGAAGGTGACAACACACCCTAAACGCCTTTTTTGTGTCAACTGAGTCTTCTCAACAACTGCAGGACGTAGGTCTGTCTTTAAGAGTCTCCATTCTACAGAGGGGTAGACTGAGGCCACACCATGCGGAGCATCAGGAGGTCCAGTCCCTGACCATGGCCCCCCCTGGCCCCTCAGCTCCTTCCTCCTGCCTGTGGGCTCTCAGAGCCACCCCACCGCACAGAACCAGCTCGCCCCCCTGGGTCAGCATCCGGCAGGAGACTGCATGGCCAGAGGGCCAATGTCATCTTCCATCCTGTGAGCCTGGCTGACCTGAGGCCATCCCCAAGATGGGGGTACTGTCTTCGAGCCAACAGATCAGGTTTCTGACACCTCTGCCATTTAGAATTTGCATCAGTTGTTCTCAACCAGAACCACTTGAGGCACGTTTGAAAAAATGCCAATTAGATCAGAGTCTCTGGGGCGTCCCCTGGTTGGCTCCATAGTAAAGAATCTGCCAATGCAGGAGACCCAGGTTTGATCCCTGATCCAGGAAGATACTGCATGATGCCAAGCAACTAAGCCTGAGTGCCACAACTGTTAAGCCCCTGGGCCTAGAGCTTGTACTCCACAATAAGAGAAGCCTGTGCCCTGCAACTAGAGAGTAACCCCAGCTCGCCACAACTAGAGAAAAGCACGCACAGCAACAAAGACACAGCACAGCTAAAAATAACAAATTAATAATTTAAAAAAATCAGAGTCTCTAACAGAGGAACCCAAGCACTGGTATTTTCAAAGCTCCCCACATGGGTGTGCAGGCAGGTGGGACTAAGGCCCAGCTTGAGATGACAGAGGGCCCAGTAGCTGTGAGTCAGGGTCCTGCAGAAATGCTGAAAAGGGACATGTTATAAGGGTTGGTTCACATACCACGAAGGCTGATGAGCCCAAGAGCTGCCGCGTGAGTCTGGAGGCTGGAGGCCTGAAGGTCGAGCTCTAGTCTCAAGTCCACAGGTGAGAGCAGAGCTGTCCAGCTGGATGACAGAGGGGCAGGCTCTCCTCACTCGACCCTGCTTGTCTGCTCAGGCCTCTGGGAGACCGGATGAGGCCCCCATATTCGGAGGGTCGTCCGCCTTATTAAGTCTACCACCTCAAATGAGAAACTCATCTCGTCTAGAAATTCCATCCCAGAAACACCCAGAATAATGTTAACCAAGCGTCTGGGCACCGTGTGGACAAACGGGCACACAGCGTTCGTCACCCACAGCCCTGCTCACACAGTGTCCGCCTGTCTCCAAGTCTCTTCTTTTGACATGTCTGCACATAAAACCCTAAGAGGTATGTTGTCACTTTCACTCTCAGGGCATCGCCTGTCAGGATGAATGGCCACACATCTTTCCAATGACACGTCCCAATAAGGGAAACTATTAGGTTCTACTAGATGACGAGATATATACATTTTGATACATTCTGAGAGTTCCTTGGACAGTAAGGAGATCAAACCTGTCAATCCTAAAGGAAATCATCCCTGAATATTCATTGGAAGGACTGATGCTGAAGCTGAAGCTCCAACACTTGGGCCACCGGATGCAAAGAGCCAGTTCACTGGAAAAGACCCTGATGCTGGGAAAGATTGAAGGTAGGAGGAGAAGCGGGGCAACAGAGGATGAGAGGGTTGGATAACATCACTGATTCAATGGACCTGAGTTTGAGCAAACTCCAGAGATAGTGAAGGACAGGGAAGCCTGGTGTGCTGATGTCCACGGGGTCACAAAGAGTCACACAGGACTTAGCGACTAAACACCACCACTCTGACATACAAGCATATGCACATCTAGGACATAAATATATGTACATTTGTGTGTACCTGTGTGTGTACACACATTATGACACTTTCTGCCCACCTAAGAGGAGTATTTCCACTCCCACTTTGGAGATTACAGGTGTAGACGATGCACTGTGTCTTCGATGTCAGGGTCACTGCTGACTTCAGGCTTCTTTGTGGGCAGCATGAGGTTGGGTGCCTGGAGCACAAGGTGATGTGTGCTGAGACATCATGTGGGGCGGGGGTCTGATGGTCAGGCCTGTAACTACAGGAGCCATCTTATTCTTGCCCGTGCAGATGCTGTTGGGGAAATTTTAGGGCTTGCACTGAGACCTCTAGCTGTTACCTGACTCCCTGGATGTGCTCCTGGGTCCCTGGCGTCAATGTGGCTGTGACCCTGAGACCCAGCCAGTGCAGCCTGCACTCCAGAGTCCCAGGTGCCAAGAGGCATGGAATCTGGGGCTGTAGGGCCCTCCCCAGGCCTGTGAGGGGTGCTAGCAATCTGGTCACAGGTCACGTTGCTTTCTTTTTCTGAAACTGCTTCCCCCCAACTGTATTCTTCTTAGGCCTCATCATACCTGTAACCACCCCTGCCAACACCTTCCCCTGGTCTGTGTACAGGTGTGAAGGCCTACTTTGTTGTTGCTGTTCAGTCACTCAGTTGTATCTGAATCTTTGCGACCCTATTGACTGTAGCACATCAGGCTTCCCTGCCCTTCACTATCTTCCAGAGTTTGGTCAAATTCATGTCCATCGAGTCGGTGATGCAATCCAACCCTCTCATCCTCTGTCGTCCCCTTCCTCTGCCCTCAATCTTGCCCAGCATCGGGGTCTTTTCCATTGAGTCAGCTCTTTGCGTCAGGTGGCCAAAGTATTGGAGCTTCAGCTTTAGCATCAATGCTTCCAGTGAATCAGTTCAGTTCAGTTCAATCACTCAGTTGTGTCCGACTCTTTGTGGCCCCATGGACTGCAGTACGCCAGACTTCCCTGTCCATCACCAATATATTCAGGGTTGACTTCCTTTAGGATTGACTGGTTTGATCTCCTGGCACTCTCAAGAGTGAAAGCCTGACATTTTCTGGTTATTTTTTAGTGCATCCTGAGTTATACATCGTCCAGTGTTAGTGCACCCATCTTTTGAAAGATGCTGCTGTTGCTGAGTCGCTTCAGTCGTCTCCGACTCTCTGCAACCCCATAGACAGCAGCCCACCAGGCTCCGCCGTCCCCGGGATTCTCCAGGCAAGAACACTGGAGTGGGTTGCCATTTCCTTCTCCAGTGCATGAAAGTGAAAAGTGAAAGTGAAGTCACTCAGTCGTGTCTGACTCTTAGTGACCCCAAGGACTGCAGCCTACCAGGCTCCTCTGTCCATAAGTCAGTCCTAAATAACATTAAAGCACATTGTGAGAACAGATATACTTTCTTTTGCATGTAACCTCTTCAATAAAGCTTCCTACTGCTTCCACCTCCTAAAGTCTGTCCCCTTAATAAAACTGTTGTCACGGAGCCAGAATTTGGTCACTGTTGAAGAGCAGGTCTCACTGTTCTTAGACAAAGTTCTGTTCAGAGCAGTTCCAAAAGCCTCCCACAGGCTGTGGAAAGGATGCCAAACCAAAGCAAATTTTCAACAACAGCCAATATAGAGGACAGGGAGGAAAAACTCAACAGCCCAACTGAGACATGAACAAAGGAAATGAAGATGGTCCCAGTGAAAGAAAATGCAATGGCCCCAAAACACTCAGCATTATTCCAGACAAGAGAAAAGTCATCACAACTGTACCAAGATAGCATTCTCCACCATGAGACACGCAAAGATGAGGAGTTTGGTGATGCCGTTTTAGTGAGGGGGCGGGAAGCAGGTGGTCTCTGGGGTGGGTGCAAGTGGGGACTACATCCACAGAGGATAAGTTGGTAACAGCTGAAACTTTATGACGCCTGTAACATTTCGTTTCAGCAGATCCATTTCAAGAAGTTTGTTTACTGGATAGCCGAATGCAGGTGTCAAATGATCCAAGTTCACAATTATTCACTGAAACAGAAATAACCTGACCCTCATCACTGAGGAGCTGGTTTACACAGTATGCTATAGCCATAGAACAGCCATACAACAACTAAACAGCCATTAAAAAGAATTTAAAAGGTAGAATCAACACAAAAGTCCATCAACAGATGAATGGATAAAACCAATACAGTATATACATACAATGGAATATTATTCAGCCATTAAAATGAAAAGACATTCTGATATATGCGACAACATGGATAAATCTTCAGGATATTATGCTAAGTGAAATAAGCCAGACACAAAAAGACACCATTTGTATGATTCTGCTTACTTTCAGAAGGCTTCCCAGGTGGCTCAGTGGTAAAGAATACACCTGCCAAGCAGGAAACAAGCTTTGATCCCTGGGTTGGGAAGATCTCCTGGAAAAGGAAATGACATGCCACTCCAGTATTCTTGTCTGGGAAATCCCATGGACAAAGAAGCCTGGTGGGCTACAGTCCATGGGATTGCAAACAGTTGGACATGACTTAGCAACTAAACAAGAACTTATTTTCAGATAACTGGAATAGTCAAATTCTTAGAGACAGAAAGTAGAATGGGCTTAACCAGGGGCTGGGGGAGAGGGAGTTAGTATTTAATGGGAATGGAACTTCAACTGGAATGATGAAAAGTTCTAGGAATAAATGATGGTGATGGTTGCATAACAAGGTGAATGTATGTAGTGCCACAGGATTGTACACTTGAAAATGGAAAATTTCATGTTATGTATATTTTACCACAATAAAAATAAAAGAATGAAAGAGTGTTCTTATGTACTAATATGAAATATATCATAATATATCAAGTATAATATATTAATATCACCTCTGAAATATATAATTCAGTTCAGTTCAGTCGTTCAGTCGTGTCCGACTCCTTGCGACCCCATGAATCACAGCACGCCAGGCCTCCCTGTCCATCACCAACTCCCGGAGTACACTCAAACTCATGTCCATCGAGACGGTGATGCCATCCAGCCATCTCCTTCTCTGTCATCCCCTTCTCCTCCCACCCCCAATCCCTCCCAGCATCAGAGTCTTTAAGTAAAAATGAAAGATCCAGAATACTATGTATACCATCTCATCACTTGTGTAAAAATAGAGGGGAATAGACGAAAACATACTTCCTTATACAGGTGCAGACTTTTTCTGAAGCATATGGAAAAACTGGCAGTACCAGCCATTCCCAGGGGTGCAGCTGGGTGACCCGGAAAGGTTAATGGGGTGAAAGGCTGCAGGAGAGAGGATATTACTTTTCAGTAAATGTTGTTTCATATCCTCTAACTTTGTAGGATGTAAATAAATTACATAAAATTCATATTTAAAAATTAAAAATTTTTAATTAATACACTTTCAAATTTTTTCAATAGTTTTTTCTTGCTTTCCTAAAAACTCCATCTTTCCCACTATGATAATCCAAGTTTAAACAATTAGCCTATTACAAATAGAGTCTTTAGTAAACTATTTGACTACATCTTTATGTTCAATTAGCAATTAAACTATCAGGAACACCAGATTTTTAATATAAAAGAGGCTATTGGCTCCTAAGCTTCCAAATTTAAAGTTTCACTAAAAAGTATAGCTTTTACAAGAAACTCTATCATTCATTAACATTCTTTGAAAATTCTGTCACTTTTCTCATTTTTTAACAGGAAAAAAAAGTCTTAGGTCACTGTCTAAAGGAATTTGCCCTTCTTTTTAAACAGATTCTCACTGTTGATGGCATTTTAATTTTTCTTGCTTGTTATCCTCATATCTTAACGTATGGCTTGCAGTGTAGCTTTGAAGATTGGCCAATTTGAAATTAAAATTTGTACAGCTGTTATTTATTGTGGGCAAGAAACTTGTTTATACTTTAGCTCATCAAAATATCAAACTTTCCAAATTCAGGGTTTCACCTCCCAGTTTGTCAACATTTAATTGCATAACCAAATTATTACTGGTCAAATCATGTCTTTTAGGCGGGAAAATGCCTCATTCAGCAGCTGATTGCCTGAGTTGGCTGAAGACAAACAGTGTTGGAAGAATGTTGGGGCAGATTCCCAGAGCTAATAGTGATTAATATAATATTCAATGTTAGAAGTGTTTCAACTTTACTCTGAAAAATATATTCCCATAATCAGGGGAACTGCTGATTTTCACAACATTCCAGTTGTCTTTTATCCCACAAAAAGTGTATGTATCTCAGAGGCAGTGTGATGTCTTGTTTTCAAGTCAGATACATATTCAAGATCTAGACAGGAAAACAATTTCCCTTTTTTCCCCCATGAGGCTGGATACCAGCTCTGCCATTCAGTCGGTGTGCCCTCTGACAGGTGACGTAACTTCTCTGTGCTTCACCTTAATAACCCCAACACAAAAATGACAACAGCTCCAAATACCATGTACTTTCTATAGTAAAAGTCTGGTTCATGGTCAGTGCTCATTCATGTCATTTCCCTTTCTTTATAAAAAAAGAAATGATATGTTTTTATACTAAGAATTAAGAGTATCCCAACACATTTCTCAAAATTGTAACCAACACAGTCAGAAGTTTTGCTAATTTCTCCTATCTGGTTGTAACACTGGTGAGATGGAATTAGTTATCTAAGCAAAGTATTGAGTTAGAGTTCCTTTCCCCTGATACAGGGAAAAGAAATAAAAATCCACTGCTTGGATCTTGGGCAGAAATGTTTTCAAGAAGAAAACTGTACATACGTCTCATGCGGATGCTATGGGTACACTCTGCTTATAAACCAAAACATTCTTACTTAACTACAGATCAAAATATGCATTTTTCCTAAAATTTGGTTAATTGGAAGCTTTCGAAAAATGTTTGTGTGGATTTTTCTTTTTCCTTTCAAAATCAATAAATATATAATTAGAAAGGGAAAAAAATTTCTAAAACACCACGTTTACAACCTAGATAGAGACACAGCCATTACAAAGAAATCCGATAAACAAGACTCCAAGATGATAAATTCCATAAACTGAGAGATCTATATTCACTAGGCAGACTCAATTAGTTTCCATTTAGTTCAATCCTCCTGTTCATTTAAAGTATAAATTCAAAAAACTTTTCAAAATTTCCTACTCAGTGTAAAATGATGAAAATTGTGCTTCCCTTTGTGTCTGCTGTAATTCCGTGGACAAGGAGATCCTTCCACGTTTCCAATCAAAGGAAATGCCAGGCACTTGAGCTGGGGAAACATCCTGAGACGCTCTCCTTGAGATGAAACGTAATAACCACAGAAACAGTCTCCATGGCCTGATGGTTTTTCAAGGCTGAGATCTCACAGCCAAGACATGGAAGCCAAAAGCATCCAGAGACAATTTTATTCTTACAAGGCATGAACCAAGAGAATAAGTTAAGGAAAACGAATTCTCACCTCTACAACTGTCCTGGTGAGACTTTCTCAGTGTTATGTGTGGATTCAGGGAGGTAAGACCATTATTGACTATGACGGTCTCATGGGGCCACCAGGAGACTCACTGATGGGTACTTGACAAGCATTTGGGGTTCTTAGAGGTGACACATTCCATTTTAGGCTGCCTTTTAGAAAGAGCAGAATTCCAGAACACAATGAGACTTCAGAAATCATCTAATCAATTCTCTCCTCTTAACAGATAAAAAAAAAAGATCTCTGGGAACTTCGCTTGCTAAAATATGTTAATTTGTGTTAGAGATGACACGTTCACCCAGGTCTCCCCACCTTCCTCTAATGCTCGTTCCTCTATGCCTTGGCTCTCCAAATAAAATTCTCAGCTGCCCTGATCTTCACATCACAAAAGCTTGCTGCTCGAAAATACATTTCACCTGCTTCAGGTTCAGAACACATTTTCTTTACAAATAGGATAACAGAACAGATCCTGGGCCAGCCCCAAATACCTAGCACAAGCACAGGAAGCAGTTTGTGCTAAAAATCAGCTGCAACCCTAACACCTGGGACTTCCCTGGTCGCACAGTGTATAAAAAATACACCTGGCAATGCAGGGGACATGGATTCGACCCATGATCTGGGAAGATTCCACATGCCATGGAGTCAGTAAGCCTGTGTGCCAGAACTGCTGAGCCTGTGCTCTAGAGCCCACACATCCTAACTACTGAAGCCTGAGTGCCTAGAGCCCCTGCTCCACAACAAGAGACGCTACCACAGTGAGAAGCCTGCGCACCTCAACGAAGAGTAGCTCCCACTCATCACAACTAGAGAAAAGCCAAAGCCCATGCAGCAACAAAGACCCAGTGCAATGAAAAACAATAAAACAACCTAACTCCCTACAACAGAATTGACTGCACAAACTTGAAGTGTCAGGAACAATGGAACCAGAGACTCAGCTTTCCCTGCCCAGGACCCTCCAGCTGCAAATCTCTGCTGACCATCATACAGGGGTGCTGGGCCCCCGTGGGTGAGGAGTGGGGAGTTCAGTCATGGGGAGTATGGGCTTCCGGGGCCATAACCCCAGGGGACATGCCTGTATCCCAGAGCTTGCCTCCCAGCAACATGTGTTTTTCTTTCCCTCCATCTCTTGGTAAGAGTCGATTGCCGGTGCCCTATCTTGTCACCACCTTGGGTTTGGACGAGGACTTTTCTCCTCTCTGCCCTGCTGTGACCATCCATACAGCCTCCTGTTCTTATGTTGCCTACATATCCTCCTGCCCTTGAAATGAACACCCAAGCAGCCTTTGTAATGGCTTTCCAAGGATTTGTGAACTCTATCAGTGAGGAGAGAGTAGAAATGGCTCCCTCTTCTGCTCCTTCAGCCTTGTCCCTCTCGTTTTTCCTTCAAATCCTGATGGAGTCCCAGAAGCATAAAGGCTTCAAATGTTGCAGCCAGATCCACTTTGGTGTAAACATGTCCAATCTAGGATTTCTCGAGCATCCTCAGTGGAAAAGCAGGAAAGGAACAGGTTAGGAGGTTGGGGTGATGGGTACTTGAAGGGGATTCACATCTGGGAAGCCATGCTGAGAAAGGGGATGCACTTCCCTGGCCAAGAACCCCTTGAGCAGCTGTTATTGCTGGCTTCCCAGGTGGCTCAATGGGAAAGAATCCACCTGCCAATGCAGGGGACCTGAGAGACTTGGGTTCAATCCCTGGGTCAGGAAGATCCCCTGGAGGAGGGCATGGCAACCCACTCAAGTATTCTTGCCTGGAGAATCCCATGAACAGAGGAGCCTGGTGGGCTACAGTCCATGGGGTCGCAAAAAGCTGGACACGACTAAAGCAACTTAGCACATGCACACCTATGCTTGGGTGCACAACAGGGCCTTTGATTGTGCTTTCTCATTTTTCACGTCTGTTTAGCCTGAACTAGAGTATCAGCTGCTTGAGGAGGAAAGCCTGTGACATGTCTTCTCATGTCCTGCAGCCTAAGAAGAACGTGAGTCACTCATGAATACCCGATGAAAGCCTGGGAACTTCCAGGCCCCTTCAAGGTCATGACCTTCTCCAGTAGCTGAAGGAATGAGGGGTACTTCACCTGGCCCAAACCTGGGGAGTCACAACCAGCCACGAACAGTAGTTTCTTCTCGTTCTTCATGCATCCTCCTACCTTGAGGGGAGTGCCTCTGAGGGGGGGTTTAATTAAAAGTGTTCTAGAAACAGCCGTTGAACAGACCAATCCACCTTCTGGACCTGTGCCAGCCAATTTGCACAACTGACCAAAGAGAAATGTCTGGCTCAGATCAGAAGGGGAAACACACAGTTCTGCCCTTCAGGAACTTGCACTAACTTCCAAGGCTGACTTTTCAAACTCCAGGCGCTGGCATCCAGCCCCTCACTAATGAAGTACACTTTGCTCTGAGAAGGAGGCCTTCTTTTTTGGCTGGGATAACAATAGCCGGTCCACACAAGCCTGTTTCTGAACCCACCCATCACAGAAGCTGCTGGATCCCATCCAAAGAGCTCATTTGGAAAGCTGCTGGTATTCCTGGAAATGCTTCTCTAAGCATAAGGGATATACATTTTCCAGTAAGGACATTTCAGATCAGAGTCTGCAGTCTCACAATTGGAAGTAAATACAACAGCCATCAAAAATCAAGACTCAGGACAGTGCCATAAAGCCATAAAAGTGTCCGACTCTTTCCAACCCCATGGACTGTAGCCCGGCTCCTCTTTCCATGGGATTCTCCATGCAAGACTGGAGTGGGTTGCCACGCCCTCCTCCAGGGGATCTTCTCAACCCAGGGATCGAACTTGGGTCTCCCACATTGCAGGCAGATTCTTTACCATTTGAGCTACCCAGGAAGCCCCAAAGACATAAATAACAACACACAACTTAGGACAGCCTGGGGCAGCTTTCCTGGGACTGTGATGGCAACAGATTCCTCACAACACACAGAGTTCCCATTCAATTTACCAAAAAGAGCAAAGAAATGAGCTATTAATACTAAGACTCCTTTAGCAAATGACCAGCTATTCTAGGCAAAAAAGTGGACAGCCACACTCTACCTTTTCTGAAGGCAGAATAGGAAGGACATCAAGGTGACAGACAAAAGTCCTTTGAGAGCCTGACAACTGGTGAATATTGAAATCTCTGTTGCAGGAAATTCTGGAACTTTCTTGGGCCATCTTGAAACCTTGCCTGGATTCCTGCCCCCCTGAGGCAGGTCCTGTGGGGTCCACCCATGGGCCAGCACTGGCCACAGCACTGCAGGCTTCCCTCTGGACCTGGATACTCTATGACCACAACATTTAAATAATTTGAGCCCTTGCAATCACTTCAGTTATAACCTTGCAAGTTGTTCAGTGCCTCAGAGAAAACCTTCAGATTCTTCTGGCCACCTTCCACCGAGCATATCTTGTCAGAAATAAGCATGGAAAATGCCATGCAGATGGAAGGCTGCCCTGGTTTTTATCTTCATGGTTCTGAGGGTTGTAAAACCTACACTTCCCTGTCCCATCAGCACTGTGACTTCGTGTGTATAGGATTTATCATGCTCCACAGGCAGTGCATGTGACTCAAATCAGTCCCCAGCTCAAAAAAGGCAGCCACATCTCACCTAGCAGGAAACATGGGGCCATGATCCGCTTCGTCTGCCCTGTCAAAACGTGACAAGGCTGGAAGCTGGCCCTACAGAAGTGAGAGTAAAAATAAACTATGTAGCAGGCTAAACACAGAAGAACTCAGTTCTGAATCTCTTTGTTTTCTTTCCAGTGGAATATACTGATGTGAAAAATTGCCGCAACTCACCCAAACATTGATTGGTGCCAGGAGAGAAGACTAATGGGAAGCGTACAGCAATTGAAATAGGTCTGGTCTTCAGAGTCATAGACCAAGTTCACTTTCCTTAGTCTCTATTATGGGATAAAATGAGCTCCCTTAAAATTCATATTGTTGAAGTCCTAAACCCCAGGACCTCTGAATGTGACTGTATTTGGAGATGGGACCTTCAAAGAGGCAATTAGGGTAAAATAAGGTCAGACGGGTGGTGTGCTAAGTTGCTTGAGTCGTATCCAGCTCTTTGCGACCCCACTGACTGTAACCTGTCAGGCTCACTCTGTCCATGGACTTCTCCATGCACAAATACTGGAGTGGGTTGCCATTTCCTTCTCCAGGGGATCTTCTTGACTTAGGGATGCGAACCTGAATCTCCTACATTGGCAGGAGGATTGTTTACCCACTGAGCCACCTGGGAATCCCCAAATGGGTGGGCCCTAAGCCAATATGACAGGTGTTATAAGGAGAAGAGATTAGAACAGAGACTCACACTTAGAGAGCAGACAAGAGGCAGTACCGTTCAGCCTAGAGGGAAGCTCTCGGCAAAAACCAGCCTTGCTGACTGCCAGCCGCCAGAGCTGTGACACGTGGCCTAAGCCGGCCAGTCCGGGATACTCCATTACAGAAGCCCAGTAGACCAGCACACCTCTCTCTCGGGGTCTCCTCGCTACCAGTGCTAAACACTGGCTCCTTCTTTCACAGACTTCATTTCACTCTTTTCCTAACTCTTAACGTTCTTTTGCTCCACTGAGCCTGGCTCCATCTCCTCCTTCCTTCTTTCTGCTTCTTTCTTGTCTTTTAAAAAAAGGCTCCCTCCGCTTCTTCCCAGACAGAGGTGCAGCCTGGGGGTGGTGAAGGGGAGACAAAGGATTTTGCACGCAGCCTAATTGGGTCTGTTGAGAGGCTCAGGCTTGGTCCCCAAAGCTCACAAGTGTGTCTGCTTTGCAAGGGCATCACACAGAATCACTTGACCTCATCAGAAGACGGGACTCTCCCTCTCTGGGTGACTCTGACCAAATCACTCAACTTCTCTGAGTTTCTGTTTTCTCATCTATTAAAAAGTGGTGATGCAAATTCCTGTGAAGGGGTTTAGGACAACTCTCCCCAAACGGGCCACTTTGGCACATGGATTGTTTTGCGCTGAAGACAATAAGGTCCCAAAAGACTCAGGAAGGGCTTTTGACCTCCCCATCACCTGGCACTAGTGGTAAAGAATCCACAGATCCTCTTGCAGATGATGACAGACAATGTCACAGGGAGTCCTGTGGATGGACGGTGGTGATGGTCACACAAGAGTGTGAATGCATGTGGTGGTTCAGTGGTAAACAACCCGCCTGCCAATGCAGAAGACTTAAGAGACCTGGGTTCAATCCTTGAGTTGATAAAGATACTCTAGAGAAGGGAATGGCTATCCACTCCAGTATTATTGCCTGGAGAATCCCATAGACAGAGGAGCCTGGCACGCTACAGTCCATAGAGTCTCAAAGAGTCAGCCATGACTGAAACAACTTAGCACTCATCTAACTTCCTACAGGGATTAGACTGAGGCCTGACTCAGAGACAGGGTTATTACAGAGAGAACTTTTATCTGAATGACTGATCTGTATGGCAGAGCAACTACCAAACTTAGCAAACATCTGTTTTCTCATTGTCCTGGGAATGACCCCTTGCCCATGGAAGCCTCAGGCCCCCATGCCCTTCCTCAGCTCAGGATATTACAGAAGCCTCAGCTCCCAGACTTGTCCTTGGGTCTCACATCTTTGGGGCTCTTCTACATATATAACTAAATTTGTTTTCTCCTGGTAATCCTTCTTATGTCAGTTTAATTATTAGACTAGACAAAGAACCCAGAAGGATGGAGGAAAAAGTTTTCCTCCTCTACACTTGCATGGTTGTTATGAGGTTAAATTAAGATAATACACTGGAAAATAATTTATATACTAGTCACCATAACCCTCGTTAATTCTTTTCTTACCTTTTGCCATCATCCATAGCTAATTAATTTGGATAAAAATTTCTATCTGCAAAATAGGTACTACCTAGAATTTTAGAGTGTGGTGGCATGAAAAAAATTAGAATTTCTATGACTCTGAATATACATATTTTAAAGGATTATTTCTACTCTATATCTCATTGACCTGATAAATTTTATTTTTTTTTCTCCTGCCAGTTAATAATTATGAACAGTGTTGCACTTGGTATTAAGAGGAGGATTCTAAAGACACAAAAGATCTGGTTTCTGCAATCTGTTCAGGAAAATAATATTTTAACTGTAAAAACACTTATAAAATTATTTTACAGTGGTTTTCAGGGCTGTGATGGGGTGTAGGTAGCCAAATCTAACTGCAGGTCAAGCCAGCTACAAACCCTGAACTTTCTAGGACAACTTTTCAAAAGGCAATTTCCAATTATCACCCATCAGCAGATGCTGATTGCAGCCAGGAAATTAAAAGACACTTACTCCTTGGAAGGAAAGTTATGACCAACCTAGATAGCATATTAAAAAGCAGAGACATTACTTTGCCAAACAAGGTCCATCTAGTCAGGGCTATGGTTTTTCCCATGGTCATGTATGGATGTGAGAGATGGACTGTGAAGAAAGCTGATCGCCAAAGAATTGATACTTTTGAACTGTGGTGCTGGAGAAGACTCTTGAGAGTCCCTTGGACTGCAAGGAAATCCAACCAGTCCATTCTAAAGGAGATCAATCCTGGGTGTTCATTGGAAGGACTGATGCTAAAGCTGAAACTCCAATATTTTGGCCACCTCATGCAATGAGTTGACTCACTAGAAAAGAGTCTGATGCTGGGAGGGATTGGGGGTGGGAGGAGAAGGGGACGACAGAAATGAGATGGCTGGATGGCATCACCGACTCGATGGACATGAGTTTGAGTGAACTCCGGGAGTTGGTGATGGACAGGGAGGCCTAGCGTGCTGTGATTCATGGGGTCGCAAAGAGTCGGACACGACTGAGCGACTGAACTGAACTGAACTGAAAGACAATGCCAGGATAACTAACAAATCTGATTGAAAAAATTTAAAATCAGGAAATATAATAAAAACATGAATGATAACTAAGTATATATTTTGCTTTAAAGAAGTCTAATTCTGTAACAGTTTGTACTATAGAATCCTTTAATACACAAGTACCTCCAACATCCTTAAAACATGAGTTTAATAACCAGATCTTAATTTTCTTATTAACTTCTTAGGAACCCCTGAAAAAAAAGATTATTGATGACAGCAACAGTCCAGTAGGAAAACCATACCTTCCTCAAAAATGAAATTGATATCTGATTTTTGAAATACCTTGCTTTTGAAACAGTTCAACCAAAAAGAAAATTACATAGGTTTCTTTTTTTTTTTTTGGTGGAAATTCAAAAACTTCAAAGATAATTTGGTTTGTAGGGACATTGGGTCAAATGGTTTAATGCTTCAGAATCAGGACATCATAGCAACCATGTTTGAATTTAGATCATGACTTAACCACTTATTGACTGTAAGTCCTATGGAAAATCACTGTACTTTTTCTGAGCGTCACCTTCCTCATATTCTCAATGGGTACCTTTGCCTTGAGAGGGCAAGCATGGTCAGGGCGCCGCCTCCTATTAGCAACAGAGGCCATTCTGAGTGGATTCCTAAGTGAAAAAATATCATAGTGGATTCTGATCACTTACCAGCCTTCGCCTCTCCCTAAACGGTGAGTTTTTCTAATTCAACTTTGTCCCTCTCACCACTCACTCCTTTTCTCTCAAGTCCAGCAAGATACACAGCATGGATTAGAACTCCAACCCATGTCTGATGAATGAATACACGAATAACTAAATAACACATGCTGCTGCTGATGCTCAGTCGCTTCAGTCGTATCCAACTCTGTGCGACCCCGTCTCCATTGCATGAAAGTGAAAAGTAAAACTGAAGTCGCTCAGTCATGTCTGACTCTCAGCGACCCCATGGACTGCAGCCCACCAGGCTCCTCCATCCATGGGATTTTCCAGGCAAGAGTACTGGAGTGGGGTGTCATTGCCTTCTCCGAAATAACACATAGATAAGTTTTAAATGGAGGTAGAGGAAGAAAGAGCCTAGTGTATGGAATACATTTTAAGTACTGGTAGCAGATCCATGTCTTTGGCAAACAATTTAAATCTGGAGAAACAGATGAAAAACGCCAAAAAAAAAAAAAAACAACCCTCTTATAGGAGGATAAAAGGAAAAGAGAGTGGGTGCAAGTTCCACCGTAGCTGTCAGTCACTGCTCTGGAAAAGGTTATTCAAATGCTTTGCAAATCTTTTTCTGTAGTGTATCGCTAAAACAATCTTTAAAATAACAAGCCAAAATTATCCAGCACATTTACGTGTAAGAAAATACCCAGTGAGGGGCTTTCCTGCTGGTCCAGTGGTGAAGAATCCATCCTGCAATGCAAGGGACATAGGCTTAATCCCTGGTCCAGGAAGATCCCACATACCTTGGAGCAACTAAGCCAGTGGGCCACAACTACTAAGCCTGTGCGCTAGAGCCCAGGAGCTGGAACTACTTAAGTCCGCGTGCCTAGAGCCTCTGCTCTGCAAGAGAAGCCAGGGCGATGAGAAGCCCATGCACCGCTACTAGAGAGTATCCCCCACTCGCAGCAACTAGAGAAACCTCTTGTGCAGCAAAAAAGCTCCAGCGCAGTCAAAACATAAAATAAATAAATAAATCTTATTTTTTTAAAGGGGAAAAAAGAGAAAATACACGGGGTGGGGTGGGGAAATGAAGTTAATTCTCTCACATACTTTTAAAGAGTCATGTTTCTCTAAAACATTTTAAGATGCAACTGTCTGAATTTTAATATTGTATGTGCTTTACTTTTGCAAAGCTTTTTATTAATATGCCCAAAAGGCCAAAGGTCCATTCGTTTTCATGACTTCAAACCAGGTTCTCTATTTAGTTTTTTTAAGTGATAATAATTAAGGGATATCCAAGTAAACGTAGAAACAAAAATACTTCTTTTTGTTGTTGCTTTAGAAAGGATATCTTCTAACTTTTTCACGTCTTCCTTCTGACCACAATCTAAGTAGTTTCAAAAATAGAGTATTAAGGCATCGAATAGGCGGTAACCTAGAAGCCTGATTACCTAACAGCACTGCCAATAGGCTGCAGTTACCCCAGAGCCGAGCGTCAAAGAAACACCAGACTTCGTGGCTGGTCCTCTGAGCAGCTTCCTAGATGCCGCGAACCCCTTCCCGCGTTCCTCCGTCGTCTGGCAACCAGGGCACGCCACGGCTCGGCCCCGCCCCCGCTACCATGGCGACGCACGCCGCGACCGAGCCCCGCCCCCGCTGCCATGGCAACGCGGGCTGCGGATTGTGTGGAGCCTCCCAAGCACAGCTCCGCGCTTGCGCTGCACCTGCTGGGGCCGCGGCAACTTCTCAAACCTCCGGCTCGGCCAGTGCTGCGGCCGCGGTCTCACGCCGCTCCTTCGCCTGTTCTCAGCCTCGCTTTAGAGAGTGCACAGACGCGGGATTTCAACCACCTGCTGCTTGGCGGTTCCCTCCCCAAAAGTGAGGGCGGAGGGACCGCCGGCGCAGAAACCCGCTTACCTTTCTCAGCATCCCTCCACGTCAGCGGGGTCTCCGGCAGGATCGCCCACCCCGCGCCGAGTTCGGGTGGGAAGGCGGTCACGGGGAAACAGAAAGGGAACTCGGCCCCGGCGGAAGCCGCCGAGAGGACACCTGCATCCCCGTCATTTGCAGGACAAAGTGGGGACCTTCGGCTGCTTGGGCGGGAGACGGTGAACCGGTCCAGCTGCTACCTTCCGGGCCGAGTTCACCCGGGCTCCGAAGGGCTGTTCAGACGCCACGTTTCCGGAGCGACCAACATCCAGGGGCTCCTGTCCCGCGGCGAGCACGCCTCCGGGACTCCGGGCTGCGCTATTGTTCGCCGGCCGTGCAGGGCGTGGTGGAGGCTGGGGTAGGCCGGAGCCGTTAAAGGCCGACAGAGGTTGAATTTCTTTCAGGGTTTTCCTCTGGTGCTTCCTCCCAGCCCCTCACTTTTGCATATTCATAAGGAGGCGGGGCCGCTTGCATCTCTTTTGAATCCTCGGGGTTGATGAAGTCCCGGCGAAGTGGAGATGATTTCATTTGGAAACAAACACTAACAGAAGGACAGGGTGGGGAAGGAGTAACGTAAGCAAACAGAGGGGTCCTGTTTCACTCACCCCCATTCCCCAGGCATCCAGGGCTCACACATGCACACACAGGACCTTCCTCAATTCCTGAACTGAGCAAAGGAAGCTTCAAGGAGAGTCTCACTAAGTCCCTTGGTCCTAACTGTGCTGCTAAGTCACTTCAGTCATGTCCGACTCCCTGCGACCCCATAGACGGCAGCCCACCAGGCTCCCCCGTCCCTGGGATTCTCCAGGCAAGAACACTGGAGTGGGTTGCCGTTTCCTTCTCCGATGCAAGAAAGTGAAAAGTGAAAGTGAAGCCGTTCAGTCGTGTCCGACCCCAAGCGATCCCATGGACTGCAGCCTATCAGGCTCCTCCCTTGGGATTCTCCAGGCAGGTGTACTGCAGTGGGCAGCCATTCCCTTCTCCGAAGAGATCTCTAGTCTTTCCATTCTATCGTTTTCCTCTATTTCTTTGCACTGATCGCCGAGGAAGGCTTTCTTATCTCTCCTTGCTATTGTTTGGAACTCTGCATTCAAATGGGTGTATCTTTCCTTTTCTCCTTTGCTTTTCGCTTCCTGTCTTTTCACAGCTATTTGTAAGGCCTCCTCAGACAGCCATTTTGCTTTTTTGCATTTCTTTTCTTGGGGGTGGTCTAGATTCCTGTCTCCTGTACAATGTCAGTTGTACATTGGAGACAACTGTACTGCATCCTGTACTTGGCAATTTAGACAGTTCAAAATGGTGTGGGAAACTGAGGAATGAGCAATCTTGTTTCTATCAAAAGCCACAATACTCGGGGAAAAGACAGACATCAAGTTAAGAACTTGAGGTCCTAACTG
Organism: Moschus berezovskii; assembly: GCF_049115385.1. Lineage (NCBI taxonomy): Eukaryota > Metazoa > Chordata > Mammalia > Artiodactyla > Moschidae > Moschus > Moschus berezovskii. Next base: position 52,613,596 of record NC_142472.1, read on the forward strand.
TAGTAGTAGACTAATTGGGGTATTTGACTGGGGGCACGGATTTTTAACAGATGATTTGATCTATGTGCTCTTTCCTCATACCAAAGAGAGAAGTTAAAAAATTATATATGCAGACCTTACTCATCACATCGATTTTATTGAATTTCATTATAATTGTCTGCTTTTAATGTAGTGCAGCCCTCCATCAGGCTTTAAAAAGAAGAAACAGATTTTTCTGGGCTTCCCTGGTGGCTCAGAGGTAAAGAATCCATCTGCCAGTGCAGGAGACACAAGTTTGATTCCTGGTGGGGGTAGATCCCACATGCATCAGAGCAGCTAAGCCCATGCACCACAACTACTACCACAGTTTCCCCAGACTTAACAAGTGGTCCTCCAGAAGGGCTTCTCTTTCCTCCCTGAAATGTCCACCAGGGGCAGCATAACTGAATTACACCACAGACTTCAGATCTAGCTGCCCCTCACAGCACAGGTGGTCCCTGAAGAGGTGATCTGAGGAATGCAGAAACTCTTCTGCTTAACACTTGACCCCCAAACGACCTGCTTTCACCACAGAATTCACTCCTCTGTGTTAAAGTCCTGTAGAGAAATCCCTGTTAAGATGTAAGTTTGTTAGCCAAAAGAGGTGACCCGAGCTCATATCCCCTCACTATTTACATCTGGTTAGACTCATGGATGGGCTTCCCCGGTGACTCATCAGTAAAGAATCTGCCTGCAATGCAGGAGATGCAGGAGACATGGGTTCTATCCTTGGGTTGGGAAGATCCCCTGGAGGAGAGCATGGCAACCCACTCCAGTATTCTTGCCTGCAGAATCCCATGGACAGAGGAGCCTGGCAGGCTACAGTCCATGGGGTCACAAAGAGTCAGGCACAACTGAAGCAACTGAGCACAGCACAGACTCATGGGTGTTAGAAATGCCCTCATTCTGCAGGTCCTCACTGGTGCCTACCTACTAGTGAACAGTGGGTGCTGGGGAATCAGATGACAATGAAATAGCCCAGGGCACTGCCCTGGGAGCCAACATTCTAGTAGCAGACAAACTACCACAAACAAAAAGTCAGAGTTATCATCACTGCAGAGAAAAATAAAGCCATGTAGAAAAGCAGGTGCTTGAAGCCCAGAGGGTTCAGCGGTGCCTTGACGTCCTGGATGGAACCAACTGAGATTGAGTCCAGGTGTCCTGACGGGGTTTTAGGCCCGTTCTGTGGTCACCAACTGTGTGACATTTTGAATTGCCCTTCTGAGTTTCTGTTTCCTCTTAAAGCAAACAAACGAAAGGCTAGGCTACCTTTTTAGTAGTTTTCAGTAGTCAGAGAAGGTTGCTGTGCTGATGGCAGGCACATGGAGGGGCAGAGGGTCTGACAGTGTGGTTGGATGATCAGTGCATGGATGCTGTGGTCAGATTACTAGGCGAGACCCTTTGCCTCTGAGTCTAGTTGCCCCTGTTGTAAACTTGGGTAATAATATCCACCTCAGACATGCTGGGAATTTTAAATAAATGGAAAAAAAAATAATAGGATTAGTTATTGTAATAATGTCTCACCTTCTGGAGGGCAGCCCACTGGCATATCCTTGAAAGAGTGTTTGCTTGACTATGAGAACTAACGTTGCTTTCTAACCTTGACCCTTGTCTTTAGTCTGTCCTTGCAAAGGGAAGTAGAATGTGAGGGACAGGCTAGGGCCTACAGATGTCCCCTCTGGCACTCTTTGCACATCATCTCTTGGCCGCAGTCACCTCTAAACTTGCACAGATTCAAAAGAGAATCTGAGCACGGTTTTCCTTAGTGGTATAGTCACTTCTAGAGAGTTAATATGGAGAAGGCAATGGCAACCCACTCCAGTACTCTTGCCTGGAAAATCCCATGGACAGCGGAGCCTGGTGGGCTGCCGTCTATGGAATCGCACAGAGTCGGACACGACTGAAGCGACTTAGCAGCAGCAGAGAGTTAATAAAATCACTGTGAGACATAGAGACAAAAATACACCCCCGTTCTATTCTAATCTGATGCCCGCATGTGCCCTGCATGTGTCATAAGTACTTGCTAACTGTCCTGTTGATTAGCCTTTCTTCTTGTGTTGATTCCTGTGAGTGACTCTGAAACATGTTTCTCCATCGTTTCTCAGGGCCCACTATGATGAAGGTTTCTGGTGCCGGCCGTCAGTTTGTCTGTGAAAGCGTGCAGAAGGTGCTTCTGGAGTTAAGATCACCCTTCCACAAAGGATGAGGAAGAGAGCAAAGATGCGGAAGAGGGAGGGTGGGGAGGCCTAGCCGTGATGAGCTGGCTGCCCTGTGGCGAGCTCTGAATCAGGAGCACTGGGACCTGGGAAAGACGGCCAGCCAGGCGCCCACCCCAGAGATGCCATCTAGACCCCAAGGAAGTAGCCGAACCCTAATGAGCCTCCTCATTAGCATGTGCTGAACACAGTAAAATGTTTGTGCACTTGTCTGGAGATCTTCAATCTTATCAGGGACACAGTACTTTGTTAGGTACTGCTGTCTATGAGGTTTGGCTCAATGACCTCTCTTGTTCATTCTTCAGTACTGTGATCATCTGTGGTCAACTAATTTGGATAGATATTTCTTCTGCATTTGAAATACAGAGAAATGCACTGTATTCCCTCCCTGGATTTCCAAGTTTATCCAAAAGAAATGTTAGGCTAATTATATAGAAAGACCTTTATCTAAGTCACAGGCAGGCAGAAATACACAAGGCAGAATCTCTCCAAATTTCAGAATGTGATGTTATTCCCATGAATTGCTCTAATGCATTATTGGGACTTGAATCAAATGAAAGGAAATCAAAAGTGGGTAAGAAAGACTCATATCTACTGCCCTAAATTATTCTAAGCATCAAACAAGCATGTTACCTCGGGGTCCTAAAAGTCACTTTTTGTCATTTTCATTGCGTACCCCAGAGAAGAGACACATAAGCAAAACAGACAAGCTCTGACAGTGTCGTTAACCACCAGTGCCAAACTCGATCACTGTAGCACAGGATTCCTCTCATAGTTGTGCTACTCTGTACAAGCACCTGATGCCCTCCATCTACCAGGCAGACGTGGAGGAGAGGGAAGTGAGATTGAATTTGAGGTTTCTTAGCAAATTGACCCCAGAGTGGGCCCTTAGGAATTGTCAGTCAGATTTCCCCTAAATCACTGATTGTGCGCATCTCTCTGTTGCTTTTGAAGACATAAGCTGTCACTCACCACTTTGACTTTTGTTCACCGTTTCATTCAGCAACTGTCAATCGAGTAACTATGTATAAGGCAAGATGTCAGGTACCTGGGGAGGTTTTTTTTATAAAGCAATTGTCCATAAGGACATAAAAATATAGTGAAAAGGTAACATCTATGTATACGTCATTTTTCTATAAATTAAGTTGCTTCAGTGTAGCTTTAAAAGATACACAGTGTGTTACAAAAACACCATAACTATGCGTGGTGGTGAATGTTAACTAGACTTCTTATAATTATTTTGCAGTAAATACAAGATCTGGGCTTCCCTGGTGGCTCGGTGATAAAGAATCTGCCTGCCAAAGCAGGAGACACTGGTTTGGTCCCTCAATGGGGATGATCCCCTGGAGTAGGAAATGGAAACCCTCTCCAGTACTCTTGCCTTGGATATCTCATGGGCAGAAGAGCCTGGCAGGCTACAGTCCATGGGGTCACAAAGAGTCAGAGTCAGACATGACTCAGCAACTGAGCACACGTGATGGCATATACAATATATATATCAAACCATTATTTGTACACCTGAAACTAACATAATGTTTCATGTCAGTTGTATCTCAATTTAAAAAATAAAGGGCCATTTCCAACCAAAAGAAGACATAATTTGAGGAATTATGTGAAACATGGTTTTGTAAAGCCAAGAATCCCATTGTAATATGAATAACAACCTTTACTTGATTTTTAAGTTGGAATACTGGTATAAAACATATTTGTAAAGTTGAGAGGAGTCTGAGAAATGGCAGATTTCTTCCTGAAAGTTTTCCTGCATGACCTGGGTGGGGAATGATGGAGGTGACGAGGGATTGGACAAGGACATAGAGAAAAGAGATGAGGAGATGTCCAGGGTGGGAATGGGGACCCCCAAGATGGGGAGAGATGAGGATGCCAGGTTCAAAGGAGCCTCTAACTCAAGGCAGAGAGGTTCTGATACATATGATTCAATGCCCAGTGTCCCGAGAGGGGCTGGAGGCTATGATCGGTGGTCATAGGTCAGGATTCCCATCTCGGCAGCAGAACAAGCACAGATCTTAGTTGTCCAGGAATTGTTGCCATGGGGCTCAGCCCAGGTACAGGAGGGTCAGACAAGTTCAAGGAATGTGGAGAGAGAGTAAGTCAGCTCAGGGGAGACGGTTGGGAACAGTCTCCAATGGACACAAATCAAGTAAAGGCTGTTACCTGAGACATGAAGGAAGTGAGATGAGCTGGGCTGCTCTGTGGGGGAGACTTCCAGAAAGAGCCAGCAAGTGTGCGAAGCCAGAGATGCATAGTTTAATGGGCTAAAAGCATCAGGACTCACTTGTCTGCTCATGTCCTCTCCTTTCCACTAGAATGAAGCACCACAGTTTACCCAGTAAACTGAAAATTCCCCCACAAAGCCTTAAGAGATTTAGTGTGTCTCTGAGATTACAGTCCAGAGCAGACTGTTACCTTTCTTTAAAGTGAAATCACATAAGTAAGACACACGGATCTTGAATGTAGTTTGATAAGCTTTGATAAATGTGTACACTTGTGTAATTACCACCTTAATAAAGACAGAGCAGAAAATTTCCTCAAGTCCATTTCTCCTCTCCTGCTTCTCCCCTCAGAAGCAACCACTATTGTGGTTTCTATCCTCACAGATGAGAGTGGACTATTGTTGGGCTTTATCAGAACAGAATCCTGCAATACGTATTCCCTGGTGCCTGGCTTCTTTCACCGAGTGCACTGCTTTTGAGTTTCACCCACATTGTGTACTAGGAGTTTGCTCTATTTCATTGCTGTGTAGAAATCATCTTGAAATGGACAATTAATGTTTATCAGCAGACTTTTTTCATATCATTATAAATATCTTCTCAATGGAAAGAATTTCATGTTTTAAATTTCTCTTCGCTGTGATATTGTTCCTTGTATACAACATAGGCCATCAGATTCAGATATAAAGTACCTACTTTCTCTCACTCACTCATAGATACACCGATTACATCCTAGGCCGGAGCTGTGGGCACTGATGAATGGGCTCAGCTCCCCCATGTTGATAATTAAGGCCAACGGCAACCCAATCCAGTGTTCTTGCCTGGAGAATCCCAGGGACGGGGGAGCCTGGTGGGCTTCCATCTATGGGGTCACACAGAGTCAGACACGACTGAAGTGACTTAGCAGCAGCAGCAGCAACAGCTCCAGACTGTTATCTCAGAGAGATGCTAAATCGCAATTACAAGGTAGAGCTTCCGTAAGCTGAGCGGATGCTGACAGATTGTGGAGTAGGGGAGTGGTTTTGTTCAGTTCAGTTGCTCAGTCATGGAAGACTCTTTGTGACCGCATGGACTGCAGCATGCCAGGCTTCTTTTCCATCACCAACTCCTGGAACCTACTCAAACTCATGTCCATCAAGTCGGTGATGCCATCCAACCATCTCATTCTCTGTTGTCCCCTTCTCCCCCTGCCTTCAATCTTTCTCATCATCAGGGTCTTTTCAAATGAGTCAGTTCTTCGCATCAGGTGGCCAAAGCATTGGAGTTTCAGCTTCAGCATCAGTCCTTCCAATGAATATTCAGGGTTGATTTTCTTTGGGATGGACTGATTTGAGCTCCTTGTAGTTCAAGGGACTCTCAAGAGTCTTCTCCAACACCACAGTTCAAAAGCATCAATTCTTTGACAATCAGCTTTCTTTATGGTACAACTTTCACATCCATACATAACATGACAACTGAAAAAACCATAGCTTTGACTAGATGGACCTTTGTTGGCAAAGTTATGTCTCTGCCTTTTAATATACTGTCTAGGTTTGTCATAGCTGCAAAACTGGAGCGCTCTGCTCTAAAAAGAAAAAGAAAAAAATATGTCTTATGGAAATAAACATAAAAACAGCTATTTAGAAGGGCACTATGACCCCTGAAAATGACCCCACACCACACAAACCCTGACCACCACTGCACAAGTGCCAAATGGAGGGAATATCTAAGAAGACTGGTCAGGAAGAGAGCACAGAGACCCTGAAGCCATCAGGGCTAAAAGACTGATCGATAATAGCTATTTTATTTCTATATATTAACACCTAGCAGCGGAAAACGGCATTCTAGAAACAAATATAGCACTCCTAGAGCAACCGCTAAAAAGCAATGAAATTAGTTAAAAAGCCTAGATTAACATTTACTAAAAAAAATTTTTTTTGTTTAATACATAAAAGGCAGGGAAAAGGACTAGAGGGACTTTTTAACACTTTTGGCCATGCCACACAGCTTGTGGGACCTTAGTTCCTCAACCAGGAATTAAACCCAGGTCCAGGGCAGTGAAAGTTCTGAATCAGCCACTGGACCACCAGGGAAATCCCTAGTGTGATTTTTTTACAAACAGAGATGAAACAAATAGAAAATCATCAGGCAACATAAATCCTATCAATAATTAAATGAGTATATAGTTGTATTTTGATTTTGATGGGGCTTGCATAATTGCATTCATTTGCCAAAATCATAGAAATCTGTGAATGTTATTGAATGCAAATTTTCTTGAAAGATGAAAAATTCACATGTAAAAATGAATATCCTTCAAGTGTGAAAATAACAGTCAGGGAAATAATTCAGCAGAAGCACCTGACTCCACCCCCAGGAAGGCTCTGCACCAGCTGTACCCGTGGGCTCTCTGGTCTTGCCTCTGGTTGAGTTTGGCCAATGGAAAGCGCCAGCTAGAGATCCAAGGTGCAGGGAGGAAAGGGAGGAGGCACATTTATTTCCTCCTCTGCCACTGTTCTCTCCGGTGGTGTCACAGCAGGCTGGTGGTGTCCCTGGACCAAGGTCATGGTTCCTGTCTCCAAGGGGACCTCCGAGTGTGGGATACACAGTCCTTCCTTGCCCTCGACCGCTCACACCTGGCTGAGAGCTGAGGCCCGCTGGTTCACAGCCCAAAGGCACTAACTCCTCTGCCCTCTTGCTTCTTCTATATTTTGTTCACATTTTTGTAAATATCACGTTTCTCTTCTTTATCACGTGAAGTTATCCAACTCAAATTGTGTCATTTCCTTACTTATGAAGCTTTTACTGATACAGAGCCCAATCGAAATAGCAACAAAAAAGGAAAAATACATCAGAATTAACAAACCAGAAATTGCAGAAGTTATGTAAAGAAGAATTCAAAATCCACAGAAGACGTAAAGGGAAACACACCTATGTACTTGGACAGGAAGCCTCAATATCATAAAGACATCAATTATTCCTCAGCTAATTTGTAAGTTGAATGCCAACTGATACTTTTATTGTTGTGTTGCTATTATTGCTGTTGTTTCATTTTTATATAAACAAACCAGTTTTATCATTCATGTTGAAAAACAAACAACAATAGCTAAGCAAACTCTTAAAAAGAAGGGCAAATAGTAAAACATAAAATTATCACTAATTTTTTAAAAATCGTATGGTACTGGCCCATGAGTAGAGACACCCATATAATTAAACAAAAGCCTAGGAATATATGCACATACTTGTGAAAATTACAACAAATTTTGCATCTCAAATCAGTGGGGAAAAGACTAGTAAATAAATGATTTGAGGACAGCAGGTAGCATTCTGGAAAACAAAGGCAGCTGAACATTTTAACGTGTATTGGGAGAAATTCCAAATGAATCACAGATTTAAATGCAAAAATGGAATCATGAAAGTATTAAAAGTAAGTGAAAGGTGTTAGATGCTCAGTTGTATACAACTCTTTGCGACCCTATGGACTGTAACCTTTGTCCATGGAATTCTTCAGTCAAGAATACTAAAGTGTAGCCATTCCCTTCTCCAGGGGATCTTCCTGACCCAGGGATAGAATCCAGGTCTCCTGCATTGCAGACAGATTTTTTACCATATGAGTCACCAGGAAAGCCCTATTAGAAGTAAATGTGAGCCCTGTTAGAAGTAAATGCAAGGGAATTTGCAATAATTGTGGAGTGGTAAAAGTCTTTCCAATTATCTTAAAATCCAGAAGTCATGACAAACATTACTGAATATAGATTCCAAAAAAACTAGTAGTAATGTCTAAAGATGAAGTGGGAATAAAATATCAGGTTCCCAGAGATCCATAAGAAAAAGACCAATAACCCAGTACAAAAATGACCAGAAGACACAGTTAGAAGAAAAAGAAAAACAAAAGAGTTTTAAAAGCAAGAGAAGATGCCCAACTTTTCTCATAATAAAAGAAGTGCAAATTAAAACAACACTGAGAAATCACTGTCCACTTATCAGGAAGAAATCTTAGAAAAATGATAAAGAAGTCCCTGGTGAGGCTGTGAACAAAGAGTTTCCTCTGTACAAGGTTCTTAGGAGTAAGTTGGTGTCCCCTCTACAGAGGGCTGTTGAAAACATCTATTAGAGTTCAAAATGCATTTACTCTTTGATCTAGCTATTCAATCCCTGGATATTTAGTCTGCAGACATACTTGCACAAGTGAAAAATTATGTCTACATAAACTTTCTATCTCAGCATGATTTTAATAGCAAAAACCCAAACCCCCAAATAATCCAAATATCTAACAATGAAGAACTGATGCAATAAATTAACACATATCTATTTCCAGGTGGCTCAGTGGTAAAGAATCCACCTACCAATGCAGGAGATGCAGGTTCGATCCCTGGGTCAGTAAGATACCCTGGAGGAGGAAATGGCAACCCACTCCAGTACTCTTGGCTAGGAAATCCTGTGGACAGAGGAGCCTGGTAGGCTACAGTCCATGGGGTCTCAAAGAATCAGACACGACTGAACAACTCAGTGCACATACATCTATGAATTACAATATTTTGCAGCCTGAACAAACATAGAGAATGCCCTCCACTTACCGATATGGCAGAATACTCCTTGGAAATGCTAATTGAAGTAAGCAAGATTCTGAGGAGGGTGTGTAGTGTATTACTAATTGTATGAACGAAAAAGTAGAGGAAAGTAAGAAAGTACAGATTTACAGTTGCTTGTATATAAACAGGAATACTCTGAACAACAAGGTCTTACTGTATAGCATGGGAAACCATATTCAATATCCTGTGATAAACCATAATGGGAGCAAATATGAAAAAGAATATATATGTGTATATATATATATATATATATTTGCGTACACCTGAACCTAACACAACATTGTAAGTCAACTATACTTCAATGAAATAATTTTTTAAAAAAGAGTACTTTGAAAGGACGGGCAAGAAACTAGTCAGAGTGATTGTCTGAGGGACAAAGGTGAGAGGCAGTGACAGCTAGGTGGATGAAGAATAGAGGTGGGAAGGCGGCTTGCATCATTTATCTTCTTATATTTAGGGAAGTCGAACCCTATAACTATCAATATAGCCTCTATTCAAAATTTTCAAAACATAGAGACTTCCCTGGTAGTCCAGTGGTGAAGACTGCAAGCTTTCAGTGCAGGGAATGTAGGTTTGATTCCTCATCAGGAAACTAGGATTCCACATGCCATGCAGTGCAGCCAAAAAAAATTAATGATAATAAATAAATAGATAAGTTCTTTTTAAAAAACATTGTTGTTGTTGTTGTTTAATTGTTAAGTCATGTCTGACTGTTTTGCGACCCCATGGTCTGTAGCCCGCCAAGCTCCTCTGTCCATGGGATTCTCCAGGCAAGAATACTACTGAGTGGGTTGCCATTTCCTCCTCCAGGGGATCTTCCTGACACAGGGATTGAACCTAAGTGTCCCGTATTGGCATGTGGGTTCTTTACCATTGAGCCACTAGGGAAGCCATTAAAAACATTAAGGTATGTTCATCTTAAAAGCAGGACCCCAGAATGACGAATGCTAGTATATTAGGTCAACAATTGCTCCTTAATTTAGCATGGGTTCTTCACACCCCTGGGGTTCACAATGTGCTGTGAACATTTTCTGTTCTCATCCAGAGAAAACCAAAAAGAGCAGGTCTGTACCCTTTGTTCCCAGCCTGGACACTTATTCCTCAGTTCTGACCCATCTCAGGACTCAGAGGCAGGAGAAAAGCCCTAGGAATGATCCGCTTCCAGTCAAGTCGTGAGGGTGCCTACGTCTGGTGGTTTTCGCAGGACTGTTGCACTTCTCTCTTTGGACGAGTTAATAAGCGCAACTGCAACACATTCAACCTCATCATAAAATTCAGCACCATTGCCAAAAAGAGGCCTTTAGTTTAGCCTGACAGCCTGTGATTGGTACTTTTCCTTTTTTTCTTCTTTTTTTTTGCATAAGAACCTACTTCATTCAGCCTTAATTTGTGCATACGACTGACTGCCTTAAGTTTTATCTACAAAAACATCTAGGAGGAGGTGTTTTCTACAGATCGTGGGCTCTCCAGCAGATGAGCATTCAAACCTGTCACTGGTGAAAATCACGAAATGAATAGAAAGCTCCACAAAAGGAAAGGGAAAGCATAGGAGTCAGATGTGTGAATTTATTTTTCATTTTATTTTGGAAACCATGGAGACTGAGAGCTCCAATGAAGCCATACAATACGCCAACAATATGCCAGCATCAACTCAGGTGCATGTTGGATGGACTATATCCCTTTGATCTATTTCATTTCTTTTCCTACTGGACAAAAATCAATGTTTGCCAACCACCATCAAGGTTTATATACCAAATATGTTTATAATAAACCAAACGGACCAATAGCTGCCCAGCAGAAATGACCTCCTGATGCATAGCTTAGCCTTGTTCCTCATGCCTCCGTGTTCCGGACGTAGGATTACAACCCTGAAAACTTCTGGAAATCTAAAAATGAAGTTACAGATTGAATCATAGGTCTCCATCCACTGCCACTCCACCCACAGGAAGGAATAAAAGCTGGTCTGTTTTCATGTCTTTGTGAATCTGCCTTCCTATCCATTTGCACACTGAAATGGCTTTACTCTGCAGCCTTTCTTTGAAAGAAAAGAGCATTTTGCATTTGTTAATGAGGCAGAAAATTCATCACACATCTTAAAGTGATCACACCATTCTTAGCACCTACTTTTTCCAAGACTGCATTCTTCAAATGATGTGTGTATTCCTAAAAAGCTGAGTATGAATCTAATTTTTAAAACTTTAATTGAATTTTGTATTCATGAAGATCGCTATTTAGAGAAGCTCTGGAATGAATTCTTGGTAACAAGGACAGACTCTCCTAATTGATCCTTTTTGTAGACTGGACCTTAAAGGATTTTGTTAACAGAACTATTTCAGATTGTCAATTATTAGATATATAGCTACATTAAGTCCCAAAATCAAGGTTGTTTACTTTTGAGTGTAAAGCTCATACTTAACATGCGAATTTCCAGTATGACTCCAAGAGAACATATATATACTTATATTATGTATTTGTTATTTATTTTATATAGTTACACATTTACTATATAGTTATATACTTATATAAAGTAGAATGTATTATATATAAATTAAAACATAATATTTTAAAAACCCACATAATATGTATATTAATAAAGTAGAAAGGAAAAAGAAAATTTTTCATTTGACCTAGTTTTTCCAACATTTTAAAATTTGGGATCTGAAAGCTAGCCTTGGAAAATTATTAATTTTACTGATCTTTCTCTGCCTTTTCTGAATTATGATTTTGGTATCTCCCAAAATATCTCAAATATGAAAATCACTTTTTTCATCCAAAATTTCAGATCTTTACATAATAGAATTTATTTTTAACATTCATAAATGAAGAAAATACACAACTGCATAATGAAAAATATCTATTATAAATTCAGCAACTTTTAAAACAATCATAAGATTAAATTTTATGTTTTTTTAAAGATAACTAATCAAGATAAATACACACATAACTTTTATTTATTTATTTTTTTTTGACGTTCCTACACCAGTTTTATTTAAAACACAAATAAGTATTTATCTTGCTGTAATGGCAAACTGTTCAAATAATGGTGAACATGAATCACTGACTAACACAAGGCTTTAAATATGAAACAAAATGGTTTTTTTTAAAAGCAAAAGAATAAAGGTTATATACAAAAGGGACCTGGAATCTACAAGCCGATTCCCAAAATGAAATGAGTAGAAAATCTGTGGTGAAACCAGAACATTTCACCCCTGCTTTGGAGAAGGGCTATTAGACAACATTCAGTCAGCTGAAGATGGACTGGTAGATAAGTATCTATACATAAACTTCAAGTCATTTTTGCTTGTGTAGAATCATCCAGATCTACATTTTATGTTTTTTTAAAGATAACTAATCAAGATAAATACACACATAACTTTTAAAATCTAGTTGAATAAGGGCATTCCTGGTCTTGATCACAAGCTAATCACTTTAAATCACTTGGTTTTATAAGACCACTTTACTGAGATGTGATGGACACACAAAAAGCTGTACACACTCAATGTACACACAACTTGATGAGATAGGGAATAAATACACACCCCTTAAACCTCACAACATACAAGGCCATGACTTATCCATCACCTTTTCAAGTTTTCCTTCTGCCTCCTTTATTCATTTATTTGAATTAATTTTTTTTTTCCCTTTTGCAGTAAAAGCACTTAACACAAGGCCAGGTGAGTGTTGCTGACCATGGGCTCTGGTTGCACAAAGCAGATCTCCAGCTTCCTCATGGCACAACTGAAATTTGGCATCCTTTCACTGATATGGCCCCCTCCTCCTCATGCTGCCCCTCCCCGGGCTGCTGGTGCCCATGATTCTACTCTCAAGTTCTGTGAGTCTGTTTGGAGAGCCTTGGGAATGAGACAGCGTTTCAGCTGAGCCTTTAAACATGAGTGAGATTTGGATAGATATTAATACTAAAAAGGAGAGTAGGTGTTAGAGGCTAAGGGAATTTGTCCAAAGGCAGATGGCTATTCATCAAATCTCAGAGTTGTCTCCCTTCCCTGGAATCGAGTTGTTTCTGGAAAGCAGCTGTCCTTCTAGCTCCTTGTTCCATCTAGAATGGGCCATGTCATGAACCCTCATCCACAGAAGGCCGGGCAGCTAGGACACAGGGACCTTTCCACTGTCTGTCTCCTCATTTCCTGGAGGAAGAGCAGTCGCATCCATTAAGAGAAAGAGGAGCCAGAGACAGAAGCTTTGGCCCAGAGTCTCTCCAAGAACAAAGCTACTCACCAACTAGTAACACACTCCTTGAACTGGAAAGAAAAGAAAGCACGAAGTGAGGATCCAGGCTATGGTCCTGTCATTACAACACACTACATTTATCACTCAAAGGAGGAAGAGCCATCAGAGATTCTTAAGGCAGGAAGCTTCTAGTTGGTTAAAATGTTGAAAGAAAAAAATACTCATCTTCTAAATCTCTGTGGATGGTAACCGTAGCCATGAAATTAAAAGACACTTGCTCCTTGGAAGAAAAGCTATGGCAAATCTAGACAGCATGTTAAAAAGTAGAGACATTACTTTTCTAACAAAGGTCCGTATAGTCAAAGCTATGGTTTTTCCAGTAGTCATGTATGGATGTGAGAGTTGGACCATAAAGCAGGCTGAGCGCTGAAGAATTGATGCTTTCAAACTGTGGTACTGGAAAAGACTCTTGAGAGTCCTTTGGACAGCAAGGAGATCAAACCAGTCAACCCTAAAGGAAATCAACCCTGAATATTCATTGGAAGGACTGATGCTGAAGCTGAAGTTCCAATACTTTGGCCACCTGATATGAAGAGCTGACTCATTTGCTAAGACCCTGATGCTGGGAAAGATTGAGGGCAGGAGGAGAAGGGAGCAACAGAGGATGAGGTGGTTGGATGGCATCACCAACTCAATGGACATGAGTTTGAGCAAACTCCGGAAGATGGTGAAGGACAGGGAATCCTGGCGTGCTGCAATCCATGGGTTCACAGAGTCAGACACGACTTAGTGACTGAACAACAATCTTCACTACACTCTTTCTTTAAAATACATCCTTTGGGACTTGGGAGTCATTTAGAGAGGGCACAGTATGCAAGTTGAAGGCAAGGGAAGAAAGGGCTCCCCTCCCTGAAAGGATAACTTCATCGCACACTGTGGCCCAAGGATGCAGCTGACAAACCTCAGGTTTACTTTTCAGTTTCCCCTGGGCTGTTCATGGCTGCCCCTACCACTGGGAAAACTGGGTCATTAAATGGTAAGCACAACTGTCCTCATTTCCAAAGCTCTCTGGGGAACTCCTGCCTGGGGCACCACTTGTAACAGAAGAAGGCAAAGCTACCAGGGTTTTCTGGGTGATGTGAAAGACAGAAGATGCAAGGTAATTAGGCTGCTCCAAGCAAACCAGAGTCCATGGTGGGGATAGGCCTGCCTTCAGAAAGATAGACCTGCAGTTCAATCAGAAAATTAATGTCAAATCAGATTATATCATTAGACTTAAGCTGACACTAGCCAGTTAACATTTAACATTAGCCTTTAGGATACATCAAGTCTAAAACAGTCAAAAGAAGAAGCTTCTAAATAAATAGGGACTCCTCTCCAAAATCCCATGCCCATTAAGACATTTACAAGACTGCACACAGATCTGTGTAATGAGCCATTCATCTGAGGCCGGCACACTAGTGTATGTTGACATGAAGCCCTGGAGACAGATAAAATCAGATGAACCTGGGATCTATCATCTGGGATAATGGCATCACTGACTCCACGGACGTGAGTCTGCAAACTCTGGGAGATAGTGAAGGACAGGGAAGCCCAGTGTGCTGCAGTCCATGGGGTCATAAACAGTAGGACACAACTGAGCAACTCAACAACAACAATGTAGGCCGTTATAATAATATATCATTTTCACTGTAATAACTAAGCACCTTGGATTAAAAAGTGATCAACTACCTGTCCTGTCTTTTGGCTTTTATTTCCAGTCGAAGGAGAATGGTGATCAAATACCAACCAACAGTCAACCTAAAGGAGAGAGACCCTGAGAAGAAGGCCTAGAACGCACTCTGCCAAGGACCCGTGAGTGCTTCTTCATCACCAGGATTCACCATGAGATGCCATGTTTTCATGAATCATTGCTTAAGCTATTTATATGTAAATACGATGGGTATCATTTTAAGGGGAAGGCCGCAGAGCTTTTGAGACAAGCATTCTCCTGCAAAAGGCAAGAAGCTGCGTCTGTCAGAATGGGGCTATCTCTGCTGGGTGCTATGCTCTCCTGGCCCAAGGAGATGGACACCCAGGGCCTCCATCAAGGGCAGCTGGGCAGGTAAAGCCACAACTCTCCAGAACATGCCCACCTAAGTAGACAGAGCATACCTCCACCAGTGCACTTAGACCAACAAGAGATGCAGGTGGTTTTACAGCATCTGTTCAGGTGTCACGGGCTCTCTGTCTCACGCAGCATCAGCAGCATTTGAGGAAGAGACATATAGCTATTCTTTCAAGGGGCAGGAAGTCAGTAAGCAGGGGAAATCATTAGGCAGCTTCCAGTGGAATTTATTAAAAAGATAGTGTAGGCACTACACATTCTAGAAACATACCATATGACCAGTGTACCACCAGGACACACGTGAGAACATGGACCAGGATACTGGCTGCAGGGACCAGGCACGTGCATCTGAGTAGGAAGTAGAAGAGAAATCCATCCTCTAAGGAAATGTCACAGCATTTTAAAATTACCCATTTCCTTCTAATGCATTTTATAAAATAGTTTATGGAACAAAATCAGTAGGCCACCAAGAGCCTATGTCGCATGCCAAATTGGCACGACTGATATTTTGCCAAGTCTGCAGTTAAGGGAACAGAGGCTCATCTGCTAAGTATCAATATTTTAAAGTTATAAATATTAAATGTTATAAATCAATAAACAGCTAAATAAAATATGGTCTACCCATTGCCTTGTCAAATAGACCTTCATAACAGAAGAGTAGAAAAAAATGTGTAGAGTTGTGATTTTTATATTTTGGCTTCAAGTCCAAAAATCACTGTTTATGTTTTTATTGTCAAGCCATTTACAAAATTTGTCTTCTTCAACCATAATAATCTAAGGGATTTAAAATAAAATGTAATGGTAGTCAAAGTGTGAAAATTTCAAGTATATATGGGAATTCCCTGGTGGTCCAGTGGTTAAGAATCCACCTGCCACTGGAGGGGACGTGGGTTCCACCCCTGGTCCAGGAAGATCCCACATGCCTTGGGGCAACTAAGCCCGTGAGCCACAACCACTGAAGCCTGGGCACCTTAGAGCCCATGCTCCCCAACCTGAGAAGCCACTGCAATGAGAAGCCTGCACACCCCAACTAGAGAGTCATCCCTGCTCGCCACAACTAAAGAAAGCCTGAACACAGCAATGAAGACCCAGCATCAGTTCAGGTCAGTTCAGTTCAGTCACTCAGTCGTGACCGATTCTTTGTGACCCCATGAATCACAGCACGCCAGGCCTCCCTGTCCATCACCAATTCCCGGAGCTCACTCAAACTCATGTCCATCAAGTCGGTGATGCCATCCAGCCATCTCATTCTCTGTCGTCCCCTTCTCCTCCCGACCCCAATCTTTCCCAGCATCAGAGTCTTTTCCAGTGAGTGAAAGTGCTGCACTCAATATGCCAGCAAATTTGGAAAACTGAGCAGTGGCCACAGGACTGGAAAAGGTCAATCTTCATTCCAATCCCAAAGAAAGGCAATGCCAAAGAATGCTCAAACTACCGCACAATTGCACTCATCTCACACGCTAGTAAAGTCATGCTCAAAATTCTCCAAGCCAGGCTTCAGCAATATGTGAATCGTGAACTTCCAGATGTTCAAGCAGGTTTTAGAAAAGGCAGAGGCACCCGAGATCAAATTGCCAACATCCGATGGATCATGGAGAAAGCAAGAGAGTTCCAGAAAAACATCTATTTCTGCTTCATCAACTATGCCAAAGACCCAGCATAGGCAGATACAAATAAACATGTAAAAAAGTATATATGATAAAATGAGTAAATGAAAAAATTAAATTATTTCAATGTACATTTTTCAAAAAGATTTTATTAGAATATATTAAAACTGCCTTTTAAAATCTAAAGGCAATATATCAATTATTAGTTAATGAGTATCAAAAACTTTTAGGGTCAAAATTTTTAATCCAAAATAAATCAAAGCTGAAAATCATATTCTTTCTAGAATTTCCCTAAATGTTAAATATTATTTTAAAGGATATAGATATATACATATATAAAAACATAAGACATATATCAATATTTATGAAAATAAAGCTGTCAAAATCTAGTGTTTGATGTTCATCTAGTTGTCAATGTAAGGAGTTGATAAGCACTTCACTCATTATATACACACACACAGATATATACACATCTGTGGGGGCTTCGGACCCTCCCAGCATCTTGAAGACAGGGGTCTGGGACAGTGACAGATGTAAGCAGCAGCCCCCGCCCCGAGGGCCGGGGAAGGTGTGTGGCTGGGAAGTGAACCTAGAGCCCCACATGTCCACTGGGCTCCTCTGTGTGCATCTGTGCATTCATGATGCTTCAGAACCATGGCCAGGAAGGAAGGACATGCGCCACCCCCTGCAAGAGATGGTTTGTTACAGAAAATCCACTGCATGCCTGAAGCGAGGAAGCCTTTGATAAATTGTTTAGTCACTAAGTCCTGTCTGACTCTTTATGACCCCATGAACTTTAGCCTGCCAGGCTCCTCTGTCCATGGAATTCTCCAGGCAAGAACACTGGAGTGGGTTGCCATTTCCTTCTCCAAGGGATCTTCCTGACACAGGGGTCAAATCAAGTTAGATGTCTTTTATCAAAATAGTTCATTCACCAAGGACCCCTGACCCTCAATTCTTCCTGTTAATCTGGAGCAAAGTCCACCTCTAAAATCAATAGCCACACCCCCAGTTTGCATGCATTACGATGGAAAAAGTGAATTCCCTGCGGCCCGAACCATGCTGCCCCAAGAACACCTGCTACTAAGGCCAGGCTAAGCACAGGCAGATGCAGCAGTGTGGGCCAACCCTTAGCGCCACCACCGGTTGGGGGTGGGGCCTCCCGGCCCCAGTCTCAGGTGGCTCTGCGTAAGGAGCGCTGTGGCCAGAACTGTAAAGCCAGCCCGGAGTTTCATTTTGAATTTTCTAGTAGCCACGTTAAAAAACAAAAAGAGGTGAAATTAATTTCAATAGCTTGTTTTCTTCAAGCCAATACATCCAAAATTCATTATTTTAATATGTACTCAATACAAAACGGAGAAGGCAATGGCAAGCCACTCCAGTACTCTTGCCTAGAAAATCCCATGGATGGAGGAGCCTGGTGGGCTGCAGTCCGTGGGATCGCTATGAGTCGGACACGACTGAGCGACTTCACTTTCACTTTTCACTTTAATGCATTGGAGAAGGAAATGGCAACCCACTCCAGTGTTCTTGCCTGGAGAATCCCAGGGAAAGGGGAGCCTGGTAGGCTGCCGTCTATGGGGTCGCACAGAGTCGGACACGACTGAAGTGACTTAGCAGCAGCAGTAGCAGCAGCAATACAAAAAATGATTCATGGGATATTTTACCTTCTTTTCAAAAAAATCAAACTAAGACTTCAGAACCCAGTGGTAATTTTGCATGTATAGCACATCTCACTGAAGATCGCCACATTCTAGACAGCACGGCCAAGGCATCTACTTCCCACACCCATTTTTTAATGTCTTCAAATTTATTTAATTGGAGGTAATTGTTTTATAATATTGTGTTGATTTCTGCCATGTATCAACATGATACCACCATATCAGTAGGAATCAACCGTAAGTTGGTAAGAATCATAAGAATCAACCATAAGGGAACCATAAGTCCCCTCCCACCCCAACCCACCCCTGTAAGTTGACACAGAGCACTGGACTTGAGCTCCCTGCATCATACAGCAAGTTTCCACTGGCTATCTATTTTACATATGGCAATGTATATGTTTCAATGCTACTCCCTCAATCTGTCCCACCCTCTCCTTCCCTCACTGTGTCCACAACCCACACCCATTTGACTAGAACAAAGGAACACAAAAATCTTCTCTGAGCAGAAGATAATGGCTACCATTTATGAAGTATTTACTTGACCAGGTACCATAATAAGCATGTTATACTAATTCTTTCATCTAGCTCACTTGCAGGTACTATTTCTTTGCATATTTTAAAGATCAGGAAACACAAGAGAGTGATGAGTCCTTGACTGAGGAAGAAGAACATCTCAAGTCCTAGACCCTGCATTCCAGAGCCAAGGAAGCCACTGGAATAGGACAGCCCCCGAGCGCTCTGCTGCACTAAGTTCCCCAGACGCGCTCCACAGAAAGAAATCAGGAGATAAGAAGATCACTTCAATGTCTTTGCCCAATACTGACTTGTTAGCATGAGCTCCATTTTGGATTTTTCCTCTTGGGCTTCTCATACCAAATAAAAATGGCACTGCTCCCCCACCACCCACCCTCCAATGCAGGAGCCAAGAGAAATTCCATATGAGGACTCGTTTATTCCAAGGGTAGACAGCCAAGCGGGTTGAGAAATTAGCTCCTGCTTGGATGCAGGAATAATGAACTTGGCATAAGGACTCAGTTGGTTGTTAATCTTGTGTTAACCAGACATTCTGGAGTGCAGCAGAATTTTCATCAGACCTGGGGATCATGCCAATGTTAAAAAACTGGGGCAACTTTGTAGGTTAGATCACTATGCAGATAGCATCCATCAGCACGGTCCTGTGATAGATTGGGCAAACCGACAAGGTACACAAAGAAGAAGGATTTCAGTTCCCCTGCTCCCCACAAGACTAAAAGATATTGGGAAGTGAGGTGGGCCAGATATCTGTTAATAACACTGAACAAAAAAAAAATCTATAGAATCAGGATTTTTCATGTAAAGAATGTATTTAATCAGTACAGCTTTATAGCATAGTTTGAAACAATCAGGAAGACTGAAGCCTCCAGCTTTGTTCTTTTTTCTCAAGTTTGCTTTGGCTATTGGAAGTCTTTTAAGATTCATACAGATTTTAGGGCTGTCAGTGGGCAAAATTTCTTAAACAAGTCACCAAAAGCAGTAATCATGATATAAAAGATTAATAAGTTGATTAATAAATTAGCCATGATAGAAAAGACTAATAAGTTGATCTTCATTAAAATTAACAACTTCTGGGAGTTCCCTGCAGGTTCAGTGGTTAGGATTCGGCACTCTCACAGCTGTGGCCTCAGTTCAACTTCAGAAGCCAAACGGCACAGCATAAAAAAAAAAACAGTTAAGAATTTCTGTTCAACAAAAGACAACCCTGAAAGCAAAAGGGCTAGTCACGGACGGGGAGCATATTTGCAATCCCTTCCCAGGTTGTGCTAGTGGTAAAGAACCTGCCTGCCAATGCAGGAGATACAAGGGACGCGGGTTTGATCCCTAGGTCAGGAAGATCCTCTGAAGGAGGGCACAGCAACCCACTCCAGTATTCTTGCCTGGAGAATCCCATGGACAGAGGAGCTTGGTTGGCTACAGTCAACCAAGAGGTCGCAAAGAGTTGGACACTACTGAAGCGACTTAGCATGCACCCAAGATGTCTGATGAAGTACTCATTTCAGACTATTCAAAGAACTACAAAATAACAACAAAATTCAAATTCAATTTTAACTTCTTTTTACCAAATGAAGGAAAGACTCAAACAGGCAGTTAACAAATATCCAAATAGACAAGAAGTTCCCAAAAGATGTTGAACATCATATATAGTCATCACTACAGCACAAACTAAAGCCCCAGTGAGGTCACTGCACCCCCACCTGAAGGGCTTAAAAGGGCTGACAGTACCAAGTTGGAGGTTGTGAAACAAGCAAAACATGAACATACTGCAATTAGGGTATTAATGGGGGCAACCACTCTGTAGAACTGTTTGCTGCTGCTGCTGCTGTCGCTTCAGTCGTGTCCAACTCTGTGCGACCTCATAGATGGCAGCCCACCAGGTTTCCCTGTCCCTGGGATTCTCCAGGCAAGAACTCTGGAGTGGGTTGCCATTTCCTTCTCCAATGCATGAAAGTGAAAAGTGAAAGTGAAGTCGCGCAGTCATGTCCAACTCTTCGCGACCCCATGGACTGCAGCCTACCAGGCTCCTCCGCCCATGGGATTTTCCAGGCAAGAGTACTGGAGTGGAGTGCCATTGCCTTCTCCAGTAGAACTGTCTGACATCCTACAAAAACGGGATGTATGTATCATGATCCAGTATTTCCGCTATATGTGTCCACCTAATGTAAATGAGTTCCTAGATCCAAAAGACATGGACAAAAGTGTTCACAGCAGCTTTATTCATAACACCCTGGAGTGGGAAAATCTAAATGCATATCAGAAGAATGGATAAATAAATAATGGGATATTAAAAATGGAGCGCTACACAGCTGTGAGAAGAAGAGACAAACTCTGATGAATGCATCCGTGTGGACAATGTCTGAAGATATCTTGCTAAACAGAAGGAATCATAACTGAAAAGATCCATCTCCATGATCTATTTCCGTGAAGGTCAAGGACAGGCCATGGTCATCTATGGTGACAGAAAAGGAAAAGCAGCAAAACTTTGCAGTGGTGGGAAGGAAGCATTGACCAAAGAGACAAGGTTGGTAACTTTCTATATCTGCCTCTGGGTGGTTGATCAGTGAGTATGCTCATGCTCAGTCACTTCAGTCGTGTCCGACCCTCTGAGACCCCATGGACCACGGCCCGCCAGGCCCCTCTGTCCATGGGATTCTCCAGGCAAGAATAGTGGAGCGGGTTGCCATTTCCTTCTCCAATCTGGAGATCAGTGAGTATACACATGTTTAAAAAGTATTCCTGAAACTAACACAACAGTGTAAATCAACTATGCTCAAATAAAAAAATTTTTAATAAAAATTCACCAAGATGTACACTTAGGATGTGTGCACCATATTGTTTGTAAGTTATATGTCAGCTTTTAAAAATTAAAGGAGGAAGAGAAGAAGTGAGAGCAACACATCCCCTGAGAACTGCTAAACCGAGTACCAGCCCTAGTGACAGGAACTTTAGTACTACTCTAAAAACAAGAAACCTTCTTGGTAAGGAAAGCATGACACTCAGTCCAAATTAATTGCCCGCAAGTGCAAGAACACATGCTAATCAGGTTTGTAGTGTGAGACAGAAGAAAGAACAGTGTTGAGTTTGAATGGGATTGAATTTCCCTGTCCTGTAACTGTCTTTGCCCTTCACATATGTATTTTGCTTCTGACTCAGTTTGCTTTTGATTGAAAATATCAGAAAATCCAGCTCCATCTGGGTTAAACTGCCACGGAATGTACTGTCTCCCTAAATGTACAAGCCTCCCTAGGATCGGCTTGGTTGGTAGACAGCTGCAACAAGGAATCCCACCGCTGTTCCATCTTGTCTCTTTATCATCAACAGTGTGGGTGCAGTTTAAGCTGAATTACTTCGTGGGGGTGAGACAGTTGCATGGAGGCTACACTCTTCCTCATCCTGTGAGAAGAACTGCTCCTGAAGATCTCCCCAGAACCTCCAGCAAATCACTTCTTGTGTCTTCTTGGCCCAAGTTTTGTCCTAGTTCCATCCAAACCAAGCACTGGCTGGAGTGGGGGGTGGAGCGTGGGTGAGTGAGACGACCAAGATGGGTTTGATCTAAGGAGTGCCAACCCTAGGGCTGATGGTGGGGTGGAGAATGGGGGGAAATGCAGGACTCTGTTTAGAAAGAGAAAGGCAGGGGCTAGAAAAGGCATATGTTGGGTTGACAACCAATGATACTCAAGACAGTTTCCTCAACAAGATTTTAAGCACCAAGGTAGCAGCAAAAGTGTTTATTCCCACAGTATGGTACTGTCTGAGGACCATGGAAGATAGAGAACAGGAGACAGGTGTGTAGCACCCCAGAGTTTCACACATCAGAGGAACAGCAGCTGATACTTTCAGCTAACAGTCCAGAGATGCGGATAAGGTTTCCAAGAGTGCCCCAAAGTTTAGAAGAGTAAGGAAGACAACAGCTTCTGCTGGACAGAGCCCTGTTCATATCAACCCTGTAGACAATGAGCTAGAATAAAAGTCACAGCCAATCAAGGAGGACCTGGTAACCTGCAATGGAGTCAAATAAGGAGGCAATGTTTCTTTCCTTTCCCCCTGCCCTCTCAGTAAAGAGTCTGGAACACAGTAGGAGCAAAAGTCTAGCAAAAGTCTAGCTTGGAGGTTGGAGTAGGCAAATGAATTGAACATGAGCTTGAAGTTTAAATATGAACAAGTCAGTGATAACTGAGATGTACACTTTCATAACAGCCATATATATGTATAAAATTCACGCACCATAAACTTCACCCTCTCAAAAAATGTAACTCAACTATTTCAGTCTATTTCCAGAGTTGTGCAGCCATCACCACTGTCTAATTCCAAAACATTTTCCTCTCTCCAAAAAGAAACCCAGACCCATCAGTTACTCCTCATTCCTCTCTCCCCTTAAGCTTTGGCAGCCATGACCTACTTTCTGCCTCTATGGATTTGCCTGTTCTGGACCTTTCACAGAAAAGGAATCATACAATATGTAGCCTTCCGCATCTGTCTCACATAATGTTTTAGAGGTTCATCCATGTGGTATCATGTATTAGTGCTTCATTCCTCTTTATTGTTGAATAATATTCTATCATATGGATGTACCACATTTTGTTTGTACTGTATTTTCAGTGCACAAGTCTTACACTAATTTGTAAACTTATTCTTAAATATTAAATATTTTTCCCTTTTATGAAGCTGTAGTGAAATTGTTTTCTTAATTTCATTTGCAGATTTTTAATAGTATACAGAAATCACTGGTGGCTCAGTTGGTAAAGAATCCACCTCCAATGCAAGAGATCTGGCTTTGATCCCTGGGTAAGGAAGATCCCCTGGAAAATCAAATTGCAATCTACTGCAGCATTCTTGCCTAGAGAATCCCATAGACACAGGAAAATGGCAGGCTACAGACCATGGGGTCACAAGAGTCGGACATGACTGAGAACTAAACCACCACCATCACCATACAGAAATATAATTTATTTTTGCACATGCATCTTGCATCTTACACAGGGTATAAGTTTGCTGAAAGTCAGTGAATCTTACCACACATGCATTTCACTGCAAAAAGTTTACTTCAATAAAAAATTAATATGTAATTTTAAAGCAAATAAATAGGACTTGTTTTTAGAATGAGACCATTCTAATAACTGGAAATAATAAAGGTTTATATAAGTGGACTGGCTCTTCGCAGAGAGAAAGGAGTGGTGATGTTCAACAGAGCACAGCTAAAGGCTGTAATGGAAAAATAAAACCGTTCAGTATCGATTCTCCAACGAGTGAAGACGACCCACTACATCAGTAACCATGGTGATAGCAGATAGTGTAGGCTATTATCTGCATTATGTTGACATTTATTTTATCAGAGCACTCTCAATCAAAAAGGTGTTTGTTTCCTTTTAAAAAATACATACTGTCTCTCTGTCAAACGCTTATTGAACTCGCCTCTGTCATAATCAGTGAACACCCAAGTCCCAGAATCTTTATGCTTGGTACTCCTGTCTTAACCGCTCACGTCTCCAGGCACCTGGGGCATGAGCAGCGCCTTTACTGTCCCTCCAGCTACATTGCGAATGCTGAGCCTCTGCTGTTCAGTACTTATAAAGAGAGGTTTCGGCTGTCAATCAAGAAATAAGGCTCTTTCGGTGCAGATCTTGTGAAAATACAACTCTGACAAGTTTTCATAACTATTGAGATAGGTGGGTCCACTTCTTACTGTAGTAAAATCTATTTCTTCTAAAGAGTTCATGACACTAGAGCTCATGACACTAATGAACCTTAGTACCTGTTCAATGCTTCCTGGACCTTCCAGAATTTATAAAGAATGCTTCAAGACCAGAAGCTCTTGGAGACGTTGGTCTTTGAGCTTTTATACCTAAAATTAAAGGAAAGAAGACCAGATGGATAAAATGGGCTCCATGGATCATAAACACTTTGTCAGTGACAAGATGGTTCATCTTTCACATTCTGAGGCCTCAGCAGATCTTAGTCTAAGAAAATCCTCTGCAAAACTAGCCAACATTTACTTAAAAACAATCTGTTGATCTTTAGTCTTCTAATGTGAACTGCTATCACGTAAGAAATCTAGGTATTCCTAAGATGATTACAAATAATCACCCTTCAAGTACATTCTATAAAAAATTAAATTAACATTTGTTGAGTGATGCATTGTTCTGGTGCTTTTATACATAATCTTCAGCTTAACAAAATTTTTATATAATGAAAGAAAAAAATGCACTTTACCTGCCAAGTCAATTCAATAAATTTATGTTTGTTAAACGGACAACTAAAACATTGTTCATATACACTCCAGTTTTTTTCTTAATATTTTAAGCTTTCCAAAAATTACCATAAAGGCATCAAAACCTAATCACAGTTCATCCTTCTGATTTTCCCACTGAAAGAAAAGAGAAGAAAATTCCATATCTGTCATCTTAAATCTATTAGTAACTATTTTGGCTAAGCCTTGAAACTGAGATGCCACAGATCAATTACACAGGTATGAACTGACATTTGCTTCCTGCCAGGGGCAATATGCACAGGTAGAAAGAACGGCTTTTCTGAATCTTGTTGCAGAAGACAGTGTTCAAGTTCGCAGGAATCTGAGATTTATGAATCTAGAACTAAAAGCTGTATGTTCCAAGAAAAGACTCAGGTGTGGGGAGTCTCTGGAAGCCCCACATTTCCTTGGTGTGGCATCTCTTCAGCTGGCTTATCTGGATGTGCTGAAGCAGAAAGAATGCTCTTTCTTACTTCCGGCAGAGTTGGGCAGTAGTCAGGGGAGGAGGTAAATCCTTAATCCTCTCCCAAGGCCTCCAAAAGAAGAAATATTGAAATGTTACACCTGAAAGAGCCCTGAGAAGCCCACAGTCCTTGTCAAACAGACAAGGGAATGAGGTAAAGACTGAAGGTGACCTCAGTTGAAGCTTCTGGACCCTTTGTCATCCCAGCATTTCCATATGTTGTTTAGAGATGATCCCCAAAAGTTTTGCTGGTGGGACTGGAACTTGGGTCCTTTTCAGTTGAGACAAGGAAAATGCAGAAATGATGTCTCGTGTGTATGTTCTTGGGTGTGTGTATGTTTTTATGTGTATATATGTGTGCCTATATACATAAGTGATTACAAAATAGCACAAAACACACAGAGAATCACTTACAGTAAGAGAAGAATCCCTTCCAAAGAACCTCTGATCCTCTCCACAGTGGCCCTCTAAGGAGTCACAGGTACACCCAGACAAGTGGGTGTCAGCCCAAATGCAATTTCCACCTCGCAGGACCTTCTACTAAAGTAAGGTGCCCTCTGCTTCACAATGGGCTTCAGGACTGGACAGCCAGCTAGATGGAGATCAGTTGCTTTTAAAATACCACTGAGCTGGACTTCCCTGTTAGCCCAGTGGTTAAAAATCCACCTGCCAACGAAGGAGACATGAGTTTAATCCCTGGTCTGGGAAGATCTGTGAAACAACTAAGCCCATGCATCACAACTACTCAGCCCACATATCTAAAGCCAGTGCTCCCCAGCAAGAGAAACCACCACAGTGGGAAGCCCGTGTACCGCAACAAAGAGTAGCCTCTGCTCACCACAACTAGAAAAAGTTTGCATGCAGCAAGGATGACCCAGCACAGCCAAAAATAAAATTAATTAATTAATTTTAAAAATAAAAAATTAATTAGTTTATACTTCCCCAGCGCTTCCCTGATAGCTCAGTTGGTAAAGAATCTGCCTGCAATGCAGGAGACCCTGGTTCGATTCCTGGGTTGGGAAGATCCGCTGGAGACAGTATAGGCTACCCATTCCAGTATTCTTGGGCTTCCCTGGTGCCTCAGCTGGTAAAGAATCTGCCTGCAATGTGGGAGACCTAGGTTTTATCCCTGGGTTGGGAAGATCCCCTGGAGAAGGGAAAGGCTACCTACTCCAGTATTCTGGCCTGGAGAATTCCATGGACTGTATAGTCCATGGGGTTGTAAAGAGTCGGACATGACTGAGAGACTTTCACTTTCATACTTCCCCGGGTTTGATCACTAGGTCAGGAAGATCTGCTGGAGAAGATCTGCTGAAGATCTACCCACTCCAGTAGAATTTCCTGGAGAATTCCATGGACAGAGGAACCTGGTGGGCTACAGTCCATGGAGTCACAAAGAGATATGACTAAGCAACTAACACTTTCACTTTTCCACTTTTTTCAGAATATTTACATTAACAAGAAGAGCATATGCAATCCCATCTAATGATGTCTTTCTGGGAATAAACTTAACTCCTATGCTGGCAATAAAACAACCAAGTTCAATCTTCCCTTATATAAGAAAAAGACTGGTGTCCTTTCTGAGACCCCAAAATAGAGAGAACCCCTCTTTCCAAAAGTCTACATTTGATAGATTCCCAACATTCCAGTTTTCCAGCTCTTGTAGCAAAAGCAAATTTCTAAGCAATAGACCTTATGCTTTGCTGAAGCAATAAATTTCAACAATACATGCAATATTTATTTTCTGGAAATTAGGATATAAACACATGACACTTGGATTAGAAATCATAGGAAAGGTGTTTCCCCCTGTTTCTCACACTTTTTGATTCAAAACTATTGAGTGAAAGACTTATCTCTTACTATTTTTCTATGTAAAGTGATTGTTTTTTACTGGCAGTGTGTAATAATGGATTCTGGTAGGAATGTGTCCACTCAAATGTGAATGTCCTGGATACAGTCTGAGATTATGGCGTAAGAGTGTCTCACTGCTGCCATCTTCTGGAGATTTCAGTCTCTGCACTATTGACCAGACCGTTTTAAAACCCAAATAATTTCTGAATAATTAACCTCACTTAATGAAAAAGCCAACATGGCTACACTTGTGGCTTCAGGTGTGTTTATGGTGGAAAAGCTTGACTACCTGAAACATGGAAGAAAAATCACATAGGATTGATCATAGAACAGAAGGTGTGATTTCTACTCTGTCCTTTAAGTGATCACAATAGCTCATGTTATGACAGTCAACAAAAGAGTTCGAAATGCAGTACTTGGATGCAATCTCAAAAACGACAGAATGATCTCTGTTCATTTCCAAGGCAAACCATTCAGTATGACAGTAATCCAAGTCTATGCCCTAACCAGTAATGCTGAAGAAGCTGGACGGTTCTATGAAGACCTACAAGACCTTCTAGAACTAACACCCCAAAAAGATGCCCTCTTCATTATAGGGGACTGGAATGCAAAAGTAGGAAGTCAAGAGCTACCTGGAGTAACAGGCAAATTTAGGCTTGGAGTACAAAATGAAGCAGGTCAAAGGCTAACAGAGTTTTGCCAAGAGAATTCACTGGTCAGAGCAAACACCCTCTTCCAACAACACAAGAGAAGACTCTACACATGGACATCACCAGATGGTCAAATTCTTTGCATGGAAGATGGAGAAGCTCTATACAGTCAGCAAAAACAAGACTGGGAGCTGACTGTGGCTCAGATCATGAACTCATTATTGCCAAATTCAGACTGAAATTGAAGAAAGTAGGGAAAACCACTAGACTATTTAGGTGTGACCTAAATCAAATCCCTTATGATTATACAGTGAAAGTGAGAAATATATTCAAGAGATTAGATCTGATAGAGTGCCTGAAGAACTATGGATGGAGGTGCGTGACATTGTACAGAGACAAGACTATCCCCAAGAAAAAGAAATGCAAAAAGGCAAAACGGTTGTCTGATGAGGCCTTACAAATAGCTATGAAAAGAAGAGAAGTGAAAGGCAAAGAAAAAAAGGAAAGATACACCCATTTGAATGCAAAGTTCCAAAGAATAGCAAGGAGAGATAAGAAAGCCTTCCTCAGTGACCAATGCAAAAAAATAGAGGAAAACAATAGAATGGGAAAGACTAGAGATCTCTTCAAGAAAACTACAGATACCAAGGGTACATTTCATGCAAAGATGGGCACAATAAAGGGCAGAAATGGTATGGACCTAACAGAAGCAGAAGATACTAAGAAGCGGTGGCAAGAATACACAGAAGAATTGTACAAAAAAGATTTTCATGACTCAGATAATCACGATGGTATGATCACTCACCTAGAGCCAGACATCCTGGAATGTGAAGTCAAGTGGGCCTTAGGAAGCATCACGATGACCAAAGCTAGTGGAGGTGATGGAATTCCAGTTGAGCTATTTCAAATCCTAAAAGATGATGCTATGAAAGTGCTGCACTCAATATGCCAGCAAATTTGGAAAACTCAGCAGTGACCACAGGACTGGAAAAGGTCCGTTTTCATTCCAGTCCCAAAGAAAGGCAATGCCAAAGAATGTTCAAACTACCTCACAATTGCACTCATCTCACACGCTAGCAAAGTAATGCTCAAAATTCTCCAAGCCAGGCTTCAACAGTACATGAACTGTGAACTCAGATATTCAAGCTGGATTTAGAAAAGGCAGAGGAACCAGAGATCAAATTGCCAACATCCAGTGGATCACTGAAAAAGCGAGAGAGCGCCAGAAAAACATCTACTTTTGCTTTACTGACTATGCCAAAGCCTCCGACTGAGTGGACCACAACAAACTGTGGGAAATTCTGGAAGAGATGGCAATACCAGACCACCTGGCCTGCCTCCTGAGAAACCTGTATGCAGGTCAAGAAGCAACAGTTAGAACTGGACATGGAACAACAGACAGGTTCCAAATTGGGAAAGGAGTATGTCAAGGCTGTATATTGTCACCCTGCTTATTTAACTTATTTGCAGAGTACATCGTACGAAATGCTGGGCTGGAGGAAGCACAAGCTGGAATCAAGATTGCCGGGAGAAATATCAATAACCTCAGATATGCAGATGACACCACCCTTACGGCAGAAAGTGAAGAGGAACTGAAGAGCCTCTGGATAAAAGTGAAAGAGGAGAGTGAAAAGGTTGGCTTAAAGCCCAAACATTCAGAAAACTAAGATCATGGCATCGGGTCCCATCACTTCATGGCAAATAGATGGACAAACAACGGACACAGTGAGAGACTTTATTTTTTTCGACTCCAAAATCACTGCAGACGGTGAGTGCAGCCATGAAATTAAAGGACGCTTGCTCCTTGGAAAAAAAGCTATGACCAACCTAGACAGCATATTAAAAAGCAGAGACATTCCTTTGCCAACAAAGGTCCGTGGTCATCTGCATCACCGTGTTTGTCATCACCTTCAGAAGCAGCAGTGCTTCCTCCTCCCCCTCCCACTGTGCAGGCTACAGCCCATTTCAGGAGAGCTCACTGGGGGAGTGGTCTGTGCCTGGGGTCAGCTTGGGGCAGCGGGCAGTGTCTGTTTCCATCGAGGGCCATCAGTGCTGGCTGAATGCTCTGCAGCATCACCAGGCACTCTCTGTGGAAGAACCGCCACCCCACACCCCAGCTTGGCCTCCAGGCCCCACGCTGCCTGGAGCCCATTTTCTGGAGTTTTGGAGCGCCCCTGCCTGGTGGACCTGTGCGGCTCTCGCCCCTCCCTCATCTCTGAGGCCTGAACTCTGGGACTTACTTTTCCAAAGACTGCTGGGGGTGTTTGCCACAGTTCTGTAGCTTCTGTAACAGCAAGCCATGTAGGAGAACAGCCTTTCCAGCTAAACAAACCCATGT
This sequence comes from Moschus berezovskii, assembly GCF_049115385.1. NCBI lineage: Eukaryota > Metazoa > Chordata > Mammalia > Artiodactyla > Moschidae > Moschus > Moschus berezovskii. The sequence continues at coordinate 52,644,272 of NC_142472.1, forward strand.
TCCTCTGTTCATCAAAACACATACACACCAAGTCCTTTCACATAAGTCAGGGTGGCAAGTTTCCGTCTCACCTTAGCTCCAGAAAGAAACAGAAACTCAACCAAATACAGGCAATTCATTTCAAATTCAGTCCCAAGACATCAACATGTCACCTCTATTGCAGGGAAGGCCATCACTGGAGGATGGGGCTTCTGGCCGTGGAAAAGCAGGCATCCTTGTGCCAGACCTGGGATGAGGGGGCTGTGTTCATCCCACCCAGGCAGGGCTGCCCCAGGAAACCTGCAGCCCAAAGGGGCCCTGGAGCCAACCCTCAAAGGGGGGCGGGCAGGGTTGACCTGCCCCATGTCACCATCAGGACCAGAGTGGTTGCTGAGGCTTAAACTGAAACATCCCACACGAGAAGGACCCTCATCCCAGCACATAATATGCAGCTTTCACAAATAAAGCAAGAGTTTCACCTTGAAACATAGAACTTAACTTCTGTGTTGAACCATAAAGGGTAGGTTCTAAGTCAACTGACAAAGACAACAGGGGTCATTCTGAACAAATGGGTTTCTCTTTAGAGACACTTGTCTTTCAGTCATATGACCTCCCCCAAATCATCCTCCCTAAAGAAAAAGACTTGAGTTTTGATAAGCACCTTAGAAACACCAGTTTTCAGCAGATGGTGCTGGGCACCTGGGTTTAGTGAGTGACGGAGGGGTTCAGTGGGACCAGAAAGGCTGGTCCGGGTCTTGGCTGTGTGTGTGTATATGTGTGTGTGTGTCTGTAGTCAGCAAGTTCCTTCAGCACTGGAGCCAGGGGTTCTCAATCTTCAATTTGATGACAAATCTCCTGGAGGGTTTATTAAAAATGCAAATTCCCAAGCTCCACCTCAGAGCTTCTGACTGAGATCAGGAACCTGATTTTTAAATAAGTGCTCCCATGTGATTCTTAGGCAGATGGTCTCTAAGCCATGGTATATGTGTGTGCTCAGTGGTGTCTGACTCTTTGCTACCCCATGGACTGTAGCCCGCCAGGCTTCTCTGTCCATGGGATTCTTCAGTCAAGAATACTAGAGTGAGTTGCCATTTCCTTCTCCAAGGGATCTTCCCAACCCAGGAATCAAACCCGAGTTTCTTTCACTACAGGTAGATTCTTTACCGCTGAGCCACTTGGGATGCCCCCTCTGGGCCACAATTTGAGGGAAATTGTGATTGTTCCTCGTGGGTGAATTTCAAACCAGATCTTCCCCATGTCCCTCCGCTACATCTCTGTAACATCACCTGGGAAATTGCAGCCCCTGCACCGGCAGGATGGCTCTGTGGGTTAACTTCGTTATCTCCAGGATACCTCCAATACTCTCCAGCAGAATGGTCTAGATTCCTCCCTGGGTGTGTAGAGCATGTATGCGTAGACTCTTGCGGGCTTTTTATGTCACACCCTGTGTTCCATTCTCACCATCCTCTTTACGTGTCTTTCTCCATTTCCACCTAAAGCCAAATGCTTCCCTGAATTTGGGGTTTTCTGTGGTATCTGCCAGTCACATCTCAGCAGATTCTCTTCAAGCCCCTGCTGTGTTCATTTCACTGTGAAAGCCATCAACCACAGGTGCAGACTGGGGGTGGCCAGCTTTGCCATGGACTTGGGGTATCACAGCACCTCAGAGTCCTCAGGGTGCAGCCCCGGCCCTCAGTCTTGTCCCAGCTTTGCTCAGTGGTGCTTTTACTCCTGGTCTGGCCGCCCCTGTCCTCACTGCCCTGTAACTGGCTCTGACCTGACTGACACCATCCATCCCTGATCTCTGGACGGGGACCAGGGGCCGCACCTGCACGTCAGTCTCCCCCAGACACTTTCCCAGGAGCTGGCTGGGAACACGACTGATAGCCGATCTCATTTCAATTCTTCCCAAACTTCCCAACACACGATACCCACACCATCTGTGTTTTACTGAATTCTCATCCTTTCCTCTTATTCCAAATCAAATCTACTCCTCTGCCTGCTCCCACACATCAGTAAGCCATCAGGATGAAATAAATGTCTGCAGAACCAACAGGCCCGTGATTAAACAAGGTACTGATCACCAATGTGGTAGCTAATCCCTGATGTTTGTGGCGATGAAGATCCCCTTAAAACTCCCCTAAAAGTGCTCTTGTCCTTGACCAAGTGTCATCAGCCCTGGGGCTACTCATGTAGGGACTTTGGAAGACCAGGTCATATTACTGTGCTTTGAATAACTGTCATTTTCCCATTAAAATAAACATATTCACAGTGTTCTTTCTCTTAATAACACTCTTTTCTGATACTTTGTGGCTGGGATACTTACAAGCTTGTTAGTTGGTACCAACACACAGAAAGGCCTGATGGTCCCATATTCCTGGATTTGGGGAATTTTAACAAAGAGAACTGTGGGATAAATACTATTTATTTATTCTCATAAATCCATGGGAAAACTGTGGCTTGGGCATCTTGGAGCTAAGTGAGGTGTGGCCTGTGTCCACTCAGAGTGGAGATGCTTTCATACCATCCTCACACGTTTGCTGCAGACAGATTGTAAGTGGAGGCATAACAGCCCCAGGCTGGTGGGAGTCCCGGGGGAACAAGCCTACAGCATAAGGCTCTGTTGTGCTGTATCTATTCTGGGGGAAAATGACTCTCCTCAATGTGTTGAGATCTGAGGATGGTTCTGAAACGCTATTCACAAAAGACACTCCCACAATAGGAGGTGTGGCCTGAGTCATGGGAGCCAGGGGGACAGATGGAGTGATGACTGAACTGGGATGCTATGTGCGTGCAGAGTCCACCTTCCCGCTGCTGGGCAGGACAGCTGTGCTGATGGAGCAGAGGATGCTGCACATGGGCTGCATGAGACTTGGATCCTAAAAGCAAGACTTTTCTAGGAAGAGGGTATGGAGGTGGCATGTCCTTAGCTCCTAGCTTCTCAAAGTTGGGAAAACCTGGGTTCTTTTTACAAGTGTGGTCCTGCTCAGATCCATAAAATTCAAAGATGTATTTCATCAAGACCTCTAAGCAGCTCACATGCACATAACAGCTCAGCAGTGCTGGCCCAGATCTGGGAAGAAGGCACAGCCAAGAATGGAGACAAGGACTGGAGGGGAGGGACCACTCAGATGAGCCGAGAAGATGCTGATGGAGAGGATGTCTGGAGCGTGGGGGCATCTTGAGCTGAGTCACCTCTTCACACTTTTTCTGGGATCCTCACAGTCAGAAACCATCTGTCTCTGTAATTCCAACAACAGCTAACACTTACATGGTGCCAGACATGCTTCCAGGCCCTGCACGTGTATCAGCTCGTTTGATCCTCATGACAGCCATGAGGTGATGACTACTATTATCCTGCAGATGAGAAAACTAAGGACTCCCCTGTGCCCACACAGCCCGCAGTTAGACCAGGACTCAGACCTGGGTGCTTCCATCCTGATGCTATAGGTGTCACCACTGTGTTCTGAGGCCAAGTAGGAGCTCAAGCTCTTTGCATTTGCTTTTTGTTCTTCTTGGAGTGTTTGTCTGTTTAACAGGCAAACAAAAAGGTTTTCTCTTTCTAAGTTTCAGAAAGAGGAAGGGACTGGAGTGTCCTGGACTATTTCCTCCTCCAGCCCTGTTTTGTGTGAGCTGGCAGGCCAGAGGCTGAGTTCAGCCTCCAGTGAGTTTTCCTTCACTAGAGGTGTTTTAAAAACCAGAAGTTTGCACACAAAAATCCCCCTGCTCACATCTCTGCCTCCAGATTGTCGCAGTCCCCACCACTCCCTGACGTCCTACATGAGGCCACTTCGTGGGGTCATATCCACTGCCTCTCCCTCAACACAGCATTTCCCCCACCCCATGTTCTCCTCTGAACTACAAGCTCATGAGAACTGTGTCTCCCAGTCGTCCGTGTCCCCCTACAGTCCAGCATTGGGCCTGGAGCAGCCAGATCAGTGATCCCTGCTCTGAGCATCCACGAGGAGAAGTGGGCAGAATCAGGGCCCTGAGGAGTGGAAGCAAGGGCAGAGGAATCAACACGAGAATCCCTGACTCAGGGAGGAGGCTTTCGTAAGATGACTGTAAATGATGGTGATCCAAAGATAAATCCCGACTTTAGAGCGAGCAGCTGGGAAATCCCTCTTCCCTTTGAGTCAAGCCCCACGCCTGCTCCATGGAAACCTGCCGTGCTGTCTCAAGTAGCTGATTTCTTAATAAGCGAATGCATTTTCTGCTGTCGCAGTCTCTCTCCTTCGCACACCATCTGTCGCTTTGCCTCTCTACAAATGGATCCCTTCCAAGACATCACAGGTTTTGAAGTGGGATGAATATGCTCAAAGATGCTCCACCGCCAGGAGGACTGTCTGCCCCCCACCCTCACCAGAGCCAGCAAAGACCTCCTTACCCTTCTCCACTTTTCTGAAGTGTGAGCATTCATGACTCACGTGTGTGCACACATGCTAAGTCACTTCAGTCGTGTCTAACTCGTTGGGACCCCCATGGACTGTAGCCCACCAGGTTCCTCTGTCCATGGGGTTCTCCAGGCAGGAGTACTGGAGTGGGTTGCCATTTCCTTCTCCAGGAGATCTTCCCCACCCAGAAATCGAACCTGAGTCTATTATGTCTCCTGTATTGGCAAACGGGTTCTTTACCACTAGCACCATCTGGGAAGCCCTCATGACTCATGTACTCAACACTAAAAGTGAATTTTTAAGGAAATATAGTCATGTTCTCTTAAAGGAAAACACCAGTAAAGCTGGTCCCACTGTGATTCACTGTTGGAAAGACCAAAGTCTCCATATTTTCCACCTGTCAATTGGATTCTGGAATACAACTCTGATAATAAAAGATTTAATACTATTTGCCACTAGTTCAGTTCAGTTCAGTTCAATTCAGTCGCTCAGTCGTGTCCGACTCTCCGCGACCCCATGAATCACAGCACGCCAGGCCTCCCTGTCCATCACCAACTCCCGGAGTTCACTCAAACTCATGTCCACAGAGTCGGTGATGCCATCCAGCCATCTCATTCTCCGTCGTCCCCTTCTCCTCCCGCCCCCAACCTTTCCCAGCATCAGAGTCTTTTCCAGTGAGTCAACTCGTTGCATGAGGTGGCCAAAGTATAAGTAGCTAAGTTCAAAAGGGGCTTCGCTGATGGCTCAGTTGGTAAAGAACCCATCCACCAATGTAGGAGACAGGATCAATTCCTGGGTTGGGAAGATCCCCTGGAGAAGGAAATGGCAACCACTCCAATATTCTTGCCTGGGAAATACCATGGAGAGAGAGGAATGGTGGGCTACAGTCCATGGGGGTCACAAGAGTCGGACACGACTTAGTGTCTAAACTATCACCACAGCTAAATTCAAAAAATAAGTCTCCGCTTAAAGCAAGTGATTATTAGAAAGGGACACCCTTGTATACTGTTGGTAGGAATGTAAACTGTGCAGCTGCTGTGGAAAACAGCATGGAGATTCCTCAAAAAAATTAAAAACAGAATTACTGTATGATCCAGCAATCCCACTCCTGGGTATATATTTGGAAAAAATGAAAACACTACTTCAAAAAGATATACACACTCTCACTGTTCCTAGCAGCATTATTTACAATTCCCAAGAAATGGAAACAACTGAAACTCCAATACTTTGGCCACCTCATGCAACAAGTTGACTCACTGGAAAAGAGTCTGATGCTGGGAGGGATTGGGGGTGGGAGGAGACGGGGATGACAGAGAATGACACGGCTGGATGGCATCACCGACTCAATGGACATGAGTTTGAGTGAACTTCGGGAGTTGGTGATGGACAGGGGGGCCTGGCGTGCTGTGATTCATGGGGTCGCAAGGAGTCGGACACGACTGAGCGACTGAACTGAACTGAACTGAAGCGCCTATAAATAACTGACTGGATAAAGAAGATGCCATATATACTATATATAATATATATTAATATTATACATACATATACACAGTAGAATACTTTCTCAGTCATAAAGAAAAGAATGAAAGGTTGCCATTTGCAGCAAAATGGATGGACTTGGAAGGTATCATGCTAAGTGAAACAAGTCAAACAGAGAAAGACATATACTGAATGATATCATTTATATGTGGAATCTAAAAAATACAACAAAGTAGTAAATATAACCAAAAAGAAGCAGACTCATAGCTATAGAGAACAAACTAGTGGTAACCAGTGGGGCGAGGGAGGGACAGACGGCAAGACAGGGGTAGGGGATTAAGACATACAAACTGACTAGGTATAAAATAAATAATCTGCAGGGCATATTGTATAGCACAGGGAATAGAGCCAATATTTTATAGTAACATAAATGGACTATAACTTTTAAAAATTGTGAATCAATATATTGTACATATGTAACATATAATATTGGATATCTATAATACTTCAATAAAATAAAAATAATAAAGCAAGTGATTAGTTCACATAGAAGAATGGTGCAAGGATATTAAATATTCTTGCAGCTCTTTCTTCTACTAGGAAAATATCCAAAGAGAAAATCAGAGTCAGGTTATCATTTCTAGAAGGAAGAAAAATGAGCCTCCTGCTGGGGAACACAAGACGTTTATTAAAGCCTGAAACCCGAAATTCTCTCATTTCTGTCTCTTTGCCCCATCCTCACCCCCTCCTCTCCCAAACACATCCTGCCAACTAAGCCTTAAACCGTGTACGTGGTCGTGTTTATGCTGTTCTGTGCTGTCCTTCTCCTGGTCCCTGAGCTGCAGCCACCTAAGCACCAACCACTGAGTCGCACTGTCCCGGCTCTACCAGCTACGGTCAAGGGCCTCACTCTGCCAGGCGGTTGTTTCTCAATTTTACTCTCTGAGTTGTTGCAAAACATCTAGAAAGGGACTTATGACTTGTTTCCTTAAGTGACATATTAGATTTGTCCCTTTGAAAAGGGTGGAGATTTTCCAAAAATAATCCTGACAGGAAAGACCTTATTTTTAATATGTCTATCTCAGATGCATCCTAGAACAATGCATTTTGAACTTACAAGTCCATTCGCTAGAAAAAATGTTTTGAAGTTAGTGAGTTCTTAACCTGTGTTCCTGCTGTCTCCCATCCGTAAAATGGAAACAGTTACATCCATCAGAGTGACTGGAAGGAGAAAACAAGTGGACGCATGAACAGTATGAAAAGCACCACACGTAAGCCTTCAGTCAGTCAGTCAGTTCAGTCGCTCAGTCGTGTCCGACTCTCCGCGACCCCATGAATCACAGTACGCCAGGCCTCCCTGTCCATCACCAACTCCCGGAGTACACTCAAACTCATGTCCACAGAGTCGGTGATGCCATCCAGCCATCTCATTCTCCGTCGTCCCCTTCTCCTCCCGCCCCCAACCTTTCCCAGCATCAGAGTCTTTTCCAGTGAGTCAGCTCGTCTCATGAGGTGGCCAAAGTATTGGAGTTTCAGCTTTACGTACATACATACTGCCGCTCACACACAGTTCCTCTGGAAAGTGCTCAGCATGAAAACTAGGGTCCACACCAGCAACATACGACCTGCTGTCTGCGTAAGTGACTGGGGAAAAAGATACTCAGCAGGTATTCCGGTATCAATTTTCCTTAGTTCTCTGCAAACAGTCACCTGGCTGAAGAAGCCGAGGTTAGGGATTCAAGTGATGGAAAAGCTGGCAAGGGTCTCCTGTCTGTTTGAGGAACCGGTGTGTGGAAAGAAAGGACATTGGTTCCCACAGACTCCGATTTCTGCCAAGGTCAGTGAGCTCTCCTTACTCCTGGTCCCATCATTAGTGATGGCATCGAGGAAAACAATGGCTTACATTTCCACTTCAATCTTCCCACAAAAGAGAGCTCAATCTGATAAGGCAAAATGCTACCACATTTCAAAGCTCTCATTACATAATTCAAAGAGAGTTTAGGAGCTTTTTAAAATTTCTCTTCAATTATTCATAACAGGCATCTTTGAAATATTTACACTCCTTTCTCTGGCGGTCAGAGGAGAATGCTGATGGAAGGCACGCTGCTGCCTGGAAGACACGCGATGTGATGCTGGGGGCTGGAGGCAGGCAGAGGGGTAGGGGGAGATGGCCTCCCCATCCAACCTCTCCACCCAACCGAATGCTTTTTGTTCTACAAAAGGCTTGCTCTGCTTTCTGAAACTAAGATCCAGGTTTTAGCAAATGGGATTTATTTTATCTAATGTTATTTTTGAGGAAGAGCCCTCAACCAAACCCAAGCAAACATGTGAAAAAGTGGGAAGGTCCTCCCCATAGCAAATGAGAAGCGGCTCGTTAGCAGATCATGGGGATGCTACTACCCAGACGCTAGTGCAGCTGGCACCCCTTCTGAGAGGGGATGATTCATTACCATGGTTACTGATGCCAGAAATATTACCTTCTGCAATCAGCACACACAAAGATCCTTTAAAGAGAGTGTAAAAATTAGAGCGCTGTCAACAATTAGTGAAAATTGCCAATGGGCACGGAGGCTGCACTCACACAATGCTGCTTTCAGGGCAGCAAAATGGGGTGGGGGGAGGCGAGGGGGGATGCACCAAGGCTGCATCAGCCAATCTGGCTGAAAGCAAATGAGACTCTCATGTTCAGGGAGGGAGCAGAAGGCCCCACCCACAAGCATTTCTGTACAGACTTGCTACCAGTCACATGGACAAAGTGAGAAAAAGGCCTGATTGGTCATCTCCGAATGATCAAGCTACTTAAACCCACAATCAGTTTATGTTAAGTTGTAAAAATGGATTAAATTTCTTTTTTTAGACCAGTTTTAAGGTTACAGAACACCCCCTGTCCCCACCCCGACAAACTCCCCAAGCATCAACAACCCCCACCAGTGGTCCACTGGTAACTGAAGCTCCATCGTGGATACATCTTTATCACCCAGAGTCCATAGTTTACCACGGGGATCATTCTTGGTGCAGTACATTCAACGTGTGCTCAGTCATGTCTGACTCTTTGTGGCAAATTCTTTACCACTAGTGCCACCTGGGAAGCCCGTACATTCTGTGGTTTTGGGCAAATGTATAATGATACGTATCTGCCATGAAAGTACCATGCAAAGTACTTTCAATTCCCTAAAATCCTCCATTCTACTCCAATTGATCCTTCCCTCCCCTCTAACTTCTGCCAACCACTGGCCTTTGTACTGTCTCCATACCCTCTACCAGAATGTCACAGAGTTGGAATCATGCTGTATGTAACCTTTTCACACAGGGTTCTTCCACTTAGCACTATGCATTTAAGCTTTCTCTATGTCTTTTCATGGTTTGATAGCTCTTTTTTTTTTTTAGCACTGAATTATATTCCACTGTCTGAATCGACCACAGGTTATTTATTCACTGACCAAAGACATCTAAGTGGTTTCCAAGTTTTGGTAGCTATGAACAAAGCTGCTATAAATATCCACGTGGATGGACCTAGAAGTTTTCATTTTAAGTGAAGTAACTCAGACAGAGAAAAACAAATATCATACACTATCACTTATTTGTAGAATCTTAAAAGAGATGTAAATGAACTTATTTACAAAGCAGAAATAGACTCTCAGACATAGAAAACAAACTTATGGTTACCAAAAGGGATAGGGGAAGGGAGGGAGAGATAAATTAGGAGTTTGGGATTAGCAGATACAAACGACTATATATAAAATAGGTAAACAACAAGGACTGGCTGACTAGCGCAGGAAACTATATTCAATATCTTATAATAACCTATAATGGAAAAGAATCTGAAAAAAATCTATATAAGAATAAATGCAGAATATATAACTGAATATAAGAAGGTATAACTCAATCAGTTTACTGTATACTTGAAACTAACAACATTGCGAATTAACTATACTTCAAAATTCTTTTTAAATTTAAGAAAGAAATGAAAAAAAAGCTGCATGCAATTTTTTGTGCAGAAAGAAGTTTTCAGCTCTTTTAGGTAAATACCAAGGAGCATGATTGCTGGATCAGAGGGCACGGGGATGCTTAGTTTTGTAAGAAACTGCCAACTGTCTTCCAAGTGACCGTACCATTGTGCCCTCCCACCAGCATAAATAAGAGTCCCCCACAGCTTTTGCAAAGTGCCTTGGAAGATGCAGTGTATTATAGTGATACATCATTACAGACCAGTGCTGTTACATCTTAGTAACAAAACAAGGACAAAGAAGTTCAGGGAAAGGAAGTGTGGCTGTTAAATGATGACAGTTTCATTTTCAACTGCAATGGATTTTTTCCCAAGTTTTGAAATGACAGATGAACTCCCACAAGAAAGCTTTGAATGGATGAGTCACTTCTGTACTTATTTTATTCTATCTAAAGAACATCAACACTTTGAAGCAACCCAGGCTTTCATAAACTCTACTCCAAACCCAGTACATCTCAAAGTCCTACCCTGCTCTACTGAAATACCTGTGGTAGAACCTGGATTGTATAAAACTCTCTAATTCCTATCACGATCACTCACATGTTCAAAGGACAGAAGTTTACTCCCAGCAGCATCATTTCTTCATACACCAGTTGTTATATCAATTTGTAGTATCAATAAGATAATAATCTAACTATAGGAAGAAAGTGATGTCGCATTTTGTAACACAACCTTCAAAGTTGGTGAAACTGTTCTTTATTTCACATTTATTATCTAGTCTTTAAGAAAGAACAGCAGTTTATCAATACTTTATTAGCTGCTAAAATGTGATTTGATAAATACAGGCACAGATATATTCTGTACATGCCTGTGTGTGTGTGCTCAGTTGTGTCTGACTCCTTGCAACCCCATAGACTATAGCCTACTAGGATCCTCTGTCCATGGATGCTCCAGGCAAGAATACTGGAGTGGATTTCCATGCCCTCCTCCAGGGGATCTTCCCGACCCAGTGATCGAACCCACATCTCCTGCATTCCAGGGAGATTCTTTACCGTTGAGCCACCGGGGAAGTCCCATTCTGTACACACACACATACAAAAGTAGATAGATGTATGTATAATGTGATCTCCAACCGAGCAATGTTTTCTCTTTTGTTTATATTAACCATTTATCCCAAGAACCGAGACAAGTGTCAGCACATCAAAGTTATAACCATATAGTTTTCTAATATCTACACACACACACACACACACACACACACGAATAACTATGAAGGCTCCCTCCTTCCACACTCGAATTCAAAACTCTTCATGTTTTCTTTCTTTTCTTTCAGGGAGAACAGCAGCTCACCCTCCCTCAGGGCTGTAACTGTGCTTTGCAGGTCTGGCATCCCTGGCCCCCCAAGTGCCCACCAAGAATCACCTGATTCTTGCTCTTGGATCTCAGGTTTGATTCTGGCCCACTTGTCCCTACCTTGGTCCCGTGGGCTGCTTCTGCTTTGCCTCAGCTCTTGGGTCCCCAAAACCAGCTTGGAAAGGGCCCTTGCTTTTTCTCTGCTTCACTTTGAGGTACTTCTTCAAAGCTCCAAACAGTAGCTGAAAATGACATAATTGATCTGATCTTGTCAATTCTTACAGCATCCTTGCTAGCTGTTCCTTGGTGCTAATGGTTGGTATTCAAATCAGTGCAACTAAGCGCTCTCAGGGAACAAATGCCCTTGCACACCAGTGCATGGTCAGCCAGAGCAAGACTGGCCAAAGGCCGCAGACCAGCTAAACTGCTGGGCTTGCTAACACAGTAGCTCCCAAACAGAATCCACTCAAAGGGGCTGATTCAGCAGTCATTAAACTCTGCTTCTTTTTCTCTTTTAAGCAACTACATACATTCTGAGATTAACCAGGCTTGAGTACAATCATGTGCTTCCTGCTGTCTGAGGCAGAGGGCCTGGGGAGTGGTATAGGACAGGATGATGGGGGTTGTTCATCTCTCTGGGGCCTGCTCTGTCCCCCACAAAGTCAGGCTGACAGGGCTTGGCTGGTGTGGACCCCCTGTAAGGACCCACATTTCTCTGCCTCAAAGGAATATCAGGCCACCTCTGGCCATGAAGACACCTGAGAACAGACAAACTCCCAGGTCAGGTTCTTCTCAGGAGACAGCTCCACAGAGCAGGCAGGGGCCTGGCTGGAAGCCTAGCACAGGGGGATTCCCACCTCTGCTGTGTGCTACCTGCATTGTTTTAGGAAAGCTTCACAACTTCTCTGGGCTTCGGCTCCTGTCACTGTAAAATGGCAAAAGTCATCGCCAAGCACGTAGGCTGTGACGAGGCGGGCACAAGTGAGCATAGAGTATAGGGTGCACAGAGACCCTGGGGTTCTGCCTGGACTGTTCACCTATGGTCATCATAATACCTGGATGGCAGCCCTACCTGGTGACCTCTGTGCACACTCCGTGTTCCCTGAGCACCCTCAGACCAGCTTCAAGATGCAATAATGAGAAACGTGGGTTTTATTCAAGATTTTATGAAGATTCAGTAGAGAGGCCTCAGCAGCCAGTGCCCAGTAGAAACAATACAATTTCCCTGGTTAACACCTTGGAAGTTTTCCTTGACAGTCATCAGCATCACATCTGCTTCTCTCCCCACAACACAGATTTGAAAGACCTTGGTGATCCCCTGTTCCATCCAGCCCCAGGGTCAGCTCCACATCCCACACTGAAACATAGGGCTCAGGGGTCAGCAACTTCCTGTCTGTCTGGCAGCTGGTGTAGACTTGAACTCCCACAGCTTTGGCCCAAACGTCGCTCTGGGGCTCCTCGTCTCTCAGGGAAGGAAAATACAGGCAACTCTGACGTGAGAAATGATCAGCTTCCCTCATAGCTTTTCAGTTCAGTCGCTCAGTCATGTCTGACTCTTCACAACCCCATGGACTCAGCACACCAGGCCTCCCTGTCCATCACCAACTCCCAGAGCTTATTCAAACTCATGTCCATTGAGTCGGTGATGCCATCCAACCATCTCATCCTCTGTTGTCTCCTTCTCCTCCATCCTTTAATCATTCCCAGCATCAGGGTCTTTTCAAATGAGTCAGTTCTTCGCATCAGGTGGCCAAAGAATTGGAATCAGTCAAGTCCTCACAGTAAGGTAGGCTGAGGACTGCCCATGCAAGCCTACCGCTGTAAGTCCCTGCATGTCCAGCCCCCTTCCTGTGTGTCCTGGGTTTTAGGAGCGCAACTGCTTTTCTGTCCCACATGCCCTGCACTGGGCAGGTAAAGTTTAATGAGAATACTGGATGCGTCCAGATCCCTCCATCACCTGTGACATAAAGTGGAGTGTGAGACCTGGACTGCCTTTGAGTAATCCAACCGCAGGCGTGGTTTCCTGGCAGAACGAAGCCCCTCACCCTTTTCTCTGTCCCCCCAGCCTCCCTTCTTCCCTCAGGTGTGTGGGCAGCTTATCTCCCATTGCACTTACTCCCACCTGCAGGTCTGGGTCTGTGCAGTAGTGGGAGGTGGAGTGTAAGCTTTGCATCTTCCTGCTCAGTGCTTGAATCTCGGGTCCCCTGCTTACTAGTGGGTGGGATCCTTAACCTCTTGGAGCCTAAGTTTCACCATCTGTAAAACACGATAGTATTACCTCTCAGAGGCCTGTGGTTCAGACCCAGTGTCTGCACAATGCACTTCCTGACAGAGAGTGAGGATATGTCCTGATTTGGGCAGAGCTGGGTTTGGGGTTCCCTTACCATCTGATGGGCTTTATTTCGAGGATCAGCCACACAGGCCTGCATGTCATCCTCAGGGGTCACCATCCTTGCCCCGACCACATCACTTCCTGCCCGTCTGGACCTCAGGATTTCTCTCTCATTACCCTTTGTTTTCCTCAGTGACCCTCAACTAGGGCAATCATTTTAGCAGGTCTCGGACACTGGGCTCTGCCTGGAGAGTTTTGTGGCTGCCATAGGTTTGGGGGGCGGGGAGTGGGATTGGTGTGCTACTGGTATCTGGTGGGTGAGGGCTTCAGACAGTGAATAGGACAGGCCCTGCCACCGAGAATTGTCCAGCCCCAAGTGCTGCTGAGCTGGGAGGTCCAAGACCTTGTATCCAGAGGTATACGCTCACAGATGAAATGGCATTTTTTATTAAGTGGGGGAAAAAATTTTGTTGGAGGCACCTATGCAAAAAGTGCACTTGTGGACAAATTCTCTGAAAGAAAACCAAGACCTGTTATCGAAAGAGCAAGATCTCAGGTGAATTTTCTTGATTTTAAAGTCTTCCTATAAGGTTGTTTGGGCAACAAATAAAAAAGAAGAAGAAATGAATTATTCTAGAGTGAGGCACAAGATTCAGCTGATATTTAAAGATACTCAGACTTGGAGACTCCATGACATTCAGACTCTCTTCTTTCAACCAATGGGTCAATTTGTCCCCACCCCACACATACTAAGAGATATTAACATTGGCAGGGGATAGGGTGAGAAAGTCCATCCAGGTGAAAACAACTTAAGTAGGGTTTTTAAATTCATTTAATTTTTATATCACTGTTCATTAAACCAGAAAATGACAGTGATTGCCATGACCAGTTACGTCCATTTGGACAAAATTTTTCTGGTTTGAGTGGTTTTTCCTTCAAAAAAATATTTTTTTCTCCAGAAACTGTTTTGTCCTGCTAAGTCATTAAAAACTGTCAAATCAATCTGTGTAAAACAGAACCAAAGAAATTTAGTAGCTCAGAGGGGGAAAAAGTAAGCACTTAAAATCCCTTCCACATTATGGACAGACAGCATCCATAATCAGAAAAGGAAAAGTAACAGGACCTTGATAGTGAAGTGGCTGAACATGAGATGATGTTATTAAATCAAGGTGAAAAAAGATTCCTACATACAACACAAAAGGTTAATCAGAGTAAAACATTGAAAAGCCCCATTCATTTGAGGCCACAAAATGGCTTAGATCTCCAAATACTATTAAAGAACCAGTTACACCCCATGTTTCTTGTTAGCCAAATACGTGAGACTCGGTAACTGCTTTCAGCCACTTGCAGCGTGTTGCGTTAATGTGTATGTGATTTATATACACTCTTCTGCAGGTAGGTAATGTTTTTCATAAGTCTGAACTTTTCATTATTTTTTTTTCAAAGAAAAAAATCCATTGACTAATGGTGTGGGTGTCTTTCAGCTGTTAGTTGGAGCAGCTTTTGTCGTTCTGCCTCTAACTGCAAGCTCCTGAATTGCCCTTTTGATTTATTTACTAACACTGATCAAGGCAAGGTAACATGACACTCCAACCTTTAATCTTTGAGATGGTTCTATAGGATAGGGCTGAGCTTAGTTCCCCAGCAGAAAACACCAACGTTATGAAATTATAAACTGTATTATTTATGAAAGAGGAATTTTGTTGTGACAAAAATTAGCTTTCAGGCGGTATTCTGTAATGGGTACAGTTAATTTGATCTGCTCATTCTACCCTGTCTAGTCTTGCAGAAATAATCTGTTTATTTATTCATTGATTCATTTTTGCTTCACTCCACAAATGCTTCTGGGAAGAACACACACATACAATGCACACACATACACACACACACACACAGAGTACTTGATGTGATAAAATTGAGGGAAAAGGCTTAAACCAGGGAGAGATTAGAGCACAGAATTCAAGCCATGCAATGCTATGGAGCTCCCTGCTGCTGCTGCTGCTGCTAAGTCACTTCAGTCGTGTCCGACTCTGTGTGACCCCATAGATGGAAGCCCACCAGGCTCCCCCGTCCCTGGGATTCTCCAGGCAAGAACACTGGAGTGGGTTGCCATTTCCTTCTCCAATGTGTGAAAGTGAAAAGTGAAAGTGAATGGAGCTCCCAGTGTGGGCTAAAAATTTGGTGCCAAGCTTCTCTGCAGCCAAAGCAAAAATCATACTCCAATTATTACAAGATTCACAGAAAAAAAATCAGTTGTTCAGAAGTAGAGTGATTCTTGACTGTGAAAACTGAAAGAACATTCTTGTTGTGCCTCATAACGGCAGTTTCTTAAGAGAGTTGTCAAGTAATAGTAATGCTTGTGTCTTCTGTCTCATTACTGTCTGCACTTATCTGTACTGTTTCCAAAATAGGTTAACAGAACACAATTTTGAAAAAACACGCCCTAGAGAAACCCACATATGTACCTAAGAGCATTGTTGCAAAGAAACAAATGTTCATCATTAAGAGAATGCATAAACAAACTTTAAGAGCCATACATGGGAATATAATACATCAGTTGAAATAAATGAATTAATTCTACATCATCAATATGAAGTCTCAAAAATATTGAATCTTAAAAAGCAAGTTGGAATATGATACATACACTTTGTCTCCTTGAGTAATACTAGATAGTGACTATGCTGCTGCTAAGTCGCTTCAGTCGTGTCCGACTCTGTGTGACCCCATAGACGGCAGCCCAACAGGCTCCCCTGTCCACAGGATTCTCCAGGCAAGAACACTGGAGTAGGTTGCCATTTCCTTCTCCAATGCATGAAAGTGAAAAGTGAAAGTGAAGTCACTCAGTCGGGTCCGACCCTTAGTAACCCCATGGACTGAGCCTACCAGGCTCTTCCATCCATGGGATTTTCCAGGCAAGAGTACTGGAGTAGGGTGCCATTGCCTTCTCCGAGATAGTGACTATAGACATAAACACATATAATTAACAAAAACATATAAACTTGGGTGGGAGGACACAGAATAATTTCAGGATAGTGATTTCCTTAAGGGGACAGAGAGAAGCATGTGGTGGCAGTGAAACTGAATGCCATGTAGGGGGCAGGACAGCAGGCTGCTCCTCCTGTACCTCTAAGGCTCTCTTTAAACACAGATATGACACAAACATGGCAAACTAATTAACAGTCTAAAATGGTTGTGGGCACTTCAATGTCTGTTGCATATTTCTCTGAACTTTTCTGTGTATTGAAAATTTTAATTTATGTTTAAACATAAAAAATTAAAAGAGTGAAAGTGAAGTTTGAGGACAGAATTTGAGGGATGGGATCTACCATGAGATCTACCATGAACTTTCTTCTCTGGGTATTAAAAGTATTGGTGCAGAGGGCAGTCTTGTTAGAGCTGTGCTCTAGAAAGATTGTTCTACCATCCACATGGGATTGATATGAAGGAGGAGGGTTGGAGGCAAAGAGATCTGCTTGGGAGTTGTTGAAAAATGCCCACTATAAGAGTTAGTGTGCAACCTACCACATTAGTTAGGAAACATACACATATTTGCTTAAAGTAGGTAAATCATCATGCTCTCACTCTTTCTATGATACATACATAATTCCGCCCTTATCCTTTGATGTCACAGTCTCAAAGTTATTCCACAAGGATTATGGAACACTCACTGTCCCATTTCACCACCAGGATCAATGTTTCTTGACTCAGCTGTAGATCTTTGAAAGAGAAGACTTCGTTATTGTAGGGAGTGAATAAGAAAAAATGAGACTAAGGGTAGAGAGGGGATCAAGAATCTAGAAACATATTTGCTGTGATTAAAAATACCCTAAGGGGAGCAACATAAAATTAAAACTGAAAGCAGTCTGTGGGAATTACATGCCAATTCACTGGTGGCCCAGCTATTTTAAGCACTGACTTTGTTAGGTGTGATTAACACGAGCACATCAAATTTAAGGACTCATCCCAGCACCCCCTGTTCCTCCTTGTTTGGGTATCATTCCAAAGTGTGTCACTACACTTTCCCCAGGAGTAAATGTGCCTGCACAGAAAGCCTTAAGTCACGTCTGTTCCAGCCTGTGATCTGTTTGTGCCCCCAAACAAGGCCCTCCATGAGCAGGTCGGGAATTTCCCATGAGTCGTGCTCTGTTGCTGACATAGATCACTTTATTAATACACCCTGGCAAGAAGTGTCTGCACTGGGTGTATTTCTACCAACATTTCTGCTTTCTCCCCTCAAACTCCAAGTACTGCTAAAAAAAAAAAAAAAAAGTCTCATTACTGTGCCAATGGACTCAACTGTGTATTTGTGCTATCTAACCTCAGGGCCCTTGCCCAATCCTTTAATTGATATTTCAGTCCCCTTGTCTGGGTCCCCATTGGCTGTTTCAGACTGTAGGTCATCTGAAGTTCCTCCCTCTCTCTGGTCCTGACAGCAGAAGGCTTCCCTTTCCCTTTACTAAGGACATAGGAGCCCTCTTTGTGCTAAAGCAGGCTCACCTGTACTTCACACTGATCACCTGCCTCCTCGGCATCAGCCTCCTGCTCTTTCTACCCCTCTGAGGATTTGGTTTGATGTGGCTCTCACAATCTTTTGAGTTGGAACACAGGACCCAGAACTTACTCTTTTTCATGCTGAAACCCCTCAGCCACATGACTGGATCAGAGGCGGTCACATGTTCTGGGAGCTGGCCAATCAGAGCCATTCAAATCCCTAGGCACAGGGATGGGTTCAAGGATGAGCTTAAGATCTGAACTGGCTTGCTGCTGCTGCTGCTGCTAAGTCACTTCAGTCGTGTCCGACTCTGTGTGACCCCATAGACAGCAGCCCATTAGGCTCCCACGTCCCTGGGATTCTCCAGGCAAGAACACTGGAGTGGGTTGCCATTTCCTTCTCCAATGTGTGAAAGTGAAAAGGGAAAGTGAAGTCGCTCAGTCATGTCCCACTCGTAGCGACCCCATGGACTGCAGCCTACCAGGCTCCTCCGTCCATGGGATTTTCTAGGCAAGAGTACTGGAGTGGCTCGTCATTGCCTTCTCCGCTGAACTGGCTTAGTCCAGGCCAACGCAGGACTGAGGCTGGACTTCCAGGAGGAAACCTCTCCTCTTGCCCTGTGCTTGATCCCAAGAAGAGGAGCAAGTTTCCGGGGACTGTCAACTGCTCTGAGAATTGGAGCCAACATAAAGGAGGGAGGGAAAGAAGCCAGCTCTGATGGCCTTGTCTGAAGTCCTAGATGCAGCCCTATCTGGGACTTTTTTTTTTTTAGTTTTTACTTTATATTGGAGTATAGTTGATTATCAAAGTTGTTAGTTTCAGGTGTCCAGCAATGTGATTCAGTTTTACACATACACGATGTGACCAGCAGCTTTCCTTTCCGCCTGAGCAGGGTTTCCTGTCCCTGCAGTTAGACAAGCCTGACTGGTCCAGCTGATCCAGGGCTCCCCCCACTCCCCAAAGCGGCCCCTGTCCTTCCCCTCCAGGCTCCACACCCCCTCCTATTCACCCTCAGCAGGCACCTGCCTCCTCCCCCTCGGAAAAGAGAAAGCACCAGGCACAAAGAAGGAAGAAAACGAAGAATAAAAGAAGGGAGAGAGAAATGGATTGAGACAGAGAGAGGGGGAGGGAGGGAGGGAGGGTTGAGGAAAGAAATGAAGATCACTTCCCTTTTTCCTGAAGATCAAGCTATCATCCCTTTTCTTCACTTTACTTCTCGTATTTGTTTCAAGAACATTCTGTACCCCCGCCCTTCTCATCCTCCATTCACTCCTCAGCCTGCTGCAATTAGGATTCTGCTCCCACTTTCCTGACATGGCCAAGTTCAGTGACCTAATTCCAACATCTCTCTACTCTGGAACAGTGACTCTGCTGATTTATCCTCCTCAGAATGGCCCCTCCAGCAGTGCCCTCCCCCCACCCCAGAGATCTCACTGTTTCTCTCCAGGGCTCCCTCCTCCTCTCTCTACCCCTAAAGCCAACAGGGCAAAGGCTTTTAAGGATGACAAACCTACTGAAAATTTGACAGAACCTATGGTTTCTTTCCCTAGAAATGTATGCTTTGCACAGTATTGGTCAAGGTTGTTAGAAACAAACAAATGGCCTTCTCGGGCTAGTTTAATCAGAAAGGACTTTCCTAAGAGGTCGGAGTTCCCATAAGGGTTGGAAGGGTGAAACTTCAGGAACCTGAAGCCCTTTGCCTCTGCTGGGAAGAAGGAAGGCTTACAGACGGAAAGCCACCACCAAGTTGCTGGCACAAAATTGCCACCCTCTCTGGCAGGAACTGTGCCGGCAAAGGGGTACCTGCCCACCACTCTGCGCTTATGTCACTCTGTCCCAGATCAATCACTTGTGAGGCTCACGGGGCCCCAAAAGTGACCCAGTTTCTCATCAAGGTTGTTACAGCTCCTCTCACGGGCAGCACCTGAATCTCAGCCAGAATCCAGGCTTCGACTGGGAGCAGGAAGCGTTTCCATCATCCCAGCTCTGCACAGGAGGAGGGGCTGATGGGGGAGTGCTGGCTCATCAAGCACCTGGAGCCCATGCGCGGGTACATTATTGGCCCAGACACAGAGCAACCTTGGTCACACTGTGTCTGTGAACTTGGCACAGGAATTGCTCACTCACTCAGGTAACCTCTCCACCCTGCTTCCCCACGTATCTCTCAGGCAGGAGCTCCCCGCCATAAATTGGAGATCTCGTCCCCTGTCCCCAGCACCAGAGCAACCCTGGCAGACAAGGAACCCATTTCCCCAGTAGTTTTAGCAGAAGACCTAGGGTGATACCCAGGGAGCCAGGCACTCCTCCTGCACCCACCATGCAACCAAGGACTGCTGAGCTCCTGAGGAGCGTGTCTGGGCAGTGTGTCCAGCCCTGGGTCCAGAATGTAGGGGGTCTCTATATGAACAAGTCAGACTGATGGGCAGGCTTGGAGGTGCTCCCCCAGGAAACAGTACGTTGTTACCAATGTAGGGAGAGCAATGCTGGGAGAGCTAATTCAAGGGCTGTCCATCACACCAGAATTCTCTCTCTCACCTCCTGGTCCACATTCCTTCTGGATAACCTCAACTACTTCTGTGATTTCAAGTGCTGCCTTGATGGAGGACCTGCTTCTCTGATCATTTTCATCCGAATTTCAAGTCACTGAAGGATACTGTCCAGTCCACAAGGCATTTTTGAGAAGGGGCGGGCACTGTGGTTTCCTTTTTGGTCCAAGACAACAGTAAACAACACCCAGAAATGACTCCCACCACTTCTGATCCTCTGCTGGAAATGAGATTACATGTATTCACTAGTGGATAATCCAGTTCACCTTGTCAAAAGGGTGGACACAGGTGTTTTTGTCCATAATATTTTAAAAATATATTTATTACTGCTTCTCCAGGAACAGAACTCATTTTTTAAATTTATTTATTTTTGGTTTCACTGGGTCTTCATTGCTGTGCACGGGCGTTCTCTAACTGCAGTGAACAGGGGCTACTCTCTAGCTGCAGCGTGCAGACTTCTCATTGCCATGGCTTCTCTTGCTGTAGTGCATGGGCTCTAGGCGCAGGCATCCATAGCTGTGGCTTGTGGGCTCAATGGTTGTGGTTCCTGGACTCTAGAGCACAGGCTCAGTAGTTGTGGTGCACAGGATTAGCTGCGCCATGGCATGTGGGATTTTCCTAGACCAGGGACTGGACCTGTGTCTCCTATATTGGCAGGCAGACTCTTTACCGCTGAGCCACCAGGGAAGCCCCAGGAACAGAACTCTTAATCCTTGAGATCTTCTATTGAGATATTCAGTAAGTCATTTTTCTCACTTAAAAACATATTAAACTTGTATGTTTATTTATGTTCACTGTTACTCATCACACGAGAATCTGCTGAGATTTATGGTGTTCAGGATGTTATAATCTAACAGTTCATGGGGGAGGGAACAATATAAATGGATTTTTCTGATATGAAATAGAGTGGGTAACGGAATTATAGACAGTTTTTGAGTTTCCCTAAAATATGAATGAAGTGACTCTCACCTGAGTCTGGGCACCTCCTGACTGAGGACAGCTAGACCCCATGCTTTTCCCTTTGAAGCCCCTATAGAAAATGACAACCTGTCCATGCTACTGTCAGGGAGGAAGTAGGGAGAGCCTGCGGACAACCACAGGGGACTTGGTAAAAAAAAAACACTGCATTTTCATCATATTATACAGTTATGCCAATGCTAAAGCTGAAACTCTAATACTTTGGTCACCTCATGAGATGAGTTGACTCACTGGAAAAGACTCTGATACTGGGAGGGATTGGGGGCAGGAGGAGAAGGGGACGACAGAGAATGAGATGGCTGGATGGCATCACCGACTCTGTGGACGTGAGTTTGAGTGAACTCCTGGAGTTGGTGATGGACAGGGAGGCCTGGCTTGCCGTGATTCATGGGGTCGCAAAAAGTCGGACACAATTGAGTGACTGAACTGAACTGAACTGATAACAGTTATGCCAAAAAAATAAGATAGGAAGTATCAGGGAAAATATGTAACACTGATTTTCTATAAAACTTTTCAATAAAATTTCTTTAAGAACTTAGCTGAGAAAGTCCAGGTTGCTCTCCTGGATGTGGTTTGTGTCTTTCAGGGTTTCAGCCTTACTTGGCTTCACATTTCTTTTCAAACCCATGCCAGTCACCATCAGGGAGAAAATGTGTTCATGCAGATGGGTGATAAAAAATTGAAAACCATTTTGCAAAGCTTTCAAACATTTATAATGGTTGAGATTAGATTTTAAAAGTCAGGAGCTCAGCCTTTTCTTTTATGATGGAAGTTCTCAGAAGAGCAAGTGGATTTTGAACCCAATTGGACTTTTTGACATTAACAACTTTGAAATGTGGAAGCTCTCCTTTGCTTGTCTCATGGGTGTGAAAGCAGTCATTCTGGGGGCAGTTACTCTGTGGAAAGTGTCCTCAGTCAGAAACAGAGAGAAGCACTCTAGGTGGGTGGACAGACAGCACTGGGCCCACCTGGTCTCCTCTACACCAAGTCTGACTGCACCCTGGGCTGTAGAGCCCAGTACCCTGCCCTTTCCAGTCCAAATGCCACTTCATAGCTCTACCCTTTGTCCATCAAATGGGCAGCAGGCGACTGAGCCTGGGTCACCTTGCCTGCTCTTTCTATCATGGCAGGGAGCCCAGGTTTTCTCATCCATCCTCAGACCTGTGGGTACCATATGATGATGTCAGGACCTCCATCCTCTGCCCCAGCCACACTCTACAGACCTCCAAACCAGAGTCTGGTGAGTCACTCCAGACACTGCCAGGCTGCCCAAGGGCTGAGGGGATCTGGTCCTCCCAGTGGAACTCTGAGGACTATCCAGTTAAAGCCATAAGTAATAAATCTTTAAAGGTTCAGAGAAAGTCTCCTAAAATTAACTCAGAATCAAGCATAGCTGGTAGATCAACTAGGTATATAAGCTATAAGAACATAGTATAATTTTTATTTCATTATAGATAACATAATAAAAATAACTTTTGATAAGGTTTTATTTGGGGCTGATAGAATCAAGGCTTTCTTTTCATTGTGTCCTTGCAATGCTGCAGTTCACTTCTGACACTAGACATGCCAACTGAGCAGTTTTGTGCTCTTTCTCTGCTCACCAGCCAGGAGGCTATACCAAGAAGCCCCAGTGTCCAGGGATTTGATTGGGCCTCATTACATAGGTGATTCAGTCATTGGCCATGTGGTTGAACTCAGTCTCCAGCCCCTTCCCCTCCATGGAAGTCAGAAGGGCAGTTCATATCACGGGGCTCAGAGCCCCAACCCTCCAATCACGTGGCCAGTCTTTCTGGGTGATCAATCCCCATGCTGAGTCAGCTCACTCCATAAACTCAGGTGCAGCTGGAAGACCCGCAGTGAACAACAAAGACATTCTTATCACTCAAGAAATTCCAAGGATTTCAAGGCCGTCTCCCAGAAAGGAACAAAAGCTAGGTATGTCCTTTATACAACAATCCCTGGCTACACTAGTTTATCAGCACAATTCTCAGGACGAGCCTCCCAGATAAAGCAGATAGTACACTGATTTTTCCCTAAAGGAGAACAAATGAATTGTTGGGAAGATGATTCCGGGTTAAAGGTCAGTAGGCAAGAAGGTTACTAAGAGAACAAAGAGCAAAGAGGATAGTAAGAAAGAAGGAAAGATTTCAACCAAAAAACATAATCTGAAAAGAAGAGATCCATTAGAAGATGCAAGTCCTTGGAATGGGGACACTTAGACCATGGGGAAAGGTGGAACCAAGTAGGGTTTCACTTGTTACTGCTGTTTAAAGACCTACAGGGGGACGGGGATCACTGTTGGGAGGTCAGGACTCTCTGAAGCAAAATTCTAGGCTTGGACTCACCAGTGGATGGGCCCCCCACTGAGAAGAAACTCCAGGACACACACCGACCAGACACATCCTGGTGAGTGTGGCATCAGGCCAAGAGTAAGACACTTGGTGAATGTGGCATCAGGCCAAGAGTAAGACAAGATGTGACAGGAGGCTTGTGAAATGCAGTCCCGTGGGCAAAGAAAGATTTAGACACTTGTTAAGAAGCACATTGCCATCTGGAAATAAGTACGTGACATAGATTGATGAGGAATTGGTGTCTTCCAGGAAACACTGAGGGGCTAGCTGCTAACGAAGAAAGATCTTTCTAGATTCTCACTCAGTTCTTGTGTGCCCAAGTGGAAGGCCTGGGAGATAAGCAAAGACAAGAAGCAAAGATGTCAAATGTACAGGTTCTCATTTTCTTCCAAAGTGAGAAGCTTGAGAAATAACCTTCAGTTCAGTTCAGTCGCTCAGTCGTGTCCAACTCTTTGCGACCCCATGAACTACAGCATGCCAGGGCCCCCTGTGCATCACCAACTCCCGGAGTTTACCCAAACTCATGTCCATTGAGTCAGTGATGCCATCCAACCATCTCATCTTCTGTCGTTCCCTTCTCCTCCTGCCCTCAATCTTTCCCAGCATCAGGTTCTTTTCAAATGAGTCAGCTCTTCACATCAGGTGGCCAAAGTATTGGAGTTTCAGCTTCAACATCAGTCCTTCCAATGAACACCCAGGACTGATCTCCTTTAGGATGGACTGGTTGGATCTCATTGCAGTCCAAAGGACGCTCAAGAGTCTTCTCCAACAGCACAGTTCAAAAGCATCAATTCTTCAGCGCTCAGCTTTCTTTATAGTTCAACGCTCATATCCATACATGACTACTGGAAAAACCATAGCCTTGACTAGACGGACCTTTGTTGACAAAGTAATGTCTCTGCTTTTTAATATGCTGTCTAGGTTGT
Source organism: Moschus berezovskii (assembly GCF_049115385.1). NCBI lineage: Eukaryota > Metazoa > Chordata > Mammalia > Artiodactyla > Moschidae > Moschus > Moschus berezovskii. The sequence goes on from NC_142472.1 coordinate 52,669,048, forward strand.
CATAACTTTCCTTCCAAGGAGAAAGCGTCTTTTAATTTCCTGGCTGCAATCACCATCTGTAGTGATTTTGGAGCCCCATAAAATAAAGTCAGCCACTGTTTCCCCTGTTTCCTCATCTATTTGCCATGAAGTGACAGGACTGGATGCCATGACCTTAGTTTTCTGAATATTGAGTTTTAAGCCAACTTTTTCACTCTCCTCTTTCACTTTCATCAAGAGGCTCTTTAGTCCTTGCTGCTGCTAAGTCGCTTCAGTCGTGTTCGACTCTGTGTGACCCCATAGATGGAAGCCCACCAAGCTCCCCCATCCCTGGGATTCTCCAGGCAAGAACACTGGAATGGGTTGCCATTTCCTTCTCCAATGCATGAAAGTGAAAAGTGAAAGTGAAGTCGCTCAGTCGTGTCCAACTCTTAGTGACCCCATGAATTGCAGCCTACCAGGCTCCTCCATCCATGGGATTTTCCAGGCAAGAGTACTGGAGTGGGGTGCCATTGCCTTCTCCGCTTTAGTACTTACATTTGTGTAATTCTGTACAGACCTTAGTTGTGTCTATTTGGCATCATCTTCACTAAATAGTAATTGCTTCCCAATGTCTGGACATTTGGCGGCTGTGTTACCCAAGCACCAAAGGGCTTCCCCAGTGGCTTAGTGGCAAAGAACCCACCTGCCAATGCAGGAGATGTAAGAGATGCAGATTCAATCCCTGGGTCAGGAAGATCCCCTGGAAGGGGCATGGCAACCCACTCCAGTATCCTTGCCTGGAGAATCCCATGGACAGAGAAACCTGACTGGCTACAGTCCATACGGTTGCAAAGAATCAGACACAACTGAGTGACTAACATACACACAACCCCGTTTTACCCAAACGCCTGTCCATGTGCCCCATGCACAGTGAGGCCAAACCATTCCAAAATATAAGGAGTTGGGTGCTTGCGCCTGAAAAAGCCCAAACTCCCCAAAAGCTTTCATCAAAGCCCTTTTCTAGGAAAGGTGAGGGAGGGGCATGGTTAATTGTTATAAACCCCTTGCTATGGGATCCTTTATTCTTGAGGTCAGATTATGGTCAGGTAACCAAATGTTATTCCCTGTTCAGACAAGAAAGAGCCAGGTCCCAAGCACAGCTGTTGTCCTCCCAGATCCTGGTCCTGACTGAGAGGAGGCAGAGCTCAGCTGGCAGCTCCCTCAGGGCCAGGTCCCCAGACCCTGCCCAGCCGTCACCCCTGAGGGAGACAGGCTCCCAACCCAACAAGCCCTCGGACTCCTCAGGCAGCCATATAGTGGAGGCCAGGTCCAGAAGGCTGCATGCTATGCCTATGCTGTGAGGTGGCAGAGGCAGGGATGGGGAAAGAGTAACCGCCTCAGGGTCTGGGCCCCGGTCAGATGGCGGCCCTGGCGAGGGCTCTGGAGCCCTGCAGAACACAGCTCCCAACCTGTTTCCTGGGCTGCCCCAGCTCACCTGCTGGTGCTAGGCTAGGTGAACCAGAAGGACCCCAGGAAGAACGCTAGGGTCCGCCTCTTACCTCACTCTCCTACTGAGGACCACTGTTCTACTGACGGTTGACAGAATGGGCTGCTAACAGTCGCTCCTTGACAGGTGGCTGCCCGTGGGAGGGGCCACTGCAGCTCCAACCAATGGCTGAGCAGGACTATTAACGGTTGCTTCTTGACGGTTGGTTGCCCGTGGAGGGGCCACTGAAGCTCCAACCAGTGGCTGAGCAGGACCATTAACAGTTGCTTCTTGACGGTTGGTTGCCCATGGAGGAGCCACTGCAGCTCCAACCAATGGCTGAGCAGGACCATTGACAGTTGCTTCTTGACAGTTGGTTGCCCATGGAGGGGCCACTGCAGCTCCAACCAATGGCTGAGCAGGACCACTAAGAGTCCTTAGGTAACCATTGCCTGGTAATGGAGAGGAGGTTTGTAAAGTCAAGACCAAAAGTCCACAGTGCTAAGGTCTGGGCATCATGGCCCTCTATGCCAGCTGCAGACTCAACACTTACGTATGTGTACTCAGTCAGTTAGTCATGTCCGACTGTTTGTGATCCAACATTTAGATAACTGTCTTGACCACCATGTGTCTGGTCACGGCTCTTGAGGCTGCCAACTCAGCAACCATCCTTGACGTCCTCCACAAAGACAAGGTGTCATCCCTGAATCTCTCCTAAACACATGTACGCTTTTCATTTCAGAGCAATGTGTCTCAGAATAACACACTCAGACCTCTCTCCTCCTCAGCTGGCTTCACTCTCTTTACCAATGAAAGCAAGTTCTCTGTTCAAGAAAAGTTCAACTCCAACCCATCAAGTTTTAATTTTTATAAATGCCTCTTTTAGAAAAACAGAAGGAGCTAAATTAACATATACAAAAATATGTATTATGTCTTTGACACCTGCCTTTCTGAAAGTTAATCATGGTACAACTACAGTGTAGATTAAATCTCATTATCCTCCTTCTATAGAGCAGGAAACTGTGGCTCAGAGAAGTTCAGGAAACTGCCTGAATTCACACAGCTGGTAATTGTCCAAAGTGAAAGTTTCTCAGTCATGTCCGACTCTTTGCAACCCCATGGAGGTAGCCCACTGGGCACCTCTGTCCATGGTGACTCTCCACACCAGAATACTGGAGCAAGTAGCTGGTCCCTTCTCCAGGGGACCTTCCCAACCCAGGGATCGAACCCAGGTTTCCAGCATTGCAGGCAGATTCTTTACTGTCGAGTCACCAGGGAAGCCTGGAATTCAAACTGGATTCTGTTTGATTCCCAAACTCTGTCTCTTTTTACCAACTTCACCACCTCAGAGACTTTAGGAAAGTCACAGCATCCCTAGGCTTTAGTTTACTTATTGCCTCTTGAAAGAGGAATTTGGTTTGTTCTTGCGAGGTGCCTTCTGTTGAATTCTAGGAAAAGTGGAAAAAGAAGGGTCGAGGAGAGCTGGAAGAAGGGAGAGCAGACAAGGCATAGAGATTTTGGGAGTCTCATGTCTCACTGTTTATGGCTTTGTGTTCACTTACTATGACTCTTCTTTGTGACGAATCACAGCTCCCTTTGGAAGTGTGTGTTCATTGTGTTCTATAGATAAATTTGAGTTTTTCTTCTTAAGAGAAACGTTAGCAACTGCAGTATGGACAACTCCATTTTAAGAGAAGTAGACTTTCAAACGGAGAAGGCAATGGCACCCCACTCCAGTACTCTTGCCTGGGAAATCCCATGGACGGAGGGGCCTGGTGGGCTTCAGTCCATGGGGTCGGGAAGAGTCGGACTCAACTGAGCGACTTCACTTTCACTTTTCACTTTCATGCATTGGAGAAGGAAATGGCAACCTACTCTAGTGTTCTTGCCTGGAGAATCCCGGGGACGGCGGAGCCTGGTGGGCTGCCGTCTATGGGGTCGCACAGAGTCGGACACGCCTGTCCTGACTTAGCAGCAGCAGTAGCAGCAGACTTTCAAACAATCTAGGAAGACTTCAATTCTTATTTTTCAAACAAAGTGGTGCAACCTCATTATTCATCACATTAAGTTTCAGAAGTACTTAGATTTGAATTACTAGTCAGATGCGGTGAAAACATACCCCTCAAACAAAACTGAAAACAGCTCTTCAGAAATATTCTAATTTGCTACTGCCTACAGTCACATGCAGCAGGTGGGTCCAACTCACAGGGCATTATAAGGAACAGAGATTTTCCTAGTAAAGGCTCAGAAATCAGATCAGAGTCAGAATAACAAACAAGCTTTTCCAAAGGCATTTGCTCAAGCCAAACAGTAACTTATCACCTGTTCACAAAGTGTGGAAAGAAATACGAGCCTCCTGTTGGTCAAATGTACACACCACACATAGCACACATGCACCACACACCCCACACGTATACACCACACATACACACTACACCTACACAACACACACCACACACATACACTATATACACACACCACACATACCTCATACACTTCATTCATATCAAACACACCACACACACTACACACACACCACACACACACTACACACACACCACACATCACACACCACACACACATCACACACCACACACACCCCACACACATACACTATATAGACACACCACACACATCTCACAATCTTCACTCATATCACACACACCACACACACTACACACACACCACACACACACTACACACACACCACACACACACTTCACACATATACACTACATACACACACCTCACACACACTGTACACACCACACACACACCTCACACTACACACACACAACACACACTACACATACTACATACACACCCATTGTACACATACCACACATACCATACACACTTCACACACAGACCACACACACAACATTGCATATACTCACATCACATGGTCATTATTTCACTAGTATAAACTAAAAATTTTGGAAATAAAATTTATCCTGGAAAAATAACCACCAACAGAAATCACATTTAATGTAAAGAAGCAACAAAATTTATTGACTGAATTAAACACAACATTTAAAATGGCAGTGCTGTACTTTCATTTTAAGATGTTTGAATGAAGAAAAGTGCTATTAGTCCAAGCTTCTTACATTCATTAAAAGGGTGACTATAAAAACCAGCAACATGCACAGTGATACATATGCACGAAATGGAATTATATCAACAAATATACAAAATACCCAAAATAAAATATTTACAGGTTTAAAAATATAAACATTGGTTCATCTATCCCATTAAACCATTGGAGAGGAGAAAAAGAAAAGACCCTATTGTTATTTAGAATCCTTTTTAAAAACAAGTCTTAAAAACATAGAGTAATTTTAGGAGACAATTTTTGATGTTGGGGGAATTTAACATTCTATTACAAAAATAATATCTATAAACCTACCAACAACTTTCCTCCTGTGCACAAAAATAATACAGCCAAAAGCTTGTCCTCAGAGATACACTTGACTTTCAGGAAAACTAATTTTAGAAATATGGAGTTTCTTATTTGGATTTTCTTTGTCTTTATTTTCAACAACCTGCAATTCCCTATATTACACCGAGATATTTTCTATAAATAACTTGGGCAAAACTGAAGTTAGCAGTGAGCGTGGTATGTAGCTGGAGTCCATTAAAAGATGACAGGAATTTATTTTGTCTATAACATCTAAACCATTTCCCCTGATATTCTTGGAAAAAAATACCACCATCCGATCCTTCATGTTCAGCTAAATGTATACGTTAGACATTATTTTGTTAAGAGTTTTTCCTCTTCTATTTAGAAATAACTCTAAAATGGGGCATATTTGAGAAGGTTTACTAATTCCTCCAGGCACCCTTGGTCCATTTCATTTTACGACATGATAACGAGTCTTTCCTGTGTGTCAATTTAATGCCCCTGTGTCATTTGATCAGTTATTTTTAGTATTTTCTTTTTTTGTGTATAAGGTAGGGATCTGAGAAAGTTTATTATGCCTGTAACAACCAGTGACCTAGGTTATCTTTTATTAAAAATGATCTCACATAGAGCAGAAAGTTACTCTACCTAATTATTGAATAACTTCCAAAAATTACCCCAGTTTACTATCCAACACAATGATCACCTGTGATTAAATTCTTTCACTGCTTCTCATTAAAAAAGCATTTCAGCAAGTGTGGGCAGCCCATATATGAATAAAATAACCTCTTTAAATGTGACAGTGATGCATTTCAAAATGATTTTCCCTAAACACTGACACTTGCAATTTCATAGAATCAGAGTGGAAGAAAACAGGTTGTAACCTGCCAAATTTACTATTGAAATTGCTTTTGTTGGTTTTTATTATTGACAAAGCAGTCATCAGATTATAAAATCTGTATGCAGACCTGCTAGCATGCAGTAATTGGTGGATATGGCCTAAATTTTTGACTGGCCAGGTGAAGGGAAAAAAACAAAAAACAACCCTGCTAGCTCCAAGATCTGCCTTTCAGACATGCATGTACAAAGGCCATCAAATAGTTTTTTTTAAAAAATCAAGTCCACTTTTAACTGAAATAGTCATTCTTTTAATGGTATCCACCATCATAAAAATCTGGTTTGACTCTTGCAGTTCAGAACTTTGATCAGTTTCTTAACTAAATCATACATAAATTTAATCAGACGTCTAAAAGAGACTTACAATTAAAGCACAAGAAATAGATTTCTGGTCCAGATTCTGTCAGTGGCTTGTTAAATTGCTGCCATTTTCCAAAAGGAAGAGGTATTTTACCTCTTCATCATTTTCTTCCTCCAAAGAACAGAACCTCCATAGAACAGAACAAGGCCCCACTTTGCCTGATTCTTGTGGACAGAATGTCAGTGAAAACAGAGCACCATCTCAGCTCACAATAAATGCACAGCATAGGGTTAGACTTAGAGGTGTGCATGAAATATTAGTTGAATGAACAAATTAGAAAATCCAGGCCAGCATTCAATGACCAGAGACAGAACGTGGATGTACTACTTTCAAAAGAGCCAGGAGTTCTGCAGTTCAGAATCATGTTGAGGTGGGCATCACTCCACCAGCTACTAGTTCAACAAATAACACAGGATACCCAGAACCAGCCTAGACTGGGCTTAAGGTAGAAAAACAAGTGAAACGTGCTCAGCATGGCTGAAATCCTATCAGAGCAAAAGTATCACCATGACAACAGAAGAGATGTCTGTCTACACTTTTGAAGTTAATCCCAAGAAGGTGCGGATCCCTCCCAAGCAAGGAAAACTGTCTGCCTCTAAATGGTACCCAGCGGCAGCCTTCCCCCAGAATGATGCTGAATACCACCATCTCAGACACAAAACCAATTCTCAGCTGCATGACATGCGTGAGCTCTTTCTCTATTGAAAGTGAGCTGTTGATGAGATTTAGCAGTTCTTAGCGCTTGTATTACTGTAAATCATTAAAGAGTGTCTATCCTTGTCCTGGGTGGAGAGAGAAAAAAAGAGGGATGGATGGAATGAATGGGGTAGAAGTAAACCAAAAGGATGAATTAGATATGCTCTGTGAGGGAGGTAATATCACTTAACCCACATGGCTGTGAGAGGACTGAGTAAATATTTGTAAAGCTCCTGTAAGGGGCTGGCATGAACTAAGTACTCGACAAATGTTAATTGTTTGTATAATTACTATTCTTACTTTTAGAGGAATATGTGTGTACATGCAAAGTTGTTTCATTCGTGTCTGACTATTTAAGACCCTCTGGACTGTAGCCTGCCAGGTTCCTCTGTCCATGGGATTCTCCAGGCAAGAACACTCGAGTGGGTTGCCAAGCCCTCTTCCAGGAAATCTTCCCAACCCAGGGATTGAACCTGTGTCTCTTATGTCTCCTGCATTGGCAGGTGGGCTCTTTACCACTAGCGCCACTTGGGAAGCCCTTTTAGAGGAATATGTTTGACTTATTCCATACCACCCTTGTTCAATCTCACTGCATTCTGCTCCAACCCACAGACTATCAGCAAAATAAATAAATAAAAGTATACAATGAAATAAAGGTATTTCTAATGAATATTAAGAATGTCTGATTCCAGTACAACTATGTGTGAACTCTGAACTGAATGGGTTTTTATTAAGCATGAGATCCAGTATAAGCCCCTTGAATATGTGTTGCATAGAATTAAATATCAAAATCAGATGTGCCCACTTTCAGTTCTGGAGGCTTAGTGGCTATTTTAACCATTTGTTTTTCAGTTTGAGAAGTAAGTGCTTTCCATAATCATGAAACAATCATTCTGAATCAGTCCTTAGAAACATTGTCTTGGGATATAACTTTCCTTGGAAGTGGCTATTGTTGCAACAAATTGCCTCCTCTCAATGGTCATCACAGTGAAAAGGCTGTGAGAGGCCATGCAGGGTGGCCTTCACACAACCTTCAGAGCAGGACAGGGTCTGCCCTGACGAGGGACCACATGCCCAAATCACCTGTTACAGCCCCCCCCCTTCAACAAGTATTAATAAATTTTGGCCTCTGGTTTTCCCACCTGAGAAACCAGGCTGCCCTGTTAGTCTTTGGCTTCTAAACTCCTTTTAAATATTTGTGCGTACAAAATTGAAGACTCCTAAATAAGAACTGTGCTGTTCATCCTTCGGTCTGCCTGGTTAGTGGAAGGGAAGCGGGAATTGGGCTGGGGTATTTCAGTTTCTCCTCTTATTTCACCCAGGTACTTCTAATGGGCCATCCTCAGTTACATATGGATGTGAGAGCTGAACCATAAAGAAGGCTGAGCACCAAAGAACTGATGCTTTCCAACTGCGGTGCTGGAGAAGACTCAAGAGTCCCTTGGACAGCAAGGACATCAAACCAGTCAATTCTAAAGGAAATCAACCTTAAATATTCATTGGAAGGAGTGATGCTGAAGCTGAGGCTCCAATACGCCACCTGATGTGAAGAGCTGACTCATTGGAAAAGACCCTGATGCTGGGAAAGACTGAAGGCGGAAGAGAAGGGGGTGATAGAGGATGAGATGGTTGGATGGCATCACTGACTCAGTCAACATGAGTTTGGGCAAGCTCTGGGAGATAACGAAGGATAGGGAAGCCTGGTGTGCTGCAGTCCTTGGGGTCGCAAAGAGTCAGACATGACTGAGCGATTGAACAACAGCAGTGGTAGGAAAAAAGATGTAACTGTGAGGCTTTTTCCTTATGTTTAATGGTGTAAGAGTCTTGGATTAATTTTTTACCACTGAGACGGGGAGCTGAGTATACATGTGAATGTGGAAGCCAAGCACAGGGGGCCACATCCACATAGTCTTAATGCAAGAGAGAAATCTAGAATGTGAGTGAGGACCGAGCTCCACTGTGCAAGTGTCAAAACAGGCGAACATGCTGAGCTGCATCCCAGTACTGCTCCCTGAGGGCACCACGGAAACAGGATGGAAAAAGGAGAGATCAGAAAGCTCGTAAACCAGTCTCTTCAGCCAAAGTTAACTGTAAAAGGTCACTGAAAATTAATCTGATGAAGAACATAAATAACAGAAACTCAGAAAGTTCAGCCAAAGACACCGCCACCCCTAATACCATCTTTCTACTCCGACAACTGTCAAGGTAAAGGGTTATGTGAATATTCATGGAAGTGCCAATACCTGAAAACTACTTGAGATTAATGAATAAACCCTTAAACTCCTGAGTCATCACTTTCATAGACATCACACAATTTGTATTTAAATAGGCAGATAATTTGTGGGAAATGGAGCTAAAGGAAGTCTTTAACGTTCTACATTCCATGGTTGTTATTAGATGACATAATGCAAATATATTTCCTCTTGCGATGATTCAAAATGCTCTAGGGCTAATGGAAGCAAGAAAACCTTAGTAAGAAGCACAGGGGTTCGAGCCACACTGCCTAGGTAACACAGATGCTGAAGTTAGGCTGTCTTTGTGCCAAGTTGTTAAAATGACTGATAAATGGAGGACCAACAACTGATTTGGACCTAGAGGATGAGACGATTGGATGACATCACCAACTCAGTGGACATGAGTTTGAGCAAACTCTGGGAGACAGTGAAGGACAGGGGAGCCTGGCACGATGCAATCCATGGGGTGGCAGAAAGTCAGACATGATTTAGCAAATGAACAACAAAACAATTGATTTGACTTCTTCCTACAAAATTTGGCCAACTCTTTAACTAAAGGATCTCAACCAACTAGCATCATAGATTCATAGGAAAGGTGTCGGCAGCCCATATCCAACCCTTTCCTTTAAAAACCAGCAAATATGGTCAAGTTAGGTAAGAGCGTTAATAATTACTGGGAAATAGCAACCCACTCCAGTGTTCCTGCCTGGAGAATCCCAGGGACGGGGGAGCCTGGTGGGCTGCCGTCGGTGGGGTCACACAGAGTCAGATACGACTGAAGCGACTTAGCAGCAGCAGCAGCAAGCCTACTAAATTTCTAGAATACAATCTCTATGAACATGAATAAGAGAAAGTAGCCCTTGGCACAAAAAGGCAACGACAACCCCTTGTCTGTGGTTGGAAAAGGTTAAGACACAGCTCCCTACACTGGTCTTGATTGCCCATCAGTGACTGAGGCCATTTTATTCATTGCCTGAATCCTTCATTTGACTAGTGTGGATGGAATTCTTAAAGACAGAGAGTTTTTTTTTTTTTTTTAAAAAAGGAAAATATATGGGAAAAAGAACAGAAAAAAATAGTTTAAATCCTGTATAAATGGTTCACTGACAGGCAAGGGGAAATTAAGGTAAACTTTGCTGACATTTTTCTTTGCTAATAAAAAGACACAACACAGAGGTACAAATGTAGAAACAAGTCCCAAAACCGTGAAAGCAAATCTAGTTTGTTCCAGTGCTTACAAAATAGACAAATAGGTTGTCTTCCTATTACAATATTCTCATCAGTCCTTCAGGGCTTCCTACCTTCCCTGTGCTATTGAACAAACAGAACTCTGTCATGGATTCAGGCTGGGGAGACTATGACCCCTGCAAGAAGATGCATAGGAAGAAAATAAAGATCCTTTGTTTTACAGCTAGAAGTAAAATTTATGTTCTTCCCCTTCCCTAGGGGGAAATGGACATATTTTGAGTCTAAGTAGTATGATCAGTGTTGAATCGAATTCAAATCCCTTTCTCAAGACCAAACTAATCTCTAAGACATCTCCAAGTTCACGGTGAACGCCTTTGTCTGTTGGTTGTGCACAGCTGAGTGCGTGAGCACGTGTGAGCTGCTTTATGAATTCCTGGTGGTGTATTCAGAGTGCTTAAGGCTATGTCAGCCTATGAGACCTCATCGACAGACATAGGAAATTAAATATTAAAACACTACTTTGAAATAACATTAAGGATCTGACACAACGCAATAAAAGCCAGTAATCTGAATAATAAATAAATTCAGTCAATTTCTACCACTTCTTCTAATGGAGTCATTGCAGGTTTAAAATGGGGAACAACTTGCTTTGTGCTATTGGCTAGGATTTGTATTCCTTTGATGTCTGTTTATTTTGTGACTTCTTTCACATTATTAAAATAGATCTTCATATACGTGCCTTATTCTTTCTTTTATAAAACAGAAAACAAACTTAACAAGCATGTACTACCAGTTCATTACTTAGGGAATCTCCCTGGAAAATGCGAGTTGGAGAGAAGCGTGCATGTCTTTTATGTGTGTGTGGTTTCACTTGAATACGAATCTCCCCAATACCATGAACCATCTCCTAGTAGAAGCTCTGATCTTTTGATTAAATACACCGAAATGTTTCAAAGAAGATATTTTATAACCATTAGACCCTAATAGCATTCTAGGAAAGGCTTCAGTTTATCATTCAAACTATTGAGGCATATGGTAACCCTTTCTGAAATAAATGCTTCATCTAAAATAACAGAAAACACACATATAAGTAAACCACTTTTCAAAAATAATCTTGGCATACAATGTTAACGATACATAAGCTTCCCAGTGTCATATTCTTAACATATGTGGCTCAGTCCTAAGTCATAAAGAAGAAGTCAATGAAAAACTACATTTTCTATTGTTTTTCTTTACGTGTTCCTCGTTTTGGACTCCTCATACTGAGACACGGTTGAATCCGAAATTTTTATAACCAAGGTAAAAATCTCTGAAAATCAGGGTCCAGGGTGAGAAACAGACTTTTACCCAAGACAAGGCAGAACCATTCCTTTGGGACAGCAACACAATAGATTTTTTTTCCCCTACACTGAAAGCCAGAGAACCCTTATAAAACAAAAAGAGAACTGCTTCTGTTTACAGTACATAAAAGAACATCAGTGGTTTGGGAGCAGTTACGGTGTCTAGCTATAAAACCAAATTTTAAACTGGAGGTTACTGACAGATTATAAAAGGTTAACAGCTGGATAATCTGTAAAAGATGCGTTATCTACACATGAAAAGGTTACAGTTCATAAATGCTAAAACACTGTGTCTGTTGGCATTTAGTGAAATCTTGCCCTGGTCCTCATCTCTGTACTGGGTGGGGAAATAAAAAAAGAAAAAAAAAAAAAAAAAAACCTGCTCTGCTGAGGTTTTTATTTCTCCCCAAACAAATGATCTAAATAAACCCACCAAACCCAAACTCTTGTGATCATCTTAGTGGTAGATATTTATCTATTTGCGTACCTAGCAACTGAAAGTACAGCAGGTTTTCTGCCCATCAGTCCTGCCTCTGCTCATCAGGTAAGTACCTGGCTCTTTCAGCTTTGTAGGTGTTTCCCACACAGTGATACAGCAAAGGGTGGTTTTTTGTTTTCTTTTTTCCCCTGGAAAGGAAAAGGAAAATAAGGAAGTAAAGTGTCAGGAAGAGGAGGGCTCCTCTCTGGTTCTTCGGATGGTTCCTAGAGGCCCGCTGAACGGTGACACAGCCAAATATCATGGCATGATGCTTCCTTAGGTTGGGTTAAGTCTTGTTTTCTGCAAAGGCAAGTAAAGGTGACTTCCGAATGTTCGGTGCAATAAAGAAAAAAAGAAAGGAGCGGGGCGAGGGAAGATTTTTTAAAAGGTTAAAAAAAGGGGGGGAAAAGTGCTTGAAAAGAATCCTCAGGGAATTATCTGGATGGGGGAATCCCGTTGTGCAGCATTCCCCTGCCTGGGGGCAGAGCTCCTGGGTCCAGGCTCCGAGTGGGGACTGTCGGCAAGGCCCTTCTCTGGGGATGCAACATTTGTCCTAGCAGTTTCCAGACAAAGTTGTATTCCTCGACATGCGGCCCCTCCACCTAGGCCTCGGAGATCTCACAACTTTTTGGCACTATCGTGGCACGCCGCGGCCCGGAGGGTGGTCCCAGCCAAGCCCCGGCTGCTGACCCGGCGGACCAGCACCTTGGACACCGGGATTTTGGTTCTGGGCAGCTCGCTCCTGGCTGGTGGCTGGTGCACCACCGGGTGGCTGGATGGCAGGTTCGCCAGATGCTTGATGCTGACCGGGATCTTGGAGTCCTTCAGCAGGCTCCCCGGCGTGCGCAGGGGGCAGGTGATGGTGACCGGAGACACAGGCTTTAACCGGGACGAGGAGGACGTCTCTTCGCTGGCGGCGGGGGCGGCGGGCAGGGCCGCGGGGCTTCGATCCGGCTCGGCGGCGCAGAGCTCGTCGCCGCTGTCGCTGTCCCGGGGGAGGCCGGTCTTCCTCGCGCCGCCGTCCTCCTCCGGCCTGGGGGTGGGGGAGTCCCAGTAGCCCTCGTCGCTGTTGGGGACGCCTTCCTGCGGCTCCTTGTCCGGGTGCTTGGGCTCTTCCTTCGGGGGGAGCTCCGTGGGGACCCGGTGAAGCCTCCGGCGCTTGACCGAGGACGCGTCCTTGGTCACCTCTGCACACCTGGCTTCTTTGGGGGTCTCGGGAGGCACCTGCGCGTCGGACGCCGCCGCCGCCGCCGGGGCCGCTCCTCCCTGGGGCCCCTCTCCCTGGTCCTCGGTCTGGGACAGCATGTCCCAGAACTCCTGCAGGTACGAGTCGTCCGCCTCGGCCGGGCTCGCCATCTCCTCCCCGCCTCCCTGGTAGGCCACCACGCCCGGCGGCTTTGTGGCGGGGCCCGGCTGGCCCGGCCCGGGGGCGTGCTTGGCACAGCCGGGCCCGGCCTCGTCCTCGGGGTCTGCGATAATATCTCCGCAGCCTGTAAGAGAGTCAAAGCTTTTCAGTGAAGTCACGTCAGAAAACATCAGACAAATACGATCGGCCGATGGGTCGGAGGGCGGATCGACCGAGGAAGGGTCGGGGGCGGCGGGCGCGCGGCCGCCTTCGGAATCTGCCCCGGGCGCCGTCTCTGCCGGCGCGGCCCCGGACCCCGCGGCGTCCTCGGCCGGCCGGCCCTCCCCGGCGCGCGGCTCGGGATCGGGGGGCGCGCGGGGCCGCTCGGCGCGCCGCCCGGGCCCTGAGGCGCCCACTCCCGGGGCGCAGGCCGGCTCGGGCTCCCCCGCCGCGGGCTCACCTGCTGGCTCCGGCTGGCGCGCGGCCGCGGGCGCCTCCTCCTTGACGCACTCCAGGCTGGCGGTGAGCGAGCCCGGCCGCGCCAGGCCGCCCGGGGCCCCCGCGCGCCCCGCCGGCGCCGCATCCTGGGGCCGCCGGTCCTTCCTGCGCCAGCGCACGCCGCCCAGGAGCCCCCGCAGCCCCCGCTTTTGTCTGCCGCCGGCCTTGCCCGCGTCGGCCTGCTCCGCCCCGCCGCTCTCGGGCCGCCCGTTCTTCCGCAGGAGCGAGAAGAAGCTGTGCGACTTGGCCACCGAGCCGCCGGCCGCCGGGCCCGCGCCTCCCGGGGCCGCCCGGGGGGCCGCGGGGCCCGGCCGCGCCCCGTCCCCGCCGCCCGCGCGCGGCTCCTCGCGGCGGCCGCCCTCCAGCGCCAGAGCCTCGGCCAGCCCGTCGTGCGTCCGGCTGCGCACCAGCCCCGCCGGCCCCGCGCCCTTGCCGTCCCCTTTGTGTTTGACCCCGAAGATGCTGGGCATCGCGCCGCCCGGCTTCCTCTTCTTGAACAGTTTGAAGGCGGCCTTGTTGATCTTCCCCGACGGCGGCTCGGCGGCCGGCGGCTCGGCGGCGCGATCACAATGCAAGTCCATCTCTACCGCGAGGGTCCTGGCCGCGGCCCGCGCCTTCCTCCCGCAGCCCCCCGCGGCCGCGCGCCCGCCGCTGACAGCCGCGCCGCGCCCGCCCGTCTCCATGGCGACGCGAGCAGCCCGGCGTCAGCGCGGCCCGCGCCCGCCCGCGGTCACCCGCGCTCTGCATCCGCCTGCAGAGCGCGGAGAGGGCCGTCTCCCCTCCCGCCGGGGCTTATATAACGCCCTAACCCACTTCACGGCCGGCTCGGCTTTGTGCTGCGGCTTTTCTGCGGCAGAGCCGCGAGCTGATTGCAGAAATTAAAGGCCAGTAATCTCGGGATGCAAATTCCATCCAGTCTCACCCACCTTCAGATTCCTCCTCCCGGCTCGCTCTTTTCAGAAGCCCAGTCCGAGGATAGAAAAATGCCCCCCACATGGACAAAGAAAGCCACGCCAGTACAAAACGCGGATCTCTCCCATCAGACTCTTCATGCCTTTCCCACACCCTTCATGTCCCTCTTTATCACTGGGGTACCAAGTCCGGCTGCCCAGGTGGCTCAGTTGTAAAGAATCTGCCTGCCAATGCAGGGGATACAGGTTCCATTCCTGGGTGGGGAAGGTCCCCTGGAGGAGGAAATGGCAACCCACTCCAGTATTTTTGCCTGGAGAAACCCATGGACAGAGGAGCCTGGAGGACTACAGTCCATGGGGTCGCAAAGAGTCAGACATGACTGAACAACTGAACAACAGCAACCACTAGCAAGCCCTCCAGGCACAGAGGGTGTCTGTTTCCATCGGTCTTATCCAGGGTGGAGCACAGTCTCCCAGGGGATATGGAGTCTGTGTCACTGCAGTTCTGGTTCTTGCCCCAAAGGCATGGGCTGAAAAGCAACTCTGCCATGCAAGTGCAAGTTCTGCGAGGTGGAAGTTGACTGGTCCGGTGGTACAACCTTGGCTTTTATCCCAGACTCCAGCTACTGGGGCTGAAGTCACAGAAGCCATTAGCCAGTCTGGCCAAGCTGAGGATAGAGCACCCAGTTTGAGACTCTCAGGTCCCCTCCACAGGTGGTCCATGGCGTCCAGGCTCTACCCTCTCCTTTTCCATCCGGCAGGGTCCAGGCATGACTCCTGCTGCTGCTGCCAGCCCCGTTCACCCTCTCCCAGGGCTGGTCTGTAGCTGCCTCCCCTATGGGGCAAGAAAAAGCCTGACAGGGTCCCTGAGTGCCATTTGGTCTGGCTGCTTGATCTGGGAAAAGGGAAATCTTGTCCCCCATAACAGCCCAATCTGGAGATCTTTGCTATGTTCTGACTTTGAAAGTGGCTGCTGATATGGTAACCTTGACACCTGACTTGATGATCCTCGCTGAGGGATTATTAGCAAATAAAGAAGAAAACTGGAGAAATGCATGAGGAATCATTTGGGAGCCCACCACTGTCATCGTCACCATCAACACCATCAATTCTTTTCTCAGGTGTCTTCCAACCCACCTTTGCCCTAAAATTCTCTATTTTAGCAGAGCTACCAGAATGTAACTTGGAGAAGGCTGGGTGAGGCATGTGGCTTCAAGCCACAGCGGCTGCCAGAGGACCTGCCCCTGCCACAGCATCCCTATTAGGGAGACTGAAGGCTCTATCCTAAATTTGCTTCAGGTCTTTAAAGGGATAATGTTTAATCAGTGAAGTTTGAAGTGATCCTTGACCTGGGACAAACACCTCGCATTCTCTGACCATTTAGCTGCTCTGGACCCCAGCCCCATCAGAAATGCCAGCTCCCCATCCTTGACCCCCTACAATTCCACCCCATGATTATCCTCCAAGGCGAGCATCAGAAGCCCTGTGATGTGAAAGAAGACCCTCAACTGTGCTCCCACCCAAGGTCCTTGTTCTGGGGACTCTCAAGGAGAGCCCCAGCTTTGCCCTGACCCTTACCCAGAGTCCATATCCCAGGCCTGGCCCTGCCCTCCAAGAGAGGGCGAGGGCCTCTTGTGAGCTGAGACCAACAAGGTGACATGCATGACTGCCAGGAGAGCACAAGTGGGTGCCCCTTGCAGGAATCCTGGCCAGGGGGATCCTGTGCCCTCATTCCTGGGGGGAGGAGGGGATGCTCTGGGGCAGGGCTGGCAGGACGAGGGCTAGAGGGGTCTTGGCACAGAAAGTCTCAAGCTAGACTGAAGTCCTGATGTTTTCTTTCTCATATTTTGATTCCTGATGGCTTCCCTGGTGGCTCAGATGGTAAAGAATCCGCCTGCAATGCAGGAGATGTGGGTTCAATCCCTGGTTGGGAAGATTCCTGGAGAAGGGAATGGCAACCCACTCCAGTATTCTTGCCTGGAGAATCCCATGGACAGAGGAGCCTGGCAGGCTACAGTCCATGGGGTTGCAAAGAGTCGGAAACAACTGAGTGACTAACACTTTCACTTCACTTTCATTTTGATTCCTGAATTCCCCAAATATCAGCTTTCACTGTGGATTGATAGCTGTTCTGATTATGTACGTATTCAGAGGAGAAACTCATTTCTAATGAGTAAATGCAGGTGTAAAAAGCCCAGCATAACTCGTGATTTTCCGCATTAACCGGGTGCACAGTTGGGGCTGCTGAGGGGACAGAAGTCAGCCTCGAGGAGCAGGAAGCCATAGGGGTTCTGGAATGGTCAGGGAGCTCAGCGCACGAGCTGGTCTGGGCACAACAGGTCTTCACTCAGACGGTGTCCCCTCAGCCCGGGCCCCATGGCTTTGTACCTGGATCCTGGAACAACAGTGCCCAACAGGAGACCAAATGAAAGCAAAATGAGTGCTTCTCTGCATTGCCCAGGGGCTCAGGCGCAGGAGCCAGGCGGCAGGGGGCAACGCTGCATTTGGGCAGTGGCTGCGCCTCTCCTGTGGCTTCTGGTGATGGCTGCAATCATGGCATTCCTTGGCTTCTAGACACTCGGTGCTAAACACTGACCCCATCTCCACACAGTGTGGTCTGCATCTCTTCTTATAAGGACATCAGTCATGTGGCCCACCTCACTCACTCCAGCAAGACCTGATCTTAATTTACATCTTAGTCACATCTACAAGTACCCTGTTTCCAGTAAGGTCGCATCCCCAGGTGCCAGGGGTTACGACTTCAGCATGTCTCTGGAGGGACACGATTCCCCCGGGACAAGCGTTTTCAGCAGTGCTGACAGCACCCGCCACACCTCCGTTCTTCAGCTCGGTCACCAGTACCCTGGACACAGATGTCCACGTCGGTGGCTTCAGGTGGGGCCTGGGCTGCTCCCGCAGGTGGGGGCCCTCAGCAGATGTCAAGGTCATGGGTGGCACTTGTGGAATTGCCAGCACCCCTGCCAGCCAGTGCAAACAAGAACGTGGGACTGGGCTTGAAGAGTCGGTCTTGCCATCCGTTTGTGATACCCTGGGGAGCCTCAGATTATCCAGGAGGAACTTAACCCAGTGATCCCCTTTTCCTCCTACTCTGCTATCTGGCTGGGGCTAGTCTTAGAGAACATTCAGTCCAAAACGAACACAGCATTGTTAATTAACTATCAGTTCAGTCAGTTCTGTCGCTCAGTCGTGACCGACTCTTTGCGACCCCATGAATCACAGCACGCCAGGCCTCCCTGTCCATCACCAACTCCCGGAGTTCACTCAAACTCATGTCCATCGAGTCGGTGATGCCATCCAGCCATCTCATTCTCTGTCGTCCCCTTCTCCTCCCGCCCCCAATCCTTCCCAGAATCAGAGTCTTTTCCAGTGAGTCACCTCGTCGCATGAGGTGGCCAAAGTACTGGAGTTTCAGCTTTAGCATTGGAAGGACTGATGCTAATCAACTATACACTTATATAAAATAAAAAACGTTCTTAAAAAGAGAAAATATTCCTCCCCAGATTGTAGGGTGGGGCGGGGTCTCTCCAGACTCTTGGCACCACGGTGGCCGAAGGGGAGGCCCAAAACAAGCAGAATGAGGTCAGGTAGCAGAGGCGGATAGACGCCAAGCTTCATGCTTGGATGAGTGCACTTGGGGAAAGGCCAGGCTTGGCCGCGGGAGCCATCTAATCCTAGCGGGAATGCAGACTAGACCAGAGTTCAAGATGTGGGCCCGCAGGTGTGCATGCGGAGGCGAGACACTGGAATTCACGAATGTGAGCCTGGAGAGGCTGCAAACAGCCAGCCAAGCCCAAGCCCCTGGGCCCTCACTGAGCTTGTGCGCCTGGCAAAGGAACTCTGCTCTGAATCAGCTTCCCGCCAGGAAGCAGCGTCACACATGGGGTAGGTCCAGCCTTCTAAGCAGACACAGGTCACCTCCAAGCCCAGGTACAGCCTCTGCTGTTCCTCATTGCCACCTCTGCTGGGGGAATCCCCTCGTCACCACCACACGGAGGCCTTGGGTGGCCATTGACCCCCTTTCACATCTGTCTCAGAGATTCCAGAAAGCTCCCCTACTTCCCCCACCCCTGCTCCACATGATACTACCCCATCCTCACCTGCCAGGATGGCATGGGGACTCAGACAAGGACGCTCAGCCCATGGGGTGTCCTAGCCCCGCTCCTTTGGGGTTGACCTGGGTGCAGGGTTAGCCACACAGTTCAAAGTTTATATTGCAATAAACTTAGCTTCTAAAGGTGAGTCTTCTCTGTCCTCCCGCATGTCTGCCTACCTATCCTAGTTTCCCGGCTCTGTCCCATCCGCTATGCACAGTACATAAACAGTCGCTCTCACACTCTGTGTTCCAGCGAGTCTGAGCACAGTCCCTGGATAGGTGCTGGCCGTCTGCAGCTGAACCACTGCCGCTGTCACCTGGGGTAGTATTGCCCCGCCCCCACCCTATACAGCTTAGGATTCCTAGGCACGCTCTCCACAATGGCGGGGACCCCAGGTCCTCTGGGTCTCTCTGAGCTGCCTCAGATTCCCACAACACCGTCAGGCTGTTTTCTACCCAGCATCCATCATCTTGCCCAGGGCCCGCCCCCAGAATTGGGCTTTGACTTTGGGGAACCGAAGGCTGTGATGACAGTGAAGGGTGTGGTTCTTCCCCAGCAGTTACGTGGCTCTGTCAACTCAATCGGAGGCTGATGAAGCTCTTCCTGGGGCCACCGTCTCCCTGTTTCGAGTCATGCAGGTGGGTGGGTTACTTCCCTTGGTGTTCTAAGGTGTTACTTGGAATTGTGCTGGCATCTAAAACAAATAGCTCCCCAAATATCATGACTCAACCCTATAGAGGACTACTTCTTGCTCACCCCCCGGGTGGATGTTCAGGTCATTGGAGGCCTTCTCCTCCACAGGATCTGCAGGGTCCCAGCTGTCTTGCCCCCCTGTCTTCTCTGGGGTCAGGTTGCCGCCTGCATCTGGCTGATGGGAGGGGGGGGAAACCCTGGGAGAAGCTGCGACTGAGACGCGATGCATTTCACTTCCTTTCAGGGTCTGTTGGTGACAACTAGGCACGTAGCTGCATCTAGTGACAGTGAGTGGGAGATCCCGTCTCAGCCGTGCCTGGCTGCGCGCCCATGACTGTGGAAGGAGAGAAGAGATTCGAGCAGACAGCTGGCAGGATCTGCCACCCATCCACCTACCCCCAGCCATGTGAGGAAAGGAAGCCTTCCACCCCCAGGGGTTCACCTGCCTTCCTGCCTCCTCCTCCATGAGCCGTGTGGGAGATCCCAGGACCTCCGGGCCCACACCCAGTTCTCACGCCCTGTAGCCTTCTCCTTCAAAGAGAATGCTGCTGCTGCTTCTAAGTCGCTTCAGTCGTGTCCGACTCTGTGTGACCCCATAGACGGCAGCCCACCAGGCTCCCCCGTCCCTGGGATTCTCCAGGCAAGAATACTGGAGTGGGTTGCCATTTCCTTCTCCAATGTGTGAAAGTGAAAAGTGAAAGTGAAGTTGCTCAGAATATTCAAAGAGAATATTCTCTGTTAAAAAATAATTATATCTAGTAAATGTTCTAAATGGGCTTCGCAGGTGGCTGAGTGGTAAAGAATCTGCCTGCCAATGCAGGAGATGTGGGTTTGATCCCTGGGTCAGGAAGATTCCCTGGAGAGGGTTATGGCAACCCACTCCAGTATCCTACCTGGAGAATTCCATGGACAGAGGAGCCTGGTGGGCTGCAATCCAGGGGTCGCAAAGAGTTGGACATGAATTAGCAACTAAGCAGCAACAACAATAAAATGTTTGAAATAGACTAAATTAACCACCTGAACATGGTTATCTTAGGAAGGGTCCCCATGCCAACTTAGCTGTGTCCATTTGAGTTTATGGAGCATCTACTGTGTGCCTGGAGGTTGGCAGAAATCAAGCATGATGCCAGCCCTGGACACTGACCAGAAGATTCGTCACTGTGACCCTTATTCAGTATGAAACGCTCCACTTGGCCAGACTGACGTGACCTGGTTCCATCTCAGTTGTGGACCAGTGTGATGGGGCTTTGGCAGTTTGCATGTTAGATTTCTCTCCTTTGGGGAAAAAAAAAACACCAAACCCTATGTTTACCTCCAGGATGGGTTAATCCCCAAACAGCCCAGCCCAGGGCTTGTGCCCAGACGCTGGCCCCTCCTGGGCTCCCTCGCTTGGGGCTTAGCCCCTGATCCGGCTTCACGCAGTTCCCATTTGTGTTTTCTTTGCCATCCACCACCACAAGCATACTTTTTTCAAAAGACAGACATCTCAGCGGATGAATTCATTCTGGGATGTTTCCCGGACACACACTAGTGAGCTCATTAGCCCAAGCTAATACCAGGAGGCTTTTCCCCCCTTTTTCCCTTTTTCTTTCTTTTTTCCTTTTAGTTTGCAGCAAAGAGCAGGACCACGTGATCTCCTCCAGCTCTCACTAGTTTGGGCAGCCGGGACTAAAATCACCCGCGGGAAGGGAGGGCTGGGCTTTCTAAACACACCCGCTTCTTAGGAGTGTCTGCTTTTGTTTAGCTGACGACAGAAGCACATACAGGAGATTTCTAGGTCAGCTACTCTCTGCTCTAATGAAAGAGAAATTGAGCCAAAGAGCACAGCAAAACCGTGGCCCGGCTTTCTGGAGTGCCTTGTCTGATTACCCAATGATTACGGCTCAGACAAGGCAGGGATTAACCCCTGAGGTGGGACAGATGGGGAGCACTATTAAAGCACCCCACGGGGGGCTGCAGACTGAGTAGCAAAGTGACCACCTGTCCCCGTCTCCTGGGTCAGCCCGTCCTCATTTGGGGCCCCAGGATTGCTGTCCTTGAGGCCCATGTGTGAAGCCAGTGACTGCCCCTGGCTGGCTGAGGACCCCTGCCCTCCTGCGTCTCCGTCCCCATTTTCTGCTCTACCCTGGAATGACCTGGTATAATTGTTCGCTGAACTGCCAGTGACTTGGGGCTCGGGGCCTTTGGGACCAGGGCTGGGACACTTTATCAGATCGTAGCGGATGGGACGGTTTCCATCCAGGCCTCCTTTGCTTTGTGAGCTTCTGAGTGGGCAGCTCCTTCCTTTCCTGGCCTCCAGGGGCCACCTGGGCTGCTTCTGTGTCTTGGAAGCTGGAGACGAGTTAACTGAGATCCGTTTCATGTCTTGGGCCTTTTTGCTTCTGCATTTGGGAGGTCAGGACAGTCTGTACAAGTTTGGGCAAGGAAGTCCAGGTTGACCGCACAGGCAGGAGGTTGCTGCTTGCAGCCCATTCAATAATCAATAATCAGACTCCTTGATCCTATAGAAGTGGTGATGTTGACCTCATGAGGATGGGTCCAGGAACATCCATGCTTGATGAGAAGACATTACGGCAAATTGAACATGTTGGGTGATCTCAAATTCGTAACGATTTAGCCAGATGAATATTTCTTTCTTATCTCTCTAGCTCATGTCCACTCAGGAGCAGTGCATGGAGCAAAATGAGGGCCTCTTCCACTGGAGACATGGGACAGAGGACCTCAACCGTGTGACCAATAGCCCACGCACGACTGCAAGGCCCCCAGGAAAAGGGCCTCTCACTTCCCCAGGCAGCTCACTCCACATCTGGACGATTCCACTAGAGACATTTTTAATAGAGTTGATTTATTTTGTATCTTATTATTATTATTTTGTATCTTCCATCCCTCCATCCTCATTCTACCCCAGGTTTTATGGAACAGGGATTGTTCTAAATGATTCTCATGTGTTAAATTATTTAATCCCAACTATCATCACATGTTTTATAGAAGAAACTTGGACAAAGAAGTTTCATGATTTTCTCCAGATCAAATAGCCAGAAGGTGGCCAAGCAGCTGGCTCCACAGCTTAGCTTCCCAATCACTGTCTGGTATAGTTATTGCTAAATAATGTTTCTCTCCAAAACCTTAGTTGTTTAAAACAAGGCTCATTGGATTGGCTCCGAATTCTGTGGTTCGGCTATTTCAGGAGGGCTTCGCTGTGTGGATCTTCTGTCCCACTGGTACCAACTGAGGTCCCTCGAGGACTGCAGTGTGATGGCACTGGAACTGGGATGGGAGGGTGACTTCACATCTGGCATGTGGCAAGGACAAGCTGAAAGGTTCCACATGACTTTTGCCAAATGACAACTGGACCCCCAAAGCAAGCATTTCAATCTGCATAGGCAAAAGCTGTATGCTCGCTAAGACCCAGAAGTTACCTGGCCCCACATCCACCAAATTCTATTGATTTAACAAGTCTCAAGGCTGCCCAGCTTCAAGGGGAAGATAACTAAACTCCACCGGTTTATCAAAGAATGGCAAGGTCGTAACACAAAAGAACAGGGCAGGTGAGAGAGGGTGTTGTGGCCATCTAGGGAAACACCATCTACGAAAACCACGCCACCACATTGCATCTCTAGAAGAGAAGTTCATGCAACTTTCAAGTGATACCTCTCCAGGTATGCAAAACTCTCTCTCGAGTCTCTCTGAGCCTTCTGTTTGTCAGCTTAGCCTTCTCATTCCATCAGCCATTCCTTATGAGGATGGGGCGCACGCTGTCCTTCTTCTCTGACACACCCAGAACGTAGTGTCTGGCTCCAGGCTGTGTCTCAGCTGAAGGGCCGTCATGCACGTGTTATAGCTGTGGATACTGCACTGGGAATTGTACACTGTCTCACGTGGCAGTTCTGTCACCTGAAATTCTCCGTCCCCCATGTTGTACTTGTGCAGTTGTTTCCAGGAACCCAAGTTAAATTCCATCTTATGAAATCCAGCCTCGCCCTCTGATTCACTGAGCCTTTCTGGATCTCCATCTTGCCTGCCACTGCATTCACGCCCCTTCCCAGCTTTCAGTCAAATGTACGTTTGACTCACAACTCACCTCCTTCTTCTACATCTTCTGCCACATGACTGACAAAACTACTGGCCTGTTCAGAGACAAGAACGAAGCTCTGAGAACCACCACTCGAGCCTGTCTCCGTGTTACAATATAGCCATGAATCGGCAGCTTTGCAAATGGATGGGGCATTTGCTCGGGGAGTTTGGGCTTCAAACTGCCCATGCCTCCAAACCACCTCTTTCTGTCCTGGCATAAGAACCACTGCTGGCAGTTTGTTCAAGTTCTACAAACTTCCTGCTCCATGACTTCCCCTGTTGTGCAGCTTAAGGAGTTTAGTTGGTCGGCCTGGGTGCTTTATGGAGCCCCTGTGGACTCCTGGCGATGGCAAATCCTCCCCTCCGCCAGTCATCCCGTTAGTATCCCACGCTGGACCCCTGCCCCACCGTGTTTACCTGCTGCCTTGTCTGGACATCACTGCACTGTCTACCCATCTCCAGCCCTTCTCCTGGGCTCCAGAGCCCTTCAGAGAGAACCTCGGGTATGCACTCATGGAATTAATCACAGCGCCACTTCAAGTCTGATCCTCTTAAGAATCTGGGTCAGCAGACATAAAGTTAGAGTAGCAGGTGCTGCCAACTCTTTTCTAGGAATGTGGGTTTCTGCTCCCCTCAATGAGAAGGGCATAGGTGCTACCTTCAAGCTGCTTACAACCTAGTTCAAGGGCGCATGCTAGTAACAATTATATATTTAAAAAAAGAATGTAATTGCTACCTTTATGAGGGTGGACGTGAGCCATGACAGGGTTTATAAGACAAATTACTTCTACTTGGACAGAGAAAAAGCTTCTTGGAGGCAGTGGCACGTGGAGTAAATCCTAAATATCTGCTGAGTGCTGGCGGAGATGCAGAGAGATGGCTTCTGCTCTGTTGCTTATAAGTCTATCTGTTCACGGACATTCTTGAGACTGGCCAGATGACAATGTAGCATATTTCTTTAACATGCTGCTACCATTTGATCTAGTGCTGGGCTCCTCTGGTGGCTCAGATGGTAAAAAATTTGCCTGCAATGCAGGAGACCCTGGTTCAATTTCTGGGTCTAGAAGATCCCCTGGAGAAGGAAATGGCTACCCACTCCAGTATTCTTGCCTGGAGAATCCCATGGACAGAGGAGCCTGGCAGACTATAGTTCGCAGTGTCACAAAAGAGTCAGACATGACTGAGTGCAAAGTCCAAGGAACTCATCCACACACAAAGAGTTCAAAGTGTTATTAAAATGATATTGCTGTTGAATGGAAGGGCCTCTCCGGTGGCTCAGTGGTAAAGAATCTGCCTGCAATGCAGGAGACCAGGTTCGATCCCTTGGTCAGGAATATACCTGGAGGGGGGCATGGCAACGTGCTCCAGTATTCTTGCCTGGAAAATCCCACTGATGGGGGAGCCTGGAGAACTACAGTCCAGAGGGTCACAAAGAGTCGGACGTGACTTACGGCTGAACGCGCGTGCAGGCTGTTGAATGGAATGCTAGGCAACCAGCAAAAGACCATGGTGGATGTAGACCTGACCTCAGCTTAGGGATTTAAGAGGAAATGGCAACCCACTCCAGTGTTCTTGCCTGGAGAATCCCAGGGACGGGGGAGCCTGGTGGGCTGCCGTCTATGGGGTCACACAGAGTCGGACACGACTGAAGTGACTTAGCAGCAGCAGTAGCAGCACTTGCTGACCTAGGTATCCAATTAACATGTTCTGACTCTCCACAACTGTTGAAAATGCAATGCTTTCCCGATAATCGTGTAAATGATCAAGTATTTCCTTCCTCTCAGATGTTTTTTCTGTCTATGCCCCCTGTCTGGGGCTGCCCCATCTCAGCTTCTCCACTCCCCCAAGCACTTCATGCTTTGGGTGACCTTACTGTCACTGTGGGGATGAGTAAGGGGGCTCAGATGAGGCTGCTAGGCACCAGCCCACCCTCAATTCCCTGGCACAACAGACAGGTCAGTCCCCATGCTTCTCCAGAGCTTTTTCCCCAAAAAGGAGGCAAATTTTTCCTTAGAAGGAATTCTTGTATCAGCTGCTAATAATATACATTTCCCTCCTTACATTGGTGTGTGAGGAATTTCTTGTGACATGGGAAAATGCTTATGATAACATGAGCTGTGTGTGTTAGTCGCTCAGTCATGTCTAACTCTTTGTGACCCCTTGGACTGTAGTTCTCCAGGCTCCTCTGTCCACAGAATTCTCCAGGCAAGAATACTGGAGTGGGTAGATGTTCCCTTCTCCAGGGGATCTTCCTTATTATTGTGTATATATTAATCCCAAACTCCGAATTGATGCCTCTTTGTTATGTCTTTATGTACATCAAAGATATAGAAAATGGTGCTTACCCAGTAAATAATCCAAGTATGCATGCGTTATGTGCAAAACACACTTACTAGAGACCTTAGCCTCCTTCCTGAGTAGAAGGGTGTGGTAGGACCTGGGAAGAGAGACAAAGAAGCAACCGGAGCTTAGATGGTAAGTTGTGTCTAGTTCATTCCACAGAGCAGGGCCAGCTTCATGGCACAGCCAGTATCACAGGGCCTTGTTGGCTAATGGCCCATCGTTACATCTTGAAATTGCTAATACGTTCTGCACAGGGGAGCCCTGCATTTGCATTTTGCACTGAACCCCACAGACTCTGTAGCCAGCCTTGCTGCAGAGCTCAAGGTCCCAAGAGTAACAGAGAAGGTCAGTGGGGTCTCTCCTGGAAACATTGTTGGCGGCGGCACTGTGGGTCCAAGCGCGCCAGGATCACGGGGTGTGGCCCCCTGGGTGGCCTGCAGAAAGGTCCGCGGAGATGAGCTTGGGGAGGGCCAGGGGCTAGCCAGACGGCCATGTGAGCTCCCCTTTTGAGGCCGGCGCCTGGGAACAGCTGCTCACTCTGCCCGGTTGAAGAATTTAGCTGCAAAAAATCTAATTTGGAACTCCCTAATTAAGCTAATGAAGTCAAGTCATTTTAATCTGTTCTTGGTTCAGTCCTGTGTCTAATCCTGGAATAAATAGATAATTGTGACTTTGTGGCATATGTGTCCTTTTTTTGTGATATGTGAGCCAGGCAACATCTTATTTGATTTTTTTTTTTAACATTTAGAAAAGGAACTGATTTTCCTTAGCCTTGAGTGTTTGAGATGAAGTGAAACTGCAGTACCTTTAAAATCAGTCAATCATACCCCCATTTTACATTTACTGATGACTACGAACCAGCTGTGCCCAAACAGTCCCTTAGTCCTGAGAGACGCTATGAGATCCACAGGCTTTTCTTTTTAAAAGAAAACTTATGAACAATCAATGTCCATTCATACAGATGTCTCCTGAAACGGGCTGAGGTTAGCGGAAGAGAGGCCAAGCTCTTTCTGTCCTTTGGCCTGGAGTTCTACAAACCAGGAAAATTCACTCATTTACCTTTAAACTGTATCAAATTATTTCCCTGAGACACACACATCTTCGTAACGTCAGGAGAACCTATAAAGTTCAGAGACAGAGTGACCCTTGGTTTCATCTGTCTAGCTTCCTGCCAATCACGGTCCCTCCTTATGACAAATTCCTACCTTTCCTCAAATAACAGAGATGAAGTCATTCTCTCCCCTTTGGAGCTGATGGCTTCATTTTCTGAATTTTTAAATAGGAATCCAAACACTAGGCTAGTTACAGGCATCATCTATTTCTCTCTTTGTGCTCAATTGCTCAGTCATGTCTGACTCTTTGCAATGCCATAGACTGTAGCCCGCCAGGCTCCTCTGTCCATGGGATTCTCCAAGCAAGAACACTGGAGTGGGTTGTCATTCCCTTCTCCAGGGGATCTTCCTGACCCATGGATCGAACTCATGTCTCCTGTGTCTCCTGCATTGCAGGCAGATTCTTTACCCGCTGAGCCACTGGGGAAGCCCAAAGATCCCACATGCCTCCCAGCATAAAATAAAACAAGATAAAATCTCTCTGTCGGACCAGGTTTCTATCACTCCACTGATAGAAAGCAAGTAGCATCACTGTGTATTTTGGAAGGAAGAAATCTCCTGTGTGTGGACGCTCTGAACAAACAATGACTTGTGTCCAGCTTTCTGTGTGACCCCACACAGGCCCACGGAAGGCAAGTGGTCCCCTAGGTGAGCACTGTAATCAAGGCTAACCTGTTAGCACCGAGTCCCGAACGACCCCAGTGTGAGGAAGGGCGGGTTCAAGGAAGACAGGCCCGGAGGGGGACCTTCCAAAGGCTGAGGATGGAGAGAGAAGATGGAGGACAGAGCTGCCTCAGCGGGGAGCACCCTCTGGACTCCCCCATCATCCTGTGACTCCCTCCAGCGACACTGGACTCTTTCAACCATGGACAGCAGGGACCACTGCCCTGCTTGACTGATCCAGGGCACCGCATCTCCTACTGGTGACCCCAGAGTCCTGGGCTTCGTCCACGCTCTGCTGTCCCTTGCTGGGGATTTGGACAAAGGTTGTGAGGGTAGCCAACTTGGAGGGAAAGAGGCTCCCCAGCCGTCTATCTCTGGAGAAGCCTCTGAGCTTCCATTTAGGCGGACAGAACCAGAGGGTTTTCAAGAAGCTTTGAGAAGGAATCCTGGGGGACCAAAACTAACAGAAAAAGACAAATAGCTTTTCTTCTCTATTTTAATATCTGTCACTGAAGAGTCCCCTTGTTTATAACCCTCAGGGCATGTGCTCAGCTCCCATGACAATGCCACTGCGGAGCCAAAATGTGAGCTCAGACGCATTGTCAACCACAGATGTGCGGCAGGGTCTGGGCGGGGGGTGGGGGCCCCAAAAGGAGGGGCTGGTGTCAGCTGAGCACGAAGCAGTGGCACACTGTGTGCCGTGGCCCCTGATCACTGCAACAGTCCAGCTGGGGGCTTTTCACGTGAGGTTGGAGAGCCCACAACAGAGAAGATTCTGGGAGCCAAGAGGAGAACACAGCTGAATTTGGGTGATGAATTGAGTCTCGTTTCATATAGAGACAGGGAGCTTCTCTGCAGTCAAGGCATTTGCTGAACCAAGAACGAGTTCCTGCTGTTGGACAGTGGACAAGTTGCAGTGTCCTCTGGGAGACGACAGATGCCCAGATCATATTAATATGTAAGCTGATTAAAGATTTGTAGTAGCTCAGTTTAACCATGTCACTAGACTCACATCTTTTACTTCTACTTTAATTTTGAGGTTAAAATGAGAACCGTTGTGAAAACAAGCATGGAATTAATTTCCTGTCATCTTCCAGGAGGAATGTGACATCAGTACCATCACTTGCACGGCAGGGCCGTCTGACTCGGTGAAAGTCGAGAGTCAGGCACTACGTTAAGGCTTTGGAAGGGTGACTCTTCTAGTGACAGAAGCTTCCCATTTAATTTTTATCCCCTGTTTTGTTGTCTGTATGCACAGCTGAGCTGCAGATTTCAGCAGAACAGGAATCAATTTGTCTGCATCTACGATGCCTTGCACAGTGCCCCAGAAGCACATAGTAGCCACTCAATAAATACTTGTTGAATGTATGAACATGAATGAACATAGTTCCCATGAGGCAGGGAACTACGAGGCCTATTTTTAGGGCAGAGTTCCCATCTCCTGCCCTTAAAGTGTGCAACCTGGTATTCCAGGATGCTTCTGTCACCAGGAGAGGCACCCTTCCAAAGGCTTAACGTAGTGCCTGACACTCGAATTTCACCGAGTCAGACAGCCCTGCCGTGCAAGCGATGGTACTGATGTCACATTCCTCCTGAAAGATGACAGGAAATTAATTCCAAATGGACATGAGTTTCAGCAAACTCTGGGAGACAGTGAGGAACAGGGAAGCCTGGAGTGATGCAGTCCATGGGGTCACCAAGAGTTGGACACAACTGAGCAACTGAACAACAAAGGAAAGAAAGATAATTTTTTAAAAGCTCATACAAGGCTGACTGACTTAGTTGACAAATAGGAGTGTCTCACATTTGCTTATGTATTCAGTTAACGGACTTACCAGGTGGCGCTAGTGACAAAAAACCTGCCTGCCAATGCAGAAGACTTAAGAGATGTGGGTTTGATCCCTGAGTTAGAAAGAGCCTCTGGAGGAGGGCATGGCAACCCACTCCAGTATTCTTGCCTGGAGAATCCCATGGACAGAGGAGCCTGGTGGGCTACAGTCCACTGGGTTGTAAAAAATTAGATATGGTAAGGAAATGAATAAAATATTTGGCTGTAAAATTATTAATTTCTGTTCAGTGAATATTACTATAAATAATGTGAAATGAAAATTATAACCTTACAAAATAAAATGATAACATCCTAAAATTTAAAAAATCAAATCACTTAAATACATGCTAAAATGGTAACATTATAACGTTTATTTTCGATGTTCCAAATGTAATCTCCCCGAACTGAAGTACTTCCATCCCCACAACATTCGCTGGAACACAAGCCACCTTTCCCCAAACCACCACCGTCAGCAGGTCCTCCCGTCTCCATGGAAAGGGAAGCGGAGGGAACCAGCAGGATGCAGAGCCCATCTAAGTTGAGCTCTGTGTCCTAAAGGAGTGCAGCCCTCCCCGCCCAGAGCCAGGCTGCCTGCTGGCTCCTCCACCCTCTCTGGACAGGCCTTTCACAAAGCTCTTCCCTCGGTCATGGTGCTAGGAAGCTTCTGTCCTGTGAGAAACAGTCCTGGAGGCAGAGGCCAGAAAGGGAGAGTCTTCACTGGCTGAGATGCCAGCAGACCAGTGCCCCTGGCACTGAGAATTCTGCCCCTGTCACTCACTCAGGAGTCTATTCAGAAGGGAAAATCATCTTTAAAACGGATTCTCTAAAAGGAGAGAAACCATCTGTGACACAAACATCAAAGGACAAAAATTATGTGAGTAGAGAGAGCAGAACTTCTTTGGCATCTGGGCTCTTTTTTTTCCCCCAAAAAAATAATGCATTAGAGAAACATAACCGAGAGATTGATGATGTCGATACAGATACAGATAAGAGATTTCTTACAGGAACTGGCTCCCATGGCTATGGGGGCTAAGAAGGCTCAGGGTTTCCCAAACCTACTGGCTGTCTCTGGAGGTGGATAGGACATGTGCAAATTATTCTAAGGATGGAATGGAAAGGAGAGGATTTCTTTCCTGTACAGACCATATTTCAGAGAAACCCAGCAGCTAATGGGGGGAAATGCTTAACAGAAGAACACAGCTAATTAATATGCAAGCAATTATATTCTCGGAAAATCACAATTTTGGGAAGAAACAGTGGAGCTTGGGAACAATCATCAGTGGCTGTTAAAATCCATCAGGAGTGACGTGAAGACCTGAGAGACCCATCCCACAAACGGAAGGCAAGGGGAGGTCCTGATTTGAATAAATGAACTGAAACATTCATTTTTGAGTCAAGAGGAAAATTGAACCTGAGTTGCCTCCTAAATATTAGATGTTGCAGGAATATTACTAAGTGTGGTTGGGCGTGATAACAGCATTGTGGTTATGCTTTTTTTTTAATGTCTGTATGTATTAAAGACACACACTTAAGTACTATCAGTGTTGTGATGCCATGTCTGGGATTTGCTTTAAAATCCTCCAGGAGACATTGCACAGGGGAATAAAAGGTAAAAAACAAAAAGTAGAATACTGTTGATTTTTAAAGGGGGCAGTGGTTATGACTCTATTCTGTCTACCTTTGTGTACGTGTGAAACCCATTTCCACAATAAATTAAAACAAATTTTTGTGAACAAGCTAAAGCTTCTCTGCAGCCAGTTCAATTCCAGCCTGAGGACAGGAGGGTCTTCCATCTCACCTGGGGACTGGGGACCCAAACCCTCCTCTGGCCAACATGGAGAGGCTTACCCTCCCTCCCCCACCACCCTACTTCCTCAGCCCGGGCGGGGGGCCACACCAAGGACTGGTACAGCTGCCAAGTGTGGTCTGGGGTATGTACAGGAGAGAGAGTGAGGTGGGAAGTGGGTAAAGTGAGAGATAGGAGGGCAGGGGAGGAAAGAGAAAGGGCTGCTCTCTCTGTATTTGCAGGTAACATTTA
This sequence comes from Moschus berezovskii, assembly GCF_049115385.1. Taxonomy (NCBI): domain Eukaryota; kingdom Metazoa; phylum Chordata; class Mammalia; order Artiodactyla; family Moschidae; genus Moschus; species Moschus berezovskii. The sequence continues at coordinate 52,700,709 of NC_142472.1, forward strand.
CAGATTTTACGATACTTCTGTTTTCTGCTGCTGAACACTTGAGCAGGTTAGACCGTGGCTTATTTTAATTAGTCTGAATATCCCTGCACCGGGTGGGAGGTTAATTTAATTTTCACCACTGTAATAGACTAATCGGATTCTCCTCCTGGGGAGTTTGAACGTGAAATACAGAGACAGAGTTAGCAGAAAAGACTGGAAGCAAAGTGAGGAACCGACGGTACCAGGCTCTGCTGCCCTGAGAGCTGCCATGCGTTCAGACTGAGAGTCAGGTCTGCTCTGCTCTCCTGAGACCAGGGACCCAGACCGCACGTCTCCATCTCCTCCATATCCGTTAACAAGCCCTCCTCACACAAGGGAACCAGATGAGAACCTTTTTTAGCGCTAGGAGAGCTCACTAAGATCATTGTTCATTACTTACTGTTTTTTAACCCTCTTCAGCTTTTCAGGTGGTGCAGTGGTAGAAGAACCCACCTGTCAATGCAGGAGACAGAAGAGAAGGGGGTTCGATCCCTGGATTGGGAAGATCCCCTGGAGGAGGGCATAGCAACCCACTCCAGTATTCTTGCCTGGAGAATCCCATGGGCAGAGGAGATTGAGGGGCTAGAGTCCATGGGGTCGCAAAGAGTCAGACAAGACTCAGCAACTGAGTGCATTGCAGTGTCTTACTTCTCAGTTTCCATCCTGAATGAATAAGTGAAATATGTCCCAGCTCTCTGCTCATGAACCACATTGTTGCCCAAGATTTGGTCCGGAGATGTGGCCTGTGTGGCCAAAAGTGGAATTCACTCCTTCATTCCATTATGGAACCATTGACCAAAATTGCCCACCGTGGCCACAGGATGACAACCACTTGCCTGAGTTGTCCCACAACAGAGGGGCTCAATACAGAGTGCAGTGCTGCCCCGAAAACTAACCCACAGAATTAACCTGGAGAATTCGGGGTGGGGGACAGGGGGCAGGGGAAGGAGGAGGGAGGAGTTGATTTGTCCTGCCAACCTCCCAGAATCCTTTGTGCTGGAATCTGTCTTGGCTGAGAGATGTGTGAACCACCACCAGGAAGGACCCTGAATCATCACATACAGTCCAAGCAAGATGATTGTCCAGGGACAAACAGGAAACCAAATCCATCACCTTAAAACCAAACTCATCACCATAAAACCAAACCCATCATCATAAACCAAACCCATCACCATAAAACCAAACCCATCACCATAAAACCAAACTTATCACCATAAAACCAAACCCATTACTTAAAATAAAGCCCATCACCATAAAGCAAACCCATCACCCTAAAACCAAACCCATCACCACAAACCAAGCCCATCACCATAAACCAAACCCATCACCATAAACCAAGCCCATCACCATAAAACCAAACCCATCACCATAAAACCAAACCCATCACCATAAAACCAAGCCTATTACCATAAAACCAAGCCCATTACCATAAACCAAACTCATCACCATAAAACCAAACCCATTACCTTAAAACCAAGCCTATTACCATAAACCAAACTCATCACCATAAAACCAAATCCATCACCATAAAACCAAGCCCATCACCATAAACCAAACTCATTACCATAATACCAAACCCATCACCATAAACCAAGCCCATCACCATAAACCAAACCCATCACCATAAAACCAAACCCATCACCATAAAACCAAGCCTATTACCATAAAACCAAACCTATCACCATAAACCAAACCCATCACCATAAACCAAACCCATTACTTAAAATAAAGCCCATCACCATAAAGCAAACCCATCACCATAAAACCAAACCCATCACCATAAACCAAGCCCATCACCATAAACCAAGCCCATCACCATAAAACCAAACCCATCACCATAAACCAAATCCATCACCATAAAACCAAACCCATCGCCATAAAACCCAAGACTGCAAGCAACATGGCAGAGAAGTCCTCCTGGGTTCCCTCACCCCAGGGGTCCCCAGACTCCAGGATCTAATGTCTGGTGATCTGAGGTGGAGCTGATGTAATAATAATAGAAATAAAGTGCACAATAAATGCAATGCTCTTGAATCATCCCGAAACTATCAAACCGTCTCCTAAACCCCAGTCCGTGGAAATACTGTCTTCTCCGAAATTGGTCCCTGAAGCCAAAAGGCTGGGGAATGCAGCTGACCCTACTGCTCTCTGTCTGGGCGCATCTTCCCAATCTGCCCTGCGTGCCAGGTTAGGGGGTGTCTCAGGTGAGCAAAGTGGCATCGAGGTGTTACCAGTCCATCTGGAATATCTGACACTTTAGGAAAGAGCATGGAAAGACCAAAACCAAAACCAAGTGAACGATGGGAGAAGAAACATTCAAAAGATCCTCATTGGCTCCAGGGAAGAGGAAGAAAAGAGAAAGGGCGGTGAGGCGTCTGTGTCCTGGTGGGGTGGGCAAGGACGTGCGGGTTATCGGAGCGTGCACCTCGGGCCCCCGACAGCTGGCCCTCTCCAGACAGGCAGCCGGGCCAGGAGACAGCCTGAACTGGTCCTGCCAGCACCCCCAGTGCAGAAACGCCCCTCAGCCCCTGAGGCTCCTAGGGTTGGTGGGGGAGCCCGCTCTGTGTGTCCTTGGATGGGGGTGGGGTGTCCAAGGCCCAGGCAGCTGGAATGAGGCTGCACTCTGGACAAGGGTGGCCGTGTGTCTGGCCGTTCAATCTGAAAGATCATGAAGGTATTTTATAAGAGCCAAGTGCTGGTCAAGGAGTGCCCACAGAGCTACGTAAGGGAGCAAGGACACATGTGTGTGCCAGCTCCCAGATGTGCTCCAAGGGAAGGGTGAGTGGCTTCCTAGATTGAGGGCTTGGGCCACAGTTTCCTGGCTACATTTTGAATCATTAAGGAGAAGGATCTTCTGAGGATAGTTGGCTCCGTGACTGAAGGCCAAAATGGAAGACAGAGCACCAGGCTCAGTGGCTTCCCTGACGTGACTCCTCAGGATGTGGCATCACTCAGAGGCCCACTGGTTCTGGACCCACTCACATCCTTCAGACCAGGCCCTGGGGCATGGGCTCTGAGCATGCTTTTAGATAAGAATCACTGGAACAATTTTTCTTACTTTTAGCAACTGTTGGCCCTCACACTCAAAGAATCTCCTGATTCCACGTAGACAGGGCAATAGAGACAGTGGCTCCCACTGTCCTTTGGGGGAACCTCTCATGTGCCGGGCACCCCAAGAACTGAAGGAGGGAAGCTCTGCTGACCCCAGGCAGTGAACCCCACTCCTAGGCCTATCTTCATCCTTCACAAATTGGGGACCAGGGCTCTGAAAGGATGGGTAACTGAGGCCTGTCACATGTGCAGCCCATGAAAAGCCTTGAAAGCTAACCATCTTTATTGTTCACCAGCAAATAGGGCGGAGGGGGGCACATGGGCCCTCAAGTGCATTTACTGATTTACATGCATCCTCAGTGGACAAAGGCAGAAACAGGATTGGCGGGTGAGGGTCACACCAAGCAGGATGTCGGCCTGGTGGCGTCAGATTGTCTGAGTGTCGTCAGGATGCTCTCAGCCTGACTGTCCACCTGACAATGTGGTGATCTGAAAGAGGAGAGAACAGCCCCCTTTAGAGAACGGCTGGGAAATGCCAGAAGCAGGTGCCCTTGGCCAGCCTCACCCACTCTCGGGAAATGGGTACCTCACAGTGGGGCCCAGCTCTAAGCTGGGAGCCCAGTTCCTCTCAGTGTCTGATCCTTACATCAGGTGACAGCAAGACTTCTTGCACATATCATCTATTGGTGATGATCCAAAGATTATGATGATCCAAAGATGGAAGGAGATGCTGAGCAGTACGGTTCCTGATGAAGTTACATGGACGAAGTCTTGGGTGTTTGTTCTGGTTTTGCCCAGAGATAACTCTGAGCCATGGTTCCCACAGAGCAACCCCAAGACCTCAGTCCAAATCCCCAGCATCTCCTCAACCCTGCTTCCTCATCTGTGAAGTGGGCAAGAGCCTGTGAGCCCCAGCATTTACCCAAATACCATACGTATGCCATGATTCCCCCTTTTTCTCCCTTTTGAGGCCCCCAAAAATTGCATCTCTGTGTGCCCCAGAGCAAGGGGAGGAGTGTTGCTGTTGTTCAGTCATGGTTCACTCTTTGCAACATCATGGACTACAGCACACCAGGCTTCCCTGTTCTTCACCATCTCGTGGAGTTTTCTCAAACGCATATCCATTGAGTCGGTGATGCCATCCAACCGTCTCATCCTCTGTCATCCCCTTCTCCTCCCGCCTTCAATCTTTCCTAGCATCAGGGTCTTTTCAAATGAGTCAGCTCTTCATATCAGGTGGCCAAGGTACTAGAGTTTCAGCTTTAGCATCAGTCATTCCAAACAATATTCAGGGTTGATTTCCTTTAGGATTGACTGGTTTGATCTCCTTGCAGTCCAAGAGTCTCCTCCAGCACCACAGTTCAAAAGCATCAATTCTTCGGTGCTCAGCTTTGTTTATAGTCCAACTCTCACATCCGTACATCTGTGTGCCCCAGAGCACAGGGAGGACTGCCTCTCTCCAAAGGTCGACTGTCTGTTCAAATTCCATCGAGGACCCTTTCACACACATCACTGGTGCTGATGAAACAGGGCAGGGTCCGCGGTTTCCTTCCCAGGCCGTTCTGCTGAGAACAGCCCAGGCAGGGCATTGGCCTCCCCGCTGCATGTGCATGTCCTGTGTGGCTGCACACGTGCCTCTAATCTCCCGACAGCTGCTCCAGAGAGGAAATATCTGACTGATCAAATGCTCCTGGGACAGTGATTCCACACGCTTTGATATAAAATAACATTTATGAAATACCCCAGGCTTTGGGTTGGAAGTGAAACATGAGGGTCATGAATGTTTCATCTCCTTCATTAGGCACAGCGTCCCCGTGTCCCATGAAGCAGGTCTGCAGCTCCATCCATCACGTTATTCTGTGCTGATCTGGAGAACAGCCGTGAGACCCTTCTGCGAGAGTAATGATTAAGGATGGAGTTTATAACCAGGAAAAACAGAAGCCTGTCTATTCTCTGATACTTACAGAAGTGCTGGGGGCATGAAATAGGATGGTTTGGGGTTCTGCCCCTTGGAGCTGCAGTCTGGATGAAACTGTCTTGGGCACACAGGGCCTGGGCATGGGACCCAAAATAATCCCCTTTCTCTGCAGGTCTCCAATCCTCACTGCTGTCCCCAGGAGCCTCGCTCTGTAGGATGGGCTCTCCCTGGGCTCAGTAAATCCAGTCTGATGGGATCACTGAAGTATTACCCTCAGGTCTCTGCTCAGTCTCTTCTGCAGAAGGTTGAGTCCTCAGAGACTGTCCTTTCTTCCCACTGTCCTTCCAGGTGGTGACTAATGACAGCACCGGTTCTGGGCAGTCTCCCCAGGGGTTCCAGAGACCTCAGAGAGGCTGATGAGCCAACCCTGGAACAGATGAGGACTTACAGGGCCTGTCCGGATGGATGGAGAGGCATCGTGCCCACACTCTCTAAGGGGTCCTCGCTCTAGCCCCTTGTTCCACACAGGCTTTGACCTGCCTGTGGGCTGTCCCCAGGGTATGAGGGCACAGCTAGGTCCTGACCTTGTGCCATAGTGGAAGGGGTCACACGAGGGACCAGCAGCTGGGAACCAGGCTTCACAGAAAAGGTGTCTGGCAGACAAAGCAGCAGACAAAGATCTAAGCCACCACTGGTGACATCTGGTTTATCATGGGAGGTGGTGCCAACCAGGGACAAGTCAAGGGTGCTGGGGTCCTTTTCACTCTCTGAGAGGCGAGTGATCTGCTTGCCATCAAAAGGATGCTGTAAAATGAAGATCCTGGATGGGACCTCTTCCGTGAAGCCCTCCTGGATTCTTGCCAGCAGGCAGCATGAGGGGAAGGAAGCCTGAGAAACTGTTGATGACCAGAGGAGGTTACAGGGACACGACCCCTAAATGGAACCTATGATAGGGTCCTGGAACAAAGAAGAACATTGAGGGAGAAAATGATGAAGTCTGAGAACAGAATGCAGCTTCGTGGTAACATGCCAATATTGGTTCCTGGGACAAACCCCACTGCGGTGAGATGCCAGCAGTGGGGGAAATGGGGAAAAGCGTCTGGGATTCTCTCCGCATCTCTGCTGTAAAACTAAGGTTATCCTAAAGTCAGGCATTTCCTAAAAAATTAGATGAGACTCAACAAAAACCGGTATAATCCATGTGTGTAAGTAAGACTGAGGAGGAAATTCTCCAATGGTCCAGTGGTTAGGACTCCCTGCTTCCACTGCAGGAGGCACAGGTTCAATCCCTGGCTGGTGAACTAAAATCCCACAAACCACATGGCATGGTCAAAGACAAACAACAACAACAACAAAAATGCCAAAAACAAACAAACAACAAAAACTAAGGAATAGATAGACCAAAAAAAAAAAAAAAACTAAGCTGAACAACACCTGGACCCTGTTATTTCCAAGACCAGTTAAGACAACACAGATGGAATCAAATGCAGATAACAACTTCGCCAAACACCAATTAGCTCAGGTTTGGGTCTCAGGATGCTCAAATGATCGGTGGCTGTACATGAAGTAATTAATTATAAAAGATTAACTAGACTATGATTCAATTTAAAGTTTGAGTTTCCAATCATGCTGCCTTTTGTCCTGGGGAATCCCAGTTGAATGCGTCTCTGAACTGTGAATTGCACTGGCAGTGACAGACCAAGAGTCTGAATGTCCTCCTCTAGGAAAGGGTGACCAGTTGGCCCCGCTCCTCTCTGTTACCTGACAGCAGCACCAGCAGCAGCAGCTAATCCTAGGTTGCAGGAGCTGAACGAGGTTTACATTTCAGAGGGCTTCCCTGGTGGCTTAGCTGGTAAAGAATCTGCCTGCAATGCAGGAGAGCTGGGCTCAATCCCTGGGTCATGAAGATCCCCTGCAGGAGGAAATGGCACAACACTCCAGTATTCTTGCCTGGAGAATACCATGGACAGAGGAGCCTGGCAGGCTACAGTCCATGGAGTCACAAAGGGTCGGACATGACTGAGCAGACATGACTGAGCGACTAACATTTTCACCTTTTTTTTTTTTTTTTTTAACATTTTAGAGCCTTAACTCTAAAAGTGCTGGTGCAGATGATGTGGGTGATGTTAAGGGGGAGGGCTGCCCCTTCCCAGGGCCGTTTCTCCGTGGAGATGGTCCTTGCATGCTCTCTGGGCCTTGGCAACAGGGTTTTGGACTTCCAGTCCTGCTGTGTCTGACTGGCAGCTCAGTGGGAAACCCAGCTCAGCACAATGAAAGCCCTGGTCCTCCAGACCAAGGCAGGAACACCCGCAGCTCTGTTCCCAGGCCTCCCACAGAAGGGGGCGGGGGCGAGGCCAGGGGTGCTGTGAAAGTGCCCTCCTTCCGGTGCCCCGCAATTCAATTTCCCATCATCCTCCCCTTCCCCCCGCCACCCCCGCTTCAGCAACCAAGCACTGGAATGCTAAAAGTGGTATCGCGGTTTTGACAGTGGGTTTGATTTTGTCTTCCTAAGAAAGGATTCGTAATGAGGACAAAGGCTCCTTTTATCCCATTCTGGCTCATGGCACACAAGAGGCCTGCTGGCAGGGAAAAGGTTACATCCACAGTCCCCAGCGAGGGGCTGGGATTTTAGTCCCCAGTGAGGGGCTGAGATTTTACTCCCAGTGGGCCAGGGGGCCGTTGGAAGGTGCAGTCATTCAAGAACAGTGTGTGCTCAGGAGCACAAGAGGCTTGCCTGGAATGAGGGGAAGTTTATGGGCTCTGTCTTCTCCCTCATGAATCTTCATGACACGGTAGGAAATTGAGGTCAAAAGAAAGTGACTCTTACCTTTAAGATCAGTTTCAAGCAGAGTGACTTCCTCAACATGCAAACCGCCCTGTGGGCTGGAGTTGTGAGGTACACGTCCCAGAATGAGGAAGAGGGAAAAATCACATGGGTGGGAAAATTGTTGTCCAATTGCTAAGTCGTGTCCGACTCTTTACAACCCCATGGACACAAAGCATATCAGGCTTCCCTGTCCTTCACTACCTCCCAGAGTTTGCTCAAACTCATGTCCATTGAGTCGGTGATGCTATCTAACCATCTTATCCTCTGCCACCCCTTTCTCCTTTTGCCTTCAATCTTTCCCAGCTTCAAGGTCTTTTTCAATGAGTCTGCTCTTTGCATCAGGTGGCCAAAGTATTGGAGCTTCAGCATCAGTGCTTCCAATGAATATTCAGGGTTGATTTCCTTTAGGATTGACTGGTTTGATCTCCTTGCTGTCCAAGGGACTCTCAAGAGTCTTCTTTAGCACCACCATTTGAAAGCATCAGTTCTTTAGCACTCAGTCTTCTTTATGGTGCAACTCTCACATCTGTACATGACTACTGGAAAAAATCAAAGCTTTGATCTGTAACATTTTCTTAATGAAAGCTCTGGCCCCACTTCTGAATTATGACAAACAATTTGTTTCAGACAAGATAGAGAATGCGGCAGCTGGCTGGTGCAGAAGCAGGCTCTCAGTTGTTAGTAATCTTGCATCCAGTCACTTTACTGATTCTTCATCAGGAAATGCTTCTTTAATTGATTATCTGGGGTTTTCATAGGCAGTCAACAATACTGTCTGTGATTTTCCGCTCCTTTTAAGTAATTATATATCTTATTTCCACTTGATCTAAGTGCATTGCCCAGAGATTCCAGGAAATGGTGAGCAATGATAGCCATATCAGACATCCTTGGTTCACCCCCAGTATTGATGGAAATACTTCTAAGGTTTCACATTGAAGTCAGCTGCTGTTTAATGAAGCTACATATTCTGTACAAATGTGCACTTTCAAATCTCTAGTGTTTTAAGGCTTTTTCTTATCTCGGTAGGGCAAGAGCCTTGAACTTCACAAGTCTCTTCAGCCTCTAATGAGATGAACTTTTCCTTTTAGAGTTATTCATTTGATTAATATATTAATATTAGTGTAGTTATTCTTGTAGTCAATTTTACATGATCATAATAAATGATTCCTTAAATGTGCTGTTCCATTTATTTTGCTAGCATTGTATGTAGGATTTTCACCTGTGTTTGAAGCGGAGGTTGGTCTACAGTTTTCTATTCTGGAATTTGGGGAAAATAAATCTTTAACAAAAATTTTGATAATTTTAAATTATTGATCTATTTCAGTTACCCTTTTTATCCAGTTAAATTTTTTCCATTTATTAGCATTTATTGTATTTTATAATCTTTTCAAACTCCTCTATACTTTTTCATTCCTCCCTTCAACAACTATTGTGTTTGAGTTTATAGATCCAATTCATAAGAGGTCTGGCAGGGAGATGTCACATTTTAGGTTAAAATCACTGTGCCTAGTATTGGTTTAGGTGCTGGTGATACAGCTGTGAAAATAGCAATAGAGCTTCCATCCCAGTGGGGCAACCATAGACAAAGTAAACAAACTGACTATAGACAATGGCATGAAGATGACCAAGGGGGGACGTGTAATGGGGACAGAAGAGCGGCTGCCTGGTACACAGTGCTCAGAGGAGCTCGGGTTTCATGGAAGGCAGGCCTGCGAAGGCCTAAGGCCAGCACTGCCAAGGATGCAAAGACAGAAAAAGCACGGCAAGTTAAAGAACAAAAAGAGGGCAGGAGGGAAAGTCAGGCAGGTGATGAGAAAGGAGGCCAGAGACAGGCACAGGTGAAGTCCCTTTTGGGCACCGCTGGAAGACTGGATGGCTGCTAAGGGCAACGGGAGGATGATGGGGGAGTCTCTGCTTGGCTAGACAGAATCTCGTGCACACCTCGAGAAGGGCAGTATGGCTGTTGCAGGGGTGTCGGGGCAGAGAACCAGAGTGGCCGCGGGGAGACTCGCTTGGGATTGAGTGGGTGTCCAGGCAGGAGATGAGGGTGTGGCCACGTCTCTCCTCTCATTTTGTTTTAGTACCAAGTAGTTATTCTGGAAGTTTGCCTGCTTGATCGCTTTCATCTAGGGGACAGCTCTTGGCTTTCCTGATGCACTCACTCTTCTGATGTTCTCTTGTCAATAATTCATCAGTGGTGTTCTGGGCTCTGTGATTGCTTTCTATCTACTCCTTTTGACATTCTGTTCCTTTTGCTCTTATCTGAGTCTTAGTTCATATGTGTGTTGCTTTCTTTAAAAACAAAAGCATTTTGAGACTTCAATGTATCCCATTATCTGATAGGTAGCAAAACCTTAGTTCAGCAGACACGCCAGTTGGGATATTAACATGGAGGGCCCAAATTTCACTATATCAAGCTCCAACGTGGACAACTGTGGTTCTTTCTGAAAGCTCCCAGGCTTGGGAACTTTCCACCCTACTGAAATAGAGCAGGACCCTGTGGTCCTTGCCTGCACATCCTCTGCCTGCCTTTCGTTTGTGAAAAAACTTCAGCCAAAGAATAAGTTTAATCAGAGAAGTGAGAAAATGCAGAAACAAGGGAAAACAGTCCAATAAGACTAAGTAATAATAGTTTAGTCAGTGGTGGTGGTCAGTTCAGTCCAGTCACTCAGTCGTGTCCGACTCTGCGACCCCATGGACTGCAGCATGCCAGGCTTCCCTGTCCATCGCCAACTCCCAGAGCTAGCTCAAACTCATGTCCATCGAGTTAGCTGTGGTGGTGGTGGTGGTGATTTATTCGCAAGTCATGACCAACTCTTATGACTCCATAGACTGTAGCCTGCCAGATTTCTCTGCTCAAGGATCTTTAGTTCCTCCTCAAGGGCTATAGATAATATTCTGAGCCATGTCCTGTGAGCTGTCTTATAGAGACTGAAATCCCCATCAGGTGGAAGAAGTTAGCTACGTGATGACCACACCGCAGTCACGACGTAAGCTGCTACAATTCTGAGAACTAGCTCCAAGGAAATGGGAGAAAACCAACCTGGAACTGAAGATTATATTTAAAACAATCAAGGTGACACTAGTCAGACAACCCATGATCAATTTAAAGATGACTGTCAGAGCTGCCTGTGGAGTCTTCCCCGACCACTTCCTGGGTTGCCAGCATCCAAAATAAAGCAAACTTTCCTTTCCACCAAACTGGCCTCTCTCTTGGCTTTTGAGCAGCAAGCACTGGATCCCATTTTCATTTACACTATGGAACATCAATGATCTACCCCAAATTAAATAGAAATCCCAGATAAATGCCCACCTCTTTGGTGCAAGGAAATGCATGTTAGACTCTAAACAAGAAGCCAGGGACAGGACAGCCAGGGCTGCACACACCTGCCAGGACAAGGCAGCAAGGCCACCCCCACACATGGGGCTACAGAGCAGAGGGGAGCCAATGGCAGGAAAAGTTCCATGCAGGAAGGATGACCAATCACATCCAAGGTCCCAAGAAGACAGATGGGGAGCAAAGAGAACTGGCCATTGGAGGTGGCAATGGGGAGGCCATGGGAGGGGAAGCCCTTTTGGATGGCGTGTGTTCTCACAGAACACAGAGAAGCCAGGCCATCACCTGGAGGAAGGAGGCTCCAGGAAAGGTTGGAGATTTATAGGAAGGCAGCCCTAAAAGTTCTCAAAATTTTTTTAGCGATCAACATGGCATGTGTGTGTGCTTGTTTCAGAGAATGCAGGAATACAAGTTAGATAAATTGCACCTTAGTCTAAAGCTACTACCAGGAGAGGGAACCCTGGGTTGCCAGCAAGGTCCCTGGCTGCCCAGGTCTATGGAGGTAAATTCAGTGCCCCCTCCAGTCCTGAGCAAAGCAGAACCACTCCCTAGTTATGGCCTCATCTCCCGCCAGGAAAACAGACTTCACATGCTTGGAAATTGAATTTCATTGACGTGAAATACCCAATATACCTTTTCCCGCCGATGTAACTGTAAAAACTAGTGGAGACTACTTCACAGACTTGCTTCTGCTTTTATTGAACACGGCATGACTCCTCCCTCCTGGTGAGCACATGTTTTTAGTGATCTCTCCCTGCTTTCCTCTGTGGGTCAAGGCTCCTCTTTGAATGTACCCCCACCCCACAGGCGGGCTAGAGAGAAGTCAAGGACATAAATATTTGAGGTGGCTAAAAGCAGGTTTTCCCTGTCAAAATACTGTACTCCACCACCCAGAGTGAATCCAGACGTTAAAAGCCTTCTCTTGGAACCCACACACCCCCAGATGACACTTGTAACCTTGTCACTGGCTTTCTTGGGACTGCTCTCTGGTGACTCCATTATAGGAGTAAGCTCCTTTCGCACACACAATGTCAAGTCCCCACAGCAGGCTGATTTTAGACAGAATCTACAGAGTGAATGCCAGATGCTAGAATCCTTTTCTCGTTTACACAATAATCAGGTATTTGACTACCTGACGCTCATTCGTTTTCTTGACCATATTAACCATGAGTTGTGAACCTAGGAGGTTGACCGCTGGAGACAATGCTTGGTATGGGTCCTTCGTCATCGCCACTGAGCTACTGCACAGGCTTCCTTGTTAGGACCTGCCATCCCACCTGGGTCTCCCTTCCCCTCCCCCTGAGAGAGGCGTGATGGGCAGCTGGGTGTAGAAAGTGGCTTTGGGAGGTACGCACAAGAGTTGGGGGAAGGGATTTCCCTGGTGACTCAGTGGTAAGGAATCCGCCTGCCAAAGAGACCTGGTTTCAATTGCTGGGTCATGACGATCCCCTTTGCCAACAAAGGTCCATCTAGTCAAGGCTATGGTTTTTCCAGTGGTCATGTATGGATGTGAGAGTTGGACTGTGAAGAAAGCTGATCGCCGAAGAATTGATGCTTTTGAACTGTGGTGTTGGAGAAGACTCGAGAGTCCCTTGGACTGCAAGGAGATCCAACCAGTCCATTCTAAAGGAGATCAGTCCTGGGTGTCCATTGGAAGGACTGATGTTGAAGCTGAAACTCCAGTACTTTGGCCACCTCATGCGAAGAGTTGACTCATTGGAAAAGACTCTGATGCTGGGAGGGATAGGGAGCAGGAGGACAAGGGGACGACAGAGGATCAGATGGCTGGATGGCATCACCGACTCGATGGAGGTGAGTTTGAGTGAACTCCGGGAGTTGGTGATGGACAGGGAGGCCTGGCGTGCTGTGATTCATGGGGTCGCAAAGAGTTGGACACAACTGAGCGACTGGACTGAACTGAACTGACGATCCCCTGGAGGAGGGCATGGCAACCCACTCCAGTATTCTTGCCTGCAGAATCCCATGGACAGAGGAATGTGGTGGGCTCCAGTCCATGGGGTCGCAAAGAGTCAGACACGACTGAAGTGACTTAGGACGCACACATGCGCTAGAGTGGGGGAGCCTGAAATGAGGCAGGCAGAGCAAAGCCAGCACAAGGGTGAGTTCCTGGGGCCCCCTGGGCCTCTCCTACTCCTCAGGCCCGGGCAGGTTGCCTCTCTGGACTGTCCACCCAGGAGGGGGCCAGGAGAGGCGCTGACCCACTGGCTCCCATCCTTCACCGTGAGGGTGTGAAATCCTGTGCTTCCCAGGTGGGGGAGGGGTGTGTGGGGAAGCACCAGGGGTGTCTGACACCCGCCCAATCACACCCTTCCTTCCCAGTATCTTCCTAAAATATACACTGACTACACACCTCCTTGTGTAAAATTCCCTGATCCACGGCACCCACCACCAGAGCAGAGCATAAGGCCTTTCTGCTCCAGCCACCACTGCCCTCCCCACGTCTCCCCACCGCCCCCTGGCTCCGTGTCAGAGCACCTGTGTCGCTTGCACTCATCACCCTTGTCCAGCCCTTGTGTTGGTTCATCCGCCCACGTCTTCTCCACCACCTGGTGGACTCCGCTCCTCATCTGAAACTCAACTTCACCACCACTTCTGTAGAGCCTTCCCGACTCCCAAACAAGCCCCCAGCAGGACCCACAAAGAACCAGCTAAGGCTCCCCACTCCTTTGTTCCTGTAACAAACAGGAGGAACAATGTACACAACTCTAATGCCACCTGTCAACTGTCTTGATTACACGCCGATCTCTCCCCTACCATCCACCCTTGAGTGCATGAACACCTAAGTCTTATTTTTGTTTTTTTAGTGCCTTGAATAGTGTTAGACTCGAAGGTCATGCACAAAGTATTTCTTGAATGACAGCATGGATTTGTCATGTAAGGAATCAGCCACTTGGCTAAGAATCTGATGCAAATGTCACTCAAGTGCAGGCAGGGAAGAATCAGAAACCTGCCCAAATAAAATACCCCTGGAAGGCACACCATCAGGCGGTGACCTGGCAGATATAAAGAGCTGAAAATTCATCCCTCTACTGTTTGTCTTCACTGAAGACCACAGCTTTCTGTTTTTCCTATTCTACCCTTTAAAATATAGTCCTATGAGAGCAACTGCTATACACTGTATTAGTTCAACATCTCCAAGAACTTGCAAATTCTTTGGAGGAGGCACTGGGGGGTAAGGTAAGTAGACGTGATTACCATGCAGAATAGAAAATTGGATTAAAGCAGTCCAGGTGACAACCAAGGAAAACAGCACCAAACACAGGGTCTTCATACAGAGGACAGTGCTTTGCAGCAGCTGCAAAGGAGGGACATTAAACATTTATTAATGTTGCCCATTTTCAGAAGCCATTTGGCCAAGAGCCACCTGGCCTGCCTCCTGGAGCAGTGGCCCTGGCCCCGAGGCTGCCAGGTGGCTGCCAGGAGGCTGCCCTTGGAGCACACTTCCAAGGCCTTCCAAGTGAAAGCTGACATATGGCATAAGGGCTTCGAGCCGAGCTGAAACATCCCTGCTAGGATCCTATATTCTCATTAGCTGGTATCAATATTCAAATTTTAAAATCTTAACTCACTGCCAAGCTCTGTAAGATACTAAAATATTTAGATTAAATACTCTGCTAGAATTATGAAGGGAAGAGAAAGCATATTAAGAAATAGTCATCCTAGCAAATGGGGGAAATGACAGCCTAGTCGAAAATTAAAAGTATCCGTTCTTGGTATGCATCAATATTTTAACATGATTCTGTTTAATTCCTTTTAATGCCATCTGAAACTAGAAAGAAATGACCCTAAAAAGGCTGGGGCTGTATCTCTATCCACCCACCCAATCAATAAAGCTCTCCTGTCCAACTGCTGGGCACCTGGCCATGTGCCCTGAGCTGCAGATAAAAAGAGGAAGGTGCCCAGTCATTGAGTGGCTTGCAGTCCAGGACCAAGGGCGCTAGGAGCTGCTCTTCCCGTTCTGTTCCATCCCCGTGGGCTCTGTGTGCTCGGGTTTTAAAAGCAATGATCTTTAATATACATCAATCCTTCTAATGGGGAAGTTATATAGACAAGAATTTTGTTTCCTTTCTAGTCATAAGTGCAATCTGCCTCCATGGTCTCTACTTATGCATTTCTCTTCAATTGTAAAACCACTGAAGTTTGATTTTTGCGTGTACTTTAAGGAGGCTTACGTTAGTTATGTTAAGTGGTTGTTTTTTATTTTTCAGGTAATGGGATACAAGGGGGATGGAAGGGCCACACAGAACAAGACCGAGGTGTCTGTGAGCAGCTGGTAACGAGCAGTGTGCCTGACTCACCTCCCGCAGACCTCACGTGAACAGGAGTGGAAGGAAGGCAGGCCAGCCTCCCTGCACATCGACCCCTGTTCCCAGACTCTCTGAAGCTCTCTCCATCTACCCACTGCTCAGAAGCCCTCCCTCTCTCTGGCTCCCACGAGCCCAAGACCCTGCACAAACCCACGGCCTCACCTGCTATGGCTCTGACCCAGCCCTCCTTTCCCCTCAGAAGCCGAGACTGAGCGTCAGTTTCTGCCCGATGTCTGATCATTTCTAAAGACGGTGTCATTGCACAAACTGAAGGCTCCAGGATTTACACCTATCTGCAGGAACTGTCTTGTATCCAAGCTTGCAGTTGGGTAATTATTTAACAACAGAGGGCAGGAAAACAATCAATTTAACCTGTGAACCTTTGGGAAAGTAAACAGAGGAACAGATCTTGGGCAAAGGAGACCCCACTGGTTAGGTTTTTGCTGCCCCAGACAGCAGGCACGTGTGACTATCGAGCATCTATGATGTGGCAAGTCCAATGCAATGGTATCTTCATACCTAAGATGTATATATATTCACACACAAATACACACATTTTGAACTGTTTGGGTAAAAATAAAATAAAAATTAAAAATCTGGGTAAAAATTAAATACAAAAAATAAAAATCACTGTTTTGTGATCACACAATGAAATAACTGATTCAGGCAAATATCAACGGGTAAATTGTTAGAGAACAGGATATCCATACCCTGCAGAGCATTGGCTAAATCCAGAGGGGAAAAATGTACCTTTACGTTGGAGAAATCAACCAAGTGACCAAATTCAGCATCAGCACGGCCGACAGTCTGATGCTATACCCTCCAGAGGGATTCAATATGCAGTGCGCAGCATCCTTCCTAAATTGCTTAATCTGAATCTCACCTTGTGCCTACTTTACAGGAGGTACAGCTGACGGAGGAGCAAGCTGTACTACACCTGGGGGAACAGCTGGACAAGTGTGCAGCACAAGAGGGCAGAGTGGTACTTCACACCTGCTCTGGTTCAAAGCATCAATGCCAAGGGGCAAAGGTCAGGTAATGTTTGAGGCTGAGACAAAAGGGCTCCAGCCAAATGCACCACCTGAACCGTTACTGGATATGAGTACAAGCATCCTCAGTAAAAGGTCATCTGGGGATGATGAGGAAGTGGTCTTCAGATGGAATCAGAATCGCTCCCTTCTTTGGTGTGTCAGTGGTCTCACCATTCTGGAAGGACCCGGTCATCTACGGTAACAAACAACCCAAACCCTCAGTGGCTCAGAACAAAGGTCTCTCATTCTCACCCTTGCAGCACACACATGGACATTTCAGATGTAAGATGTTCTCCAATCTACTCCTCTTTTGTACAAGAGCAATTTGGTTTTTCTTTCAGTAATGAGAGAATCTGATTGAGGATCAGGGTAGGTGATTTAGGGCAGCGATCCTCAGAGTGGGATTCTCCTACCATTTGCATCAGAATCTCCAAAACATTTTAAAATGCAAATGCTTTATTGCTATATAAATGTTTTTAACTCCACAGTCCCAACCCACACTTGCTGAATCAGGAGCTCAAAGCCAGGGCTTTAGGAGTCAACAAACTAGATTCTGAAAGTGGCTTTTAGTTACACATTCCACTATTTTATAGAAGTTGCAGTGCAAAAGGATATTCTACTTGCTCAGTGATGAGCAGCATTAACATTATTTATAAAAATGGCAGAAATTCATGCTTTTTTAAATAAGATGGCCAGCAAAAAGTATATACTTCTTTTGATAATCAGTCATTCTAAATTACAGGCTTTTTTCTAGTATAGGTTCTTAAAGCTTATAGTGACCTTTTAGTTTTGTTTTTAATTTTTATTTGAGTACAGTTGATTTACAATGTTGTGTTAGCTTCTGCTGTACAGCAAAGTGATTCAGATACACACATATATATATCCACTCATTTTTAGATTCTTTCCCCAAACATGCACTGTGTGCTAAGTTGCTTCAGTCACATCCAACTCTTTGGGGCCCTATGGACTCTAGTCCGCCAGACTCCTCTGTCCATGAATTCTCCAGACAAGAATACTGGAAGGGTTGCCTTGCCATCCTCCAAGGGATCTTCCTGACACAGGGATCAAACATCTCTCAAGTCTCCTACCTTGGCAAGCCGGTTCTTTACCACTAGCGCCACCTGGGAAGCCCCTTCCATATAGGTAAAGGGACATGTTTTTAAAAATAGGTTAGAATGTACATATTTAAGCAAGATATGCTAATGCCAACTGGATTACTGCATAGAAAAGCCAACAATATAGCTCAAACCTGGGGAATGAAAACGGACCAATGTCAGTAACAGTGTGCAACTGCCCTGCAGAGCACTGCAGGTGACAGCAGGCATTTTGTCCGACTTGGGATGCCAGCTGGAAAACATCCAGTATTCCTAAGCTGACCTTCTGCACAAGGGGGAGAAAAGCAAACACCACCGGCTACACACCTACAGGAAGGCCAGTGTCCTGATCACTGACAACGCCATGTACTGGGCAGGGTGTGAAGCGGCAGGAAGCCTCAAGCATTGCCAGTGGGAGTGCAGATTCCCACATGCAGAATGCAGAAATCCTTGCTGGTGGGAATGCAGATGCTGTACAGCCTCTCCAGAAGACCGACCTGCGGGTTCTTACAACACTGGGCACATTCCTCCTCTATAAGCCAGCCGCCACGCTCCTCGCTCCTCGGTTCTCACCTGCACAGAAACCTAAACACAGATGCAGATGTTCACGGCAGCTTTATTCCTAACTGTTGAAATTTGGAAAGCAACCCAAATGTTCTACAGTAGGTGAATGGATAAATAACCTGTGGCTCATCCAGATGATGGAATATTCCGTTCCGTTGCTCAGTCGTGTCCGACTCTTTGCGACCCCGTGGACTGTAGCCTACCAGGCTTCCCCGTCCATGGGATTCTCCAGGCAAGAATACTGGAGTGGGTTACCGTTTCCTTCTCCAGGGGATCTTCCCGACCCAGGGATCGAAACCCGGGTCTCCCGCATTGAAGGCAGATGCTTTAACCTCTGAGCCACCAGGGCTCAGTGCTAAAAAGAAACGAGCTACCAAGCCACGGAAAAAAAACAACACAAAACCTTAAATGCACATGACTAAGTGAGCATCTCTGTAACTGACCTGGAAGGTTACACACTGTATGACTCCTGCTGTATGACATTCTGGAAACGGTGACACTATGGAGACAGTAAAAAGATGGGTGGTTGCTGAGTGTTGGGGGAGGTGGGGATGAATGGGTGGAGCACAGGGGGGATTCTTAGGGCAGTGAGACTGCTCTGTGTGACACTATAAAGGTCAATACATAACATTTGTCCAAATCCTCAGGATATGACACCGAGATGAACCCTAAGGTGACCTGTGGACTTGGGGTCATTATGATGTGTGTCTCATCAGTCCTAACAAACGTGCCATCTGGTGGGGATGCTGACGATGTAGGAAGCTGTGCACGTGTGGGGCACAGAGAATACAGAAAATCTCTGGACTTGCCCTCCAGTTCTGCTGTTAACCTAAAACTGCCCGAAAAGTAATGGTCTTTAAAAAAAAAAATTGAGGTTAACTACCCCCTGCCCTGCTACCCCACCGAACAAACTGGAAAAAAAAAAAGGCCTTCCATCCATCTTTATTTAGTGACAATTTCCCAAGCTACTTCTAGCCTAACCAACCTGATAAACACCCTTATATAAAGTCACACGTTTCTCTATCAGGCACCTTCTTCTTCCTGATTACAAGCAGATCGGCCTCTGGGGAAGACCCTGCCCCTTGAAGGGACACACCCACTGGACACCACCTTCCATCGACATTGAGAAGGGCGCAGTAAAATACTGATGTGACATCAGGAAGTGACAGGATCGAAAGGAAAATGCAGTGACATTATCAACTGTTATCTGTTGAACCTTTCAGCCCTCTATGCTTATTTTAAGTATTGTGGAAATGATTTCTATATATGTTATTTTTATCAACATTCACTTTTGAAAAGTGAAATGCTCAAACCTTACACTACGATGAATGTGTTATGTGCAGGTTATTTTGCCTGCTGCTGCTGCTAAGTCACTTCAGTCGTGTCCAACTCTGTGCGACCCCACACTAAATAAGGGAAAAAACACACCACAACTCAATCCCATTTGTTTAAAAAACAAATTCAATGTAAAACATGAGCATTAAATAATATATGTAATAAGGTACATGCTATACACTCCCAAACACACTGAATACAAATCCAATCTTATAAGACATATACACAATCTACTTTTCACCAACACACACCCTGTAGGTCACTGAGGATGTTAACAGATTTCTCAGTCCACACGTGAGTACATGAACGCACATATATATGCCTCAAGCTGAAGATGAAGACAATAAACCAAAGAGCCGAAGATGGGAAGGGTGCTGTGGAAGATCCTAAAACCACAGTCAGCAACTGGAACCAGGTAACAAGGCACAACAGCTTCCCTTCTGTGGTCACAGAGATTAAGTTTCTCATCCCAGGGCTCAAACATGGAAATACACTTGGCTAAATCACAGACTATACGTTACAGTGTGTTTCTATTACTGTTTAAAAACAAGTATTTTTCTTATTACATAATGCATTACAGAAAAGCACTGAAAAAATAGGATTAGATAAGCTCATACAATAAAGCCTGTTTTTCCATTTGAAAAAGATATTTATGTTTAAAATCAATATAACAGATGTAGGTGTAATAAAAAGCAGCAGAAGGGATCCTATGCAGATTTCCTAGTACCCCTGAATCACAGCTTGTGTCACTCCTGTTGAATTTTCCATTTTAAAGCCAGCTGGGTGATACTGTCAATTGAAAGTAATTTCCTTTTATTTTTTCTTTTTCTTGTACTTTAATGATATGTACTAGTACAGAGAATAAACAGTTACCGTAACATGGCAAAATGAAACTCTTCCTAGCATTGAGTTTCTTTGTTAAACATTACCTTTGTGTTAATTTTCCTTCTATGAAAACAGAGAAGAAAAAAATGTGTCACAGAGAAAAACTCATGCAACCAAGCAAAATCTGAACTATCTGTACTCCTTTTTTAAACCCAAAGATTCTTGAGTAAATTGAAAACTTATTCTAGGAAGAGCAATTCGGTGAGAGATAAAACAGTTTGCAAATATACATATATGTACTATTCATTGTTTCTAATAACGATTTAGAGCTTTAGCTTTGTAAACTCACACAGTTATCCAAGGAATAAGGCCAACCACAAAATAAGAATCAATAGGATGCAGTAATCCGTCCAGAAAAGACGGTCAAATGTAAGCACAAGAAACCAACAATCGAAGCTGTGAATAATAAGTCATGAAATGCAGCACTAAACAAATAGTAACCAGAATTAAACTGCCAGTTTGGTTGTTTTGACTCCAGAAGTGGAACCAGTCACACCTGAGGTTGGCAGTGTCCCTCGACCATGTCTCCGTAGGGCCTGCAGCTCTTGCGGGTTTGAGAGCAACCCCTCACAAACAAAACCAGGCTGATCAAGCAAAACAGAACAAACCATTGCTCTCGGCTATAAAACCTAAGAGTGATGTAATGACTAATGAGTAAACTGAGGTTTTAAGGCTTTCTTAGAAATATTTTTCATGGCACTTCAACAATAAACACCACTAATAGGCAACATTTGCAAACATTCATAGTTACATAATTGAAAGTACATGCCATGTCAATTATTAAGTGAGGGACGGCTTTGTCAGTTGAGTCTTCTGGCTATCAAATTATACTTATGGAAAGCTATTCAGGTTTGGCTGCAATTAACATGTAAATCATATAGACAGGTCACTTTACTAGTATACAGTACACACTGTGTCTGGAGTACCTTGGCCAATATATCACCTTTTTCTTACAGAAATGAAAGTCATTCATTCCTTGCTAGAAATGCAATTAAACTGACTTCTCTCACAAGAGTAGTTGTCACCCTGACTTCAACAATTAACCTGTTAAACTCTAAGATCATTATTAGGCAAATTCCTCGCATCACGCACACAGACCACCCTCACAATAATTGCACCACAGGCAGCCAGAAAGCCCTCTCTGAGCCTAGCAGGTCATCCTGGCCACGCCATACTCCAGGCTGACCACCGCAGGCTCGGCTTTGGAAAACTCGTCTGCGTATTCGCTGTAGCGGTTATCTGCAGGGCTGCTGCCCTCTATAGTTCGAAGAACATCGTTCACAGGCAGCAGAGCCTGCTCCTTGAGACTCAGGGTGGCTTTGAGGGCGGGTGATTCAGGACGGACTGAATTTAACAATTCCTTGCTGAGAATTCCATCTGTATGCTTATTTTTACGTTGCTTAATTTGCTAGAACAAAGCCAAATTTGAAAGAAATTATGAGCTGCACACCCCACATGTTCAATATATACTAGATAAAAGCTAGAAAAAGATCCTGCGTTTGCAAATGCTCCGTTTATGTACAATGCAAAATTAAATCTCAAAAAACTAAAATCTAGTGTAGGTGAGACAGGACTGAGAATCCGAACTGTTCACAGTTTTTGCAATGGAAAGTATATTTGAGAGAAGAGGGTCACTAGACCTTCATATTTGAAAAGCACATACATTTCCTAGAAAGGATAAAAAGTAAGCATTTTATAATGTAAGAAATATGTATGAGACGGTCACCCTGAAATCCCAGCTGTACAATGTGACAAACATACACTCGTTTAGCTGAAGATCTGCTGGCCTGATGAGCTCTGTCTGTGGTGAGCCTGCACTGGTCTATTACGTGAGTACAACAGGCGCTAGAACACGACAGAGTTTTTTACTTCAACAGATTTTAAAAGAATTCGTTGGCAGAGTTCACACTCCCCAGATCCTCGGACTGATCTCCAGATAACCTTCCTGTGCCACCTAAAACTGGGGCCTCTCCGACAGGTCACTCACGTGGTCATGGCCTCCTTATCTGAGAGCCGACCAGCAACAGCCCTGCCTAAAAGGCAGACAGGACAGTCTCACAGAGATATAACAACTGGTTAGGCTTTTTTAAAACATGTACTTACTGATCCTTTTTGGGTACATATAATGGTAAAGAAATGTTTTAGGGTGGGGAAGGATTTCTTTAAAAAGGCATAAAACAAAGACTGATGAATTTGACTATATTAAAATTCACAGTATCTATACAAAACACACCATCGTGAAAATGGAAAAAACAATGACTGGACAAAGCCATTAATGATAAATTTAACTAAATAAGAATTAGTGTCTAGTATATAAAGAATTCTTAGAAACTGGTAAGTAAAAGGCAAATATACCAACAGAACAATGAGTACAGGTTTGAACGGGCCATTCGCATGCAGAAAGGGAAAAACCAAATGGCCAACAAAAACATGAAAAGTCATCCAACTTCACCTGTTGTGACAGAAATCCAAAACTGCAAATAACTGAAATGTCTAGTGTAGCTGAACTGATAGACTGTGCCATAGTCATAGAAGAGAATATCAGGTAGTAGTTACTGAGAAAACAGATGAACTAAATCTACATGTACCAACGCGGACAAATTTAAGAACAATGCAGAGAAAGGTGAAGCATGACAGTGTGACAGACTTTGTATAGTTTTAAAATATGTGGTTCCTGAAGTGGAGTGAAGGGACTGGGCATTTGTGTAGTTTGCTGCCCTTTATAGAAAACTGTTTTCTTCTGTGTTTTTTCAATACATAATAAAAATAATATATTAAACCAAACAAAAATTTGTGACAAACTGTTTGTGGATACAAGCATATATAGAGAAAGTATGAAAACACGGGCAGGCTTAGTACAGTGAGAACGGGTAGCAGGATGCAGCAGGCGCTGCAAACAGATCAATGATGCTCCTTTTCTTCAGAGAGAAACAGGAAAGACCTGAATCAAATACAACAGATGCTAAAATCTCACAAAGCTAGGTGGGGAATACCCTAATATTCATTATATTTTTTCTATATACTTCAAATATTTCAATATATTTTAAAATTCAGAAAATGCAATTTGAACTAACCATTTCAAGGCAGAGGAGATCTAATTTTGAAGCAACCATAGGTACTTGTGAGATTTCTATATATACTGATTTACACTGAGAGCACAAACAAGGAAATAAACTAACTTAATATTCCAAACATATCACACAAGATGCTTCAGAATACTTACAGATTCTAAGTCCTTGATATCCTTCTCTAACTGCTTATTCTGCTCATTCAGGTTCATAATTATATTAAATACAGACTGCCTAGGATGCAGTGTTCGATCAAACTGGTGGTACATGTTTCTCCAAAACCTTGATGACAAAAACAGACAAAAAAAGAGAAATTTTTTTTTTCAATAAAAATTGCGTCTGAGAAAGACTGAGTATAATTAAGTATTTCAATAATGCCACCTTACTTAAAATTGAAAGACACTGTATTTGGCTCCAGAACTGCCGATTTCTGAGACTGGGAACTGTAGAGAGGATTGAGGTACTTCTTCTGGTCGCCCAGAAGAAACGGCCACAGGGAGTACGTCTTCTCCTTCAACCTGATGTGATGAGAAAAACATGAAGACCCTTCCCAGAGACGCTGACACTCTCCTATAAAGCAGGTAATCATTTCCCACATAGATTTAGTTTCCCCTTTTTCTTTTAGTCAGTCTAACCTCACCTCTGAATTTTTCACACTTAGGCTATACATACTTGTCTGCACACACCACACTTCAAAACAAATTCTTAACTATTAGCCGAGAATGTGAGGAGTGCTCAGAGCTCACTCGGCTGCAGAAATACAGACAGCAAAATACTCATGTTAAGACCCAGCTCTATATCATATTGTCAAGACAGTTTAAGTTCAACTACAAGTTAGACCTCAGCTAAATAGGAAAAAAAAAGCCCATTTCAATCAACTGTCTTACTTGAGTTCTTCTCTTTCCTTCTGACAATTCCCAATAAAGTTTCCAAACTGGCATGAATGAATATGTTCATGGATCTGAAGAAGAAATGCTTCATTGAACTCGAAGGCTTGTGGAAACTGTTCGGTCAAATGCCACACACACTCCAAGAACTGAGTAAACACCGGTGAGACTTCCTTTGGGTCACCATCCAAATGGCCACACCTAACCCCCCAGAAAGTACAAGCTTTTGAAAATGCCACTGGAAGAGGTCAACTGCTTGGGTACTGTTAAATTTAAATACATATCCCCCCATCCAGAAAAAAAAAGTCCTAAAACACTGTTATATTGGCATTAAAAAAAATGCCAAAACCTGACATGTTTCTATTGAAACAATTTATGAGTTTTTCAACTACAGTTTTCTTTAAAACTATTACATTCTAACCACTACAATCCAGACAAAAAGGAAGGTAATTAAACTGCCATGAGAACTAATGAAAGTATGAGACTTAAAAAAAAAAATGACAGAAAAAAAATTAAATTAAATCGGTTTTCATACAAAAACCCACACCACTCTCATTTCCCATCATGAAGAACCAGAACATTCTGGTCATCTAAACTAGTTCTATTAATTTTACAAAATACCTGAATGTACATTGTGACTCACCTCTCTGAAAACTTATGTCCAAAGGAGATCCAATCTTTTTCTATTAAAACCTTAATGAGAAAAAGTAAAATCCATTTTACAACCCCTTTTAATTCCTTTTTTGTTTAGAATGGATTCAATCCTGTTACCTTAAAAACGCATTACTTTTTTAACTTATGGTGGCAAATAAAAAACTGTTTAAATTATAAGCAAAACCCAGCAAGAACCTGAGTTACAGGTTGGCCTAACAGAAAATGAAAATCATTCATAAAAAGAAGTATAGTGGTCTTGTGACTTAAGTTTATTTTTTTTTCAGTTGCGTTTAAATACTATGTTTTAAGTGGAAAGCATGTTATAAAACACTACTGCATTTTGTATGAATGATGATGATATATGTATAGAAAAAGCTTAGGAAAATGCAAACCAGGAGGTCACCAGTGGTTATTGGGTGGTAGACAGGGGTGGATGGTTTAAATCTTTTGGCTTACTGTACATCATTTCCATAATATTGGTACTTAAAGAAAAAATAATGGCAAAGAAACCAACGAAAAGTTTATATTCAAATTCAAATGGTAATATCTAACCTCTTGAATGAACTCTGTATGTTTTCTCTATTACAACTCTACTAAAATAATAGGCTTCGAATTATTTTCGGTCTAATCTCAACAATATTATCTTTGTAGTATTTAACATACTTTCTAATTTCATTATATAATCACCAAGTACATCCTTTTCGATGTCGAAGTTGTCACTTTCAGCTCCTCTGACTTTGTCCTGAATCTCTCCAAGAGGCTACAGTACTCTAGGGTAAGGTGCGGACCCTGACGTTATGGTGCCCAGGCTCAGATCCCAGCTTCCCTACCATTCATACACCGCAACTCCTGGCACCTGTTCTGCCTGCAGCCCCGGACTTTACCGTGGGCTCCTTGTCGCCTTTTGACACACCCACCTCTGAAAGTTAACTCAGTACCCTTCTCACTAAATTCACTCCTCTGCTGTCCAAGTGAAGAGCAGAATGGCACAGTCCATCCTGCAACTGAGCCCTGAGCCTGCACACCATCCTAGAGGAGGACTCTTCTCTGGCACTACCTCCAGTCCCAGAACAGCTCTTACTCTACTGTCTTAACCTCCCCAGAGGTGGACCCGGCACGCCCCCCTCCATCCGTCTGCATGCACTACCTTAGCTCTGCCCTCTTTTCTCCCTAAGCTGTCCTAACAGGTTCCAGCAAGTCTCCTACCCTCCATCCCCACCTCTCTGCATTCAAGACATCAAACCATTTTTAAAAAAACAGTTCTGAGCATGTTACTTTTCCTGCATTTAACGGCTCTCACCACCCAGGGAGGATAAAGTCCAGATGCTACATTTTTCTTCCTCAGGCCTGCAGCCCACTCCACTCTCCTGCACCCAGCCTGCCCCTCACACAGCCTGCAGGCCCCTGCAGGAGCCACGCTTTAGTTCTCACTGCTCCTTGGTCTGGGAGGTTCTGACACAGTCACTGGTCACTGCTTGAGTTCATCTGGACATCAAGACAATGAAAGCGAAACACGGCCAAGGAAACATCTTGATTCACATGCTAGAGGCAAGCGGAACTGCACTTTATCAGCAGCACTTCCACCTGGCCTGTTCACAATTCAACATGTTGGCGCTACAAACACAACAGTTCTGAAAGGGATCTGGGGATGTCCAACCTTCCCCTGCTAAGCTGGCACTGTGTGGAGTAATTTCAAACCAAGGAAAACTGTTCACCAGCTCTTCATTTATATACTTGCTCTGAGTTAAGATGCAAAGTTTGAAAACACAAGTTAATCTGATCATATGTTAAAAAGGCAAACAAAACCCAGGAGCCAGGGCTTTAGGGCCACAAAACAAAATCTGTCCAATTAGAAACTGTCTCTTCAGATTTAAAACAAGCTTCCTAATGTGTACCTGGGCTTCCCTCTTGCCTTAGAAGGTAAAGAATCTGCCTGCAATGCAGGAGACATGTCTTTGATCCCTGGGTTGGGATGATCCCCTGGAGAAGGGAATGGCAACCCACTCCAGTATTCCTGCCTGAAGAACCCCATAGACAGAGGAACCTGGTGGGCTACAGTTCATGAGGTTGCAAAGAGTCAGACAAGACTGAGCAACTAACACTTAACACTTAAGGTGTACCTACGACTGATAAATGAAGGTGTGTTAAATACAATTTCCTGTGGAATATAATTTATAAGTACTCTGATCTATGGCTTGTCTTACTACAGTATTTACATTTGTTAGATTAAAAATGAGGGAGAAATGCTGAATAATTCTACTGCAATACTTTGCAGGGGAAAAAAAAAGTTTAAAACTTTTTGTCAAAGAGATGGCACAAGTGGAAATTTGTCTAACCCAGGGTTTCTCAGCCTTAGTATCATGGACATTTTGGGCCAGGTAGCCCTCTGTTGAAGGGTTGTCCTGTGCATTACAGGACATCACCAGCTGGCTCTCCACCAGCTAGAGCCCAGGTGTACCCTGCTCTTTAGATGTAAACATCAAAATGACTCCTGCTTGTCTCCGCTGGCCTGGCCAAGCAAGCCCTTACCATGAACCCTCTGATCGTCCTGTAGTAGGGATCCAGCAGGAGAGAGCCCAGGGAGCAGACCTGTGAGGTCCTATCCCATCCGTCAGAGCAGTGCACCAGCACACTCGCGCTCTCAACCGAGATTGCCTGAAAAGACAGACCACACACTTCGATTCTACCAGGATACATTTTAGGTAAGTCAGGAAGTTCTACTTACTCAAAAACCAGCTTAGCAGGTATGCATTATGAAGAAGAGCTAGGGTTGCAGTGATAATGCTGTCAGAGCTTATCCTCCAAAACACATGACAGAACACAAAACAAACAAAAAACACAGACAAGCATGTCATTTCAGAGCACTGGGGAATTTCTTCTGAAGCTCCTACATTAACTACTATATGATATTTTTAAAGCTCCAATTAAAATAAATCTCACTAAAGAGATAGAACGCAGTAACAGCGATCTGACTGGGAAGGATACAAGAACCCCACAGAATGAACCCGTTCCTTCCCAACCACGGAAAGACCACGATCGAAGGTGAGTGATGAAGCGTTACTTTGGCTAAGAAGATCGCAGCGTCCATCACAGCTTTGATGTGGCGAAGCCATCCTGAGCTCTCTAGACCAGAGTAGAAATCGTTGACGGAAAGCCCTTTGGTACCGTTGACTGCAAGGGGAGAGACAGTCCAGTTAGGAAGGAGCCTGAGTCCCCACTTCTATTCAAGAGACCCCCAGGGAGCCAGCTGGAGAAGACAAAACAAACAGGCTAGACTCTTCATACATGGAAACACGCTATTTAAAGCTCATTAATGGATTTTTGGGTACATTTTTCTGTCATTTCTTGTGCTTTGAAAAGAAAAAATAATGTTCCAATGTCCCTTTTAAAATAATCTGCAACACAAGTGTTTAAAATAGTCTGATATTTTAATTTTTTAAATTCCATATCAGGACTGGAAAGATTAATATTTAAACAGAACATTGTTATATATTAAATCTTCATGGTACTGACTGATGAAAATATCTAAACAATAGCAATTTTTTGTAAAACCATTAGAATTATACTGCCCAATAAATATAGTAGCCACTACTGAAATATCGCTATTAAACACCTGAAATGTGAGTATTCCAAACTAAGATGTATTGCAAGTGTAAAAGACACCCTAGCCAATTTCTAGGACGTAAAGAGAAAAACCAAAACATATCATTACTAATTTTTTATACTGATTACATGTTAGCATGTTTTTAATATATTAATTTAATTATGTTATTAAAATTTATTTCAATTTTCTTTTTACACATCTGAATGTAACTACTAGAAAATTTTCAAGTATGTAACTTTAAATTTTATACTGTGACAAGCATTATGTTTCTGTTGGACAAAGCTGTCTAGAAGGCATGCAATAATCGTACCTTCCAATAATTTCTGAAGGCTGGACCGCATGACATGGATATTTTCAATTCCAACAAACTGAAATCTAATATTAGAATAGTTGTCTTCATTTTCATAACCTTTTCCAGCTGCTCTGTTGGCCATTGCATTCAGCTAAAATTTTAAATTTTAGAAATTTAGAGACAAATTGCCTTTCTCTTTTAATTTACCAAATATCATGAAAACACTAAATAAACTACCTTTTAGCCAGCAGAGTTTAAAGGAAGTCATCAAAACTGAATGTGCTACCATTTTTTAATAATCAAAAACTATCATCTATATTATTCAAAGTACAGAGGATCCTATAAAGTAACAACACGCTTGCTATGTAAGGATCAGACAAGAAATTGCTTACACATAATTCATGACACTGATTCACATGTGCATTTAGTCAGTCTTCCATATGTTTGTAATATTTCAAAATTTATAAAAGAATTATCTCCCATCTAAACCCTACACGATTCAGTGTTAAGCAGAGCTGTTACAGAATGAACTTTCAGACTCACTTCAGAACAAGCCTGGAGCACCTGATCACTCAGAAAGCCACAGAGACCCTGAAGCACAGCTGAAACACAGGTCAGGTCACTTGGGATCAGATTATACAGTACACCACACAGTATGCAATGAGCTAGCCTGATACAGCTCCAAGAACTGGGCCCCAAAACAACCTGATTCCTAGGGAGAAAAGACCGCCTATGGGCCCATGGTCTTAGGTTATTAGATCAAATGCTCTCAGAGGTTAATATTTGGGATGTTTAATTCTTTCAGACTGGGATTTCCTATGGTATGTTATGACATTTGTCAACAGTCTTAAGGAGCTGGATGAAACAGAACCTAAACTGGAAGAAAAAACTGCTTTTCTTGCAGTGAACTGGGGCTCAGGTTGGTAAGAAGTACAGTTACATCGTCTACTGACTCACTGGTCATTTGGGATCTATGATAACTAAGGCAAGACTTAGATACTTAAAAAATGCTTCCACATTATTGCTGCTGCTGCTGCTGTGTCACTTCAGACATGTCCGACTCTGTGTGACCCCATAGATGGAAGCCCACCAGGCTCCCCCGTCCCTGGGATTCTCCAGGCAAGAACATTGGAGTGGGTTGCCATTTCCTTCTCCAATGTGTGAAAGTGAAAAGTGAAAGTGAAGTCGCTCAGTCGTGTCTGACCCTTAGTGACCCCACGGACTGCAGCCTACCAGGCTCCCCCGTCCCTGGGATTCTCCAGGCAAGAACACTGGAGTGGCTTGCCATTGCCTTCTCTTAACTAGTAAAACACAACAATCAAATAAAGACATACATTTTTTGTGTAGACATCAATTATATAAGAGATATTAGGGCCTGAGAAACAAATCACCCTCAGACCTCATGTTCAGAAAGTCTTAAATTACGGTCATCCTTTGTATCTAATATTACCTAAAAATAGTGCTATGAAATTAACCCACTCAACTTATACTAGGAAGTAAACCAAAATTTTTCTTACAAGAGATCACACCAACTCTCTCAACTTCTAAGAAAGTCTTTTTTTGTTAAACAAAGATTAACAAATTATCAATCTCTAACTTTTAACACTTAATTTACACAAATTACTCTTATCTTTTCTCCATTATCTTTTGTAAAACTGCATAATGATGAGAATTACGATTCCTTTCAACAAAGCTGCCTAAAATTGTGTTTTGTATCGCTCACTCGCTTTTTCTCATCGCTTTCTCTTATTTTCTCATCATTCCAGATTTTTGAAGAAATCCTCACTATAATTCTGCCAATGTCCTTTTGTGTAGCCCACCAGCTCTGCACACGATGCTACAATAAAAATTAAAAGTAATGTTAGCTATTACTGTTGAGGATTTTAATTATTTTAGTTTCAGGATCCTATATGAATTGGTTGTTTTACTGCACTGACAAAAGGAAAAAGGGATTCGGACATTTGTCCCAAAGATAAAAATGTATCCTGACATGATAGATACCTAACAGAACAATTGTTTATTGTTCACTAGTTCAGTGTTCAACGTTCAACTAGCTTATTAGTTCAATTCTCTAGTTCAATGTTTCTTAAGTTAGCTCACTATCTATTTTCCTTATTTTCTTGAACATTCCATATTAAGGAACATCATTTTAACACAAAGTGTTTTGCCAATTAAAAATTCGATGAAAAAAAAAGTAGTGTGAATTTCTAATTTTCACAACATACTTCACAATAACATAACACTGACATACCATCTAGAGCTCCTAATATAAAATTCAGCTTTCCTAAACTTGTACATGTATCAGAAAACATAAAAAATCACAACCTGGGTTATTGGGAACTGGGTCTCCTAAGTTGGTATCCTGTAAAAGATTGACTTCCTTAGCCTCAGCTCATTTAAAGCTAGGATTCAGCATGTTCAACATGGACACAGTGCCCGGCTCCCACTAATTGAATCAGCAAAGACAGTGAACTGCCAGGCTGTACTGGGACATACACATATGTATGTAGTGGACACATACTCTGGGTCTGGTGTCCATGACGTACATGTAGCGGTTGGCTGGGTTGGCCTTGCTGATGGCCTGAAGTAAGTGTTCATCTTCGAGGCACCGGGCACTGAACCCTGACAGCGGCTGACTACAGCGACAAATGGCAGCCTAGTTATAGAAAGAGAGAAAGCCGGTTATCCAGAGAAGTCTAAAACACATCTTGAAAACATGCTTAAAAGAAAAAACCCACAGTTAAAATCAAATGTACAATCTGTTTAAAAGCTGACAGGACGATTAGATTTCCTGGTGACTCAGATGGTAAAGAATCTGCCTGCAATGCAGGGACCGAGGTTTGATCCACGGGTTGGGAAGATCCCCTTGAGACAGAAAAGGCAACCCACTTTAGTGTTCTTGCCTGAAGAAGTCCATGGACGGAGGAGCCTGGGTTGCAAAGAGTCGGACATGACTGAGCGATTACTGCTTTCACTTTCAACTTAGAAATCCTACTTGTATTAAATACTTTCCAATATTTTGATGTTTATCTAAGTTTTCTCAATATTCTCTTCTACTAAGAAATCTGAATACCTCCTTACTCAAGAGTTTGATGGAAAAAAAAACCCCAAAACCTGTGATCCTAAGATGTAACAACTGTTTGATTCCCTATCAGGTAACCTAACCAGATACCTGCATTCTGTGCTCTGGGTTACAAGATTCTTTCAAGTTCAAGTAATTGATTTAGTCAATAAATGTAGAACAGAATTTTTAAAAATAGCAAAATTTGAACTTTTACTTTCCAAAGTCATTCCAATATCTAATTAGAAATCACTGATGTTTATATATAATGAGACTTATGAGAAAAATAAGTTTCAATTCAAGTTTGGTTAAAATACAGTCAGTCTAAGAGGGAAAAAATATCTATAATAAGCCATGTGTGTTGGATTATTTACTGTTGCTTAAAGTCTTAAAAAAGATTTCTAAGATTTAGACCCATACACTTTTTCTCCAACCTCATTCTTACTGACTCCAACTTGATCCTACCCAAACATTACAATTATAGTACCACGAAGTAAAAAAGCACACGTAAATTCATATTCACACAGTTTAAACTCACCCACAAAATAAAATCATGGAAATGTAAGAAAATAGTAGAAGAAAATAAGGATTTCCTGAGCCTTTTTTTCCAGACCTATTTTCTGTATTTGTTAAGCTGGGCACTGAATATCTATTTTCAGCCCAGTTTTCCCATTTAAAAAATGTACAAAAACATGGGTGTGTCAAATAAAGGCTATAATGAGAGTGATAAAACCCCTATGACTTTTCTGTGAAAAGTTGATGAGGAACTTCTTTTTAAAGTTTTACTTTTTACCTCTTGCGCCCTTCTAAAACCTGACTAAAATTCTAATAAAGGTGAGGTGAGGAAGATGATAAGGATGAAAGTTTCCATATTTCAGGATAATTTTGTTTCCAAATTTCAGAAATGTAATCAAGGGAAAGGTCAGCACTTCTCTATCAGCAACACTGACAGTGACCTCTAAGTGTAGAGATGGGTATTCTTTTGGACACCTAGACCTGCAGAGGACTCGTACCCCACTAATAAGGTCAGAGCAGCTCCTTACCTCCTTACTCTGGTGGTAGTAGGAGAGAACAGGAAACCTCCCCTTGCTCCGGAACTTGGAACTACCGACAATTATTGGTTTGCTTGCTATTCGGGGCACATACAGTTCTCTGGGGTAAGTTTCACAAATCTGTAAAAATCAAACGAAACACACAACGATTCTACTCACAGTTCTAGAACCAGGTTAAAAATCACCTTTAAAAACCTCTAAAACTCACTAAATGCAAGAACAGTGAAAGTTACTGCTGTGACAGTCTCGGACTCCAGTACCTCGTATTCTGAGTACCTCCGGAGAGGGACAGGGGTACCTTGTAGTCTCGGTTGGCGTCAGACAGCTGCCAGTTGGAATTGGGCACTCCCATCCTCTTATACTCCTCGGCGAGGTCAATGAGCTCCCATCCCCGCAGTCTTTCAGCATCATTTTGTTTGGGATTATAAGAGAACGCATAGAGATCTTCGTATTTTGCTAGAGTATACAAAACACATGAATGTTAAGAGGCAACTTCTAGGACTTAGGACACTACAAATGAGAGTAATTTTTCAGTTTTATCTCTCTATTTAAAAAATCTTCAAAGAGACGGCTAACATCTGAACATACTACAACTTAACACCTCAGTTCTTTGAAATGGATGATTATACCTAAAGGCACACATATATAGATCTGAGATTCACTTTATAAAATCAGCAAGAGCTAGTAAACAATACACACATATTAAATACTACACTGCAGTATTTCCTTTTTCTGAAAGTAAAATTTTAAAGATACAAGTAGACAGTCCCCAAATGAGATGGAAGTCCAATGTGCACTTGGTGGAAAGCTAGAGGTGACATACAGAACCTGAGGCTGCTCACACCCCACCACATAAACTTGCAAAGGCTGTGTAGAGCTCTAGAGACCACCTACTCCCGAACAGTGCCAAGCCCCAAAGTCACAGGGCCATCCCTGCTGCAAGACATGGCTGCCCTGGGGACACTGGGATCAATGGCATAGGCTTCCAGGGCTGGGAAAGGGGAGTGAGCGTGGACCTGCTCCCAGACCACTGCCACCCAGGTGTTCCACACAAAGGAACATTCAGGAATCGGTGCGCTTCACCTCTAGGAAAGAGCGTAATTCCAGCATGTCCTGGAAGGAAGCCTGCAGACCCCAGGGGCATAAGCAGTGATGTGATTCCTCCTTAGGGTGTGTCACACCCTCACTGCCACCTCTGCTAAAGCAGAGGTCATCCCCTCAGGCTCCACTTCGATGGATTAAATGTACTAACCCCACTGCTATCAGAGGAGGCTGACTGCCCTTAACTTAATTAGGAATCAATTTCCAAGTCATTTCTCGTGGTTGTGAGATACCCACTTAAAAAAGAAAAAAAAAACAACTGTGGTTCAGGTGATCAATAGACTTTGAAAACATCCACATAAATCTACGATTTTTCAGTGGTTTAAAATGTTTTGCTCTTTCCTTATTATCACCCCTTCTTTGGGCTTCCCTGGTGGCCCAGTGGTAAGAATCTGCCTGCCAATGTAGGGGACCCAGGTGTGATCCCTAGGTTGGGAATATCCCCTGGATGAGGGCATGGCAACTCACTCCATTATTCTTGCCTGGAGAATCCCTTGGACAGAGGAACCCAGCAAACTACAGTCCATGAAGTCACAAAGAATCAGGCATGAATGAGCAACTGAACAACAACAATAACTTCTTTGGAAACCAGTCTCATAATTCAAAAGTTTCTAACTATTTATAGGTAAAATTTTTTGGAATACAGTGCACAGGACCTTAAGAGTAACTTAAAGTACAAAATAACAATAATGAGACACTTAAAAAGCAGCTTAGAGAATCCACATCAATTGAGAAGTAAGCTTTGGTCCTGAAGAACAGCACCTTGCTTTGACAGCTGCAGCAGAGAGTTGTAAATATCGTGGCAGTCTCTCTCTCTGGGAACGATGAAGTGCACGGTCCGGAAGTTCTTGCACTGGATCACCAGGGGGCATCCAGAAGTCGTCAGAGCGAGCTTCTCAACCGAGGCAATGTGGTGGTGCAGTATCTACAGTGCAAGAAAACATTCGCTCATCATCAAAGTAAAGCTTTTAAAAGACCAAATACCCAGGCCAGAAACATGCCTGATACCTCCCCACCACGGCACCTGTTCCACACACAATCATAGCTTGAGAACAGGGACTCAGAAACATTTCTGCACCCTGTCCCCTTCTCTCCATCTCCACTGTCATGGCCCTAGGTGCAGTGTCCCCACCGGAGCTACTGTAAACAGCCTCTGCAGGCTCTCTCCACAGCCACTCTTCACCTCTCTAAGCCATCTTCTACAAGGCAGAGGAGTGACCACTGAAAAGCAATTAAACAGTTGACATATGACACGGCAATGCCACTCCTGGGCACATAGCCAGACAAAACTACAATTCAAAAAGATACATGCAGTTTATGTTCACAGCAGCACTATTCACCATAGCCACGACATGGAAACAATCTAAACGTCCATTGACAGATGAGTGGATAAAGATATGCGTATATACAATGGAATATTACTCAGCCATAAAAAAGAACAAAATAATGCCGTTTGCAGCAACACAGATAGACCCAAAGACTATCATACTAAGTAATCCAAAAAGGAATAGGAAAAACAGGAGATCTTTTCAAGAAAATTAGAGATACCAAGGGAACATTTCATGCAAAGATGGGCTCGATAAAGGACAGAAATGGTATGGACCTAACAGAAGCAGAAGATATTAAGAAGAGGTGGCAAGAATACACAGAAGAACTGTACAAAAAAGATCTTCATGACCAGGATAATCACGATAATGTGATCACTGACCTAGAGCCAGACATCTTGGAATGTGAAGTCAAGTGGGCCTTAGAAAGCATCACTATGAACAAAGCTAGTGGAGGTGATGGAATTCCAGTTGAGCTATTTCAAAGCTTGAAAGATGATGCTGTGAAAGTGCTGCACTCAATATGCCAGCAAATTTGGAAAACTCAGCAGTGGCCACAGGACTGGAAAAGGTCAGTCTTCATTCTAATCCCAAAGAAAGGCAATGCCAAAGAATGCTCATCTACCGCACAACTGCACTCATCTCACACGCTAATAAAGTCATGCTCAAAATTCTCCAAGCCAGGCTTCAGCAATATGTGAACCGTGAACTCCCAGATGTTCAAGCAGGTTTTAGAAAAGGCAGAGGCACCAGAGATCATATTGCCAACATCTGTTGGATCATGGAGAAAGCAAGAGAGTTCCAGAAAAACATCTATTTCTGCTTCAATGACTATGCCAAAGCCTTTGACTGTGTGGATCACAATAACCTGTGGAAAATTCTGAAAGAGATGGGAATCCCAGACCACCTGACCTGCTTCTTGAGAAACCTGTATGCAGGTCAGGGAGCAACAGTCAGAACTGGACATGGAACAACAGACTAGTTCCAAATAGGAAAAGGAGTACGTCAAGGCTGTATATTGTCACCCTGCTTATTTAACTTATATGCAGAGTACATCATGAGGAACGCTGGGCTGGAAGAAGCACAAGCTGGAATCAAGATTGCTGGGAGAAATATCAATAACCTCAGATATGCAGATGACACTACCCTTATGGCAGAAAATGAAGAGGAACTCAAAAGCCTCTTGATGAAAGTGAAAGAGGAGAGTGAAAAGGTTGGCTTGAAGCTCAACATTCAGAAAACAAAGATCATGGCATCTGGTCCAATCACTTCATGGGAAATAGATGGAAAAACAGTGGAAACAGTGTCAGACTTTATTTTTTTGGGCTCCAAAATCACTGCAGATGGTGATTGCAGCCATGAAATTAAAAGGTGCTTACTCCTTGGAAGGAAAGTTATGACAAACCTTGATAATATATTAAAAAGCAGAGACATTACTCTGCCAACAAAGGTCGGTCTAGTCAAGGCTATGGTTTTTCCCGTGGTCATGTATGGATGTGAGAGTTGGACTGTGAAGAAAGCTGATCGCCGAAGAATTGATGCTTTTGAACTGTGGTATTAGAGAAGACTCTTGAGAGTCCCTTGTACTGCAAGGAGATCTAACCAGTCCATTCTAAAGGAGATCAATCCTGGGTGTTCATTGGAAGGACTGATGCTAAAGCTGAAACTGCAATACTTTGGCCACCTCATGCGACGA
Organism: Moschus berezovskii; assembly: GCF_049115385.1. Classification (NCBI taxonomy): domain Eukaryota; kingdom Metazoa; phylum Chordata; class Mammalia; order Artiodactyla; family Moschidae; genus Moschus; species Moschus berezovskii. Next base: position 52,737,837 of record NC_142472.1, read on the forward strand.
GTTGACTCACTGGAAAAGACTCTGATGCTGGGAAAGGTTGGGGGCGGGTAGAGAAGGGGATGACCAAGAATGAGATGGCTGGATGGCATCACCGACTCTGTGGACATGAGTTTGAGTGAACTCCGGGAGTTGGTGATGGACAGGGAGGCCTGTGATTCATGCTGCGTGCTGTGATTCACGGGGTCGCAGAGAGTCGGACATGACTGAGCAACTGAACTGAACTGAATCCAAAAAGAGAAAGGCAAATGCCATATGCTATTTACATGTGGAATCTAAAATATGATAAAAATCAACATATCTACAAAACAAAGAAAGGTTCACAGACATAGAAAACAAACTTGTGTTTGCCAAGGGGGCAGAGAGGTAGGGGTGGAAAGAAGCGGGAGTTTGGAATTAGCAAATGCAAACTATTACATATAGGATGGATACACAAGGTCCCACTGTATAGCACTAGGAACTATATTCCTGTAACAATTCATAATGGAAAAGAATATATGTATGTATGTAAACATAAATCTGAGTCACTGTGCTGGACGACAGAAATAAACAAAACATTCTAAATCAACAATACTTCAATATAATTTTTTAAGATAAAATAAATTTTTTAAAAAAGGTAGTTATAAAAAAAGCTGTCTAATCATGCTACTCCCCATTCCCCTAGCCTCGCTTCAAGTCCCCCCGCATCCCTAAGTTCTGGTGACAACAGCTGTCTTTCAGCTCCTCCGGACGCATCAAGCTCCTTCACACAATGCTGCACTTCCCCGACCTACTGGGATGAGGCAGCTCTAACTCTTCACCTGGGAACCTCGAGTGCTGTTTCTGGCCTTCGCTTACAATTCACCACTGAGAAAGAATGCCACTCACTCCAGTGACACCACTGTTTTATTTAAAGAGGAGGGCAGATGTAACAACGTGACTGTGAAATTTCCTCAGTTAAGACAGCCAGCCAACAGGAGCATTTTTTTGCACATGTTCAGAGAAAACATGGTGCGACTCCATTACTATAATTACAGTGACGAGTGCAGCACAGGCCCTCCTCACCCAGGTTTCTTTCTGATGAGCATCTATGAACAGCAGGTGCGTGGCTGTGAGATACAGCGTTCCTGTTAACGACTTGTTGCTTGTACTGAACCGGTCAAGTAACTTCACTTGCTCAACCTGAAAAAGAGAAAGTGTTATTTCTCATTACAAAGTCATATAAATTCTTTTTCTTTTTATCTCAGTACTTAAATGTACAGTTTCAAACTGCTTCCTCCTGTTCAAAAAGATGAGATTACTTAAGGTTGAAAGTTAAATTTCACATATCTTGGGTAATATATAAGCCACCAACAACATTGATATTACTTACAGCAACAAAATACAGCCTGCAAAGAAAAACTCTGTAAGAAATTTAACATAAATATGAAAGAATCTGGGAGGAAGGGTATGGTATCAATAAGCATAAACATTTTTCGTATCCAAGAGTCAATGTATTTTGTACATGGCAAGTCAAGAAATAAATAAGGTTATTATCCAGGGTTAGGAAAGTAAAGTACCACCGCTCAGGACCATTTCTTCCTTAAATAAAAGTCTAACTTTATTATACCACACACTTCTCATCAAAACATAAACATGTTTAAAACAATGGGATCAACTACTGTTGACTCCTCCTTAACTGTGTGAGGCTCGCTGAAAAAGGACACTCTGGTCAGCCAACAGTGATACCTGGATACAAAGCTCATCTGTCTTACTCCTGCAGCAATTAAAGCGAAGTGCTCTAAAGAAAAGAGAACTAACGCATATACATGGAAATAAAGGTTATTATAAAGCATCAATGCTACTCAAGCAAATGATCTGTGTCTTTAGTAATAACCTTTGCACATGCATTTACAAAAAAATGGGGGCACGTAGCAGGCTAAGAAGAAAGCATCACTTTTGAAAGAACTCAATTTGAGTCTCAATGGGATCAGATTTTCAAGGGATATTCCATTCTTTAACCAGCTCTAGGAAGCGGTCTTTCATACACAGAGCGCCAAAGAAAATCCTCCCATTCCATTCTGTAATGTTCCATTTACAATAAGCAGCACAACACCATTTGGCATCAACATATGATGTCAGCCAAAGAAAGCACTGGGGCCTGGCGGGGGAAAGAGGATGCATAAAAAAGGACTGTCTCCGCACAGCTCCCTTTGTTTCCTGGCAAGACTCTCGTTAGGGGAAAGTTAGAGCTCAAAGTAAGAGACGGCTGCTAAGCTGCTCACAAATACAGCCTGGAAATGCACTTTCAGAAATGCAAATTCAGACTTGACGTCTTTATTGACACTATACAGTTAGTAAGTCAAATGTGACCAAAACAGGATAATATATCTGATCCTAAATTTTAGAACTATAAAGCCATCTATAAAGTCAGGTAAAATACTTTATCTGATACATCTCTGGTTAGTAACTTTTTAAAATGACTAAAACAGCACAAAAGACAATACTATTTATTTACTTATGTCAAGAAGAAGTTTGGGGAAGAAAAAGTTCTTAGAATTATTAAGATTTCTGAATTAATATTAATACATTTGAACAAGCAGACTGAAAGCAGAGAGGCAATGGAAAAGCCACTGTGTAGTTTGTGGGTGAGACAGCTTTGAGGTAAATTTTGGCTCTACCTCTCACAGGCTAACTGGGAAGGTCGCTTAAACTCTTGAAGCTGATTTCCTCCTCATCATAAATGGAGATAACGTCCCCAAGGGCAGCGGTAAAAGATCAGTGATGATTTTGAATACATTAACATATTTGGGAATTGTAAATATTGTGAAATCACATTGTAGAGTTGGCTATTCTGACATACCCTTGCTCAATAAAAGGTAATTATTACTTCTCAAATACAGCCAGTCTGAACAACACTGAACAAAGCACGAGTTACACAGTTACTACTCTGACAGTCAATTCTTGATCGCGACTAAACTACACAGGTCAAAACAGCTAAATAAACGGAAAGCAATTCATTTTTAGTTTTCAAATACTTACAGTTACTTTTGCAGCAAATTAACTGTCCAGGTGAAGGCTATGTGTAATAGAAACAAAAAGTTGGAAACAAAAAACAGAAACGAAAATCTTTTAAGAATACGCCGTAATTTAGGAGGATATCCAGTCCACCGAGCAACTCTCAGAATGTCTGCCCAGCTCACTGCTGTGGGCCTGACACGTAACAGTCCCTAGGAAATATCTGTTTAACAGCAGTTCACTCACAGGCATTTAAGAGAGTAGGAGTGGTCTAAAGCTAGAAAAATAACCCAAAGAAATAAAGAAGCACACTTGAAAAGTAATGTTAATAAGAAATTAGTCAGAAATCTTTTTAGTCTTTTAAAAAAATTCATAAAAAGACCTTACTAAACCACCAGTATGGGTCCACTGTGAAAAGGTAAGACAAAATTTAAAAATTAAAGTCCATCAACTGGTAGTTAAAGAGAAACATTAGGCCAAATGAAAGTCATGGGCAAGAAACTTCAGATCATGAGGGTTGTTACAACTGTAGAAATAGAAACAAATATATATAGTCATCATAAATTTCAGATGAAAAGATTTAAAATAAGCCAAAGGATCCTAAACATTTTCTAACATTCTGTCCCCTCTAACCGATCCTGAGGAGTACGGTTTGCTCTGATTGCTTCCATTCAGTTCACTCTTTACTATTTTTTCATTGTGTGCTCCACACTGCGGCCAGCAGGATGAAAGATGCAATCAAGAGGTTCAACTGTGCACAGAAGGAAGTCACGGTGCACACAGCTGCTACCTAACACACACCTGGAACCTGGAAACCAGGACAAGACCCTGCTAGTCCTCTTCTCCACCTCTGCACCTTCTACTACTTTGCATCTTTACTTAGGCACCCTTCTATCTTCAAACTTTAAGTGGCAGTAACTTGAATTCCAGAGTTACTTTATCTTTCCTCTCTTAAACATACAAATTTTTTTTCCAATGGTATTACTTTTTAGCATCTTTAATTTTATTAGATACAGTATGGGCCACGTTTTGCTTTTCTTTTTTTTTTTTTTTTGAAGCTTTACTATAAATCCGCCTTAGGAAGGTTTGTGAAACATTTTAATGATTTCCATCTCACATTCTCCCTGGGACAGATGAAGAAGACGAATGTCTGCTCTTTTCCCTACTGGAGCTGTAACTTGAGGATGGGCCACAATTGACTGATGGCTTCGGCAAAACCCGGAGGGAGAGTCAAGGCTCACAGGGGATCCCTGTCCTGATTTTGTTAAAGGCTCAGCGTGGGCCATTCAGTGCTTCTGGTCTCGATTTGTTTTCCCCTCCCCCGCCCTAAGTTGAAGATGAACTTCATTGCGGACGGTCAAGCAAGTCGCCGATATTCTGATGTCACTCCCTTCCGTTTTCACAGCTGTCCCAGGATCACAACCCTAGTGAGTGCCCTTCACATACAACACTGAAGCGAGGGGCTTCGTGAGCTCAGCTGCAGAGCGTTTCCCTCAGACACGTTAAGACGTGGGCTCACACTCCCCTTCTCCGGAGCTCGTCTTTGCAGCTGACTGGACTCTAAAGACCCCCGAGCGAGAAGCGGCGAAGGAAACCGACACCCCCGGGGAAGTGAGGTGTGGAGTAGGTGATCGAGGGGAGGCCGCTGGCCCCTCGGGACTGACTGCAGGCCCCCGGAGCCCAACGCCTGACGGAAAACCCGCCCAGGCGGCCCGGCCCGCTGGGCCCTCCGCCGCGCAGCCGCGCCCCGTCGCGAGCGGCCGCCGTGCACCCACCTTGGTCGTACGGATGTGCTCCATCCCGACGAGGCGCCCACCCGCCGCCGCCGCCGCACCGCGAAGAAGAGGACCCCCAGCCCGGCGCGCACCACCACCGGCCCGCCGCACCCGCTGCGCATGCGCCGCCCACCCACCGTCTCCTGGAAACACTTCCGCAAACCGCGGAGCGCCGAAAGGGCGCGGCGCGGCGCGCAGAGCGGCCGCGGACTCGCCCGGGGCCCTCGGCTGGACGCACGGCGCCCCCTGCCGGTGCAGGCTCTCCGATCCCCGGGAGAGCGTGGTCCTCTCCGTGTCTACTGGCCCGCGCTTCTACCCGGTGGACGAGGTCGCGGGGATCGGCCGTGCAGAGCATTCGGTGGGTGAGGGGGAGACAGGGAGTCCCTGGAGTCCCTTTACCCTCTCAGGGGACGGCACCAAATCTCGATATTTCCGCTTTTGTCTGAGCTGCAGTTCTTTCACGAGAATCTCAGTTCAGTTGCTCAGTCGTGTCCGACTCTTTGCAACCCCATGGACTGCAGCACGCCAGGCCTCCCTGTCCATCACCAACTCCCGGAGTTTACTCAAACTCATGTCCATTGAGTCGGTGATGCCATCCAACCATCTCATCTCATCTTGTCCCCTTCTCCTCCAGCCTTCGGTCTTTCCCAGCATCAGGGTCTTTGCAAATGAGTCAGCTCTTCGCATCAGGTGGCCAAAGTATTGGAGTTTCAGCTTCAGCATCAGTCCTTCCAATGAATATTCAGGACTGATCTCCTTTAGAATGGACTGGTTGGATCTCCTTGAAGTCCAAGGGACTGTCAAGAGTCTTCTCCAACACCACAGTTCAAAAGCATCAATTCTTTGGCGCTCAGCTTTCTCTGTAGCCCAACTCAAATCTATACATGAATACTGAAAAAAACCATAGCTTTGACTAGACGGACCTTTGCTGGCAAAGTAATGTCTCTGTTTTTCAATATACTGTCTAGGTTTGTCAGAGCTTTACTTCCCAGGAGCAAGCATCTTTTAATTTTATGACTGCAATCACCATTTTCAGTGATTTTGGAGCCCACAAAATAAAGTCTGTCACTATTTCCATTATTTCCCCATCTATTTGCCGTGCAGTGATGGGACTGGATACTATGATCTTAGTTTTCTGAATGTTGAGTTTTAAGCCAGCTTTTTCACGCTTGTCTTTCACTTTCATCAAGACGCTCTTCAGTTCTTTGCTTTCTACCAGAAGGTGGTGTCATCTGCATATCTGATGTCATTTATATTTCTCCCGCAATCTTGATTCCAGCTTGTGCTTCACCCAGCCTGGCATTTTGCATGTTGTACTCTTCATATAAGTTAAATAAGCAGGGTGACAATATACAGCCTTGATGTACTCCTTTCCCGATTTGGAACCAGTCTGTTGTTCCATGTCCAGTTCTAACTGTTGCTTCTTGACCTGCATATAGGTTTCTCAGGAGGCAGGTGAGGTGGTCTGGTATTCCCACCTCTTTAAGAATTTTCCACAGTTTATTGTGATCCACACAGTCAAAGGCTTTGGTGTAGTCAATAAAGCAGAAGTAGATGAGTCTAGGTTAAGGAAATAATCAGATGTATTTTATGTAGTCTTATCTGAATCCAGCACAATCTCCAGTATTATGGGATTGCGATGTATCTCCACAGTTTAATATCATCATCTCTTAAAAATTATGTGATGAGTCCAAGCAAGTAAAAACCTTTCTCTGTCTTATTTTCCCCCAAGGTTTTGTCTTTTTCTCCATTTCACATCTTCATACATGTATCATCAAAACTCTATCTCCTCCTCCTCTTCTCTTGTCATTTCTAACCTTCTCTTTTTTCAGTTCTCATGGAGAGGTAACAACACTAACACTTTAATGATTACCAGGTGGCAGAAAGAGTACTAAGTGCTTTATCTGTATTATGGGGAAAATACTGTTATCCTTTTCATTTTAAAGATGAGGAAAGTGAAACACAATAAAGTAACTTGCCCTACATCACACAGCAGATAAAGCCTAGATTCCAGAGGTAAAGCCAGACAGTCTGACTCTAGAGTCTGTATTCTTAACACTGTTCTGTATTGATTTGTTTTTCAAAATCCATTAAAATTTCATTTGCGGTAATTTGGTAGGCTAGGAAATGAGTCTGTGCTTTTTTTAAAAATAAGTAAAATAATATCTAAAATAGAAAATTAAGGGACTTCCTTGGCAACCCAGCAGTTAAGATTTTGCCCTTCCAATGCAGGTGGTGCAGATTTGATCCCTGGTGGGGGAGCTAAGATCCCATATGCCTCCCAGCATGGCCAAAATAAATGTATGAATGAATAAATAAAATAGAAAATCAAATTCCATAAAGTACCAAATAACTGAGAAGAGAGTGAAGACTTACAAGTGCAAAATAGAAGGGAAAGTGTGTATGCACAAAGGTAAGCAGAATGCAGACATTCCTGCCAAAGGGCCATTTCCAAACCAGGTGAATTTAGTACTTCTTTTGACACTCTCACAGCACCCAAAGTCCAGGAGTCAAAGTGTAGGGCCCACCTCAGGTAGGGAGCACAATGGGAGATTCTATCTACGTGAAGCCAGGACCAGAAGGAGTCTCAACCAATCCAGTGCCCAGAATACTGCAGGAAATTTACCTTAACATTTTACCTTTACCTAAAAAAAAGGTCACTGGATACATTTATATAACCTAGATTCATCCCACCCAAAAGACTTAAAAAAAAAAAACCCTCAGGTTGTGAATATCATTTTAAACCTTTGGGATTAGTGCCTAGGAATGGGAGGGCAATAGAGGATGAGATGGTTGGATGGCATTACCGACTCAATGGACATGAGTTTGAGCAAATTCTGGGAGATGGTGAAGGACAAGGAAGCCTGATGTGTTGCAGTCCATGGGGCAGCAAAGAGTTGGACATGACTTAGCAACTGAAGGACAGCAAGGAATATCAGCATAGCAAACACAAATCTTTTTTTGTGTGTGTGAAATGCCACTCTATAATAAATTTTAAATAACCCTCACAATTAATTTTCCAGGGAAAATCATTAGCCACCATAAAAATAACTAGCACAAGAGGAAACAATTCTTAAAGAGATAATTTGCAAGAACAGCATAAGTGGCAATAAGAGTTTATAATTATCAGGCTTAGTTTGTAAAAAAAAATTATCCTCATTATGCTCAAAGAGATCAGACATGATGAAAATATCTGCAGTGTATGGGGGGAAAATAGTTTCTTAATGATCTAGCAGACATGAAGAACCAAATAGAACTCTTATAAATTTATTTTTTCCTTTAAAATAAATTTTCCTCTTTTTAAAAATTAATTTTTATTGAAGTATAGTTGCTTTGACTTCCCAGGTGGCTCTGTGGTAAAGAATCCACCTGCCAATGCAGGAGAGGTGAGTTCCATCCCTGGGTTGGGAAGATCCCCTGGAGAAGGAAATCAGAACCCACTCCAGTATTCTTGCCTGGAAAATCCCATGGAGTGGAGCCTGGCGGGCTACAGTCCATGGGGTCGCAGAGCGCAAAAGGACCGATCCACTAAACATTTCGAATATGCACACGCACAGACACATAGTTGCTTTACAATGTTGTACTTGGTGTCTCATTATTAGGGAACCAATCCTGTCATGACGGTCCTACTCTTACGACCTCATCTAAGCCTTATTGCCTCCCAAAGGTTCCATCTCAAATAACTACCAGGACATTGGGGATTACGTTTTCAACATGTGAGCTGCGGAGGGACACAGTTCAATGCATATCAGGTAGCCTAAGCTCAAGGCAGGAGAAAATGCTGCATTCATGTATGGATGTGAGAGTTGGACTGTGAAGAAAGCTGATCGCCGAAGAATTGATGCTTTTTGAACTGTGGTGCTGGAGAAGACTCTTGGTGGTCCCTTGGGCTGCAAGGAGAAATCAGTTCCGAATATTCACTGGAAGGACTGATCCCAAAGCTGAAGCTCCAATACTTTGGCCATCTGATGCAGAGAGCTTATTCATTTGAAAAGACCCTGATGCCGGGAAATATTGAGGGCTGGAGGAGAAGGGGACGACGGAGGATGAGACGGTTGGATGGCACCACCGACTACAATGGATATGGGTTGGAGTAAACTCTGGGAGTTGGTGATAGACAGGGAGGCCTGGCGTGCTGCAGTGCATGGGGTCGCAAAGAGTCGGACACGAATGAGCGACTGAACTGAACTGACTGAGACTCAAGAGCCATACACCAAAGAAGCAACAGAGCACAAACGCAAAACTGAACAGAGACCAAAGCACTATCCCAGCGGGACATCCGGGCACCGCCCCCGTCCGTCCCAGGGCGCCTTGCGCGACGCGCTGGCCCCGCCCCTTCCCAGCAGTCCCTGCGCGGCGGGCGCGCTTCCGGAGCTGCGTGCGCGCGACCAGCCCAGACGTGCGCGGCGCGGCCTCCACCCCCCTCAAGCCTGTCTTCGCGGCTGCAGGGCTCGGCGTTCGCGCCAGGTCGCGACTCGGCGGGAGCGATGCTGCCGGGCCCATCTGGGCCTTGAGGCGGGAACGGCGTGCCGACACTTTAGCTTGCCGACGGCGCGCGGAGCCCGCAGCCATGTCCACAGGGTTCTCCTTCGGGAGCAGCACGCTGGGTTCCTCCACCGTGGCCGCTGGCGGGAGCGGCACGGGTGGAGGTTTCTCGTTCGGAACCGGGACGTCCAGGTAACCGCGAGCGGCCTCTTTCCCGGCGGGGCTGGGGGCAGGCGGTCTTGGGGGCTGGGGCCTGAAGGCGGGGGCGAGTGGGGGTGGGGGCCTGCGGGAGGCAGCCTGAGGGCCGAGGGGTCTGGGGGACGAGTGGCCTAGGGGGAGCGGCCTGGGGGGCGAGGGGCCTGTGGGGGGCGACCTTGGGAGCGAAGGGTCTGTTGGGGGGCGACCTTGGGGGCGGGGGGCCTGTGGGGGGCGACCTTGGGGGCGAGGGGCCTGTGGGGAGCGGCCTGGGGGACAAAGGGCCTGTGGGGGCGCCCTTAGTGGCTGGGGACAGCCTGGGGGTCGCGGGCGGCGGGGGTGGGTGGCCTGGGTGGAGGCTCGGCGGCGGCATCGTGGCTTCTCTGGCCCCATCGCGGCGCTCTACTGCGCCGCCCATTGAATGTCAAGCGGCTGAGTGGATCTCAGCTTGTTGGGGTTAGAAAAAAACAATAGGAAATTTTAAGGGGGTACAATGTCAAGTTTGTCCCCGATAATTGAGACACCGTTGCAGGATATGTGGTTTGGGACGTTAATGATTTGCTGGTTATTTTAAACACGGTTTCAAACCTTTTGTGCTTCATGGAAGCTTATCTGAACTTTTGTGGGGTTTTTTTGTTTGTTTATTTCAAATACTTGCTACAGCACTTACTGGCGGTAATTTCGAACAGTCTCTGCAAATTAGTATAACGCAGGTGAGGGCGTTGTGTCGACTCGCATTGTTCTTTACTTGGCTTATAAAATGTAGGCTCCATAGTCATCGTTTTTGTGGAGCCTGCTACTCACCCCGCCCCCCCCCCCCCCCCCCCCGCTGAAGTGTGACAACCATTTGGTTAGCTGATCTCCAGAAAAAGGCAGTTAAGATCTTTTTAATGATGTGAGATTTGATCTTAAACTCAATCTTTTAAATATAAAAGTGGAGGAGATCATTAAATAAAGAGGCGTGTGTAGAATGAATTACAAGATAGCTCCTGAAACTTGAAGAATGTGGTTGTAGATTATCAAGGCCAAAAAAACACACTAAAAACAAAACCTATAGCTTTGTCTGTACCAAAAGGGAGGGGGGCACAGACTCTGCAGTGAGGTCAGAAATCTGGAGTTTTCCTTAATAGCTCTTTCCCTCGTAATAGTAAGGCCTGATATTCTTGATGCTTCACTTTCCATTTGCTTTACTTCCAGAGACACCACCATGTTGTAGGCTCTTGTCATTTGTAGAACAGGTTCCTATGTAATAGGCTCTCTTTTAGCCAGTAAAATAAGTCCTATTCTCCTGAAGCTTACATTCTTATGAAAATACTTAAGATTCCTGCCAATTTCTCAACCAGTGACCTTTCTCATGTTAGATGAAAACTGCTTCCATCTACTACTTTGATTAGTTCCCTGGAATCCCAGTTGTCTCAGCTGCATTCATGTCGGCTTTTTTTTTTGTAACAACATTATCGCCAGGGTGATTAAAAATTTTTGTTTCCATTTCCTTTTCATCAATGATTTTCTGCTGTTGCTCCAAATGAGATAAAAATGAATCTTACCGTGGTCCACCAGACCCGGTCTGGAATCTCTTCAGACATCCTGAGCCCACCTCATTTGTTTGCTCCAATTCAGTAATATAGGTCCACTGTGAAAAAACAAAAACCCTGCAGGCACACCAATAAATAACTGAAACAAAGTTTCAACAAAAGATACTACCCTTACACTTTGATATTTTCTATGTGCTTTAATCTTTTGATCTTTTCTCTTTTTCTTTTTTGACCTGATACTCTTGTTTCCTTTTTCTTCTTCTTCTTTTTTTAAATGCTGGTTATTCTTTGGGGGATCCTGATCTTAGTTTGAAAAACACAGCTTGGGCATTTTCTCAGTTCCTCAGGTGAAAGCCAAATCCCTTCCAACTTGAGGGCAGTTCCCTCTGCTTGGAATTGCCCTGCCACCTGCCGTACTGAGCTGATTCCTACTGTGGGCCTCAGGTGGTTATAGCCCAGGGAGGCTTTTCAAGACCTGTCAGCGGAGAGGGGTGTCCATCCCTTACCTGATGTCAAAGCACTTACACAGTTGTGCTCAGTTCATTTTATTTTTTGTTGACTTGTTTATTGTCTGATCTCAGTGGTACAGTGTAAGCTCCATGATGGTGGAGGTCTTTTCATGCTGGTTTTCCAAGAGACACAGTGGAGCTCAGTACATACTTGTTCAAAGTGTGCACTAAGTTGTTTTGGTGGGTTTGTCACAACCCTGTGGACTGTATTGCCCAGCAGGCTGCTCTGTCTGTGGGATTCTCCAGACAAGAATACTGGAATGGGTTGCCATGCCCTCCTCCAGGGGATCTTCCTGACCCAGGAATTGAACCTGCATCTCTTACCCCCTGCACCACCTGCATGAATGATAAATATTTCTCTGGTTGGAAACTTCCTGAGGGCAAGGTCTTAAGCTCATTTATCACTCCAAGACCCTGTGACAGTGCCTGGCCATATAAGAGGGCTTTTATAAATACTTGTTGAATGATTGAGTAATAAACTAGAAACGTTTATACATGCTTTAGAAAGTCTTGGGAAATTAATGAAAGAAGAGATGGTCTAACACCTGCCTTTTGAAGTACTAGTTTGGAGACCTAACATTCTTTTGGAAAATCATTTTGGGGAAGTTACTCTCCAAGCTTTAGTTCTCACATCTGGGAAAGGGGTATGATAACGTACTGTTTATCTCAAAGGGTTGCTGGGTGAAATGAGCCGGTTTACTATGTAAATGTCACTTGTTTAGCTCTGAAGTTCACAGTAAGGCCAGCGGGGAAGGTAAGATTCCATTCCCGATCTGCCTCAGTCTTCTGGTTTTTCTATAACACATTGACAGATAATTGTATTGTTTGAGACAGTAATTGATTAGGTCTGGGGTAGCTTTTTGTTTTTCTTTCAGTGATCTTCTCTGCCACAGAGGAATTTCTCCTTTGCTTCTCTGGTGAAGATTTCACTTTGATGTATTTTCTTTGGTAATGTTTTCAACTTTGTGAAGTTGTGAAACACTTCATTGTGTCTCCACTTGTCTTGAATTGTCAAGAAACTTTAAATACTTGTCTTAAATGTGCATACTTTCACTATATATCTTTTGTATGTTCATAGAAAGGCAGCAAAACCATGGAGTTGCTGATTTGTTTCGGAGCAAGGGGAGCATAATAAACATTTTCTTAATTTGATTCTGTTTCGTAAAGTATGATTTGATTTAGTTGATTGTAATTGTGAGTGAGACCTTGCAGCCCTACTCTGCCAGTCCCCTGTGCTTATATATACCAGGGGCACATTTACATTGCTGATGAGGAAAGACACAGGGTGCACCTTCTCCTTTTTCCTGCGCAGTACTGATGACAGATTTCAAGTTCTCCTTCTTTAAGAAGCTCTTCTCCTTCCTTAAGAAGCTCTTCTCTCTCTATTCCTCTCACAGTGATTTCCTGGCATAATACCTTGTATATAGTGTGTTTAGTTGAATTTATAAGTGCTCCTTATGATAACAGTAGCAACAACATTTATTGAATGAAGTTAATGGAGAAAGCAAGAGAGTTCCAGAAAAACATCTATTTCTGCTTCATTGACTATGCCAAAGCCTTTGATTGTGTGGATCACAATAAACTGTGGAAAATTCTGAAAGAGATGGGACTACCAGACCACCTGACCTGCCTCTTGAGAAACCTGTATGCAGGTCAGGAAGCAACAGTTAGAACTGGACATGGAACAACAGACTGGTTCCTAATAGGAAAAGGAGTACGTCAAGGTTGTATATTGTCACCCTGCTTATTTAACTTATATGCAGAGTACATCATGAGGAACGCTGGGCTGGAAGGAGCACAAGCTGGAATCAAGATTGCCGGGAGAAATATCAATAACCTCAGATATGCAGATGACACCACCCTTATGGCAGAAAGTGAAGAGGAACTCAAAGGCCTCTTGATGAAAGTGAAAGAGGAGAGTGAAAAGGTTGGCTTGAAGCTCAACATTCAGGAAACGAAGATCATGGCATCTGGTCCCATCACTTCATGGGAAATAGATGGGGAGACAGTGGAAACAGTGGGAACAGTGTCAGACTTTATTTTTTTGGGCTCCAAAATCACTGCGGATGCTGATTGCAGCCATGAAATTAAAAGACGCTTACTTCTTGGAAGGAAAGTTATGACCAGCCTAGATAGCATATTAAAAAGCAGAGACATTACTTTGCCAACAAAGGTCCGTCTAGTCAAGGCTATGGTTTTTCCCGTGGTCATGTATGGATGTGAGAGTTGGACTGTGAAGAAAGCTGATCGCCGAAGAATTGATGCTTTTGAACTGTGCTGCTGGAGAAGACTCCTTGGACTGCAAGGAAATCCAACCAGTCCATTCTAAAGGAGATCAATCCTGGATGTTCATTGGAAGGACTGATGCTAAAGCTGAAACTCCAAATACTTTGGCCACCTCATGCGACGAGTTGACTCACTGGAAAAGAGTCTGATGCTGGGAGGGATTGGGGGTAGGAGGAGACGGGGATGACAGAGAATAAGATGGCTGGATGGCATCACCGACTCTGTGGACGTGAGTTTGAGTGAACTCCGGGAGTTGGTGATGGACAGGGAGGCCTGGCGTGCTGTGGTTCATGGGGTTGCAAAGAGTCGGACATGACTGAGCAACTGAACTGAACTGAACTGAATGTGCTCTTCATAATCTCTAAATCTTTATAGAAAATTCTTGTTATTCCCATTTTGCTTATGGCTCAGAAAGGGTATGTCACACAAGTGCCAGGAGGTTGGAGAACTGGTACTGGATCACTGCTGCCTGCCCTTTTAGTTGAAATGCTGCAGGCTTTGAAGATTCTTTTAAAACTGACCTTGGTTGTGTTGTGGCATTTATGTCTATGTGGAAGGGCAGAGAGAAGAAATAAAGATTTGGGCTTAGGATAAATGGGATTTCCCTTTATGTTATACAGGTTATAATCACTCTTAACTCTCCTACATAATTTTTGAAGTCTCAGAGTGTCAAGGTATTTTGGCTTGTTTTCATAATTTGTTCTCCCATTTATAGATAGCAAATTTGAGCCTCTGCAGCCTGGAGAATCCCAGGGATGGTGGAGCCTGGTGAGCTGCCGTCTATGGGGTCGCACAGAGTCGGACACGACTGAAGCGACTTAGCAGCAGCTTGCTAAGAACAGTTGAAAAGCTGTGAACTTTGTTCACATCACTTGTCATTGTCAGCTGCTCTTTTTTAAGCTTTCAGAGGCTTTGAAGAGCTCTGACTTCTGCCAATTTCACATTGTCGTGGTAGAGGGTAGTTTTGCCTTGCACGTTCCTTGTGCCAGGACACATCTGTTTGTGTCCCTCACCCCAGTCCCAGTGGTGGTAATATAGTGATAGGTGGTGGGGACAACTTAGACTAACTTTTCTGTTTCTGGTCATGTGTTTTCTGTAGCAGTTGGGGAAGGAGAAATGAGCTTAGCAGTGTGAATTGTACATACTTAGTTCAAAAGGAGAATGATCCACATTTATAGGATTTCCTATAAATGGTTGTTTTAAACTACGTCAGCTTTCAAGCAAAAACTGGTGAGAGCAGAATATATGTGATCCTGTTTATAACTCCTTGGGATCTGAAATCCTAGCTGCCCTAGATTCTACTTTTCTTGAAGAATGATGCCTTTTTTTAAGGATAATTTTATATGTGGATTTATTATTAAAGAGAACAGAAAAATACTTGAACTTAGTTGCTTAAAGGTAAATTGTTAGTTATTTTTGTAGCCTGTGGAGATGCGTGAGATACTAACTTCAAAGAGCTAGCTTGCATTTCTCTTAAACAAGTATTGGCTTTAGTAGACTTTACTTTGTGTTTTTTATAAACAAGCAACCCTACTGTGGGGCTCAATTTTGGGACACTTGGGAGCACCGCCACTCCAGCTACAACATCTGCTTCTGGTGGCTTTGGAACCAGCCTCTTCGGATCTAAACCTGCCACGGGGTTCACTCTGGGAGGAACGAGCACAGGTAAGGGGGATCATCACATTCTCAGGGAGTGGGTTTGGGATATTCATTCTTTGCAGGTTCTGTCCTCTGTCTCCTCCCTTTACAAGAATCATCATTGTTGGTAGACTTAAAGAAATAGAAAATACTGATAGGAAAAACCATACAGGGATGTGGGATTAAGGGCCAGAGATAGGGCCAGCCATTAACTGTGATTTACTTCAGTGACGGAGGGACAACACACATACGTCTAAGAATGAAAGAAAATAAATCTTTTTAAATATAATGAATTAAAGTAATTCAAAAGTTTATGTTAGATTATATAACACAGTGTTTTACATTAGTGAAGATTAAGTCAGTTTTAGAGTTTGGGCATTAATTTAGCATATATGGGACAGTCAGCTTCCTATTTTGCTGTAACATTATAATTTACATCCCTGAGAGATGTCTTAGATTTTTTTTTACTATTACAAACAATTGTTTCACTGGGAAAGGGCAGGAGTAAAGCTTTCTGGTAAACATTTTAATAATAATTAAAAAAATACTGTATTTTGTTATAAGCCAAAAATATGTTTCACTGGAGCCACCATTTAAAAGTTTGCTTCCTTGCTTACCTTTGTCCTCTGCCCTCAGAGCCTCTTGGTCTCTGTTACCACCTTTGACATTGAGCTGCCAGCCTCACTGTAGCACTTCCCACAGCCACGCAGAGACCATGGAAGGACTGTAGGAGTAACGTGAGTGTGCCTTTTGAGACAGTGCTGGTGTTTTGTTGGGAGTAGCTTTTTTTTTTTTCCTCCTTGCTTGATTTTGTTACAGGCAATAGTTCCTTGCATTTTACAACTCAGTCCCTAATTAGCCAAACTACATACAGCTTGTAATAAGGGAACCAGTGCTGCAGGAAGAACGCTAGTGTTCGATCGTGATTGTGGTGGAAGATACTGTGTTGCCCGTCAGTCTCACCAGCAGTGTTACAGCTCCCTCAGGGTGATTTCAAATCCTCCCCTATGACAGGGCAAAAGAGTGCAGTCTTCCACTGATGATTCAAGCTTATTTCTCTTTTTGTCCTCAGCAATAACAACAACTATAATTACAGGATTAACTCTGAGTAAGGGTTTCTGAGGGGAGGTCCCGGATCTGTGGTTTTCTGCTCTTTCCTGGTCTCTCACAGAGTTGGGCTGTAGAAGACAGTGTCCGAGGACCTGATACAGATAACAGTTACTGACTTCTCAAAGAACCTTTCAGTATTTGAGTATTTAAAAAATAAAACCATCGATGACTGTGTAATCCTTTTCTAATTCAGAAAAAATTTTAAATACAGAATTTTTTTGTAAAAATTTATTTCACAGTTATATTGTTCAGTCATTTAAGCCCTTTTAATGGAGAAACTTTAGGCCAGAAGTCTTGGAGTTGAGCGCTGGTTGTACCTCTAAATAGTTGTGAGGCCTTCGGCAGTCATGTCTGGCAGCATTTAGCCACCTATCAAGGGAGGGCATTGGAATGGAAGGTTTAGATTCCTGTCCAGCTCTACTGTCATAGCGCTCCATCATGATATGCTGCCCAGAATGTGGGCAGCCAGGGCGGCAGTTGCCTTCTCCTTGATGCCAGGGAATAATGCAGAAAGATGAGAGGACAGTGAGGAACCACAACGGTTAATTCATTTAGTTAAATGCAGGTTTAAAATAGAAACAAATTAAATATTTGTGGACTTTCTTTACTTGGATGCTGCTTGCCTGTTATCCACAGAAAGCATGTCTGTTTACCACTGAAGTTTTAGACAGGATTGGTTACACGGTCAAGCAGTTGACTCCTCTTGTGAGATTTTAGAACATAAATGTGTCCGAAGCACAATACCCTGGCAGGGACTCCAGTTGTAGCAGGGTCAAGCCAGGAGCATGGTTTCTGGCTTCTTTTCTCTCAGTTTTCAGGAGAAGCCAAAATGCAGGTCATTCATAATTTCTTTGTGTAATAATTTTGAGCTACTGCTTCTGGCTGTGACCTTGAGTCTGCCTGATGCTTTGAATATTGAGTTTCAGCAGAATGTGCTGGAGGTGGTGGTATGTTTGAAGTAGAATTGACAGAATGCATGGGAGAGAAAGTATGTCATGGATGTTCATGGTCTCTGGCTTTAGCAACCCAGTTGACTATGGGGAATTTAGGGAAGTTTTTGTAGGGAGACGTGTGGAGTTCAGAGGAACATAAGGCAGAGATAGCTTTGGAGACTCAGATAGATACCGACTTAGACCCGTGAACCTACAGTTGAGATTCTGAATGTGGGCAAGATGTTTTAGGAAGTGAGAGAGCAAAAACAGAGCCAGATGGAGTATGATTTAGTAAGTGAACAGAGATATACAACTAATACATGTGAAGAATCAATAGACAGCACGGGGAACTAAATTCAGTATCTCGTCATAATCTGTAATGGAAAAGAACCTGAAGAAAAAGTATGTATTTATAAAACTGAATCACTTTGCTGTACTCTTGAATCGTTGTTAAATCAGCTGTACTTTAAGAGAAGACGTGAACTGAGGAAGGAGACAGACAGGAGGGACTGGAGGAGCCGCATGGGCAGGAGAAGCGAGGCAGCTGGGCACTGATGGAGGAGCAGAGGAGGAGGGCTGCCAGCAGCAGAGGAGGTGTTTTAATTTAGTCCTGGAGAAGGAAGACTTTTTCTGTTGAGTATAAAAGAAAGGAGGGGACGCGCTGTTCTAGGTACATCTGGAGGTGGGGCAGAAGATGAATTCCAGTGTCACCGCTTCAGCTGGATTTTCCTCTTCGGTGTTCACTGTGGTTTGGTGAATGATTTCTCTCGTTTATAAGTGCATATATCTGTTTTATCTACACAAAGTAGGATCTTAGGTTTTTAGGGTCCTGATTGATACCAATATAGTATGCATGTGGTTACGGTAAGATGGAATTCTCTTTAAAACAGGAACGGCAGCCACGACATCTGCATCTACGACAGGCTTCAGTTTAGGCTTCAGTAAACCCGCAGCGTCCGCCACGCCCTTTGCGCTGCCCATTGCCTCTACCTCGGCCAGCGGTCTCACGCTCTCGTCTGCACTGACATCCACTCCTGCAGGTGAGGCTGATGGAGAATAGTGGCATTTTCTAGTTTTATTCACATTTCATTCAGTTAGTGAACACAGGTGTCCACCTTTAGAAAAGGTAACTTCAGTTGGGGAAAATTTTTACTTCAGTCATTCAGCAGTGTTGACACACTGAATTACTGGTTTGTGAAGATCTGCCTTGAGCATTAAAGCAGCAGAGGCCCTCTTGGAAGTTAGTCTCTTTACAGAGCAAAGCAGGGTACTGGATGAGAGGTCACGTGTGAACCTGTTCCTGTCTGCTTTGTTCTCAAGGAACATTCTGGTGATGGGAGGGTAAAGACTGCATAAACCTTGCCTGGTTAGGAGTTATCTAGTTTTGAGTGTGTACTGTCTGCACTCTCTCACCTGATACCATGCTAGTATTAACCAAAGCTTATGCTTGTCACTGGTTTTTGCTTTAAAGATAAAACTTCTTTCTATTCTTAAGTATATAGTATATTCTTAAGTGAATAGTTTTCCCCAAGAGCCAGTTTTATCTTGATATCAGTTTAAGAAAATGCTTTGTATTTTCTATGATGTTCTTAGAAATGATGTTGCTTTTTGAAGTCTTACAGTTTTCACTTTTTGTAGCATCCACAGGATTTACCCTGAATAACTTGAGTGGAACAGCAGCCACAACTACCACTGCCTCAGCAGGCCTCTCTTTAGGGGGTGCCTTGACTGGTTTGGGAGGCTCACTTTTCCAAGGTACAAGCACAGCAACATCAGGTAAGTGGTGACACCTACTCTCCAGAAGAGTGAATAATAAAGTTTTTCATACATAATTGGATATCTTTGCCATATTTTAGAAGTAAATTTTCTCAACATGACTAGATAAGGAGACAAAGAAGGACCTGTTTCAAGAGTCAGTAAACTGTTCCAGAGAAACTTGTCTTTTGAATAAATGGCAGTTGGATAGTACTGAATTGTTTAGCCTCTAAATTCACTGTGAGAGAACTTGACCTCCTGACCCGAGTTCTGGGAATGGCTTTTTGTTACAGATGTTAGGAAAGGGTGTTAGAGTGCTTTGAAGGCAAGGCATTAAAAGCAAGTATTAAATTATTTTATTAGTCAGTTTTGTAGGTGTCTCCTATTTTTTTTTTTTGGTGAGTATCTTCTAATAACCAAATCACTGGCTTACTGTAGCATACATTTCTTTGTAGGATAAATATTTAAACATCTTTCCCAAAGATTCCAGTGAGATCAAAACACAAAAACAATAGAAGAGTCAGGATTGCTTTTGTATCTCAATGTTGAGTTTTGGTTGACACAGTATTCAATGCTTACTCTGTGTTGTGTTCATCTAAAAGTGCCATTGATTTTTTTAAAAATTCATAACATTTATCCAGCTGTGTGTTTTCCATACATTGTCAGGATTTCAACCCAGTTTTCATTTATCCCATGCTGTTATCCAGTACATCCTGCTGTTTTCTGTTTTTAAAGTAAATAGCGTCTTGTCTAAAAAGAACACATTTATGTCAGCTTGAGAATGCATGGACTTAAATGATTTACCAGGGCAGGGTCTTTGAAGGTTTGATTTGATTCACAGGTGTACGTTGATGACTGATTAACTGTAGTCTAGCTCTTCCATGTCTTTTTCTCTGTGAAGTAAAATTTAAATAAGTGAAGTCTTTTTTGTTTGTTTAATCAAAAGAACTTGAGAATGTGAAATTTTGATGTTGACTGCAAGTTTCTATCAGTTCTTTCAATTTCATTAATAGTAAAACTGTTTGCTTTGTATTATACTAAAAATCTTATAAATTCATGCTAGATTATTTCTTTTTCCCCAGCTTTGTTGAAATATAATTGACAAGTAAAACTGTAAGATGTTTAAAATGTACAACTTGAAGGTTTAACTGTATACCTTATTTCCCCCATCAAGTTAATTTATACATCCAATACTGGATGATTTTGAAGTATAGAATTCCAAAGCATGATTGGAAGATGAGAAAAATGTGCACACTAAAGCTACTTTGATACGGTTTAAAAACATAAAATCGAGTGTCCCTGTATATCAGTTAACAGATATATTCTCACCCTCTTGATAAAAATCACATCATCCAAACTACATACAGCACTGAATCCAAGTGAGATTATCAGTCTTTGTCCAAAGAATGCTCTGAACTTGTTTCTTTTTATTTGTCTAAGTCAAGCATGATGATAAACTGGGATCCAACTTAAAGGTGTTGAGTGTGTTGGTCATTCGGGGAAGTCTTTATATATTAGGGTGAGGAACTTTATCAGTGATGTTTGGCTTGTTTGTAGGACTTGGACAGAGTGCTTTAGGCCTGACTCTGGGAACTACAGCAGCTGCTTCAGCTGCTGGCAATGAAGGCCTCGGAGGTATAGATTTTAGTAGCTCATCGGATAAGAAGAGTAAGTAATGTTACTGTAATTTCACATTCTAACAGTCCTATTGAGGGAATTAAATTCCTGTGTCTGAAAAATTATTAGTTAAATATTCAATAGGGAAATTTTTAAGTTTGCATTATATTTCACAAATTTTGTGTGTGTTACACATTTAAGATTTTATTTTTGTAAAGGGCTCAAATTTGTATGTGCATTTGTCTTATGTAACTATCTGAATGCATATATTAATACACATTTTAAAAATCGGGACCATGGTCCATGTGTTGTTTTGTAACCTTTCTTGTGTAATATATCACAAATTTTAATCAGAGTCAGTAATTCTTTACAAATATTTTAATGTGCTTATCATCAGTTTTATGAAAGGATGTATCATGATTCAGTCAGCCATCAACCTCCAGTCAGTGTTTGTCTCCAGAACTTTGCTTTGGGAAGTGTCACTGTACTGGGCACCCTTGCAGAGAGAGGCAGTGTGATATGGTGGCTAGCCTGTTTGCTGGCCGTAGATCCTGGCTCAGCTGTTCACAAGCTCTGTGACCATATTCAAGCTCTTTATCCTCTTGGTGCTTTATGAAGTAGGGGAAATAACAGTCCCTGCTTCATGGGGTAGGTTTGAGGATTGTAAAACCTCAGCAGAACCAGGCACACAGAAAATGCTGTTTGATTTTATTATGACTTTGTGTTCATATTTTGGTTATTTCTTTAAGGCAGATACCTAGAAATTGAATCATTGGCTTAAAGGGAGGGACATTTTGGAGTCCCATCGTATATATTGTGAAAGTGCTTTCTAAAAAGATTTACTCACCAACCAGTATGAAAATGCCCTTCTTGCTGTGCTCTTGGCATGCCTAGTATTCTTTAAAAACATTTTTCCAATCCAAATTCTTTATGAAGTTTCTTTGTGTGTGGTTGTTGGTTCTGTGTGTGATTTGTTCTGATGAAAGCACGTTCCTCCAGAGTGCATACATACATACTGCACTGAAGCTTTTTGAAGAACAAGGATGACATCATGCATGAAGAAGGATATTCAATGTCCTGTGTCTGTACGGAATTTTTCAATTGGACATGGATTTTATTATTAGAAGATACTATTATAGGGTGAATTACTATCCTAAAAGTTGATATAATCCTTTTAACCTAAGAAGATTTGAATTTATTTTTCTTTGAATGAAAAATTTAAACAGAAGGTCTTATCTTGTTTTTACTTAATTTTCTTTGTAGTAATTCCATAATTCAAAAATAGCAGCAGCTTATTTTTTTACTCATATGGAACACCCTGATAATAGGGCCTTAAAAAGTGTCAAAGTTCTCAGGAGTTAAACTCCTCAGCAAGAAGATTTTTCAGGGAAGATAGTTGAAAAAGGAACGTTCTTTCCCTTGAAAGAAATACTTGCAAATCAGCTGTAGAACTGTTATATATGTAAATAAAAACAGTTATATATGTCTGTAGCATGCTGTGATTAGAGTGTGACAAGTCATGACATCACATACTGTTTAAGAGGCAGTCTAAGAAATCTTTAACCATTTCTACTTTTACCTTAGTTTGTGTTAACTTAAAACTTGTATTTGGAATACACTGATAAATAGCATATTTTTACACTAAGCTTTTTCAATTTTCTAGGTGATAAAACAGGAACAAGACCAGAGTAAGTTTACAATTTGACTTCTAAAATATTTTAATTATAGAGTTTTGCTTATTAAACTATAGGCAAATGGTATGGTTGGAAGTAAATGGAACCTTACACGCATTTAGAAGAATTGTTTTGAAGTTTTTGTGGCAAAATAATAAACATAGGCTCTGGAGAGATTGTGAAAGGTCAGATATTTGAGAAAATTATAACTATTACTTTCTACGAAGTAGTTGGCTTTTCCTCAAGTAATAAAAATAAGCACAAATATATGTAGTGTCTCTTTACCTTCTTTTAAGTATTAAACAACTCATGGAACTTTATTCTTGGACCACTTTTTATTTATGTATACAAATTAAACATGTATATGTACCTTTTCTTTTATGTAAATTACTGTGCTAGCACCATTCACTTCCTGATGTTGAAGAGGGAAAAGGCCTCCATGTACTTTATGTGTATGTTTGAAGAGTTTCATTTATTCCTGTCTTTGTTAAGTAATCATGATTCCTTTAGCTACCCCTAGGTCTTATTTTGTTGAAGAACAAATTGAAGTTATAAAATAATAAAATAAAAGTATTGTGAGCATCTCACTGTGAGAAGTTTGGCAGGCTTTCTTTCTTTAACGAATGCTGTAATACTTTTGAACTGAACAAAATGTGAACTGGGATTTTTGAGTTGGAGAAACTTAGTTTAATATCTCATCCTACCTGCAGTATTCTCTGATTTTGTTCTGAAACATTTAGTCAAATGCATCTATGTGAACTTGTAACAGATGCCAGTCTTCTTAGAACAGAAACCTGCATGTCAGGTGAATTGTTAGT
Source organism: Moschus berezovskii (assembly GCF_049115385.1). NCBI lineage: Eukaryota > Metazoa > Chordata > Mammalia > Artiodactyla > Moschidae > Moschus > Moschus berezovskii. Next base: position 52,761,138 of record NC_142472.1, read on the forward strand.
TATTGTGTAGGTCAGGATGTTTATTACTCTTTTTAAGAAACTTTAAAGTCATCCAGGAAAGATATAAATAAGGAATATTTGCTCTGTTTTCACATGCTTTAACACACACTGTAGTAGAATTAAACTGCCAGCTTCTTATGATCTCGGGTGTTAATGCGCCTGTGGTATCTTTCTCAGGGACAGTAAAGCACTGAAAGATGAGACTCTGCCTGCTGTCATCTGCCAGGATGTCGACAACCTCCAGTAAGTGTGTCAGGTGTCACCAGGAGCTAAGTCAGACTCCAGCGCGGGCAGTGGTGGGGGGTGGGTGTGGATTTCAGGGGGACCATCTCCTCCTCCTCCTGAGCATTTAAACTTGTGGAACATTGGAATGCCTGTAGAAGTTAAAGAAGCAGAGCAATTGAATGAAGGAGAAAAAGGAATTAAAATTCTGTAACTGCCATTCTGTGAACTGTAGATGAATTTTTTAATAGTTGCTTCTCAAAACACTCAGACTTAAAACCCTGACCAACGTGTGGTAAATGTACTTTTTTTCTGTAGAAAACCAAAGGTGTATTTTTTTTAAAACTCAGTGTTTTTTTTTTAGGAAGTTTGTGAAGGAACAAAAACAGGTTCAAGAAGAAATTAGTAGAATGTCTTCAAAAGCAATGCTTAAAGTCCAGGAAGATATTAAAGCTCTGAAGCAGCTTTTGTCACTGGCTGCCAGTGGATTGCAGAGGAACACTCTCAATATTGACAAACTGAAAATAGAAACCGCTCAGGTAAACTGAGTGTCATTTGTTTTAGGTTTTTTCGTTTTTTTTTTTTTTTAATAGAAGTAGGTCTTTTTAAAATTATGAAGTTTCGTGTATAAGAAAACCACATAGCACATGCACTTTTAAATTACTTTAATAGTTCCTGGTTTTTATTGAGTGCTTACTTTGTATGAGGCAGTATTCTAAGCAGTCTAGATATATTAACCCAGGGATTTTCCACAGTAGCCCCATGAGGTGACGTTTGTTAGAGAAGTAGAACCTGTAGCAAAGGGCTTGGTACACAGTAAGTGCCGCTGCTGTCATCATCCTCAGGGTTATTTACCTTGTTTTTATACAACAGTGTTTTCTATGGTTGTATAGTACAGGTTTTAAAATAGTAATGTCTGTATCTGTGGATGAATAAACTTCATGAATCCTGCATAAATCCATAGTTTAAGATGGACCAACAGCTCGTTTTACATTTATTATGAAATTTGTTCATGAAAGTATAGTTTGTTCTGCCTGAAAGGAGGTTTCAGCACCTTGTGATGGAGCTTCAGTCATAATATGTTCTCACAGCATATGAAGCTCTGAGAGTCGCTTTACTGAAATCCTGAGATGGTTGGTATTTTTAGCCTGACTTGTTAACTGGCTTTTTCTTTTTTGAAACCTGTTATATTAGGAGTTAAAAAATGCTGAAATAGCTTTAAGAACCCAGAAAACACCACCTGGATTGCAACATGAAAATACTGCTCCTGCTGAGTAAGTTAAATATTTGTCTTTAAAATAGCAGAACAATAAAAACAGTATACAGGCCATGGATTTCTTAGTTCACTTTTTAGCAAGTCTGGGTACTTTGTGTGAATTTTTAAAATTTAATTCTCATAATAATTCTGAGAAAGTTTATCACCCCCATTTTACTGAAGGGTAAGTGAAAGCTGGCATATTGAGTGCAGCACTTTCACAGTATCATCTTTCAAGATTTGAAATAGCTCAACGGGAATTCCATCACCTCCACTAGCTTTGTTCGTAGTGATGCTTTCTAAGGCCCAGTTGACTTCACGTTCCAAGATGTCTGGCTCTAGGTCAGTGATCACATTATCGTGACTATCTTGGTCGTGAAGATCTTTTTTGTACAGTTCTTCTGTGTATTCTTGCCACCTCTTAATATCTTCTGCTTCTGTTAGGTCCATACCATTTCTGTCCTTTATCGAGCCCATCTTTGCATGAAATGTTCCCTTGGAGTCTCTAATTTTCTTGAAGAGATCTCTTGTTTTTCCTATTCTGTTGTTTTCCTCTATTTCTTTGCATTGATCACTGAGGAAGGCTTTCTTATCTCTCCTTGCTATTCTTTGGAACTCTGCATTCAGATGCTTATATCTTTCCTTTTCTCCTTTGCTTTTCACTTCTCTTCCTTTCACAGCTATTTGTAAGGCCTCCTCAGACAGCCATTTTGCTTTTTTGCATTTCTTTTCCATGGGGATGGTCTTGGTCCCTGTCTCCTGTACAATGTCACGAACCTCCGTCCAGAGTTCATCAGGCACTCTATCTATCAGATCTAGTCCCTTAAATCTATTCCTCACTTCCACTGTATAATCATAAGGGATTTGATTTAGGTCATATCTGAATGGTCTAGTGGTTTTCCCTACTTCCTTCAATTTAAGTCTGAATTTGGCAATAAGGAGTTCATGATCTGAGCCACAGTCAGCTCCTGGTCTTGTTTTTGCTAGCTGCACTCAATATGCCAGCAAATTTGGAAAACTCAGCAGTGGCCACAGGACTGGAAAAGGTCAGTCATCATTCCAATCCCAAAGAAAGGCAATGCCAAAGAATGCTCAAACTACCGCACAATTGCACTCATCTCACACGCTAGTAAAGTCATGCTCAAAATTCTCCAAGCCAGGCTTCAGCAATACGTGAACTGTGAACTCCCAGATGTTCAAGCAGGTTTTAGAAAAGGCAGAGGCACCAGAGATCAAATTGCCAACATCCGCTAGATCATGGAGAAAGCGAGAGAGTTCCAGAAAAACATCTATTTCTGCTTCATTAACTATGCCAAAGCCTTTGATTGTGTGGATCACAATAAACTGTGGAAAATTCTGAAAGAGATGGGAATCCCAGACCACCTGACCTGCCTCTTGAGAAACCTGTATGCAGGTCAGGAAGCAACAGTCAGAACTGTACATGGAACAACAGACTGGTTCCTAATAGGAGTATGTCAAGGCTGTGTATTGTCACCCTGCTTATTTAACTTATATGCAGAGTACATCATGAGGAACGCTGGGCTGGAAGAAGCACAAGCTGGAATCAAGATTGCTGGGAGAAATATCAATAACTTCAGATATGCAGATGACACCACCCTTATGGCAGAAAGTGAAGAGGAACTCAAAAGCCTCTTGATGAAAGTGAAAGAGGAGAGTGAAAAGGTTGGCTTGAAGCTCAACATTCAGAAAACAAAGATCATGGCATCTGGTCCAATCACTTCAAGGGAAATAGATGGAAAAACAGTGGAGACAGTGTCAGACTTTGTTTTTTTGGGCTGCAAAATCACTGCGGATGCTGATTGCAGCCATGAAATTAAAAGACACTTACTTCTTGGAAGGAAAGTTATGACCAACCTAGATAGTCTATTAAAAAGCAGAGACATTACTTTGCCAACAAAGGTCTGTCTAGTCAAGGCAATGGTTTTTCCCGTGGTTGTGTATGGATGTGAGAGTTGGACTGTGAAGAAAGCTGATAGCCGAAGAATTGATGCTTTTGAACTGTGGTGCTGGAGAAGACTCTTGAGAGTCCCTTGGACAGCAAGGAGATCCAACCAGTCCATTCTAAAGGAGATCAGTCCTGGGTGTTCATTGGAAGGACTCATGCTAAAGCTGAAACTGCAGTTCTTTGGCCACCTCATGCGATGAGTTGACTCACTGGAAAAGACTCTGACGCTGGGAAAGGTTGGGGGCGGGAGGAGAAGGAGACAACAGAGAATGAGATGGCTGGATGGCATCACCGACTCTGTGGACATGAGTTTGAGTGAACTCCGGGAGTTGGTGATGGACAGGGAGGCCTGGCGTGCTGTGATTCATGGGGTTGCGGAGAGTCGGACACAACTGAGATACTGAAATGAACTGAACTGAAGTGAAAGCTAAGGTCGAACTTTTAAGCACTCTTCTGCAGTTGCACTTCATATTGCTTATAGGGTCTGTTCCACTTGATTACGTTGTGCAGATAGTAGAAACTTATGATTATACCATAAGTACTTTCAGTTTAAAAATATTTTTATGATAGTCTTTTCCTTAAACAGGGCATACTAAGTGTAGTCTAACCCTTTTATTTATTTCCATAAATTTATTTGCATTCATAACTTTTATTTGCATACATAATAATCTTCAGGAAGAAAAATTTTGAAGTGTAGATAAGCAGCTTGAAAAAGCCACCTGTACCTAGCTTGTATGTTCATCTAGTTTCCATTCATGTGATCTCTTGTTGTCTGTTTCCATATCCTTTTGTGTTATGCAAGATGATAATAGTTAGCATTGTCAGATGCTTGCCATAAACCACCTGGGTGCTTGGCTCTTTACTGCCAGATCTGACTTTGCGCAAATCCTCTCAGGCTGTCAGAGTCCACTCTAAGAGATGGGGAGCCTGAGGCACGGAGATGTGAGTCCTGAGCTTCTGGGTGGGTGGGGTCCATTGGATTCCTGGTCCCTTATTCTTTTTTTAAGTTTTGTTTTGATTTCAGATTTCCAAAAAAGTTTCAAGCATAAAACCAAGAATTCTCACATATCTTTCACCCAGACTCCCTGCATGTTAGCATTTTTATTGCAGTTGTTTTGTTCCTTGCTGTCCATGTTTATAAACACATGTCCCCTGTGTAGAGTTATTTGTCAAAATCATGCCCTTGAATGCTTGAGTGCTTCAAAGTGTATTTCTTCAACATAAGGATATTCTCTTTCATACCACAGTGCAGTGGTCAAACTCAGGCAATGACAATGATGGTAATACTCCTGTTGCCTTATTCAGATGAGCATGGGGAGAGCTGCTTTACTGGACTTCTCAGTATCTTATCCTGCTGTCTTTGTTCTTCATGCTGCCATCAGAGCTAATTCTGAAATGGGTTGAATCATATGATTTTCCACTATAAAAACTTTCACAGTTCCCCATTTCTTATAGAGTCAGTTCCAGCTGTGTTTCGTGCTATTCAAGGTCTCTTTTTATCTTTCTAGCATTCTCTGGTTACGTTTATCAGAATAGTAATTGTAATTATATACTTGTGTAGTACCCTGTAGTGTTTTCAGCTTATAAATAGTACTTCCAATTATAAATATAAGAACTCTAAGTATTTGGCTGTAAAATCTGGTTGACAATTGCACTTTTTTAAAAAAAAACTGTTTCTTTTAAATTTTCAACTTAAAGTTGCAATATTGGTAGTACAGTACAAAGAGTTTTCTTCCACTCCTTAACCGTTAACATAGTGCATAATTATATATATATATGTATAGTATAATTATCAAGAAGAGGAAATTCACATTGCTACTGTATTAACCAAAGTATAGAATTTACTTGAATTTTACTGTCTTTTCCACTAGTCTACTTTTTCTGTTCTAGGATTCTTTTCACATTGCATTTAGTTATGTCACTTCCAGCCTACAACATTTATTCAGTCTTTTCTTTGATGACCTTGACATTTTTAAAGACTATTATTTTGTAAATTATCCCTTAATTGAGATTTTTTGTGATTGGAGTAAGGATATGCATCTATTTTTGATACCTTGATAACTTATAAATTTGAGGTTTTGTTTCAGTAATACTTGTGTCACTTAAAGGTATATTGTGTCATCAGACTAATTCAAAAGCCTGTTTTTGTTGGAGTTTTGAATATGAAGGAAGCAGTGTTTTTATGCTGTGGTCTGTTCTGACTTGGTAAATGTTCTCGTGTAGCTACTTCAGGATCCTGGTTCAGCAGTTTGAGGTGCAGCTCCAGCAGTACCGACAGCAGATTGAGGAGCTGGAGAACCATCTTGCCACCCAAGCGAACAATTCACATATCACCCCGCAAGGTAACATGCTTTCTGTGGTCATTTTTTTAATAGTGCTTTTAGTAGTTGTCTGAAGCTGCCATAAGACAATTTCTTTAAGTCGTTGAGGAGATCTGTATTTCTTACAAATATAAAATGCTTTATTATGAACACTTATGATATCATGGGCAGATGTCCTGGGGCCCGCCTCCCCCAGATTACTGATAGAAGTCCTTCTCTCAATCTGCTCTGCTATCTTCTCTCGGCCTTGGAAGTATTGGTGTAATTTGTTTCATCCTACACGTTAACTGTACCGAGAAATGGACTCAAGTAACAGAATAATATTGATTGTGTTATATGTGTCTTTGTGTGATAATATGATTTTCTTTTATAGATTTGTCAATGGCTATGCAGAAAATTTATCAAACATTTGTAGCTTTAGCTGCACAGCTTCAGTCTATTCATGAAAATGTGAAGGTGAGTTCTCATTCCCTGTTCATTTATCTGGACATCTGTACCAAGTGAAGTATTTATTCATTTGCAGGACATAAGTGTCCATGATCATCGCAGAAATAGCTCAAATTACTTGTAAGTGAAAAAGACCAACTCTGAAATAATCTATATGCCCAGACACAACCGGGCAAGTGTTCTGTGAAGTGTGTTAACTTTTTTCATCAACATATTGTAAATGACTTTCCACATTCATACATGTACTTGTTTGCCATCGTTTCAGTAGTTAAGCAGGATTTTGGTGCATGTATGTGCAGTTTGTTTAACCCATTGTCTTTTGTTGGACATTTTGGTTGTTTCCATCTCTTATAGCACTATAGAAGGTAAACATTCTTAGTAGCAGAATCATTTCCCACTGCTTGAATTTTATCTGTGTTTTTTTCTTAATGTGTGTTTTAAGTGTTTATTGGACCCTTCATAAAAAAAACTTGCTAACATTTGTCCATTCTAAACACAGGAAAATATATTTATCAAATAATAAAAATAAAAAACTTTGTCACTGAATATTTTGAGCCTTGTGTAATATGTTCATTTTTTAAAATTACTTGGGCGAAATAAATATAGGTATACTTTACCAATCAAGCAAATAAAATTGGTCTTTCTTGGATTTATATGTGGTCAGAGATAACCTTTAAAATTCAAAGCATCCAAACGAATCTAGATAAATTCTTAACTGTATAGATTAGAATTTCATGGAGATTACAGTGCTTTCATTTTTATTCTGATGCATGGTAATAGAATTTTTTAAAGTTAACCACTTAAATCATAGTATTTTTGAAGTGATAACATAGTTCAGACCTTTTGCTTTGATTGGTTAAAAATTTTAAACCAAATCTTTAAAATAACTTAATTTTTTAAAAATAATTTTAAAGGAGGAATTTTTACTCAATTCTCTTGAAACTTTGTAATAAGTGTTTAGTTTTTTAAAGTGCTGAAGGTGGTTCTGTCTTGGCACTTTGAAGTCTATGTTGTGCAGATGTTTTTCTTCTTTGTCTTATTATGAAAGTTTTCAAATATATAGAAAGTAGTATAAAGCTGATTTATTTAAGCTAAACTTTTAAGGAAAGTATTTAATAATCCAGGGTGAAAAAGAATCATTCCTATTCATAGCCTTAATTAAGGAAGATGTTGTGTTGGGTAATCCTACCCATCTTATGAACTTGGTAATTTTTTTCTTGGGCTTCCCTGATAGCTCAGTTCGTAAAGAATCTGCCTGCAATGAAGGAGACCCCCGGTTCGATACCTGGGTCAGGAAGATCTGCTGGAGAAGGAATAGGTTTTACCCACTCCAGTATTCTTGGGCTTCCCTTGTGGCTCAGCTGATCAGCTGATAAAGAATCTGCCTGCAGTGCGAGAGACCTGGGAAGATCCCCTGAAAAAGGGAAAGGTTACCCTCTTCAGTATTCTGGCCTGGAGAATTGCATGGACTGTATAGTCCATGGGGTCACAGAGAGTCAGACACGACTGAGCGACTTTCACTATGTTATTCTCATTGTAGAATAATCAAATAGTATTGATATAGTATACCCTCCAAGCTCTCTTTGCTTTGGTGACATTTTGATAGGTGTCACCTGCACCTTTTAAAAGGTATTTAACATAAAATCCCATGGATGGAGGAGCCTGGTGGGGTCGCTAAGGGTCGGATATGACTGAGCGACTTCACTTTCACTTTTCACTTTCACACATTGGAGAAGGAGGTGGCAACCCACTCCGGTGTTCTTGCCTGGAGAATCCCAGTGACGGGGGAGCCTGGTGGGCTTCCGTCTATGGGGTCACACAGAGTCAGACACTACTGAAGTGACTTAGCAGCAGCAGCAACATACATATATATGCATATATATATATATATATATATGTATTTAGTAGACTTTTTTTTTAAGCTGTTTACATCTAAGTTATCCAAAGGTTGGCTATTAAAGGGGAAATTGTCATGAAAAATTAGAATATTTAAAATGGAATTTTAGATACTACTCTGCTTGTCTGCAGGCTCTCTAACTGGCCTCAGGTAGCCAGAATATGCAGGCAATTGATCGTAAAGACATATGGGTAAAAGCAGGAAGACACTATTAAAGTTGTGATAGAACTCTCAAATTCACCACTTCCCACACCATGCCTGTGCAGTGCCAGCACTGTGATTGGCAAGTTAGATGAAGTATATGATGCAGTGTTTTTGATCTATCTTTGCTAACTTATTGCATGGTTATATTCACCCTCATATTGTCAAAGTCAGCACAAGACGTGATTAACATGTTCTGTTTTTCATTCCTATAGGTGCTCAAAGAACAGTACCTTGGCTACAGGAAAATGTTCTTGGGAGATGCTGTGGATGTGTTTGAAGCCAGGCGAGCAGAAGCCAAGAAGTGGCAGAACGCACCCCGAGTCACTACTGGACCCACCCCCTTCAGCAACATGCCAAACGCAGCAGCCGTTGCCATGGCTGCAACTCTTACACAGCAGCAGCAGCCTGCTACAGGTCTGAATGCATTCAAGTTATAGCTTCTTACTGTTAAAGTTCAGAACACTGATGTGCATTTTTATGAGTCTTCCTTTTGTGTTAGCACTGAAGAAATTCTGAGTAACTGTTCCAGTACAGTCTAAAAATTGTGATGGACACAATTATAAACATATACCTGATAAAAACACAGGGTAGTCTTAGCAATAATTAATTATACATCAATTAGATACTGAATATTGTGAATTTACTTCATGTTATTTGCTGTGTTGCTATAAATGCCCTTTAGAACATGGTGTTTCACTACTGAATTACATTTAAGAACAGATTCTAAATTTGTGACTGTATCGTATATTGTTTTAAAGTCGGAGGTAAAGTAGCCAGAGGTTGCATTCTTCTCTCTGTGATGCTGACAGGCAGTGTGTTCTCGCGTGCAGTGGTTACAGAATGCCCACACTCAGGATGAAGTACGTCTTTTTTGACTGAAGGCGTGTTGAGAGCAGTAGGTTTGTATAATGACTGGAAACAGAACAGGCCTTCTTAACCAAATTTAGAAGAAGGTACATGCTGGAGTTGTTCATACCTTTCACGATGAACAGAACAGTGGCAGGAGCAGGAAAAGGATGTTTGGAATTGCTCTGGATTGTGCATGAGGTATGTGCTGGGAGGAGCAGATGAAATAACTGGGGAGATACTGGAAAGCAGGTAATGGTAGTCCTTGGTTTAATTTCACTTCCTATGAGAGAGACATTTCTGTGGTCCAGTTCTGCATGTTTAGTTTGGTCCTGGGTCTTTCAGAGATTATTGTCTTTTTATTTCTGCAGTCCCTGTTTTGTCAGGCTTGAAGTGTGGCATAGAGAAATACAGTTACTGGATGCTGATTTTTTTATTTACTCATTCATACATTTTTGAATAGTGCTTATGAGTTACTTTATGGCATGTGTCTTTCTGAGAGTTCCATAGAGTCCAGTAGTAAGTTACAGTGTGCAAAAGTAAAAAAAGTGCACGTCTAGATTGCATTCAGGCTGCCTCTTCAGGGGAAGCATTCTCTGGGTTTTACTGTTGGCAATTTAAAAAATTGTTCTTCATACTTGGGGATGACAGAGTTGACTTAACCATCAGTGAATGGCTAATGATGGCTTTATGCCGAATCTCCCATGTTCCATGGCTGGACCCATGTGGACAGTGGCCCACATAGGCCCTGTGTAGTAGTTCTCTAGATGGCTAGGGTGTAGGACTTATGTTACAGAGGGAAAAAGTTACTGTGGCATTGGTTCCCAGCGGGTCATTGTTGGGTGGATAGAAATCAAATCAGCCCAGTACTGGTGCCTTCAGTTCTCCTGATGATTTATTTAATCAGCTCATCAAACTAACTGTAGTACCAGTTTACTTTTCAGAGCAAATACTAATTCTAAAATAGACCAGAGAAAGCAGGATTTGGTTAGGTATTCTTTATATGTAAGAGATTTCTATTCTAATCAGTGAAACAAGTCAGTTATCTAAGCTGTTATGCTATAAGGGAATTATGTTCTGTGGTGTATGCTAAAATTGAGGTAAAGTCACCTGTTGGATTTTTGTTTTATATCCTTCCTTATGTAGGCAGTCTTGAGAGGTTTGTCAGTCTCCCTGCCTGTGTTTTGGGCTTAGGGAAATACTTGTTCATTCTTTGAGTGCCTCCCCTGTGCCAGACTCTAGGGATAGCAAGGAAAACAGCAGAGATGCGGTCTGTGCTGTCTGTAGTGGTGGAAAACGTTAGCTTAATTTAGAGGAGCCATCCTGAAGCACCCTTTGCTCACGTGCTTGGGTTCTTTTAGACCTTTCCCAGGCTTTGGGGACACTGACTGCCTTGTACCTTCCCTGCATTTGTGAAGCCCATCTAGGGCTTTCTGATCAGGTGGCAGGAATTGTAATTTATTAACCTAAACAGTCTTGCAGTGTTTTCATTTTGCATTGTATGGATTTTTGAACTGAGAAGCTGAACAGTAGTGATCATTTTGTGCTGTCCTCTTGGTTCCCTTTTGTTTCTCTGAGGGTCTCCATGTTCCATGGCCCATCCTTTTATGCCTCTCTGGGTCAGTCAGGATCTGCCGCATTAGTCGCGTCACCCACCACTGGAGTGAGACTGAGAAGCTGTTAGATGCATGCAGCCCATTAGAAATGCCCTCTTTATTGCATTGTGCTTTGTACCCGTGTCTTGTTCCTTATGTCCTGTGACTGGTGAAATCTTTAAGTGCCAGTAACAGAATTTAAAGACCATCTCGATGAAGATGGGTGAGGCTTGTTTGCAGTTTTTAGTCAACCCTGTTGGTCTGTGCAAGTCTTGAGTTGTCAGGGGGCTTTGCTTCTGTTTGCATATAGGTTCTTGACTTTATTAATGTAAAAAAAGCAGACCGCTTCTTAGGCTGCTACCTTCTGAAGGTGCATTCTGTGTAATCTTTCTTGGAGGTGGAAGTATGGACGTAAGTGACTTCATGATCCTCCTTCAATGTCTTTTAATGAAAAAATATATATAATAGACCTAAGGCCTGTGTGATTTATGGTTATTGCTTCTGAAAGCTGAGGAGAATTGATGGCAAACTCCGCAGGCTATTTATGTATGAAATTAACTTCGTTATGTGGATAGATTACGTGCTGGCAGATCTGTAGCACGCCGTGCACCGTGCTTCTGAAGCCTCTTAAAAAGCTTAAGGCATCAACATTAGGCTTTTCAGTGTAATTTTTACTTAGGATAGATTGTTTTAAGCTAATGAACTGGGATTAAGTTTTGCTGTTGTGTTTTGATGCTTTTAAAAGTTCTTGATGTTTACATAAAAAGACTTTTCTCATGTGACTTAACTGCTGTTTTTAAGGAGAGCTGAGACATTTTGTTAGGAATTCCTACTTTCTAGCTTTTAGTGTAGGTTTGGACATTTAAGGTGTATTGCTAAATAGGAAACTTCTTCATTTGAGTTTCTTGTGGTTTTACAATTTTGTTGTATGTAATAACCAAAGGAGCATTCCCCACTAAATCAATGAGTAAAATTTTTCAAACTGGGGAAAAAGCAGTTTTTGTTTTTTAAGAAAAATTATTACTTTAAAAAATATGATTTAGGAATAACCATCCTCATTACATTAGGTATTTTGAATGATCATTGAAAATTATAAAAGAAAAATTTAGCACTTTAGTCCTTTTCCTGTGAATTCAGTTTTACTTTTAAGAAAGTAGAATTTATTCTGAAAAATATGAATTAAAGTGCTAATAACTTGATTTTGTTATGTGTGAATATATATACAGTAACTTTTGTAAAATGTTACTCTACATGAAGGTTTCACTTTGGGCAATCACTGGGATATGTTACTACTAACTGGGTATTATTTATGGAACTAAGAGCCTCTCATTGAATGACTAATGACTATTCAGATTTTGAGACAGATTTCTTGAATTGTTTACGTAATCTTTGCCTGAAGGATGTAGATTCTGCTTTCTAATAGTGAAAATAATTTATATGGTGGCCAGAGTGTAATATATGCTAATACTTTGGCATGGGAGATATTTATCATGAGTTTTTACTATTAAAAATGTTATACATTTGCCTACTAGTTTTATAAATGATGTTGCCTTCAGAATTTGTGTGAAGGTACAAAACTCAAAATATCATGTACCTGTTGTGCAATGGAAAGTCTTGTCATTCTTAGAGTTCTTGATTACCTATCTCCTGAATATTAATGATTAGAGTTGCTCTTAAAAGCAGACCCGCACACAATGAAAAGCATATTATGTGAGTAACTCTTGGGATTTGTAGGGCTGAGGGCTGTGGTGTGCATTATGCTCTAGGGTCTTCCACCAGCAGTGCCTCCTATGAACACATGACACTTATGTCTCTCAATGTTAAAGAAACTGGACGTGTGTTTTCTACATAATACTTCTGTTAGAAATAAGAAGGTAATATGCTTAGTTTCTTTTTCATATAGTAACATTTTACAAAAGAGCTGCTAGGCAGGTATTTTATTCTCAAGTTGATCTCAAACTGGATGTAAAAATTTAAATCTTTTCTAATTTATTTTTTAATAGTAGTGTAAGAACTCTGGCTACTGTTGGTCTTTCTTTATTTTCTGGGTAGAAGCTATTTGGAAAGTCCAGTTTCTGTCCCAGTGTAGCAAAATGTAGTTTCTTAGTTTCTTTTTTCTTCTTTCTTCAGTGTTTTATAATTTTACACTACCTTTTTGAATAAAGAAACCTCATTCTTCATTGAGCAACTTGAAGGCTTTGATTTCTTTAAGAAGTCTAAATATCAATCAGTATGTTACTTTGGCAGTTCCCTCAACTTTGAGATGCACTGATCACTGTGCTTGAAAAAGACAAGACTGAAGATTGTACTATGAAATTTATCAAATAATTTTCATAAATGATCAAATGAGAGATTTTTAGATTTTTGTATTCTGCTTAGTTTAAAAATAAAGTAGTTAAAAAAGAGAGGCTAGTAAGTTTGATGCTATTCTTGCCAAACAAACTCAGCCAAAATCTTTAACAAATGGGAAAAGGATGACTTAATTGTTTTGCATCTGAGTACATTTTCCAAAATGTTGAGAAGAAACTTCTGAATTGAAATCTTGAATGTATTGAATCTGTCAAGGTACACAGCAGTGCCTTTGTAAATGTTCATTCTCTATCTTATTTAATCAGGTGATAAGTGGTGTGATGTAGCAGAGCCTAACAGTAGAACTCAGTTATCACTTTTTGTGAACAAGTTGGAATTGTCATGTTACTGTGTAATTGATTTGCTTTAAAATGAACAATAAATTTAATAAAATAAAACATTGTCTTGTTTTTTATCTATTTATTTATATCATTTATATTTTCTGTAAGAAATCATGCCTAGTTTTTGGTACTTACACTTATGAAGTAACATGATGGTTTTGCATGTTAGTGTCAGTCTCTTGATAATGGGGACTTGACTCTAACAGTAAGGAGCTTATTTTAAAAAGAAAAAAAGTAAAAACCTTTACTGATTACAGCAACTAATTTTAACCAAAAACAACTGGGGAGATCTAAAATCATCCTAGAAGTAAAACTAAAAGAACTATAACTTACAATACATTAAAGATTTCAAATTATTTAGTAGGTTAAACTAACACTTTTTTCGTATGGTAAGCCTCTTTGTACTTAAGTGTGAACAAGTTAATTTTTTTTAAATTTATTTTTGAATAGGTAAATCCGCTGGGACAGATAAATTAGGCTGGGGAGACATCCTGAAAACTAAGTTTTAGCAAATAGAATTTGTTAGAAATAATGACTGTTCATTTTAAAATTAATTTCATAAAGAAACTTTAATCTTGAAAGAGTAAGGCAAATTTGTTTTTTTTTCCCCCCCATTTTTTTTTTTTTTTTTTTATACCAGGGCCACAGCCATCTCTGGGAGTTAGTTTTGGAGCGCCATTCGGCTCAGGTATTGGCACTGGCTTGCAGTCAAGTGGCCTAGGTTCTTCAAACCTTGGAGGTACACTTTAACTTTTCTCGTATTGCATTGCACTATGATACATTCGAATTGCTACTAGCCTGTAAAAACCTCTAAGAGGATCTGCTTTTTGGGGAATTAAGGTTCTATCTGGCTAAAAAAAAAAAAAGGATTCTCTAAACATATCAGTACTTTCTAAAATTATTAGATCTAGAATTTTAAAAATCATTTCATCTCTGTGAATAGTAAATATAAAAATGTATTAAAATCAAATGGTAAGGGTGTTCATATTTTCAAAGCACTATGCTAAAATATGAACTTGAAAATTGCTTATTTTTATTAAATTAACTTTAAAAAATTAGTTGGAGTTCAAGCTACTTCTGGACAGACATTCTCCTAATCATCTTTCTTTTCTGAAAATGCAGTGCTTTAAATGGGGAAAAAATTGTATCATAAATTGAACAGCCCAACTTCTTTCCATTTCTAGTCACTTTTGGCCTATTTGCCTTTATGTTTACTTCTGTACATAAGCAATTAAGTTTATTTAAATAGTTTTTATAACGTAACTAATTAGTAAGGTAAGTCTTCTGCAAAATATGCTGAAGTACAAATGCATTCCCAATTCTCTGGTGTGGGTAATTGTAGGTTGATTGTATTTTGACAGGTGCATTGTCATGTGATGAGTAAGAGTCCCTTATTACCATTAGAATATATCATCATAAGAGGTGAAGCCTATTAGCTATATGGTTATGTAATATATTAGACTGTGTTAGGAATTATTAGAATTAATGGCAGACAGCATAATTCCTGTGGTCTGTATTCCAGTTTGTTACCATATTTCATAGAGTTACAGGCAATAATACTATCAAACTCAATAATTTAGATGAACTATTGCAAAGTAGCCAAAGATGATTTTGAATTTCATTTTCTGAGCACTTGAAACAAGTCTTCAAGTACTTAGCAGACTCTGCTCTAGAACTCTGTATGATGAACACATGTTCTTTATTTAAATTGTGACTAGTATTGTTAAGAGAGAAACCATGCTGCCCCTGCTCCCAGTTCCTCAGTATTGCGTTGCTGGTACTCTTGCAAGAGGCTGCTCTTCCTGCGTAGAATTAGTGACTGACTCTTGTGTGGTCATGCACTTTCCCAGTGGTAAACTTAAGTGAAAGTGTTTTTGTAAAAAGAATAAAATTACTATGCGGTACATTATGTTTAAATTGTTGTGCATGTGCTTATTCATGAATTTACAGTTTTTTCTTTCCAAAATGAAATAACCCCTATAGATATATGTATATGTGTTTGAGGAAAGTCATACTTGAATGGTCACTGAAATTTCTAGTCTGTTGGGAGAGAAAGTACTATTCTTATTTTTTTATGGCTTTGTTCTTTAAAAATTACTGAGTGGTCGTGAACTTAGTCTAAATAGATAAATGTTTTATTTGGGAATTGATCTAGTTCCTCTAGAAGTCTTAGACAAAGGGGTAAATAGCAGATCTCAGTAAGGCTGTGGTTTTCGACACTGTTTATTATTGGGTGTGGCTTGTCATATCCTTTCACCTGTGTTTTACCTCCATGTGTCTCTCTATCACCCCCACTAGGCTTTGGAGCTAGCTCTGGTTTTGGATGCAGCACCACAGGGGCCTCCACATTTGGATTTGGAACAACAAATAAACCCTCAGGAAGTCTTAGTGCAGGTTTGTGTGTTTTAGCCTGAATTTCAGGCCACTAGGTGCATTATTTTAAAAGTATAAGTGTTGTTACTTCCAATATCAAAAAAAAGATCCCTGATTCAGTTTCTATCCCTGGATGAAGCCTACAAGCCTAATATTCATATAGCTTTCTCTCTTATACGCTGAAGGTCAGGTTAGTAGAACCTTTCTAACAACTTTCTCATACGCTGAAGGTCAGGTTAATAGAACCTTTCTAACAACTTAAGTTTGATATAATAAATAATTACATATGCTGTTAACTATGTAGAGATTATTTTGAACCCTAAGACTAGTTTTATGATTAAACAGTTTTTCTTCATTATTACAAAAATAAACCCATTGTGAGTTTTAACCCAGTTTTTATCATTATTCATTCAGGAGAATAATTTTTTTCCTGAAGAGATACAGTTACATAAGTTATAAATTCTTTAGTTGCAAGTCCCTCTGATTTTAAGAATACCAGTCCTACAAATGATGATTAATTGGGTGCTTTGCTTTTAGGTATAATTTTTTGACACTTCTAATAGAGAATTCCAAATTCCATCTCCTTTTGCATTTTTTTCTATATTTATAAATAATGACTTGTTATATTTTATTTTCTTTTTTTATTTATTTACTTTTTGTGGTCTCGCAGCACAGCTTTTGGGATCTTAGTTCCCCAGCCAGGACTGAGCCCAGGCCTTTGGTAGTGAAAGTGTGGTGGATTCCCAAACACTGGACCACCAGGGAATTCTCAATAATGACATATTTTATTGTACAATGCTTAGGGATTAATAGCATGCCTAAAATAACAACAATTTAATGTGGATTAACTTTTCAATTGAGGAAATTTTAAGGAAATTCCATTTAAATTAAGTAGCGTTTAAAATCAGTAGTCCCTAGGAAGTAAGATAATAGAATTCAGTGGTGTCAGGATTATAATTTAAATATTATATGCTAACATTAATTAGCTAGGCTGGATCTTAACTATGTGAAGGCTCTTATAGCAACAGTTGGTACTGCTCTTCCATGTAGTCTTTGTCCTGAAAATTGTGGTTTGAAGCTTTCTTAGAGGACTTAGAATTGCGAGGGTGGGTCCAAAGGCTGGGAAAGTCTCTGCTCTACATTTTGATAAAGTGTATATGGATGGCTAAGGAGGAAGGCACCTTGGCATATTTAATTAATACAAAAGTGACTGCCAACTTGAAGTTTTCTGTTGATTTCAGTTACTTGTGTAAGGTTTCTCTCTTGGCCTGGATCACTCAACTTGTGTCTATAATAGGGCCACTTAGTTGTCAGCTAAATTATTTTCCTGTAAAATTCCATGTTAGAAATTTAGGGCCCTAAGACATTTGCTGTTTTCATGGGTTATATATTCTTTCAGGTAGAGAATTATCCCCATTTTTTACATTTGTTTTTGTGACTTAACTTCTGATATGAATATTTTCTTCCCTAAACATAAGGCTTTGGCAGCTCAAGTACATCTGGGTTTAACTTCAGCAATCCTGGCATCACAGCATCAGCGGGTTTGACATTTGGGGTGTCCAATCCTGCCTCTGCAGGCTTTGGGACAGGAGGACAACTCCTTCAGTTGAAGAAACCTCCAGCTGGAAACAAAAGAGGAAAAAGATAAACCTATGGGTTGATGTGCTGAGAGAACGCACAGCAGCATCATTCATTCTCTGAGTCTATTTTTCTAAAGTTGATGCAGTAAATAAATTGCATCCCAGGAGATTTATAAAGTTTTGATATTTTTCCTTACTTCTGGAATTTGAACTCTGTTCTTGTTTGCCATGCTAAACAACTTTTCTCTTGTGAATTTGAAACCTAGTTGTATATCTTTCGTTATTTTGATCCTCAGTGTAAGAAATATTCTTATTACATCGCTGATTGGTAAAACCTACTACTATTTAACCTAGTGTTTTAGCATTGTTTTTGTTGATAAGGTTTACTTTATGTGAATATATGCACATTTGTTTCTTATATGGATGTTATGAACTCTAGGGCCTATACTAGAATCTGTGTGTTCCTTGACAAAAGGCCTTTTGAACTACACTGCAGGGCATCTTGTGAATATGTACATAAAATATATACAGGATAATACACACAACCGTGTGTGCATATAAAATATATATTTACAGACCTACAACTTTTGCCTCAGACTGTTCCCCTTTTCTAAGGGTGTTCATTTTTCACCTTTTATGCTTCAAATCCTCAGTGCTTGTAGAATGAGGATCTAGAGGTACCAGGTCTTATAGTTACTTGCTTAAAGACTTAGTGAAATGGTTACTGGTGTAAATATTGGCCAACTCAACAACATTGTCCTCAGTCTTCCCCATTTTTGTTTCCACCTTAATCTCAGCAGTTCCTCCTGTCGAAGGCTGCTGTGAGACTGAGCAGGCATATCTCTCAACAACTTAATTCCCCTATGTATTCTTATATCCAAGATGAACCTTCAGGAGCACGTTTGAACTCCAGACTGGTGTCTGGGGGCAAAGAGCTTTGGAGCCAAATTGATTCTATGCAGGTGTAGGATGCACTATTATTTTAGTGGAAACTTTTCTAGCTATTCCAATACAGAGTTCTTTCTTACAGGGCTATTGATATTGACACCAAATGGAGTGGCTTCTCAGCCTCTTTTATGTCTTAAGTAAGTGCATAATACAGAAATAGAGAAACGGTATATTTTAAGAAAAAAGTATTCTCTGTAGCAACAGTAAACTATCCCCTGTTTTAACCGTGAACAGAAAGCTCCAGGTAATAACACACAGACATGTCAGGTTGCATCTGTGTATTATTAGTATTAGTGATAGAGAGTGGGTGAAAAAGAGAGCCCTTGGAAAGAGAACTGCCTTAGCCATGATTTCAGACAGAAACCGTTATGTAGACCTATTTATCTTTCAAGTACAGTTTTCAGGTGAGATGCTGAACATGGAATTTCATTGAAAATAGTTTAATTTTTTATATAGAAGGTTTTGTACATAATGTGCATCAAGTGAATATTTTCAGAATCATTTTCACCAAGGCACCTTTTTTTCTAAAATAGGTATTACATACAATATATATACATATATATATATTTTAGTATAATGTTACTTGGGTTTGACAAAAGTGTTGTCAAGTCTGTTTTATTTATCTGCATATATCAATGATTGGCTTTTGGAATTGAAGTTTTTGCACCTTGATGCATTAAAATAAGGAAAATGCTTTGTTTCTGAGCACTGAAGTTGTTTTTATTTTTTGCATACTTCTCTAATAATGCAGTCCCCAGATCCAGGTTTTGGGGAAGGGTAGGAAAACATGTGTTTAATTAAATACACAATTACAGCAAACTTTTTTTTAAAAAAGGACATTGCATTGTGCTGCAAAAATCTGGATATTTATATTTCTTGGGTTTTTTCTTTGTATTTGACATTTTAATATGTTGACCATTGAGACTTTGTAATGAATCTGTTTGTGACAGGAGTTTAAATGTGTCGTCCCCGTGTTCACTGTGTCCCTATTCTGTCCAGAGCCTGTCATGATGTAAACAATAAAATTTACTGTGTCAGCTGCTTTGAATCTTTATAGGCGTCAGTAGTCGTTCTTAATACATAATATCCTTATTAATCCTTATTATTTCCTCTTTCATTCTCTGGTTGGTTTTTAGTGTTTTGTTTTCACTGGTTTATACATCTTGCTTTTTTAAAAAACAAAAGGCTGAGCACAAGATAGCAAGTTCTTCATCACTCGCTTTTGTCTTTGCAAAATTATAAAAACATTTTAAATTATAAACAGAAATACTGAGTGAAAAGTGAAAGTTGCCTTCAACTCCTGGGCCCCACTCGGTCTCTTCCGCACAGTGTCCACTCTTCATAGTTTGGTGTGTATCCTTTCAGACCCTTTAAAAAATGCCTTTCAACTTGTGTACAGATGCTCGTTCTTTTTCTCTCATTTTCTCACATTTTATTCTCTTAGATCCTTTTCCTCTTTTTTAACAAGTGGCTTAAAGGTCTATGTATTCCGTGACTTGCCTGTCTCTCCTTGAGTGGCGAATCAGGGACATCTTTGCACATCAGTCCGTGGAGACTCTTTGCTGACTGACCATGGCACGGATGGCGGGTCATCCGCTCTAGACACTCCCTGTTCTTCCTAGTATTTCACTTTTACAGAAAGAGCTGCAGTGAATATCCTTAAACATGACAGTTGGTGCTCATGTTTAATGCTTCTTTGGGATCAATTCTAGAAGAGGACTTGGTGAAAGAAGCATACAGAATGTATGTTTTAATGTCAGACTGCCTTCCATACATGCTGTATAAACAGATGCTCCTGCTCTGTGAGTACCCACTTCCTGACTGCAGCCCTAGATAACCATCAGTCTTTAAGTCCATGTGAGCTGGAGCTTTCTAGCATAAATGTTAGTCATTTGCATATTAATTTAATTGCATATTAATATCCAGTGTCCATTTTATACCAGATGACTTGGGAGTTTTTTTTCTTAATGATGTCTGTAGGTAACATAATCTTAACATTTTTCTTACGAGACAGACGACTCCTAGCTGACTTTCTGGGAGTCAGCTCGGCTTCAGATCCCTGCCTGGAACGTGTGTGGTCTCTGGCAAGTTTCTGTTCTAGACCTCAGCTTCGGCACCTGCAAAATGAGGACAGTAAAGACGTGTGGTCGTATGAGGGTTGTGTCTACATGAGGCACTTTGGTGCAATCCCTGACCCTGTAGAGCCTTGTGTTGGGTGACTTCTCTAGGACCTTCAGGATGTATCTATTTTGTCAAGTTCAATTTTTTCATAGGAAAAATACTTTTGGGTTTTTATTAATAGGTTTATACAAATGAAATCTGTACCTGGGGAGAATCAATGTCTTTCTATGTACAACCTGGTATGTGCATTTGTTAGGTCTTTTCTTTCAGCAAGGTTTTACAGTGTGTGTGAGCTCCCTGATGGTTTCCCCTGACAGCTGCTTAATTCTGTTTCTCGTTGAGGGTCTTTATCCTACAGTCAGTACAAGGTCATTCACATTATTACAGATGCAGATTAACTGTTCTTTTGTGATAATATAGTATGCCCAAGTTAATGTACTACTAATCTCAAATAGGGGCTTCCCAGGTGGCTCAGTGGTAAGAGAATCTTCCTGCCAGTGCAGGAGATGTGGGTCCAATCTCTGGGTTGAGAAGAATGGCTGGAGAAGAAAATGGCAATCCACTCCAGTATTCTTGGTTGGGAATCCCCATAGACAGAGGAGCCTGGTGAGCTTCAGTCCATGGGGTCGCAAGAGTCAAACACAACTTAGCAACTAAACAACAATCTCAAAAAGTGTCTTTGCAGCAAGAGAATAATGGTGCCTCCAGAAATTTTGCGGTGGGATATTTCTGTGTGGGACATATTTGAGTTAGGACGGTTTATCAGAAGATAGGCAGCATCACCTTCTATGAGCCTTGCTGCAGCCTATCACTGTGGATGAGCCTGGCTGCAATGTGCCTTCTGGAGCACACACCAGAAGGTGTTACTCAGGTAACATTACTCCATAATGTGGGCCGGTGTCCTGGAAGCACCAGGGAGTGCAAATCTGAATCTCACTCGCAGTCGTGTCTTACTTGTATGTAGTCTGTTAGGGGCAGCACACTCAGAACTTTATATACTTGACCTTGTTTAGCCTTATTATTTCTCAAAAGCAGAAATCTGCCATGTCTAGATGAAAGAACAGGTTAGATTAAGCAACTTCCACGAGGTCACACGGCTGTTCAGTCCTGGAGCTGGGGATTTTCTGTGATACAGGATTTTCATGTCCATCCTTTCCATAACACTGAAGGTCATGTGATGATTTTTACAGTGGGGTTGCACACCTGCAATAGACTAGATCACGGCAGGTGAGGTGAGTACAAAGGTCTCTGGGCTTGAGGGAGCGTGATCATGTGTGGGGTCTAAGGAGTGTTCTGAAGACATGGGAGTGCCTCACAGCCTGACTTCTACTCCCACCCACCCCTTTGGACACCCTTGCACACCATGGCCCTTCTCGGACACCATGTCCCTTCCACCACTCCGCTTGTGCACCAGTCATTTCTGTGAAAGTGAAAGTCAGTCACGTTCGACTCTGTGCGACCCCATGGACTATACAGTTCATGGAATTCTTCAGGCCAGAATACTGGAGTGGGTAGCCTTTCCCTTCTCCAGGAGATTTTCCCAACCCAGGGATTGAACCCAGGTCTCCCCCATGGTCTGGAGTAAATGTTGGCCTTTCAGTGCCATCTTTTCTCACCCTGAACACACACCTCCAGTCCGCGTAGACTTTGGGTCTCAGGGTGCAGGCTTCCTTACATGGTTTTCTTGATGGATCTGTTTGTCTCCCACTTTAGATTGAGTAGTCCCAGAACAGGAACCCTGTCCTCTGTTGTTTCGGTTTGGTATTGTATCATCAATACTTACCATCTAATTGAATTTCATAAATACCTCTGAATTAAGTAATTAGTGCAGTGGGAAAAGGTTAGTTAATTTGGTGACCCACTGCCAACCTTTCTCTGGACTTTGGAACCATGCTGCTGGTGTAGAATTTTGCTCCACCACCTAGTAGGCGTGCGGCCTTGGTCAGGGTTAACGTCTTTGTGTCTCTTTAGTAAAACAGTGAGCACTACTGATGTTCCAGGTTGACTGTGCAGACTAAAATGAGTTAACTTAGGTAAGATGAAAGCTAAGCATGTAACAAGTGGTATCTACATGTGTCCTAGTATAGTCTAAACTATTTTTTCTTTTTCTCTCAGGCAACAAATCACAGGTTTTAACTGGATTTCGAAAACCCAGTATGACAGAAGTCAATGAGCTAGGAAGAAAAATCCAGTTCTGAGCAGGCACTGAGTCAGCAAGTGTCTACTTTGCAAGAAACTTCTGATTGTCATCCTGGGAATCTGATTTGCCGTAGAGTGAGTTTGGTCAAAAGCTCGCCCCTGTTGTTTAAGGACAACCTAATGGATTATATACAGATCCTAGGAGTGTTTAAAGCAATTGCAAGCAGCCTGCTAATCCAGTGTATGCAAGGAATAGAGGAAAATTCACAGATGGAATAGGGAAAGCTGATCCAAAAGGCAACTGGCCAAGTAGAGTGAATTAAATGTTTGTAACTTTAATTACACAACTCATACTATTTTTTTTAAAAGAGCTTTATTGAGGTATAATTTACATACCATAAAGTGAATGAGGGGTGCATTTCAGTGGTTTTTAGTGTATGGACAAAGTTGGGCATATCACAGTCTGATTTCAGAACACGTGGGTGTGTGTGCTTAGTCACTCAGTCATGTCAGACTCAGCGACCCCGTGGACTATAGCCTGCCAGGCTCCTCTGTCCATGGGATTTCCCAGGCAAGAATCCTGGAGTGGGTTGTTGCCATTTCCTATTCCAGGGTGTCTTTCCGATGCAAGGAAGTCCTGGGGTCTTTACTGCACCTGAACATTTTTGCCACCCCAAAGAGAATCCCCATATACATTAGCAGTCACTTACCATCACCACCACCCCAAGTACTCAGGACCGTTCATCTACTCTCTGTTTCTACATAATTTGCCTATTCTGGCCATTTCATATAAACATGACTAGCTTCTTTCACTTAGCACAATGTTCCCTAGGGCCATCCATGCTGTAGGAGACATCACTACTTTATTCCTTTTAGTTGCTGAATAATATTCCATTATGTGGATATAATCTATAATTAAATGTATAATTTTTTTAATCGTGATTAAACCTGAAGGACAGAAAAAAACTGAAAAAATATGAATAGAGTTTTAGGAACCTGTGGTATAATGTTTAAAAATCCAACATCAGTGTGAAAAGACTCCTAGAAGGGGAGGAGATAAATGATGGAGTAGAGACTACACTGAAATAAATAACAGCCAGACACTTTCTAAACTGGATGAAACACATGCCTTTACAGACTCAAAAGGCTCACTGAACTCTGAGCAAAACAAATCCAAAGACACTCTGCCAGATATAGTCAAACTCCATGAGACCCAATATAGAGAAAAAGGGGACTTTGCTGGTGGTCCAGTGGCTAGGACTCAAACCTTCCACTGCAGGCTTCAATCCCCAGTCGGGGGACTAAGATACCACATCATGCATGGCAAAAAAAGAAACAGTTAAAGTTAGTATA
Organism: Moschus berezovskii; assembly: GCF_049115385.1. Taxonomy (NCBI): domain Eukaryota; kingdom Metazoa; phylum Chordata; class Mammalia; order Artiodactyla; family Moschidae; genus Moschus; species Moschus berezovskii. Next base: position 52,785,095 of record NC_142472.1, read on the forward strand.
GGAAAATAATAATTAGAATAATGCTGAATTTCTCCTGAGAAACCATGGAAATGTCTGTAGAGCACTGGAGGGAAATGGATTCAGATGTATGCTTACGATGACTCAGAGGCCAAGGGTGCTGGGGGAGACTAGGGAAGGTTTCCAGTTACTTGATCATGGCCAAGTTTATAGCTGTGCTTTCCAACACACTAGCCTCTAGCCCTTGGGTGTCTATGTAAATGTAAATTAACTGAAAGTAAAAGTGAAGGTGTGGTTCTTGAGCCAGGCTCAAGAAAGCTGCATGTGACAAATGACCGCCATACTGCACTGAATAGATCCAGGATGTTTCCATCATCACAGTCCTACTGACAGTGCTGGGCGCATGCCCACGGGAGTGGGTGCTGATAAGAGACTCTGTGGAGGAAGGGAAGTTAAGGAACCCTGAGGCCAGGGTGCTGTGAGGACTATGTACACGGATATTGGAGTCATCCAGAATCTCCCAGGAGTAGTATTGGAAAGAGTGGGAGTCAGGAGCTAAAGTCTTCCAGGAAGGAGAGAGGAGGAATGCAGGCAGTGGTGCAGCCTGATGGCCTGAACTTTGGAGCGCAAGGATTTTTTGAAAGCATGAGAGAGGTTGGCCCAGAAGCAGCCTCCAGCAGTCTCCCGGCCAGGTGTAGGGGATATGAGAGCAGGTTGCCAGAAGCAGTGCCCTGGGAGAGAGGTGAGTTTCCATCAAGGCAAGATGACAAGAGTCCAGTTCTGAGGCTGTAAGGGACTTTGCTGAGAACTGACCTCCTTTGCAGACACAGAATTCAAGAACTGGGGAAGGGCGGGTGATGAGATTAGGGGTCAATGTGCAAGGGTGTAACATGTTTAAATGTGAGGTTTGAGGGGTGGATGGGGAGTGCTGGGGTAGCATGTCGTTCAATCGTTCAGTCGTCTTCCTCTTTGTGACCCTACGGACTGCAGCATGGACTCTGCGATTCTATGGACTGCATGCACGCCAGGCTTCCCTGTCCTTCACTATCTCCCAGAGTTTGCTCAAACTCATGTCTATTGAATCAGTGATGCCATCCAACCATCTCATCCTCTGTCATCCCCATTGTTGTCAGTCTTTCCCAGCATCAGGGTCTTTCCTAGTGAGTCAGCTCTTTACTTCAGGTAGCCAAAGTATTGGAGGGTAGCCAAAGTATTGGAGCTTCAGCTTCAGCAGCAGTCCTTTCAATGTATTCAGTTCAGTTCAGTTCAGTCGCTCAGTCGTGTCCGACTCTCCGCGACCCCATGAATCACAGCATGCCAGGCCTCCCTGTCCATCACCAACTCCCGGAGTACACTCAAACTCATGTCCACAGAGTCGGTGATGCCATCCAGCCATCTCATTCTCTGTCATCCCCTTCTCCTCCCGCCCCCAACCTTTCCCAGCATCAGAGTCTTTTCCAGTGAGTCAACTCGTCGCATGAGGTGGCCAAAGGATTGCAGTTTCGGCTTTAGCATCAGTCGTTCCAATGAACACCCAGGATTGATCTCCTTTAGAATGGACTGGTTGGATCTCCTTGCAGTATAAGGGACTCTCAAGAGTCTTCTCCAATGCCACAGTTCAAAAGCATCGATTCTTCGGCGATCAGCTTATATTCAAGGTTAATTTCCTTTAGCATTGACTGGTTTGATCACCTTGCTGTCCAAAGAACTCCCAAGAGTCTTCTCCAGCACCACAACTCGAAGGCATCAATTCTTCAGTTCTCAGCCTTCTTTATGGTCCAGCTCTCTCATCCGTACATGATTACTGGAAAAACCAGTTTTGACTATATGGATCTGTGTCAGCAAAGTGATGTCTCTGATTTTGATACACTATCTAGGTTTGTCATAGCTTTTCTGGATCAAGCATCTTTTAATTTCACAGCTGCAGTCACAATTTGCAGTGACTTTGAAGCCCAAGAAAATAAAGAGTTTCACTGTTTCCATTTTTTCCCCATCTATTGGTCATGAAGTGTTGGGACTGGATGCTATGTTCTTAGTGTTTTGAATGTTGAGTTGTAAGCCGGCTTGTTCACTCTTTCACCTTCATCAAGGGTCTCTTTAGTTTCTCTTCCCTTTTTGCCATTAAGGTGGTATCATCTGCATATCTAAGGTTTATTGATATTTCTCCCGGCAATCTTTTGATTTCAACTTGTGATTCATCTAGCCTGGCATTTTGCATGACGTACTCTGCTTATTTTGAAACACATATGCATGCTTGCCAGGTGGCACTAGTGGTAAAGAATCTGCCTGCCAGTTCAGGAGATGCAAGAGACATGGGTTTGATACCTGGGTCGGGAAGATCCCCTGGAGGAGGGCATGGCAACCCACTCCAGTATTCTTGCTGGAGAATCCCATGGACATGGAGCCTGGTGGGCTGCAAGCCATGGGGTCGCACAGAGTTGGACATGACTGAGCACACACTTCCCTAAATGTTTCATTTAGCTTGTTTTTGAATGTTATAAAAATGCTACCTTGTATGTAGTCTGAAAATTGCTTATTTTCTCTCAACATTATATTTTGAGGTTTACCCATGTCATATCGAGGTATATCTAGGTTCGTGAACTTTCACAGTGGTGTAACATACATTGTGTAAAGCTAACTTTATGTGTCCTGAGGGTGGAGCTTTGTTGTTCCTACACTATTTTCTATGAGAACCCATGAACATTACCAAGTGAGTTCCCTGATACACTGTGTAAGAGGGTCTCCAAGGCAGTGGCCTACTATCTGATTGTGACTGTGGCTCACAATTAGTAAGCCATGAAAACAAATGAACAGAATGCAACCAACATCTGTAGATTTCAACCAGACCTGCCATGTTTCAGTAAGGCCCAGAATGAAGAACGGACGGTGTACAGAGGAGGGGCCTGGTTGAACAGAGGGGAATCCTCCGAAAAGCCACACTGCGGACCAGGGAACATAGCCTCACAAACATTATCACTGCAAAGCTGAGAAGACTTTAGGACCTCAGACACCAGGCTTCTGAAACTGTTGGATCAAAGATGACATTTACCAAGAGAGTGAATGTGTGCTTTGAACACAATTATTTAAGCATTCTAGCAGAGAGGGTGCGTCCAGAAATGTGAAGAAAAATGATCAACCACAAATGGAAGTGGAGAGAGAGGGACACTTGGATTCAGCTGGAGCATCTGTCTGCTCTGCCCAAAACCAGTCATTTGGAAAAAAGTATAAGCTTGAGACAAAAAGATGAGCACATGTCCTTCTACTCTACCATTCATCTTCTTGTCTCAAAGCTATGGTTTGTCTAGTAGTCATGTATGGATGTGAGAGTTGGACTATAAAGAAAGCTGAGCACCGAAGAATTGATGCTTTTGAACTATGGTGTTGGAGGAGAGCCAACCAGTCCATCCTAAAGGAAATCAGTCCTGAATATTCATTGGAAGGACTGATGCTGAAGCTGAAGCTCCAATACTTTGGCCACCGGATGCAAAGAGCTGACTCATTGGAAAAGACCCTGATGCTGGGAAAGATTGAAGGTGGGAGGAGAAGGGGACGACAGAGGATGAGATGGTTGGATGGCATCACCGACTTGACATGAGTTTGAGTAAACTCCAGGAGTTGGTGATGGACAATAAGGCCTGGAGTGCTGCAGTCCAGGGGGTCTCAAAGAGTTGGACATGACTGAGGGACTGAACTGAACTGAACGGAAACATTTGTGAACAGGTTTTTGTGTGATTGGAGGTTTTCATTTTTCTTGGTAGATTCCTAGGAGTAAAATTGTTGGGTCATATGGTAAGTTTATGTTTAACTTTTTAAGAAACTGCTAAAATGTTTTCCAAAATGATTGTACGTTTTTACATTCTCACCAGCAACATATGGGGATTTTAATTTCTATCCACATCCTCACCAACACTTGTTATTGTCTGTCTTTTTTATTATAGCCATTGGGGTTTTAATTTGCATTTCTCTAATGACTAATGATGTGTAGAATTTTAAAATGTGATTCTGAGCTTTTGTATATCTTCTATTCAAACCTGTTTTGTGTTTTCAACTTAGGTCATTTGTCTTATTGAACTGTTCTGTGTAAGTCCTTTGCCAGATATATGATTTGCAAATCGTTTCATAATGATGTTTTTTGAAGTGCAAACATTTTTTTCTCAAGGAAGTCAAACTCTTTCCTCTTTATGGACTATGTTTTTGGTATCCTGTCTAAGAATGCCGTACTTAATCCAAAGTCACAAAGACTTTGTTTTCTTCTAGAAGTTTTATGGTTTTAGTTTTTATATTCAGCTCTATGATCTATTATGAGTTAATTTTTTTTATGTGGTGAGATGTAAGGGTTTAAATTCACCTTTGTGTATGTGGATATCCAACTGTTCCAGCATCCTTTGTGAAAAAATGTTCTTTTGAGATGTGTGGAGCGAAAAGACATTTACCTTCTTCCTAGGTACTATATAAATTTGTTACAGTGTTCCTGAAGAGCTTGCACATCAGCTGGCATATCTGTAGTCATGTTCATACCTGGTTGTGTGTCTCTACTGATTGTCTCTAGTTAAAATAACCCTCACAAAGTTAACAAGTCACTTTAAAAACTGGGTGGACATTGAGAATCATAACAGTCACCTGTAATTGCAAACTGGAAGCAAATTGGCAGTGTTTCTACAGGCTCTGCATTCCTGGCCAGTTCATGCCATGTCCACCCACATTCTCCCTTTTTCACTGGATGCTCCTGCTTTCCTTTGCATCTCCTCTTTCTTCGAGGTGGAGGGGGGAGGAAACTAAGTTTTCCTGAGAGACAGCTGGGGAGGATGTAGTGTGTCAGGACGGCCTTTCCGGCTGTGATGGCTGGTCGGGCAGGCAGGGGAGGGCAACTTCCTTTCCCAGCCTGTTTTCCAGAGAATTGTGCCTTAAGGTATGGCTGACAGAGGGGTCTAGGTCCACTCTGCTCAGCCGTTCCCTGGGCTTTGAGGTCCTGGATGAGAGGCTGCCCTCTGGAGCACGGGCATCATGCTGTACTCCAGACCCCCCATCACTCGGGGAACAAACAGCACACCTGGAGCAGACCCAGCTTCAAGACGCTTCCCATCCCCGTGAGCATGTGTGTATGCAGGTTACGTCACACACCACATGTGCCTGTGTCCCCACCTGAGTGCCTGCCTTTCTCAGGGTCTTCGCTCACCCACTCTGGTCACTCTCTGGGGTTCTTTCTGTCCGAGCTCAAACAGAGCAGTTCTGACTCTCAGGTCACGAGGGACAGGGTGGTGGCCACAGCCAGCAACCCGGGAACTCAGAGCCCATCCTGGAAGGGCTGCTCTGTTCTCTGTTTAAGCAAAACACAGACGGTCAGATTGAATCTAAGGCAGTTTTCTCAGAATGGGGTAGAGGCCATGCATATCAGAACCACCCAGAATGCTTGGAAAAAGGTAGATACCCTTGGGACTACTAGCCACGACTTACTGAATCCGGTTGGGGGAAAGGGATATGTAGGTCCTCAGCTCCTGGGTTTAGTAAGAGGTGCTTTTCTTTGCAGAAGCTTAACACCTAATAGTCCAGGGGATGTCACAGAAGGACATGTAGAACTGACCACAGTCGACTGCTGTTGAATACAATTGTGGCTCTTGATCCTTTGTACAAAATGGACTTTATTATGTTTGTAGTCACTGCATTTCAGAGTTTAAAGAGACTTATTGCTCATCTAAATAAGGCCAATGGATATGCACTGGCTTGCCTGAAAAACCCATTTTTCTTTATTCCACTGTCTCCTTAGTGGCACGTCTGTAAAAGTGCTCAAATGGGATGACAGACCTTTCACCCAAAGGTAGAATGCAACTCATAGAAAGAATTATGAAAGGGAAATGGGAAAAAAGATGTATTAGTTATCTTTCAAATTCATCTAAACATGAAAGGTTAGCTTCCCCAGGTGGTGGAGAATATTCTGAGATAAGCAGAAAATGCTGACATAAATGTGAGTCTGTGAAACTTGTTTTACTCGACCTTGTAATTGAGTTTAAATTGTGAAATCAGATCTTAGTAGAAATCACATATTTAAAAGCCTCTATAAGTCTCTGAAATTTCCTGTTGATGTTTGAAATTTATCTTAGGCAGAAGGCTACTGCTTGGCTACTGAGACACTGAGTCCTAAACTTCCTCTAAGAAAAGGAAATAATCGAGAAAGTGTTTGAGGAACTGTGTCATCCTTAAAGTTAGGAAGAAGTTACCTTATTCATGGAGAATTATATAAATGGCAATAAGGTACTGGTGGGGAATTTGTAGTGGATGGGCATTCTTTATGTCCAAGGTCTTAATTACTTCCCAGGGAGCATCACACAATGGACATAAAAAGGTCCAAACACACTCAGGACACAGGTTTACGAATTTGCATTTTTGTGATGGAACACCATGGCCAATATACCAGCTGATGCTCATAAACACATTTCATTTTTGAAATAAAAAACTATTGAGACACTTCGAGAAACTTGGCTGTTGCTTTGTTTTATGTTGACAAAAACAACGTATACATGGGCTTCCCTGGTGGCTCAACTGGTAAAGAATCTGCCTGCAATGTGGGAGATCTGGGATTGATCCCTGGGTTGGGAAAATCCCCTGGAGGAGGACATGGCAACCCACTCTAATATTCTTGCCTGGGGAATTCCATGGACAGAGGAGCCTGGTGGGCTATAGTACATGGAGTTGCAAAGAGTCGGACATGACTGAGCAACTTTCACTTTCATACATCTATACACAGCATTCTTTATAATAGCAGGTTCCAGGCAAATCTGCTGACAAACAGAAAGATTCAGAAATGGTGCAGGGATGTGTATTAATCAGTAATATTTTGGTTGCCAACAATACAAACCTTGCTGGTTTCAGGAGCGTTTGCCACACTTCAAGCTATGTTTTCTAGCTTTTTTCTCCCTAAATCTTTCCTATGTAGAACTTCCAGAGTTGCACATTATCTGAAGTAAAGAAAGGAACTTATTTAATCACATAAAGTCCAGTGAGTGGTCTGGGTTTCAGAAAAAGCTGGACCAATCAGGTCACAAAATATTATCAGAAATGAATCTCAGGGAATTTCCTGAGAGTGCAGTCCAGTGGTTTGCACTCCATGTTTTCATTGCAGGGGGCACAGGTTCAATCCCTGGTCAAGGAACTAAGATCTCACAAGCCACAGGGGTGGCCAAAAAAAATGAGTCCCAGTCTTTGCTACCTACACATGGTCTCTCCCAGTGGTACTAAGATGGCTGTTGGAAGCCCCAGACTTCACATCCTTCTTGTAAGTCCCTACAGTCTCTCTGTCCTCAAGTTTCTCTCTGTAAGTCTCTGTGTAAAGCCCTCTAGTTCCGCCTGCTTGGATCACCTTTTCCTCCGGAGGTAAAGCCACGTTTTCAGGGAGACTTACTCTGGTTGGCCAGCATGGCTCCCCTGGCCACATATTTGTGGGAGAGGGAGGCTGGGACACTTAATCTCTCCCCCAAAACTGCTGGTAGTAAAAGATGACAAGTCACAGATGTCTGTCCACCAAGGATTGATGAACCTCAGAGTTAGTGGAATATGAGTTTTTACTCATAACGTATATGAGAGTACATGTGTTCAAATCTGTAGTTACCTTTTTTTTTAATTGGAATATAGCTGATTTACAGTCTTGTGTTTCAGAGTACAGCAATGAGATTCAGTTATACATATATCTATTCTTTTTCAGATTCTTTTCCATTACAGGTTATAACAAGATAACAAGATATTGAATATAGTTCCCTGTGCTCTACAGCAAGTCCTGTTGTTTATCTGTTTTATTTACAGGACTGTGTAACTATCAATCCCCAATCCTAATTTATCCCTCCCCCCAAAGCTGTATTTACCTTTGCTGGTCTTTGGTCAGCAGATGTGAAAGAAAATACAGAAGCTTTAGTAAAGTCCTTCATTTTGTTTATATAAAACTGTGCTTTTTATTTGTGCTATTACAGCTTCTAGATTTTTTTTTTTTTCAATCTCTCTGTTGGGAGACCTCTTTGGAGCTGCAAGAGAGGAGCGTAATTATGAGTGTGACCCCTCGACACAGGTAACAAAGAGCTCGCTTTCTGGCTCCACGTCCTGACTACCTGTGTGATCGTGGGCGAATTATTCAGCTTCTCTAATCCTGCATTTTCTCATCCACACAACAGAGGCAATAACGTGCTTTCCTCTTTGAGTTGTTTTGAAAAGGAAAAGCTATCATGCAAGCAAAGCTTTGAGCTTCTTGCTGCTCAAAGGAAGCACTCAGAAGTGCTCTTGTTATCAATATTATGAAACCAGTTCATCTGCTTTTATGCCTGTTCACTGGTCATGGTTGCCAGGTTGCCCGGTTAGCTGTTGAGTTCCCCAGCACTCAGCAGCAGGTGCTGTGTTTCCTTCGGGAGGGGCTTCATGCCCAACCCCACCGCCCTCAGGCTCAGCCGGGTCACCAGTGCTTGCTCTGGTCACTGACTTTCACCCAGTGCACTGTTCTCTGTGGAATTCCAGCAAAGCGACACCTCTGAGCAGCACCTCGTGCAAGAAGACACTTTTTCTTACTGTATTGTGAAAAATGAAAATATACCAAGAAGGATAAGAAGGAAATGAAAGCCACCATCCAGAAGCAATAACAGCTAACGTTTTAATACCTCACTCTTCAGATATGAGGATATGTGTGTATATATACGTACACACACACACACACACACACACACACACACACGTAATAAATGAAAGTGAAAGTGTTAGCCGCTTGGTCATGTCTAACTCTCTGTGACCGCATGGACTGTAGCCCGCCAGATTCCTCTGTCCATGGGATTCTCCAGGCAAGAATACTGAAGTGGGTTGCCTTTTCCTCGTCCAGGGGGTCTTCCCTACCCAGGAATTAAACCTGAGTCTCCTGCGTTGCATTGCGGGCAAATTCTTCAACGTCTGAGTCACCAAGGAAACTCTCTGTATATGTGTATTTAAAACTAGATCACAACATATACAGTGGCATTTTCCCTTTGTTCATTTAACATTTGACATTCATTTAACATAGTATGGCTTCTCAAACCATTAAGCAGTCTTCAAAATTTTTGCTTTTGAAGAGAATCATTTTCTAGAAAGAATTTTGAATTATTTAAACGCTTATTCTTTTGTCGTTGGGCTTGCTTTTCAGGTTTTTGCTATTAGGAATAACATTATTATGAGTATCCCAGGACAAGCATCTAAAATACTCGCTTCCTTTATTTAGTATTTTATTTTTTTTGGCTAGGTGGTACAGCTTTCGGGACCTTAGTTCTCCAACCAGGAACTGAACCAGGCCACAGCAGTGAAAGCCTGGAATTCTAACCACTAGGCCACTGGGGAACTCCCTTTTATTAGTATTTTATTTTTTTGGCCACACCGAAGGTGTGATGTGCTCTCAGTTACCCAAGAGCAGAAACTGACTCCGTGCCCCCTGCAGTGGAAGCTCGGAGTCTTAACCAGTGGACTGCCAGCGAATTCCCTTTGTTAGCATTTTAAAAGCTGGTCTAGTTTCCCTGAAATATACACATACATATATATATAACCTCTCTCTGTATGCATGTGCATGTGTGTATATATGTATATGCTCAGTCACTCAGTCTTGTCTGACTCTTTGCAACTCCATGGACTGTAGCCCACCAGGTTCCTCTGCCCCTGGAATTTTCCAGGCTAAAATACTGGAGTTGGGTGCCATTTTTGACTCCATATATAAATATATAGACACACATGTGTCATATATATACACCACATTTTCTATATCAACTCATCTATGGACGGGCACTTAGAGTGCTTCCATATATTGACTGTTATAAACAATGCTGCAATGAACACAGCAGTGCCTATATCTTTTCAAATTAGTGTTTTCATTTTCTTCCAATAAATACCCAGAAGTAGAATTGCTGGATTCTATGGCAGTTCTATTTTTAATTTTTTGAGGACCCTCCATACTGTTTCCATAGTGGCTGCAGCAATTACATTACCACCAACGGTGCATGAGGGTTCCTTTTTCTTCACATCCTCCCAACCACCAGTTCTTTCTTTTCTTAAACAAAATATTTATTTTATCTATTTGACTGTATCCTGTCTTAGTTGTGGCACACAAGACCTTAGATCTTAGGTTGTGGCATGTGGGATCTAGTTCCCCGACTAGGGATTGAACCTGGGCCCCCTGCATTGGGAGCACAGAGTCCTAGCCACTGGACCACCAGGGAAGTCCTGTATTTCTTGTCTTTATGATGTCAGCTATTCTTACATATGTGAGCTGATCCCATTGTTTTGATTTGCATTTCTCTGATGATTCGTGATGTTGAATACCTTGCAAGAGATTTTTATAGACCAGAGTGAGCAGGAACAAGGAAGTGATACTGGGCATTTGCTGATCGGTTAAGTCAGCGTGGTGGTTGTTCGGTCACTGCTTTCCTTGTAAGGAACAAAGGGAAGTCTTGGAGCAGACGGGAAGCTTGTGCTGAGCAGACAAGCCCTGATAGGTGGATGAGGCTTTCCTTTTCTGGGAGAGTTAAGCACAGAGCGTAGAAATTTTGTTAAGTTTTGGTTTGCTGATGTGGGGCTTGGCATGAGCAACTCATCTTGGGGTTAATCTGGCTATTTTAACATTTGTTGTTGTTCAGTTGCTTGGTTGTGTCTGACTCCTTGCAACCCCACGAACTGCAGCAACCAGGCTTCTCTATGCTCCACTATCTCCTGGAGTCTGCCCAAATTCATGTCTGCTGAGTCTGTGATAACCATTCTTTATCTAATCTTTTGTGTGTTGCTTTCATTCAGCTTCCCTCATAGCTCAGCTGGTAAAGAATCCGCCTGCAATGCAGGAGATCCTGGTTCAATTCCTGGGTTGGGAAGATCCCCTGGAGAAGGGATAGGCTACCCACTCCAGTATTCTTGGGCTTCCCTGGTGGCTCAATTGGTAAAGAATCCACCTGCAATGTGGGAAACCTAGGTCGATCCCTGGATTGGAAGATCCCCTGGGGAAGGGAATAGCTACCCACTCCAGTATTCTGACCTGGAGAATTCCATGGACTGTATAGTCCATGGGATTGCAATGAATTGGACACGACTGAGTGACCTTCACTTTCATTCAACATCAGGCTCTTGAGATCCATCTTGTTGTACACATTGGTAATTGCAAATGCATCCCTTTTACTGCTGAGTCATCTCCTATGAATTTATTACAATTGTTTATCCAGTTACCTGTTGGGTTGTTCCCAGTGTGAAGTTGTTATTGTTCTTAGTTGTTAAGTCATGTCCAACTCTTTACGACCCCAGGGGCTGTAGCCCACCAGGCTCCTCTGTTCATAGGATTCTCTGGGCAAGAATACTGGAGTGGGTTGCCATGCCCTCCTCGAGGGGATCTTCCCGACCCATGGACTGAACCCAGGTCTCCTATATCACAGGTGGATTCTCTACCACTGAGCCACCAAGGAATCCCAGTGTGAAGTTATTATGAGTAAAACCTACTATTAATATCCTTTTACAAGTCTTTTTGTAAATGTGTGTTCATTTCTCATGGGTAAGTACCTAGAAGTGGTATCTCTAGATTTATGGAAGGTGGATATTTAACTTCTACAGGGACTGTGAGTGTTCCAGAGTGGTTACAGCATTCTACACTCACCAGTAATGTCTGAATTTTTGTTGCTCAACACCCTCCACAATAATTTGGAGTCATTTATCCTTGACATCCTGTGGGTGTGTAGTGGACTACTGCTTTTTTTTAAAAATTGGAATATAATTGATCTACAATGTTGGGTTAGTTTCAGGTGTACAGCAAAGTGCATCAGTTAAACGTGTATCCTCTTTTTTAAAATATTTTATTCTCATATAGGTCATTACAGACTATGGTGTAGAGTTCCCTGTGCTGTATGCTGCTGCTGCTGCTGCTAAGTTGCTTCAGTCGTGTCCGACTCTGTGTGACCCCATAGATGGCAGCCCACCAGGCTCCCTGTCCCTGGGATTCTCCAGGCAAGAACACTGGAGTGGGTTGCCATTTCCTTCTCCAATGCATGAAAGTGAAAAGTGAAAGTGAATTCGTTCAGTCGTGTCCGACTCTTCACGACCCCATGGACTGCAGCCTTCCAGGCTCCTCCGTTCATGGTATTTTCCAGGCAAGAGTACTGGGGTGTCATCACCTTCTCCCTGTGCTGTATCAGTTCAGTTCAGTCGCTCAGTCATGTCTGACTCTTTGAGACCCCATGAATCACAGCACGCCAGGCCTCCCTGTCCATCACCAACTCCCGGAGTTCACTCAAACTCATGTTCATCGAGTCGGTGATGCTATCCAGCCATCTCATTCTCTGTTGTCCCCTTCTCCTCCTGACTCCAATCCCTCCCAGCATCAGAGTCTTTTCCAGTGAGTCAACTCGTCGCATGAGGTGGCCAAAGAACTGCAGTTTCAGCTTTAGCATCAGTCCTTCCAATGAACACCCAGGACCCATCTCCTTTAGAATGGACTGTTTGGATCTCCTTGCAGTCCAACGGACTCTCAAGAGTCTTCTCCAACACCACAGTTCAAAAGCATCAATTCTTCGGCGATCAGCTTTCTTCACAGTCCAACTCTTACATCCATACATGACCACTGGAAAAACCATAGCCTTGACTAGATGGACCTTTGTTGGCAAAGTATTGTCTCTGCTTTTTAATATGCTATCTAGTTTGGTCATAATTTTCCTTCCAAGGAGTAAGCATCTTTTAATTTCATGGCTGCAATCAGCATCCGCAGTGATGTTGGAGCCCAGAAACCTAAAGTCTGACACTGTTTCCACTGTTTCCCCATCTATTTCCCATGAAGTGATTGGACCAGATGCCATGATTTTTGTTTTCTGAATGTTGAGCTTCAAGCCAACCTTTTCACTCTCCTCTTTCACTTTCATCAAGAGGCTTTTGAGTTCCTCTTCACTTTCTGCCATAAGGGTGGTGTCATCTGCATATCTGAGCTTATTGATATTTCTCCCAGCAATCTTGATTCCAGCTATAGTAGGTCCTTATTAGTTGTCTATTTTATATATAGGAGTGTGTGTATGCCAATCCCTGTCTCCCAGTTTATCCCTCCTCTCATCCTTTCCCTCTGGCAACCACGTTTGTTTTCTACATCAGTGACTCTATGTTTCGTAAATAAGTTCATTTGTACCACTTTCTTAGGTTCCACACATGAGCAACATCACATGATATCTGCTGTGATGTGCACTTTCCTTATGATGAACAAGGTGGAGCTGTTCTTTTAGTTGTGAGCTGCGGGAATTACTTATCCACTCTAGATCCAAGTCCTTGTCAAAAGGGTGCATTGCAAATATCTTTTCCTGGTCAGTGGATGACCTATTCATTTTCTTGGCAGAAGAAATGATGTTTGATGATGTCCCATTTATTAGTTTTTCCTTTTCTGATCAGGGCTTTTTGTGGCCCAGCACAGGAAGTATTTTCTCCTCCGTTTTCTTCTAGAAGTTCTCTCTGCTTAGGTTTTTACTTTTAAGTCTGTGGTCCATGTTTAGTTAATCATTGCATATGGTTGAGGGGGTCAAAGTTATTTTTTTCCTATGAATGTCAAGTTGTCACAGCACCATTTATTGAAGACTACTTTTCCCTATTGAACTGCTTTAGCACCTCTCAAAATCATTTCCCCACATGTGCAGGCATCTGTTTCTGGACTCTGTCTACTCCCATGCCCACACTCCAGTGTCTTAAGTAGTGTTCACATTCAAGTAAGACCTGAAACCAGGCAGTGTAAGTCCATCAGTTTTGTTCTTTGGGAGCCTGAATGCCTTGTTTTCAGTGTGAAGGTTCTGCACATATTCCACTAATTTTTCAATAAGTGTTTTACGATTTTGCTGCACTTACGACTAATAGTTTATGAAAATCACAATTGCTTCCTGGTAGTTCTGATAGACTATATTTCTCAAAATGGCTGCAACGGTTTCCAATCCTCATGCTCCTGCAGACTCCGGCCACTCTCCCATCAGTAGATGGGGTCTCCTCTTTCCTGTCCCCTGGGACCGACTGGGCCCTTGTGGCTGCCTCAGCGAACAGGATGTGGTGGGAGAGATGGTGCATGATTTCCAGGGTCAGGTTGGAAGGGCTGACAGTGTCCACCTGCCTCTCTTTCCTGGGACCCTTGGATCCAGCCAGCGTGTTGTGAGGAAGCCGGGGTTACCAGGAGCGGCCATGTGCAGGGGTCCTGCTGCAGCCAGCATCGCAGCCAGAAGTGAAAGTGAACGAATGACTGAGGGGGAGGGCCTGCCACAACTGCCGCTTTGTCATCAGGAAAACAGATGGGCAGTTCTACTGCAGGTTGCTTTTTCTTTTCTTTGAAAATTTTATCTTTAATTTTGGCCAGAGTAGGTCTCCCTTGCAGCTCCCGGGCTTTCTCTGGTTTTAACAAGTGGGCTCGACCCTTCCTTGTGGTGCGCAGGCTTCTCTTGTTGCAGAGCGCCGGCTCTAGGCTTCATGGGCACCAGAGCGCAGCCTCAGTAGTTGTGGTGCATGGGCTTAGTCGCCCTGAGGTATGTGGAATCTTCCTGGGCCAGGGATGGAACCCGTGTCCTCTGCAATGGCACGTGCATTCTTTACCATTGGGCTGCCAGGGAAGTCCCATATTGCTTTTTCTATGTCTGGTGTGGTCCACTGCTCCCTAAAAACAATGTGTAACATTGAAAAGAATCTGGAGAAGAGTCATCAAAACGCATGTGCAGAGCTCTTACGAAGCCCACCGTAAGAGAATAAAGATTTCCACTGACTGTTCTTCCTTCCCAGTTGCTGTCCAGTCCGTAAGTTGTGTCTGACTCCGTGACCCCATGAACTGACCCTTTGCTTAATCCTGTCAGGGTTGCTCTTTGCTTTGTTAGTTTGTAAATAACATCAGAGGAGAGCTTGAAAGGAAATTGGTCTGGGGACCAGAAGGAAAGGAAGGAGGTTAGGGACTGGTGGCTTTCACTGTGTCTGGATTTGTTTGTTCCCTAAACTGGGGTGGAGAGGTGTGCGCGCTAGCTATATGCTTATCTGTGCCTTTTTTACATGCCATATATATGCCTTTCCTTTACAAATGTCTATAGACATGCATCATATGTAAACATGTGTTTGTGGTTACTTGTGTCCGACTCTTTGCGACCCCATGGACTGTAGCCTGCCAGGCTCCTCTGTCCATGGCATTTCCCAGGCAAGAATATGGGAGTGGGTTGCCATTTCCTCCTCCAGGGGATCTTCCTGACCCAGGGATGGAACCCGTATCTCCTGTGTCTCCTGCATTGGCAGGTGGGTTCTTTACCACTGAGCCACCTGGGAAGCCCATCCATATGTAAAAGGTAGACATGTATATGTATACCTACTATGGACATTTTTAAAAGGAAATGAGGTTTTAATTTGAGGAAAAGAAAGGGTTAAGAAATGGCTTAAAGTCTTTTTAAAAACATTTATTTATTTATTTGGCTGCACTGGGTCTAGAGAAAGAAATGACAACCCACTTCAGTATTCTTGCCTGGAGAATCCCATTGACAGAGGAGCCTGGTGGGTACAGTCCATGGGTTGCAGAGTTGGACACAACTGAGCAACTACCTCTTTCACTTTTCATGAACATTTTAAAAAGGAAATAGGGTTTTAGTTTGAGGACAAGAAAGGCTTAAGAAATGGTTTAATATCTTAAAAAAATATACATATATATATATATATATATATATATTTCTTTGGCTGCACTGGGTCTTAGCTGCAGCCCGTGGGGTCTTTGATGTTCCTTGTGGCAGGGAGGTTCTTTTAGCTTCAGCATGTGGGCTCTTCAGTGGCAGCATGTGAACTCTTAGGGCTCGTGGGATCTAGTTTTCTGACCAGGGACTGAACCCAGGTCTCCTGCATTGGGAGCGCAGAGTATTAGCCACTGGACCACCAGGGAAGTCCCTTGAAGTCTTATTTATAAATTTATAAAGATGAACTCACTGGTAGAAACTTTTAGGATCCCCCCAGCAGTTCTGATGACCTCCTAAGAAAACCTCTTTGGCCACCCTGAAGCTTAGCCCTGCAGTTTAGAACATGTCCTATTCCTCAACTTCCTGCTAAAGACTCATCAGGAACCTGTTTTGTTTTGTTTTAGGGCCCAGGATAGGCAGGAATCCTACTTGAAGCTGAAATTCCCAGCCCACAGTTTTCAAAGCAAGTTGTCCATCCCTTCTGCATTTTTTTTCTAAGAATGGAGGCAGAGGCCAGCCATGGGGGAGCTTGGCACCACATGGCTTTGTGACCGCGGGAGGATTCTCTGTGCTGAACTCTGTTCTTGACAGGCCTGATGTTTATGTTTTTTGAAGGTTAATGATCACATAGTAAATTCTGGGGCAGGCTCTTACTTACATCGTTTTGTGTGTGTGTGTGTGTGTTCACTTTGAGGTCAGAATTTTATCAGATATTAAACAGATTTGGCACCCCCACCCCCACCTCCGCCTTTATGGAACTGTGCCCAGGAGGACCAAGCCCAGTTTCAACATTAACATTAAAGTAAAAACAACCAGAAGTAGATCATGTGATCTTGGACCAGTCCCCTCACCCCTCAGTGATTCTGTTTCTGTGGCAGAAGGTGTGAGTGTGTGTGTGTGTGTGTGTGTGTCCGGCGTTAAATGATGCCCACAATTTCTTATAGCTTTAACAGGCCATCAGCTAGAGCTGGAGCGAGGTTGTGTCCTGGTGGTGGGAGTGGGTTGGGTGGGTGGGTGGTGTGGTATGAGTCTAGAGACCCAGGACTTCACTGGGGAAAAGGCCACCATCGGGCATCTTAGAAATACCTGTTCCTGTGAGGTTCCGCATAGGCCCCAGCAGACCGGACACGGAGGAAATGGAAGAACAGAAACTGCGGGGGAGGGGGCGTATAAAGAGAAAGCAGGCGTCCCGACCGCCTCACATCAGCGCCCCACGGCAAGTGCAGGGAAACCAAAGTCCCTGAGCGGCGCGCGTCCCCGAGGCGAACCCCCAAAGCACGGATCCCCTGCCCCGCCCCGCGCCTTCTCCGCACCTGCAGGCGTACCGTCCTGCGTGACGTTCGGCGGCTTCCCGGAGCCCCGGGCGCCCCCCCGCCCCAGCCCCGCAGCCCGCAGCCCGGGCGCCGCCGCACTGGTCGCCGCAGCGGCACGGACGGCGCAGCCCCGCGCAGAGGCCGCCCGCTTCCGCCCGGCGCGCCCCCCATGGCCCTCGGGCCGCCGGCCCCGCGCACAGCCCCGCGCAGCGCCCTCGGGGGGCGTGATGCCCAACGGCCCCGGCCGCGCCCAGGCTCTTAGGATGTCCCTGCCCGGGAGGCCACGGATCCGCGCGTCCGTGGGTGAGAGCGGGGGCGCGGACTGGGGGGTACTGGGCGGGGGCGCGGGAGGAGGGGGGGCGCGGGCGGGGCGGGCCGGGGGCGCGGTCAGGACACAGCGCCCCGCCCTCCGTCCGCGCCTCCGACCCCTCCCCGCGCTGCGAGGCCGGGGCCGGGGGTAGGGGGCGGGTCCCCCCGGGATGGGGAAGGGAGGGGCCCGGATCAGAGCCCCGGCGCCGGCTCGCCTCCAGCCACCGCCATCGCCCCCGCACCCGCTACCCGCGTCCGCTCCGCGGTGGGCTCGGGGCGGGCGGCGCACCAGCATCTCGCCCCTCTGGCCTCGCCGCGCGTCTTGCTGCCGCACAGCTGGGGTGGGGGCCGGCGGGGCACCCGGTTCTGTGACTCCCTGGGGACCCCGCAGCCGCGCGCAGCGACGCCCGAGCCGCTGACCCCTCCCTTTCCCACCGCCGGGGGCCGCCCGGCGCCCCCGCGAGCCGGCACTGCGCCTCGGAGGCCCGGTCGTTAGAGCCACACGCAGCCCGGCGTCGAGGGCGGCCTGGGGCTGCCAGTCCTCAGGAGCCCTGTGTGGTTTGTTATGTAAACGTGTGTAGGGACCACAGGCTTGTGGAGCTGGGTGTCACGTGATGGTGACACAGGATGCGCTAGCAACACCCTTCGATCATGAAACATTGAAAGGGTGCTTCAAAACGATTAGATTTCGTGTCATTTTGGGGCTCTTGGCGAGTTTGTAGGTACATACACGCAGGTGCAGGGTTTGCGGCTTGGAGCTGGCTTCGCTGGTAGCAGTCTCCCATTGATTTTGTTTGAGAAAATAGGCATATAAAAATAAGTGACTTCCCTATTCCTGTGGCTGAATGATGTGAAAGGGAAGCAGCTTTTCAGACAGTCTAGACCGGTGTTTCCGAGGCTTGAGTGATGTACTGGCACCTTCGGAGTTACTTGCAGAGAATCCCAGCGACAGAGGATCAGGGGCTGACAGGCTGAGACCAGACTGCGGGAGTCCCAGATCCGGGGGAGGGCAGATGGTCCCTGTGTGGGTGCCAAGGGGGAAGGGAGAGTACAGCTGCCTTGTGTTTGAAGGTAGGACCTACAGCATTTGCTCATGATTAGGATGAGGGTGTAAGTGAAAGAAGAGATGCAAAGATCGAGGTTTTGGGTCCAAGAAATGGTTACTGAGTTGGGGAAAGGTTCGGGAAGAGCAGGGTTCTGTTTTTTTTGGGGGGAGAGGGCATCACGAGTTTGGTTTTGAACCTGTGAAGTGCCAACCAGAGGGCCCAGTGGATAGAGGCAGGCTGGTGTACAGACCCCAGAGGAGAACTGTGAGGATTGCCCAGCAGGACGGGCTCTCAGGACTGATGTGACCAGTACTCACTCAGGCTGCCATCTAGAAAGAGTGCCCAGTTTGCCTTCAGGCCCTGTCCTTGCTCTGTCGGAATTCTTCCTTATTTTTGAGCCAGGGGCCTGCACTTTCATTTGGCTCTGCGCCCTGCCGATTACGTAACCCGTGTGTATAGCTGTGGCCAAAATGAGAGGGGTCCTTGCCCAGAGCCCTGGGCACTCCACATTTCAAGGTCAGGGAGATGCAGGTGGCAGCAGGGGGCTGCGAGGTTGGCCAATGAGCTCAGAAGGAGCCGAGAGACTGTGTCCGGGAAGCAGGGTGTCCGACTGGGCCTGGCATCACCCCGGGATCAGCACAGGTGAGGCCTGAGAACCGTCTGTTTGTTCAGCAGCAGGGAGGGGAGGGCATCGGTGACCTTGCAGAAGCTGATTCTGTGTGATCCCGGGAAGAATGTCCATAAGAGATGAAGAGGACAGGCGTTGAAAACAGCTTGACCAGAAAACTCTTTAGGGTCAACTTTGTTGCTCGGGAGAGTTGAGCAGAGGGGGAGTGGTCGCTGGAGGAGGATATGAGTTTTAGAAGGCCGTTTTAAGGCTAATGTGACAGTTGTACAGTTGTTGGCATGGACGTAAAAGCCAGGGGAGAAGGGAGGGCAGGGTTCTGAGATTCAGAGAAGAGAGCACATCGTCAGGGTGGAGCAGTGGAGACGTGTCCAGAGGTGGAGGATGGGGGCCTCGCTGTTGGATAGACTGCAAGATGGGAGCTTATTTGGGGTCTATTACACTTCCCTGGAGGCTCAGGTGGTAAAGAATCTGCTTGCAATGCAGGAGGCCCTGGTTTGATTCCTGAGTCAGGAAGATCCCCTGGAAAAGGGATAACCTACCTACTCCAGTATTCTTGCCTGGATGATTCCGGACAGAGGAGCCTGGCCGGCTACAGTCCACAGAGTTGCAAAAAGTCAGACATGACTGAGCGACTTTCACTTTTTCACTACACACCATGTAAGGAAGAGGGAGGCCTTGACAGTGTGGGCTCCCTGGGGCATTCATTTGAACTTGCATAAAGGGCCTGCTGGGCCTTCCCAGGTGATGCTAGAGGTAAAGAACTAGCTTGCCAATGCAGTAGATGTAAGAGACACGGATTCTATCCCAAGGTGGAGAAGATCCCCTGAAGAAGGGAATGGCAACCCGCTCCAGTATTCTTGCCTGGAGAATTGCATGGACCAAGGAGCCCGATGGGCTATATTCACGGGGTCACAAAGAGTTGGACATGACTGTGCATGTACCCAAAGACTAAAAGAAAAAAAAAGGATTATTCACAAATTACAGTTTAAATTGATTTTGCTAGTGCGTGGGGTCGCTAGGGGTTGGACACGACTGAGCGACTTCACTTTCACTTTTCACTTTCACACATTGGAGAAGGAAATGGCAACCCACTCCAGTGTTCTTGCCTGGAGAATCCCAGGGATGGGGGAGCCTGGTGGGCTTCCGTCTATGGGGTCGCACAGAGTCAGACACGACTGAAGTGACTTAGCAGCAGCAGCAGCAGCAGCAAAACTTTGGGGTTTCTATATTGATTGTATATCCAACAACCTAGTGGGCTGTCTTAAGAATTTTTTTTAATCAATTGATTTTTTATTGACAGATAATTGCTATACAGAACTTTGCTATTTTCTGTCAAACCTCAACATGAATCAGCCATAGGTATACATATATCCCCTCCCTTTTGAGCCTCCTCCCATCTCCCTCCCGATCCCACCCTTCTAGGTTGATACAGAGCCCCTGTTTGAGTTTCCTAAGTCATATAGCAAATTCCTGTTGGCTATCTATTTTACAAATGGTAATGTAAGTGTCCATGTTACTCTTTCCATACATCTCACCCTCTTCTCCCTTCTCCCCATGTCCATAAGTCTATGCTCTATGTCTGTTTTTCCACTGTTGCCCTGTAAGTGATTTCTTCAGTCCCATTTTTCTAGATTCTGTGTATATGTGTTGTTGCTGCTGCTGCTGCTGCTGCTGTGTCACTTCAGTCGTGTCCGACTCTGTGTGACCCCATAGACAGAAGCCCACCAGGGTCCCCCCATCCCTGGGATTCTCCAGGCAAGAACACTGGAGTGGGTTGCCATTTCCTTCTCCAATGTGTGAAAGTGAAAAGTGAAAGTGAAGTCGCTCAGTCGTGTCTGACCCTTAGCGACCCCACGGACTGCAGCCTACCAGGCTCCTCCATCCATGGGATTTTCTAGGCAAGAGTACTGGAGTGGCTTGCCATTGCCTTCTCCGTATATGTGTTAGAATATGGTATTTATCTTTGTCTTTCTGACTCACTTCACTCTGTATAATAGGTTCTAGGTGCATGCACCTCATTAGAACTGACTCAAATGCATTCCTTTTTATGGCTGAGTAATATTCCATTGTGTATATATACCACAACTTCTTCATCCATTCATCTGTAGATGACATCAAGGTTGCTTCCATGTTCTAGCTATTGTAAATAGTGCTGCAAAGAACAATGGGGTATATGTGTCTCTTTAAATTTTGGTTTCCTCAGTCTATATGCCTAGGAGTGGAATTGCTGGGTCATATGGTGGTTTTCAGTCCTGGGTGTTCATCGGAAGGAATGATGCTAAAGCTGAAACTCCAATACTTTGGCCACCTCATGCGAAGAGTTGACTCACTGGAAAAGACTCTGATGCTGGGAGGGATTGGGGGCAGGAGGAGAAGGGGATGACAGAGAATGAGATGGCTGGATGGCATCACCGACTCGATGGACATGAGTTTGAGTGAACTCCGGGAGTTGGTGATGGACAGGGAGGCCTGGCGTGCTGTGATTCATGGGGTCGCAAAGAGTTGGACACGACTGAGCGACTGAACTGAACTGAATTGATGGTAGTTTTATTCCTAGTTTTTTAAGGAATCTTCATACTGTCTTTTATAGAGGCTGTATCAATTTACATTCCCACCAACGGCACAAGAGTGTTCCCTTTGCTCCACACCCTTTCCAGCATTTAATGTTTGTAGACTTTTTGATGATGGCCATTCTGACTGATATGAGGTGATATCTCATTGTGATTTTGATTTGCATTTCTCTAATAATGAGTGATGTTGAGCCTCTTTTCATGTGTTTGTTAGCCATCTGTATGTCTTCTTTGGAGAAATGTCTGTTTAGGTCTTTTTCCCACTTTTTGATTGGGTTGTATGTTTTTCTGGTATTGAGTTGTGTGAGCTGCTTGTGTATTTTGAAAATTAATCTTTTGTCAGTTGTTTCATTTGTTATTATTTTCTCCCATTCTGAGGGTTGTCTTTTCACCTTGCTTATAGTTTCCTTTACTGTGCAAAAGCTTTTAAGTTTAATCACGTCCAACTTTACTTTTGTTTTTATTTCTGTTACTTTAGGAGGTGGGTCATAGAGGATCTTGCTTTATGTCATCAAGTGTTCTACCTATGTTTTCCTCTAAGAGTTTTATAATTTCTGATCTTACATTTAGGTCTTTAATCCATTTGGAGTTTATCTTTGTGTATGGTGTTAGGAAGTGTTCTAATTGCATTCTTTTACATGTAGCTGTCCAGTTTTCCCAGCACCATTTATTGAAGATGCTGTCTTTGGCCCATTGTATATTCTTGCCTCTTTTATCAAAAATAAGGTACCCATAGGTGCATGGATTTATTTCTGATCTTTCCAGCTTGTTCCATTGGTCTATAATTCTGTTTTTGTGCCTGTACCATACTGTCTTGATGACTGAGCTTTGTAGTATAATCTGAAGTCAGGAAAGTTGATTCCTCCAGCTCCATTCTTCTTTCTCAAGACTGCTTTGGCTATACGGGGTCTTTTGTGTTTCCATTTGAACTGTGAACTTTTTTGTTCAAGTTCTGTGAAAAATACCATGGGTAAGTTGATAGAGATCACATTGAATCTGTAGATTGCATTTGGTAGTACAGTCATTTTCACAGTATTGATTCTTCCTCCCCAGGAACAGGGAATATCTCTCCATCTGTTGATGTCATCTTTGATTTCTTTCATTAGTGTCTTCTAATTTTCTGTGTACAGTTCTTTCATCTCCTTAGGTAAGTTTATTCCTAGATATTTAATTCTTTTTGTTGCAATGGTGAATGGGATTGATTCCTTAATTGCTCTTTCTGATTTTTCATTGTTAGTATATAGAAATGCAAGTGATATCTGTGTATTGATTTTGTATCCTGCAACTTCACTAAATTCACTGATTAGCTCTAGTACTTTTCTGATACTATCTTTAGGGTTTTCTATGTATAATATCATGTCATCAATAAACAGTGAGGGCTTTACTTCTTGTTTTCCGATCTGGATTCCTTTCATTTCTTTTTCTTCTGATTGCTTTAGCTAGGACTTCCAGAACTATGCTGAATAATAGTGGCAAGAATTTTGATAGTTTATAGATTCTTTAAAATTTTCAAGCATAGGTAGTCTCTGTATCTGCCAATAGTCATTTAGTTTCTTCCTTTATAATTGCTATAATATTTTTTCTCCTTTGATTATATTTGCTAGTACTGCCAATAAACAGTTACCGGAAGTGCAATAAGGGGTTAATTCCAGGATCTCGTGCTTCTGGAGTGTGATGTGTGCTCTCAGAGCAGTAGTTCTGTTACACTACGGAAGGACTCTTGCCCTCCTACCTGTACCCAGTTCAGTATGGGCAGAGGCTGTTTTGCTTGCGCCTTTTAGATAATCATAAGAAAACAGAAAATACATGAAGATTCCGGGTGGCTGTGGGGGGTCCCTCCCTTTTTCCTCTGGAACTTTGTGTTGATTAAAGTGAACCATGGAGCATCTATCAGAATGGCTATAATGAAAAGTGGTAACATCACCAAACACATGCCAAGGTGCAGAGAAACTGGATTGCTCATACCTTAGTGCTGGGCAGGTAAAATGGTCCACCCAACCACTCAGGAAAAACGTTTGGCAATTTCTTACAAAACTGAACTTGCAGTGTCCTTTGACACAGCAGTTGTACCCTTGGGCATTTATTTCAGAGAAACAAACTTCCCTTCACACAAAAACTTGTACACTGATATTCATAGCAGTGCACTAGATAGCCAAAAACTAGATGTCTTTCTGATAGCCAAAAACTAGATGTCCTGTGGCTGGGTGATTGAACAAGAACTATGGTGTCTCTGTACCAGGGATCACTGCTCAGCAATAAACAGGAGCCAAGTACAGCAACTTGGGTGGATCTGCAGAGAATTGTGCTGAGTGAAAAAAGTCCAGTCCCAATAGGTTATATGCTGTCTGATCCCATTGACGTAACATTCAAGAATTGCAACTGAGAAATGGAGAGCTGGCTAGTGGTTGCCGGGGTGAAGGAGGGTGCAGGGGTGGAGAGGTACAGGGCAACACGGGCATCCTTGTGCTGATGGGCATTTCTGCGTCTTGACTTCCTCCATGTCAGTATCCTGCTTGTGATTCTGCCTTATAGTTTTGTAGGATGGTGCCACTGGGGGAACCAGCTGGAGGGTACACGCAGTCTCAGTGTCGTTTCTGTTTTAAATAGTTTTATTTATTTATTTTTTTGGCTGCACTGGGTCTTCGTTGCTGTGAGGGCTTTGCTCTAGTTGTGGAGAGCAGAGGCTGCTCTCCAGTTGCAGTGGGCGGGCTTCTCATTGCGGTGGCTTCTCTGGTGGCAGAGCACAGGCTCTAGGGGCACGGGCTCAGTGGTTGTGGCTGTGGGCTGTAGAGCACAGGCTCGGTAGTTGTGGCACACAGGCTTAGTTGCTCCACAGCATGTGAGGTCTTCCTGGTTGGGGGATCGAACCCATGGCCCCTGCATTGGCAGGCAGATTCTTTACCACTGAGTCACCAGGGAAACCCTCAGTTGTCATTTCTTACAACTGCATGTGTATCTGAAATGATCTCAAAATATAAAATTTAATATACAAAAGTAAGGCATAGTCATTTTTCATCAAATCAAATAATAGTTAATTGTCATGTTCCAGGTCTTGTGGTATACTCTCATTGAAGACATTTTAATTATACTGTTATAATTTCATTGATAGGAGGTTCCTTCAGGGCATTAGATTGCCCACCACCTTTGTAACACCACAGAGCCTCTGTGTTTAAGAAGCTTTGTGCTTGGCACGTTACCTCCTGCTTGATATATCTTGGCAGGGTGCTGCTGGGGGTGAGCTTAGACAATAGTATACTCCCTTCAAAGTGTGCTTCTCATTTTTTACAAACTAGTAATGAAGGGATCAGCGGTCACGGTCTGCTTTCAGATTATGTGCCAACAGACATAGAGAACCGACTTGTGGTTGCCAAGTGGGAGAGGGATGGGGAAGGGGTGTCTGGGAGCTTGAACTTAGTGTATGTAATCTATTACCGATAGAATGGATAAGCAACAAGTCCTACTGTACTGCACAGGGAACTATATTCAATTTCCTGTGATAAACCATAATGGAAGAGAATATGAAAAAGAATATATGTATGTATAACTGAGTCACGTTGCTGCACAGCAGAAATGAACACATTGTAAATCAACTGAACTTCAATAAAATATTTTTTTAAAAAGACTACATGCCAAGCTGCATGTGCTAGGTTGCTTCAGTCGTGGCTGACTCTTTGCGACCCTATGGACTATATAGCCCACGAGGTTCCTCTGTCTGTCCGTGGGATTCTCCATGCAAGAATACTGCAGTGAGTTGCCATGCCCATCTCCAGGGAGTCTTCCCAACCCAGGGATCGAACCCGAGTCTCTAATGTCTCCTGCATCGGCAGGCAGGTTCTTCACCACTAGTACCATCTGGGAAGCCCTCCAACCTGCATACTGTTGAGTAAAATAATTCTAGGGTTGTTGTTTCTCACCTACGAGATGTCTTTGACTCCTGCCTTAACCTGGATGTGAGACTGTGCTTTGGTCAGCTCAAATATACTTTGTGCTGGTGTGTTTCAGACATTTTCCCTGGAGATGAGAATACAAAGACTACTAAGAAGGTCCTCCTGCCTCTGTAGAACTTACAGTTTGGTTGAGGTGGAGCCTTTCAGTCTAGTGAGGGAGGCAAAGTGGAAACAAAGTCATTGATTTGAACACATATGTATGGGGACCTGCTATGTGCTGGGCACACGGGATGCGTGTCCTCACGGTGCATGTGGGTGAGCAGGGAATCAGGTGCTGAGTGTGTCGGTGGGTGTGCAATGGGGGTGAGAGTGAGGACGGACCGGAAGGGGAGGTGTTTTCCGTGGACGATGATGGCTGGTGGTATTGGGCAGCAGCTTACCCCTGTGTAATTCAGTGTGTGCTGTGTGCTTAGTCACTCAGCAGTGTCCGACTCTTTGTGGCCCCATGGACTGTAGCCCACCAGGCTCCTCTGTCCATGCAGATTCTCCAGGCAAGAGTACTGGAGTCGGTTGCCATGCCCTCCTCCAGGGGATCTTCCTGACCCAGGGATCAAACCCAGGTTTTGTGAATTGCAGGTGGATTCTTTACTGTCTGAGCCACCAGGGGAGCCTTACTGAATGTATCGATTTGGCAAAGGTTTAGCCACGGTGAGCAGGCAGGAGGCACACAGACCATATACCGACCCCAGAGGCTGACATCTCTTCCAGAAGAGCCCTCCAGATCCACACCCCACCCATCCATCTTGTCTGCCCTCTCCTGGTCTTCAAAGGTGGTTTTAATTTTGTTTCATTTTAAAAAGCGTTCCTACAAGGACCTAGATTTCCCCTAATGACCTGCCCCATGTTTCCAGGGGAGAATGAGGAGAACTGGGGCAGCTGAAAGGGCGAAGACCACAAATGTAAGGACTGGAAGAGATCTCAAAGTTTAATCCCCTCATTTCACAGAAGAGACACCAACCCCAGGTGTGTCTTGCCTGCTGGTTAACTTCCAGCAGGACCAGCTAGTTTCCAAATCCAGGGCACTTTCCACCACATCCCACTTGCCTAGTTCAGTATCAGACCTGCATTCACAGAACAGGTTCATACATTCTGTATTGTCTTCTGTTCCTCCAGTGGAAATAAAGAACTAGGTCTAATTTCTTCCATTTTCTGTACTATCTATCCTGTGGGTACTCAATAAAGATTTGGCTGAGCTTTGTCATGCATTATTTTTGCACTTGGTCTAACTTGGAAGATTCCTAGAGGTCACACATATATGGGGTTTAAAACATCAGGCTTTTGGGTTAGAGAGAAGTGGATTTAAATTTTGACACTCATTTGCTACCTGTATGACATTACAAAGGTTTCTCTATTTCTACTACCAATGAGGATGAAAGTAAAAAATGTGTAGTTCATGGGGTGGTTGTGATTAGTGAGTAGTGTGTATAAAGGGGCACACGTTAGTTACCCGGCCCATTAAAAAGAGGGCTTTGTGATCCGATTGAGCTCGTATTGGCATATCCGGTCTTTCTCATGCTGCCCAGCATCAGCCAAGGTCAATTCCACCACCTACTTATCCTACAAACAGCAGAATTGGCAGAAACTTCAGTTGTTATTTTCTTGTCTGCATCAAATGATGGAGGCTTAACTGGGAGATGACTGCGTGGTCATCACTGGATAATTTGTGTTCTGTTTGTGCTGTTATCCGGTGTGCGTCATTACCCAGCAAGCACTCTGATTTTCATCCTCTGGTGTCTCTGAAGATTGTCACCTTCTGTTAGAAGCAGTCTTCCCTCCAAGACTGTTTTCTACACAACAGGGGTCAATAAGCACCTCAGCTGATGACTTCTGATATTTTATCATTCATTGATTTTACTTTACAACGGATGCTTTATCTCAAACCCTCATCTAGCATAGATGCCAGCTAGACAAATGGATTAAGTTAAAGTTATTCTCTGAAAAGGTTTCATACATTTGTGGGTGGATGTGTACAGAACACGTTTAAAGATGGGTCTCCACATTTCCATTCTGGGTCTTTACATGGACTAAATATAACCTCTGGTCAATGCCACACTGCATATAGGTGTTATTTACATCCTTTTAGGCTGTGACAGTGCTTAGAGCAAATATTAACAACCGTTAGGAAAGGCTAAAAATAAAAGTGATCTCATATCCGTGCCCTGGGAGCTTCTCTCCATCATCAAGGATAAAGGCAGAAGCAGGACCTTGGACAGAGCCCTCACCTGGACTTGAGGATGGTTGGTTGCACTTGAAAATACTCTGACAGTGGAAGGGACAGAGTCCCACACACACCGCTGCTTGGGTCTGCATGGTAGCTGTGTTCCTATTGTTCCATTCATTCATCAGCGCATGTGTATGTGTGTGTCTGTGTTGTTTCTGTGTGTCTCTTGTTCTGACAGCTCATCTCTTACCTTGCTCAATGCCTCTCCGTACACACTGCTATATTTAAAATAGATAACATAAAAGGACTTACTGTATAGTGCAGGGAACTCTTCTCAATGATATGTGGCAGCCTGAACTGGAGAGGAGTTTAGGGGAGAATGGATACTACATGTATGACTGAGTCCTTTTCTTGTTCAGCTGAAACTATTGAAACATTGTTTGTTAATCAGCTATATCCCAATACAAAATAAAAAGTTCAAAAAAAAAAAAAAAAGACCCAGAATAGGCAAAAATTAATTTTTTTTCTAAAGTTAAAAAAAATTGAACCATAAAAAAGGAATCAGAATCTAATTTACCATCCAATTTCACCCTAAAAAGACCCTAATCTTGATTAACTTTGATTTAGAGGTTGTACATTTGCAATCAAGTCTTCCAGTCATGTGTAACCTATGCCAAATGGCGCATTTCCCACATTTTGGAGGGGCATTTGGGAGCCCCCGTTCCCTTTTCTGTCTCTGTTAGCCATCAGTGGAACCGAGGATCCCAGGCTTATGGTATTATTTTAAGCACATCACCGAGACTGGTCGTCCGGGGAACCAGGGTGAGCAAGCGACACGTGGAGTCAGCACTCCTCCGCTCTGACGTCGGGAATCTCATTCCACATCCTCAGTGCAGAAATGCTTGCTCTTCCCAGTAGCTGATACCTTCATACCACGAGATGCTCGTGCATCTTCAGAGCGGGGAGCGGCTTGCTCACTGCGGGTGATTTATTCAGGTCAGGGCGCTGCAGGATCAGGCCTCTTATAGGCTATTTTTAGCCTCATCATGCTGATCCTTATTTAAGATTCTTCAGTTTTCTTTTCTTTACTCATGCACTGAGGAAGCATAACTTTGATTTTAAAGCTATGGAATTAAAAAAAAATGTTTACTGAAGCAGAGTTGATTTATAATGTTGTGTTAATTTTTTCTGTATAGTAAAGTGATTCGGTTATACGTTGACATACATTCATTTTCATATTCTTTTCCATCGTGGTTTATCACAGAATATTGAACTATAGTTCTGTGTGCTGTGCAGTGGGACCTTGTTGTTTATCCATTCTATATATAATAATTGGCATCTGCGAGTCCCAAACTCCCAGTCCACCCCTCCCCACCTCCTTCCCCCTTGGCAGCTACCAGTCTGTTCTCTATGTCTGTTTCCGTTTCATAGATAAGTTCATTTGCATCTTATTTTAGATTCCACATCTAAGTGGTATATGGTATTTGTTTTTCTCTTTCTGACGTCTCTTAGTATGATAATCTCTAGTTGCATCCATGTTGCTCCAAGCGCCATTATTTCATTCTTTTTATAGCTAAGTAATATTCCATTGTAGTTATATATGTTCCACACCTTCTTTATCCATTCCTCTGTCCATGGACATTGAGGTTGTCCATCTCTGAATCCCCAGAGAGGTAGTTACTGTATATCTAGCAACCAAGCTTCTGTCCTCTGGAATCTCAGGGACTTGCTCAAGGGCCAAGTGTAGCCGAACTGAATTGCTAGAAGTGTCTGATTGTGCTGTTTCTATTGTGTGCCCTGCCCTACATGTCCCTTCCCTAAAGTACCCTGCTCATTGTTGCTGGCGAGAATAACGAAGAGAGGCTCCAGGTCTGCTCTGCGCTGTGTTCGTGTGCCCCCTTCCCGGTGCCTGGATCCCAGTGCTTCTTTGGGCTCCACTTGTGAGTCAGGGCTCAGGCGCTTTTTCTGGAGGGGGAACACCATTGTGGGCAGGTGACTGAGAGGAGCCGCCTGTGAAAATGAATGGGACTGGGTAGAAACATGGGATCAATGAAGACTGCAAATGAAGCGCACGGTTAGGGGCTGTGGGAGATGCCAGCCTGAACCAGGGCAACGTCAGAGATGAAAAGGGAAGATGGTTATGGAATCGCCAGCTGGAGAGACAGAGACCATCATGTGAGAGGTGAGGAGACGTTTTCTGAGGGTGGGCAAGGAGAAAAAGCTGTATTTCCGTCTTGCTGGTCTGATATCTGTCCCTCAGAGAGCTCGAGGTTTCTGCCCAAAGTCAGACATTGTCAACGCTGAAGGCGTCCCCCATGTCTGTGCCATCCAGTGTGGGGCCAGCAGCCCCACGTGGCTACTGAGCACAGTAAAATGAATCAGAAACAAGCTGTTGTATAAGTGGAAAATACGCACTGGAGTTTGAAGACCTCTTACAAAAATGGAATGTAAAATGTTCATTAATATTTTATGCATGTTATATATTGAAATAATATTTTGGCTATGTTTTTTGGGCTCCAAAATCACTGCAGATGCTGATTGCAGCCATGAAATTAAAAGACGCTTGCTCCTTGGAAGGAAAGTTATGACCAACCTTGATAGTATATTAAAAAGCAGAGACATTACTTTGCCAACCAAGGTCCGTCTAGTCAAGGCAATGGTTTTTCCCGTGGTCATGTATGGATGTGAGAGTTGGACTGTGAAGAAAGCTGATCGCCGAAGAATCGATGCTTTTGATCTGTGGTGTTGGAGAAGACTCTTGAGAGTCCCTTGTACTGCAAGGAGATCCAACCAGTCCATTCTAAAGGAGATCAGTCCTGGGTGTTCATTGGAGGGATTGATGGTAAAGCTGAAACTGCAATACTTTGGCCACCTCATGCGACGAGTTGACTCACTGGAAAAGAGTCTGATGCTGGGAGGGATTGGGGGTGGGAGGAGAAGGGGATGACGGAGAATGAGATGGCTGGATGGCATCACCGACTCTGTGGACATGAGTTTGAGTGTACTCCGGGAGTTGGTGATGGACAGGGAGGCCTGGCGTGCTGTGTTTCATGGGGTCGCGGAGAGTCGGACACGACTGAGCGACTGAACTGAACTGAACTGATGTCAGGTTTAATAAAAACATATTGCAAATTATTTTCCATGTTTCTTTTTACCTTTTGTAGTGAGGCTACCAGAAGATTTCATGTTGCATATGTTTAATGTTGCATTGTATTTCTGTTGGTCAACAAACTTATGGTTACCAGTGGGGAAGGCGTGGAGGGCAGGGATAAATTAGGGTATTGAGGTTGACATATACTCGCTGCTGTTTATAAAGTTGGCCACCTGATGCAAAGAGCTGACTCATTGGAAAAGACCCTGATCTGGGAAAGATTGAGGGCAAGAGGAGATGAGGGCGACAGAGGATGAGATGGTTGGATGGTATCACTGACTCAATGCACATGAGTTTGAGCAAACTCTGGGAGATAGTGAACGACAGAGGAGCCTGGCGTGCTGCAGTCCATGGGGTTGCAAAGAGTTGGACATGACTTAGCAACTGAACTACAACAGCAAAAATATGTAAAATGGATAACTAATAAGGACCTACTGTATAGGTCTCTATAGAGTCTGTAGAGTCTATAGACCTCTGAGGAGGTCTCTATGGAATAGGAACTGTATTCAATATTCTGTAATGACCTATATGGGAAAAGAATCTAAAAACTACACACACACACACATATATATTTAAAACTGACTCACTTTGCTAAATGCCTGAAACTAACACAACTTTGCAAATCAACTATATGCCGAGAAAAAAAAATTTTAAATGCTAAAAAATATTTCTGTTGGATAATGTGATAGATCATCTCATCCAAACAGTTCTGATTGACTGTTCATGGAATTGCAGACTTTTTGGAATAAAATCATCCGGCAGTCCAGCACCCACATTTCCAGGTGAGGAAACCAAGGCTGGGAGTGGTGAAGCCAGGACCCATTGGGGCCACAGGTCAGTGATGGAGACCAGGACCCATGCCTTCAAGCTCCAGCCGTGTCTTGTCAGGGTTATTTTATCTTCCTCTTCCACTGAGTGAAAATCTCCCATGGGTGCAGTCTAAGAGATCCACCTAGAATTAATTTAGAAAAAAACTGGGTCATAATACTGCAAAGGCCTGTTATATTTCCTTGAACCGGTGGCTCAGTTGGTGAAGACTCTGCCTGCAATGTGGGAGACCTGAGTTCAATTCCCTGGGTCACGAAGATCCGCTGGAGAAGGAAATGGCCACCTACTCCAGTATTCTTGCCTGGAGAATCCCATGGACAGAGGAGCCTGGTGGGCGACAGTCCATGGGGTCACAAAATAGTCAGACACAACTGAGTGACTCACTTTCCCTTTCACTTTCAATCACTCATAAAACTTAGTTGTTAGAGAGTCTTGGTTGTTGGGTGTTATCCTTCAGTCTTTGCTGGGAGGATCTTCAAACACCATACACTTGGGATTTGCAGATAAATGGACTTTTGACCACATGCTGTGCTGTCTAGGGGAGCGGCTGACAAATCGGTCTGTGGCTCATCTTTTCATTCTCTGTGCCTTCAGCAGAGCACAGGTTTTTAATTAAAAAATAATTCAGTTTATCAATGTTTTCTTCCATGAATGATGCTTTTGTTGTTTTCTTTGGTAATGTTTTCCCCTTAGTTTTCGGAAACTTGTACAAGAAAACCTATTCTTCTAGAGGTTGCTTTTGAGTTGTAAAAATAGAATACACATATTTATTTTTTTCCTGTAACAGTGGCTGGAATTAATCAGTATGTTGATCCCGTCCCTCTCCTCGCCGAGCCCCCAGGACAGAAGGAGGACACGCCGTGGACACTGTCTCTCCTCTCCACTGCCTCCCCTCCCCTCCATGCCTCCTTGCTGACATCACTTGCATCTGTTCCACACAGCAGGAAACAGGTACCTACTAATTTCTTTGCTCACAGATCTTCCTCTTTGTGTTTCATTTCTCTCATTGGAAGAGATCCCCTAAGGTCTCCCAGTGACCATCTGTGAGTGGTGAACTGATTCTTTTGTCCTTGAAAACACTTCTGTGCCATCCTTGCAACTGAGGGATAGTTTTGCTGAATACAGAGTTCTAGACTCGAAATGCTTTTCCTTCAGCACTTAAAAGATACTGCTTCTTTATCTTCTTCTACCTGGACTTGCTGATAAAAAACTGGCTCTTGTTCCTTTGCAGCTAAGCTGTGTTTTTCTTTTTGATTAGTTTGAAATATTTTTGTCCTTGATGTTCTCAAATTTTGGTATGACAGCCTCAGTATTTCTTTTTTCCATTAGTTAAATGTTCCGTTCTGGGAAGCTCTTGCAATCTGAGAATTGTGTCTTTCTTTGGAGGAAATTCTTGCGTCCCACCTCCCTGGTCAAATCTTACCGCCTCCCCTCTGCTCCTCTTCCTCCCTGCAACCCCAGTTAGGTTGCTGTTGGTCTCTTGCCCAACTCAGTTCTCCGTCCCCCTGCCCGGCCATCTCTTTATGCGCTACTTGGGGAGAATTGCTTTGAGTTGCCTTCCAGTTCAGTAATTCTCTCTTCAGCTTCTCTTCTTGTCAGTTCTTCCTATCTATTGACTTTTTGTCTCAACAATTAGGTATTTTATTTCCAGAGCCTCTAACCAGTTCTTTTTTGTAACAGTGTAGTATTGCTTAATGGATTGGTTACTCACTCCCTTCCTGGAAGACAAAATTATACTTGTTTCAGAGTATTTTCTGTTTACTTTGTTACTGAATATAAGCTCTTCTTGCTTTTCATGGTGTGCATGCATCTTTGGGACTCTGTGATTTCAGAACTCTTTTTTTTTGAAGTTGAGCGTTGCTGGAAGGGATGCATCTGGCTACTGGGACCGTCCACACAGTCTTCAGTGAGTGCAGGATGGTGGGATGAGCTGCCAGGGCTTCCTCATGGAGGGTCTGCTGAGCCCTGTCCTCATCCGTCGGCCCTTCTGTGTACCCTGTGAACTGGAGGCCCCACCAAGGGAAAACTGCTGGCGTTTCAGTTCCCAGGGGGCCAGTGTTTCAGTGGGTTAACCCTTTCTAGGCATCGGGGTCACATGCCCATGTGAGTTGTCTGTTCCATTTTTTCCTTTCTTTACTTCAGAACGTGTGTGCTGGTTGAAGCTGGAAGCCAGCCATACACTCTTTTCTCCTTTGATTGGACCTGTGGTCTGGGCTGAGCACAAAATACTTCTGTGTCACCCTTTCAACTTAGGGCTAGTATTGCTAAATACAGAGGTCTAGACTCGAGATGCTCTTCCTTCAGCCCTCGGGAGGCTGCTTCCTTATCTTCCCCTACTCAGATTTGTGGATCAAAATCTGATTCTCGTTCCTTTGCAGCTATTTTCCTTTTTAATTAGTTTCTAATATTTTCACCCTTGATGTTCTCAAATATCAACATGATGGCCTCAGTATTTCTTTTTCTGTTAGTTAAATGCTCAATGCTGGAAAACTCTTTCCATTTGAGAATTGTGTCCTTCTTTGGGGGAAATTCTCCCCATGGGGTTCTTAGCCAGGTGGCTGCTGCTGTGGGGTTTGACCCTGACCCCTCCTCACTGGGTGTCCTTGGGGAAGTGACCTCCCCTTCAACACCACTTTCCTCGCCTGTAAAACACAGTGGTAGCCCTCCCTACCTCCCTGATTACTGAGAGCACCTCACACTGCCTGAAACTTAGTGTGACTTATGAATTATTATAAAATTAATAATGAAAGCAGTGACTTAAATATGATAATGCAATTATTTCAAGAACAATAAACTGGGACTATAAGACCCTTATCACCCAACAGTTTATTTTGTTTATAACTAGATCGTTAACTTCTCTCTGTATAATGCGAGCTCTGTCTGTGTGGTTACAAATGTCTTTGGGAAGTCATATGTCAGTCTTAGTGGGCTTAATTTTTAAAACAATTTTTTTTGAAATAGAGTTTATTGGCAATGTCATGTTAGTTTCAGGGATGAAGTGAAGTGATTCAGTTATATATATATATAAATAATAATATAAATATATATATTATTTTTTAGAGTATATATATATGTGTATTTTCTTTTTTAGAGTGTTTCCATCATAGGTTATTATAAGATTTGAGCAGAGTCACCTGTGCTGTACAGTCAATCCTTGTTGGTTATCTATTTTATATATAGTAGTTTGTTAATCCCAAACTCTTCATTTATCCCTCCTCTCCCCTTTCCCTTTTGATAGCCCAAAGTTTGTTTTCTGTATCTGTAGGTCTAAATAAATTCATGTGTATCATTTTTCTAGGTTCCAGATATAAGTGATATCATATGATTTTTGTCTTTATCTGACTTACTTCAGTTCATATATTCTCTGGGTCCATTCATGTTCCTGCAAATGGCATAATTTCATTCTTTTTTTTTATGGCTGATTAGTATCCCGTTGTATATAATATGCCATATCTCCTTTATCCATTCTCCAGTC
Source organism: Moschus berezovskii (assembly GCF_049115385.1). NCBI lineage: Eukaryota > Metazoa > Chordata > Mammalia > Artiodactyla > Moschidae > Moschus > Moschus berezovskii. The sequence goes on from NC_142472.1 coordinate 52,820,152, forward strand.
AATGGACAGAGAGTGGGCTTAATTATTGAAGAGCATTAATGAATTCTGCTCATATCGGTAAGTGCACAGGAGAATTTGTCTCTTCCTGTGAAACAACATCAGTTTCCCACTTGGTAAATTTAAGAGAATCTATGACATGAGACTGCAGGTGGGGGTGGTTTAGTGGAGAAAGGTGTTTGCACACCTATTTATCACACTCAACTTTGGATTGAAGAAGTCCCCCATATATTTCACTTATCTGTTTTTTAATGCAAATACTTATTGAACATATCTCATCTACGTTATGTCAAGCAGTGACCTGGGTACCTTGTTGTGGATGAAGGAGGTACAGGACTATACAGTCTGTTTCCAAGGATTTGACCATCTGGATGGGGAGATAAGAGCTGGGCATGTCATGAAAAAATAATGAAAAATAGATAACAATTCGTGGCAGTCATAGAAGAGCTGCCCACAAGGCATGATTAATTGCTGGATGGGTTACGTGGATGATAGAGGAACACTAGAGGCACAGAAGGGTTACGGGGAGCTTTTTTGGAAAAGTTGATTTATTTATTTTTTTAAAACTTTAAAGAAAAAGTTTGTCTGTGTTGGGTGTTTGTTGCTGTGGTGGCTTTTCTCTGGTTGCAGCAAGCAGGGGCTACACTCTAGTTGTGATGCTTGGGCTTCTCGTTGAGGTGGCTCCTCTTACTGTGGAGCGCAGGCTCTGGGCTGCTCAGGCTTTAGTAGTTGCAGCTCCTGGCTCTAGAGCACAGACTCAGTTGTTATGGCACACTCACCAACCATCTATCATAATGTACAATATATAAGTACATGGATTAAGAAATAAAGCTATTGGACTTTCCAGGTGGCTCAGTGGTAAAGAACCTGCCTGCCAATGCAGAGGACATGGTTCACTCTCTGGTCCAGGAATATATCACATGCCACAGAGCAACTAAGCCCTTGTGCCACAACCACTGAGCCCACGCACCATAGAGCCTGTGCTCCGCCACAAGCGAGCAGCTCCCTACTCGCTGCATCTAGAGAAAGCCTGTGCACGGCAACAGACACGCAGCGCAGCCAAAAGTAAGACATAAGTTATTTTAAAAAGGAAGACATAAAGCTATCAAATTCCAGGGCGTGGAGGAGCAACCAGCACGTCCCTGGCTCCACTGTCTTCGTGCCGAGTCCACACAACGTGAAGTGTGGTCACCCTCGGGGCTCCACCTGGGCTGGCTGTTGCCCCGGATCCATTGTGAAATCTGGGCTGTGGTGCTGGGATCTGGATGGGGGCCCCAGCGGTAGAGTCGGGAGAGGAGGGAGACCTTTATAGAATTGTGCCCGTACAGTGTGGTTGATATATTTCATTGAAAGCTGTGGGTGAGGTTGAGAGGTGGCGGTCTGAGTGCACATGGACTCTGACTGCCAGCTCAACAATGGGCATTTTATGGTTTAGTGCCTTTTCCTGTGATCACGTCCTCAGCTGGCATTAATGGCAACTCTTATTCAGTTCCCTGGATGACTGCTGCGCATGCTGGGTTAATATGAATCAGCCACATGGGGCCGCCCAGCTGGGAAGTGAAACAGACGTCCTACCTGCTCTAGGATGCCTGTTTTCTTCATGAGATCTGAACACGTTCTCACCCTTGCAGTGTTGCAGAGTCAATGAGGATAAGGAGAAGTAAGCTAAGGCCCTTTAAAGTGGTTCAGTGTTATAAATGAAGGGGATAGCCGTTCCTTTTACTCAAAGTGTTAAACATGGGATCTGCAGATAGCTGTGGCATGATGCTGTAATTGAAGTGACATTTTCTCACGGGCTTTCAGCCTGCCTCACTAGAGCAAAAGTGTATATCTCTCAGGTTATAAATCAAACCTGAAAAAATGGCTAGCAGCAGTATTATTATTATATTTTAGTTTTAAGTCATGCTGTGGGGCATGTGAGATCTTAGTTCGCCAACCAGGGATTGAACCCATGCTCCCTGTGTTGGGAGCTCAGAGTCTTAACCAATGGACTGCCAGGGAGTCCCCGATATTAATAAATGCTTACTCAGGCTGACTCATTGAAAAAGACCCTGATGCTGGGAAAGATTGAGGGCAGGAGGAGAAGGGGACATCAGAGGATAAGATGGTTGGGTGGCATCACCAACTCGATGGACATGAGTTTGAATAAGCTGCAGGAGTTGGTGATGGACAGGGAGGCCTGGTGTGCTCCTGTCCATAGTGTTGCAAAGAATCAAACATCACTCAGCGACTGAACAACAACAGGCTATAGTAGGAAGTTCTTGTTTCCTTTTTTTTTTTCATTTTCTTTTTTATTTTTAACCTAGAGTGTCCTTTTTAATAACTTAATTAAATCTTTTAGCAGTATCACGTAACAAGGAACTGTCTCAACAGTGAGTCTTAGTAAACACTAGACATTAACAAAACTAGAAACTTAATTTAACAATTTACAAACTGGCAGCCAAAAACTTTCTTCTCCAAAAATTACTGTTTTTCATCCCTATTCTCCTGCTTCAAGCTATTTCCCCCCACCCCCAGCAATTAATATAGTGTAGGCTAGATTTCAAGGGACAAAGATAAGTGCCTTTTGGTTCAGGAGGAAAAGGCAGCAGATGTGTGCATGACAGCAAGGTGATCAGCCTCAAGCAGGCATCCTGGCCACGGGGCCTCTGTGCTGGGGGTGTCTGTGTGGGTGAGAGGGCAGGCTTGATGGACGGTGCCCTTTGCAGTCAGCCTGTGTTCCATGTTGGTTTTCCGGGTGCTGGCTCCTGGGACAGTGTAGGATTTACTGGTTCAGTCTCATTTTTTCTCTGCCTTTCAGTAGACAGTGGCTGAGTCTGGCAGAATGCCAGTTCAGGACTCTGGTGGAAACAGAGTCCTCTGAATTTTAAGTTGCCCAGGCCCACCTAGGGACTACCCAGGTGGTGCTAGTGGTAAAGAATCCACATGCCAATTCAGGAGACGTGGGTTCAATCCCTGGGTTAGGAAGATCCCTTGGAGAAGGAAATCGCAACACAGCCCAGTATTCTTGCCTGGAGAATCCCATGGACAGAGGAGCCTGGTGGGCTATGGTCCATGGGGTCACAGAGAGTCTGACGTGACTGAGCGAATGGGCATGCTCATAGAGGCCCACTGACAGAGGCCTCCTTGATAGAATGGTTCTTGTTCCATGGAACCTTCTGTCTTGGTTAGTCCTATTGAGCTGGAAGGGACTGGAGCTGCAGAAAATATGAAGAAAACCATAAGCAGAATTGGTGGTGAGTCGTCTGAGTTGTAAATTCTGACTCCGCCTTTGCCAGGAACTCACCGGGTGACCTTGAATCAGTTTTCAACTCTTCTGCATCCAGATGTTTGCCTCCAGGCCAGCTTTCTCCATACTGAGCTAGGAGTGGGGGGCACCATGTTTCCCCAGAACCCAACCAGAACATGTGGTCTAGAGGCATATTTTTCTAACATACATTTATTTTTAAAGGGAATGTTGCCCACTGACTTGAGGCATTTGGTAGCTAGTTTCAGCCATGACACTTTGAAGATTAGGGCCTGAGAGGAGTAGAGACCTTGACGTTGGGAATGTCCAAGAAAATCCTATGTATGATTCTGTAATCTGCATGGAAGTTATCAGGTCACTTCATTGATCACGGGTGAAGAATCCTGGGATCATGCCAGATGCAGGGGACACTGGTTCGTGTTCTCATCCATCCACTGGGACAGTCGTTGAGTACTTGCTGGGTGCAGGTGCTAATTAAGTGCTGACACTGTGCTGGGGGCCGGGGGATCCAGATGAGTAGATGGCTTGTTCAGGGTGATAGGTGCCATGACAGGGGGAGGGGAGGGGGGGCACTCAGAGGAGGCTCCATGTGAAGACCGAGTCTTGGAAGGAAGGTGTCGGGGTGCACGAGGACTCAGGGCCCAGGAAGCAGCCTGTGGGGGCTGGATATGTCTGGTCTGGGGAGCGAGAATGCCCAACTTCCTTAAACAGCTTGAACTTCACCTGCAAAGTGGTGGAGGATCCTTTGAAGGATTCTAAGGTCCCACAATGGGTTTCACACTAGAGAATTTTGACTCCGGTTCCACTCTGGAGGGGGGCTTCCCTGGTGGCTCAGATGATAAAGAATCTACCTGCAATGCGGAGATCCAGGTTTGATCCCTGGGTCAGGAAGATCCCCTGGAGAAGGAAAAGGCAACCCACTCCAGTATTCTTGTCTGGAGAACCCGATGGACAGAGGAGCCTGGCGGACCACACTCTGTGGGGTCACAGAGTCAGATACAACTGAGCAGGCATACAGCATGCAGCCAGGTTTGTAGTAGAGCAAAGTAAAAACTCTCCAAGTGTTGTATTAGCATCTTATTAATGAGTTCTGTTTATGGGTTTTCTGTACTAAGCCTTTACCTTAAATCTTCTCTCTCCCAAAATAATCTTGGCCTTATTTTAAAGACAGTTTCATTAGGAAATCCTCATAGCTCCTGTGCTTTGGAACAGCTCTCTTGGTTCCTGGAAACCCAACTTATGTCTAATAATTTTAGGAAACTGATTTTATGTCTCCTAGTTTTGATTTCTGATTATAGATGGAGAACAATACTGTGATCCTCCTGAAAATGTTGCACAAGAAGCAGCCTAAATACAGAAAAAAAATGGGCTTTCTGAAAATATGCAAAGAATCATAATAACACTTCAGTAAAGCATTGTTGTGGCGGTTGATTTTAGTATCTTCAGTTATATGCAAATTCCTATATCATGTTATGGAATTGTTATTTGAAGATCTTTCTTTTTTAGTTTTCTCTGCTCCTTCTGAACTGATGTATGCCCTTTCTTACTTTGATATTCCTGTAAAGCTCGCTTTTTCTGCACACAACAATTTCTGGAAATAACATTGCTGGCTAGACCAGCGGGCTGGCTTTCATTCCTTCTCTGCCCTGATGCACACTCTGTCCACTGCAGTATTGACTCAGAGTCTGCAGGCTTAGTACTAATGTCGATTGTGTCTGTTTACAAAAAGGGATTTGCTTGGGCTTCATTTCCCTCTGGGGAAGAAGGAGACGGTTACTGACATTTGTTTATCAGTCTGAGCGTGATCATTATGGAGCATAAAAAATACAAACAAAAGGGCAAGCTCTCTGATATCCAGGGCTCAAGACCTACGATGAAAAATTCCAAATACCATAGCAAATAGCTAAGCTGAAGTGAGACAGAGATGGAACAGATAACCTGGAAGAGTGAATGGAAAAAGTGATTTGACAGGATGATAGAGTTTTATTTCAGGTTCTTATAAATCACGACCTTCAGGAAGAGACAGAGGTCTGTGCCAGGCACGTCGAAGCTCTGGTCTAACAGGGTTGCTGCCTCTGAATCAGAGGGTAACTGGGAAAACCATGGAAAATACTAAAACGTTAACATTCACCAAGGAAACAGGACACACTGCCCAGTCTTCAGGAAGGACTGTGGGCCTCCAAGTTGGCCAACAGGAGTTAAACCATTTTCCTGTTGCACCAGTGTGCTGAGTGTGTGCTAAGTCGCTTCAGTCGTGTCTGACTCTTTGTGACCCCCTGGCCATAGCCTACCAGGCTCCTCTGTCCATGGGATGCTCAGGCAAGAGTATTGGAGTGGGTTGCCATGCCCTCCTCTAAATCGAACACACATCTCTTCTATCTCCTGCGTTGGCAGGAGTGTTCTTTATCCCTATCGCTACCTGGGAGGCCCAACATCTTATCATATTACAAGGAGTAGCAGGGACCAGAGAGGCCGCCCCTGGGACAGTGCTTTTCCAGAATAAATACGAAGCCCACTGCAGTGGGGCTTCTGCTTGGCCCCCACTGCGGGGCCTTTGTTCACAGCACACATGTGGCCGTGGACTTACATGTGCAGATGAGTTTGTACAGATGTTACTTCTCAGGCCTTCTCCCCCTTCACGAGAATGGTCTCTCCAGTTTTGAGTCCTGAACTTACTTTGCCTTCAAAACCGGGCCCAAGGCGCTTCCTCTGGGAAGCGTTTCTTCTTAACAGCGTGGATGTAACTTTTCTAAAAGCCCCACGCACCGCTGTCTGTTTCTAGGGAGACATTCGTTTGCTGTCCTATATTTATTTATACTTCTGTCTCTCCCATTGGATTCTGACTTATTTGAACTCACAGGCTGTATCTTCTCCCTTCTGTTCTCAACGTCCTGCACAGTGCACAGCAGGAGAATACTCTCCCAGGAGATGTTTGCCTGGGGAATAAATTAGTTCTAAATAAAGCAGAAGGATTGGGGCCCTCGTTTAGCAGATCGTGTTGAGTCAGCACATGGTTTTTCAGCTCTGCCCGTGAGGAGGGTGGGCATGCATTCTGAGAAGCCTGTCGTCAGGACTGGAAGGTTCTCTGCCACTGATGAGCCCTGCTGTGGCCTTACCCCTTGGCAGCTGGCAGAGCCAACATCATCTTCCCAGGGATCACACTCGGGGAAATTCCCAGAACGGGCAAAGACCCTGGGCCCATCTTACCTTCATGTCTCCCCGATCACTGCTTCCACCATCCTCCTCTTTCTGGCTCTTTGCACCTTCACCTGTGGGATCCTGCGAGGTCCGCCCAGCTGCCTGCTCTGTTGTCAGCATCCCTGCTTCCTAGTGACGCTGTCTTCCAGGAGTGCTGGGCTCCTGTCCACTCCCCATTAGATTCTTCCCTTACCTCTTCTCTGGAAAGCTGCCCATCAGTCAGTATGGCCAAAGACAACAACTTATTTATAATGTTGTCAAGCATATTTTTATAAAAACCTCTTATCAGCTTCAGCAACCTCAGATATGCAGATGATACCACTCTGATGACAGAAAGTGAAGAGGAACTAAAGAGCCTCTTGATGAAAATGAAAGAGGAGAGTGAAAAAACTGGGTTAAAACTCAATATTCAAAAAACTAAGATCACGGCATCCGGTCCCATCACTTCATGACAAATAGATGGAGAAAAAGTGACAGAGTATTTTTTTCTTGGGCTCCATTATCACTGTGGATGATAATTTTGTGACTGTAGCCACAAAATAAAAGATGATTGCTCCTTGTAAGAAAAGGTATGACAAACCTAAACAGTATTAAAAAGCAGAGACATCACTTTGCTGACAAAGATCCATATAGTCAAAGCTATGGTTTTTTACAGTAGTCATGTGTGGATGTGAGAGTTGGACCATAAAGAAGGCTGAGCGCAAAAGAATTGATATCTTCGAATTGTGGTGCTGGAGAAGACAATTGAGAGTCCCTTGGACTACAACGAGAACAAACCAGTCAATATTAAAGGAAATCAACCCTGAATATTCATTGGAAGAACTGATGCTGAAGCTGAAGCTCTAATACTTTGGCCAAATTGAAGGCAAAAGAAGAAGGAGGCAGAGGATGAGATGGTTATATAGCATCACCGACTCAATGGACACGAGTCTGAGCAAACTCTAGGAGACAGTGTAGGACAGGGAAGCCTGGTGTGTTGCAGTCTATGGGTTTGCGAGAAGTTGAACATGACTGAGTGTGCATGCATGCATGAGCACACACACACACACATACTCACATACAGTGTGGAGTTCAAACACTTCTTTTTTAAAATAAGAAAATGGAGGCTGGAAATGTTCCATGACCAGTGACTGTAAGGCTGGTGGTTACCTCGGGAGAGGGCATCCCACCTGGGAGGCCCGCTTCTCCATTGCTGACCATTTGCTCTCCATTGCCTGGCCATTATTTCAGAATGAGAGTTTTCCATTCTTAAAAGGCCTTGTGTTGTAATCCCTCAGTAACCCTCTGTTTTAATTTCTGTTTCTTTGATCCCTAATGAGGTTCTTCATTTTCCTGCCAACGAGCTGAAAATCTTTAAAAGTGGAGGCCTTGTTCTTGCCTTAGTGGCTGCAGCGATGAGGGCGGGGGATTGGCTAGTGTCTGCCGTGTGGCCTGACCGTGATCAGAGAGCAGACCTGTTGGAGAGGAGGAGGCTGGGTGGTCACGGACCTGACCTTGACTTTCACACTGTGAGACTGAGACCCACAGGCACCCAGTGACTTTTCAGGGACCGAGGGCTGTGACTGGGAACTCCAGACCCTTGACACCGTGTCTGTCTTCTTGCATGACTATATTTCTAAACAGGAGCATCAGTTGCATAGCCTTTAAAAGTAAACGTATTTTAGGAGGTGAAGCTGGCTGCTCTGTGATCCAGGACACATTTAGAAGCATCTGCATCAGTCAGTCCCTGGAATCATCTTACTTCTCTCACTTTTCCATAAATTGAGTGTTTCCATGTAGCTTACTGAGGCTTCCTGTATGTTAAGGACCCTTGTCGTGTATTAATTCCGTGTTGAAAGTCTCAGAATCACAAATGAGGCTGCATTTCATTGGCTTATCTTGGTTAATTACCTAATGTACATTTTGTTCTCAGAGAATTGCCCTTGGTTGCTTTTAATCTGTTCCTTCCTTGTGTGCCCTCACCACTACCCAGCTGTTCTTCTGTCTCTTCATTTGTTCTTTTGTCAGTTCTTGGCCCAGGGCGTGATGAGCGGGTACTCTGTAAATAATTGACCAGGAGCACATATGTATTTGGAATTTTCAGGGTTGAAGCGAAGAGCATGGTGCTCTTGCGGATCAAGGAGATGCTAAAGATGATTGGTTTCCGGGAGCAGGCGCTCTGAGCACACATTCCTGCCCGAACACTAATGTGTCTTTTCAGTCCACTTAGAATTTAGTTTAAAGTCCATCACAGGTGCAGGTCCTCTGTGACCGGCCGTGGGACCCTCACTGACTCCCCGCCAGCCTCCTACTCCTGCCTGCACCCCCAGCACATGGCTTCCCTGACGATTTTCAGACACTCTGGCCTCCATCGGGACGCTGTGCACTCACAGGGTTGGTTCCTACTTCCGGCATCTGAAACTGCACTCCTGGCTCACTCTCTAAGCCCTTAGTCTCTATGTTTCTTCACTGAATGTGTGATATGTGTGTTATCTGCCCGCTGACGATTGCAGGCTTCACAAGACGTGCATCGTTTTATTTTGTTTTTTGGCTGCACCATGCAGCTGTCAGGATCTTAGTTCCCTGACCAGGGATCGAACCCGAGCCACCACTGCAGTGGAAGCTCAGAGTCCTAACCACTGGACTATCAGGAAGTCCCTGGGCACTGTTTTTTAAAAATTAATTTTTATTAATTATAGTTGTAAATGTAAAGAGCATAGATGCTTTACATTCTGGTATTAGTCTCCGCTGTACAGCTATACATATATCCCCTCTTTTTTGGGGATTTCCTTCCCATTTATATCACCCCAGGACATGGAATAGAGTTCCCTGAGCTATACAGGAGGGTCTCATTAGTTATCTGTTTTATACATCGTAGCATAGCTATGTCAATCCCAATCTCCCAGTTCATCCGATCCTCCTTTTCCCACCCCCACCTCCCCACCTTGGTATCCATAAATTTGTTTTCTACATCTGTGTCTCTATTTTGGGTTTTGTTCACTGTTTCTGATACAGAAAACCAATATTTGTGAAATGAATAATTGGGATTATCTGAGACTCTAATGCGATGATTAAGATCCCTATTAAAGCTCAGAGTTTTGCAGCTGAACATTAGGGCTACAAGGGTGCTGGCAACATGCAGTTAATAAAATCCTAGGATTTCCTTTATTGTCGCTCACTGGGTCTGTCTGTGTGGCCCTTCCCCCCAGCCCCGCCCCCAGCCTGAGCCCATTTATCTTTCTAGATTTCACACGAAGGTCTCTGAAAGACTCCAGGGCAGATCCGGACACCAGACTCGGAAGGTGAGAGCCCTGCTTGCTCCTCTCATCCGGCATCCGGTGACAGCAAGACGAGATGTGTGTGCACTTCCAGGCAGCTCTGCTGTCCACGTGCTCATCTGCTTGACAGGAAGCTGAGGATCTGTCTTCCTCTCCCCCAGGCCCTCTCCAAATGGGCTGATTCTAACCCCCTTGGGGCCCGTTCCTGCCATCCTTTGTTAGCTTGTCACATCACAAGACGTAATGGCCCAGGAGAAGCCCGAATTGTCCATAATTCTTGCAGAATGATCAACTGCATTAATATTTAAGATTAATCTCCAATGGTTTCCTATCCCTTTACTCCTTTCTTTTATTCATGGAAGATGCTCACAGCAGCCCTTCTTTTAGAGTTGAAACTATTGAGACAAACACATGTCAAAAGCCTTGACTTGGTCCTTGTGACCTGTGATTCTTCTTGTCATGGGAGGTCTGGGGTCTCTCCTGCTCAGGACTGTCACCAGGCTTAAAACTTGGGCCACCTTGAGGGGCTGTTTTGAAAACTGGTTTCCAAATTGAGTGATGTCATTTATCAGCAATTTAATTACAAAGTGAAAGTACTTCATTTCTTTCCCCTTGTCTGAAGACCCCATCTTTGCCCCTGGGACATTTTGTCCTCAGTTTTACAGAATTCATGGCCGTTTCTGGAAGCAGGTTATGATTTCGGTTTCCCTAGGTTAGGCTGAATGTGGCATTTCCATCCATCCTTAGCCTGATGGTATAACAGGATCTCCAATTTCTGGGATGCTGTGCCCTGACCACACGGTAAAGGTTGAGGTACCCCCCGCCCCCGGTGCTCGGCCCCAGGTCCTGCCTTCTTGGTCTAGGCAGAATTCGTCACAGTCTAATGCCATGGTCTTGGCCAAGATACGCTGACGTTCAGTTTCTTTGTCTATAAGAGGAGATGGTTGTATTACATCATCTGTCCGAGAATTCATTCATCAGCAGATACATGGGTTTCGATCTTCCTGGACACTGCTTAACTCTTGTTTAAAAATTTTTTTGGTGTATAGTTGATTTACAATGTTGCGGTATTTCAGGTATACAGCAAAGCATCTCAATAATATGTATGCATATATCCACTTCTTTTTAGATTCTTTCCCATATAGGTCATTGCAGACTATCAAGTAGGGCTCCCTGTGCTATACGGTAGGTCTTTATTATCTGTTTTATGTGTAGTAGTGGATAACTCTTCACTGGCTGATTCATTCATTCATCAACTCACATTCGAGTTTGTTTCTGGGAAGAATTTGAGGCAGCCAGGTAATAGCCTTTGCCTTCACAGCATACAAAGCACTTTCACGAAAACAATCCCTCTTGGTTATCATAATATTTCTGTGAGGCAGGTCATTTAGATATGAGGCTCGGACGGTAAAGAATCTGCCTGCAGAGCAGACGACCCGACTTCTTGGGTTGACAAGGTCCTCTGGAGAAGGGAATGGCAGCTCCAGTATTCTTGCCTGGAAAATTCCATGGACAGAGGAACCTGCCAGGTTACAGTCCATGGGATCACAAAGAGTCAGACATGATTGAGCAACCAACACTAACTGTAGAAACCCCTTCCAATAACTCAAATTTGATAGTTCGATAGTCCAGTCGTCCTGCTGTTCAGTTGTATAATGATTCCATTTCAGCGATTTTCAGACTTCAGTGTATATAAATGAGGAGTCTGTTTAGAGCGGAGATTTCTGACTCACTGTTTGGGGTGGAGCCCAAGAATCTCCACTGTAACAAGGAATCATAACTGTTCTGATCAGGGGGCTATTGGCTGTACTTTGAGAAACACCGTGTCTCCAACAAGGGTGCCAGACACAGCATGAGTGTTCATCCAATGCTTATTGGCTTAATCTATGGACAACCGATCTCAAGTCAGTATTAACCGTAGAAACAGAATTAAAATTTCTAAGTAGAGATGGACAGGTGACAGTGTATTCAGTGACATCAGCCCCTTGACCCTAGAGAGGTGACCTCTCATCCTACTGAACTGCTGGCACCCCTCAGGGCTGTGGTCCAGCCTCTTACCTGTAGATCCTTCATCTGAAGCATGCAGAAATACCGGGGTGCCTGTCTACAAGGTTTGTGTGAGGATTGGCTCAGATACGCCTGTCAAAGCACTTCATACGTGATCGTGTGAGCATATGTGTTGTGTAGTCCCCTCCTCACTGTCATGTGGGCCATCACCTCCATCCCGGCTATTGATTTTGGTCCTTCCTTATATGAGAGTGAAGGGAGCAAGGATCCTGAGTCACATCCTTCTTCTAGCTCTTCTTGTGTGAACTAAATAGATTGCTGAACTTCTGTGATTCCCCCATGGTCTCATCATTCAAACTGAGGTAACAGTATTCACCCGCTATGTGCGTGTATGTGCGTGAGTGTGTGCGTGTTTAGCCACTCAGTCATGTCCCTCTCTTTGTGACCCCACAGACTGTAGCCTGCCAGTCTCCTCTGCCCATGGGATTTCCCAGGCAAGAATACTGGAGTAGGTTGTCATTTCCTACTCCAGGGGATCTTCCTGACCCAGGGATTGAAGCTGCGTCTCCTGCGGCTCCTACATTGCAGGCAGATTCCTGACCACTGAGTCTCTGGGAAGCCCCTATTCACCCTGCTAGTATTTTGTCTTGTGGCTCAGCTGGTAGAGAATCTGCCTGCAATGAAGAAGACCTGGGTTCCATCCCTGAGTTGGGAAGATCCCCGGAGAAGGGAAAGGCTACCCACTCCAGTATTGTGGCCTGGATAATTCCATGGACTGGCGTAATTCCATGGGGTTGCAAAGGGTCAAATATGACTGACTGACTTTCACTTTCAGGATTTTGTAAAATTGAAATCAAATGACATGCAAAGTGCTGGCATGCAGCAGGCCTTCTCCAAAAGTGAGCTTGCTTCCCTTCCCTGCCAGTAACCTGGCTCCACTGACCTTATCTTCCTCCATCATGGGGTGGGGCTGAGGGTGAAACATGGATCCCTACAGCATCCAAATCACAAAAATTCCATGAAGTTTAACTCATACCCAAAGGACCTCTCACCAAGGGTCTCTGAGTTTCTGTAGCAGAACTGGCTGTGACTCAGAGAGACAATAGTCTATGGGAACCATCAGGAAGTTCGTTTTCTTCCAACCACAGTGTATTTAGTACAAGCGTTGGTCCTGTGCAGGCTTCTAGAGAATCGTAAGACTTAATCACTTGCTTTAGGGAGCTTATATTTAACTGGATATATAAGCTTAAAATGGGAGATTCTACAAGAGCAAAATACAGTCAGGAGCTGTGATGACAAATAATGTAAATTAATGATAATAGCTGTAGCTGACTCTCCACTTATGATTCTTAACAATCCTGACTAAGGGCGACCTTGGCCAGGATTCTCCTGACAGTTGATGGGAGCAAAGAACTGCTGCAGATGTGTGAGTGGTCCTAGAAACCATCATCAGAGATAACTCGCGAAGTGTGTGTGTGCACGCAGTGGCCCAGAGTCTAAGTCATCTCCCAGGATTCTGGGGTTTTCTATTGAAAGGTTTGCAGAAAAACCACCAGAGAAACAGTCTTCATATTGAAGCTTGGGAGCATCTCCAAACTTGACTCATTTGGAGGATGGCAAGAGGGCCAAAAGGGATTCATCCTTGGGACCCTTTGAAAAGAACCACTTTAGGATGAATTGCCTGGAAGCGGGTTGCTTCAGGCAGGACCCCAGCTGGGGTGAGTGGCAATCAGTTCAGTTCAATTCAGTTGCTCAGTCGTGTCCAACTCTTTGAGACCCCGTGGACTATAGCACACCAGGCTTCCCTGTCCTTCACCAACTCCCGGGGTTCACTCAAACTCATGTCCATTGAGTTGGTGATGTCACCCAGCCATCTCATCCTCTGTTGTCCCCTTCTCCTCCTGCCTTCAATCTTTCCCAGCATCAGGGTCTTTTTAAATGAGTCAGCTCTTCGCATCGGGTGGCCAAAGTATTGGCATTTCAGCTTCAACATCAGTCCTTCCAATGAATATTCAGGACTGATTTCCTTTAGGATGGACTGGTTGGATCTCCTTGCTGTCCAAGGGACTCTCAAGAGTCTTCTCCAACACCACAGTTCAAAAGCATCAATTCTTCGGCACTCAGCTTTCTCTGTAGCCCAACTCTCACATCCATACATGACCACGGGAAAAGCCATAGCCTTGACTAGACGGACCTTTGTTGGCAAAGTAATGTCTCTGCTCTTTAATACGCTGTCTAGTGTGGTCATAACTTTTCTTCCAAGGAGCAAGCATCTTTTAATTTCATGGCTGCAGTCACCATCTGCAGTGATTTTGGAGCCCCCCAAAATAAAGTCTGTCACTGTTTCCACTGTTTCCCCATCTATTTGCCATGAAGTGATGGGACCAGATGCCGTGATCTTAGTTTTCTGAAAGTTGAGCTTTAAGCCAACTTTTTCACTCTCCTCTTTCACTTTCATCAAGAGGCTTTTTAGTTCTTTGCTTTCTGCCATAAGAGTGGTGTCATCTGCATATCTGAGGTTATTGATATTTCTCCCAGCAATATTGATTCCAGCTTGTGCTTCATCCAGCCCAGCATTTCTCATGATGTACTCTGCATATAAGTTAAATATGCACAGTGACAATATACAGCCTTGACGTACTCCTTTCTCTATTTGGAACCAGTCTGTTGTTCCATGTTCATTTCTAACTGTTGCTTCCTGAACTGCATACAGATTTCTCAAGAGGCAGGTCAGGCAGTCTGGTATTTCCATCTCTTCAAGGATTTTCCAAAGTTTGTTGTAGTCCACACAGTCAAAGCCTTTGGCATAGTCAATGAAGCAATCAGAGACCAGTATAAAATGAGGGGGTGTGTCAGAGGGGCGGGCAGTTTTGCTGCAAGCCAAACTGCAGTCAAGGCCAGGCTGCAGTGGAAGGGAGGTCTCTTTTGTTTTACAAGTTATTTTCTCAGAAATGGGATATACCAAAGATTATTACATTGAATACTAGACACACTTTAGGTGCAATGTTGTGAGTACAAGATAAAACTTAATGGGATGACTGAAATGGACTTCACATTGAATCTGTAAAGTTACATGCTTTCATGCTCACAGTCATTGATCTTAGTAGAGCTCAAATGTTAAAGGATGAATTTCAGTTTTAAGATTTAGTTGGGATAGGTAAAACCAGCTCTGTACAAATGCCTTTTAACTTTACCTTAGGTCCACAGAATGTCTCCAGGGTTATCTTATTTAAGCTTTGCCTTCCCTGTATTTCCAAAACTTTGCTCCAAGTTCTAGGTCTAATTGTGAAATAGCTCAGATTGTGTCTATTGTGTAAAGTGTGAGAAAACTCTAAAGGGACAGAGGCCTCATGTTCTTAAAGAAATGACCACTGATAAAAGAAATGCTCACATATTGAGGTCTGGGGAAGTCAATCTGGCTTACACATTAACTTGATTTTTATGCTAAGTGAAACAGCCTGCTTGTGGCCCACCAAATGCTTTAATTACTGAAGAAAAGGGCACATTGACCAGAAGTAAAGAATGTGTTTAAAAATGAAAATAAAGATGAAATGCCTCCCTCCCTGGTCCTCCTTTGATGATAAGCCTTCCTTCCCAGGTGTCAAGGGCCTGCTGACTCGCTGTGCTCATGCTGATTTTTTTTTTTTTTCAGTTGTTTCTCTGACTTGTTTCTGATAAGAAATAAAGCTGTGCTGAAAACCCTGCTCCTCTGGAGCAATTTCTCAGAGTCATCTGGGAATCAGGCTTGCAGGCTCGTCTTCAGTTTGGTTTAAGTAAGACTATGTTCTGTTCCTATTACTGATTGTTTATTGATCATTTTCGTTGGCATAAAACGCACAGGTCGGGTTGAACTTCCCAGGGATCGTTCTCTTGGGCTGGGGTCGCAGTGGTTCCTGGGTGCTTGCTTGTCGGTGCGTTTTGTTTGTGGGGTTCCTCCAGAGTTGTGTTCCCCAGTTTGTGTCGGGAGCATAGTGACCCTTCTTACATTTGTTAACCTATTTCTCCATAGCTTAGAGTTTCTCTTCTCCTTTTAAAAGAGGAGTGAACTGTATGGCCACCTGAAAATGACACAAGTAATGATCACTTTTTGTGCCTGCACAGAACTGGCAGTACACAGCAGGGCAAAGAAAACAAAAATAGAGTTCAGTCTGTCACCATGTGCCGGCTCTGTTTGGTGCCGTGGAAATCCGAGATGAAGATTGGGTGTGTGTTTACTGCTGAACTGTGGGACCTGGCAGGGCTGACAAAGACAGCTGAAGTCCCTTGGACGGTATTTGAATCTCTCTTTTTTTTTTTGCTCTTTGTAAATGTATCACCATTTTTCTGCATCACGTAGTGTCCTTCCTACTGAGCAATTATTGGGAGGGGATTAAAAACAGGTGCAGGACTGCAACCTTGACTTCTGATCTCAGGAAAGACAAGGCAGCGTCATCGTCCTCTTCTGGCTTGTGAGATGGAAGAGGATGCTGATGATCAGTGCCTCTCCCAGCTTAAGTGTGTCTTCCTTCCTAAAATGTATCTTACAAAGTAGACATTCATTGTGTGTGTGTATTGCATACAATACCCAACACGTAATACTTATCATATTAGTTACATGATATAAATATCTGTATTTCCTATATATAATCTATAATCTCCTATTTTGATGATAAAGCCTTTGAGTGGGCCAGAAGACCTCAGCGACATTCATTTTATATGCTTTCTCTAAAACAAATTTTAATTGACGCATTCTAATGCAACCTTTATTTTGGGAAGAAGCCTCATGCAGTCACAACAAATTGGGAATTGATTCCCCCCTACTCCCTGAGCTCTAGAAGACAACCTGAGGTTATCTGAGATTCAATTAAGCTCTAGCTTGATTGCTTCTAATTTAATAGGAAATGCTTCTGAGAAAAAAAAGCTTGTAGCATTTTTTTTACAAGTTTAACTTGTCATTACATTATTACTTATAGAAAAGTGCATGGTTTTTATTTTTTATTTTAGTCACATGCATTAAATGTATGCTTTTAAAGTGTACAATTCACTGGGTTTTACTACATTCAGAATCCCATGGCCATCACTACATCTAATTCCAGAACATTTCCATCAGCTCCAAAGTAACCTTGTACCCCTTAGCAGGCCCTCCTCTGAGCCCCTAGCGGTCACTTACCTGCTTTGTCTCCATGGCTTTGCCTGGTTGGGACATTTCTTGTAAGTTCTAGGATATGGGGCTTTTTGCATCTGGCTTCTTTGACTTAGTATAATTTCTTTTTTAAATCTGATTTTAGTATTGGAGCATAAAGGCTTTATTACATTGTGTTTCTGCTGTGCAACGTGAATCAGCTGTTGTTGTTCATTTGTTCCGTTGTGTCCGACCCTTTGTGGCCCCATGGACTGCAGCACGCCAGGCTTCCCTGTCCCTCACTATCTCCCAGAGTTCGCCCAAGCTCATGTCCATTGAATCAGTGATGCCATCCAACCATCTCATCCTCTGTCGCCCTTTTCTCCTCCTGCCCTCAATCTTTCCCAGCTTCAGGGTCTTTTCCAGAGCTTCCCTGGGGGTTCAGGTGGTAAAGAATCGGACATTTGTATACATATTTCCCTTCCCTCTCGAGCCTCCCTCCCACCTCCCCATCTCTAGGTCACTACAGAGCACCGAGGTGAACTCCCTGTGCTAGATAGCGGCTTCAATTAGATATCTGTTTTACACATGGTAATGTATATACGTCAATCCTACTCTCCCAATTTATCTAGTCCTCTCCTTCCCCACCCCCTGCCATGTCCAGAGGTCCATTCTGTCTGTGTCTCTGTTCCTGCCCTGCGAATGGGCTCATCTGTACCGTTTCTCTAGATTCCATATATATGTGCTAGGGGCTTCCCAGGTGGTACAGTGGTAAAGAATCCATCTGCTGATGCAGAAGATGCAGGAGACTTGGGTTCAGTCCCTAGGGTGGAAAGATCTCCTGGAGAAGGAAGTGGCAACCCATTCCAGTATTCTTGCCTGGAAAATTCCATGGAGAGAGGAACCTTGCAGTCTAGAGTCCATGGGGTCGCAAAGAGTTGGACATGACTGAGCACGCATGCACACATGTGTATGTGTTAATATATGATACTTATTTTTCTCTTTCTGATTTACTTCACTCTGTATGACAGACTCTATGTCCATCCACATCACTACAAATGACCCAATTTCACTCCTTTTGATGGCTGAGTAGCATTCCATTGTATATTACTTCTTCAATGTACAGATCTTACTTATCCACTCATCTGTCTATGGACACGTAGGTTGCTTCCATGTCCTAGGTATTGTAAATAGTGCTGCAGTGAACGCTGGGGTGTGTGTATCTTTTTGAATTATGGTTTTCTTAAGATATATGCCTACTTGTGAAATTGCTGGGTATGGTAGCTCTATTTTTAGTTTTTTAAGGAATCTCTGTGCTGTTCTCCATAGTGGCTGCACCACTTTGCATTCCCATCAACAGTGCAAGAGGGTTCCCTATTCTCCACACCCTTGCCAACACTTATTGCCAGTGAAAGTGTTAGTTGCTTAGTCATGTCCAACTCTTTTCCACCCCATGGACTGTGGCCCACCAGTCTCCTCTGTCCATGTAATTCTCCAGGCAAGAATACTGGAGTGGTTAACCATTCTCTTCTCCAGGGGATCTTCCCGATCCAAGGATGGGATTGAGCCCAGGTCTCCTGCACTGCAGGTGGATTCTTTACCTTCTGAGCCAGTAGGAAGCCGTGTTCCAGTTTTTTAGATAATAGCCATTCTAACAGATGTGAGGTAATACCTCACTGTGGTTTTTTAAATTGAAGTGTAGCTGATGTACAATATTATGTAAGTTACAGGTGAACAATAGTGATTCAAAATTTTTAAAGGTTACACTCCATTTATGTGTTTAGTAACTCAGTCGTGTCCTACTCTTTGTGACCCCATGGACTGTATCCCCCTGGGTTCCTCGTCCCATGGAATTCTACAGTCAAGAGTACTGGATTGGATAGCCTATCCATTCTCCAGGTAAACTTTCCGATCCAGGAATCCAACTGGTGTCTCCTGCATTGCAGGTGGATTCTTTACCAGCTGAACTACCAGGGAAGCCCACAATCCGTTTACAGTTATTATAAAATACTGGCTATATTCCTTGTAGAATATGTCCTTGTAGCTTACGTGATACATAAATTTGTAGCTCATACACCCCAACGCCTAAATTGCCCTTCCCCCTTCCCTCTCTCCACTGGTAACCAATGGCCTGTTCTCTTTCTTGTTAGTCACTTGTTCGCTGTATTTTTTAGATGCCAATAAGTGATATCATGCAATATTTCTTAAGATAATGGTAATTTATTAATCCAATATTAGTAAGTCATTAAAAAGAATAGTAAACTAGCCTTCCTATTGCTTTTGAATCATAAAATGTTTGCATTTTTGAAAATATGAGCACAGAAACAGAAATAAAGAAGAAAAAAGTCATCTGTGTTCTTAAAGCCCGAAGAAGATAGCTGCTGCTAACATTTTGGTGTCTGTCCTCTTAACAAGAAATAATGAGTTTTAGTTCTTTGCTTTCACTGGTTTGCTGAATTTGTTTTTTTTCAGGGTCACAATCTGAAAATCTTAAATCAGTGAGTGACTCTGAGGCATTCTGTGATCCTTAGTGGGTTTTTAACCTAGGGATAATTAAACCTTGAAAGCAGATGAGAAGTGAGAGAAGTTCTGGGTGGGAGATTTGTAACCTAGAAAAGTCCTGTACGTATTTAAGAAAGACGCCTACCTCTAAAAACCTTGTGTTTTCAGTAAGAGCTTTTAACTGTTATCAACTTTTGGGGATGATTTCTTTAGAGTTTCACTTTCTACAAAAAAGGTAATGAATTAGAAAACACAGTCTCTCTTAGCTTTAAACCAAATTTGGTAGCAAATTCAGCCTTGTTTATGCTGAGATTTTGTTTCTGTGTGACAAATTATTTATTTCACTATAGTCCTTTTGTGGAAGGATAGCTTATCCACACATCAATATGGCATGGTGTGTCTCAATTTAAAAGAAGGCAGAAAATAGGCAATAAGAAAAACCAAAGGTAAGAAGTAAGAAAACCAGAGGTCAGAGAAAGAACACTTGGCTCAGCCTTTAATCAGCAAAAGTGGAAAGGAAACATGATGTGTCCTGAGAATTAGTGTCCAGTCATGGAGAAACTCTGCCCCGGGGCCACTGAGCTATTTCTGATACTGAGGTAAGAGTGGGATTTCTCTCGTGGGATGCAAACTGGCACTGTGATCAGGGACCACAACCTCCACAGCATCCTTAGAGAAGGCAGAGTGGTGTGCCTGCCTGCAGCCTTCCTGGTGCTCACCGTGTGCTGGGGCTGGGCAGGGACAGTCCTGGGGCAGTTCTTGCAAATGGTCCCTGTTAGATGTACCTGGAGCTGCCTCAGGGTCTCCCTACCAGGGAGGTGGTGCTACATCTTCCCGGGAGGTGGGAGATGCTTTAGGACAGAGTTACAGAAGGCAACTCTGCTGGCTCTCCTGTGGGTGTCCCTGGTGACTTTGTGAGGAGCTCCAGACTCAATCTGGCCACTTTGTATAAGGAAGAGCCTCTGATTTTTTTTTTTTTTTATCACTTTCAGGGATAATGTTTGCCGCTGCCTCTGCACATCCTTGATGCATGACGGGCTTTAAAAATGTCACAGGATTCTAACTCCCTCTACTGATTTTGGGTTTTAACTAGGTCCCATGTATGGTTTGAAAAGTTCAGTATGTTGAGTTTGAGGACTTCTATATATTTCCTAGATGTCAGCCAAAAGCCATCATGCTGAGAGATCTTTGCTATCTTTGGAGTTGGAGGATTAAAATCCAAGAGTCATTTTATTTATTTTCAATTGAAATTTAATTGATTTGCAGTGTTTTAATTTCTGCTGCATAGCAAAGTGATTCAGTTATACATATATATATACATATACATTCTTTTTCTTTTAATATTCTTTTCCATTTTGACTTATCACCGAGTATTGAGTATAATTCCCTGTACTCTACAGTAGGACCTTGTTGTTTGTCCATCCTGTGTATAATAGTTTGCATCTGCTGACCCCCAAATCCCAATGCTTCCCTCCATAAACTCTCCTCCCCCTTGGAAGGAGAATCCTCTGTTCTCGGTGAGTCTGTTTCTGTTTCATAGATAGGTTCAATTGTGTCCTATTTCAGATTTCACATCTAAGTGACATCATGAGATGTCTGTCTTTTTCTGACTTAAAATGACACTCTCTAGGTATATCCACGTTGCTGCAGGTGGCATTGTTTCATTGTCTTCCATGGCTGATCATATTCCATGTCCTGGCTGTTGTAAATAGTGCTGCTGTGAACCAGGAGGTGCAGGTATCTTTTGGGCTTATAGTTTTGTCTGAATATATGCCCAAGAGTGGAACTGATGGATGGTACTTCTATTTTAATTTTTAAAGAACCTCCATGGTGGCTGCACCCGTTTACATTCCCACCAACAGTGTAGGTGAGTCCCTTTTCTCCACACCCTCCAGGAGCCATTTTACAGGAGGAGGTTAGCCAGGGAGAAACTGCGGTTGCATGTGTCACCCACTTGCACCGTCCTTGTGAATGATGTGATGTGGTACTCGCCTGAATTTTACAGGAAGATCGGTTAGCTGGGAGGCGCTCCGGGGTGGCCAGGACAGCCTGGGTCTTGGCATGGCTCTCCCTGTGACTCAGTCACGGACTCTACGATCAATCCTCAGATGTGACTGGGAAGTACAGCCAGGAAGACTTCCTATTGATTAGAGGGTTTACTGTAGCAGCAGGAAATAGCACTGAGTAGTATTCCTCCCTCCCCCTTTCTCCCCCTTCTCTAATTTAGTAGGTAAAAGGGTTGTTTTTTTTTTAAAATTCCCCCATTCTTCAATTCCACGTGACACTATCCTACCCATTGTGAGTTTCTTGTGCTTGAGAGTTGTGTTTCCTGCCAGCTGAACTAGAGCAGGACAGTTTCAGGACGTAACACAACTCTCCCAGATTATCATGAGATCAGCCCTGAGCTCTCCTAATACTCAGACCCATCAGCGGTTACCGCCGCCTTAGTCTCCATGTGTCCGTGTAGGGGACGGAGCGCCATGCCTCTGGCCCACAGCTGGAGAAGATACTGCTCTATAGGTAATGAACACATCTGCAGCTGTTGAGCAGAGATGTAGGCCACACAGGAGTGGCTCATGGGTTCCCTCTGAGGAGCAGCAAGGTTTTGAGTAGATGGTTAATCTGTAGTCAGCAATTCTTCATTCTTACGCCTGCTCAGTACTGAGCATGTGTCATTTAGCTTAAAATGAAGCTGAAACAGCCTTGGTAATGACATAGGGAATTCTTTTTATTTTTGCAAATGTTAATCAAATATTTTAAAAATATTTGTTGAGAGCCTTGAAATAGCTTTTTTGTAATGCAAATATTTAGACAGTACTTAGGACAGAGGTTACTTGTGAATATGTTCTAATAATATTCTGTGGTCTTGGAATAGATTTCTTTACCCCTCAGCAGGTGAAAGAAATATTATAAGCTCAAAACTTTATGCTTCCGATTGGCAGGAGAGGAAGTAATTTTAATGCTGAGCGTTACAAATCCCCTATTTTTTTTTTTTTCGCTATTTCTTTTAGTTTAAATATCATGGTGAGTTAGGTATTTAATTTGCTTTGGCAACAGTGATGGAATACTGCTGAAGTATAAAAATCCAAAGAACATGAATTGAACTCTGAGTTTCTGGGCAACTTCTTTTAATTGGTAATAATTATAGCTGTTAAACTGTAGCTGAACAGACTGTAAAGCTGTTTGTCAAGATACAGTGCTTTATTTATTTTTTTTTAAGATACAGTGCTTTTGGCAATCAAATGTTTTGATCCCTACGGTACAATTAGAGCAACAGTATCAGGACCTTGAGTCCAGAAGTGCCAGTCGTTTATTCCAGACCTGTGTGACGAGGTGTTGCTGCACCAGGTACCATGAGGTGGTCTAGGAGCTCTCTCCTAGTTCGGTCTGCTGTCCTGGCCTATCTGCTCATTCATTTTTTTCTCCATCCTAACTATAACTTGGGACTCCGGTTTTTGCAACCGGATACAAATTGTTCTCTCAGACATACTTTAAGTATTATTGGATGACCAAGCTATGGTATACATCCAACACTAAAATTTCATGCTTTGTGTATGTATGTTTTTCAGTAATTAGACTGGACTTTTAAAATTTGAGATTATTGACCTATATAACATGTTAGTTTCAGGTATACAACATAATGATTTGATATTTGTATGCAGCTAAACAGATCACCACAGTGAATCTTATTGATATCCGTCACACATTACTAGAAGTTTTTTCCTGGTTGTATTACTACATGTAACAAATGAAACTTACTACTCTCATGGAGGAGATGAGGCAAGTTCAGGGTGGTTTGGCTGTAGATGGCTACTCTCATAGAGACTGAGAACAACTGTGGTTGCCAGGAGCCTGGGGGTAGGGAGGTAGGGAGTTAGTGTTTAATGGAAACAGAGTTTCAGTTTTGCAAGAGAAAGAATTCTGGAGGTTGGCTACACAAGGATGTGAATGTACTTAACACTTCTGTATGCTTAAAGCACATACTTCTTAACCATTTTTATCACAGTTAAAAAAAAATACACGAAATTGTGTGTATCCATCACGACTGGATTTAGCCAGTAGTTTATGGGGTCAGTGCCGGAATAGTAACTCAGACTCCCTCCCCATCCCATTCTCCATCCTCACTCATTGAAACTTTTTTGTTATTTTACATTTATCCTTATAAAATACTATATAACTCATTTACTGTCTCTCCCCTACCCCAGATTGTGAGGGCAGACCCTTCTGCTTGCTTGTTTTCGCTGTAGCTTTCATGTCTGGAAGGGTTCCTGGTCCACAGTAGGGGACCAGCCAGGTTCTATTGGTTTCATTTCTGCATGTGTTTCTCTATTTTTCCCAGCACCATTTGTTGCAGAGACTGTCTTTTCCCCATTGGGTATTCTTGGCTCCCTTGTTGAATGTTCAGTTCAGTTCAGTTCAGTTCAGTCGCTCAGTCGTGTCAGACGCTTTGAGACCCCATGAATCACAGCACGCCAGGCCTCCTTGTCCATCACCAACTCCCGGAGTTCACTCAAACTCATGTCCATCGAGTCGGTGATGCCATCCAGCCATCTCATTCTCTGTCATCCCCTTCTCCCGCCCCCAATCCCTCCCAGCATCAGAGTCTCTTCCAGTGAGTCAACTCGTCGCATGAGGTGGCCAAAGTATTGCAGTTTCAGCTTTAGCATCAGTCCTTCCAATGAACACCCAGGATTGATCTCCTTTAGAATGGACTGGTTGGATCTCCTTGCAGTCCAAGGTACTCTCAAG
Organism: Moschus berezovskii; assembly: GCF_049115385.1. Taxonomy (NCBI): domain Eukaryota; kingdom Metazoa; phylum Chordata; class Mammalia; order Artiodactyla; family Moschidae; genus Moschus; species Moschus berezovskii. Next base: position 52,844,210 of record NC_142472.1, read on the forward strand.
AGTCTTTTCCAGCATCACAGTTCAAAAGCAACAATTCTTTGGCAATCAACTTTCTTCACAGTCCAACTCTCACATCCATACATGACCACGGGAAAAACCATAGCCTAGACTAGACGGACCTTTGTTGGCAAAGTAATGTCTCTGCTTTTTAATATGCTATCTAGGTTGGTCATAATGGCGTGATTTAATTCTGGGTTCCCTGTTCTGTTTCATTGGTCAGTATTGAACTCATTGTTAACTTTATTCTTGAGCTCACTGAACAGCATTTCTGAATTTTCCTGTAGCTCACCGAATTTCTTCCTAACAGCTGTTGTGAATTCTTTCAGTTAGATCGCAATATTCCATGTCTTTGGGTTTAGTTGCTGGAAAACTGTCATTTTCTTTTTTTGTGATACTGTACTACCATGATTTTTCACAGTGCCTGGTGGAAAGTGCCCCTGCTGATGTCTTGGACACCTTCCTAATTTAGACTATCCTTCACTTATTTTGATTTTAATAGTTCAACAGTTTGCCAGTTAGGAGTCTCCTTGTTTTCCAGGAGGTGGTGTTACAGTGCAAGTTTTCGGTTTCTCTGAGCTGACTCCCCAGTAAGGTTGGGAGTGGGCATGTTAAAAACAGACACAAAGAAACAAAGGGTGGGGGCATAGTGGGGTGAGGGGTGTCTGTGGCCCTCGGGTGCGCCCACACCTGGTAAAAGGGGATCCTTGATTGGCAGGGGCATCCCAGCGGTCAGTGGTGCTGCTCCTGCCTCCCGGGACAGACAGCAGGGGACACTCTCCTCCAGGGTTCTTCGTCCAGTCCACCACCTCCCGTCCCTTTCCCTCGTCTGGTGACTGAGGCCCGTCCTCAGAGAGCAGCCGGTCCTGGCAGACCCCACTCACCACCTCCACACTCCGCCGCCTCTGCCAGCGGTTGTGCCCATCTGCTGCCAGGTGGACAGTCTCCTCTGCTCCCGCTGGCCCCATGTCCAGTCCCCTTGCCGCGCAGCTGCCTCCGAGGTCCAGTCTACTCTCAGATGCGCAGATGGGTGCATCTGTCAGTGTCCTGGGCTACTCAGCAGAGATGCTTTTTCAAAAAAAATTTTTTATATTGAAGGATAATTGCTTTACAATGTTGTGTTAGATTCTGCCATACAGTAATGTGAGTCAGCCATGAGTGTACACAGATTCCCTCCCTCTTAAGCCTCCCTCGCCCCCACCCGCCATGGCATCCCACCCCTCTAGGTTGTCACAGAGCACCGAGTTGAGCTTCCTGTGTCATCCAGCAACTTCCCACTAGCTATCGGTTTTACTCGTGGAGGTGTATGGACATCGGTGCTGCTCTCCCATTTCATCCCACCCTCTCCTTTCCGCTCTATGTCCACAAGTCTGCATCTCTATTCATGCCCTGCAAATAGATTCACCAGTACCACTTTCTAGATCCACATGCATTAATAAATAATATTTGTATTTCTCTTTCTGACTTCACTCTGTATAGCAGACTCAGGGTTTGTCCACCTCACTAGAACTGACTCATATTTGTTCCTTTTTATGGCCAAGTAATATTCCATTGTATATTTGTACCACATCTTTTTTATCCTTTCATCTGTTGATGGATATCTAGGTTGCTTCCGTGTCCTGGCTGCTGTAAATAGTGCTGTAGTAAACATTGGGTTTCATGTGTTTTTTTGAATTATGGTTTTCTGCGAGTATATGCCTAGTAGTCAGATTGCTGGGTCATATGGTGGATTTATTACTAGTTTTTGAAAGAAATGGCCAAGGCACTATTTTCCCAGTTATGGATATTCATGGGCTTCCCAGAGAGTTCAGTGATAAAGACTTAACCTGCCAAAGATTCAATCTACCATAGACTCAACCTGCCAATGCATCTCCCCAATGCAGTTTTCAATCTCTGGGTTGGGAAGATGCCCTGGAAATGGAAATGGCAACCCACTCTTGTATTTGTGCCTAGAGAAATCCCATGGACAGAGGAGCCTGGTGGGCTATGGTCCATGGGGTTACAAAAAGAGCTGGACGTGACTTAGCAGACACATGGATGTCTGATTAGTTGTAAATAACAGGGAGAGAAAAGAGGAATGATTCGCACCACCTTGATGCTGCCTGAACTTTTTTAAAACTCTGTTTCTGCTTAATGTTAAAAGAGAATATGTTCTGTTTGCCACAGCAGAGGGGGATAATAATTTGAGAGTGGATAGATTAACTTGGACTTCAAACCTTTGTCTTCTCTCTGCTTATACGGTTGAGCATAACTTCCCTGGTTTGCCCCTCACTTTTCCTTTGTGAGCTTTCAATTATAAGCTTTTTTAAAAATTGAAGTATAATTGACCTACAGCATTGCTAGTTTCAGAGGCATGACATAGTGATTCGATTTTTCTGTGCATCTGAAAATGCTCATCATGATAAATCTAGTTACCGTCTGTGGCTGCACAAAGCTATTACAATGTTATTGACTCTGTTCTCTGGGCTGTCCACTTCATCCCCGAGAGTCATGCTGGACGTTTGTAGCTTTTAATCTCTCCCACATATTTCCCTGCTCCCTCCACCTTCCTCTCCTCTGGAAACCTCATGTTTGTTCTCTGTATCTGTAACTGTTTCTGTTTTGTTAGGTTTGTTTTCAATTCCACATATAAATGAAATCACATATATTTGTCTTTCTCTTGTCTTTATTTTTATTGAGTTTGACATACTTCCGGATTTTCCTTTTCATTTCTTCATTTGCCCTACAGTTTAGAAGTGTGTTTTAATTTTCAAATATTTGGAAATTTTCAAAGAGCTTTTCATTATTGATTTCTAATTGTGGTCAGATAACATGTTTTGTATCATTTCAGCCCTTTTAAAGGAGTTGAGACTTCATAGTATAAATGTGGTTTGTCTTGTCGAATGGTCCACCGTAAGCTTTTGTTGGGTGGAGTGTTCTGGAAGTGCCAGCTGTGTCAATTTGCCTTATAATGATATTCAAATTGCTGCATGGTTGCTTGTTTCACTGTTGATTTCTCTTTCTCCTTGTTGTATCAACTGCTGAGACATATTCAAGTCTCCAAGTATACTTGTGGCTTTGGCTGTTTCTACATATAAGTCTGTTAGTTTTCGTTCCTTTATCTTTGAATAGAGGTGTAAATGTTTAGTGTTAAGTCTTCTTGGTGAGTTCAGTCCTTCATCTTTCTGAGAGATGCCTTTTACCCCGGTAAAATTGCTGTAAAATCTCCTTTTGCCCAGTGCTTTGTGGCCACGCGTTCTGGGAAACACTCCCTCAGAAGGACAATGCAGAGAGTGGAGTGCAGTTTATTATACCGGCGGGCCTAAGGCAGAGTCTCCTCTTAGCCAAGCACCCCGACCAGTTTTTGTGAAAACCTTATATACCCTAAGTGTAGGTACCCAAACCCACCTCCCCAAATTCCCTGAAATGAGTCTGAACAAAGGAAAAGGAAAGATACAATCAAAGTTAACCTGTGATTCACATGCCCTAAGCCTAGGTAGTTAACTGTGGACAGTCATCAATAGGCCTGTGGTCATACCCCAATAAGCATAATAGAATGTATGATTCTATTTGGTTCCACAGAAAATTGGGGTATTCTTTTAGGCAATGGAGAGCCCTGGAGCTCTTCCTTCGGGGGGCCTGGTTTTCCGGTTGATATGTCTTTTCCTTGGATACTGGGCATGTAGCTCAAAGTCCACAGTCTGGCCCAAGATGGAGCCCTGCTTTCAAGACAGAGCTGTTCTCTTTCCTCCTTCAGTGCTGTTAAACTCCAGCCTCCTTTTGGTATCCTGCTTGGTATCTCTTTTCATTTAGTCTGTCTGTTTTATATTTAAGATGGATTTCTTATAGATCGACTATAGTTTGATCTTTTTAATTCTGTATGAAAGTTGAATAACTTAGAATACTTGGACTATTTATAATTAACATAGTTATCAATGTGGTTGGGTTTAAACGGTCTTTGTTTTTTATTAGTCCAATCCCTTCTTTGTTCCTTACTTTCCTCTTTTATCACTTAAAAAATATTAATTGTGTATTTTAGATATTTTTTGGTGGTTGTTCCAGGATTTCCTACATACATCTTTCCATTTGTCACTTTCTACCATCAAATAACAAAGTATTTTATGTGTAATGTAAGGACCTTAATATGGTATCTTTTATTCACTCCCCTTCTATCCTTTGCACTATCCAGTTTGGTGTTGTGAAGGAGGAAACAGAACAGGCTCTATCTTAAAAGCAGGACTCCATCTTAGGCCGGACTGTGGACTTTGAGCTATATGCCTAGTATCTAAGGAAACGACATACCAACTGGAAAATCAGGTCCCCCTGAAGGAAGAGCCCCAGGGATTTCCATCATCTGAAAGAATACCCTAATTATCTGTGTAACGGAATAGAGTCATACATTCTATTATGCTTATTGGGGTATGACCACAGGCCTATTGATGACTGTCCACTGTTAACTACCTAGGCTTAAGGCATATGAATCACGGTTAAACTTTGATTGTATCTTTCTTTTTCCTTTGTTCACTCATTTCAGGGAATTTGGGGAGGTGGGTTTGGGTACCTACACTTAGGGTATATAAGGTTTTCACAAAAACTGGTCGGGGTGCTTGGCTAAGAGGAGACTCTGCCTTGGGCCCACCAGTGTAATAAACTGCACTCCACTCTCTGCGTTGTCCTTCTGAGGGAGTTTGTTTCCTGGAACACACAACAGTTATTCGGTCACTCAGTCATGTCCGACTCTTTTGCGACCCCATGGTCTATACAGCACACCAGGTTTTTCTGTCCTTCACCATCTCCCAGAGCTTGCTCAAACTCACGTCCATCGAGTCAATGATGCCATCCAACTATCTTGTCCTCTGTTGTCCCCTTCTCCTTCTGCCTTCAACCTTTGCATCAGGGTCTTTTCTAATAAGTCAGCTCTTCTCATCAGGTGGCCAAAGTATTGAAGCTTCAGCATCAGTGCTTCTGATGAATATTCAGGATTGATTTCCTTTAGGAAATCAGTTTAGTTCCAAGTATAATTTGCACAACACACTTTTATATTATCTATTAAAAATTTGTACAGAAATGTCCCATTTACCCCAGTTTTAGGCATCCCTTTGTGTGTGTGTGTGTGTGATCTAAGTTTCTATCTATATTCTTTTCCTTCAGCCTAAAAATCTTCCTGTAACTTTTCTTGTAGTTCATAAATTCTGTCACCTTTTGCTTTTCTAAAAAACAAAGTCTTTATTTCTCCTTCATTTTTGAAAGATATTATTACTTGGTATAGAATTCTAAATTAAGTTAAACTCTTTGAAGATATTTTTCCATTTTCTTTTAGACTTGCATAGTTTCTGATGAGAAGTTTGAGATATTTGTTTGTTCCTCAATATGTAATATGTTTTCTCTGGCTTCTGGTAAGATGTATTTATTCTAGGCTTTGTCATCTGAATGTTGTCTGGCTTCTTTTATACTAAAAGGAGAAAGGGTTAAGTCTTGTTTCTGGGTCAGTCTCAGAGTGGATGGATGTGTTAATTTCTTCCTTCCTGCAGCCCTTCACAGGATGTTTCCTGCAAGCTAAACAAAGGTATTGTAGCTAAATGCTCATTACATGGGAGGCAGGGTTCCCAGAGATGGGCCATTGGGTGCAATTTAAACTTATAGAGAACACCCCTGTAGTGATTAACTTGTAATAGCATACCAAGGTTCTTCCTTATTGCATCAATACCCATCGTAAGATACTTTGGAGCGCTATAATGGAATAGTCTTTGGTCTTTGGGTAATTCATGACTATACTTACCAGTCCTCTAGCCAGGAGGTTTATACCAGGAGATTTGGGTAATTGACAGGGTTTGTTTTTTATTTTTTCTGTGATGCATTGCGTCACCATGATACAAATTTGAGGGCAAATTTTAAACCTGGAAAATATTTCCAGTATGAACTGTGACTCCACTGTAGGAACAGAAGAGTTTGTCAGGTCAGATAATGCAATATACAAGTGAACTGCTTTTGTGTGCAAGGGAAATATGGGACTTAGTTTAGAATTATAAGGTACAGGAGCAATATGGTCGGAAGGACTGGTAGACGCGGGATCCCCTTGTCATCTGAAACTCACCAGTGGATGGGGGAGAGGAATTCCTGGCTGGAATATAAAGTAAGTAAACAAGAGAGATTCTTGGGAGAAATGAGTCTTTTATTTTTTGATAAATTCTAGTATTTATTAAATTATAAAGTCTGTAATAAAGAAAAGTGTGGATCAAGAGAAACCTCTAACTACAAGGACTAGACAGCAAAGCCTATGAGAACGCCATGAAGTGTGTTACAGACAAGATTCTGAAACATAAGTTATAAGCTGTTTTCTTTATATTTCCATTTCAGTAACTTTGTTGCAGGAAAGGGGACCCCTTCCAGGGCCTGAAACTGGGCTCTTGTCTAACACTCGGAAAAGAATTGTCCGAGGAGACACGTGCTGACAAAGCAAGAGACTTTATTGGGAAGGGCACCAGGGTGGGGAGCAGTAGGGTAAGGGAACCCAGGAGAACAGCTCTGCCGCGTGGCTCGCAGCCTCGGGTTTTATGGTGATGGGATTAGTTTCCGGGTGGTCTTTGGCCAATCATTCTAATTCAGAGTCTTTCCTGGTGGTGCATGCATCGCTCAGCCAAGATGGATGCTAGCGAGAGGGATTCTGGGAAGTGGACGGACACCCAGTGTCTCCTTTCCACCTTTCCTGAACTCTTCCGGTTGGTGGTGGCTTATTAGTTCCATATTCCTTATCAGGATCTCCTGTCATAAAACAACTCATGCAAATGGTTACTATGGTGCCTGGCCAGAGTGGGTGGTTTCAATCAGTGTGCTTCCCCTAACAACTTTACTATTAAGTAGTTGTTATTCTTCTATTTTAAAACCCCAAATTCACATCTGTTCTCACGTTAATTAAGCTTTCTGTTCATATTGATACCAGACATCTCGTAGGTGCCAAATTTTAGTAATGGTTTCATGTCAATCCATGCATACAAATATGAACCAATGCAGTAGTCAGATGAGGACCATTAATGCACAGATAATACACACATGCTGGCCAAAAGAACTGAAGGTATTTTTAAAAACTATAGAATAAACAGACCTCAGGAAAACTGGGTTATTACTAAACAGCTCTCAGCTATTAACACCCAAGTTCCTTATATTAAATAAATTTCTCAACAGAGATGTGTTCAGTTCAGTTCAGTTCAGTCGCTCAGTCGTGTCCGACTCTTTGCGACCCTATGAATCACAGCACACCAGGCCTCCCTGTCCATCACCAACTTCTGGAGTTCACTCAAACTCATGTCCATCGAATCGGTGATGCCATCCAGCCATCTCATTCTCTGTCATCCCCTTCTCCTCCCGCCCCCAATCCTTTCCAGCATCAGAGTTTTTTCCGTGAGTCAACTCGTCGCATGAGGTGGCCAAAGTATTGCAATTTCAGCTTTAGCATCAGTCCTTCCAATGAACACCCAGGATTGATCTCCTTTAGAATGGACTGGTTGGATTTCCTTGCAGTCCAAGGGACTCTCAAGAGTCTTCTCCAGCACCACAGTTCAAAAGCATCAATTCTTCGGTGATCAGCTTTCTTCACAGTCCAACTCTCACATCCATACATGACTACTGGAAAAACCATAGCCTTGAGTAGACGGACCTTGGTTGGCAAAGTAATGTCTCTGCTTTTTAATATGCTATCTAAGTTGGTCATAACTTTCCTTCCAAGGAGTAAGCATCTTTTAATTTCATGGCTGCAATCAGCATCTGCAGTGATTTTGGAGCCCCAAAAAATAAAGTCTGACACTGTTTCCACTGTTTCCCCATCTATTTCCCATGAAGTGATGGGACCAGATGCCATGATCTTTGTTTTCTGAATGTTGAGCTTCAAGCCAACCTTTTCACTCTCCCCTTTCACTTTCATCAAGAAGCTTTTGAGTTCCTCTTCACTTTCTGCCATAAGGGTGGTGTCATCTGCATATCTGAGGTTATTGATATTTCTCTCAGCAATCTTGACTGCAGCTTGTGCTTCTTCCAGCCCAGCGTTCCTTATGATGTACTCTGCATATAAGTTAAATAAGCAGGGTGACAATATACAACCTTGATGTACTCCTTTTCCTATTTGGAACCAGTCTGTTGTTCCATGTCCAGTTCTAACTGTTGCTTCCTGACCTGCATACAGGTTTCTCAAGAGGCAGGTCAGGTGGTCCGGGATTCCCATCTCTTTCAGAATGTTCCACACTTTATTGTGATCCACACAGTCAAAGGCTTTGGCATAGTCAATGAAGCAGAAATAGATGTTTTTCTGGAACTCTCTCGCTTTCTCCATGATCCAGCGGATGTTGGCAATTTGATCTCTGGTGCCTCTGCCTTTTCTAAAACCTGCTTGAACACCTGGGAGTTCACGGTTCACATATTGCTGAAGCCTGGCTTGGAGAATTTTGAGCATGACTTTACTAGTGTGTGAGATGAGTGCAATTGTGAGGTAGTTTAGGCATTCTTTGGCATTGCCTTTCTTTGGGATTGGAATGAAGACTGACTTTTCCAGTCCTGTGGCCACTGCTGAGTTTTCCAAATTTGCTGACATATTGAGTGCAGCACTTTCACAGCATCATCTTTCAAGATTTGAAATAGCTCAACTGGAATTCCATCACCTCCACTAAAGATGTGTTAGACATTTTAATTACAGGTCTATCCTTCCCATACCCCTTCCCACCCCAACTCCCAAAATACACTACTAGGGGTGAATATAATGTTACATGGGCAGAAATTTACAGATAACCATTTCATCTTGAACACGGATCTGAAAACTTTTTTATTTAAACTTCCGTTACTGTGCACTGTCCATCAGGCCTTCGAGATCTGATGCTCACTGTTTCACCCGCTGCCACTGATCGATCAGTTCCTGACTGATTAGATCGATCAGATACTGTCTGATTTGGATTAGGAACCAAACGTCTCTGTTGGGTCAAGGAGTGTACTGCAACAAGCGCAGATACATCCTCACTGTCACTGCTGGCATCGGATTCGGTTTCTTCAATCGAAGTGTCTGGTGGTGCCCTGCCTGAAGATGGTGATCCATGCTCTCCTTCTTCCCTCTATGACTCCTTTCCACCATGCTGTCTCCACCAAGTTGTAAATGAGCAAAAGAGTCTTCCAGAGAAGTGCTTGCATCAGGGGATGGCATGGCGGGCTTGTTAGCTGACCATCTACTGACGTCAGGGGCCTCACAGAAGACGACTGAACAGAAGCTCCGCTCTGGGCGGGTACACTGTCCGCTCCGTCAGCAGAGTTCTCTCTAGGTTTACGGAATTAGCATCACAGTCCAGCCTAAGTCCGGCTACTCCCTTCTTTGCTATATCTAGTATATCCCGCTTGATCTTCCTGCGACGTCCATGTTCGTTTCTCCTATCCTGTACCATATTTTCAAGATCAGCAACATACAAAAACCCGGCAATTAACATTTCAGTGCTCTTTTTACCTTTGGAAAAAGCATCCTCCAACTCTCTGCTAGTGTGCTCGTCATACTGCCACCACCCATTTCTTCCTTCATAATACCAGGCATATTCACCGTTTCCTCTACTTGCTGCCTTGAGTTCTTCTGGTGACAACAAGGTTGGCTTATCAAGGAAATCTTCAGGGATTTCTTGTCGACAGAGGGCACATCGTTTTCCAAGCCATGAAGCTCCCTTCACACACAGATAGCAGAAAACATGCTTACAAGGCAGACTGACTGGGTGAACACATGTTTGCAGACAAATGGCACATTCAGGGACAGTTAGAGAAGGCGCAGTATTAGAACAGGACTCGTTTGCTTTCCTGTTCATAGGAAGCATGTTTATAGAGTGATCAATTTCTCCACAGCCAGCCATCATTTCTATTACAGACCCCACAGATGCCTGCCACAAAAACAAAATCTCATCTTCATGAGTAATCAGCCAGTCTGCAGACTTTTCTCCTCCATCGCTGGATCATCCTGTGCTCTGTGGCCACAGCCTAAGCCGCCTCGCCGTCTTTTCTCTTTGGCCTCCGAGCCCGCCGTGGCCGGGAACGTGCGTGCATGCGCGGCAGTCAGAGACATGAGTCTTGACACAAAGAGTGATCCCTGTGTTGAGGAATTCTGGTAGCTGATATCAGAGAAGGCAATGGCACCCCACTCCAGTACTCTTGCCTGGAAAATCCCATGGATGGAGGAGCCTAGTAGGCTGCAGTCCATGGGGTCGCTAAGAGTCGGACACGACTGAGCGACTTCACTTTCACTTTTCACTTTCACGCATTGGAGAAGGAAATGGCAACCCACTCCAGTGTTCTTGCCTGGAGAATCCCAGGGACAGGGGAGCCTGGTGGGCTGCCGTCTATGGGGTCGCACAGAGTCGGACACGCCTGAAGCGACTTAGCAGCAGCAGCAGCAGCTGATATTTAGATACTTAAGTGTTCTTATGGTGTTGTGCTTAGTCACTCAGTTGTGTCCCACTCTTTGTCAGGGCAGAGAGCCCACCAGGCTCCTCTGTTCATGGGATTCTCCAGGCAAGAATACTGGAGTGGGTTGCCATTTCCTTCTCCTGTTATGGTGTTGGAACTCTTTTATTTGACAATTACAGACATAGGGGTTCATGGAATTGTTAATAGAAAAACTCTGTGTTTGTAAAATTTGTCTTTGTTAACTCTAACACCTCTCGGGAGGGCCTATCAGTGTTTGGGGTCAGGGAGATTAAGAGATTTGTTATGAGGTCTGGAGGTAGGATTATGACGTTGGGTTAGACAGACTTGAGTTCCTTGTAACATCTGGTGTCTGGCTGTGATGAGATCATTGCATTAATAGTGTTGGCTCATGTGGGAAGCTTGCCACAGGCTTCTAGCAGCTTTGTATTTACGGTGAGGCTGAAATTTCACCCTTAGGGAGTGGGCGCTTGACAGCTGTCACCCGTAGCAACAGAATAGGAGAGAACTGAATTGGGAACCATGTTACCCTGCTGGCTCAGATGGTAAAGAATCTGCCTGTAATGCAGAAGATCCGGGTTTGATCCCTGGGTCGGGAAGGTCCCCTGGAGAAGGAAATGGCTACCCACTCCAGTGTTCTAGCCTGGAGAATTCCATGGACAGGAGCCTGGTGGGCTACAGTCTTTGGGGTCCAAAGAGTCAGACTTGACTGAGCGACTAAGACTTTCACTGTTTAACACTTGAACTAGAGTGACACACTGCTGACGGCAAGCCGTGCGTTTCAGGCGGCTACATCTTATGAATCTCTCAAGGGACTCTTTTTGGGGAATTGGCTTTAGTAATTTTTATCTTGCTATAAAACAGAATTGAACTTGCCTGGTGGCTCAGAGGGTAAAGAATCTGCCTGCAATGAAGGAGACCTGGGTTCAATCCCTGGGTTAGGAAGGTCCCCTGGAGAAGGAAATGGCCACTCCAGTATTCTTGCCCGGAGAATCCCATGGACAGAGGAGCCTGGTGAGCTACAGTCCATGGGTTCACAAAGAGTCAGTCACAACTGAGTGACTTTCACATAAAGCATAATTAAGTTTAGAGCACTGACTTTTGACTTTGAAACTATTAATATCATTTTGTTTCAAAACTGTCTTAAAGTTATTCTTAGAGGATGATAAAATTCAAAACAGAATGCAAATTTTTTCTTTCAAATCAGAAGTTACTTTTAGGGGCTTCCCAGGTGGCTCAGTGGGTAAAGAATCTGCCTGCAATGCAGGAAACACAGGAGACGCAATTTCCATCCTTGGGTTGGGAAGATCCCTCCTGGAGGAGGGAATGGCAACCCACTCCAGTATTCTTGCCAGGAGAATTACGGGGACAGAGGAGTCTGGTGGTCTACAGTCCATGGGGTTGCACAGAGTTGGACACGACTTAGCAACTGAGTATGCATGAATAGGCCAAGATGCTGGCATGTTTCCACGAGAGGCATTGATATGAAACAGGCATTCCTGTTGACAAGTGTGACTCACCCAGGTGTGAGCAGGGGAAGTTGTGCTGGGCCCTCTGTATGCCTCCCCCTGTTCGTGGCCTCACCTGGGGCTGGAACCGATTTCTTGGTGGCCAGTGCCTGCGTGACACCAGGGTGGAATATGTGTGTGTATAGACCAAGCCCTGACCGGAGGCTTGGATGAGATGGGGGGAGGGGCTCAGGTGTGTGTAAGAGGTGCCTTGCTTCCCCTCTGCAGGTGGGTCTGAGAGGAGCTGCTTCCGAGGAGGAGGTTGAAGGATGGGGAGAGTTATCAGTGCACAAAGACCTAGGAGCTGCTTGTGTCGAGCTGCAGAGAAAAAATTCAGCCTCCAGGCATCGAGCTAGTTGCAGAATTATACTTCCATGTGTGTGTATGTGTGTTTGCACGCACACACTCAGTCATGTCCAACTCTTTGTGACCCCGTGGACTGTAGCCCGCCGGGCTCCTCTGTCACTGGGATTCTCCAGGCAAGAATGCTGGAGTGGGTTGCCATTTCCCCCTGCAGGGGATCTTCCTGACCCAGGGATTGAACCTGCATCTCTTGTGTCTCCTGCACTGGCGGGTGGGTTCTTTACCTCTGTGCCACCTGGGAGTTACTCCTTGCCCCATTTTCTGTTTTCTCCCAGGTTGCATATGCTTACCCTGTGATTGTTACAGGCATCATAAGGGTTAACATAGATAAAATGCTTAGACAAGGCTCGACAGAAGATAGAGGTGCTTCTTATCATAACCTCATATCTATGACCTCGTGACGTGACGGAGACAACAGACGTGGCAACACCGAGTTGGCAGAGGGGCTCAAGCTCCAGATGTCTGCGTCTCCTTGGCGTCCCGCTGCCTTTTTTAACGATTTCCCATATTTGAGACTTTCTCACTTCTCTGTCTGAGAAGAAACGTGATACACAAAATGTCACATCAGTAGGAAAGTCGTGAGGAGCCATCACACTGGGGAAGAGTATCTTTTGTATGTGATAAGTTGGCCATGAAGATGGATGAGTTGGCCTGCGTGTTGGTTTCTTCAACTCTGCATCATTTTCGAGGTTACATTAAGATTGTTGATGAAAGCACAGTGTTAGCCTTGCTTGTCACCATGGGTCCTGGCACCCTAACGGGCTGGTTTGCATGTGACACTGGGTGGTGGCCGATGCACACGAACATGCCTTTCTCTTGAACGTGGCATCTGACTTGTAGGCATTCAGAGCTCTGACGGCCCTGGGAAGATGAGAAATTCCAGGAGAAACCTCATGGTGCTGTACCTCCCACCTTTCAGGAGGAGCAGGGACAGGGAAGCACAGATTTTGGTTATGAGGAGTCTTTGCAGGTCGGTTTCTCACCCTTTTGTCATATTTACAACAGATGTTGGGAGTCTTGACTCAGCGTTTTCTAGCTTGAAGATGAGCTGCCTCAGTGGGTTTTTAAAGGGTTGTTTGGAATCCAGAAGGATGGTGTCAGGGCCAGGCACTCAGAAGCTCACCTCAGTGTTTGATCTTCTCAGGACAGAAAGGAGAGGGTTTGGGAGAGACACTGGACAAGAGACATCTGAATTTTTCTCCTCTGGGAAAGGTTTCCCCATTTGGCGAGCTGAGGTGTGGGGGACACATGAGGGTAAAACCGAGAGCTGGTAGGTTTCGTTTTCTCGAGTTGCCTGCCTGACAGTCGATGAGGTCCAGGAGCTGACTGGAAAGCCTCTGGCCAACCAGAGGCTGGTCCTGCACGGCTGCAGGTGGATGGCTGATGTGGACAGACTGGATTCAGACAGTGGCAGGGGTGGCGGTTTTAGCAGAGGGAGCCCAGGTGAGGGGCAGCCTCCTGGGGACACAAATGGTCCCTGATGGAGCCAAGCCAGACCTGTCACCAGCTGTAGCCACAGATTCCAGCAGGGGGCCCGGGATATCACCCTGTAGACCAGTGGAGACAGAAGGCACCCAAGGATCTGGGCTCTTCCCACGCCCATGCCCTGCTCCCTCCCACCTCCCCCCACCATGCCATCTGAAGGTGAGAGGAAGAGGGTGAAATTCTGGCAGCCAGAGCATCTTCCCTCAAGAGAGTTAACACCACTTACATTAACTTTTAAATTTATAAAACTGGACTAAGTTCCAAACCGAACTGGATATTGCCCTTTCTCCCCCAGGTCCCTTTTGGGTGGTACCTTAGGGTCCAATTTGCAACTCCTTGAATTCAATCTACATTTTTCTCTGTCCACTTAAGACAGGATATGTTGTGGTCACATTCTCTTTGCTCCTTGGACACATTTATTGAGCACCTTCTGTGTCCCTTCACTGGGGACATGGAGGCGACTGGCATGAGCAGGGCCCCTGCTCGTGGAGCTTACAGCTAATGCTGGAAGTCAGAGGATGAGCAAACCAGTTTCCTAGGTGCAGTGAAAGGAAGGATGTGGCATCAGGGAAGATCTGAGCTGAGGAGTGCGGTGGAGATGGCAGGTCGTCAAGGGCTGTGATGGGATGGTGTCAGCAAAGCCAAGCCTAGAGGAGCAGACCTGGTGGAAGGAAAGGCAGGTGCTAGCGCCCTGGGGGACAGAGCTGAGGAGGGGAGAAGGCTGCTTTGAGGAGAGGGGAGCTCTAAGACCAAGGGAGAGATGGATCACCAGGGTGCTGGAGAAGAGCACTGGCTGTGAGAACATGTGCAGCAAGCCTGTGTGCCTTTGGCCAAGGTCTTGTGAGTCTCAAAACACTTGTGTGTGTGTGTGTGTGTGTTGCATGTTTAGTCGCTCAGTCATGTTCAGCCCTTAGCGACCCCATGGACTGTAGCCCGCCAGGCTCTTCTGTCCATGGGATTCTCCAGGCAAGAAAACTGGAGGAGGCTGTCATTTCCTTCTCCAGGGGATCTTCCCCACCCAGAGATCAAACCTGAGTCTCCTGCACTGGCAGGCAGATTCTCTACCACTTAGCCACCAGGGAAGCCTAAAACACCTAGAATAAGCAGACTACAAGTTCAAACTGGCCCTCTCCTAGGATTAACTGAGCAGAGACTGTGTTCACTCATGTTGAATCGGTGGTGCCGTTTAAAGTCTGTCTGTAATTCCAGATCAGTTTTGAGGCCCCAGGAGTGATGGAGAATGCCAGCAAAAGGGGGCCTTGCTTCAGAAAACTCATTGGGCTTGTATTTTAAGTTTCAGTCAATCCAGTCCATGTTGAAAAAAACCTCTGAATTGAATATTTGAAGCATAGATTTTCTTCTTCATTTTTAGTTATTAAATGTATTTCCTTAAAAGTATAGTTTTTTTCACCTTTACTTAACCACTTTATTATAGTCTTTGTTGTTATTTCTAAACTTTATATTTTTAATTTTGTATTGGGGTATCGATGAGTCACAAGGTTGTAATAGTTTCAGGTGGACAGCAAAGCAACTCAGCCATTTAATACATGTATCCATTCTCCCTCAAGCTCTCCTCCCATCCAGGCTGCCACATAACATTGAACACAATTCCATGAAAAGCATACTTGTTTTAGTTTACATGATGGATTTTAATGTGTCTGTCTCCCTGGGTAGCTCAGACAGGAAAGAATCTGCCTGCAGAGCAGGAGACCTGGGTTCGATCCCTGAGTCAGGAAGATCCCCTGGAGGAGGGCATGGCAACCCACTCCTGTATTCTCGCCTGGAGAATCCCATGGACAGAGGAACCTGGCAGGCTATACAGTCCATGGGGTCACAAAGAATTGGACACAACTGAGTGACTCGTTGCATGAGGTGGCCAAAGTATTGGAGTTTCAGCTTTAGCGTCAGTCCTTCCAATGAACACCCAGGATTGATCTCCCTTAGAATGGACTGGTTGGATCTCCTTGCAGTCCAAGGGACTCTCAAGAGTCTTCTCCAGCACCACAGTTTAAAAGCATCAATTCTTCAGTGATCAGCTTTCTTCACAGTCCAACTTTCACATCCATACATGACCACGGGAAAAACCATAGCCTTGACTAGACGGACCTTTGTTGGCAAAGTAATGTCTCTGCTTTTTAATATACTGTCAAGGTTGGTCATAACTTTCCTTCCAAGGAATAAGCGTCTTTTAATTTCCTGGTTGCAATCAGCATCACCTCATGCGACGAGTTGACTCCCTGGAAAAAGAGTCTGATGCTGGGAGGGACTGGGGGTGGGAGGAGACGGGGATGACAGAGAATGAGATGGCTGGATGGCATCACCGACTCGATGGACATGAGTTTGAGTAAACTCCGGGAGTTGGTGATAGACAGGGAGGCCTGGCGTGCTGTGATTCATGGGGTCGCAAAGAGTCAGACACGAATGAGCGACTGAACTGAACCGAACTGAACCGAGTGACTAAGCACACAAGGTATAAAACGGGCTTCAAGGAACAGCCCAGTCTGTGTAGCTGTGCTTACTGGACACTAGGCTTTGGGTGACCGTGGCTCACCTTTCACCCACCAGCTGGAGCCGGCCAGGCTGTGAATTAAGCATCACTGGCTTGTGTCTCGACTCGTGTGATACCGTTCCTGGAAGGCTCTGCACTTTGTCTGCACAACCAGATCATAGCCATTCTTAATAGCTGAGTGCAAACTCTTCCTTAATGAAATCGCTCTGGGTTTTTGGCCGGCATGAGCGTGGCAGTCACGTTTGTCCTCTGAATTCCCAGGTTATTGGTTCTTTCTGTTGCCTCTGTTAAATGTAAGCCTAAGACTGTGTGCCTTTCCCCTTCCCACCACCCGGCAACACGCCTCTGTCTGGGAGATGCCCCATGACTCCGGGTGAAATGGTGCCCCTGCTGCTGCTGCTGCTAAGTCACTTCAGTCGTGTCCGACTCTGTGTGACCCCATAGACGGAAGCCCACCAGGCTCCCCCATCCCTGGGATTCTCCAGGCAAGAACACTGGAGTGGGTTGCCATTTCCTTCTCCAATGTGTGAAAGTGGAAAGTGAAAAGTGAAAGTGAAGTCGCTCAGTCGTGTCCGACCCTTAGCGACCCCACGGACTGCAGCCTACCAGGCTCCTCCATCCATGGGATTTTCTAGGCAATAGTACTGGAGTGGCTTGCCACTGCCTTCTCCGGAAATGGTGCCCCACAACATCTTAAATCGTAAATAGTCCACGGCCGTACTTTCCTCCCCATCTTTTCTTTCCCTGAAAAGAGAAACTAATAGGCATTTGCAGTCATGAGAGATCCTGACCTGCTGGTGTATTTCCTTTGAAATCTTAGGTGGAAGTGGATCACAGATGCTGTGTTTGGGGAGGTGTGGTTTACACAAGATGGGTGGTCTAGAAAAGGCCCAAGGTGAGAATAGGCACATTTTGCATTTGTGCAGTGTTTTCATTATGTTGCTTTTATTAGGAGAGCTAACAGCCCCAGTGCCTCCTTGGCTACCAGACTGCTCTGTGTCTGTCTTGAAGGGTTAGAAACATCTTTGTTAATGTGGGTAGATGCTGGACTTGAACTCGAAACTCCTTGGGAAGGAGGGTGTGTATGTCTGTGTGTGTCTGCGTGCGCGCGCACATTCATGTACCTCTTGTTGCATAGCTCTGTGATGACTGCAGTCTTTTCTTGGAAATCTTTCTGGAGGCAAAAACCCCCCATCTTTACATACTTTGCAGGTACATAAAAAGTAGGAAAATGACATGACCAACTTAAAAATATTTTTAAAATATTTTAATAGATACAAAAATAGTCAACAAAATGTTTTATTGAAATATAGTTGATTTACAGTGTTGTATTAATTTCTGTTCTACAAAGTGTTTCAGTTATATAAACTTATATTTTCATATTCTTTTCCATTATGGTTTATCACAGATATTGATATCCTGTGCTGTACGTTATGGGCTTCCCTTGTGGCTCACCTGGTAAAGCATCCACCTGCAATGTGGGGGACCTGGGTTTGACCTCTGGGTTGGGAAGATCCCCTGGAGAAGGGAAAGGCTACCCACTCCAGTATTCTGGCCTGGAGAATTCCATGCAGAGTCGGACACGACTGAGCAAGGACCTTGTTTATCCAGTCAACTTTTAACTCATGAGGCCAAAGCCCAAGCACCTGTGTTGCCAGGAATTTGATGTCCTGTCTTTTTGATAAAGGAGAAATTTAATCTAACTTTTCCTTGAGATGGGGGTTGGGATATAGTTAGTTTAACTGTGAAAGGACTTGGTTTATGTGAGTCAACAAATTCTGGTCTGAAGAGGGGCTAGATTGGTTCATGCATTTTTTACATTTTGTTGTTTAAAAAAAGAGACTGAGGCCACATGTAGCCCCAAACCTGAAATATTTACTACCCGACCCTTTGCAGAAGTTTGCCAGCCCTTGATTTGTGTATTGTTTTGTGGCCAAAGAAATCAGGGCTCAGGGGTGCTGAGCTCATGGGGCAGCCAAGCCCAGTGGAAGGAGAATTGGGTCCAGGTGTCTGCACGTCTGGCTTTTAACCCTGCTTTCATTGGACCTACCTAATACATTTCTGTGATTGTTGAAGTTTCCCTTTTGACTCTGTCATCCTGGAATTCAGAGTGGTGCCTGCAATGAGATTCAAACACTAACTACCAGGAGTTGGTCAAACTGCACAGGTTAGGGACACAATTCTTTATGTCTGTCCTCAGTCAGACACCAGCTGCAAGGTCTGGGGTCCCCAGATCATCTGCACTTACGAGCAAATGGCTACAAATTCAGGGTTCACATTGACCTTGTGGTTTCAATAATAAACTAAAATAACTCAGAGCACTCAGGAAAGAGTATTATTGGTCGTTCAGTCACTAAGTCGAGTTCACCTCTTTGTGATCCCAGGGACTGCAGCATGCCAGGCTTCCCCATCCCTCACTATCTCTTGGAGTTTGCTTAAATTCATGTCCATTGAGTCGGTGATGCCATCCAACCATCTCATCCTCTGTTACCCCCTTCTCCTTTTGTCTTCAATCTTTCCCAGCATTAGGGT
Source organism: Moschus berezovskii (assembly GCF_049115385.1). Classification (NCBI taxonomy): domain Eukaryota; kingdom Metazoa; phylum Chordata; class Mammalia; order Artiodactyla; family Moschidae; genus Moschus; species Moschus berezovskii. The sequence goes on from NC_142472.1 coordinate 52,863,017, forward strand.
CTTTTCCAATGAGTCAGCTCTTTGCCGACCTATATAGAGGAGTCCCATAAAAATGACCAAAGTATTGGAGCTTCAGCTTCAGCATCAGTCCTTCCAATGCATGTTCAGGGTTGACTTCCTTTAGGACTGACTGGTTTGATCTCCTTATGATTATAGTTTTATCAGACAGGGTACAAATCAGGACTAGCCTAAAGAGACAGAGTGAGGCTTGGGAGGTTCCCTGTGGGAAGCTTTCTCCAGACACATCGCCTGAGCTTTGGTGTTCGTAGTTTTATTGGGGTTTCATGAAAAAAGAAACTGGAATTGTCCAGACAAGAATACTGGCATGGGTTGCCATTCCCTTCTCCAGGGACTCTTCCAGACCTAGAGATCAAACCCGGGTCTCCTGCATTGCAGGGAGATTCTTTACCACTGAGCCAGGGAAGCCCATTTATTACACGGGTGTTATTAGTTGGCCACATGACTGAACTTTCATCTGAGATAACTTTCTATCTGAGAAACTTCACTGCATAACAGGGCACAGGGCAACCTTTGTTTTTCAAACACCTCCTCTGCCTCCTGTGAAAGGTCTTCCTTCGTGTCCTGACACCCCCCTGCCCCCTTAGCTCAGGATGTTACATAAGCTGCAATTTCCTGGCTGCGTTTTAGGCCTTATATTTTTATGGGATTTCTGTATACAGGTCTCCAGTCCTCATGTTGCCCCCCTGCACTGCCATTCAGGAGGTCAGGCTGATGTCAACTGGCTCAATCCCAGCCCTCCAATCACACGGTGTTCCTGGCAGGTCAGCCCCCATCCTAAGACTGTCCAGGGTCCACAGGGGTCACCCCATTGGTATAAACTCAGGTGTGCTCAGATGGTTCCAGCATGAACAACAGATAGTCCTATCACTTGGGAGATTCCAGGGGGCCAGAGGCTCCCCGCTGGGAAGCCAGGACTCTGACCAGCTGAATTCTTCACTCTGACAGTGGCCGAGGCTTGACACTTCCCACGGAGCTGGGGGCAGTAGTGCCAAAAGGCTTATGACTTTAACAGGCTTCTGACTTAGGAAGGCAAGAGTCTTTCCCAAGAATTCCTTCTGTGTGATAGTAAAACTTTGCATGTGAAAAGGCAGAAAAATGTTCCTTCTGTCCTTGGAGGTTCTCTAGTTGATCTAATAATCAAATTGACATATGATAGATCAACAGAAAAACAAATCATCTCCCTGGGTCCCACGTCAAAGTTCCCAGGAGAAAGACTTTTACTGGGTCAACTCGGACCACATAACCACATGGCGCTGTGTTTCCCCAGTTGATAGGAGGACGGGGGTAGAGCCGTGAACTGGAGAGAGTCCCTGCCCTCGTGGCCTTGGCAGTCCGCTGTCCAGTCTGGGTTGCTTTGTGCTCATCTGAGTCTGTTCTTTCATTTTACTTTGGCTTCTTTCTTAGTAGACGTTTCCTGAGTTCCTGCTGACACCAGGCTTATGTACATGGGGGAGATGTAAACATACACTTCGATTTTATATGGTGGTATTTTCCTAGCGCATTAACTCAGAATTCATCTCATGAGTCTGAATTTGAAACCTTGGTCATAATGTGCTTTGCTATATATGGTACAGCATTCTCCTTAGGCAAGACATTTTCAACAAATCATGTTAGTTATTTTCAAAATATTAATGTCTTTCTCCAAAGCAGGATTGGGTCACGATGCAGCCCCTGAGCTAGAAGAAAGTTATCTGAGTCCTGGAGGTGGGATGAGGAGGTAGGGACAGTATTTCTACTTAAAATTCCAGATTTGGCCCCGTAGTTGTATAGAAAGGTGAGCTGGCCTGAGAGATGACATGTACTTGGGATATCATTCACTTCATGTTGTTCCCACCAATGTGTCAGTAATTTTTCACCCCATTATCTATGATCCAACATTGAAATACTTATTAGGGAAAACTTGTTTCCATTCTTATTTCTATCAGGGATGGGTTTGTTTTTTTTTTTTTTTGGCCTCAGTCTTCTCTTCACACCTCTGTTATCCAGTATTTCTTCTTCTTTCTGGTCCACACATTTTGTCCAAAAGAAGTCATGCAAAATTTTCTTTTGAAATGTTTCTCATGTCCATTGTTTTTCCCTTCCCCCTGTAATAGATGCTTTTATCATTTTTCTTCTAGATGGTTGGGCTTTCCTAGTAGTTCAGCTGGTAAAGAATCCACCTGCAATGCAGGAGACCCTGGTTCGATTCCTTCATCGGGAAGATCTGCTGGAGAAGGGATAGGCTACCCACTCCAGTATTCTTGGGCTTCCCTGGTGGTTCAGCTGGTAAAGAATCTGCCTGCAATGCGGGAGACCTGGGTTTGATCCCTGGGTCAGGAAGATCCCCTGGAGAAGGGAAAGGCTACCCACTCCAGTATTCTGGCCTGGAGAATTCCATGGACTGTATAGTCCAGGGGGGTCACAAAGAGTCAGACACGACTGAGCAACTTTCACTTTCCTTCCTAGATGGTGGAGTTCATTTTCTGCCACGTCTTTTCCCATGCTCGTCTTGTGAGTCACTGCTGGCTACGCTTGTCTCCTGCTTAGAAACCTTCTGTGGTTCATCTGACCTTCAGGATGAAGTTCAGATTTCTTCCCCTGGAGTTAAAATCATCCACGTCTGGCTACTGACTATTTTTCTGAGTTTCCTTTCTATTATTTCCCAATCTGAACGCTCAGGGCGGTTTTTTGTCATTCTCAGTTGCCCCCTGATGTGCTTTGTCTACAGGGCCTCTGTCTGAGGTTTTCTTGTCCTCATCCAGATTGTCTTCCTTTTTCCTGCTATAAACCTGACCCAGAGGTTGAGGCTCTGAGACCTGCCCTCACACTGTTCCTTGGCACAAAGTGGCCGCTGACCTCTGACCCCTCTTAGTCACCGGGGTTATGTTGGTTAACACTTTTGAGAGCAGGAGCCAGCTTTTTTGTTTTTGTGTTCTCGCCTGCATCTCACCATGGATTCTCAACCGTGGCTACCCATTCATATCACTTTAAGAAACTTTAAAAACAAGAGGCACAATCGGTGAGGGGTGGGCCCAGGAACTGGCTAATTGTGAGAGCTTTCTCGGTGGTCGTGTGCAGCCAGAGTTGAAAGCCACGAACGAAGACCACATGGAGTGAGCTGCTCTGCCCACAGTAGGGTGTGGGGTTTGTGCCCTTTATGCCCATCACCATGTCCCTGCCTGGAGAATTCAAAGCGACCCTTTACATGACTTACTCAGCCAGCAAATACGAGTGCCCGTTATGTGTCAGGCACTGTTCTGGGCACCAGGTCCCTGTACTGGACAAAACACATCTCTGCTGCCTTGGAGCTTCTGCTCTTGGCCTTGGGGAGACAGACCATAAATAAATAATGTCAGGTAATGATGATACCGGCTGTGGAGGAGAACAAAGTGGGGTGAGTGGGCAGAGAGGAAAGCAGCACTTTTGTATAGGCTGGTTTCAAAAATATCCTGTGTCGGCCTTAAATCAGCAAATGCTTTAAAACCAGCCTCTGAGGTCCAGCCGGGTTTGAAGGTCCTGCTGTTCTCTGCTGCCCCCTGTCGACAAGCAGCGGGCAGAGCAGAGGGACGCCAGAGAATGAGGGCTAGAGGGGGTGATCTGAGAACGGGGGTCCTGTACTCAGACCTACACCCAGCTTGTGACCAGGGACCTGGTTGTGAGCACGTCCCATGACAGCATGTCAACTCTCAACAGCCAGTGTTACACTGGGATGTCCCCATCTTAGGATGCAGATCATAACAGGATTCTAATCACTTGAAAAAGATGATAAATTGACATAGCTCAAACTGTCTACTTCAAAACGTTTCTGAGCATGAAGTGGCTGTGTCTGAAGTGAGATGCCTGTTACCTAAGTTCTGCGACACCTGTTTCTTTTATAGGTGGAACGTGAGGTACTAGAGCAGATGGGATTTAAGGAAAAGGAGAGAGGCCTCCGTCACCTGCAGGGCACTTATTTCTCTGTGAGCCTGGACTTCAGGGCCTCCTCCCTGAAGGTCAATTCTCAAGCTGGGTTGCCCTGTCCAGGGAGGGAGCCTGCCTTGTGGTTGGAGGTGTGTGTGTGTGGTGGGGTGGTGGTGGTGAGCCCGGGGAAGTGGTTTCAGTAATGGTTATGTCATCATTCCCCTTGCTGACCCCTCCTCAAGTGAAGGTGAGTGGGGACTTTTAGCCCAAGAGAGGGTCAGCTGTATGGCTGAAATTGCGTCTTAAGGAAACAGACGGGCTTGGGTCTTAACCACAAAGACTTGGGATGCAGGCTTGGGGTGCAGGCTCGCATGTACCCCTGAGCTGGGATGGGCAGTGCTCTGCGGTCGGGTGGCCAGGGGCATCTGCTTGCTGCTCTGTGCAGACTAAGCCGGGGTGGGGCGGTGGGTGGGTGGTGGTGGGCCAGGGCACTGCACCAAGGTATGGGAATTTCATCTTGGAGCACAGAGGTGTCTTCCTCAGCCCCTTCTCCTGGGGCCGAGTGCTGGGCACACCCCCTTGCAGCCCTCTCGCGTTTCCCAAGCACAAAGGAGCCAGAAAGCCAGCTCCAGAATTCGGTCTCTGGGCCTGGAGGGGGAGCTCGCCCGGGGGAGGGGAGGCTCTGGTCTCTGCTCCCCACATCCCCGCAGTCCACGGGGGCCCTGCCTCCAGCCGTGCGCCCCTCGCCATCCCCGCGGAGCCTGCGGGTCTGGCGCAGGGGCTGCAGGTTTGGGGAGGGAGGATGGAAGGAGGAGGGAAGCGGGAGGTGGGGGGAGGGGCGAGTGGGGGCGGGGCCGAGGTTCCCACCCCCGGAGAGGCTCCTCCGCCTGGGGACCAGCGGGCGGGGCGGGGCTGGCGCCCGTCTCCAGGGCAGCAGAGGGACTGGGTGGCGCGACGCCCGGAGCATCCTTCCAGCTAGTCCCCGCCCGCCGGTGCTGCCGCCGCTGCCCTGCGTGACTTCTTTGTGTTTTGCGTTCTGCCCGCGCCTCTTCTCCGCAGGACCTGTCCGTCCTCCTCCGGGCTACAAGAAGGCAGACGATGAGATGTCCCGGGCCACGTCTGTTGGAGACCAGCTGGACGCACCAGCCCGCACCATTTACCTCAACCAACCGCATCTCAACAAATTCTGTGACAACCAGATCAGGTAGGAGAGGGCGGCCCAGTCGGAGCAATTCATTAATTCCCACATAGGAGGGGGCTTGGCTTCCTCTGAGACCTCCGCAGTAGCCAAGCAGCCCCCACCCGTGCCCCTGCGGCCTCCAGCACTCCCCTCCCCTCCCCACTCAAGCCCGGCAGTCTATACCCGCGTTTCCCACTGGGGTGTGGGAATATACCTTTCATCCTTCTGTCCTTTGCATTGGTTCTGTGTGCAGGCTCTCTGTGAGCCTGGAGGATGCTTGTAGGCTTCTGTCCTGGCAAAAATAAGGTTTCTTCTCTCTCTTCATCCCTGAGTTCCCTCCCAAGAACTCCCCCATCCTGTTTTAAGCCAAATTTTAAAAAGACAATTTAAGCCTGTTTTAAGCTCTCCTTAGCAATTTGCCGACTGTAATGTGGCAGAGTGCTTTATAATGGATCCCTCCGGTCACAAGAACTTGCATTCAGTTCTCAATGCCCAGGACATTTTTTAAGAAGGCTTTCTTTGCTGGGAAACTTTGCCCAGAGTGAGCGGGAAGACAGATGGACACTAAGATTTAGATATCTGCTCTTTGCCGGCTGCTCTATTGGATGCTTTAGTTACACTAGCTTTATGAAACCTCATCACCTCTTGAAGAAGGCAGTCTTACCTTCACATGAGGAAACTGACATAGGAAGATAGATATTAAAAGACCTGTGGCCATTTAGCTACCAAGTGGCAGAGCTGGACATAGAACCCAGCCTGTCTGGCTGCTGAACTCAAAGTGTTTGTGCTGTGCAAAGCTAAATCTTTTAGGCACGGAAGTTGGCATGTTTGCAAATTTCATTAAACTTTCAGGCTTCGACAACTTTATCCCTGGGAGGGACTTCAGAGGATGTGGTTCTGTGAGTGGCTCTGAACTGCGTGCTCAGGTGCAGAGAAGGGAGGCGATGGGTCAGGTTTGCCAGTACTGTGTGTGTGTAACTGAATTCCAGTCCAGGGCTCTCTCCTGAAAGCTGTGGCTAAAACTTTGTTGTGTATTGTGTCACCCTGAAGCCTTAGCACTTGAACTTAGCCTTAGCTCTTTATTCAGAAAAGCCTGGCTGTTGGGTGTTATTGTAGCTTCATAGGGTTGGGGATAAAATAATGGTGCATATACTGTGCAGAAGTGACACTTATTAAAAGAGTGTTAGATTATCCTGACTTTATTTTGGGTTTTAAGAATGGCCATTGGGGCCTATTTTTTTACTCAAATGTGTAGCTTGGAAGAACAACTGAGGCCAAAATTCAAAGATGAGTGAGTTTGGTTTAAGATGCAGAGCAGCACACATGAGTTACTGCTTCACCCACTGTGATAGCGCCAATCAAAAAGACAGTAGCAAGTGTTGGCAAGAATGGGGAGAAATGGGACCCCTCCTACATTGCTGGTGGGAATGAAAAGTGGTGCAGTTGCCTTTGAAAACAGTTGGGCAGTTTCTTAAAAGGTTAAATATAAAGTTACACATGATCCAGCCATTCGAGGTGTATATACCCAAGAAAAAGGAAATCATACGTCCACACAAAACTGGGTGCAGATGTCCATAGCAGCTTCATCAGAGTGGCCCAAAGGGGAGACAGCCCAGGTGTCGATCAACTGACAAATGAATAAATAGAATGCGGTACATCCATACAGTGGAAGGTCATTTGGCCACAAAGGGGAATGTAATACTACAACATGGATTAACCTCGAACACATTGTACTAAGAGAAAAGCCAGTAGTAGCAGGTCTCATGTATGACTGCATTTATATGAAGCATCCAGAAGAGGCAAATCCATTGGGACAAAAGATAGACTAGTGGTTTCTAGGGTGGAGGAGGAGGTTGGGAAAAGAGAGACTGTAATATACGTGGGGTTTCATTGTGGGGGATGGATCCACAACTCTGTGAAAGACGCCTCCACCGTCCGGAATCCTGCGTTGACAGCACAGTTCCGTTTCCTCGGACTTTGTCATGTGTTTCTAACCTTAAGATGTTTCCAAGTAGTGTTTTTGCCTTTGCGACCCCTTGGATTGCAACACACCAGGCTCCCCTGTCCTTCACTATCTCCTAGAGTTGCTCAGATTCATGTCCATTGAGTCAGTGATGCCATCCAGCCATCTCATTCTCTGTCGTCCTCTTCTTCTTTTGCCTTTGATCTTTCCCAGCATCAGGGTCTTTTCCAATGAGTCAGCTCTTTGAATCAAATGGCCAAAGTGTTGGAGCTTCAGCTTCAGCAACAGTGAATATTTAGGATTGATTTCCTTTAGGATTGATTGATTTGATCTTATAGTCCAAGGAACTCTCAAGAGTCTTTTGACTAGTTCCTATTAATTTTCTTAATTTCAGTATTCATTTGTGGACGCTTAAAGCTGGGAAAAAGAAATAGGGGTCTTTGTTTTTTGTCTAAATTCTTTAGTTCCCATGGAAGGTGAAGATTTTTAAAAGTCTAGGTAGTGGGGGTCTCACAACCTGTTTAATTGACTCACATTGACTTTGAAAAAAATTTTATTTATTTTTTATTGAAGTATCATTGGTTTGCAGTGTTAGTTTCGGGTGTACAGCAAAGTGATCAGTTCTACACACAGCTCTATATATACATGTATATGTATAAATCCTTTTCTAGATTCTTTTCCATCATAGGTTATTACAAGATATTGAATATAGTTCCCTACGCTCTACGGTAGGTCCTTGTTAGATCTATTTTATATATATATATAAATATATATATATAGAGAGAGTTGGATATATATGTTAATCCAAAACTCCCAATTTATCCCTCCTCCTATTTTTCCCTTTTGGTGGCCATAAGTTTATTGCGTATATCTGAAGACTCACTGACTTTTGAGATTGATTTTTATATCAGGGATTTCCAGTGACTGTTTGTTATACAGTTTCGTTTGTACTTTTTTGGAGTGGGGGAGTGCTCAATGGGAGTATACCATAGATGGGCTAGGAATAAAGTAGGTAGACACAACCATTCCTTATATGTGAGTGTACAATTGAATTAGTTAAATATTCTTACAGTTCATACAGTTTCTGAGTTCATGGCTTATACTATGAGCATTGGTTTCAGAATACACGGAATAGGCTCTTAGAAATTAAGGTGTGTTGCCTGCTGTCCTAGAATACAGTCTTCCAATTTTTACTTTATCTTGACTGTATTTAATTAGGAATTACTAATGGTAATGTGACCCATAGTTCATTAAAGAATTGATTTTAAAGCTTCTTGGCATTATGGTTTAAGGATTTTATAAAATGTTGAGCAACATTGTTCAAGCACTGGACCATTCATTTTATAAGATACCGATTAAAAAGAAAAATAAGGCTTCTTATCTTGGTCATGAATGTTTGCTGAAAGTTGATAAAGCTACTGAAAGGGAAATTTTCATTAAAGGGAGTTGATAAAAGATTTCTTTTTCTTAATAGCTTTTTCTTGAGAAAACACTGATGGATTTTCTTGGTGGGTCAAAGAGTGTCATCCCAGCATCTAAATTGAGGCTTTTGAGAAGAAGGGACCATGTGATTGGTGGCGAAGGGGGGGGGGTTGTCTGGCATATTTGACACTCTGCCCTTCCGAAGGCTGGCCTTCGCTGGGACCCAGCTCTCACTTATCTTCCCGCATCCCAGGGCCTCCCTGGATTGGAACCTGGTGATGGTGACAGTTGCTTTCTGACTGCCTTCGTGAGCAGCTGGTGTTTTGACTTCACTAGAGGGACTGGAGTTTGCCTGGAAGGGATATGGTGGTTGGGTGTTTGGGGAGGTTGGTGAGGGCAGGATGGTACCATTAGAGCAGGGACGGACGGTCTGGGGTTAGCGTTTGGACTGGTGTGTCTGTCCAAGGAGGAGGTGCCACCAGGCTAGTGGGAGTGAGAAGGTCACTGCCCGGGTTGATTGTGGCCTTGGCAGCCCCAGGGGAATGCCAGTTGTGGTGACTCAAATTCCAAGCTGTTTCCTGAAATTCGGGGAGGGTCTGTGCTATGTAAACAGATATCTTTCTAAACCTTGTTCTTGACACTTGACACCAGCATTTAATTTGACCTGAAGCTGTGGTAGGATGAAGCTTTCCATTACTGAAGCCAGTGAATTTAGATTATGATAATTATGGAGACACATAACGTGGTCTTTTCTTGTGTGTGTGCTGTGTGCGAAGTCATTTCAGACGTGTCCCACTCTTTCTGACCCCAAGAACTGTAGCCCACCAGGTTCCTTTGTCCGTAGGATTCTTCAGGCAAGAATACTGGAGTGAGTTGCCATTCCCTCCTCCAGGGGATCTTGTAGGGATTGATTTTTCTAGGATCTTAATGGTGAAGACAATAGTTGTCTTCCATCATCCAAAAATGAGTAGATTTTGCAGTGTAATTATTACACCTGTACATGTACGATTGTATGTATGTCTACTTTACAAGATTCCTTTTCTGAAGTGTACAATTACATCACCTTTAAAACTGGACAGGTTTATTGAGAGATAATTCACATACCAGATAATTTTGCCCATTTAAAGGGTACAGTTTTGTGGCTTTTAGTATATTCAGAATAGTACACACATCACCACCACTTCAGAACATTCTGTCATTTCTCGAAGAAACTGTTCCCATGGCTGTCATATCCTAGTTCCTTTCTCTCCATGCTTGAGACAACCACTAACCTACTTCCTATCTCTGTAGATTTTCCTGTTCTGGATATTTTATATGAATGATACCATGTCCTTTAAGCATTTTAAGTTAAATATTAAATGCTTATAGAAAGTTTGCTATTTAGAGAAACTTGGTATTAATTATTCGTGATGGAGAATAATTAATTTCATGTATCTATATCTTAAATGTTTCAAATTAAATTTTTTTTTCCAGAAAATATCTTCATGATTTATTGGTCAGAGGAATGGGCAATGTTTATGCCATCAAGTTCAGTGCAGTCTTTTTATGTGAATGTCAGCACACCATGTAAAACAGTGAGTTTCAAGGCTATCAAATGGTTTTCTCCAGTGTCTGAAATGAGGTTTTGTTAGGAATGTTTATAGATACTCAGTTTTGAATGAGTCATTCATTTTAGGCAGGAGTTTTAGGTAGCAAAAATCTTCATTAAAGCAGTAACTCGAGCTTTGCCAAGCTATTGAGTTGCTTTAGGTTCCTTTGTCTTGAAAGAAAATTACTTCATATGAATATTCTGTTGGTTTTGCCAAGAGAAGATTGAAATAGAATTTTGCCTTTACTGAAAGGAGAATTGAGTACCGGGTGGTAGGTCTTGTAGCATCATAGTCGTATAATATTCTGCTGGGATCCTGATGTCTGAGAGGATATCTTTGTCTTAAGGAGTGAAGAGAACAGAGTCATCTTCAAAAGCACTTTGTGCATGAGTAGGAGTGGTAAGGGATGATACGGTACCGGTCTAAGACCGTGGAGGACTTCGAGGAGCAGTGTCTTTCCCTGGGTGGCTACCGATGCAGAATTTAAGTAGAGTCTGGTCTTCACAATGAAGGTGCTTACAGTTTAATAGAGAAAGAATACCAAGAGATTGTTAACAACTCTAACTTCCTTTTGATTCATGTACAGATTGTTGTATTAAGAACCGTGGTTTACAGATCTCACTTGAGATAGTTATCCTTGTCAAGATTGGTGAAGGTATATAAAAACCCTTATCAAGAATAGTTGATTAAGAGCTATACAGAAACATATATCTACTCTATTTCAGGTTCTTTTTCTATATAGGCTATTAGAGTATTGAAGAGCGTTCTCTGTGCTATAGTAGCACCTTGTTATTTATCTATTTCATATAATGTAGAATGTATATGTTAATCCCAACTTCCTTTGCATGTATCTTCCTATCATTTCCATAGAATTTGGCCAAGGAAAGAAAGTAAATACAATGTTCAGCACCCCCCCACCCTTACCCCAAATAGTTGGTTATGTTGAAAGCATTGCATTTACCTACTTTCAAATGACCAAGATTTTCTTCCATTTAATGTTCTTTTTATTTTTCTGTTTATTTATTTTTTTAATGAAAATTATATGTATTTAGAAAGTGAAAGTGTTAGTTGCTCAGTTATGTCTGACTCTTTGTGAACCCATGGACTGTAGCCTGCCAGGCTCCTTTGTCCATAGGATTCTTCAGGCAAAAATACTGGTGGGTTGTCATTCCCTTCTCCAGGAGATCTTCCTGACCCAGGGATTGAGCTCTCATCTCCTGCATTGCACGCGGATTCTTTACCGTCTGAACCATCAGAGAAGCCCCAATATAAATATATTTTTTATTTTAAATTTTTAAATGAAAATGGGCTGGAAGAAGCACAAGCTGGAATCAAGATTGCTGGGAGAAATATCAATAACCTCAGATATGCAGATGACACCACCCTTATGGCAGAAAGTGAAGAGGAACTCAAAAGCCTCTTGATGAAAGAGGAGAGTGAAAAGGTTGGCTTGAAGCTCAACATTCAGAAAACTAAGATCATGGCATCTGGTCCCATCACTTCATGGGAAATAGATGGAAAAACAGTGGAAACAGTGTCAGACTTTATTTTTTTGGGCTCTAAAATCACTGCAGATGCTGATTGCAGCCATGAAATTAAAAGACGCTTGCTCCTTGGAAGGAAAGTTATGACCAACCTTGATAGTATATTAAAAAGCAGAGACATTACTTTGCCAACCAAGGTCCGTCTAGTCAAGGCAATGGTTTTTCCCGTGGTCATGTATGGATGTGAGAGTTGGACTGTGAAGAAAGCTGATTGCCGAAGAATTGATGCTTTTGAACTGTGGTGCTGGAGAAGACTCTTGAGAGTCCCTTGGACTGCAAGGAGATCCAACCAGTCCATTCTAAAGGAGATCAATCCTGGGTGTTCATTGGAAGGACTGACGCTAAAGCTGAAACTCCAGTACTTTGGCCACCTCATGCGACGAGTTGACTCACTGGAAAAGACTCTGATGCTAGGAGGGATTGGGGGCGGGAGGAGACGGGGACGACAGAGAATGAGATGGATGGATGGCATCACTGACTCGATGGACATGAGTTTGAGTGAACTCCGGGAGTTGGTGATGGACAGGGAGGCCTGGCGTGCTGTGATTCATGGGGTCGCAAAGAGTCGGACAGGACTGAGCGACTGAACTGAACTGAAGACATACAAAATGAGATTTGATTTATGTAGTGAAAAGCTACAGTTTAGCTAATCTCTTCACATAGTTACCATTCACTGTTTTTTAATTTGCATGCTAAGTTGCTCCAGTTGTATCTGACTCTGTGAGACCCTATGGACTGCAGCCCACCAGGCTCCTCTGTCAGGAATTCTCCAGGCAAGAATACCAGAGTGGGTTGCTGTGCCCTCCTCCAGGGGATCTTCCAGACCCAGGGATCGAACCCACGTCTCTTACATCTAACCTGCATGACAGGCAGGTTCTTTACCACTGGTGCCACCTGAGAAGCCCTTAGAGCCAAATATTTATTCTCCAAACCAGGCACTCCTATCTTATATTTCCTGAATATGAATGTCACAGTATACTGAGAATCCTTACTTTATACAAGCCAGTAGCAATTAAGGCCACAGAAGCTGCTTGTAATTAGAACTATTACCAGGTTTGCACCCCTGGACAAGGCTTTTGAGGCATTCTGCAGGCAAAAGCATTCAAACTCAGGGCCTTTGGCATTGTATAGTTTGGTAATCAAACACTTGAGCTTTCTTGAAATATATTATTTTTAGAAACAGAAAACTGTGTCAGCCTTGGGCCAGTTTTGTATTTGTTTCTAAGGAAACAGCAGATGTCTAGGGGAGTTGACTGGGGTGAAGTTTACCCTTGTATGGGTAGATCTGGTGCATATTTTTAATTTAATATTCAAAACTAAATATTTTTCAAAATTAATATTCAAAACTAAAAACACAGACTAAAACGTCTGTGCCATTCTGATATGTAAAAACTGGGAAAGGTGCTGGGTTTGAGTTCTGGTCACTAACTTATTTCCCCTCATCCCTGATCGCAGATTTTGTTAACTTTTAACATCCTCTGCGAACTTAAGCACTTCTGATCTTTACCCATGAGAAGAATGAAGCATCAGGATTTGTGAAAAACGCAAGTTAAAATTAACATAATTGGAGGAGACTAAGGCGATGTGACAACTAAATGCAGTATCAGTTCTAAATCAGATCTTGGAACAGAAAAGGTACACTGGAAGAAGCACTGTAATTTTTTTTTAATTGAAGTATAATCAATTTACAGTGTTGTGTTGATTTCTATTGTACAACAAAGTGATTCAGTTTTATATATATATATATATATATATATTCTTTTCCCTGTCCTTTTCCATTATGGTTTATTTCAGGATATTGAATATAGTTCCCTGTGGTATACAGTAGGACCTTGTTGTTTATCTGTTCTATATATAATAGTTTGCATCTACTAATCACAGACTCCCAATCTATCCCCCTCTCCCCTACCCCCTGCCCCTTGGCAACCATGAGTCTATTCTCTATGACTGTGAGTCTGTTCTGTTTCACAGATATGTTCATTTTATGTTGTATTTTAGATTCCACATATAAGTGGATATCATTTGGTATTTTCCTTTCTCTTTCTGACTTACTTAGTATGATTGTCTCTGGGTCCATCCATGTTGCTACAAATGGCATTATTTTGTTTTTTTTTTTAATGACTGAGTAATATTCGATTAAATGTATGAGATCAGTCCTGGGTGTTCGTTGGAAGGACTGATGCTGAAACTCCAATACTTTGGCCACCTCATGCGAAGAGTTGACTCATTGGAAAAGACTCTGATGCTGGGAGAGATTGGGGGCAGGAGGAGAAGGGGACGACAGAGGATGAGATGTCTGGATGGCATCACTGACTCGATGGAGGTGAGTTTGAGTGAACTCCGGGAGTTGGTGATGGACAGGGAGGCCTGGTGTGATGTGATTCATGGGGTTGCAAAGAGTCGGACACGACTGAGCAACTGAACTGAACTGAACACTAGTGAAATTGAACTCTATAATTTGGGGTATTCTTATGCTGATGTCATTATATTAGTTTTGATCTAATTTGATCTAGATTATACTGTGGTGATTGAAGATACTGACATGGGGATAGGGTGAAGGTTTATGGCAGCTCTGTACTATCTTTGTAACTTCTCTGACTATAAACTTATCTCAAGATAAAAGTATATTAAAAATTAACAAGAACTGTCTGAGAGATTAGGAACTAAATGCTCAACTCTCATCTTTCTGTTGGATGCTACGGGAAGTGTTGGGTCCTTATTGGAGAGAGCCGTGTGTTTGAAGGGGAGGTAGTCAGGGAGACTGGACTCCTGTCTTCACACATTTATCATGACCAGACAGGGAGACAGCATCCCCTCAACTGGCAGTACTGGAGTTTGCTTCTATAATGTCCGATCTAGCTGTGTTGAAGTTGAAAAAGTAGAACTGTGGGCTATAGAAAATGGTGCAGTCAGAGTTCAGTCTTGTGAGCTTTTGTGTAGTGATCTAGAAAGTAGCATCTAAGTGTTCATTCTACTACTTCTGGCTGAGTCACTCAACAGACAGCAGAAGCTTACTCAGAAATGCCAATCAGCAGCCCTTTCAAGAGGGACAATGCTTCCGGAGAACAAAAGGCGAGGCTGACCATTGCAGAGAAATTTCCTGAAATTGTGAGGTTGGGTTTGATCATTTAAATGCTGATCTACCCTTTTCTGCTAAATGAAAGCCTCGTCACAACTCAGACTGTAGGCTTTTAGCTATCCTTGTGCAGTGCTGTGGTTAGTCTCTCAGTCGTGTCCGACTCTCTGTGACCTCATGGACTGTAGCCCACCAGGCTCCTCTGTCCATGGGATTCTCCAGGCAAGGATACTGGAGTGGGTTGCCATGCCCTCCTCCAAGTATCTTCCCAGCTCAGGGATCGAACCCAGGTCTCTCACATTGCAGGCAGATTATTAGATTTAATTAGGATTGGGGGTTGAGCTTGGGATGTTGTGGTTTATCCTTTGGAGAAATTCTCTGTATACTCGGTATTCATCCTCCGCAAGCTCCTGGAGGGTGTTGGCTGGCTCGGGCTTTCAGACCTGCCTGAGAGAGGATGACATCCGGGGAGGGGCCCTCCCTCTCTCACATCAGCTCTGCGTCTGTATCAGTGATCTCCACACTTTTCTGATCACGTGGCCCATCAGTAAAACTTTTTACCATGAACCTGTACTATGTCTATTTAACTATCTGTCTATATGTGTTACCGAGCTTCCCTGGTGGCACAGTGGTAAAGAATCCACCTGCAATGCTCAATCCCTGGGTCAGGAAGATCCTCTGGAGAAGAAAATGGCAACCCACTCCAGTATTGCCTGGAAAATCCCATGGACAGAAGAGCCTGGTGGCTGGCTGCCCATGCAGTCACAAATGAGTCAGACGTGACTGAATGGCTAACACTTTGACTTGATATGTGTTACAGCTCTTATCTGAAGACCCAATATGTATTGACCAAGATTTCTTGGTTAAGAATTGTGGGTGTCAATCCATATTGTTGGTAGCTTTCTTGATTTTTGAATACTTTGGGCTGATTTATCAGATTCGATTCAATCATCCTAACACAACCTGGAAACATGATTTTGAAGAGCTTTTCTTTCCTAGAAGTGCCAGTTCTGCTGTCTGTGGGCTTGTCATTAGTTTATCATTTTCAGTCTGCAGTTTGCTTCGTTGCATCAGTCTTAAGCCCCTTGTTCTTTTTGGGAGGGTTAGTTGGGTTGAAATGAGGTAAATTAATCATCAGTGCACCTAGCTGGACACAGAAACTGAAACCCGTCGTGATGAGCTGAGAGAACATCCAGGGAGGGCACCTCTGTCACTCCCGGTCTTAAGTCATCTCAGCTGCCGTGACAGAACACCGTGGACCGGGGGCTTCCACCTCAGAGATGCATTTGCTCACAGTTCTAGTGGCTGGAAGTCCAAGGTGAGAGGGTCAGCAGGGTCAAGGTCTGGTGGGGACCCTATTCCTGGCTTGCAGACAGCCTCCTTCTCACGCGGCGAGGAGAGAGAGAGACCAGGCTTTCCGGTGTCTCTTCCTGGGCAGGCAGCAGGGCCATGCGAGGGCTCAGCCTCGTGACCTCATCTCAGCGTCCTCACTTCCCAGTGGCCCCATCTGCCAAGGGTGAGGGCTTCGACCTGTGGATTCAGGGGACACAGTTCAGTCCACAGCACCCCACCCGCACTGTTAGGGTGCTCCCCTTGCAGCCGGGGGTACCGGCTGAGTGTCAACACATTCAGTAAGTGTTAGTAAAGCGTGCTTTTTGGAGGCACATGTACATATAAGCTGTAAAACGTCCCCCCGCACTCCCTGGTGGAACCATCTGCTTTAGAGTCTCTTTCTTGGGGAAAACCTGTCCTGCCCAGTCAGCCTCAGCAGCCATAGACTGATCACAGAAGGGAGACTTGAGCGCCGCTTCCGGCCTGCGTTGGTCTGTGTGAGGGAGGGTGTGAGCCCCCTTCTGTCAGGAGTGATGTACGATGGCGTGGGCTAGGGGTGGCCTGTGGCTCTGAGGGGTGGGGGAAAGCTGCCTGCGGGTCACCAGTGAGCTGGGTTGGAGGTGAGCAGCAGTTGATGCTGGGAGGGCAGAAGGTCTAGGAGCCACGTGTGTGCCTTTCCAGAAACCATGTGGATGATGCTTGAGGTGCCTGGAAGGGCCAGGCTCCAGAGGAGGGTTAGCTGTAGCCAGGAAGGCTTTTAAAGGGACAAGTGACAGCGATCCTTCCTGTCTGAGACCCTTCTGACTGACTCAGTTACATAAGGGAATATTCCTTAAATTGGATAATTTAAGGAATCAAAAAATTCCTCCTTTATTTCTGCTCCTGGAGGTTTTGAAAGTATTGTCTAGCATGTGAAATGTGTTACCAAGCTCTGACAGTTTAAAAATAGAGCTCTTTACTTGAAAAGAGGAAGGCTGTCGACTGAGTAGTATATCCTTACTTCCTTAATATTCCATCTCTGTTAGAATAGTTAAGCCTGAATTTTTCATGTTGCCGTTACAAATTAGAGTTCATTAATCATTCTAGTGTTGATATATCAGAATAAATTGAAGTATTTCATAAAACAACTGTGGCGAGGGCAGACAGAAACGTGGACTTCTCTCAGTGTTCCTTTTTTGCCTGTCAGCTGTCACAGGATTTCACTGCTGCTGGGATTTCAGTAACATTTTATTCATTCTGTTTCTTCAGATGTTTCAGGATAAATAATTTTAAGGACAGGAAGGCATGTGTGTGTGTGTGTGTGTGTGTGTATGTGTGTGTATGCGTATGTGTGTATATGTGTGTGTCTGTGTGTGTGTATATACAGTTATTCTCTATATGGAGGTCTTGACATGAGTCAACCATGTTTATAAGCCAAATATTGTCAATATTGTGAAGTCAGGAAACTCCAAGGCAAAAGATAACAACGTGGGACTTTCCTTCTGTTGTCTTAACCAGTCTCCTTCCTCCATTCTGTGTAAATGTGTGTCCATGAGTACCCCTTTCCCACACCGGAAACTCTCACTTAGTACTTGTAACTCATTTGCCTACAAATGAACACCTTATCCAACACCTGTTGGATAAGGCAAAAGGGTTGGAGAAGTTGCCTACCATGCTTTTGCCCTTAAAACTATACTTGAAACCTCTAAAACTGCATGCTCATGTAGAACTCTGAGGACATGTTGAGAAAGTTTGATGTTGCTCAGTTCAGTTCAGTTGCTCGGTCGTGTCTAACTCTTTGCGACCCCATGAATCACAGCACGCCAGGCCTCCCTGTCCATCACCAACCAACTCCCGGAGTTTACTCAAACTCACCTCCATCGGTGATGCCATCCAGCCATCTCATTCTCTGTCGTCCCCTTCTCCTCCCGCCCCCTTGATGTTGCTACTGGCCATTTATTCATGTTTCTAATTCCAGTTTCTGAGGACAATGTATTTTAACTTTTGTGGTCCACTTGATAGTCTTTCTTTGGATGGTTCCTGGACACAATATAGTGCTGCAAAGGTTTGTTTCACATGTCATGCACTTAACCTAGACAAGAAACTATTTTTTAATACAGTGCTGGTGTTTGCCATCAAGTAAAATAAATGTTTTACAGAAACCAACACATGATGTCTAAGGATTTTGGAATAGTGGATTGCTTTATAAGAAAGTTAGCTGACTTTGATTTTAATTCATAATCCCTTCTATATAAATAGTCTGAAGATACTGATTTAACATTCTGCACAGCCAAATATGTTTTTGCACACAGTGGTTGAAGACAGATTGATTATGCATCACCTGTTCTTTTGAACTGTTTTGGTAAGGGACCTCATGAATTTTGGTGCTTTGAGGTATTGTGTTTAGAAAAAATGAACACAGTGAGAATGTCTAGGGTTTTTGAGAAACTCATATCCTGTTTACTTTTTGAAATACATTGGCTGTTTAAAAAATTAGCCTAAAAATGGGTTCACAAATGTCCATGGAATAATGTTTATGACATACTGAGCAGAGTAGTGGTTGAGTGAAATAGCTTTGTCATAACATCTAAGATATATTCTCTGCTTAGCAAGACTTTGAAGATAGTCTCTGACAAAGGGGGTGAGGGTGGGGGAGGAATGTATTGGGAGTTTGGGATTGGAGATGCGAATCATTATGTACAGAATAGATAATCAACAAGGTCCTACTGTACAGCACAGGGAACTATATTCAGTATCCTGTGATAAACCACAATGGAAAAAAATATGTAAAATAATATATATAACTGACTCACTTTGCTTTATAGCAGAAATTAACACATCATTGTAAATCAACTATACTTCCATAGATTGTTTTTGAAACGTGAATTGTCTCTAAAACCTTTTTGCCAGGCTTTTGTAGCCCATAAATGATGAAATACATTTTAGTGAAATCTTTGCAAAATGGCATCAGTGCCTGTGGTCACTTTTTGCCCTCAATTTCTTGTTATTATCATGCTTGTACTCCACAGGCTGTTATGTATTGTGCTTCTCATTTCCTGTCATATAGATGGGGAGACCAGGAGATATAAATCACCAAAAATAAATAAATAAATAACTTTACGTTGCATAAGAAATCTCGGGGCTCTGATTCCTGTTGGAAACTAGTTCTTGGTGATTTTGAAGGTGGCATCATTTTCACCCTATCCTGCAGAATGCTGCTGCTGCTAAGTCACTTCAGTTGTGTCCGACTCTGTGCAACCCCATAGACGGCAGCCCACCAGGCTCCGCCGTCCCTGGGATTCTCCAAGCAAGAGTACTGGAGTGGGTTGCCATTTCCTTCTCCAATGCATGAAAGTGAAAAGTGAAAGTGAAGTCGCTCAGTCGTGTCTGACTCTTAGCAACCCCATGGGCTGCAGCCTACCAGGCTCCTCCGTCCATGGGATTTTCCAGGCAAGAGCACTGGAGTGGGGTGCCATGGCCTTCTCCGGAACATTTTATCCTGCAGAATAGAATATATGTATTCTTTTCCCACATTCTTTTCCATTATGGTTTATTCCAGGAGGGTTTCACATCACGGAAGCCTGTCTTTCTTGTTTCACATCCCCCCAGCCCCTTTGGCAACTCCAGCCCCTCTCAGCCCCATAGCGCTGCACTGACTTTTCTGTTGGGGACTTAGCTGGTTGGGTTGCATCACATCTATCTTTATGGCTGACTCCCCAGCTCCTCTGTATCATCCTTGATGGCAAAGTCCATCCACTTTACCCAGCATCCTCCCCAGGACCCAGTCCCCATGCTGGCCAGTCGGAAGCCAGAAGTCTTTGCTGACTGACTTTGCTCCACAGGTGAAGGTCGGAACTGAGCAGAAAATAGGAATTGGCTTCACACATTGTTCTAAGATTTCCCTTTCTTCTTAATTGCTTATCGAACAGAGCTGAACCCCAAAGCAATTACTTAAACCTTGGAAATTGATGTTTTATGTGGTTTTGATGTTTTGCTTTTATTTATGAAGTACTCTTGAAAAGTGGTGGGGCAGTGTGCTGAGTTAGATGCTTTTCACATCAGTTCTTCAGACTTAACAGATTGATATTTGCCCTCCAGGGTGGGTGCCTTTGGGATTTAATGTGATCGCTGGCATCCTTAGTCATTTCTGTCCTTCAAAGTTTAAAATGAGTTCATTCGACAAATTTATTTTTAGTCCCTAGTATACCAGTCCCTGAGCTGCCACTGGGGATATGATGGAAAAGCAAGGTATCTGTGACTTGTCTCTTCCCCACCCCACCCCCCTTTTTTTTTTTGCTTTAGCGTTTTGGATGGGCTTGAGTGCAGGTGATGACTGAGGGACCACACATTTTGTCCAGACCTGAGTCCTACTTAATTGCTTATCAAACAGAGTCAACCCCTCAAAGCTAGTTGCCCTCTGCTTTCTGGCTCACACCCTCAGCCCCTTAGTAGAGGAGTTCTAGGAGCTGGAGACTCAGATCAGCTTTCCTGGCGTTTGTAACTTTTGCTCCCATGGTACCTTCCTCTTAGGCTCTCCTGGGGGTATAGACTGCTCACAGGCAAGGGGGCCAGGTTCCCACTTCCAAGCATTCATCCCAAGGAGAGGCTGGGTGGGAAGTGTGGGCAAGGCAGAGCTGGGGTCCCTACTTCACGGGAAGACCTGCAAGGAAAGGGTCTGTAACTCATCTGAGCCTCACAATCCATGGAGGACTAAGGAGCCATCTGCCTGAGATGCAAGCAGTAAAACCAACTAAAAGTCTGTCTGCTATACATCGTCTTGTGCACCAGCAGTGGTCAGCAGTGTTGGCAGAAGTCTTCAGTTGAACTAAGGTCTAAACAATTGCAGTAATGATTAGGTTCAATTCAGTTCAGTCACTCAGTCATGTCCAACTCTTTGCGACCCCATGGACTGTAGCATGCCAGGCTTCCTGGTTTATCACCAGCTCTTTGAGCTTGCTCAAACTCATGTCCATCGAGTCGATGATACCATCCAACCATCTCATCCTCTGTCATCCACTTTTCCTCCTGCCTTCAACCTTTCCCAGCACCAGGACCTTTTCCAATGAGTCAGTTCTTCACATCAGGTGGCCAAAGTATTGGAGCTTCAGTTTCAGCACCAGTCCTTCCAATGAATATTTAGGACTGATTTCCTTTAGGATGGACTTGTTGGATCTCCTTGCTGTCCAAGGGACTCTCAAGAGTCTTCTCCAACACCACAGTTCAAAAGCATCAATTCTTTGGCGCTCAGCTTTCCTTATAGTCCAACTCTCACATCCATACATGACTACTGGAAAAACCATAGCTTTGACTAGACAGACCTTTGTTGGCAAAGGAATGTCTGCTTTTTAATATGCTGTCTAGGTTGGTCATAGCTTTTCTACCAAGGAGCAAACATCTTAATTTTATGGCTGCAGTCACCATCTGCAGTGATTTTGGAGCCCAAGAAAACAAAATCTGTCACTGTTTCCCCATCTATTTGCCATGAAGTGATGGGACTGGATGCCATGTTCTTAACTTTTTGAATGTTGAGCTTTACTCTCAATGTTCCCTTGGTATCCCTAACTTTCTTTACTCTCTTTACCACTCTTTCACTGTCCTCCTTCACTTTCATCAAGAGGCCCTTTAGTTCTTCACTTTCTGCCGTAAGGGTGATGTCATCTGCACATCCGAGATTATTGATGTTTCTCCCAGCAGTCTTGATTGCAGGTTGTGCTTCATCCAGCCTGGCGTTTCTCATGGTGTACTCTGCATATAAGTTAAATAAGCAGGGAGACAATATACAGCCTTGAGGTATTCCTTTCCCAATTTGGAACCAGTCTGTTGTTCCATGTCCAGTTCTAACTATTGTGTCCTGACCTGCATACACATTTCTCAAGAGGTGGGTCAGGTGGTCTGGTATTTCCATCTCTAAGAATTTTCCGCAGTTTAATGTGATCCACACAATCAAAAGCTTTGGCATAGTCAATAAAGTAGAAGTAGATGTTTTTCTGGAACGCTCTTGCTTTTTCGATGATCCAGCGACTGTTGGCAATTTGATCTGTGGTTCTTCTGCCTTTTCTAAATCCAGCTTGAATATCTAGAAGTTCTCGGTTCATGTACTGTTGAAGCCTAGCTTGGAGAATTTTGAGCATCATTTTACTAGCGTGTGAGATGAGTGCAGTTGTGCGGTAGTTTGAGCATTCTTTGGCATTGCCTTTCTTTGGCATTGGAATGAAGACTGACCTTTTCTAGTCCTGTGGTCACTGCTGAGTTTTCCAAATCTGCTGGCATATTGAGTGCAGCACTTTCACAGCATCATCTTTCAGGATTTGAAATAGCTCAACTGGAATTCCATCACCTCCACTTGCTTTGTTTGTAGTGATGCTTCCTAAGGCCCACTTGACTTCAACTCCAGGCTGTCTGGCTCTAGGTGAGTGATCACACAATTGTGATTATCTGGGTCATTAAGATCTTTTTTGTACAGTTCTTCTGTGTATTCTTGCCACCTCTTCTTAATATCTTCTGCTTCTGTTGGGTCCCTACCATTTCTATCCTTTATTGAGCCCATCTTTGCATGAAATGTTCCCTTGGTATCTCTAATTTTCTTAAAGAGATCTCTAGTCTTTCTTATTCTCTTGTTTTTCTCTATTTCTTTGCATTGATCACTGAGGAAGGCTTTCTTATCTCTTCTTGCTATTCTTTGGAACTCTGCATTCAAATGGGTATATCTTTCCTTTTCTCCTTTGCTTTTCGATTTTCTTCATAGCTATTTGTAAGGCCTCCTCAGACAGCCATCTTGCTTTTTTGCATTTCTTTTTCTTGGGGATGGTCTTGATCCCTGTCTCCTGTACAATGTCACTAACCTCCGTCCATAGTTCTTCAGGCAGTCTGTCTATCAGATCTAATCCCTTGAATCTATTTGTCACTTCCAGTGTATAATCATAAGGGATTTGATTTAGGTCATACCTGAATGGTCTAGTGGTTCTCCCTACTGTATTCAATTTCAGTCTGAATTTGGCAATAAGGAGTTCATGATCTGAGCCACAGTCAGCTCCTGGTCTTGTTTCTGCTTCTCCATCTTTGGCTGCAAAGAATATAATCAGTCTGATTTCGGTGTTGTCCATCTGGTGATGTCCATGTGTCATCTTTAGTGCTGTTGGAAGAGGGTATTTGCTATGAGCAGTGCGTTCTCTTGGCAAAACTCTAATAGCCTTTGCCCTTCTTCATTTTGTACTCCAAGCCCAAACTTGCCTGTTACTCCAGGTGTTTCTTGACTTCCTACTTTTGCATTCCAGTCCTCTATGATGAAAAGGACATCCTTTTTTGGTGTGTGTGTGTTAGTTTTAGAAAATCTTGTAGGTTATCATAGAACCATTCAACTTCAGCTTCTTTAGCATTACTGGTCGGGGTATAGAGTTGGATTACCGTGATATTGAGTGGTTTGCCTTGGAAACGAACAGAGGTCATTTTGTCATTTTTGAGATTGCACCCAAGTACTGCATTTTGGACTCTCTTATAGTGATGATTGTTTAGTTTTAAAGATAGTACTGGGCTGGGTTGGCCAAAAAGTTTATTTCGGCTTTTCCATATTATAGAAAACTCTGAATGAACTTTTTTGGCTAACCCAATATATGTGTAAAACGCATGCACATATATGTTCCAGGCTAGCACATTTTTGTATTACTTTATTATTTTCAACATGGGGTTTCAACTAGGGGCAGTCCCAGGCAACCCTCTGGCACCCATCTACTGTATACAGACTAAATTAATAAAAATCTTACAGTTGAGACTTTTTTGTAATTATTCATTGTTTGCAAATGTGGAGACCAAATCAAGAAAATAGAAACCTAACATTAGTGGTATGATTTAGTAGTTGTCTAAATTACATTTTTTGCAGACGTTCCAGTTTTATTAAATTTCACCTGTGAGTTACTTGACAATTATGGACGTAAATATTGTAGCAGCCTGTAACCAAAAGATCCAAGTTCAAGCTGCCACGTAGATATAAAAATGATTGAACGAATAGCTGTGCTTTTTTGGTGCTATCATTTTAGTACCCAAATTAGACATGATTAGATAAAACTTGATCACGACAATGTTTCCTGTCTGTTTCCTGGTCAATTTTATATGTTTTAATTTTATGATTGTTACTGAAAGTAATTTTGCAACACAGAGGAGGGGATTGTTACACCCCGTCTCCTCTGGGTGTGTGACACACTGGACGCAGGCTGGCCTGGCCTGATCCTGGTCTCTCGCTGCGCTTGACTGTGGACCCCATCTCCTGCACCTGGGCAGGTATAGTTGGCCATAGCGCTCTGTCTTCTGGGCCTTAGTCTCCTTCTGTGTTAAATGAGGGGCTGGAGGATATCTTTCAAGGTCTGTTTCACCTGTGATCTGTGGTGTCTTGATGCACCCGTGGCCTGGCGCTGGGAGAACAGGTTTGGTGTGACCTGTGAACCCGTTTCTGCTGTGACCCCCCACATCTGCCATCCTTAGCCCTGGAGGTGGGCGGGATCAGTTTCTCTTGCCCGTTGGCAGACGTTGCAGGTGGTCCGTGGGCATGTTGTGGATTCCTTCTTGTTCCCTCAGATTAGGAGAGAGAGGTGTGCCCAGGTCTCCCTTTGCACTTGGGAGGAAATAGATTCTCTGGAGTTCCTTTGTTCACACTATCACGTCAGGGGTCCCCAACCTCCGGATCTGATGCCTGATGATCTCAGGTGGAGCCGGTGTAATAATAATAGAAACAAAGTGCCTGGTAAGTGTAATGTGCTCGAATCATCCTGAAACCTTCCCCCACCCCTATCCGTGGAAAAATTGTCTTCCACGCAACTGGTTCCTGGTGCCAAAAAGGTTGGGGAGCACTGTTTGACATGACACTCTATGTTCTTACCTATCCAGTTAGTCTGATAATATCATCAGTCTCCCCCTCTCACAGATTTTTTGGTCAATGTGCTCAGGAGTTTTGCTTGACTTGCTTCACACTGTGTCAGTACCTAGAATTTACCACGCTGGTGGTGACTTGACTCTGATTGGTATTTCTGAAGTGTTTGTCGCTCAGTTGTGTCTGACTCTTTGCGGCCCCGCAGACTGTAGCCCGCCAGGCTCCTCTGTCTGTGGGGATTCTCCAGGTCAGAATACCAGAGTGGGTTGCCATGCCCTCCTTTGGGGATCTTCCCAACCCAGGGATCATACCCGGGTCTCCTGCATTGCCCGTTGATTCTTTTACCATCTGGGCCACCTAGGAAGCCCACAGCTATGCTTATTGATTGTTCTGGCCTCAGACTTGATTTTGGTGGAACAGAACAGCCCTTGCTGTCTTTTTGCTTATGTTTGTGTTGTTGCTTATGAACACATTTTTACTTTTTCTAAGTGACAGACTCCTCACAGAGGGACACTTGACCTCTCTGTTGTTTGTTTCGTCTGTTTTTGCTTTCTTGTCTTTTTCTGGACTCTCAGGTGTGACTGCGGACGCTCATCATGGAAGTACTGACCAAGTGGGAAATGGGAGGCGGAGCCATCGGCTTGGGCCATCAACGCTGACCTGGCAGGTCTGGGACGGGCAGGCAGGTGAACCCAGGACGTGCTGGTCCAAGGAGGGCTTTTGTGGTAGAGGTCAGGGCTGGAGGTGGACTTGGTGACCGTGAGCACCCTGGTGGCAGTTTGAGAAATGGAAGTGAGTGGACAGATGCTCAAGGATGTTGAGCAAGAGAGGGTCCCATCTAAGTGCCCATCAGTGAAGGAGGGAAGGTGGTCCCCAGGGAGGAGGCCCTCTGGGGAGGGAGGTGGACCGGAGCCCCTTCCTCTGAGATAAGTCGATGAAGAGAGGTTGATAAAGGGGAGAAGCTCTGCAGGGATTTTATATCAAAATAGATGTTGCTGCAGAGTTTTGAGCCTGTTCTTAGTCTAAGGGGTAAGCAGTGAGGGAGAGGAGAGGAGGGCGGAGATGTTGACACTTCTGATGGTACCAAGTCCTGGAGGAGACGCTGGGGGTTAAGGGGTGACCGTGGACTTGGACAGGATGGGAGAGCCATCCCTTCCCAAGAGAGGATGGGGAGGATGGAGCCTGAGGAGCTGGGGCAGCTGGTGAGCTGGAGTTCCAGGTGAAACAAGTCTAGTTACCTCCGTGGCGGGGGAGGGAAGGGGCAGAGCCTTGGAGGAAAGGGGCGGGGCTGGTGGGGAGGGGGAGGGGCAGGAGCAGGGCCCTGGAGGCTGGGGAGGGAGCTGTCCCCTCCAGAGGGGCCCAGAGAACCCAGGGAGACACGTGGGTCACTGCACAGTAGAGGGTCTGCTGGGCTTTGCTTCCTGGATTAACATGCATTAGTGTTTTTTAAACCTTTGTTGAAAAAGAAAGCTGAAATGAAGTAGAGAGACCAGCCTGGCTCTGAGGCAGACTTCTGGGTGTGGTAGAGACCGACTCTGAGGGGCTTTGTGGGTGGGGGAAGCTTTGACCTTCCTGCCACTGCAGAGGGTTGAAACATGAATAAATATTTAATTAGGTTTCCTGGGAACCAAACCACCGCTGCAGAGGGTATGGAGGCTGGTTTGGCAGAGATGGATGGGAAAGGCGGGTGTGACAAGAGAAAAGGGAGGACGCAGCCTGTGTTTGTTTCTTTGTTTGCATTTTTTGAGGGGCAGGGACTCTGGTACCTGTGGGCTTTTAGAAAAGCTTTGTTTTTCTGGTGTTCAGAGGACCTTCATCTGTGTTTAGAAAACTGAAAACAGAAGGACAAAATCTGATCTGAAGCTTTTGACATGTTTATAATTGTTTTGAAAAGCAGTCACCTCTGTCTTCCCGTTTTTTCTTTTGGACACCTTCCGCCCACATCCAAATTTCTGGAAGAAATTTGATGGAAATATCTCTTGATTTGACACCAACCATAAAAATTTACATGGCACAGCTGTTCATGAATTATGACGCTGAAAGAAACATTACCGAAAGAGCAATGAAAAATAACCGTGAGAGGAAAGAATGAATTCTTTTTATATTTTTTTCTATAAAAACTGTTACAAAATTATTGTGCGACTATCAATTTAAGCAATGAAATATGGGGGAAAGTTTTATAGAATACCACATATTTAATAAAAAATATTGTTTTCTGGATGTTAATGTAGTATATACCAGCTTTCATGAATTATTTGGTGATTCTTTTCCCCTGTCATTCTAAATAAATATTCACTTTTGTACTTTGTTTTGTTCTGGTAATTTTGTGTTTTTTCTAAAAAAGTGAGATTCCCAAGTTGTATGCCTATTATATACAAATCATATTCTCAATCCCACAAAATCTGGATCTGAATATTTAAATGAGTAAATTAAATGAAAAGATGAGAAACAATTTTAGGATTACTTAGAGCTCAAATGGTAAAGAATCTGCCTGCAATGCAGGAGACCCAGGTTTGATCCCTGGTTCAGAAAGACCCCTTAGAGAAGGAAATAGCAAACCACTCCAGTATTCCTGCCTGGGAAATCCCATGGACAGAGGAGCCTGGTGGGCTGCAGTCCATAGGGTCGCAAAGAGTTGGACACGACTGACCCAACTAACAAATTCACATTCAGGAATGAACTAGAATAGTTTATTTTAAAAATATTTAGTGGCCACAAGTGAATATTGTTGTTCAGTTGTTTCTGACTCTTTGCCACTCCATGGACTGTAGCACACCAGGCTCCCCTGTCCTTCACTATCTCCCAGAGTTTGCTCAAACTTATGTCCATTGAGTCGGTGATGCCATCCAACCATCTCATCCTCCTCTGCCTGCTTCTCCTCCTGCCCTCAATCTTCCCTGACATCAGGGTCTTTTCCAATGAGTCAGTTTTCTGCATTGGGTGGCCAAAGTATTGGAGCTTCAGCTTCAGCATCAGTCCTTCCAATGAATATTCAGGATTGATTTCTTTTAGGATAGACTGGTTGGATCTCCTTGCAGTCCAAGGGACTCTCAAGAGTCTTCTCCAACACCAGTTTAAAAGCATCAATTCTTTGGTGCTCAGCTTTCCTTATAGTCCAACTCTCACATCCATACATGACCACTAGAAAAACCATAGCCTTGACTAGACGGATCTTTGTTGGCAAAGTAATGTTTGATTCTGCTTTTTAATATGCTGTCTAGGTTTTTCATAGCTTTTCTTCCAAGGAGAAAGCGTCTTAATTTTATTGCTGCAGTCACCATCTGCAGTGATTTTGGAGCCCAAGAAAATAAAATCTGTCACTGTTTCCATTGTTTCCCCATCTATTTGCCATGAAGTGATGGGACTGGATGTCATGATCTTAGTTTTTTGAATGTTGAGTTTTAAGCCAGCTTTTTCACTCACCTCTTCTTTTAAGTGTCTTTTAATTTCATGGCTGCAGTCTCCATCCGCAGTGATTTACTCAGGGTTGATATCCTTTAGGATTGACTGGTTTGATCACCTTACTGTCCAAGGGACTCTCCAGAGACTTCTCCAGTGAATTTACGTGGGCCAGCTATTAAAATTAAATAAAACACAAACGTTCTTCATTAAATACTGGTCCTCTGAGGCTTTGTTAGGAAATGACTGAGGACCCAGGTCTGGCTCAGGCTGGGTGGAGCTGCGAGGTTTACCGGCAGAAACGCCGCTGTGATGACTAGCCAGCAGAGGGCGCTGCGTTGCTGGTGTGCGGGGTGCGTTTCGTTCTCCACCTGCAAGGCAAGCACAGGTGGTTAAGGGAGGGGATCTTTGATGTGGCTCATAGAGCCCACCGCTAAGAGCAGAGGGAATTGCTTTTTCCCTCTTCCCCCCACCCGCCCTCACTCCCTCCCCCCACCCACACTCACACACGCAGCTGAAATGATTGTGTTGGGAAGGCACGCATAAGGAAAAGCTTGCAGGGAAGCTGACCCCTTGGGCTGTTGGCTCAGAAGAGAAGGATGTGGTTTGAGAAGAAGAAAGAAAGATGTTCTAGGAATTTGGCAGAGGATGACAGGAAGCAAGGGAACTGAGGAAGAGCTCGATACTCTTCAGAATAAATGATTTCCATTTAAGGGGGAGGAGCTTTATTCTTGTTTCTTCTGTGGGCTGAAGTTACAGGGTCGAGGCTCCCTTCCTGAAAGCCAGAGTGCTCTTCTCAAAGGGACAAAAGGAAAAACACCTTGTACCTGGGTTTCTGGGCTGATGTCTGCTCCTCATTAGGCTCATGGAGGGCAGGTTAGAAATCCCTTCCTTTTATCCCTCACCAGGGACCCAGAAGCTGCTGGCAGAAGAGGGTGACCATAGCAATCACTGTCAGAGATGAGTGTCAATAGATTGTTTTGTGCTGGGAGGTACTATGGGAATAACTTAGGTCTTCAGCCTGATTTCATGTTCTAATAAGCAACTCCTTATATGCGACCATTCCTGAAATTAGCTTAAAACAGAAGAACCGATAGTCCCTTGACAGTTACATCTGGGTACTATTCTTATTTAAAATGTTTATTAATAAAAAAATACATGAAAGTAGTTAAAAATTCAAATGCTGTAGAAGCTTAGCATGAAAATCAGTACCTCCAGCCTCATCTGTCCCATTCTGATTCTACTTCACCAAAGGCAGCCACTGTTTTTAATTCTTTTGGTGGTTTCCACCATGTTTCTAAACTAGATTTAGAAGAGATCTCTCTGAATTCTCTTGTAGATGGATATTTAACTCATTTGCTTTGGGATGAATTAGTGAAGTAGTGTATCATGTTCATCTCTTTTCTAATACAACTTACTTTTCCTGGGTTATTTTTCTACTGGAATTTTTTTTTTAGCATATCAATTCTTATTTTTTTCTATTAGAACATTTTGTATTTATATTTTGCAGCCTCTCACTGTACCTTATTTTTAAAGTGTTTTTATTTTTTCTTCCATCTGTACTGAGATATAACTGACATATAATACTGTTTAAGGTGAACTGTTTTGACAACATATTTTACATCTTCCTGGGTATTCCTTAATAATTATTGTGGATACAGACATTACTATGACTGTCTCTAACCTTCCTACTAGCTTTATATATGGCTGATTTATTACCTTTACGGTGTACTTTGCTTTTTTTGTTGTTGTTCAGTTGTTCAGTCATGTGTGACTCATTGTGACCCCATGGACTGCAGCACGCCAGGCTTCCTTGTCCTTCACCATCTCCTGGAGTTTGCTCAAACTCATGTCCATTGAGTCGGTGATGCCATCCAACCATCTCATCCTCTGTTGTCCCTGTCTCCTCCCACCTTCAATCTTGGCCGGCATCAGGGTCTTTTCCAGTGAATTGGCTCTTTGCATCAGGTGGCGAAAGTATTGGCACTTCAGCTTCATGTTTGCCTTTACTAATAATTTTTTCTTTGGTGACTTTCATATTTCTAGTTGTGGCCTTTTCCGCTTAGAAAAGTTCCTTTTACAATTTTTTTATAAAGTTAGTTTGGTGCTGAACTCTCCTTGCTTT
Organism: Moschus berezovskii; assembly: GCF_049115385.1. Taxonomy (NCBI): domain Eukaryota; kingdom Metazoa; phylum Chordata; class Mammalia; order Artiodactyla; family Moschidae; genus Moschus; species Moschus berezovskii. Next base: position 52,893,386 of record NC_142472.1, read on the forward strand.
TTGCTTGTCCGTAAAACTTCTGACTTCTCCATCAAATCTGAATTCAGCCTTGTTGGATTGAGTAGTCTTGGTTATAGGTTTCATTCCTTCTGGCCTGCAGAGTTCCTGCTGAAAAGTCACCCGATCACCTTATGGGAGTTGCCTTGTATCTAACTTGTTGCCTTTCTTTTGCTGCTTTTAATATTCTCTTTAATTTTGCCTCATTGAAATCGCAGTCTTTCTTGGTGTGTTCTCTCTGGGTTGATCCTTTTTGGGACCGGGAAGTCCCAGTCCCTCTGTAGATCCCTCTCAAATCACGGCTCGTTTTCAGAAGACATCTTAGAGGAGAGTAGATGTCTTTTTTTTGCCAGAAGCAGAAAGGAGTCTATTTCAGGGGGAAAAATCGCCTTAGCTGATAATTTCATTCCTCAATTTTAAACACATGGCATTCTTTCCTACTATTTTAATGGTGCCCGAGTAGGCAGAAGAGTAACATGTGTGTTTCCATTCCACAGTTGGGTGTCAGAAGCCAGGTTCCCTTAAGACTGGGCCGTTGTTGCTCTCGAATCCACTCATGGAGACTTGACACCCCTCATGTATCTGTGTTAAATCTCAGGCAGTCACCTCCATGGGTGTGTTCACTTCTGGAAAGTCCAGTTGTATCCTTAGCTCATCCTGCATGTAAGAAATTGCACAGAACCCAAAAGGAAACCTGTCACTAATATTGAACATTTGGATTAAGTTTGGCAATTATGTGAGAAATTGACAGAAATAAACTAGACCTTCAGGGGCTCAGTAAAGAATCTGCCTGCAATACAGGAAACGCAAGAAGCGCAGGTCCAATCCCTGGGTCGGGAAGATCCCCTGGAGGAGGGCATGGTAACCCACTCCAGTATTCTTGCCTGGAGAATCCCATGGAGAGAGGAGCCTGGAGGGCTACAGTCCATGGGGTCACCGAGAGTTGGACATGACTGAGGACGCGCATGCACACACGTGCACACACACAATGATAAAAGACAGACAGACTTGCTTTACTCCAGCCCTGAGTGACGTCTGTGTGTGAGTCCTGCACCCTGATTCCACCTCCTCCTGGTCTCTGGGTAGGTGTCACTCACTGTTGGAGCTCCCAGACTCTGCCCACCGGTAAATGACCTCATGGACTAGTCACAGTGCCCTCCCCTTGCGACCCGCAGCACCACTGCCTCCTTGACTGAGGGCAGAGACGTGCACGGTGGACTTGGATGCTTTTGTTTTTATAACTCAATTTCAGAGTCAGGTCACACCTTGTTTGACATCTCAGTTCAGTTCAGTCGCTCAGTCGTGTCCGACTCTCCGCGACCCCATGAATCACAGCACGCCAGGCCTCCCTGTCCATCACCAACTCACGGAGTTCACCCAAACTCATGTCCACAGAGTCGGTGATGCCATCCAGCCATCTCACTCTCTGTTGTCCCCTTCTCCTCCCGCCCCCAACCTTTCCCAGCATCAGAGTCTTTTCCAGTGAGTCAACTCGTCGCATGAGGTGGCCAAAGTATTGGAGTTTAAGCTTTAGCATCAGTCCTTCCAATGAACACCCAGGGCTGATCCCCTCTAGAATGGACTGGTTGGATCTCCTTGCAGTACAAGGGACTCTCAAGAGTCTTCTCCAGCACCACAGTTCAAAAGCATCAATTCTTCGGCGATCAGCTTTCTTCACAGTCCAACTCTCACATCCATACATGACCACGGGAAAAACCATAGCCTTGACTAGACAGACCTTGGTTGGCAAGGTAATGTCTCTGCTTTTTATTATACTATCAAGGTTGGTTATAACTTTCCTTCCAAGGAGTAAGCGTCTTTTAATTTCATGGCTGCAGTCAGCATCTGCAGTGATTTTGGAGCCCCAAAAAATAAAGTCTGACACTGTTTCCACTGTTTTTCCATCTATTTCCCATGAAGTGATTGGACCAGATGCCATGATCTTTATTTTCTGAATGTTGAGCTTCAAGCCAACCTTTTCACTCTCCTCTTTCACTTTCATCAAGAGGCTTTTGAGTTCCTCTTCACTTTCTGCCATAAGGGTGGTGTCATCTGCATATCTGAGGTTACTGATATTTCTCCCAGCAATCTTGATTCCAGCTTGTGCTTCTTCCAGCCCAGCATTCCTCATGATGTACTCTGCATATAAGTTAAATAAGCAAGGTGACAATATACAGCCTTGACGTACTCCTTTTCCTATTTGGAACCAGTCTGTTGTTCCATGTCCAGTTCTGACTGTTGCTTCCTGACATGCATACAGGTTTCTCAAGAGGCAGGTCAGGTGGTCTGGGATTCCCATCTCTTTCAGAATTTTCCACAGTTTATTGTGATCCACACAGTCAAAGGCTTTGGCATAGTCAATGAAGCAAAAATAGATGTTTTTCTGGAACTCTCTTGCTTTCTCCATGATCCAGTGGATGTTGGCAATTTGATCTCTGGTGCCTCTGCCTTTTCTAAAACCTGCTTGAATATCTGGGAGTTCACGGTTCACATATTGCTGAGGCCTGGCTTGGAGAATTTTGAGCATGACTTTACTAGCGTGTGAGATGAGTGCAATTGTGCGGTATTGAGCATTCTTTGGCATCTAGGGCAGCCTTAATCTTTCCCTTCTGAGAGGGCTTGTTGCCCTGGGTTTGGAAAGAATATACTGAATTCTGAGCAAAAGGCCAAGGGTGTTGTAATTCAGTGGACTGACCTGTATTGCTTTCTTTCTGTGGCCCAGTGCTAGGATCGGGCCTCAACTATGACTGCTTCCATGCTTAGCTGCCTTCAAGACAGATAGTTTCATAAATATCTGCTGTTTTTTTTTTTTTTTTTTTTTTACTGAAGATGAGAATTCTCATGGAAAAGGATCCTTGGAGATTTGTGATGCAAAATTGAATGAGTCTCAGAACTCCTTTCCATTTGATTTTACATGATAAAATTCACACGTTTTCTTGTAAAGCAGATGAATCTAACCTACTCTTTCACGGTGCTGTGTTTAAAGATGTTAGCCATCAGTATCTAACGTCCGACCTTTGAGAATGCTTGCCTAAGAGTTTTCTGCACTGAAAGACTTGCTTGGCAGCAAGCACCATGCTCAAGATGCTGTCTTCTCTCTTTTATCTTCTTCTCAGCCCATGTTTCTATGCAAAATAAATTGCTTTATGGCCAGAGCTATTCATTGAATAATACATTGAGTAAAGAAAACCAAATTAGGAATGTGAAAGGAACAAGACTCTCCTGCTGTTTAATAGGAATTATGAGGGTATCTAATTTTCAAAGGTACATTTATAAGCTGATTAAAATTCAACCCATTTTTCTCATTGGATGTGTGTTATAAAGATTAGGCTGATCTTTCAGCTGGCATGATCTATAATAAAGGCTATAAATAATTATAGCATTAATAGCACTGCTGGTCTCGTGACTACATTGCGGTCCAGGCCATGAGGCCAGGCAGGATTTAGCGCTTGTTTCCCAGCTATAGACCAAAAAATCAGAGGAGTGTTGAAAATAAACATGGCAACATTTTGAAATGAGTTTATTAACCTCTGATGTGCAACGGGTAAAATTTTAATAGTTTAGTAAAATGAGGTAAAACTTTCTAGTGAGGTGGTCTTATATTCATGTGGATGGGCACTGGTGATTAAGATGGATTTTTGCATTTGGGATTTCCAGAATATACTTTGGGAGGGGTGGTTGACAACACATCAGGAGTCCCAGCCAGGGGAGAGGACGGTGGGCTTGGCTGTCCATTGGAACGTCCTCCTGGGTGTGTGGTGAGGCCAGGTGTCAATGAGAGTGGCAGGGGGTCTCCTGGGGGCTTTGCATAGAGTGGTCTGGGTTAGAGAATAATGGACTCTTAAGGGGTAAATTGAGCTTCCCTGGTGGCTCAGATAGTAAAGCATCTGCCTACAATGTGGGAGGCCTGGGTTCGATCCCTGGGTTGGGAAGATCTCCTGGAGAAGGAAATGGCAACCCACTCCAGAATTCTTGCCTGGAGAATCCCATGGACAGAGGAGCCTGGTAGGCCACAGTCCATGGGGTCGCAGAGTCAGACACGACTTCACTTTCACTTTCAAGGGGTAAAAAGGGCTTTCCTGATAGCTCAGCTGGTAAAAAAATCCGCCTACAATGCAGGAGACCCTGGTTTGATTCCTGGGTTGGGAGATCTGCTGGAGAAGGGATAGGCTACCCATTCCAGTATTATTAGGCCTCCCTGGTGGCTCATCTGGTAAAGAATCTGCCTGCAATGCGGGAGACCTGAGTTCGATCCCTGGGTGGGGAAGATCCCCTGGAGAAGGGAACGGCTACCCACTCCGGTATTCTGGCCTGGAGCATCCCATGGACTATTCCATGGAAGAAGTGAATGAAGCTGAAATAAATGGAATAAATGAATGAAGGGGTAAATGAATGAAGCTGTTTATGAGGACATGAATGACTGTCTGAGGACGTGTCTTCTTCCTCTGGTAATTCGGAACTTCTTTCTCATTGAGTATGTGAGAGCAGAAAGGTGGAAGGTCTCCTGCAGGGAGCTGGGGAGAGTGGAGGGTACCAGAACAGGGTGTTAGAGCCCCTAGCCAGCTCAAAGGGGTGAAGGGGTTTAAACGGGCTCCTGCTTTTCCAGTAAACATTGAACGGTTCGGGTACCTTAGGCTCATGCAAGAGATTTATTTGTGTGGGGCCAGAGAAGGAAAACACCCCAGTGTGCATTTACTGTTCACATGTAGGGTGTACACTAATTTAGTTCCTGGGTTTCTGGAGGCTTGTTATCTGGGGAAGTTACACTTTGAGCTGCTTTTGAATTTTTAGACTTGCCTTTGGAAATCAACTTGAATTTTTCTCCAGCTGAAAATTCACATTCAGACATCATTTCAGGGTTGGTCCTGGGGCTGCCTTCTGGAGGTCAGATTCTGTAAGTGCTTGTGACTTGTGATGGGTGGGGAGCCCCCGACCCACATTTCTCCAGGTCCTATTTTCTGATGGGTTGTTTCCCACACTTGCCACATTGTAAGAGTTTCCGCAAGGCATGTGTTCACCGCATGTGTAACCAAGTTCCTGCCTTGCTGAGTCAGGTCCCCAGAGAGGCCTTTGCTCACAGGTCACCTTCTCAGCAACATGGTCCCTTATCACCGTTGAAAGCAACCTCTTCCCCCACCCTCCACCCCTGGTCTGTTTTCCTCCATGGTATTCATCACCATCTATCCTGCCACGCATTGGTTTTTAAATCTCACTTTCCTCTAGAATGTAATTCCCTTGAGACTATGCTTTTGTGACCCTCTGGTTTCCCACAGTGCCCGGCCCTGTGCCAGGTGCATGGATGGGGCTCGGGACATACCTGTGGATGGATGGATGGATGGGTGGATTTTTGTCAAGCCCCTGGTCATTCTTCATGTCACCCGATTTCAGGAAACAGTGGTTTGACAGGTGTTTAGATGAACTGAACCACAGGGTACGATTGTGTTTTCTCCTGGTCATTTTTTCCCATGCCCCAGGCCTTGAGGACTTGCTCAGTGCCTGAGATTCGCTGGCAGCCGTCGCTGGGCCAGGCTCTCAGGGGTGCTGCCACCTGCTGGCTGAGGGGGAACGCGATGGGATCAGTGAGCACACCCGGTGGACAGACTGTTCTGCTGGGAAGCGCTTCCTTCCCCCAGGTCATCCTGTACGTGTTCTTCACCTGGGGCAGTGATGGTAAAGATCTCCCATCCTGTTACATCGTGTAATGTTCAGCTGGACTGAACTCAAATGTGAGATTTGAATACATCTACCTCCTCAGGGGTAGCTCCTACTCAAACTGTGGTCCTCAGACCAGCAGCTCTGGTCTCACCTGGGAATGTGTTAGAAATGCAAAATCTGAGACCCATACCAGACTCTCTGAATCAGGAAGTTAGTTGCTCAGTCATGTCTGACTCTCTGTGACCCCATGGACCGTAGCCCACCGGGCTCCTCTGTCCATGGAATTCTCCAGGCAAGAATACTGGAGTGGGTTGCTATTCCCTTCTCCAGTGAATCTTCCTGACCCAGGGATGGAACCCATGTCGCCTGCATTGCAGGCAGATTCTCAACCGTCTGAGCCACCAGGGAAGCCCCACTGAATCAGGATATGCATGAGATGGTTAATCTTCCATGTCATTTTGGCTGGGCCATGGCACCTGGATATCTGGCCAAACATGTCTCTAGATGTTTCTTTCAAGGTGCCTTTTGGATGAGGTTTACATTTAAATTGATGGGCTTTGAGTAAAGCAGATTACCCACGGTAATGTAGGTGGACCTTGTCAGATCAGCTGACAGCATTAATGAACAAAGAGTCACCTCACTGAGGAAGAAGGTATTCTGCCACCAGATGGTCTACAGACTTGAATCGCTACATCAGATCTTTCCTCGGGCCTCCAGCTCTCCAAAGCCTGTCCTTCTGGGTTCTTATGGAGGCTTCATTGCAAACACACAGTTGAGTGAATCATTAAATCATTGGCTGTTGGTGATTGAAATCAATCTCCAGCCCCTCTTCTCTCTTAGGAGGGGGCAGGACTGAAATTTCCAACCCTCCAATCATGTGGTTTGTTCCTCTGGCAACCAGCCAGCATCCTAGGGACTTTCCATGAGTCACCCCATTGAGGTGACAAAAGATACCTTTATCTCTCTCTCAACACTGTGGCAGTCCCCAGCGTTTTGGGAGCTCTGTGCCAGAAACTGGGATGAAGACCAAATATATGTTTCTTGTGATGAAGCACAGTATCACAGCACTTTACAAAGAAGAAGGCTAAAGATAACTCAAGGATGACGGTAATCACCGTATAATGAAACCCCAGGCTGTGGTTGTAGGTCTTCCCTGAGGCAGTGGCCATAGATGGTCCACAGAACCGCTTCTCAGCTCCATCAGATGGCCTTTGGCTGCTGTGTTGTTTGAGTTGTCTGCTTTCATGTTTCCTTCTGCCCTCCCAGGTTTGGTCACTGTCAGGTCTTTCAGGAGTACCTGTGCTTCAGGTGGTCTATCTTCTGAGCCCTTGGCTCTTCTGTCTGGTGCTTCTAACTGAGGTGTATTTTCAGTTCAGTTCAGGCGACTCTTTGTGACCCCATGGACTACAGCATGCCAGACTTCCCTGTCCATCACCAACTCCTGGAGCTTGCTCAAACTCATGTCCATCAAGTCAGTGATGCCATCCAACCATCTCATCCTCTGTCGTCCCCTTCTCCTCCTGCCTTCAATCTTTCCCAGCATCAGGGTCTTTTCCAATGAGTCAGTTCTTCGCATCAGGTGGCCAAAGTATTGGAGTTTCAGCTTCAGCATCAGTGTATTTTAAACCTAGAAAATCTCTCGAGACTGTACTTCAGATAAGAGTTGGCTTCAGAAAGTAAGCTGGGACTCAGGCAGGTACTTTTGTGGATGAGCCTTTGAGCAGCTAAAGGAGGCCTGGTTCATTTTATCCCTCAGACCTCCAGTTCAGGCCTTTTCATTATTTCCTGGTTCATTGATTATCTGCTACGTGCCAGGAATATATGAAGTCGAAGTTGTTTAAAAAAAATTCACCTGAGTAAATTTTAAAGATCTTATTGGTTTTTTTCAATGATTCATGAGTTGGGCAGCATTCCATCAAGCAGACAGAAAGGAGCTCTGAAGAGCTGTGCAAAGTGAAAGACTTTTATAAGCATATGGGAGCAGGCAAAGAGGCTGCTAGCAAAGAGTAGGTTGTTGGGGACAAGATCACCTTCCTTTGGGGGGACAGCATGGGGGTCTGTAAGGCAGATTACCTCACGAGTGCTCAGCAGGTGATTCCAGACTGGTTGAGAATACATTCCTGAGAGAGGCTGAAACTCATCCATTAGATCCAGCATTGAGCCTTGGTTTGAAATTGTGGGCTGAGCACAAGTGACTCTATTTTGGGTTTGTTTGTTTTTTTTTAAATAAAGTAAATAATCTTATTATTCCCAGAGTCTGTTCTGGGAGTAGATAAATATAATACAAAGCAAAGCAGAGACTCTGAAATGGAGGTGTAAACACCACCCTGGGACTTGGGGGAGGAGCCTTGGAACTGGACCAGACTTCACTGGAGGGTAAGATGGGCAGGACCATTTAGTCCTGGAGACACTGCATGGAAGCACAGGACGTTGGCCGTGGAAGCTGCAGTGTGAATGAACGTGTCTGAGTGAAGGGTGTGTGGAAGTGGGGTAGAGTGTCTGTGGTGAGTGCCCAGAGAGGTACTTTAAACGGCCAACCATGCACCTGTTGCCATGTTCGGCAGAGTTGACTGTCTACATTGAATCAGCGACTGTGTGAGAATTCTAGTGCATCACCAATCCCAGGGTGATAATCCTCCCTTGATGGTGAGTTTCTCAGTTGATGCTTCACCTCTCTGTGTTCATATTTTACTGCGTTGGGAACGTGTGCCTCTCTCTGTTTTGTGATCTTTGACACATGTCTTTATCTTTAAAAACATCATTTGCACCCTCACTCTGTTCACAGCCCGAGGCTCCCAGAAGATGGGTTCATGTCCCTGCTTACACCATGTGGCAATAACCAAACACATATCCATCAAAGTTTGAAAGCCAAGATCACATCAGAATATTTTCTTAGGAAAGGTATCTTTTTACATAATGAAGCTTCATAGGAGTGGGTCAGCACAGCAACGTTCTTATCCTGAGTTTTGAAATATTTTGTTCTTATAGTTACTCATGTAATTTTGGAATCTTTGTTTTCGTTGTTTAGAATTTCTGTCTATACCTGATAGCAGTGTTGTCCCTTGCCCTCACAGTACGGCCAAGTACAGCGTGGTGACGTTTCTACCTCGATTCTTGTACGAGCAGATCAGGAGAGCTGCCAATGCCTTCTTCCTCTTCATTGCCTTATTACAGGTGACGTTTATTTAAAATTCATAGCTTTAATTGCATGCAAAAGAAGCTCTTGCTGAAAGGTTACTTAACTGAGAAAGTGTTATCATACCTGATGAACTTTGCTTGCTTCATCCAGTCACTGTGTGCATGAATGCGATATTTGCATAAAGGTAGAGTTCTTTAGGTGTTTGCTTACGGGAATTGCAGTTGTGAAAAGAGGCATTGAGACATGATTGCGGGGTCTCACTTTAACCCTGTTTTTGTTCCAAACACAGAGATAGCGGGTAAAATTATAAAGCCATGTAACACACTTAGCTAGTTTAAGGTAATCACTTTGCAACAGAAATGGAACAGATCTCCAGAAGAGTGAGGAGTGAGTACTGTGTTTTCTTTTTCATGGAGAGGATTTTTAATGTGCCCAGTCCCTACTTTTGGTCTCTTTATCTTACAGCAAATTCCAGATGTATCTCCAACAGGAAGATACACCACCCTGGTGCCATTGATCATTATTTTAACAATCGCAGGCATCAAAGAGATTGTAGAAGATTTTGTAAGTTTTTGCTTTCGGATAATAACAACATTGTATTGACTGTAACTTACAACTTATTTGTTGCTTTGGAGTCTTTAAGACAGAAAAATTGGTCTGTGGGCTAACCAGCCTCTCAAGGCTTGTGACGGTATTTTGGGGAAGAAAATGTGCACACACAATGTCTGAAACACCCGCACAACGGACAGAAGCAGTTCAGTCCGTGTTTACTGATGTCAGGTTGCCTGGAGTAGCAGCACTGAGGTTATTTTGACAAGACTCTTCGTCTTGTTTCAGTGTCTCCGAGTCCATTAGCTCACACTCTCCTCTGCGTTCTGTCTTCTTTTCAGGCTCTGTCTTCTCCCTCTCTCTTCATGCACGCACATTTCTCTGGAAATAGATAAATGAATAAATGCAATGTAAACCGAAGCCAAGGCACTTTACCCATAAAGTTCTTTATCAATAAAATGAACTCAGTTGTTTGTTGGTAATCATGTAGAATAATTCTTCTTCTTCAATCCAAAACAATCTAGGAGTAAAAGTTTTATACTCCAAAGTGCTTGTTCCTTGCTATAGCCAAAATATAAGCATTTAAACCTGATCTGTTGTTACTGTGTTAGCCTCTGAATTTACTGAGTGACCTTGACCATCGAACTGAATTTTAGGACGTTAGTGTTCCTGCGAGTTGCCTTCTTGGTCCTGTTTTTGCCGAGTCTTATTGTTCGCTGTTTCAGTTATTCACCTGGAACTTTTGAAACTAACATCTTTTTTTCTTTCTGTGACAGAAACGACATAAGGCAGACAATGCAGTTAACAAAAAGAAAACCATAGGTAAGAGTCCAGGCTGACTCACCTTTTCTGCTGGAAAACTTAAGAACAAGACTTGCATTTAAGGAATTTTGAATTGGTAGTTAGTGGTGTTGAGATAAATTGAGGGAAGTAATCTATAAAATACACTAAAAATTGCAAAATGACGGACGAGTCCAATAGAAGGTGAGTCCTGGTAGTTAAGATGTGAACAGGATTTGTGTAGAGTTTAAGAAAAGATGGTAGTTTTCAGGAGTGAGACACACTTTATGTCCGTAAAAAGTCAAAGCATTCATAGTCTGGCTTTGTAATTGCTCCCCACCTCTGTCTACTTATTCTACCATTTCTAGAACAGTAGCTCTGTGTTATTAGGGGGTGCATATGTGATTTGGTAAAATCTTGTAGCAGCACAGTGATGTCCTTTACTTCATATGGGCTAAATATGCATAGATGAAGCTTCCTTGCATATACATGTATTTATGTGCGTGCATTGCTGTATATATGGTATGTCAGTATCTTGATGGGGCTTTGTTTTGGGGAGTGATGGTGTTACACCTTTATGTCTAAGAACATGGTGTATTGGAATTAATCAGTCGAATTTTAAAAGGAGCCTTTTGGAGTTTGGAAAGCTGATCTTATTCTGATTATCATCAGTATTAACGAATACATTGTTTTGTTTTTCTTTGTCAGTGTTAAGGAATGGAATGTGGCAAACCATTGTGTGGAAAGAGGTAAAGACTGATTTTATTTCTTTTTTAATTTATGTATTTTAATTGGAGAATAATTACAATATTGTGATGGCAGATATGCCAGAAAGTACTGGCTTGGAGACTTGTAATTAATTGTTACTGCAGATTTTGGAATTCAGTTTGTGTTAAGACACAAGCCATGTCCATTTCAGGTAAGTGTGGCAGTGTGGTTTTCCCCTGAGACTTCCCTAGATGGGTGTGTGTATCCTTCTTTCCTGGATCTTATAGGTGTTCCCCCATGTCAGCTCAGAGCTGGGAAATTCATTGCTCTTCATGGATGTTTCTGAAAATTCACAGCATTTTCTAGTTTCTAAACCCAGTTCAAGAAACATTTTCCTCTGGTCTTCCATTGCTATCTTGGTGTCCAATTTTTTTTTAAGTTTTTTTTCTTTTTAACTTTTGAGATTCTCACTTCTGACATTTTTGGTGGAAAGGGTTTGGGTCTGATTAGCACTAAATCTGAAGTGATGGAGCCGGGGTTTGGAATCGTCGTGTGTTGGTCCTGAGGCTGAGAGTTGTTGATGCTTTTAGCTTTACAAGAGCAAGAAGGCTTTGCATCCACACGCCTGGAGGTTGGGGTTGGCAGGGCTTGAGAACGGCCTGGTGATTCGGTTGTTGCGAGTGATAAATAGAAGACTGAGAAAGGCTCTGCTGTGCCATCTGGGTGTTTCGTGTCTACTAAAGTTGGCTTTTTCAGGGAGTGTCTGTTGTGACTGAAGCTTAACGGTCACAAGATGTTCTTGGAGTGTGACTCATGATTCCAAGATGCAACGCTGACTATCTTCATTTCAGAAGAAGAATGTGTTTTTGAAGTTTCTCTTGCTAAGCATTTAATAAGCGATGTTTCAAAATGTCTCTATGACCTTGTGAGTCTCCAGGATGCCCAGAGATGTGGTAATGCAGCCTTCATTGTAGTTCTTTTCTTTTAACTTTGTTACTGGCTTACATTAAGCCCCCTGGTACAGTTATGTGATAGCACCTTAACCTGTTAGACACCCAGAGGTCCTGTATTGTAAATACTAACTGATCTCACTTGGATCTCATTTGGAAGTAGACTGGCCCTCGGTCAAGTGGTTGCAAATTCTTGCCTCCGCAGAGGGTGGCAAAGCTCCCAGTACTAGAGAAACTCGAAAACCTCCCAGGCACTGAGGAATGGCTTTTCTCTCCCTAATGTCCCTGCTGCCACTCCCCACCCCCTCCCCGGAAAGGCAGTGATCCTGGCCAGAGTGGAGAATTATTTGAATTTGGGATCTCCCAGCACTACTTGAAATTGGAGTGAGGAGCTCAGAATTTTGGATCTAGGAGCGGATGGATTCAGATTCTTAAATCTCGTTACTATTTCCCACACAAGTTTGCTGAGATAAGAGAAAAAAACAAAACAAATACCTGTTATATGCTTTGCCACATGCATTTTTATTTCAGTTAAAAATGCATTGTGCTTATTTAATTGGATCTCTTAGCATGGACCAGGAGAAGGCAATGGCACCCCACTCTAGTACTCTTGCTTGGAGAATCCCATGGACGGAGGAGCCTGTTGGACTGCAGTCCATGGGGTCACAAAGAGTCGGACACGACTGAGCAACTTCACTTTCACTTTTCACTTTCACTTTCATGCATTGGAGAAGGAAATGGCAACCCACTCTAGTATTCTTGCCTGGAGAATCCCAGGGATGGGAGAGCCTGGTGGGCTGCCGTCTATGGGGTCGCACAGAGTCAGACACGACTGAAGCGACTTAGCAGCTGCAGCAGCAGCATGGACCAGGCTTCCCTGGTGGTGCTACGGTAAAGAACCTGTCTGCCAATGCAGGTTAGATGTAACAGACTGGGTTTGATCCCTGGGTAGAGAAGATCCCCTGGAGGAGGGCATGGCAACCCACTCCAGTATTCTTACCTGGAGAATCCCATGGACAGAGGAGCCTGGCAGGCTGCAGTCCATGGGGTTGCACAGAGTCAGATACGACGGAAGCAACTTAGCATGAAGCATGAAGAGCATGGACCAGAGGCAGTCTTAGGAGCTGAAATGCAGATAAGAATTAAGCCTCGCACCTGCCCTTGGAGGGGTTTGAAGTGATCAGGCTCCAGCTGGCACCCCAGTTGCCTGGTGGGCTGGTCCAGTGATGTGCTGAACTCCTCTCTCAGACCCTTTGATCCAGCAACTCCAGGCTGGGGCCTTGGAATTTGCATTTTTAAGAGTTCCTCGGTAAGGTTGATGCTGTTGGTCCGGGAGTCCCACTCCAGAATCACAGGTGTAGTGGAAGTGACGGGCAGGTAAACAGGATGCTGTGTGGACACTGAGCCCTGGGGTGGGGCCTGCTTCAGATGCCTGGGGCCGTTAGGGAGGGACACCTGGTCTGGACCCACTGGTTCAAGTCAGGAAAGACTTGCTTCACAGATGCTGCAGTGAAGAGCTAACTGGGCGAAATTAGAGGTGGATGGAGAGCCAGTGCCACAGAGCTGCTCAGTGAGGCTGAGAATTGTGTGAGAGGACAGGTGATGGGAGGTTGGGGTGATGTGCGGGGCGAGGGGGTCGGGCGTGGGGAGCTGGCTGCCTTTCAGGTCACCAAGCAACGCGACTCGAGCCTGAGACTTGGAAGCTGGAGTTGGCCGTCCTGGTTCTCCAGGTGCAGCAGCAGCTTCAAGGGGTTCTCCGTGACCCTGGCTTTATTTTCCTCTGCACTTATTCAGAACCATGAGCAGCCCTGTGAGGCAAGAGGGGATTCAGGGACTGCTGGGGGCCTCTTTCCCTCCTTAAGAAACCTTCTTCTAGGTAGTCACATGAGGGACAACCACACATGAGAACACCAGATAGAAAACTATTTTCAAATGAGATTCCAAGTAAGTAGTTTCTCATATATAAAAAACTTTTTAGTGCTTTTTTTTTTAATCTAAGAAGCATTTCTACCCCATTAGCAAAGACAAGGGAAAGCCATAATTTCCCTGTCCTCCCACTTTGAACTAAAAAAAAAATCCATGGCCTTTTTTCTTTTGAAAACATGAGTAATTTTCCTTTCTAGTTTTTTCCTTAACTAATTGCTTCTGATTTTCTTCTGTGTAATTAAACTATTCATGTACAATGTTTTTACATTAAGAAAACGTTTTCCATTTTCGTTAAGTGCTTCTGCTCGTGCTGGTTGTCGAAATAGGTATGTGTTGTCTTTGACTTCATTATGGGATCTTTAATTATTTGCCTTTCTTTTGCCTTTAAATTGGATATGAACGTCAAATGTTGACACACACAGGAAAGGGGTATCCCTGGGGAAGGGGGATTGATCCAGGCAGGCTCTGGATCTGTGCCCTTAGCCACTCGCCCTGCGATCCACAGCCGTGGGGATGGACATGAGTGTGTTTGGAAGTGGAGGAATAGCTGTGAGAAAGTGAGACCTTGATCATTTTGACTCATCCCTCTTCTCCTGCTCCTGCGTTCAGCATCATTGTAAAAAGGCAGTATTACCATTCGTCTGTATTGAAATGTTTTTATTCTTGTAGAGGAAAGGAATTGGAGCTTCTCTGCCTTAAACATCACGGCACAGTTACACAGTAATTTTTCCTCCAGGTGTTTAACCGCTTTGTGCTTTCTTGTCTCATGCATCTGTATCCTTGTCCCCGGGTTCTAGGTGGCCGTGGGAGACATCGTCAAGGTCGTCAACGGGCAGTACCTTCCAGCAGATGTGGTCCTGCTATCCTCCAGGTTAGGTGGGCTCGTGGGCACGGCTTTGAAGTCGGGGTTGAGGACAGTGGAGTGTCACCTGGGGCCTGGAGAGGACTCCGGTCACCTCCCGTCCACCTCCGGGTCACCACCCCCTCCCAGTCTCCTCTTTTACTCCTTTGAGTTGTCCTGCCTTCACCTTGTACTTTTTCCTGAACTTTTCTGTTTTTTGATTCGTTTTCATCTCATGGCTGTGTGGGCTGTTCCTCATTGGTAGAGAAACATTTCAGAGCAGTGGAGTGATGTGTTGAGTAGTGTCCAGGTCACAGAGTCTCTGAAACTGGAGGACCAGCTCTGATGGAGGGTCCAGCACAGCAGCCTTCCCTAGAATCCAGGTCTCCCTTCACTAGAGGTTCAGAGGCCACAGGCATTTCTCAGTGTCCATATGATTTGCAGATGGTCCATATTTTGCCCTCTTTCTGTCCAAGCATTGTTGCCTTGTTTTCAAGGTAATTTGTGTCACAGAGGTGTCATCACCAAGGGGCATAAATGATAGAATCTCAGTCCTTGACTTTCCCCTGGATGACACATAAAAACGTCTATCAGAGAAGAAAAGCCCAAATCAGGATAAGAATACACTTGAACTTGAGCTCAAGGTTAAACTAGATGCTGTACCGATGTGCTGCTGGGAATCAGCTGTCACACTGGGTGTGTGATTTGAGCGCAGACAGACTTTCTTTTATGGGCCTGAATCACTCATTTTGTCAGATTTTAAGCCTTATCACAAATTTTCTCCTTGAGATTAAAAGCTTAATAAAAGCACCTCAGGCCTGTAGAGAGGGAAGAGCACTGTATACACTGGGGCAGGGCTCATGTTTGTCCCTAATGATCAGTAACCAAGAAACTCTCAGAAATAGTAAAATGTTGATCACTTGATAGTTTGGGTTATGAGGATTGGATGTGACCCTCAGGAAGCCTGGTTTGAAGGCAGTGTGTCTGAGCAGATGTCACGTATCCTGTGTGCTTATTGGTGTTTGTGCCAACCACCTGCTGAGAATGTTATCCCATCTAATCTTCCCACCAACCCTAGGCATCCCTACGTGTTCCATGAGAAAACATGGGATGCAGAGAATTGGGACAGCTTACCGAGGTCACACCACCAGGAAGGGCAGCACCAGGAGACTGTACATGGCTGGTGGTCATAGAATCTATTCTCTTAACCCTGAACTCTGCCTGGACCTGAATATCCAAACTCAGGGTGTAGTCTCTGCCATGCTTACATTTCTTCTTTGAATTTTCTGTCCTTGAAATTAAGTGTTTTGATTAAAAAGTTGCCTGTAGACATAGTAAAAACTGTAGAAAGAAAAGACCTGCAATCCCCTGCCTTGGTTTCTCAGCTCCTCCGGCCGCGATCTCCTTCAGAAGTTGCGTGTGCGGCTCTCGTGGGCGGGCAGCTCTTGTGGCCTAGGGCAAGCTGGCCTCCGACTTTCAGGGTCACCTGAGCCCACTGGGCCGGTCTTAGCTGGGGCATCTTGTACTTCCCATCACGTGCCTGTCCCCTTCTGTTCATCCTGTTACTTCTGCCCACGTGAGGTCAGGTGCCGTTGTGTGCGGCCCTTGTGGGCGGATCACTGGACTAGAGTGTCCGTCTGTCTGCCTGGTCAGTCGCTGCTCCTGCGGTGGTCGATTCTGAAACCCCTGTGAGGGTCCATCAGCAGAGTTTCCATGGTGGAGGCTCTTTCAGCCGTAAAGTGCTGGAGTGGACCTTACTCACCTTGGCTGTTTTGTTTTCTCTTTCCTTAGTGAACCTCAGGCAATGTGTTACGTTGAAACAGCCAATCTGGACGGGGAGACGAACCTTAAAATACGTCAGGTAACGTGGCCCTTTACCACTTGCATCATCATGGAGCCCAGATTGTGAAGCTGCTTCCCAGAGGTTAACCATCGGTGCTGTTTCCAGAGGGAACAAAATGTTCTGCTGCAAAAGGTTATGCCTTCATCCTGATGGGAACCGTGGGAAGAGCACGGTTAGGAAAGGGATTCCTTGGGAATGATGACAAAACTAGAAAGAGTGGACTTCATCAGAGCACAGGCCATGCAGGGAGCCGTGTCTTGATTGATATCTTCCTGGACTCTCTGCCTGTAAGGATGGGTGGAAAGGGATCCTGGGGGAGGCAGTGGGCAGCAAGTGCAGTGGACAGAGGAACCAGATGGGCTCTGGGTCCCTCACTGGACTTTGTTGTTTTCATGGCGATTCTAATTCTAGAGAGTAGTATATTAGATTTCCAGCGTACAAAACATCCATGCCTTAAATAAAGCTATTCTTACCATATATTTTAATTCTTGAATGGAGATTAGTCTTTAATAGAAAAGTTTTAAGTTTCAATGAATAATGATTCGTTTTGACACTTCAGTTTTCTGTGGTACCAAGTGGAATTTGGTGATTCTGTCCACATGTTTTTCATTTCTGTGTTAGATATTTGGCTTAGATATTTTATTTTTCTCTTTAGAGAAGAGTTACAGGGCATTGAACATCACAGTGTATTAAAGGGGTACTTTATTCTGTGTTTATGGTCATGTCAGGATACCGCTAATGGATGCTTTCTGTAAGGTGTTTGGGTGTGGTAATTATCATACAGAAGCTCCAATACTTGGCCACGTGATGTGAAAAGCTGACTCAGTGGAAAAGACCTTGATGCTGGGAAAGACTGAAGGCAGGAGGAAAAGGGGACAACAGAGGATGAGATGGTTGGATAGAATCACCAACTCAATGGACATGAGTTTGAGCAAACTCTGGACGATAGTGAAGGACAGGGAAGCCTGGTGTGCTGCCGTCTATGGGGTCTCAAAGAGTCAGACCAGGACTTAGTGACTGAAGAAAAACAAATTATGACTTTAGTATGAATGTGTCAGCATAGTGGTAGAGTCTTGACCTTTTGGTTTGTTGAATTTTTTTGAACCTTTTCTATTTGGTTGCTGTGGCCAAAGTCACCTATAATCCATCCTGAGGGGTTGATACGTTTGAGGACCCCCCTCCCCCAAAACTATTCCATTTTAGTTGATTCAGGCTTCCTTTTGGATTAACAGTAGGGATGCTGCATGTCATTCCTAAGCCTGGAAGGTTGTGTTCAGTTTCCTCTTGGGTTTAAACCTTTTAGGGTTTGAGTCACACTGCGGACATGCAGACGAGGGAGGTGCTGATGAAGTTGTCTGGGACCATAGAGTGTGAAGGGCCCAATCGCCACCTCTACGACTTCACTGGGAACTTGAACTTGGATGGGAAAAGGTACCACTTCCTCTTGTCCTAGTGGTTTTTATTTTAATCTTTAACATGACTTAAGAATTATATATCGGAGCTTTGGGAAATATAAGTTTGTCTTCTAGTTTCATAATGTTTTAAAACAGATTTCTCCACGATGAGCTTTTTTCGAAACACCATTTTAATCAATTTAAGCCTCCCCTGAAATTTAAGGAAAGACCTGATTATTGGCAAGAAAATATCACAAGGGTCTGAAATGAAGTTCACAAAACTCGCCTGGTGTGTCTATCTGTGTGTATTACCCATCAGGTAAAAGACTAGTTGGTTTTGAGTGCATAAAATTGTGCAGAAAAGTGGAAGAGAGGTGTCTGAAGTATATAAAGGAAAACAGTTATTAGAGAAACATCCTTTTTATTTATCTTTTTGCTTTCTTCTAAGTAGTCTCTGCTTGTAGCAAGTTAAATGAAAGGAACAGCTGTCCTTCCATTAGAATGTTCACTGCCCTGTTGTCTATGTTCTGTCATCCTTGTCCTCTTGGCATTTTTTTATCATTTGAGTCATTTTTTGTCATTACGTTGGGGTGCAGTGTCTCTCTTCTGCTCATCTTTCATCATCATGCCTCTTACTAGCGCTCCCCACCTTCATATTTGAACAGACCCAAAGGGAACGACCCAGCCATAGGAATCAACCTACAACTCTGACAACTCTAAGTGTGACAGCTTTCTTGGTTTCATGCAGTGTGCAGAGCAATTCTGTAGGCTATCTTTTTAAATTTCTAAATTTTTACTCAGGCTTTTATTTAATGAAGTCATCTTTGACAGATCTGATATTATAGCTTTGGTGTTTTTTTTTTCTTATAATCTATAAACTGACTTTCCCACATGAATAAACTTCTGGTTATCTTAGCAAGTTCCTTTTTGGATATTGAGTTTCCTAATAGAGTTATAAGAGAAAATATTTCCTGTTAATGTTTTAAAGGAAAAAAAAAATGGAAACCTTTTCTGTGTTGATGAATGGATGAGGTCAGCCTTTCTGTGTGGGTCTCTTTTGGGGTAGATTAAGCCAGTGGTAACCTTTATGGCCCCTATGTCCCAGTGAAACAGTCCGAATTTGACTAAAGGAAACACTTCATTTACTGTGGGTTTTTGTTTAAGGGGAAAGCTCATGCTCATTTTTTTTGAACTCTCATTGAATATAAATGTTGTTTCTTGTTTTTAGCCCTGTTGCCCTTGGGCCGGACCAGATCTTATTGAGAGGCACACAGCTTAGAAACACTCAGTGGGGCTTTGGCATAGTTGTTTACACTGGACATGACACCAAGCTCATGCAGGTAAAACATTTCTGTGCTGAGAAACAATGCCGATTTTAGTCTTTTTTTCCTTTTTTTTTTTTATGAAGTAGAGGGTGGAAAATGCAGATGTTGCATTTAAGAGGCTCAAGTTTTGTCTGTGAACCTAAATTTGGAAAGGAAGGGCCTTTATTTTGGTTCCCAGGTGGTTTCTCCTGGTTTTCTTTTATTGTATCAGGTATTTGTTACCTCTTGCCTGAAATATCCACCGTCTTTATTTTCTGGATCTAATGGGACAATCAGTCCTCGCCTATTTTGTCTTCAAACTCAAGGGGGGGATTTGTTCTAACATCTTTATTTTTCTCTCTACTTCTCCTTCTCACACGATTGATTAAGATTTGATAGGAAATTGTCTTATGTAACTGAATTGTAGGCAGTTGAAAATCAGCTTTGAAATCATGCTTGTTCTTTGTATCCTATACCAAAGAGAAAAAGTACTAGAATGATTTTGTTCTTTAAGATTATTTGTGAATTTATAGCCTGTAATTCTTTTATGACACATTTTGCCAGGTGACTTTGAAATCCTGCCTAAATCAGTGTCCCTCCGTGTCCTTTCTTACATTGCTTTGCTATCACTTGGCATCGTACTGGGCTCATGGTTGTTATTCATCAGGATTGGCTTTTTAACTTGTCTGCCCTTTTGTATAACCTCTGAGGCACATATTTGGTGCTATTTCTTGATTTAACAGTGTTTAGTGGCCACCATGCACCATGTCTTGTGCCAGGCTGTGTGGCTACAATAGTGAAAGGCCCAGTCTTGCCCCCCCCCCACCCCCCGCCACCCCAGAGAGTTAGACAGACCGAGGAGTGATGGGGATTACAGAGTGGAGAGATGATTGTGTGATGCGGGTCATTACTGAGGGCCGTGGGTCCATGGGGACTTTCCAGGTGGCTCAGTGGTAAAGAATCCACCTATCAGTGCAGGAGACACAAGAGGTAAGGGTTCAGTCCCTGAGTTGGGAAGATTCCTTGGAGTAGGAGATGGCAACCTGCTCTAGTATTCTTGGCTGGAAAATTCCATAGGCAGAGGAGCCTGGAGGGCTACAGTCCATGGGGTCACATAGAGTTGGACGTGACTGAGCAGGCACACACACACACAGGTCCATATGGAAGGCCAACCAGCCCAGGTTAGGAGGTGTCAGTTGACCAGATACCAAGAAGCACATTTTGATGTTGAATTGAAGAACAGAGGGTGTTGTGTTGGCCTGCTCTTGAAGGTCGAATGATACAGAAGGAGAGAGTTAGCTATTGATTAGGACCAATGGGGTGATATAGCCCAGTGTCTACACCAGCTGGTCACTGCAGTGCAGATAGGAGAGGAAGGTCGGGGGGATTAGAAGGGCTGAGACTTACTGAAGTGGAGGAAGACTGATGAGTGATAGGCCTCTGTGCAGGGCGCTTGGCTTTGACCTCCTGGGGCAGAGGGTTTGTGGAGTGGAGAGACCCAGGCCTGATCGCTGGGGGGTAGGATGTGAAAGGAAAGCTGTCGGAGGCCATTGAGGAGTGATGGATGATGCAGGGACCACAGCATTTGGTGACCGTAGGATGAGGGCCAGGTAGAGAGGGACGCCGAAGCCAGTGGCTCAAGTCTTCAGGGAGTGGGGGGAGGGGAGAGTTGGTGGACTTGCTGGGGGAAGGGGCAGAAGGCGGTGTAGCCAATGCAGGAATGTTACATGTGGGTTTTTAACACAGCACTGGAGGAAGAAAATGTCAGAATATTAGCGGGTCCTGAGTATACGCTTAGTAAGACTGTCTTCTGCAGCGTGGGAGTCTGCACGGAGACCCCTCTGCTGGGGGGACCTCCCGGGATGGGTGGGTGAGGCAGGGGCAGGGAGGAGGGCCTAGGGGCCTAGGGCAGTCGTGGTCTTGGAGAAGGGTGGGTTGCTGCAGAGGGTGCCCTGGGCAGGAGGGGTCCATGGCAGCTCACAGAGAGAGGAGCTGGTGAGTGCTGAGAGGCGGCTCTTGAGTGGATGAAGGCTTGCGCTTACCTGGGAGGCACCTGCTCCAGCCTTCCTGTAGATCCTCACCTGTCCACCAGCGCTGATCAGAGCACGTGACGTGTGTGGGTTCTGAGCGGCTGTGTAGAAGATCTGATCTCCGTGAATAGCTTAGTGCCCTGCCACCTGGGGAGGGTCCTCACCCTGCCCCAGCCCAGCACCAGCAGCCAGAGGCCGAAGGTGGAAGCCCCACCGGCCACACTTCACCTCCGTCTTTATGATGAAGTGACAGAGAACGAGGTACCCGCTCAGATTTGGGCAGGGCCCTGAGACTAGTTTTCAGGTTGTACAGTTTACAAATGTGACCGCTCTCTAAGATTCCTTGTACCACGAGTGTTTCTTTTTTCAGGGTGCAGTACTGTTTCTCTATGGAAATCTTGGGGTTCCCTGATGGCTCAGTGGGTAAAGAATCCACCTGCAACGTAGGAGACTCAGGAGATGCGGGTTCTATCCCTGGGTCGGGACGATCCCCTGGAGAAGGAAATGGCAACCCACTCCCGTGTTCTTACCTGAAAAAATCCCATGGACAAAGGAGCCTGGCCAGCTACAGTCTGTGGGATCACAAAGAGTCATACATGACTGAGCGACTAAGCACGCTGTTTCTCTGGATCGTGTGTTGGTAATACAGCTTTGTTAACTAAGGCGTAAGAGATAATTAAGTGACACTCAAGAGTGATTCCGTCCTCCCTTCGGTGAACAAGGTGCCCTAAGTGAACTCATGAGGTCTGTGTCCCCTGAGTGTGCTGGGCACCTTCCCTGCCTCTGCATGTGCTAAGCCTCTTTGTGAGGCTTCTTACATGTTGACTGCTCAAGTGCAGAATAATGGAAAGCCCCAGGAACAGCTGTGCTAGGGTTGCTGTGCCTTTAGGGCTAAAACAACAAGTAAAAATAATGAGCTTTTAAAAGGAATATAACATAACACACGTCGCTGGAAGCCATCCTGTTTGTGAAATAACATTTCCCGTCTGGACTTGTGCTGCTTGACCACAGAGAGGAAACACTGTTGCTTTAGGGTTCTTCTCCTTTGTTTTTTCAACTCTTACCTCAGTGTCTTCCGCTCTTCCAAGTTCCCTCATTTCATGTGGAGAGTACTTACTGGTAAAAATACTTCAATGTCTACTGTTTCTGTTGATTGAGTGAATGGGAAAGAGATACTGTCACATTAATAACAGCAAATAGTGCCCCATGCATTGTTCCAAGAAACTTGCATTTATGAACTCATTGATTTCTCACAACAGTGCTATGAAGAATACAAATTGTTGTTCCCATTATCTAGATGAGGACACAGGCGCAGAACCTAAGTAAGCTACCAAAGTTATATTCCCAGTAAGAGAGAGCTGGGATTCGAACCTAGGCAGTCTGGCTCCTTGTTCTGACTAAGTACCCTGCCGACTGTTTTCTTAGAAGGGAATCAAACGTGTAAAGTTCAGGCCTGATTTAAGATTTTGCAAAATCTGATGTTTGGGCCTGTTTCTATTTAGAACTTCATCCACTCAGAAGTAGCAGTATTTTCTGAGAATTTTGGAGAGGAACTTATATCAGATTCCTACTTGCATTATTACATTATCATCACTACAAGGAGAAATGCTTAGGGAAGGGGGGTAAAGACGTAGACCTTGTCTCCCCTAAGTGCATGAGCTGAAGCTGGAAGTTTTGGGTTGTTGCTGCTCTTGTGTTTAATGAAACACAGCTTCTCTTAACCCAGTTAACTGGCCAGGATTCAAACACTGGGAAAGATCAGAAGTTATTAAACTTACAGAGTCATAGAAATAATGTTTATTGTAAATTTTTTCCTACTGTATCTCCAATGAATGTTTATTAAAAATAACTTTTAAAAGGTTGGGGTAGGCAGTCTTGAAACGGGTCTTCTGGCTCTTGCCATGAGGCCAAAGGTGATGTGTCAACCCTATCAACTTTGAGATGATATTTGATAAGTTGGCCGTTACTGATGGATTTCCATTTAGATTCCAGAGGAAAATTTAAAAAAAAAATCTTCAAAGGATGAATAATTTAGGGAACTATAAAGTGAAACTAAAGTGAAGCTTCAAAATCACTGCAGATGGTGACTGCAGCCATGAAATTAAAAGATGCTTGTTCTTTGGAAGAAATGCTCTGACAAACCTAGACAACATATTAAAAAGCAGAGACGTTACTTTGCCAACAAAGGTCCGTCAGTCAAAGCTATGGTTTTTCCAGTAGTCATGTATGGATGTGAGAGTTGGACTATAAAGAAAGCTGAGTGCTGAAGAATTGATGCTTTTGAACTGTGGTGTTGGAGAAGACTCTTGAGTCCCTTGGACAACAAGGAGATCAGACCAGTCCATCCTAAAGGAAATCAGTCCTGACTATTCATTGGAAGGACTGATGTTGAAGCTGAAGCTCCAATACTTTGGCCACCTGATGTGTGGAGCTGACTCATCGGGAAAGACCCTGATGCTGGGAAAGATTGAAGGGAGGAGGAAAAGGCGACAACCAAGGATGAGATGGTTGGATGGCATCACCGACTCAATGGACATGAGTTTGAACAAGCTCTGGGAGTTGGTGATGGACAGGGAAGCCTGGCGTGCTGCAGTCCATGGGGTCACAAAGAGTCAGATACAACTAAGCGACTGAACTGAACTGAAAGTGAAATGGAGAAACGAGTATATGTGAAGGAAATGGTGCTGTGCTGTTTAGATTCTTAGAAGACTACAAAATCGCCAGCTTTGCAACTCCTAGACTCCCTAGCCTCACAGAAAGCCACAGTAACGGTAGTCTTGGATTTGGGGATATAATTCAGATAAGGTTCAGCCTCCTGTGGTCTGAGATTCTCTATGGAACGTAGCAATGAGTCGCCTCTCATTTTTATCTCGATTTTGTTCCCACGTTTTGACTTTGTGGTCTTACTTTCAGGGACATTTTCATCCTAGTTCTGTTGGGGTCCGATAGATTGGGAAGAGGGAGTGAGAGAGTGGACTCGAGTTGGCACCATTTTTTTGGCCAGTCCGTGCCCTGCAAGCATTCATATCATCTGATCTTGTGAATCAGTGTCGCCTGTAGAGGGACAGGGCTCAGGACTCGTGGAAGGAGACTGTGGAGTGGAGCTCTCGCCACCCCGCCCCCACTGTCCTCCCCTGGCTTCTGCTCTGTCTTCCTCCAGGAAGGGTTGTCACCATCTGCTATATTACTGTGTCATTTTCCTGTTGCTTCTATGACAAATCGCACAAATGCCGTGGCTTACAACCACATGAAGCTCTTACATGACGTTCTGTAGGACGGAGGTCTGATGAGGGTCTCATCCACATCGTGGTGTTGGCCGGCAGCCTCTTTAGAACATTCCAGGAGGTTCCAGAGGAGACTCCTTTCTTGCCTTTCCCAGCATCCTAGAGGCTGCCTGAATTTCTTGGATGGCAACCCACTCTTGCCTGGAAAATCCCATGGATAGAGGAGCCTGGTGGGTTACAGACCATGGGATTGCAAAGAGTCGGACAGGACTTAGCGACTAAGCACATCCATTTTAGGAACTTCCCTGATGGCTCAGTGGTAAAGAATCTGCCTGCCAGTGTAGGAGACTCAGGTTTGATCCCTGGGTTGGGAAGATCTCCTGGAGAAGGGAATGGTGACCCACTCCAATATTCTTGCTGGGAAATCCTATGGACAGAGGAGCCTGGCGGGCTATAGTCCATGGGGTCGTAAAGAGTCAGACATGGCTGAGTGACTAAACGACAATAACATCCATCTTCAGAGCATCAACACTGCATCTCTTTGGCCATTTGTTTGTAGTTATATCTCCCTCTGACCGTAGCTGGGAAAGGATCTCTTCTTTTTCTGCTTTTGAAGACCTAAGTAATTAAATTGGGCCCATTTGGAGAATTCAGGTTAATCTCCCGAAGTCATACCAGAAAAGCCCCTTTGCTGTATAAAGTAACATATTCATGGGCCAGGTCATCTTGGGGAGGAACATTATTCTGTTCACCACAGCTAACTTCTGAGATTTTCAAAAAATGACTTTGAGTTAATACCTGTCCAGTGCAAACTGTTGTGTTGACTTTTCCACTGCAGAGGGTATACAGCTCCAAAGGTGATGTGCAGTGGTCTTCAAATCTGGTCTTAATGAAGCTTTCTGGCCTCACTCGCTTTTTGTGTAGCTCGGCTGGTTTCCCCACCAGCAGTGAGAAAGCAGGCCATGAGCATTCACAGACGCTGCTCTGTCTGCTTTTATCATTGCTTCCTGCCCGTATTCTGTCTGTGGTTAGGACCTTAGGACTCTGTTCAGAATTCTCCTGGCTCCTCAAGCTTTCTTGATTCTTCTTTGTTTCTCATTCACAGTTTTCCAAATAAACTCTTTGTCTATCCATTTATTTTTGACACCTGCTGTTCTGTTTTGCATTACTGATGTGTGTGTTTGTGTATGTCTCCCCCCCTGCTCCCACACCACCCCAATTAAAATTTGAGCTACTGAGCTTAAAAAATAACTCATCATGTATTAATTACAGAGCTATGTTATTCCTTTGAAGATTCTAGATTTTCCTGATGTAGAATCTTTGTTTCTCTTAAATTAGCAACATCTTGATTTCTTTAAAACTGGATGTAAATGACGTAGAACCTGCCATGTTTTAAGATCACACAAGTCTCTAATTTTTTGTTAAAATGTAGTCATAAGAAGTACAAACTGAATCGGGTAGAGTTGTGACGATTTTTAGAGTGTGTCTTCTGTGTTCTTTATGTAAAACTAGATGTTGATTGAGGCGCGTAGTACACTTTAAAATTTCTTTGCTTATTGGGCAAAGAAAATACAGTCTTTTATTTGTTGAATTTGGTTAACTTGCCTCCTTTTCCCCCTCCTGTTGGCCCCTGAGTGTATTCTGTGACCCTTATTGATTTTAAATGCTCTTGTGCAGAATTCCACCAAAGCCCCTCTCAAGAGGTCGAACGTGGAGAAGGTAACCAACGTGCAGATCCTGGTGCTGTTCGGCATCCTCCTGGTCATGGCCCTGGTGAGCTCGGTGGGGGCCCTGTACTGGAACGGCTCTCAAGGAGGGAAGAACTGGTACATCAAGAAGATGGGTATGTACTGGGCAGGCTGCTTGTTGACGTGGTCCACCCTTCCGAGTATGTGCCATCCTAACTCCTTCTTCACCCTTGGCCTGTTGTACACAAAGCCCATCTTTGAAGAACCGCTAGCAGGAGTCTCGTGATAAAGTGAAGGTGGACTCCTCTGGGGATTGCTGTATATTCAGGTGGTTATTTCTTAAAATTACTTATGTTTTGGCTGCACCGGGTCTTCACTGCTGCGTGCACGCTTTCTCTAGTTGTGGCTCGCGGGCTCCTCACTGTCAAGAGAAGGCACACGGGCTCCAGAGCCTGTGGGCTTTGGTACTTTTGGCGCGTGGGCTCTGAAATTGCAGCACATGTGCTCAGTTGCTCCGAGTCTTGTGGAATCGAACACACGTCCCCCGCACTGGCAGGCAGATTCTTAACCACCGGACCACCAGGAAAGTCCCAGATGATTCCCTTTTGATTGTTCGTGTTGGAGTTATTTTCTTAGTGGTTGCTTAAGGAATTATGGCTTATGTCTTAATTCATCAGCATCGACTTCAGATTAATACTAACTCAATTCCAATAAAATACAGAAACTTTACTCCAGTGTAGGTCCATTTTCTGCCCTACTTTGTGTTGTTATTACCATATGTATTACATCTGTCTTTGTTATCAAGCCAATAATACAGTGTTGTACTTACTGCGTATGTAATTTTATGTCTTTTAAAGAAGCAAAAAGAAAAAAAACAAGTGTGTTTATAGAGTTGTTTCACTTTAACTTACTTATTTACTCTTATTCCCAATTCTTTTCATTTCTTCCTGTGTATCTGAGTTACCAACTTGTCATGTCTTTATTTCACGTACCTTCTTTGTTTCCTGACCTTTTTGCTGGCATGTATTTTACATTGGGGCTTCCATAGTGGCTCAGTTGGTTAAAAAAAATTTGCCTGCTTTGCAGGAGAGTGCTTGCAGTACAAAAGACATTAGTTCAATCCCTGGGTTGGAAAGATCCCCTGGAGAAGGAAATGGCAAGCTACTCCAGTGTTCTTGACTGCAGAATCCCATGGACAGAGATGGGTAGGCTACCATCCATGGGGTCACAAAGAGTTGGACATGACTGAGCAACTAAACCACCACTGCCGTGTTACATCTAGATATGTCCGTTGTGCAATTTTATAATCTTTTATCACTTAAAAAAATCCAAGTGGAAGTATAGAACATATGTAATTATATTCTTTTATAAGTACTTACATAATTACCTTTATTGCCCTTGTTTCTTTATGTGCATTGAATTGCTGTCTGGTGTCACTTCTGTTTTCCTGGAGAATTTCCTTTGTTATTTCTTGTAAGGCAGACTGGATAGCAACAAATCATCCCAGGTTTTTATCTTGGACTTCTAGGGGGTCAGCATAGCTTAGAAGTCAGCCAGTGGGTGGTCAGAGGTTGTCCTGACCTTCCCTTGAGCCAGTGAGGGGCCAGTTGTTTGATCTATGTGTGGCTTCGGAATTGGCCTCACTGATGGGAAGTTTAAAATCAACCCCACGTTCAGTCAGGCACTAGAGGCTCACAAGGACTCGTCCAGTCTCCTGAGCAGGTGCAGCCTTGCACATGGACCTGCCCTCTGGACCACCAGGGCTGGGTGTAATCCTAGCTAGTTTTCCTTGGCCATCTTTCCATGGATCTGCCTGTTTAATATCTGTCTAGTCTGCTGGGTTTTTTGCCTCTACTAGTATTGGGAGAGATTTGTCTTCCCTGATCAGGGATGTCTATTGTTTTTTCACAGTGCCCTAGGCATGGCAGTTTTATGCTCTGCTTCAGATACTGTAGGATCCCTCAGACTGTTCCTGTTCTGACAGTCTGTCCCACCCTGGGATAGAATTTATGCAACTTGGGCTGGGGTGGGGGGATGAGAGTTGCCAGTCCTCAGGGCCCTCCCCACCTACCACCCAGAGCAGAACTTAAGCAACGTGGATCTGGGGGAGAGAAGGGGAAAATAGACTTTGGCTTAAGTGCCAAAGTCTCCCACTCATTGAGATCGAGCAGTTATTCTTGAATTCATGCTTTTGAATTTTTTGTGTGCTCTATGATCGGTTTCTCGGCACTTTGAATGCTTGTTTTGATAGTTTTGTCCAGTTGTATGGCTTTTTGTTTTGAGATTTGCTAATCTCCTTCCACAGCAATTCCAGAAAAATAAATAAAATTTAATGACAAAATAAATAGTGATAAGTTGAGTAATACATTTGAATTTTAAGCTTTGAAGTATTTTCTTGGGATAGTTATTATTCCCAGCTTTCTTTATATTTTAGTTAAACTGATGGAAACATTTTTTTTCCCCTTTCCTAGTTGTCTCATATAGAAAGCTCACACATTTTGAACTGCCCAGGAGGACTGTTGTTGCCACTTTATAGATGGGAAAAGTCACTGGGACTTCCATTGTAGGTTGGGTCAAAATTCCTTGATTTTGGTTCTTAAAACATGGATTTCAACCATGTTGTATGTTTAGCTTCAAACGTGACGACAGATGGTTTTGTTTATGTATTAGTTGCAGCATGTCATGGTTTAGGTGCATAAACAACAGTGACGCTATACTGATGTACAAGCTTTGTGGAAACTGTCATTTAAATTGCTCAGCTGACATCAAACTCCAGTACTAGCTGCATGATTTACAGTGAAGAATTTACTTATTTTTGGTTCCATTCAGTGCTTTGTGCCTTGTTATCCTTAGGGTGAAGTCTAAGTAGCTCCAGTAAAAGCCATCAGACTTCACATTTGTACCATCAGTGTCAGAGCTTTGACTTCAGAGAACTTTCCTCTTTGACACTCAGAGACCCTGTGCCTCCCCCTCCTCTCCTGGTCCCTTCTGCCTTAGCCGATTCTGCTTCAGATTCTTCCTTTAGGGACCATGTTCCATTAAGGCATTCTTTCTCTTGTCTTCTATAAATAGGCTCAAAGCTTCCTGTCTGCCTCCCTGTCTGCACCTGTTTTCCTGTTCACACTTGCCCCAGTTTGACCAATTCTTTAGGGTGTCCCCATACACTCCTACCTTAGTGAGGTTGTAGGTATTCCTACAACCATCTCGGACGCCTGTCCTCTTTTCTGCATCCTTTTCAGTTAGCTTCCTTCCTGCCATCCTCCAGAACTTGTCTTAAGCCTCCGTTCTTCTGGATGATTTTGAGTGACTGTGACTGTGCCTTCCCATTAAACCCCTGCTGCCACGGTGTCTGCATGCCTGTGAACTCCTCTTTAATCGATATCCCCTGCTGCATGATCACCTTGGCAGATGCTAACTTCTGCTCACGCCTTTCCCCCAAAGCCTCCTATTGGAAGCCAGCTCTTTATTGGAAGGAATTGTATCATCACAGCCTTGTGTATCCACAGTTCATGGCACAGAGCAGGTGCTCAGTAACTATTTCAACTTGAATCTCTAAATGTACACTTAAGCCAATCAACTTCTTTTGTGAACATCTTTCAAAAAAATGCCAGCATAATAAAGTACAGGGATACTGAACGGAGACTAAGCTATGCACATATTGTGGTTTTCTTCTGTAGACGCGACCTCAGACAATTTTGGATACAACCTGTTGACATTCATCATCCTCTACAACAATCTGATTCCCATCAGTCTGCTGGTGACTCTCGAGGTTGTGAAGTACACACAAGCCCTCTTCATAAACTGGGTGAGTATCACACATGGCTGGAAGCAGAGCTGCTGGGGATGTGTCATTTCCTAATATCCTGTCAGAGCCTTAGTGATGAAACCGGACCTCCAGAAAAAGAGGAGAGTCATTGATTTAGAATTCGATCTTGGATTTCACTGCCTAGAGACTGGGCAAGGTTGTCCCTGAGCCAGTGGTGGTGGTGACTAGTCACCTAGTGTCTCAGTTTCCTGGGCCATGAAACAGGCAGGTGCTCTCAGAAGCATCAGTGGGATAATGGAGAAGAAGGCAAGCAGGTCCCTGTCTTCCAGTGCGTGGGGATGAAGTGGCTGCAGCTGCTCATGTTTTATAGTCTCCTTAGTGCAGAAGGAAAGCTCTCTTAGGTGTGTCTGCTTAAGTGTTTTTTATATCAAAATTCACAGTGACAGTGAGCTTGGGTTCTGTTGCAAGAGTCCAGGTGGAATTTTCAAGGACCCACCATGGTCGTGAAGCACTGGACCTCAGCAGCTAGTATTTGATGATCAGACACTTTCATGTGCATTTTTTTTTATGGGCGTTTTTATTCGAGCTTCACAACAACCCTTTGAATGAGGTAGTAGCTAAGCTCAGAAATATGAGTTAGTCTAGGTTAGGAAATGATCATCTGGAAGCCAAATCTTCTAGATATAAATAAATACCATGTTTTCCCCTGTATCTCAGTCTTTTTCTACATAAATAGACTCTGTATTTTCGTCACTAAATTAAAAATTAGCATCTATTTGAGTTATCTCTTTTGAGCTTCTTCTTAATCTAAATGAGCGATGGATGGTGGATATTTGCTGAAGTCCCCCCACTCCTTTCTCTCTCTCAGGACACAGATATGTATTATCTAGGAAATGACACTCCTGCCATGGCCAGGACGTCAAACCTTAATGAAGAGCTTGGCCAGGTGAGAGCCTCTTGGGGACTTTGGGACAGTGATGTGAGCATGAGGGCAGACAAGTGTTGGAAGAACTGTGGAGAGATTGTGCAAAAATAATTCTCCATAAAAGTGGTTTTGATGTCTGAAGAGCTCTGTAGTATTTACAGGTATTATTCAATACAAATGTTAATTGATCTTGACTTGCTTTTTAAGGCATGGATAGATCTTATCACCTAGAAGATCTTATCACCTGCAACACATTTAGTACAAAAAATATAGTGCAAGGTTACTTTGCATGCAAGATTGTTCATCAGGAGCAAATAAAGGGAAGACAATGGTTAAGATGCTTGGATATTGGGTTGTTGTTCAGTTGCTAAGTTGTGTCTGACTCTTTGCAACCCCATGGACTGCAGCACGCCAGGCTTCCCTGTCCTTCACTATCTTCCAGAGTTTGTTCAAACTCATGTCCATCGAGTCAGTCATACTATCTAACCATCTCATCCTCTGTTGCCCCCTTCTCCTTTTGCCCTTAATCTTTCTCAGCATCAAGGTCTTTCCCAATGAGATGGCTCATCGGATCAGGTGGCCAAAGTGTTGGAGCTTCAGTTTCATCATCAGTCCTTCCAGTGAATATTCAGTGCTGATTTCCTTTAGGGTTGACTGGTTTGATTTCCTTGCTGTCCAAGGGACTTTATGTGGGGGCTAATTTGAAGGACATAAATCCATAAAATCTCTCACATGTTCCTGATTTTGTCTCTGTAATATTTCAGGGACCCAGTTTCTCTCCCACCATCACCCCCAAACCCCATTGCCGTTTTACTGAGTTACACTTTGCATTATGTCCTCATTGTGAGTTGAAATCACTGCAAAGTCTAAGTCTGTTGAATACACTATAATTACAGATTATAATTTCATTTTATTTACTTATCTTATATGATTCTCCCCACAACCCCATGAAGAGAGTGCAGTATACATCAGACTAAACTGGCCTTCTCTTTGAACCCTGCTCCAGTCGTCCATCAGAGTTAATTTACCTGAAACAATCTCTCCAAACACAAATACAGTAAAAAAAAGTGACAGTGATATGTTTCTGTTTCCATCCTGGGATTTCTGAGCCTGTTCAAAGGTGTGGAGACGAGGTCTTTGGTCATCTTTGTCTGCCTTTGTTATTTTAGCATAATGGTTAGCGTAACTTCGTTCTCAAATGCTGTTGAACTGAACCCAAATGATTGAAGGATTCAGTGTCCTCCGCTCCTACGATGAGATCAGTCAGTTCAGTTCAGTTCAGTCGCTCAGTCATGTCTGACTCTTTGCAACCCCATGAATCACAGCATGCCAGGCCTCCCTGTCCATCACCAACTCCTGGAGTTCACTCAAACTCATGTCCATCGAGTCAGTGATGCCATCCAACCATCTCATTCTCTGTTGTCCCTGTCTGCTCCCGCCCCTAATCCCTCCCAGGATCAGAGTCTTTTCCAGTGAGTCAGCTCGTCGCATGAGGTGGCCAAAGTACTGGAGTTTTAGCTTTAGCATCAGTCCTTCCAATGAACACCCAGGATTGATCTCCTCTAGAATAGACTGGTTGGATCTCCTTGCAGTCCAAGGGACTCTCAAGAGTCTTCTCCAACACCACAGTTCAAAAGCATCAATTCTTCAGTGATCAGCTTTCTTCACAGTCCAACTCTCACATCCATACATGAACACGGGAAAAATCATAGCCTAGACTAGATGGACCTTTACTGGCAAAGTAATGTCTCTGCTTTTTAATATATTATCAAGGTTGGTCATAACTTTCCTTCCAAGGGGTAAGCGTCTTTTAATTTCATGGCTGCAATCAGCATCTGCAGTGATTTTGGAGCCCAAAAAAATAAAGTCTGACACTGCTTCCACTGTTTCCCCATCTATTTCCCATGAAGTGATGGGACCAGATGCCATGATCTTTGTTTTCTGAATGTTGAGCTTCAAGCCAACCTTTTCACTCTCCTCGTTCACTTTCATCAAGAGCCTTTTGAGTTCCTCTTCACTTTCTGCCATAAGGGTGGTGTCATCTGCATATCTGAGGTTATTGATATTTCTCCTGGCAATCTTGATTCCAGTTTGTGCTTCTTCCAGCCCAGCATTCCTCATGATGTACTCTGCATATAAGTTAAATAAGCAGGGGGACAATATACAACCTTGACATACTCCTTTTCCTATTAGGAACCAGTCTGTTGTTCCATGTCCAGTTCTAACTTGCTTCCTGACCTGCATACAGGTTTCTCAAGAGGCAGGTCAGGGGGTCTGGTATTCCCATCTCTTTCAGAATGTTCCACAGTTTATTGTGATCCACACAGTCAAAGGCTTTGGCATAGTCAATGAAGCAGAAATAGATGTTTTTCTGGAACTCTCTTGCTTTCTCCATGATCCAGCAGATGTTGGAAATTTGATCTCTGGTTCCTTTGCCTTTTCTAAAACCTTCTCGAACATCTGGAAGTTCACGGTTCACATATTGCTGAAGCCTGGCTTGGAGAATTTTGAGCATGACTTTACTAGCGTGTGAGATGAGTGCAATTGTGCAGTAGTTTGAACATTCTTTGACATTGCCTTTCTTTGGAATTGGAATGAAGACTGACCTTTTCCAGTCCTGTGGCCACTGCTGAGTTTTCCAAATTTGCTGGCATATTGAATGCAGCACTCTCACAGCATCATCTTTCAGGATTTGAAATAGCTCAATTGGAATTCCATCACCTCCACTAGCTTTGTTCGTAGTTATGCTCTCTAAGGCCCACTTGACTTCACATTCCAAGATGTCTGGCTCCAGGTGAGTGATCACGCCATCGTGATTAACTTAGTCATGAAGATCTTTTTTGTATAGTTCTTCTGTGTATTCTTGCCAACTCTTCTTAATATCTTCTGCTTCTGTTAGGTCCATACCATTTCTGTCCTTTATTGAGCCCATCTTTGCGTGAAATGTTCCCTTGATATCTCTAATTTTCTTGAAGAGATCGCTTATTTTTCCTATTCTGTTGTTTTCTCTATTTCTTTGCATTGGTCGCTGAGGAAGGCTTTCTTGTCTCTCCTTGCTATTCTTGGGAACTCTGCATTCAAATGCTTATATCTTTCCTTTTCTCCTTTGCTTTTCACTTCTCTTCACAGCTATTTGTAAGGCCTCCTCAGACAGCCATTTTGCTTTTTTGCATTTCTTTTCCATGGGGATGGTCTAGGTCCCTGTCTCCTGTACAATGTCACGAACCTCCGTCCAGAGTTCATCAGGCACTCTATCAGATCTAGTCCCTTAAATCTATTTCTCACTTCCACTGTATAATCATAATGGATTTGATTTAGGTCATATCTGAACGGTCTAGTGGTTTTCCCTACTTTCTTCAATTTAAGTCTGAATTTGGCAATAAGGAGTTCATGATCTGAGCCACAGTCAGCTCCTGGTCTTGTTTTTGCTAACTGTATACAGCTTCTCCATCTTTGGCTGCAAAGAATATAATCAATCTGATTTCGGTGTTGACCATCTGGTGATGTCCATGTGTAGAGTCTTCTCTTGTGTTGTTGGAAGAGGGTGTTTGCTATGACCAGTGCGTTCTCTTGGCAAAACTCTATTAGCCTTTGCCCTGCTTCATTCCGTGCTCCAAGGCCAAATTTGCCAGTTACTCCAGGTGTTTCTTGACTTCCTACTTTTGCATTCCAGTCCCCTATAATGAAAAGGACATCTTTTTTGGGGTGTTAGTACGACGAGATAGTTCATCCTAATTGGGAATAGGAAAAGTTTGCATGGGGAAGTAGTTCTGAGTTGGAACTGAAAAGACAAGTCAAAATCCAATAGGCAGAATAATAGAAAAATCTTAATTCCTTATTATAAAATTGTCATTTTGAAATATTTTGATATCATCTTTTAACTTTTAAAAAAGAAACAGGAAGAGATACTGCGTTTTGAAAGGCTGATTCTACTGAACTTTTTATACCCCTAGTCTTACTGCAGATAAAACTTATATTTAAACTTGTTTATGGTTAAAGCATTCATTACTTTAATAATGTACTGATTTCATATTTCTGTGTACTATTTGACTTCTTTAGGATGGTTAATAATCATTACTTGAAGGCACTTTAAAAATTATTCTTAGTATTTGCTTATATTGTATCAATTAGGAAAAGTCTTGAGTACACAGTTCTTGTTATTAATCTGTCTTGTATAAAAACAGTGCAGTGTGACTTCCCTAGCACAGTTCTTGGGAATTCCTGGAATCCATCTCATATCCAGCCGCAGTCATGACCCCTCTTTAGAAAGTCACTGAGAAACTGGAATTTTACTGGAGACAGTTCTGTTAATACTCCCCTCTCACTAATCTATGATGTAATTTCCCAGAAAGTTAGACATGGAGTAATGTTACTTATCTTCTGGCCAAACGCTTATGGACATGGACGTTGAGTCCCAGAAGGCTGAGGTAACTTTTCCAACCCGCACGATTCAGAGCCTGACCTGGACTCCCTTCCCTTGCGGTCCTGAGTTCTTTGCCTGTTCCCCGCTCGTACATCCACGCAGGAGGACAGAACGGAACAGCACACGTGCATTTGGGCTCATCTCCTGTGCACTCAGTTAATCATGTCTAAATGGTTTGCTTATTGACTCTCACAGGAATTTCTCTTTTCACCTTTGTATATCGAGAGCCTAGCGTGTTAAGTCATATAGAACTTTGTGCCTTAGAAAGTTACATTAATCTGTTGCAGTGCCATGCTGCCTTTATGTAACCTCACTATGATGGTGATTGAAAAGCTTAGTGTTCTGTGCTATTTCAGGACATGCTTTCAGTCCAACCAAGGGATGGAGTTTTAAAAACAAATATTTTTTGGTTGCCACAGTCTGGTTTTATTGTCTTGATGTATTAGACACAAGAATGAATTCTGTGTAAGTGTCATTGAGATGCCTTGTGGTGAAATTTAGTGCTTACTGATGTTAAATGGATTCAGGTCTGTTACTGAAATCTCTTTTGTATGTTTCCACACATGTGGACTCCAGAATTGTGGTCTTAAGCTTTAAAATATATTAGTTTTACAATATATAATTATCACATATAACATATGTTTAATTATAAAATATGTTTTGCTTGCCTAAGGAAATTTACCTTTGAAAACTAATACAGATTTTGAGACATGTAGAATAAAAGACTTCACTTATGTGCCTTTGCATGT
This sequence comes from Moschus berezovskii, assembly GCF_049115385.1. Lineage (NCBI taxonomy): Eukaryota > Metazoa > Chordata > Mammalia > Artiodactyla > Moschidae > Moschus > Moschus berezovskii. The sequence goes on from NC_142472.1 coordinate 52,929,277, forward strand.
TATTACATTCTTGGCATATATTTTTCTCTTTGATTTAGGTAAAATATCTATTTTCCGACAAAACAGGAACTCTGACATGCAATATCATGAACTTCAAAAAGTGTAGCATTGCTGGGGTAACCTATGGGTGAGTGTCTTTATGACATACTGGATTTCATTTGTATTCTTCCAACAAAAAAAGTTTATTTTTAGCCACTTAGTCAAATACCTTCACTTTCTGATACTTTGAAAGGGTATTTATAAGGGATTTGGTTTCATAATTACTACTGAAGATATTTAACACTGAATGAGTCCCAATTTAGAACAGTTAAAACATGGTTATTTCTAGAAATACTAACCTATGAGGAAATCTCCAGGAATATGTAACTTTATATTTCCAGTCTAGTAAGTATACGTTTCTACTTCATGTTTAGATCTCAACACTTTCCTTTTTTAAAAGGAGCATAGTGCATCTGGCTATGTTCTTATTTCTCAAGGGTTTGTGAGTCTGTATACATTTTAGAATTGTTCTGTTTCTGGCATTTTGATATGGATTGCACTGGGCCTGTGGATTTCTCTGGGTAGTATAGACATTTCAGCACTAATTCTTCCAATCCATGAGCACAGAACGCCTTTCCGTTCATTTGTGTTGCTGAATTTCTTTCAGGACTGTATCACACTTTTCAGTGTATGATCTTTTATTCCTTTGGTTGAATTTATTCCTAGGTATTTTCTTCTTTTTGATGCAAGTATAAGTGGAATTGTTTTCTTAATTTCTCCTTCTGATAGTTCTTTACTAATGCATCAGATTTTTGTATATTGATTTTGTATCTTGCAACTTCACTGAATTTGTTAGTTCTAACAGATTTTTGGTAGAATCTTTTAGAGTTTATATATATAATATCATATCATCTATAAATAGTGACAGTTTTGTTTTTTCCTTTTCTATTTGGATACCGTTTACTTCTTTTTCTTGCCTAATTGCTATGGCTAGGACTTCTAATACTATGTTGAGAAAAAAATAATAAGAGTAGGCATCTTTGTTTTATTCTTGATCTTAGAGGAAATGCTTTCTGTTTTTCACTGTTGAGTATGATATTAGCCTTGGATTTGTCATATATTATATGGACTTTATTATATTGGGGTACATTCCTTATATACCCATTTTGCTGACAGATTTTTCATTATATGTGAATTTTGAATTTTATCAAATGCTTTTTCTGCATCTATTGAGGCAAATCTATTGGGGCTTCCCTCATAGCTCAGTTTGTAAAGAATCTATTTGCAATGCAGGAGACCCCAGTTAGATTCCTGAGTTGGGAAGATCCACTGGAGAAGGGATAGGCTACCCACTCCAGTGTTCTTGGGCTTCCCTTGTGACTCAGCTGGTAAAGAATCCACCTGCAATGTGGGAGACCTGGGTTTGATCCCTGGGTTGGGAAGATCCCGTGGAGAAAGGAAAGGGTACCTACTCCAGTATTCTGGCCTGGAGAATTCCATAGACTGTATAGTCCATGGGTTTTCAAAGAGTCAGACACAACTGAGCAACCTTCACTTTCACTTTCTTTCATTGAGGCAATTATATGATTTTATTTTTCATTTTGGTAATGTGGATGGTGTTGTCATATTGATTTGCAGATACTAAACTGATCTTCCATCCTTAGAATAAATCCCAGTTGATCATTGTGTATGACCCTTTTATTGTATTGTTAAATATGGTTTGCTAATATTTTATTGAGGATTTTTGTGTCTGTTATTCAGGGATATTGGCCTGTAATTTTCTTGTGATGTTCTTTTTCATTTGGTATCAGGGTAATGCTGACTTTGTAAAATGAGTTTTAAAGTGTTCCCTCCTCTTCTATTTTTTGAAAATGGTTGGTATTAATTCTTCTTTGAATGTTTGGTAGAATTCACTAGTGAAGCCTTCTGGTTCCAGACTTTTGTTGGGAGTTTTCAAATTACTGATTCAGTTTCTTTAGTAGTAGTGGGTGTACTCAGATTTTCTGTTTGGGTTGTATGTTACTAGGCATTTATCTATTTCTTCTAGGTTGTCAAATTTGTTACCATCTAATTGTTCATAGTTGTCTTTTGTGATCTTTTTATTTCTGTAGTGTCAGTTGTAATGTCTTCTCTTTCATTTCTGATTGAGTCCTCTCTTTCTTGGTGAGTCTAGCTAAAGATTTCTTAACTTGATCTTTTCAAAGAACCAACTTTTGGTTTCATTGATTTTTTTCTATTGACTTTTGAGTCTCTATTTCATCTATTTTTGTTCTAATCTTTATTTCCTTCCCACTTTGCGTTTTATTTGTTCCTTTTCTAGTTATTTTCAGTATAACGTTGTTTGAGATTTTTGTTTCTTGAGGTAGGCACTTATTGCTATAAACTTCTCAGAACTGCTTTTGCTGCATTCTGCAAGTTTTAGTATTTTCATTTATCTCTAGGTATTTTTGGATTTCATGTTTGATTTCTTCATTGATCCATTGGTTTTTCAGTCACATGTTGTTTAATCATCACATATTTGTGAATCTTCCATTTTTTGGGGGGTAATTGAGTTTCAGTTTCATGTCTTGTGATAGGAAAAGATGCTTGCTAGTTCAGTCTTCTTAAATTTACTAAGACTTGTTTAGTAGCCTAGTGTATGATCTATGCTGGAGCTTGTACTTTGTGTGAATACCTGTGTTTTTGATCACAGCTCTGTAACTGCTCTGTTTCTCTCTCTGGCAGTCATTTTCCAGAACTGACAAGGGAACCATCCTCAGATGATTTCTCGTAAGTATATTTTAACAGTTCTTTATACTTTAGTGGGAAAGGCTTTGGAACAATTTTATATTAGCATTTCTCAGCTGATTATTTTGTAAATAAAAGTTGCATGTTATTTCAAGAGAGAACCAGAATGAAAATGAAACATGAGTATGGTTTTAAAAGTCCAATCATGCTACAGGGTTTTTAACAAAAATACCCAGCTGTCAGTCTGGTACGTCCTGCTCACTTCCCACTTGCCAGCATAATATCCTTAAGGTTGTAACATACATGTTGTAGCACGTATCAGAATTTCATTCCTTTTGAAGGCTGAGTAATATTCCATATATACACACCACGTTTTGTTTATTAATTCATCTGTTGTGTGGCTGTCTGGGTCCAGCACGGCAGTGTTTCAGTTTTCAGCCTCGTGAGGGTGGGGCTACACTTGCTGCCCAGAATCACAAGAGAGGATTGTACCATGTGTTGCCATCCTGTGGAGAGATCAAAATTCAAAGATTGAAAGATAGTTTCTACTGAATGCTTATCAGTTTTGCACCACTGACAAGTTATTAAGTCAAAACAATGTAAGTCAGGGACCATCCTTATTTTGTTTATAGTCAGGTGTGAGATTTACTGTCTTAAGGTTTGAAATCATAGACAATATTTCAAATCTTTAAAAGTTTAATATAAATTTATAGGCTTTTTATGTGTGGTTCTTTCTGAAGACAGATTCTTCCTAGGTTTGAGTTAAAGGAACTCTGGAGCTGAGTAATATCTCCTGTTCTCTTCTCAGCCGGATTCCTCCTCCACCTAGTGATTCCTGCGACTTTGATGACCCCCGGCTCTTGAAGAACATCGAGGATCATCATGTAAGGGCCCTCGTTCACTCCTGGGACATTACACATCTTATGATGCTCTAGCATTTATGTATGTATATAGCATCGTGAAAGATGCTATTTTGGAACTTGGGGAAGAGATGTGGCTTCACTTCTATGGTGTTAGTACTTTAGGAAAATGATCAGCTGTTTGTGAAGAACACTTTGCATAACTTAATTTGGAGCCCAATTAAGTATGTAGTGAAGTTATAAAGTAAGTCCATCAAGATGAGTCTGATTATAGAATTTGCTAGCATTTCAGATTTCTGTTGTTTTGTAGGATTTCTGCAAGACTGTTTCTTCATAGTTGTGAATCTAAGAGGTCATGTATTTTGAAAAGTAATTGCAGTATCTTTTGGTTAGGATCATCTAGGAAACGTGATATATAATATGCAGGATTTATAGCATCCTACTTATGTGCTGGACATTTGAAGTATACTTCCTTTAGCACCTGAGTCACCTCAGAGGGGTGATGGGGAGTTGCATAGGAAACTTAACTTGGCCAAAAGTTACCCGGAACACAGATGGAGAAATGAGAGTCAGAATTTAATCTGTTGGATTCTTAACTGTGATGTCACATTCTGGACTATTGTAGCAAACCAGGATTTACTGCTGGTCCATATAAATGCATTTTTGTTCTAAAGGCTTTTCTGAAAAATACTAACTTTTTGAGTGATCAGAGCATTTCACAACCAGTTTAACCAGTATAAATTAGACCTAATATGACTTTTCTTAAAAAAAAATTCAGTTTTAAAATTAGGTAAACTTGAGCAACATTAAAACTTTGTCTTTCCCAAATTTCGTGAAGAGATAGATACACTTAAAACATTCTCTGAATTTTAAGCGAGAAGGTCTGCTATACTGTATTTCAGTTAGTGCCTATTTGTTGATGCTAGAACTTTCCCAGCAGTGTTCTGAGATGTGAGCATGGAAGGCACCCATGCTCCTGGGCTGGGATGCAGCCATCCTGCTTCAGCCCCAGAGATGCTGACCAGGTGGTCCAGGCTGCACAGAGGATGCTGCTGACGGCCGTGCTCTGTGTCAGGATCACAGACGTTGATACTGTCCTTTGCTGGATTTTGGTCTCAGAGGTAGATGGTGCTACTCGGCTAGAGGTCCTCTAAGCAGAAGAGTGGCGTCTCAGAAGAACCTTCTGTGGAGGAGGGGAGTGTTAATTAAGGATGTTAAAGAAACAAGCCCCTGTGAGGACTTGCTTTCTGAGAAAGGACTCAAGCGTCATCAAAGTGTGTTAGGTTGAGAGTGATAATGCAGATGGATGGCGGAAATGGTCTGTTCGCATCGGAATGGTGAAGGGTGAGGAGAAAGTACAGGGTGACAGCAGCAAAGGATTTAAACTATCAAACAGAAAACTGGTCAATAAGAGACTCATTCATTTAGAAACAGTTTCAGGGCTTCAGTTCAGTTCAGTCGCTCAGTCGTGTCCGACTCTCCGTGACCCCATGAATCACAGCACACCAGGCCTCCCTGTCCATCACCAACTCCTGGAGTTCACTCAAACTCATGTCCACAGAGTCGGTGATGCCATCCAGCCATCTCATTCTCGGTCGTCCCCTTCTCCTCCCGCCCCCAACCTTTCCCAGCATCAGAGTCTTTTCCAGTGAGTCAACTCGTCGCATGAGGTGGCCAAAGTATTGGAGTTTAAGCTTTAGCATCAGTCCTTCCAATGAACACCCAGGATCGATCTCCCTTAGAATGGACTGGTTGGATCTCCTTGCGGTACAAGGGACTCTCAAGAGTCTTCCCCAACACCACAGTTCAAAAGCATCAATTCTTTGGCGATCAGCTTTCTTCACAGTCCAACTCTCACATCCATACATGACCACGGGAAAAACCATAGCCTTGACTAGACGGACCTTTGTTGGCAAAGGTTTAAGGGCTTAGTTTACATCAAACACCTTGCTAGGTACCAGGAGTAGGGGGTTGTGAGCTGTAGGAGATGGGCTGGGTGGTGAGCAGGTGTGAATGGAAGGTGCCTGGAGTCCACACCGGGGCTCCCGACCTCTATTCTGAGGGGAGCAGGAGGGAACCCCTGGATTCTAAGCAGGAGGTGCCTTGAGCCTGACCCTGAAGTAGGGGCATCCTGACAGCTGCTGACCTCGGCTCCGTTTGCAGCCCACAGCACCCTGCATCCAGGAGTTCCTGACCCTGCTGGCTGTGTGCCACACCGTGGTCCCCGAGAGGGATGGGGACAGCATCGTCTACCAGGCCTCCTCCCCAGGTGAGGCCCCACGGCCGGGGTGCCCGCTGCCACCTTCCCCGACCCCTGGGTGTTTGCGGTGCTGTTGCCGGCCCCACCGAGCCCTGCCGTGTGCCTCCGGTCTCCCGCTGACTGCAGAGTGTCCTGGGGGACTAGTTCCAGGTCCACAGCTTCTCCTCTGAGGGAGGTGCTCCTTTCTGGGCCCTAGTAGGGAGCGAGGAGTGAGTGGGCACCTTCTAGGTCCTCAGACTTTACTGCATGGAAAGCCAGGCATCTGTCGCTGGTGTGGGTCTTTTTCATGTGAAAAATAACACTTGCTGAACAGAATGCTGTCCTTCCCAGAGACGAGTCAATGCCTCCTCTGTTCTTATTGACAGACGAAGCTGCTTTGGTCAAAGGGGCCCGGAAGCTGGGCTTTGTCTTCACAGCCAGAACGCCCTACTCCGTCATCATTGAGGCCGTAAGTGACAGCCCCAGGCACCGCCGGATGCTCCTCGTCACCTGCTTTCTGGAAGGCTGTCCGTTAGATATAATAACGTCTGTTGTAGTTAGGAGAGCTGGTTGTCTGAGAAACTAGGCATGTTGAGAATTGACAGGTTGTGTGGTTCTGCTGGCTCAGTGTTGTGTGCTTTTATGTTGTTGGCTCAGGGTTGTGCTTTTGCATTTCTGTCATCTTTCTTTCTCAAAGGCACTACCCCTGGTCTTCCACCCGCTGATGTGGAATAACATGCAGGAGAGAACGTGGGAAGCCTGATACTGGGTCTGTGGTTGTTGGGAATAATCCCCATCCACCCTCCGCCCCAACCCCATCCTCAGGGGCGGGTCCATGTCTGTCTCTCTGAAGCCCTCAGTCTCTGACTCTGGTCTCCGGGGCTGGCAGAGGATGGAGTTGGCACTTAAATTTTTTTTTCCATCCCTTGAAATCAAAGAGTTTGATTTTTTTCTGAGTTTCCCTCTCGAGGAGCTAGAGGGAGAAATTTGGGGATAAGAAAAGGTTTAAATCAGGAATGAGGTCAGATAGGAACCTTGGGGGTGGCAGAAGGGACACGGGTGGGTGGGATGGGTGTTTTCTGTAATGAGCCAAGAGGGGCCACGCCTACTGTCTTGGTGGGTGAGGGTCTGTGGGCAAGTCCTCTAACAATCCCCACCCTCCGTCTAGGGAGGACTCGTGGCTTTTTACAGCTCTTGGCTTTCTGCATCCTCGAATCTCATGGATGCGTGTGAGGTTCATGTTCATCTGGTGTAATAAGTCCATGTTGTTCCCGACCTGGCAGCAGTCCATTCTTTTACTTACATGCAAAACTTATAAAATATCATATTCCAAGTTCTTTTCAGAATTCCCCAGAATTTGGGGTGTGGACACTTGGTAGCAAAACCCAGTGGGACTGCCATGGGGCTGCGTCTGTTCTGTGTGACTTTCACCTACCTACATGTCTTGCTGCACAGGCTACAGTCCAGGGTTCCTACAAAGAGTTGGACTGAGCGACTAACACTGCAGAAAACCCACGTGTTGTATAGCAGGGTGCACTCCCAGCCACCCGGGAATGTAGTGGGGTGCAGTGTGTGCTCCTGCTATGAAATGTGGAAAATTCTGGATTCGTGAGCCTAACTGGCCTCAGGTTTGGGATGGACCTGTGTAGCTCGTGTCCTTTATTTATTGTCTGGGAAGCGACTCTGTCACTAGCTAGCAGGGCGGTCACTCCTGGTGGAGGAAATGAGAAGCTTCCACCAGAAGGGGGCGCTGTGACCCTACCAGCCTAACTGCGGGGATCCTTACAGGTTGGAAGGCGTCTGACGGGGAATAGATGGGGAGAATGAGAGAGGATGAAGGGGAGGGGCGGGGGCAGGTGTGCGTAGAGAGGTTTGTAAACAGGGAGTTGGTTGTTTTGAGATGTAATGCTTTGCACTTCAGGTAAGAGCTTTTTTCCCCCCTCTAGATGGGACAGGAGCAGACATTTGGAATCCTGAACGTCCTGGAATTCTCCAGGTATGTTTCTCTTTTCTTAAACTCTCTCTGTATATACTGATCGGAAAAAAGAAGAATCAGAGGGAGAGGGCAGGCCCTAATGGAAGACGTGCAAGGAGGCACGTGCTGGTGGGGGCGCTGGGGAGGAGCCATGGAGGGACCTCAGTGCTAAATCGCGAGGTTCTCGGAATCCATCCTCTCTTTCCACTCCAGTCAAAAGAAGGCAGGATGAGATGCTTTTGAGTGAAGTGGGTTTGTATTCGATCTTCCCCTTTGTTGCTTGGCATGTGACTGGATATTTTTGAGCTGTGCAATAAGAGTACATGGACAGAGTATCATCAGAAGAAAATTAGATGCACAGAGGAGGCACTGAGGGTCTCCACTTCTGTCTCTCCTGCCATCCAGAGCTGTGCTAGTGAGTCTCCTTGGTAGGGAAAAGAATAGGTTTATGTCCCTTATATATAAATAAGAGAGTAGGAGGCACACACATTTCTTGGAGGAGGAAGGTAGGGAAAATGGAGATTGGAGCAGCCAGACCAACTTTTGGGCTGCTTACTGTTTAATCACAGGATGTGATCCTGTTAAACAGCAATGACAGCTTTTTTTTCCTTTGTGTCTTTACTCTTACAGCGACAGAAAGAGAATGTCTGTGATAGTGCGAACTCCTTCAGGACAGCTTCGACTCTACTGTAAAGGGGCTGTAAGTACTGGCTGATGTTGCATGGTGGGGGACCCCTACTTCTCCCTTAATTGCCATTCTCAGCACCCTTCCTGGTCACCCAGGTTGAAAGGCTCCTGAAGTTCACTGAGAGGTAAAAGCCCGCTGACCATGACAGGGGTTCAAGCCAACGTAGCCAGGACAGTCAATGATTGGTTTCAGAAACAGTAGCTGGCTGTGTCCTCCAGAATCCTTGGCGTGTAAATTCTGATTGCTGTTTTCTACCCTTGCACTGTGACTATGAGAGATGCAATCATTTGTGTCAAGGCTATGGTTTTTCCAGTGGTCATGTATGGATGTGAGAGTTGGACTATGAAGAAGGCTGATTGCCGAAGAATTGATGCTTTCGAACTGTGGTGTTGGAGAAGACTCTTGAGAGTCCCTTGGACTGCAAGGAGATCCAACCAGTCCATTCTAAAGGAGATCAGTCCTGGGTGTTCATTGGAAGGACTGATGCTGAAGCTGAAACTGCAATACTTTGGCCACCTCATGCGACGAGTTGACTCACTGGAAAAGACTGATGCTGGGAAGGATTGGGGACAGGAGGAGAAGGGGATGACAGAGAATGAGATGGCTGGATGGCATCACCGACTCGATGGACATGAGTTTGAGTGAACTCCGGGAGTTGGTGATGGACAGGGAGGCCTGGCGTGCTGCAATTTATGGGGTCGCAAAGAGTTGGACACGACTGAGCGACTGAACTGAACTGATGATCTTTTAGGGTTTCCCAGGTGGTAAAGAAGCCCCCTGCCAATGCAGGAGACGTAAGAGATATGGGTTTGGACCCTGGGTCAGGGAGATCCCCTGGAGGAGGGCATGGCAACCCACTGCAGCACTCTTGCCTTGAGAATCCCATGGACAGAGGAGCGTGGGGGGCTACAGTCGGTGGGCTTGCACAGAGTCAGACACAACTGAAGCGACTTCATCTTTTAAGGACTCTGGTGTGTGTTTTTTCTTTAGTAGTTGTTCTCAATATTTGTGGTTTTTATTCACTGCAGAGGCTGTGTGGCAGGCTTGAGGCGGTGTCCATCTGTGGTCCATCATCACGTCTGGTCCCCTCTGGTTACTTCCTACGTCAGGCTTTTTGTCCTCTCTGCCTCCTGGTCATTGAATCTAAATCTTTAGGGAAAGATGCTGTTGTTTATGAGCCTGACTCACAAAACTACATTCTGTAAAACTGTGGTCTTATGTGTTGAAGGAAAGCTTTAAAAGCTCAGTTTTTGAGTCTGTGTCAGGAAATATGAAATAATACTAGGATTAACAATGCATTGGAAATCTTACTGATTTTTACCAATTTTGGGAAGAAGTATTTGAGGACACTGTGACCAGAGTTTTTAAAAGTGGGCAATGTGTGTAAATTCTAAAAGCATCCTATGTGAATTCAATAAGGTCCAGATTATGTTAGGATTGCTGTGCACCGGGCTTCCCTGTCCTTCACTGTCTCCCAGAGTCTGCTCAAACTCAGGTGAGTTTGTCAGTGATCACTTGGGTCAGTGATGTCATCCAACCATCTTATCCTTTGTGTTCCCTTCTCCTCTTGCCCTCAGTCTTTCCTGGCATCAGGATCTTTTCCAATGAGTTGGCATTGATTCTTTGCATCAGGTGCCCAAAATATTATGGGATTTAATTTTTTCCAACTTGCCTCCCCCCAAACCAAACTAGATTTCTTAAAAAATTTGGGGAGAGTCTAAAAACTGTGCCGTTTGTAACATATTTGCTGTATGATCTGTAGCCTGCAATCCTCCAGCCCTACTTTTGTAGGTCACGTGAATAATCCCTGGGTGATGAACTGTCTATACCATGTGCTCTCAGCTGAACTGGATTCTGTGCCAGGCAGGTTGTGCCCACCCCCAGGTGGGAGTCCGGCAGCACTAGGAAGAGACTGCACACTTGAACAGTGTAGGCTGTGTGTTTACGCTTCCCACTTCTACAGAGGGTATTATAAACTCCACTGTGAGCTTCACAAATCTGGGTGAACGTGGACCCCTTTGTGTCCCTGATTATTTATCCTCCTGACACCCGGGGTCCTCCCCGATTTGTGTACCCACAGCTCATGACTGCGTCCAGCCCAGAGCTGTCCTTCCCCTTCCCCACTCAGGCGTGCACTGGATTGAAACCAGGAAGTCAGAGCTGAGCTTGCGGCGCTGAAGGGTCAGCAGGCCTAAGGGTTTGCCTATTACAGCGTTTCCCTGTTTTATAGGATAACGTGATTTTTGAAAGACTTTCAAAAGATTCAAAATACATGGAGGAGACTCTCTGCCACCTGGAGTACTTTGCTACGGAAGGTGAGTGGAGTTTGAAAATGTTATTTCTGCCGGCAGAGCGGTGCTTTCAGGGGGCACTCCAATGAGCTTTCATGTTCATGTGTCATCTCTGGGCAGCGCTTGGCTTGCTTCACAGGCGGGTGGTGGTCTCATGCCAACCCCGTCCCCACCCCTAGTGTTCTGTGCCACTGGCAGTGACAAGAGTTGAGGGTCCAGACGAGCTGTGCTCTGTGACCTACACAGGAATTGCCCCAATTCTTAACCCCGGGGACGCGGGTGAGGCAGGTTCACACCTGATGCTGCACAGAATTGTCTTCTAGTTCAGAGTCCCTTTCTGGGAAAACTCCCCTTGTTGTTGTTTTCCTTATGACACTGGCTTACCCTTGACTTCCGGTGAGAATAACCCACTGAAGCCACAGAGAACAAGAAAGGAGTTCTCTGCAGGGCTTTAGACAGACTGATGTCAGGCTCCCCTGCACGTGGGTGCAATGAGAGCTGGGCTCCTGTGTGAGTGCTGGCCACCGCTTCCTCATCTCCCTGGGCTCCCGTGGGCATGTGTACCCATGTCTGTGCATACACACGCACACACGGGGATGTGGGGGAACACACACGGGCACACACCCGCACACGTGGAAGCACACGCCCACACTGGGACACATGCACACATGGGAGCGCACATGGGAGCGCACATGCGCACACGGGAGCGCGCAGGGAAATGCACATGCGCACACCGGGCACACGGGAACGCACATGCGCACACGGGAGCGCACATGCGCACATGGGAGCACACGCCCACACAGGGACATATGCACACGCACACACACAGCCTGGCTGATTGAAGCCTGTGTCTTTCGTGTGGTAGCGTGCTGGGCCTTTGTTGCTGTCTGACAGGTGTTCCTGCTCCCCAGCCCTGGCTCCTCCCGGGTGTGGGTCGTGCCCAGCTCTTGTCCTCCTCTTCTCCTGGGGACTCACTCTTATGGCTTCTTCTCTACTGTCAGCATCTGTAGAAGAGCTGGTTTATATTAAAATAGAATTGCTTTTAAATTCCCCTTTTGAGCGTGCGAACGTGGAATCAGAGTGACCCTACAGAGCCGACGGTCTGTCTCACTTTTGCACACGCTGGTGGGGGCCTCATGGTGTCCCCTGGGGGTGAGCCCCCTGCTGCCTGTCGCCAGCAGCCTCACCGAGAGACGCTGGGGCTGTCTTGCAGGCTTGCGGACTCTGTGTGTGGCTTACGCCGATCTCACTGAGCGGGATTACGAGGAGTGGCTCAAAGTCTACCAGGAAGCCAGCACCATCCTGAAGGACCGCGCTCAGCGGCTGGAGGAGTGCTACGAGATCATTGAGAAGGTAACTGCACGTGGCGGGGTTGCTATCGCCCAGTGACACCCAGCGGGCAGACAGTCTGTGAGCAGGACTCCTTTTGCTCTACCTTCACAGTGATGTTCCCTGTCTTACGAGTGTCTTAACTCACCATTAGCGTTTTTTTTTTTTTTCTCACTAGGAAATTACAATTTATTGAACACAAAAATTGGCAGCCTGGTAACTTACTTTATGACATATTACCCTTATGTAACAGTTACCTGGTTATTTGAAACTTTTCATAAAACGAGTTCATTAAATCAATGAGGTACATCCGTGAAGAAAGATACACTTTGGAAAAACTCAAAACCAAGTAAAAAGTCATCATTAGTTTTTAATCATTTCTCTGCTTTAAGAAACCATCAGTTTTTATGGGCTACTGGAAGGGTCTCGACCCTCTGTCAGGCATTTGTGTCTTAAGTATCAGGGCAAAAACAGCATCGATGACTTTCTGGACTGGCCTGAGATGAGGCTTAATGAGATTAGTTGACCCTATTGAGTTTCCTGGGCCGATAGAATGCCTAGGCTGCTTGGACATCATACCTACTGTTCTCAGACTTTATATCCCAGCATGGTTTGAACTCTGCCTTTGCTGTTCCATGTTGCTGGTATGGATTTTGTTGTTATTTCAGTTTCTCCCAAGATGTGAATTAGCTTTCTGCAGGCTGATCCCTGAAATCTGGCAGCCGTATTTCAACCTTTTGTTTCGTGACAGCAACTGTTGGTCTGTCCGTTTTCCAGTTTCAGTAGCTTCAAAGTCATTGCTTACTTGCTTTTCTCCTTCCTTTATTTATTTTAATTCACCTTTGCTTTTTCCCCCCCTTGTTTGTCATTTTAATGAAATTTGGGTGCAGATGGAGCTGAATTCATGTGTCCATTTACCCTGATTCCCTGACGATTCCAATATTTACTTTGTGAGTCATAAAGCAATTAAATAGATAACTGTACCCCTGTGGCCCCATGCTAGCGGTGGGCACATCGTTGGCTTGCTGGTCACTGAATCATTTCTTCTCAGGTGTTAGCTGTGCTACTGTCCTTTGCTTGTCAGTGAAGTGAGGGGGAGGGCTCAGTCCTATAAGTGTCCCCAAGGTGACTTGGCTGAGTGCTCTGCTGCCAGACGGTCTCTGTCTCATGATGCCTGGGTACCCAGAAGTGGATGATGAGTGCTGGCCTGCGTGCGTGGGGGAGGAGTGGGGGGCTCTAGCCTTGTGGATGGTTTTGAAATGCCACACGTGTCAATCATTAATTATCTGCAAACAAAGGTTTCGTGTAGAGGAAATAAGGTAATTACTTCAGAACATTTTGACTGCCTTTCGTTTGTGAGGAGTTTTGTCATTCATGCTGCTCTCACGTGTTTCCCCATTTTAACTGAAACTGTTTTTCAATCCAGAATCTACTGCTGCTTGGAGCCACTGCCATAGAAGATCGACTTCAGGCAGGCGTGCCGGAAACCATAGCAACTCTGTTGAAGGCCGAGATTAAAATATGGGTGTTGACAGGCGACAAACAAGAAACTGCTATTAATATAGGTAATTCATTTAAAAAATAATTTCCCGATGCTGATTTTTGTCTTGTGTTTTTAAAGTCTTGTAGAAGTGTCCATAGGCTCCTCAGACACACTGACAGATGGTGATTTATAGAATTCTCCGTTCACAAGGTCGAGAAAAGTTTCCTGAAACCAAATGAACACGCTCTTCATGAGCATTATCTGCCTGTTATAAACATTAAAACTATGACACCTTCCTGAAAAGTAATTGGACACACTTAGAGGGCTTCCCTGGTGGCTCAGTGGCAAAAAATCCACCTGTAATGCAGGAGACACAGGAGAGGCTGGTTCAATCTCTGGGTTGGGAAGATCCCCTGGAGTAGGAAATGGCAACCCACTCTAGTATTCTTGCCAGGAAAACCCCATGGACAGAGGAGCCTGGTAGGCTAAAGTCCATGGAGTCAAAGAGTCAGACACAACTGAGCGACTGAGTATATATTCATAAAACCTAGAGAATTCAAGAATTGATGAAAGCTTGATTTTCTTACTTTTTTCACAAAAATTTAGTCTCAGAGACTAAGCATATTTTCATTAAGTTTAAATATGCATTACTATTTTATATAGTTATAGCCATTTTAATGATTTTTAGCAATTGATATCGGAGAAGGCAATGGCAAGCCACTCCAGTACTCTTGCCTAGAAAATCCCATGGATGGAGGAGCCTGGTAGGCTGCAATCCGTGGGGTCGCTATGGGTCGGACACGACTGAGCGACTTCACTTTCACTTTTCACTTTCACACATTGGAGAAGGAAATGGCAACCCACTCCAGTGTTCTTGCCTGGAGAATCCCAGGGACGGGGGAGCCTGGTGGGCTTCTGTCTATGGGGTCACACAGAGTCGGACACGACTGAAGTGACTTAGCAGCAGCAGCAGCAGCAATTGATATGTTTTTCTAAGAGGCTTGCATCTTTCCCTTCCCTGTATGAGTTGACAACCTCTTTGGTTGCTAAGTATTGCAGACATGAAAACTGAAGAAAGGGAATTTAAGTCCAAATGACTTGATGAGTGTTGCTGAAGATGGCTGTATTTCTTGTTTATGGCTGAGTAGTATTCCACTGTGTATATACCACTGAATTAGGGCTTCAGTTGAGCCTGCAGAGGATGCAGTGTAGATGTCTAGACTTGAGGTTAGACTTGTCCACATCAGACCACAGGCAACGGCTGTGAGCAGCTTGAGGTCACGCTCCAGATCAAGGACAGTTGTCAGCCTCTGTCCTGGTCCCATGTTCCTCAAACCTTCTGTGATATGAGCTGTTTGCATCTGTCTCCCACAATATGGACTGGATATTTTGTACATTTTGGTGTGTCCTATGTGTATGTTAGGGTACCCAGAAGGTACTTGGGAAGCAGATCCAGTTCTAGCAGTTCTCCTTCTGGCTGGAGTAAGGAGAAGAGTCCTGAGAGCCAATTTTGCTGTGCTGTGTGTCGTTTCTCCACCCTGTCTTTGGTCTTTACACATCAGCAGTCTTAGAGCCCTGGGAGCGGGAGACATCAGAGTCTACAAGGTCTCACTCTACATAATGACCAAGCTAGTTAGTGCCGGGTCTTGGGGCCATGAGTCCTGGTGCAGGATGCATTTTAAACAGATTCACACAGCTTTCATGAACACCCTTCTCCAAAATTTGACTTATAAAACCCTAGAAAAGGTACTTTATTTCATGCATTCTAAGAAACACATTGTTTTCATATTTCACTGCCTCCGAAGTTGGAATGTCTTGTGACTGTTGACTGTTACGGTTTTTACCTGGCAGCATTTCCCGTTAGAGGTGACATGTGGTGTTTGCTGCTATTGTCCGTCTTTAGTATTTGCTCTGTCTCTTGCCATTTATCTGCCACCTGTCCACCCATCTGTCTGTCAGAGTTTGAAAATTTATTTAAAGCATTCCTTTTAGCTTCTACCTTGAAAATAAATACATGTAGTCAAATTAAATTCCAGTATATTTGTCCCGTATGAGCTTATGAATATTAGGTAGACACAGTCATCCCGCATATGACTTTGAGGTCCTTTGGAACTGGCACAGTGCCAGGACTCTGCAGTGCTGTGCTTGAAACACACTAATGAACTGTGTTTCCGGGAACTGGCAATTCTCTTTTTTAGCCTAAAAACTTAACATCAGCTATTCTAAAGTGAAATTTCAGCTGTAGCCTTTGTGAATCATGTAGTTGTCATTTCCTATTACGGCTGGATGAAGCATTATTACATGGTAAGAAAGTAGATGTGAGGTTTTCAGAGTCTATAATTTTCTTTTAATGGAGGTAGCATAAGTGGGAACAAACTTTGAATGCATATTCCATCTTAAAGTCATCGTGCTGGGGACAGCTTTCATGGTGAACCGTCTGAGCTGGAGTTCAGACACCTCCCCCTGCCTCTCACATTTTGGTGTCATTTGATACCTTGAAACCACTTCTGTAGTCTTTTGCAAGTTTAATTTCTGAAAGCCATGAACGTGGACTTGCCCACTGGCAGGAAGATGAGTCTGGTTGTCGGGCAGTGCTGGGAGAGCTCGGCCCCGGCCCCAGTGATGCCCACAGAAGAGTCAGGTGCGTGGTTTCTTGGTGACCTGCAGCTCCGCAGTTGCCAGCGGCTCCCCTGTAGACTGGGGAGCTTAGATTCCCATCTTGGGGCCTGAGTGAATCATGAGACCAACTCAGGAATGAGATGGATGCGAAAGTGCCAGTCATGCAGTGTAGATGCTGAGCATGGCTGGCGTTCACAGTGGTTACTCAGTGACTGTGCGCAGTTGGCGTACGATGGCTAAGTCCTTTCTGTAAGTCTTACATTCCCTTTGAGATCGACATTATCCCCTTTGAAAGATGGAACTGAGACTCAGAGGTACCAGGTCACCTAGCCTGGGCCACACCTAGCCTGAGAGTCTGAGCGTGTGAGCCTGACATGGGATAGTCACTTCCCGGAAGGAAAGATGTGTGTCAGAAAGGCCAAGGGAGTGCTCGCTTCAGCAGCACATATACTACCGTTGGAACAATGCAGAGAAGATTAACATGGGCCCCGTGCAAGGATGACACACAAATTCGTGACGCGTCCCATGTTTTTTATATATGGCATCCAGAAAAAATGGGACTGAAGAATTTATTTACAGGGCAGCAGTGGAGAAACAGACATAGAGAATAGACTTACGGACTTGGGGAGAGGGGAGGAGACGGGGAGATGCATGGAAGGAATAACAGGGACACTCACATGACCAAAAGTAACATAGACAGCCCGCGGGAATTTGCTGTATGGCTTAGGAAACTCAAACGGGCTCTGTATCAACCTGGAGGGGTGGGATGGGGAGGGAGTTTCCAAAGGGAGGGGATATATGTATACCTATGGCTGACTCATGTTGAGGTTTGACAGAAAACAGCAAAATTCTGTAAAGCAATTATCCGTCAATAAAAAATTAATTAAAAAAAAAAGAAAGACCAAGGGAGGCTCCGTGGCTGAGATGGGTTTAAAACTTGAACCTCAAGAATTTGTTTCAGACAAAGAATGAGCATAGCACAGGTCAATGATGGCAGGGTTTGCAGGGGACATGGTGAGGTACGGTTGAAGCCCTTCTGAGAGCCATCTGAGGATCTGGCGAGAAAGGTGCCTGGGTGTGGTTCTGTGGACAAGCCTTCAACATTCTGGTTCTCTGATGGGGAAGGATTCTGGAGCCTTGACCCAGTCTGGAGGAGACTGAGTTCCATCTGTTATCATCCGTTTTTGACGTCTGGCGCTATGTTTCATATGCTCACACTCGAACACTGAGTGACCAGATTCTACCTGATCTCATTTAGAACCAGCAGCACACTTGCTGAGGATTTGGAGCCAAGGTGAATCCCACTGTCGGGTAGCTTAGTGGATCCCAGGTATATGGTTAGTAGGAATCAGTCATTCCTAACCCTTCCAGAGGGCTTCCCAGGTGGCACAGTGGTAAAGAACCCAGCTGCCAATGCAGGAGATGTAAGAGACACGGGTTCAATCCCTGGGTCGGGAAGATCCCGTGGAGTGGGAAATGGCAACCCACTCCAGTATTCTTGCCTGGAGAATCCCATGGACAGAGGAGCCTGTGGGCTACAGTTCATAGCGCCACTAAGAGTTGGACACGTCTGAAGCGTCTTAGCATGAACACAAACCTTCAAAAGTATCTCTGAAGAAATCTGGGTTGAGCTATCTTTGACAATATATGCTTACCTCAAAAAAAAGACACTGATCGTGAGTTCCAAGGGGTTTGGTTTGGTCATATTTTCTAGTGTGAATGATGATTTTATTAAAGTCAGGTCCTGTTCTAAGTACCATAGATGCTGTAATATTTTGATTTCTTTGATTCTACTCAGGTAGCAGAAAGACTCAACACTTTTGTGGTGTACTGTTAACTTCAGGCCTAGTAAAGAGTGAAATCCCAGAGGTCCCCTCCTCAGTCATTTTACGGTCGTCTTGTTAGATTGTGAGATTAAAGAAATAGACCTCAATTTACAAGAGTAGATTGACATTTCATACCTGGCTCTTCTCCAAGAGTTGATCTCATTTTATCCAAAAACATTAGAAATCAAGCACAGCAAAGTTGGATTGACATAATTTAATTTGCCACATTAGCTAAGTCACATTTAACTGTGTTAAACTTCCATGGTCTGTCTAGAGCAAGTGTTCTGTGTGATAATTCTTTAAGCAAAATCTTGATTCGTTTTCCAAATTAAAAAGAAAAAAAACCTGTTTCTTCTCAGAAGCCTTGAGTTCTGTGTATTTAAATTCATGAACATGTCAGTGGTTTTATTTATTACCCTCTCCCTGCAACGGATAGAAAAATACTTTGAGCTTTTCCATAATATCTTTATGCAGCTTCAGTTGTCAAGTGGCATTTGACTTAAATTGCGAAATGTAAAATCAAGAGGCAGGCGACGGCTTAAAGATTACAGCTTACTTCTGCAGCTGTTGTTCATATCAAAAACTACCAGCAAATCCTTTCACGTGAGTTATACTAAATTTGTAACAGTCTCTATTGTGTGGAGTTGCTGGAAGTTTCTGGGGCAAGGGAAGAAAAATGATTAAAGTTTCAATATCCCTGTTTGTCAATGAAAATAAAATGTAGACCTCCCTTCTATACTTCACCTAAGAATTTATAGGAAGGAAGAATACATTTGTAAAATTTTGGGGAAAGAAAGTTCAATTATTTGTATCTTGCTGTTAGAAATTTTAATGGCATCCTGGGAAACTCATTTCTACTCATCACTGTTGTTAAAATACAGACTTGAACAGGTTTGGAAATGCATTGAAAATTGTGCTGTGTTTCCTCCTTTTTTTCCCCCTCCCCCTTTTAGAGGTTAAACAGGTGTTTGCTTGTGTGTTCCTGTGATTTTTGACTTAGTTGTTTTTACTTTAAAAATATTAATAATACGTGGCCGTTGTAACCAGCAAAATAGTCTCATTTCCTTGAGATAACTGTTATTAACTGCCTGGACTAGGTATTCTTGATGGTATTCTTAAAAAAATTCAGTTCAGTTCAGTCGCTCAGTCATGTCCGACTCTCCACGACCCCATGAATCACAGCACGCCAGGCCTCCCTGTCCATCACCAACTCCCAGAGTTCACTCAAACTCATGTCCACAGAGTCGGTGATGCCATCCAGCCATCTCATTCTCTGTTGTCCCCTTCTCCTCCCGCCCCCAACCTTTCCCAGCATCAGAGTCTTTTCCAGTGAGTCAACTCATCGCATGAGGTGGCCAAAGTATTGCAGTTTCAGCTTTAGCATCACCCCTTCCAGTGAACACCCAGGATTGATCTCCTTTAGAATGGACTGGTTGGATCTCCTTGCAGTCCAAGGGACTCTCAAGAGTCTTCTCCAACACCACAGTCCAAAAGCATCAGTTCTTCGGCGATCAGCTTTCTTCACAGTCTAACTCTCACATCCATACATGACCATGGGAAAAACCATAGCCTTGACTAGACGGACCTTGGTTGGCAAAGTAATATCTCTGCTTTTTAATATGCTCTCTAGGTTGGTCAAAACTTTCCTTCCAAGGAGTAAGCGTCTTTTAATTTCATGGCTGCAATCAGCATCCGCAGTGATTTTGGAGCCCCCAAAAATAAAGTCTGACACTGTTTCCACTGTTTTTCCATCTATTTCCCATGAAGTGATAGGACCAGATGCCATGATCTTTGTTTTCTGAATGTTGAGCTTCAAGCCAACCTTTTCACTCTTCTCTTTCACTTTCATCAAGAGGCTTTTGAGTTCCTCTTCACTTTCTGCCATAAGGGTAGTGTCATCTGCATATCTGAGGTTATTGATATTTCTCTCAGCAATCTTGATTCCAGCTTGTGCTTCTTCCAGCCCAGCATTCCTCATGATGTACTCTGCATGTAAGTTAAATAAGCAAGGTGACAATATACAGCCTTAACGTACTCCTTTTCCGATTTGGAACCAGTCTGTTGTTCCATGTCCAGTTCTGACTGTTGCTTCCTGACCTGCATACAGGTTTCTCAAGAGGCAGGTCAGGTGGTCTGGTATTCCCATCTCTTTCAGAATGTCCCACAGTTTATTGTGATCCACACAGTCAAAGGCTATGGCATAGTCAATGAAGCAGAAATAGATGTTTTTCTGGAACTCTCTTGCTTTCTCCATGATCCAGCGGATGTTGGCAATTTGATCTCTGGTGCCTCTGCCTTTTCTAAAACCTGCTTGAACATCTGGGAGTTCACGGTTCACATATTGCTGAAGCCCGGCTTGGAGAATTTTGAGCATGACTTTACTAGCGTGTGAGATGAGTGCAATTGTGCGGTAG
Source organism: Moschus berezovskii (assembly GCF_049115385.1). Lineage (NCBI taxonomy): Eukaryota > Metazoa > Chordata > Mammalia > Artiodactyla > Moschidae > Moschus > Moschus berezovskii. The sequence goes on from NC_142472.1 coordinate 52,949,707, forward strand.
TTTGAGCATTCTTTGGCATTGCCTTTCTTTGGGATTGGAATGAAAACTGACCTTTTCCAGTCCTGTGGCCACTGCTGAGTTATTAACTGCCTGGACTAAGTATTCTTGATGGTATTCTTAAAAAAATTACAATTGGATAAAAAGTCGTAGTTTTGTGCTTGAAAATTTGTGTTCTGAGATGGCTGCTAAATATTCTTGTCAAATGATCATCATTAGTGAAGAATATACTTCATACATTCCAAAATAAACAAAAATATTTATCACCCCCCCCAAAAAAAAAACCCCAAGGTTTTTCTCATCTTAATTTTAGTCTGTCTTAAATTCTATTTTGTGCCTGATAGTGGTGCTTCCTGGGGATGAAAAGAGAGCCTGCTGGGTAGAATTGAGCACAGACACACAGTAGCTCTGTGATTTGTTCATCAGTTAAATGCCTGTCATCTTTTGTAGTAAATACACTATCTATGGGAAGGGCTATTTTGGCTCTTTTGTAGAGGAGAACCCTGGCTCCTGTTGCCCAGGGAACAGCATGGGTTAAGGCCCTTCATGTGATGGTCACCTGCGTCCTTGCATGAAGGGTGATGTCCTTCATGCTGATGACTTGTTCCCTGTTTCTGGGTCAGTTGCCATTATTGCTGTAAGGGCCACTTTTCTAGGTGGGAGGACTCTCTTCTTGCCTTTTCTCAATGAGATCAATTGAGTAGGGGTTGGTGGTGAATGCATGTTGTTGCCAGCTCTCTCGAGCAGGGTGATTTGAAAGAAAGCCCAGGGCCCCTATAAACACCCTGGGACTTTGGGTTGGCTAGGCCCACCTCCTCCTCTTCCCCAGAGCCTGGGGATTTGAAGGGGAGGAGTCAGAAGAGGCTCTCAAAGTCTGAGTAGGAAAGAGCTTCATAGAAATATGTTCACCTTCTGGGAGGAAAAGTGGGAGAGTACCTGGCTTAAATTAACCTACAGAGGAGAGGTACCGTTGTTTAAAATGCAATGGGAATTGTTACAATTAGCACTGAGATACTCTTATTCCAAACCTTTTTTAAAGCTCATTTGATTTTTGAAATGGGATTGCTTTGAGCTTTCGCAGGAAAAGTAACTCTCTCTGTGTATCATAGTATTCCTTAGAAACCTGCCGTGAGAATTGACATAAAAGTGAAAGTGTTAGTTGCTCAGTCACATTTGACTCTTTGCGACCCCATGGACTTGAGCCCTCCAGGCTCCTCTGTCCATGGGATTCTCCAGGCATGTATACTGGAGTGGGTTGCCATCCCTTTCTCCAGGGGATCTTCCCAACCCAGGGATCAAACTCATGTCTCCTGCATTAGCAGGTAGATTCTTTACCGTCTGAGCCACCAGGGAAGTCCCAAGCAGGTGAGGGACTCAGTGTCACAGTAGGCGCTTTTATGGTGATTGAGGAGCACTTTTGGGTTCCATTTGTTTTCTAAAGTGTTTGATGTTGTTCTAGAGAACCCAGGACTCATCCTGTTGTTCTACAAGGATAACAAGGATAAGGGAAAATCCACAGAAAACTGACAAGTGTTTATTGATATTTCAGTCATTAGTTATGGAGACCTTCTTGAGCAGTGCTGTGAGAGCCTTCTGCAAGGGTCAAGCTCTACTCGATTCCTCTGTGTGAGCCCATTGGCTTAACATGGTCATCAGTCAGGTGCAGGAGGGGAACTGAATTCAGGTGACTCTGAACATGGTGCGACCTGGCCAGGATGGTAATTCACGTATCTTGTTCTTTTTTTCACTCTAGGTTATTCCTGCCGGTTGGTGTCACAGAACATGGCCCTTATCCTACTGAAGGAGGACTCTTTGGACGTAAGTAGCTTTTCAAAAGTTATATTTGATATAATTGTGTTAAATCTTTTGTTTATTTCTACTATGGCTGATAAGCAGTGTTTATTTATTTTACTGAAAAGTGACTATGAAACTACTTTGTGTGTTTTCTGTTTTTGTTTATGAATGGATGGCCTAAAGTCATATCTGTAAACATCAAAATAGTAAGTTTAGGACATTTCTTTGTGAGCTTCGTGGTGATGCTTTGTTTTACTCACCTAGAGTTGTGCATTTATAATGGAGTAGTCTTAGCCTGGTTTGACTTCCTGTTAGGATCTCCATAAAGGAGTGATGGTCAGCTCAAGTGCTGCTTGCTATGGAGACTTGCAGGATTTCCTTTTTAGTTTCAAGCGTCAGGAGCTGTATATGACCGTTGGTTACACAGGCTCAGGGAGAATGGAAGAGACCCCTATTTGTCCTCTCATGGTCTAAAGCCACTGGTAAGACCCTGGCTGGGAGCTGATTTGAGGGTCACCAGTGGTCTGCTTGGCAGTTTGATAAGTTACCAGGAGCTCAACAGTGAGGTTCCATTTGTAGGTCACTTAACAAGAGCTTGTTCCTGGCAGGCGCCCGTGGCCGTGCTTACGGTCAGTGCGTTATATTTAAATGCCAGCGCTCAGAGCAGGTGTTAGGGTTAGTTACACTTGTAAAGGGGGGAGATGTACTACCTGCAAACTGGGGATATGCATCCTCCTGTCAAGGCCAGGACGTGGTGTACCCGTTGAGGATTCCAGGGGTGGGAGTCAGGGGGTGTCTGTACCTCTGAAGCCTCTCATCAGTTGATGTGGATGGTCTCTGCTTTTTCTCCCTGGGGTGTGGTGCTGGGTGAGGTAAGAGGTAAGAGGTACCTCTTACCATGAGAGGTAAGAGGTGTTGCTGATTGCTCTTCTGTTTGGATGAGCATTTTCTTTCCAGTCTTTCAATATGAGAGCAGTCTTAAATGCATGACTTAATAACATGTTGAACAAAAAGAATCCCTGGGCAGATAAAAACCCAAGCTTACTGTATAAGTAGGAATAGGAGTATTCTTTCTTAGAGATGAGCTGTCTGCTCTCATTGGGGAAATTCTTAAGTTACCACCGTCTCCTTCTCCTGGTGTAACCATCTACTTCTTCCACTTAAATTCGAATCATAAACCTCATGGAAGATGTTTTAGTTCATGTGAACTTACTCATTTGACCTGAACATTATTTTATTGAGGTACTCTTTTCCCTTTATTACCCAGAACTTAAATTTTCAGTGTAAAATAAAGCAATATATATATAAAAAAGAGAAAACTTCCTGTAAGGGGTTAATGAGAAGTGAAAATGTTTTTCTCTGCTGTCCATGGCAATAGTCACTTGCCATAAGTGGTTATTAATTACTTGAAACATAACCAGCTTGATTAAGGAACTATCGATTTCAAGTAATTTAAACAACCACATGTAGCTAGTGGCTGCTGTACTAGAAGACACAGTGTAGGTCATTTTCAGTCCATTTGTGCAGGGGTCAGCAATTTTTGGCCATTGGTCCAAATCTAAGCTTACCACTTTTTTTTTTTTCTCTCAGTTTTATTGAGACATAATTGACGTACAGCACTGTACACATTGGGCTTCCCTGGTGGCTCAGACAATAAAGAATCTGCCTGCAATGCATGAGACGTGGGTTCAATCCCTAGGTCGGGAAGATTCCCCAGGGAAGAGGATGGCTATCGACTCCAGAATTCTTGCCTAGAGAATTCCATGGACAGAGGAGCCTGGCAGGCTACAGTCCATGGGGTTGCAAAGAGTTGGATGTGACCGATAACACCCTGTATCCATTTAAGGTGTTCAGCAAAATGACTTACCTGCATTATGAAATGATGACCACAATACACGGAGTGAATGTCATCTCCTAGATACAAAATTAAATAGAAAAAATATTTCTTGTGATGAGAACTCTTAGGATTTACTCTTAACAACTTTCATATATAACTTACAGCAGTTAATAAATAAATTATATTTATCATGTTGTACATTCCACCCCTAGTGCTTATTTACTTTACAACTGGAAGTTCGTAGCTTCTGACCACCTTCCTACACTTCCCCCTCCCCAATCCCTCACTTCTGTCACCCACAAATCTGATCTTTTTCTATGAGTTTGCTTTTGAAATATAATTGACCTATAGCACTGTTAGTTCCTGTTACACAACATAGGGATTTGACCACCTGTTTTTGTAAATGAAGTTTTATTGGAAGACAGTCATTTACATATTGTCAATGGTAAAGGTAAATAATTGCAAAACAGAACAAGTGGTTCATGAACCCTCAACTATTTGCTGTCTGCTCCTTTGCCCTCCCTGATCAGAGGGAAACTGACTCCATTCTAGTTCCATTGTGTGCTATTGCTGCGTCTTCTAAAACAATGTTTTTTGAAATGTTAAGAAGCACTAAGAGAGAAGTAGAATCTCTGGCTAATTTGGGGGGAGATCCAGAGTTATAAATAATTAAGTACGTTTCCCTACCACAAGTTTGTGCGATCTTTAATATGCTTATCACACTGAGAGTCAGGCAGAGGGTGATATAGAATATTTTGTTAACCAAACTTATTTAACCACTGAGTTTCTTTTTTGATGAGTGACTCTTGTGATAGCATTACAGGTTTAGAAATGCTGATTTTAAAAATATAGACATTTCCTCTTTACAGATGTGATAAAGTAAAAGCAAATAAAAGAGGATACTCAGAGTAAGAAAACAGAAAAACACATATTTAAGTTCAGAATTTATATGAAATCAACAGATATTTGAGTGTTCTTAGTAGGCCGGGCAGATTGCTAGAATTGCAGATGTAGCAATAAATGGCAGTGTATTCTCTACTCCCAGTTTCTATTTTAGCTGAGAAAATAGCCATTTAGTATTGACTTAATTAAGCTTTTTTTGGTGACAGTTGCCACAAAGGAGAAGTGTAAGGTAAGATGCTAAGTACAAATAGTTAGGAGGGTTCATGAGCTTTCTTGGCGAAGGATGAGATGGTAAATATTTTAGGCTCTAGGTCACAGCTGCTCTTTTCTCCCCCTTTAATGAGAAAGCAGCTGTAGATAGTACACACACAGGTCACACATACATAGATGTGAGCGTGCCCCATTTGCATACATACATCTGTCTCTTTGTACTCATGTTCTTAACACATTACTGACTGGGGGATTTTGCAGACACTAACACCAGTGGCCATAATACCTCTTTGGTCAATAATGTATTGAGTATTTTCCAAAAATGACTGTACGAGTCATAAAGGAAGTCTTCATGACATTTCAGAGAATTGGTAATCGTTTGGCTTGTTCTGTGAATCGAAGGCTCCGAACCAACAAATCAGTGATTTTAAAAAAAGTTCATTATAAAACTTCCCTAGGCTTCCCTGGTGGCTCAGCTGGTAAAGAATCCGCTGGTAGTGTGGGAGACCTGGATTCGGTCCCTGGATTGAGAAGATCCTCTGGAGAAGGAAAAGGCTACCCAATCCAGTATTCTGGCGAGGAGAATTCCATGGACTACAGTCCATGGAGTCGCAAAGAGTCAGACACGACTGAGGGACTTTCACACTCGTAAAAATCTGTACTCTTGGAAATTTAAAAACCACTCATAAATAATTCAACAGTCAGAGAGGAAATCACATTGGAAATCAGAAAATACTTAGAATAAATGAAAAATGCTTTGCATCAAAATCTGTGGGATTTGAATTTCTCGGACAGAGAAATTTGTACCATCACTGCTTATCATAAAAAAAGAGGAAATACTTAAAATTAGTAAGCTATTCATACAATTTAAGATGTTAGCAAAAGAGCAAGATAAGATCAACAAAACTGAAAGTGGATTCTTCAAAAAGACTAATGAGATTAACACACACAAAGCTGGTCAGGGAAAAAAATGTTAGGAATGAGAAAAGAGAAATAACTCCAGGTAGAGAGAGCAGTGATTAGAGTAATATGAATGACTTTGTATAAATAAATTTGAGGCTTAGATGAAATGGGTAATTACCTAGGAAAAACATAAAACTTCAGACTTGAGGAAATAGGAAACCTGAATAACCCTACAACCGTTAAAGCAATAGTATCATGACTTCTGATTTTTCCTCCAAAGAGAATACATTATACTCTAGTTTTGTCAAGAATTAAAAGAACAAACAGTTCCAATTTTATAAAGAGTCTTCCAAAAAAATACCAAAAGAAGTCAATACTTTTCAGCGTAGGTTGACGTTTAAAGTTACCTTTGGATCAAAAGCAGCAGGGGCAGAATGATAAAGAAAAATTGCAGATCAATCTCAACTGTGAACAGAGGTAACATTCTTTGATAAAAGATCAACAAACCAAATCCAATAATGTAAAAGAAATCAGACATATGATACAGTTAGGTTTAATTCCAAGGCTGTAAGCATGTATTTTCTTGAGAAAAATCTGTTAATATACTTTACCTCATTAACAGATAAAAATAATACAGTCATCCAATTGGATGTAGAAAAATATTTAGTATTTATCTTTAACCAACAACAGCAACAAACTTTAAATCCTGGAGTAGGTGTGCACTTAACTTGATAAGGTGCATCTACTGAAATCCTATGTCAAATAACTATATCATTCACGGTCAATGATAGACTTGTTGTCTCTAAAGTAGAGAGACAGCATGTTCCTGCCAGGAGTCCCTTTTATTGCTAGATGTCCTGGGTTGCTAGATGACTTTTTAAAGAAACAGAACATTTCAGATGATTGAAGCTTCATTAGTTCTCCTTTATCCATGGTCTAAAACCTTTGGGTTCCTTTGCCATCCACGTGTGTATCTATAAGCTATGTCAAACCTGGTTTTGAAGCTTTAATTTTGAGATCATATTTTATGTATCTCTGCAGTTTGCCTTTTTCACCCGTGTTTTTGACATTGACTCATGCCGATCAGTCTAGTTCTAGCTCATTGCGGAACAGCATTGAAAACTTGGTGGTAGGCGTTTCAGATTGAGTTTCCATTTTTGTGTTGTTGTGAGTGCTGCTGAGAACGTTGCACGTGTGTGATCTCTGTGCCCCTGCACCGAGACACGAGTCCAGCTCCTCAGTGTGCACACCCTCTGTGTCACCAGGTGGTGCTTCTTTCTGTCTGGAGTGGTTCCACCACACACTCCTCTTCCAGGAGTGTGTACAGGTTTCCATGACTACAAACCCCATTTCTGCGGATGCTCCATCCGTATACAATAGGCACAAAAAGATGTCAGTTTCCTATTATCTTTGCCGAAGTCTGACAGTCACCTCTTAGTGGGTCTTTTTCGTACTGCTTCCTGACTGCTTGGGAAAAGTTTTCAGTGTGCTCCTCCACTTTGATTTCTCACAAGAGCTTCTGGGGCCTGTGTGACGAATTATGTTGTCAGTGTGTGGAACATCATTCTCTTCTTAAGGATTGTGGACTCCACCTCCTGCCCTCCGTACCTTTTTGGTGGTCTTTTTTTTTTCTTTGTGGGTAAGTGGTTTCTAAAGCAGTCCTTTTCCCCCAGATAAATGAATACGAATCCTTCTTTGTTTCCATTCTTCAGTGACCACTTAATGAAGCCGAAATTTTGAGAGCAGTATTTGGTATAGCTTATCTCATCAGATTCTTCGAGTCTCTGAAGTTACCTGTTGGGGATCCAGAAAGAAAGTGATACTTCTAGGCTGCCCCCACCTCTGGAATGTTTATTTTCTGTTTCTGAAACACAAGAATCCTAGGAATCACTCTTTGTTCCTTTAAAAAAAAATTAGCAAATCTGATAGATTGAATTAGGTTGTAGGGGACAAATTGCTGTGGCCAACCAAGCACATATGGCTCCTATTGAAGGCAATCACAGTCACCCTTTGACACGTGTGGCAGCTGCTGCCAGTCTCCAGCCGGGATCTAGGCTTAGAGGGCGGTGCACATGTAATTTAAGCAGTAACCTTGAGATTAAATATGTCATTGACAATGATTTTGCAGAATAAAGCTGAAGCCTGCTGTATCTTGAAAAGGAAATTATTTCAGACATATAAATAGCTTACTGTACAGTTTAATTATAGTCTTAGTAGTAGACAAGGCTCAACTGATGAATCTCCACAAGGAGATTCACGTAGGACTGAAAATCTTGCTGCATTTATATGGCAATAGCAAAAGCTATGATGCCAAGTGGAATGTAAAACCAGTTTCAGTTAATTTTGAAGTTAATTTTTTGACTATAATTGTATGGAGAGTTATTATTCCATGACCGTGTACAATTTCTTTATCATTGTCTAATAGATTAATTTGAAGGTCTTTTCCTATTATTTATGTGGCATTTGCAGTATTTAGATATTAGGTTTTAGTTTTAGAAGTTGATTGTTTTTATATATTATTTTTCTTTTTGACTGCACCTTGTGGCTTATGGGATCTTAATTCTCTGACCAGGGATTGATCCTGGGCCTCAGCAGTGAAAGCACCAAGTCCTAACTACTGGACCACCAGGAAATTCCCTTTATATCTTTATTTAAATTCTGGGATTTTATGTTCCATTGAATCTGAATTATAAGCACTTTTAAATATTTCAGTTCTTTCCATTAAGAATTTACAGACTAGTTTTGTAAGTGGGTGTTTATTTGAAGGGTTTGGCCAAATAGAACTGAAAACTGGTTTATCTAACAAAAACTCTTCAGTTGGGTGCCGAGACAGATAAGATATTTGCTTGCCAACCTGATTCTTTGTTGGTGTTACCTCAACTTTGTTGTTTATTGCAGTTTTCTCTATGAATTTCTTGAATTTATTTTTGTTAGAATCATGCGATTTACTGAATTTCTTATGTTTTCCCATGGTTTTTCTTCATCACTTTAGAATTTTAAAAAGTGAGTGTGATCTGGTGAGATTTTAAGAAACACCCCTCTTCCTTCACTCTTAGCTTCTGTTACCTTCCCCTCATAAACCTTATTATCTAGACTTAAAATACACAATCGGAGAAGGCAATGGCACCCCACTCCAGTACTCTTGCCTGGAAAATCCCATGGACGGAGGAGCCTGGTAGGCTGCAGTACATAGGGTCGCTAAGAGTTGGACACGACTGAGCGACTTCACTTTTTCACTTTAATATACACAATGGATAAAGAAAGGAGTGGGTTTCTAACTGTTTTGCAAAATAGCACTTTGTGGTGTGATGCATGTTTGTGTTTAAAATTCAACCATTTCTACCCATGTAGCCTACCGAACCCCTCTGCCTCATGACACATTATTTATATTAGTTAATTTGTGTGTTTCTATGTTTTATATTATGAGTTTAAACAATACAGAAATTGATTACTGGTCTGGAAATTACGTGGAAGTGTCCAGCATGTTAAGTATGCCATATTCATGAAAGCAGGTTGAGAATCCAGGGCTTGTTGCCTGTCCTGTGGAAAATGTGTAGGAGTTGAAAGATGGTATGAGCTTGGATGGATATTTGGGTGGCAGTGGGAAAGCAGATTCCTTTTTGAACTTTAGAACTGAAGCTGTTTCTAGTTTTTAGTTGTGGTAGGTGTAAGCTTAACCAGCTCTCCTGCTGAAAATAAGTAAGGCTGTTGAATTAATATTTTCATAAGTGTTGAAGAGAAGACAGGTGAGGAATTCTCAGATAAAACTGAAGGAAGAACATAAGCCTTGTCCTGAAGGCCTTCATGGCCACAGCCTAGGGATCTGAGTGAGCTGGGACGAACCTGGCTTCCTGTGGGCTTGACACCTGGGTTCTTCTCACCTGTCAGGTGCAGAGTACGCACAGAACTAGGGCTGAGAAGTTGAAGTTTGTATTTTGTACAGAAAGAAAATGGCCTCGGGTGGAAGACCTAAGTTGCACAACAGACTAGAAAGCAAAGAAAGTGTAAAATGTGCGCTAAAACCTAGATTAATACTGAATGTATTCAGTAATACCTGGGGATATAGTATCAATTTGAAATATAACATGATGATAGCCTACAAGTTGAAGAGTGGGAAACAGATATTAGTTGGAAACCCTCATGTTGTTTGGAAATAGTTTTCAAGCAGAAATTGCTTTATGGTTGATAGAACACTGAAGACTTAACAGCTTTTTCCTCCCTTTTAAACAGAATCATGGAACCAAATGTTCCAAGTAGACACTGAATCCTATTGCTTGGCACCTGTCATCAAGGGGGAGAGTTGGAAATCAGTAACCCAATGATGACGTTACTTTTTATTGAAGTATAGTTAATTCACAAAGCCATGTTAGTTTCTACTGTGCCATCAAAGAGATCAGTTATGTATATTATATATATTCCTTTTTATATTCTTTTCCGTTATAGTTTATTATGAGATATTGAATATAGTTCCTTGTGCTATATAGTAGGACCTTGTCATTTATCTTTTTAATATATAGTAGCTTGCATCTGTTAATCCCAACCTCCTAATTTATCCCTCCCCTGCCTTTTTCCTTTGGCAACCATGTTTGTTTTCTATGTCTGTGAGTCTGGTTCTGTTTTGTCTTATGAGTTCATTTGTATCATATTTTAGATACTACTTATAAGTGATATCATATGGTATTTGTCTTTCTCTGACTTCCCTTCATATGATACCTCTAGGTCCATCCATGAAAATGGCATTATTTCATTCTTTTTAATGACTGAGTTATATTTCGTCGTATATATGTACCACATCTTTGTTATCTGTTCATCTGTCAATGAACATGTAGGTTGCTTCCATGTTTTGGCTCCAATGATGACATTTTAATTTTATTTCCGTAAAATTGTATGAAACTGTAGAGGGAAAAGAGACCTAAACAAATGAAAGAATCCTCAAGGAATGTATGATCATTATGGTGGGGAGCTGGTTTGAGGGAGTTAAGGTGAGGGTTGAGCCGTGTCCCTGTGGAAGGATTGTCAGTGTTGCTGTCTGGCCTCTGTTTTATTTCTCCTCTTGCTATGTTAGTGTGACTGGTCCCAGCGTCCTCCACTCTGGGCTCAGCATCCCCAGGGAAGGTGTCTTATCCTACTTACTCTTACATCTGCTCTCTTCTCCAGTTCACAAGAAGGTACCTTGAGATGCATCAAGAAATATTTACTTAATAATCAGGAGAGAGGCTCTCAATATAACTTGTTTTGTAGATTAATAAGTATAAAACCTACTTATGTGTCAAATATCGTATTTCTTAGTCCCTGGGCTGAGTGTTGGTGGACACACTGGATGACAAATTAACCGTTAGACTCAATTAGAACTAGGCTAAATCTGTTTACTTCGCTATTTTTATTTTCCACAAACTGTTCTGCTACTTGGTGCTTACTTGCCATTGTCTTGGATTTTTTAAATTAGTATGTTTAACTCCTAAAGTATTATCTTGGGCTGATAATGCTTATAAATGTCGATCTTGGAAATTCTTGTGGGATTTTGCAGAACAGAGAGATCAGTTCCTTTCTCTTAAGTATAATTGTCTTAGGTTTTATTTAATGCACTTTCATTTTTCACCAAAATCTAATTCAGTTCAGTTCAGTTCAGTCGCTCAGTCGTGTCCGACTCTCCGCGACCCCATGAATCACAGCACGCCAGGCCTCCCTATCCATCACCAACTCCCGGAGTTCACTCAAACTCATGTCCACAGAGTTGGTGATGCCATCCAGCCATCTCATTCTCGGTCATCCCCTTCTCCTCCCGCCCCCAACCTTTCCCAGCATCAGAGTCTTTTCCAGTGAGTCAGCTCGTCACATGAGTTAAATTCGCCATCATGCATTCTTATTTCTGTATAATGAGACATACTGGAACATGGAGTTTTATTTTTGTTTCAAAGTTTTGAGACAGTAAAAGAGGACTTCTTTCTTTAAGCAAGCTCATACATTTCATTTTAAGTTGCATTCATGTGGAAAATACCATAAATTTAGTTCATGGGGCAAAATATGTTTTCTGTTCTCCCTTTCTATAGGAACTCCATGAGGTCATTTCTAATTCTGAATTTGTATCAAAATCTACATAATGGCAATGAATAAATGATGTAAAATACTTATTCAAATAAAAGATTGAATTCTAGAGAAAAAAATAAACAAAAAACCTTACTGTGTAATCTATATTCTTCCTAACGAGAGTCATTATGGACAGAGATCTTCATAGTTTTTTTGGTCAGACCCCAAAATTCATTTTTTTTTTTTTACTTGAAGAAACTTTACACTTTATTTTCTGTCACTTTTAATGTAATCACACAACATTCTCCTGTCTTATGTCACCATATTAGTGCATTTTTAGTGTTACAAGTGTAAAAAATAAACATAAAGCGTCACTGTATTTTTATGGTTTTAGCTGTTCAGTTTTAAAGTGTTACATAGTTATTTTTTTTTTATTGGAAGCTAATTATTTTACAATATTATATTGGTTTGTTTTGCCATACATTGACATGAATCCGCCCTGGGTGTACATGAGTTCCCCCTCCTGAACCCCCCTCCCACCTCCCTCCTCCCTTTATCCTCCCTCTGGGTCATCCCTGCACACCAGCCCCAAGCATCCTGTAACATGCGTCGACCCTGAACTGGTGATTCGTTTCACATATGACAACATACATGTTTCAATGCCATTCTCCCAAATCATCCCACCCTCACCCTCTCCCAGAGTCCCAAAGACTGTTCTATACATCTGTGTCTCTTTTGCTGTCTCGTATACAGGGTTATCATTTGCATCTTTCTAAATTCCATACATATGCGTTAGTATACTGTATTGGTGCTTTTCTTTCTGGCTTACTTCACTCTGTATAATAGGCTCCAGTTTCATCCACCTCATTAGAACTGATTCAAATGCATTGTTTTTAATTGCTGAGTAATACTCCATTGTGTATATGTACCACAGATTTCTTATCCATTCATCTGCAGATGGACATCTAGGTTGCTTCCATGTCCTGGCTATTATAAACAGTGCTGCAGTGAACATTGGAGTACAGGTGTCTCTTTCAGTTCTGGTTTCCTCGGTGTGTATGCCCAGGAGTGTGATTACTGGATCATATGGCAGTTCTATTTCCAGTTTTTTGAGGAATCTCCACACTGTTCTCCATAGTGGCTGTACTAGTTTGCATTCCCACCAACAGTGTAAGAGGGTTCCCTTTTCTCCACACCCTCTCCAGCATTTATTGCATGTAGACTTTTGGATAGCAGCCATTCTGACTGGTGTGAAATGGTATCTCATTGTGGTTTTGATTTTTTTTTTATCATTCCAGCTAATGTTGATATTTATTAAATCCAGTACTGATACATGTGAGGAAATTTGGGGGTGGGTGGCAGGTGCGATTGCTTATGTAACAATGGGTTTCCCCTTGAGGAATTTGAAGATCTGTTTCTTTTGAAGTACTGGTTGCAAAAATTAGAAATCATAGAAAACAAATTTGTACTGAATCTAGAGCAAATTTACCCCACAGTTTGTCTTTAAAATCTACAATGGGCTTTGAATTTAGTCCCGTGGACATGATTCAATTACACCTTGACCCTGTGTTATTTTTATAAATCAAGATGCTCAGGGAATTTATGTGGCAAGTGTGAGGTGTGTAAGTGTAAGGAGCTAAGCAGATTTTGGGCAGCTGGCCTGTTTAGTGCCTAATGGAGAGAAAAGAAAACGGAAGAACCAGTGACATAAGGAGTCTTGTGAGGGGTGATGGTGAGCAGAAGCCAGGAGAGAGGGTGTCCCAAAAGAGTGGGAGTGCTGATGAACGAGAAAGACAAATACCGCATGATATCCTTAAATTGGAACCTGAAACATGACACAAGTGAACCTATCTGTGAAACAAACAGAATCCTGGACATTAGAGAACAGACTTGTGGTTGCCAGGGAGAAGGGGAGGTAGGGGAGGGAAGGATTGGGAGTTTGGGGGTAGCAGACACAAGCTGTTACATATAAGATGGATAAACAACAAGGTCCTACTGTAGAGCACAGGAACTATACTCAATATCCTGTGACAAACCACAATGGAAAAGAACATGAAAACAATGCATATATATGGATAACTGAATCCCTTTGCTGTGCAGCCGAAAGGAGCACACCTTTGTAAATCAACTATACTTCAATAAAAGTTTTTTAAAAGTGGTAACGTCAAGGTATAAAATTATTATATTTTGAAACCCAGAAAAGCAATGAATCTTGTCCTGCCCCCCCCCCAACCCTTCTCCCCGCTCCCATACTTTAGAAAAGGGTGAAATAATCTGAAACAAATGTTTATAGGAGTTCCTATAGGGTCATGTAAGAGAAAAATGGATTTGCCAAGATTTTCTCATTCAAACATTTGTGTGTAAATGTGTGTAAATAGAACTCTGGCCCCAAGCTTAACCTACTGTCTCTTCCCAAGCTGTAAACAGAGATATTCTCGATTAAATGTCTTTGCTATAAATTATGAGCCACTGACGTTTAAAGAATATATTGTAATATGTATCCCTCAGCCCCCAAATTAAACTTGAACACGAAAGGCTAAGACCATGATTTTTTTAAAGATTCTTTTCAGTATCAACTCAGATGATGAAACAGGTTTTTTTCTTTTTTTTTCCCAAGGAAAGATATGAAGAGGCCAATATAAAAATCTTGTAAATTCACTAAATGTATTTTTTGCATATGTGTGTGTGTGTGTATTTTTCATTTTCTGATGCTGTCATTAGGACCAGTTTCTCTTTCTTTGCTCTTTTTTCATTTTCTGATGCTGTCATTAGGACCAGTTTCTCTTTCCCCATCATGAACTTGGGACATTGGAGGAGTTTATCTTGATGGAAACAAAACTGCTCTAACTTTTCAGTTGTTATCGAAAACTTCCCCAAAATATAATCCTCCCAAATCCATCCCCCCCGCATCTTATTCCCTACAATTCTGAATTGGTCTATTGAACAAACCCTGCCTGTAACATCCTCAGCATCCAGCATGCTGCCTTACATTATGATGGGTACTGAATATACCGAAAGAATGAATTTCTCACTTTGTTCCTCATTTTCACTCCTGAAATACTCACCCTAATCCTGCTCGTGTGGATGATCATTTCTTCCTGGCTTATCTTGTTTCCTTCATGCCTGCATCTCTCAAACAAGATTTGGGTTTCCATGTCCTCATCTTAGGGAGCTTATTTTGCTGATTCAGTGGAGGCTTTGCCTAGTTCCCCTTAGGGTTGTGAGCTTGTGTGTTAAGACAGTATGTCTTGATGTTAGAGAGCTGTTAAATATATTCCATGTAGGTGGTGCTTAAGACAATTACAGAATTGAAATCCCTAAGAAGCATATTTTTAAATGGGAAACTGTCCTGCCTTTTTCTTTATGTTTCTTTTCTAGTTGGCATATCTCACTTTTCTTGCCTTTGCTGGTCTGTAGGAGTCCCTGCTGTATAGTGCTTATAGCTTGGGAAGAGACAGTAGGTTAAGCCTGGGGCCAGAGTTCTATTATCACCTATTTATACCTGTGGTTTATGAACACAGAAGTGAAAAAGGAGAGGAATTTGGAGGAAATTAAATTATAGAAACTGCCTTGGGTTGATTGAGTTATAATCTTAATGCTCTGCTTTTTCTAACTGTAGACAGGTCCTTTACCTTCACACATGTCATCTCAATTTCATTTACATTTTGCTACGTTGTTGGGAGACTTGGTGAATTGCAACAAATACCTGATATTTTTATGTATATTTATTTTTAATGGCATCTGTATTGGAAAATATTGCCTAAAGTGGGAACAAGGCACTTCCTAAGCACGCATCACAGTAACAGTATTTTCCCAAACTGTAAGTACAAAGGGCATCTGAGATATGTATGCAACTTGCCAACTTGCCAGCGGGTGGTCTTGTGTACATGAGCTGCTTTGCAGAAATATAGCCAGTTTTCCCAAATAACATGACTAGTACAATTTTCCTGGTGACCACCCCTGTAAGTTCTCATTTCTGTTTCAGCTCCTGTAAATTTAATGACTGCCTGACTTTAGGAGATCCCTTCCATCTGCAGTAGTGTGTTGCTTGGGACATACTTAAATTGGCTGAGATCTAGAAGGTTTTTGTATTTGACTTCCCTCTAGACGTGCAGAAGGGTTATGTTTTTCTTTAATGGCGTAAGGAAAGCTTCACAGCAACGACAGATTGTGCACGATCAGTTATATATAGTCCTATTTGTGGGGAGCACAACTTGGAGTATGAAGGGTGGGCGATGAGAAGATGGACCTTTAGTGACCAGAGGAAAAGAAATTGGTGTGGATCCAGAGTTGCACTTGTCTCAGCTGCAGGGAATCAGCAACACTGTTCCTTAGGGGGACGTACAAGCTGGGGCCCAGTCATCAAGAGACAAAGTGTTCTTTAAGAAGACAAAACCTTGTTCTTTTTGTTTCCATTTTTTAAAAAAATTATTTTTTGAAGTATACTTGATTTGCAGCATTGTGTTAGTTTCTGCTGTAAAGCAAAGTGATTCAGTTATACATATACATGTATATACATATATATATATACATACATATATATACACACACACACACACATTCTTTTCCATAGTCTTTCCCACCATGGTTTATCACAAGACATTGAATATAGTTCCCTGTCCTATACAGTAGGCCCTTGTTTATCTAGCCTATATATAATAGTTTGCATCTGCTATTCCCAAACTCCCAAACCATCCCTCCCCCACCTCTCTTCCCTCCCTTGGCAACCATGAGTCTGTTCTCTCTGTCTGTGAATCTATTTCCATTTTGTAGGTCAGTTTATTTGTGTCCTGTTTTAGATTTTGCTTATATGTAATTTTTCTTTTTCTTTCTGAGCTCACTTTGTGTGATAATTTCTAGGTCCATCCATGTTGCTGCAGATGGCATTGTTTCATCTTTTTATGGCTGAGTAATATTCCATGGTACGTCTGTACCGCATCTTCTTTACCCATTCATCTGTCAGTGGATGTTTAGCTTGTTTCCATGTCTTGGCTGTTGTCAGTAGTGCTGCTGTAAACTTAGGAATGCATGTATCTTTTTGAATTTTAGTTTTGTCTGGGTGTACACCCAGGAGTGGGATTGCAAGATCATATGGGAGCTCTATTTTTAGTTTTTTGAGGATCTTCCATAGTGTTCTCCATAGTGGCTGCACCAATTTACATTCCCACCGACTGTGTAGTAGAGTTCCCTTTGAGAGAAACTCCTTCTTTATCAATCCCTCAAATGCAGTCCTTGAAGACATCGTTTAATGAAAAGGGTGTAGAAATGCAGTCATGTGAATAGGACTTAAAAGACGTGGCTCTTCACACCCAAAGTTCCCTGCACAGTGTGAAGTGATTGTCCAAAATTACCTGTGCTGCTACGGTGATTGAACTCCGGCTGCTAAACGAGCCCTCAGGTTTTTAAAACTGCACAGACCTCATCAATTCAGAGATGCCTGAATTATACTTTCTTGTGGGAACCACCATCCATAGGTTCGAGCAGTGGGGAGGAAGGTCTTGGAGATGCCAGGTGATGGGTGTCTCCTTACAGCTTTGCTGCCTGGCCCTTTTTGTGAGGTGTGGGCTCCTTCCTAAGTGGGGAGATTTGATTACTTCGCAGGTCTGGAAAAGTTGAGGTTTCTTGAATTGACTCTTGCTTTGATTTTTGGGTTGATCTCTGAGTGTCTAGAAATTAAATGACTTATGAACCAAAAAGTGCACATTGGTATATAACTCAGTTCTGTTATTTAACTTTCCCGGCAGCTCTGTCTCCCTCTCACACATGGATGTATTGGGCTCAGAAGTGACTTATCCATGGTCACACCACTAAGTAGAATTGCTGACACTGTCTCTCCTGGTTCCAATTTACTTTTAATTTTATTTTTAAATTTTATTATTTTTTACTGGAGGATAAGAGTTTCTTCTGTGCAGCAATACACGGAATCAGCTACACATGTACATATATCCCCTCCCTCTTGTATCTCCCTCCCACACACCCCCCACCCCTCTAGGTCATCACGGAGCATCGAACTGAGCTCCCTGTGCTATACAGCAGCTTCCCACTAGCTATCTGTTTTACACATGGTAGTGTATATACGTCAGTCCTACTCTCTCAATTCATCTCACCCTCCCCTGCCCTCCCTGTGTCCAGATGTCCATTCCCTACGTCTGACCATTTTTATAAACTATGTCTTTGCTCCGTTGAGTTTTCAGATATCTTATAGTCAAAGATCAAGTCTATAGTGATTTTGATTTTCCAACCCATGTTCAAGGGGTGATGATGGGATTCTCATTAAAAGAGGTTGAATTCTTCAGTTCAATAAATTTGTTGAGCAGCTGCTGGGTGTGGTTTTAGGTGACAAGGAATAAGAGGTTATAAAGGGCACAGAAGGTGCTTGAAGGGAGTGCCTCATGTAGTTGGAGGGAGGTGGGTGGATAAATGAGTCAACAAGACCATGTAAGTGCTTTAAAGGGCGGGAGACAGGCTGGTGTGTTGAGTGGTTTGAGGGGTAAAGGGAGGGCACCTTTCTGTAGGATGCTCAAGAGAGTTCATCGTGAGGAGCTGGCCTTCTGCCCGAGATCCAGCGATGGTGGCATTGGGCCAGGGGAGGAGCATGTGGACCAGGAAATGGGTATTTACCCTTACTCCACCCCCACCAAGGGACTTGCTGGGTGAGGTCCAGAAGCAAGAAAGGATTTGGCAGGTCACATGGGGCCCTTGTACACAAGAAGGAGCCCGGACTATCCTAGACATTCTAGAACTTGATAATGCAGAGTGATTAGTTAGCACAGGATCAAAGCATTATCTTAATGAGAATGAGTGGCTCCTGGGCTAGAGGTCCTGTTGTATAATTCGACTGAACATTAAGGAAAGAAAAAACTGAAAGAGATAAAAGTTGGTAAAAAGGAAAGATGATAAGGATCCTGAGAGGCCGACCACCTGGGTATTTCGAGCAACCAAAGGGACGGTGCCCAGGAAGATCCCGCCAGGCTCAGTGGCAGTCATTCACAGACCGTGCCACCCCGTCTGACGCTGTTAAATGTTTAAAGTGTAGGAGGAAGTTCTTTCTATGACAGCGTTTTTAGTAATAATTTTATTGTTTTGATATTTGAGAGAGAACTTAAGATATGGAGGGAAGGGAGAATATAATATTGCAGTTCACGTGGGAACCACAGTTTAATTTTATGACAAAATCACCCACTTTAGAAAGGGTGATGTATTTATGGAACTGAAAGTTTTGTGTTGGCAATTTCTTTCAAAGAAAGCGATTCTTATTATTCTGTCATAGACCTGCACCACCCTCATGCTATTAAAGACACTTTTTTCCCCTTCCTTGAGCAGGCAACTGGGAGGGAAAACCAGGCGTAGGGTGTTTCAGTGCTTGCCTTCCAGGGTTTTATTTCTAAGTGAATGGAGACCATATGGTCACATAAAGCTGAAGCTAGGAGGTTCAGAGCTTTAATTTTGTGGCCTTGAAACATTTCCAGTTTTGCTCACAATTAGTGGGAAATAATGTGTTCATAGGACAATTTATAACTCAAACCCACCGCGTGAGTCCCACAGGCCAGCTCTAGTTACTGTCGTGTGTCCAAGAGAAGTGGCAAGTCTCCGTAGAGATGGCCAATCAGAGGACACTATGCCCTTTCCCTCTGTATCTGACAACATTTATTTGGTGTGACACTGACTTTCCAGCGTCAGTTTCCTGGCCAGTGTGTCCCAGCCGTAATCCTCATTTTACACACAGGCGTGTTCCTCCTTCATCCTTCATGGATGAAGCTTAGCTCCAGGCAAACAATTTTAAGTGCCAGAGCTTTGCTTTGCTCACTCAGCTAGCAGTGCTCGTGTCCTCTGATGAACAGAAAACTCTTCCAGGTATTTCCTGGAGGGAAAGACTCTGCAGAAAACCTGGAGACAGCTCTTATGTTGATACATGTAAAATCCGCCATTTAGTTATGCATGTTGGTGATAATCGGATAAACGGAGTGATGACTGAGTGCTCCAGTGTGCTGACTGGCTGGCAAACAGGGTGTTTACGAATCCTCCAGACATACCAAAGGCCAGTGTATCATTTATTGAGAAGTTGTTCGAGTTCTCTTTTTCCTCCTTCATTTTAATTTGCATAAGCGGTGACTGCTCTTGGGAATGACCTGGGAGTGTTTCCTGGGGATTAAGTCTGGGTATGGAGTCTTGGGCTATGCTGGAGACCACAGGCTTCACGGCGAAGGGCCTCTCTCATTGGAGCTTAATCGCAGCATCTTGAATTGTTGACGGTGGATTTTCAGAGACCAAGAGAGCTAAGAGCAATTTCCTTTTCAGTTTCTGACCCAGCAAGTGTAACTTTCCCCAAGTAATTGTTTAGTAAGAGAAAAACACATGTGATCTTTGCAGGGGGAGTAACGACGGGTCTTCAGAACTTACAGCAGCAGCGTCCCCTCCTGCAGGAATGTTCGTTTGTGCTCTTCGTGCCCTTGGCCACCTCTAGTCACTTGTGGCCAGTGCGCCCAAGGACCTCAACTTTTTATTCCACTGAATTTGTGTGTAACTAACCACATGTAATTGGTAGCTGCCTCATCAGGCAGTGTATTAAATAGATTGAGACTATTTTTAAAGACCAAAGACAGTTCTGAAAGTGAAAAGTGAAAGTGTTAGTCACTCAATTGTGTCAGACACTTTGTGACCCTATGGACCATAGCCCACCAGACTCCTCTGTCCATGGGATTCTCCAGGCAAGAATACTGGAGTGGGCTGCTATTTTCTCCTCCAGGAGATCTTTCTGACCCAGGGATCAAACCTGGGTCTCCTGCATTGCAGGCAGATTCTTTATTATCTGAGCCACCAGGGAAGCTCCAAGAACACTGGAGTGAGTAGCCATTCCCTTCTCCAGGGGAGATTTAGACTATTTTTAAAGACCGGAGATAATTCTACCTGCTGGAGATAATTCTAAGTAAATTTAGTGTACTTAGGTCCATTCCAGGATACATTTATATTTTTGGTCCTGAGTTGATGTGAGGAAGAGGCTTATGTTTTTGAGGTCATCTGGAGTCCCTTGAACTGCAAGGAGATCCAACCAGTCCATTCTAAAGGAGATCAGTCCTGGGTGTTCATTGGAAGGACTAATGCTAAAGCTGAAACTCCAATACTTTGGCCACCTCGTGCGACGAGTTGACTCACTGGAAAAGACTCTGATGCTGGGAGGGATTGGGGGCAGGAGGAGAAGGGGACGACAGAGAATGAGATGGCTGGATAGAATCACCGACTTGGTGGACATGAGTTTGAGTGAACTCCGGGAGTTGGTGATGGACAGGGAGGCCTGGAGTGCTGTGATTCATGGGGTCGCAAAGAGTCGGACACGACTGAGCGACTGAACTGAACTGAAACTTACTCTTTATGCAACGTCATTTTGTCCGTGCTGGGTGAGGATGATGACCTTGACTCTCGAAGAAAAAGCTTGCTGCTCATGTGGGGGAAGACTAACCTGGTGGGTCGTGCTTCATTCACAAGCTGAAGAGACCAAGGCTGTATCTGTCCTGGGCATGATACTGTTTCACCTGAGGCTGAATTAGCTTATAGTGGCCCAGGGAACATGATGACAGTGTTTTTAAAGTGCATTTAAACAGTGCTGCTATCGTCAACATGGATACCATTCCTCTACTTCTTCCAGTTTGTGCATTCATAGCTCACCTGGTTTTTGCCCTAAAGTGCCTGTCCTTCACCTTGCACTCTCTTTGACCTGGTGGGCTTCTGCAGGCTGTAGTCAAGGTCATTGCACAGGGGTAATTCATAGGGGAGGGTGGGTGGGAGGTAGATGGATGGTGGGATCCTGGGCTGCGAGGGGCAGTTCTGTGGGAGCACCTTTCATTTAGAGATTCAGAGGAGTTGTGGGCATCTGTGTCTTTGTGATGCAGGATCTTCTTGAGTCCCCAGCTCAAGGGGGAAGCTCTCTTCTCAGGGGAATGGGGGTGCCCTGCTCACCCTCCAAGTTGTTGTCACTTCCCCAGGGAGGAGACTCCGGAAGATGCTCTCAGAGTCACACGGTTTATTTACTACTGGCAGTTTGGTGATGCTTTCATGCCTAGGTGACCAACTGTTTGCAAATCAACCTTTTAAGTAAAAGTGTTGAGTCATGGAAGTATCAGTCAGTCAGTGAGTTTAGTTGCTCAGTCGTGTCCAACTCTTTGCGACCCCATGAATCACAGCACGCCAGGCCTCCTGTCCATCACCAACTCCCGGAGTTCATTCAAACTCATGTCCATCGAGTTGGTGATGCCATCCAGCCATCTCATTCTCTGTCGTCCCCTTCTCCTCCTGCCCCCAATCCCTCCCAGCATCAGAGTCTTTTCCAGTGAGTCAACTCGTCGCATGAGGTGGCCAAAGTATTGGAGTTTCAGCTTTAGCATCAGTCCTTCCAATGAACACCCAGGATTGATCTCCTTGAGAATGGACTGGTTGGATCTCCTTGCAGTCCAAGGGACTCTCAAGAGTCTTCTCAAACACCACAGTTCAAAAGCATCAATTCTTCGGCGATCAGCTTTCTTCACAGTCCAACTCTCACATCCATACATGACCACGGGAAAAACCACAGCCTTGACTAGACGGACCTTTGTTGGCAAAGTAATGTCTCTGCTTTTTAATATGCTATCTAGGTTGGTCATAACTTTCCTTCCAAGGAGTAAGCGTCTTTTCATTTCATGGCTGCAATCAGCATCTGCAGTGATTTTGGAGCCCAAAAAAAATAAAGTCTGACACTGTTTCCACTTTTTCCTCATCTATTTCCCATGAAGTGATGAGAACAGATGCCATGATCTTTGTTTTCTGAATGTTGAGCTTCAAGCCAACCTTTTCCCTCTCCTCTTTCACTTTCCTCAAGAGGCTTTTTAGTTCCTCTTCACTTTCTGCCATAAGGGTGGTGTCATCTGCATATCTGAGGTTATTGATATTTCTCCCAGCAATCTTGATTCCAGCTTGTGCTTCTTCCAGCCCAGTGTTCCTCATGATGTACTCTGCATATAAGTTAAATAAGCAGGGGGACAATATACAACCTTGACGTACTCCTTTTTCTATTTGGAACCAGTCTGTTGTTCCATGTCCAGTTCTAACTGTTGCTTCCTGACCTGCATACAGGTTTCTCAAGAGGCAGGTCAGGTGGTCTGGGATTCCCATCTCTTTCAGAATTTTCCACAGTTTATTGGGATCCACACAGTCAAAGGCTTTGGCGTAGTCAATATTTAGTGTCTAAGAATGTTTTACTGAAAAAGGGGATCCTGGGGATTGGTTTCCTCCAGGCTCTACTTACTCCCATTAGCAAAGAAAAATGAAGTTAGATTCCTCTGGAGCTTGGTGATATCCATTATTATAACCTTCATAGATTGAGGTTGATCTGGCCTAGCGTGCTGTTTTTACAGAGTCAAGATTGAGGTTCCCCAAGTGTCCACATCAAGTAGGTAACGACCTTTCTTTAGAGTGGCATGTAAAGACATGTATTGTTTCCTGGAGTATTCATTGTATATTCCATATTCATTGCTCATAGTCTGCTTTTAAGGGGATTCATCCTGTAGTGTGATTTCAAAGAATGAAGAGTGAATACTATCCATCATTAGTCTGAGTGGTTTGAATTACAGCTTTGTCTTCCTTTCTAGGAGGCTTCCCTGGTGGCTCAGTCAGTAAGAACCTGCCTGCAATGCAGGAGACCCGGGTTTGATGCCTGGGTTGAGAAGATCCCCTGGAGAAGGAAATGGCAACCCACTCCAGTATTTTTGCCTGGAGAATCCCATGGACAGAGGAGCCTGGTGGGCTAAAGTTCATGGGTTCACAAAGAAAGAGGTGGGAGGTGGGGGCAGGGGGAGAGGAAGAAGCAGAGAATGAGAATATGAAATGCATCAGAGTGTGAGTGAGATCACATCTTTGACTTTTTATCGGGTTGGCCAGAAAGTTCGTTTGGGTTTTTCTGTTTCTGGCCAACCCAATAGAAATCTCAGATGTTGGCATCAAAATTAATTTCTTACTTTGCCCTTTCGGTAACAGCAGTAAAATGACATGTGATGGCAATAATGATGCTGTAATAGCCACTTCCTGTCAATTTGTCTCTGGGAGGACAAACTGTGCACTGCAGGAATGAGGTGTGGGATAAGTTGGATGTAACACAGCATCAGCAAAATCAAGATTGTAGTCAAGAGTAGCCTGCAAATATTGTTTGTTGATGGAACAACCACCTGAATATTAAACATGATCAAGAAAAAATGAACTTGAGTGCTCTCAAAATCTGCAGAACTTTACCCCAAAATGTAAGAACTGAAAGGATTAACTCTGTCAGGCTTGACACAGACTTGTGCTGTCTCTGCTTTTAGCTACAGATGTTTTAGGAGACAATGTCCCCAAACAAGTCTTCAGAAAAGCTGTCAGTTTTTCTCTGGGAACCGTTACTACTGTTGGAAACTGTGCTCCTGATGGAGCAGGCATCAAATCAATTGAACTCATGAATATTAATTTCTAAAAAGTAAATACTAGGTCTCTAGCCCTTTAAAATGGCCACATTCTGCTTTAAACTACAGTAAGCACTCTTAGTGTGTGTGGGTGTTCAGTTCATCCAGCCTATAAAGTGATCGTTCAGAAATAAAATTCTAACACATCATAAACTTAAGCTACATCTAAACTATGAAAAAATTCAAATTTTAATGAGAAGTAGTTCATCTTAAGGCTTTTCAGCTATGACTATAACAATCTCTTAAGACTCTCTAAGGAAGTTGGAACTGATGTTTTCTTTTAAATCCTCCTGTACCAAGTAGTGGCGTGAAAAACAAGTCCATGTTTGGTTTGCTTTTACCACTGCTTTCTGTGGTGGTACTTTTGTATTCTGTCTTCAGTGGAAAATGTTGGAAAGAAGACTTGTGTCAAACCTTTTTTCCACTTGCCTCCTTCCACTTGTCTTTTCAAGTTGACGTAGAATTGCAATTTTAACTCTGGTTCCTGACCAGCTAGGTCTGCCAGGGGAGTTAGGACCCTGAGGACTAACCTCCTTGACACTAACCATCATGGCTAGCCATTGGTTTGGAAGCTGTAATCATAAAAAACACAATTACCTGATCATTAGCAAGCACTTTTATTTTTTTTAAGAGAAGGATGGAAATACCTACTGAAATTGCTCTGTGGAATGTTCTTCTAATTAAAAAAAAAAGTACCAGAAACAAAACTAGGGGGAAAAAGTGAGTTTGCATTGCTGTGTGTGCACTGTCTCTATCTGCCTAATGTTTATGAGTTTTTACTACATGGTAGGGGCTTCGCTCTGTGCTGGGGAGGCAAGCCCTCATCACGATTCACCAAACTCAGTCCAAGGGAAAGGGACCAACATAATGTTTTAAAAGTGCAAACTCATAAGCCTAGAGAGGGCTGTGGAATAAGGGGAGATGTGGACAGGAGTAGGCTAAGATTGGCAAGGGTTAAGGCTGAAAAAATGAATTGGAGAGAAAGCCCAGGGGGGGAAAATGAGGCATGAAAAGTTCCTCCTTAAAGGTTGCCATCATGTGTGGAGTGTCCCGCTGAGTATCTGTGTCCACAAGAAAGATCGATTGTGGCTGAAATTTTGTAATTTCTCCTTAAAGGTCTCCTGTATACTTTTAGATTTATTTCTGGGTATATTGTGTTTCTCTGTGTTGTGATAGATAGTGACTTCTTCCAAATTTCATTTGCTACATATACATTGCTGGCATTTCTAAACGGAATTTATTTAGTAGATTATTTTGTGAACTAGGAACTTTGCTAAACTCTAATAGTCTAATTTAAATACTAGTTTTTAATGAAAATGAAATGTTTTTAATGAAACATTAAAAATGAAATGTTAGTTTTTAGTTAAAATGATAATATACCCTTTGAGTGGCATTGTAGTACATCTTCGTCCTTATGGTTTATCCCGTCTTGACTTACCTTACTGACTGGGTCCTCCAGCACATTGCCAAATAAAAGTAGTCAGGGGGCTGGTTTTGTTTTTTTCTTGCCTGAATTCTTTTCAAGTTTTACCTTTAAGAATGATGCTTATTATAGATTTTCTGTAGATACTCTTTACCATGTTAAGATGAATGGATGTGAGTTGTATTAGATTCTTTTTATATATTCATTTGGAGAATCTGTTGATTTTTCATCTTTCATCTTTTAATTTTTGAGCTACAATTAATTTTCTACTATCTTTTCATTTATTTATTTTTGGCTGTGCTGGGTCTTCGTTTCTGCAAGGGCTTTTCTCTAGTTGTGCAGAGCGGGGGTGCCTCTGTAGTTGCCTGTGCTGGCTTCTCATTGCAGAGGCTTCTCTTGGTGTGGAGCGCGGGCTTTAGGGTGTGTGGGCTTCAGTTGTTGCAGCTCCTGGACTCTAGAGCACAGGCTCAATAGTTGTGGTGCTTGGTCTTGGTTGCTCCGCAGCATGTGGGATCTTCCCAGGCCAGGGACTGAACCTGTGTCTCCTGCAGTGGCAGGCAGATTCACTGAGCCACATCAGGGAAGCCTGGAAGTACTTTTAATTTTTGAGCTACATTTACATTTGTTCAATATTAAACCAGTCTGGCATTCCCAGAAATATCCCACTTAGGATGAATTACATTTTTTATTTTTTACTGACTTTTGTTTGCAAATGTTTATTTAGAATTTTATATCTCTATTTACATGTATATATACTTTATATGTGTGTAATTTGTCTGTGATTTTTGTTTCTCTCTGTTCTTGTTGGATTGTGATATCAGTTACATAACACATAGTGAATTAAGGACAAGTTCTATGTTTTTCTCTGATGGTTTGTATAAAGCTGGAATTACTTCTTTTTTTTTTTTTGTACAGTTTGCTAGAGCTCATTTGTAATTGTCTTTGTGGAAAGATTTAAAATATGGAGTCCATTTCTTGATGATTATAAGATTATTCAGTTTTCTTTTTCTTGGAAAGTCAGGTTATTATGCTATACTGTTCTTCAGGGGATGGGAGTTGCTCATATCGTTCAGTTTTCAAATTTATTGGCTTAAAGTTACTCATAGTTATGATCCTCTTAACTTTATGACTGAAGTGCCTCTCATTTTAATTCAGTTTGTTATTGATTTATTTTAGATCTTATTGATTACAGCATTACCAGAGAGTATGTTAGACTTTTCAAAGAACAGACTTAGGGCTTTATTTGATAGCCATTCTGAAGGGTGAATTGTATGCATCTATTTCACTCTTGTCTGTCATAATCATTTTTCTTATTTCTTATAAGTTATGTCTTTATGAAAGATATTAATCATTTAACACAATTTGTTGTAAATGATTTTCTCTGCTATTCTTCAGTCTTCAGTCAGATTTTTTGTCATTTTTCACTTGATTTTTAGACCTGGAAAGCCATCTTCTATCTAGCAATTAAAGATTTAGAAATTTCTCCCAACTTAATTTTATTTGTATTTCTAATGAAACTCCAATCTGAAGTGTTATTCTGACCTTGGATATGAAATAAGACTGTAAGATTCAAAATCCCAGCTTTGCGATCAAGTCACCCGAAGCTAGTCCACTTGGTAGAAGTTTCAGTATCTAGAGGACAGCTCAAAGGACACAGCTCAGAATATTGTCTCTGGCCCTTGATGGGGAACCGAAGGGCAAGATCATTTATTTAATGATGAAACTATTGCTATTTTAACTACTTTTTCTATATTTCCTCGTTTGTGTCTGATGAAATTTATTCTGACTAAACTTTGTCTATAGACGAGAGGCAGGTGGAGGACATGGCAGGGCTAGGGGACTGTCCTGGGAGGAACCCGTAGGGTCGCTCTTGATCCGTTTCACAAGCTCAGATGCCTCTGGTAAGAGATAGGGACATACGTGAGTGTGGTGGCTGGGTGAGGACTGTCACCAGGCAGAACTTTCCTCCTAAAGGTTCAGCCACCGACTGGTGCCAACCGTTTGTTTCATGCAGGAATTCAGGCCCACCATCCCAGAGTCTGATTTTTCAAAAGAAGCAGGAACTTAGATTTTTATGTAAAAAACCTCTTGATTTTGGCATGCTGGAAATGATGTTTTAGGAGTACTGAACGGCCCCAGTAAATCATATCTTAGGATCCAGGCTTAAAACCATCAGTTGGCTTTCTTTG
This sequence comes from Moschus berezovskii, assembly GCF_049115385.1. Lineage (NCBI taxonomy): Eukaryota > Metazoa > Chordata > Mammalia > Artiodactyla > Moschidae > Moschus > Moschus berezovskii. The sequence continues at coordinate 52,977,451 of NC_142472.1, forward strand.
AAATGGGAAGAACACATTTACTATGCCTGTAACGCAGGAATACCAAGGGTGTCAGGTGATGTTACTGGAAACTCTGAGTGAAGTGGCCTGGAGAGGACTAGTGAGGGTTATTGTGGGCTGGCTGGTCTACTGTGGGATGGCTGAGTTATTCGGGGCACCCGCTGTGTACATAACTCCACCCGCAGTTTCTCGGTAGAGCAGTTGCTACAAGTCAGACTTGGCCCAACGCAGCAGACGCTACCCTGTAAAATGCTTGGAATGCTTCTCTTTTGCCTTTTAGTGATGTTTCCCTTGTCAAGATTCAAGGTTTGGGTTCTTCTCTTCTTTCATGTTCAACTGATTGCATCATCTGCTAAAGAATTTCAGTTTTATGGCTCAGAATCCCGAAATCAGGGGAGGCCTAGGGGTGGACAGAGACACCCAAGCTTGCAGGACCCCCAGACCTAGGCATGGATAGCAGACGGTCATCTTAATACATCAGAGCAGGTTGAAGTAACTGCTTGGCCTCTTCAGCAGATAGTTGTTTGGCTTTGTCTTTCGTTAAAGATACCCTAAGGGAGGAGAAGGGAACGACAGAGAATGAGATGGCTGGATGGCATCACCGACTCTGTGGACATGAGTTTGAGTGTACTCCGGGAGTTGGTGATGGACAGGGAGGCCTGGCGTGCTGTGATTCATGGGGTCGCGGAGAGTTGGACACGACTGAGCGACTGAACTGAACTGAAGTTGAATTACCTGAAAAACTTATGTGACTTTGCAAGTTGACTGTATAGGCAGATATACATAACAGAATTACCAGTCCAAGGCACAGACACCCACACTCTCTCCTCCGCTGCAGGTGGCTACTCTGCTTTACCGTTTGACGATCATCCCTTCCTTGGGTCTTTCCATCTTCTTGATAAAACTACCAAGATCCCTGATCACAGATTTGCCCCTGCTTTCTGACAGCTCCCAATCCAGAGAGAACTCGAGCCTTCTGTGAAGCTTTCCCCAAATCAGCTGATAGAACTCAACCTGTAACAAGCTCCTCCTGGACCTGTTCTGGAGCGCCCACCGCCCCAGTTCCCATTGCCTGTTGGCCGCCTGATTCCCATAGACTGTCCTGGTGATCCGCAGATGAAGGGCACTGATACCCGTGTAAGAGTTGATGGTATTATTACATCGTTACTTTCGTTACTTGAGAAACAGAGGCAGAAGGACAGCTTATAGGAGAAAGTTTATAAAGGAACATGAATGGTAAAAACTGAATGAGTGATCCATTTCATTAAAAGCTGCTTCACACATGGTCTCTCTTCCAGGATGTGAGACCTGGGGGGAGCGGGGTGGCCTCTACAGGACCTGGGAGAGCCAGGCCATCTTAGGGGCGGAACTGCAGACGTGGTGATTCTCAGTCAGGAGGAGCTGATGACCCCTGGCAACCCAGGTTGAGAATGTTCTTTCCAAAAGCTATCGATTGTGCTGATTATGATCCTAGCAGGTTTCAACCTGCTGTCCAAGTCTGGAACTTGAGACAAGTTAAGATCAACAAGCATCTTGCGGTCGAGTTTCATTTAATTAGCTTTTGCTGCCAAGTCATGGTTTGGAAGCCGACTTCCATGCCAAGTGTGTTTCAACAGTCGAAGTGGACAACCTCCCAGGACATGCTGCCTTTTTCCCATACTGGTTAGCTGGTAGATCCGATGTGGCGAGTGGACCCTGGACCAACCCTTCCAGCACCACTGCCTAAAGGACTCTTTGCTGCTGATGTGTGAAGATAAAGCGAAGCCTATGAGGTGGTGGAATTAGGGAAGCCGTTTGGTAGGCTTTTCCCAAAAGCCAGAGGAAAGTATTTTTAGTCCTTTATCAGGACAGCTTTTTTAAAAAATGTAAGCTGACTTTTATTTTTTCAGGTCACTTTTCTAGGAAACAGGCAAGGTCCTCTCTCAGGCTCTGGCAGCTCCCTTTGTGAGGCAAACGCAGAGCCTTCTCTTGCCAGCTCTATTATGTCATTGAATTAATAACGTTGTAAAGACGAAATCAGAAGTCAATTTGGCAGCTGTGCCTTTGGGGAAATTTTTGGAAGAGTGACCTTCCATTTTTAATAAGCATGTTATTACATTTAGAATTGAATTACTGAGAGCTGAGCCACCCTCCTGAATTTGCTATTAGCCATTTTTTCCCCTTTTATTTTTAATGAACTAGAACCAGTTGAAGCCAGTTGTTGCTAACAGGACACAGTCAGAAAGGAACTCAATCTTTTACTGTCAGGCCCTTTATTTCAGAAAAGCTTAACTCTTCCAAATGTTAGATTTAAAGAAGTCTTTCTAGACAGCATCCGTTTCTTTTTTAAAAAATTAAAGTGGGATGGAAGAATCTTTTTCATTACTTTCAGTGCCCCTCCTCATGCTTGAGCTTTCTCCCCTAAAGTCAAATACATCATCTTCATTGAAATCTTGTGATTCTGAAATTCATGCAGAAAACAAATGGGCCAGAGAGGCCAGTGGTGTTGGGTTGGCCAAAAAGTTTGTTCGAATTTTTCCATAACAGCTTACTTAAAAACTCGAACTTTTTGGCCAACCAAATGAGAGGGCTTAACCTATCAAATACTAGAGCCCAAGTTAACACACTGATCCTTAAAACAGTGTGGTGCTGGGGACACATGAAATATCAGGAACTCAGAGGGCAGTCGAGAAATTGCCAGCTAGCAAGTTGACTCTATTTTAATATCAAAAATTACTCCCAAATAAGACATTGGAACTCTTCAGGAGTGATGGTGGCATAGAAAAATGGCAGTTTGGAGCCAGAAACTTAGATCCCAGACCATAAACCTAAAACAAACAAAGGGTACCCCACATTATCTAATGATAACGAATCATCAAACTGTAGAGAATATCATAGAAAATAAACTATGCTCAGGTGTGAAGCAACAAACCAGGTCATAAATCTAGAAGCATTCCCCTGTTATCTCAAGATACTCTTGAGAGCAGGGCCTGTCAGGTACTCTTGGTTTCTGGCAGCTAACATACCTACCCGGTTAAAGCCCACACACTGGCAAGGGTAGGTTAGAGAATGTTGCAAGTGAGGAGCCATTGTCTGAACTAGCCTGTGGGGATGTGTAAGGAAATATACAAAAAATTTAAAATATGCTGGGATGATTACAGTATGGATAATTTTCAAGAAAAATCCCTTTAACGTATTTGCAGCAAATTGGGAAAAACAGTAAACTAAGCAATATGCTTTTTAGCTTCTGTGAAGTCTTTGATCCAGCAGCAGGTATATTATTTTGTTATCTCTTTCTCAGGTGGATGATGATGGCAGAATTTTTTGAGTTCTTATCACATGCTGAATGCTTTTAAAATAATTAACTTGGTTCACAGCAACTGTGGGGCTTCCTGGGTGGCACAGTGGTCAAGAGTCCACCTGCCAGTGCAGGAGACATGGGTTTGATCCCTGGGTCAGGAAGATCCCCTGGAGAAGGAAATGACAACCCACTCCAATATCCTGGCCTGGAGAATCCCATGGACAGAGGAGCCTGGTGGGCTGCAGTCCATGGGGTCACAAAGAGTCAGACACAACTCACACACTCAGCACATACATACACAACAATTGTATGAGATATCTGGGTTTCTGAATTCATGTTAACCGTAGATCTGTAGTAAGAACTGATGTGTGTGCTTGCACATGGGTCTGAGAGAGAGAGAGAGATGTGTGTGTGTGGGTTGGGGGTAGGGGGAGATTTAGAATCCTCTACTGAATCGTGAGTTCCTTGAAGTTCAAGAACATTATGATACACAAGTTCTCTGACACCGGAACACACCTGACCAACCTATCAGATACTGACTATAGGACCATCTCTTCTACTCTTTCATTTCCCTAAAACCTGCTCCTGCCCCACTTAATCTAGATGGATCCCAAGTTGAATAAATGCATAGTATTGAAGATCAGAAATACTTTTCTACTTGTACTTTTCTTGATTCAGATGATATTCGTTCATTCGTTTTGTTTATTGGCATATAGATGGGTCTTTTGGTCCTCATTAGGATAGACAATTTTTGTTTTTGACCACAATTATTATGTAGATTGGGAAGATCTGCTGGAGGAGGGCATGGCAATTCACTCTGGTATTCTTCCCTGGAGAATCCCATGGACAGAGGAGCCTGGTGGGCTATGGTCTGTAGGGTCGCAGAGGGTTGGACACAACTGAAGCAACTTAGCAGGCATGCACATTGTGTAGATCGTTGAGTGAAGTCAGGATTATCTTTTCTCTTGTTTATTACCCTTGATATTTCAGTTACATACTAAATCAAGTGAAAACTGCTTGAAGGAAAAAAGGGGGAACTTAAGCAGGATAAAATCAATTTGCATAGCTCTGGAGAGGCTATATGTCACTTCTGTAAAGCAGGATTTAGAAGATGTGAGATGTAATGTCTGAATCACGAACCATGTGACTCTACTTAGCACCCATTTCTAACATCCTGATGGGCACTGACATAAAATTAACCTGATTGTTTGGGATTGAGGAGTAAATTTGTTGTTTGTATAAAGATGTTTTAAAAATAAGTGAAAGTGAAAGTCAGTCATGTCCGACTCTTTGCCACCCCATGGACTATACAGTCCATGGAATTCTCAGGGCCAGAATACTGGAGTGGGTAGCCATTCCCTTCTCCAGGGGATCTTCCCATCCCAGGAATCAAATCCAGGTCTCCTGCATTACAGGTAGATTCTTTACCAGCTGAGCCACCAGGGAATAAGGCATCATTCTAAAGGAAAGAGGATATATGCTAATCAAAGTGTTGGTGTGAGGTTGGGGTTGACACACGTGCAGCACTGATGTGAACTGAGAACCAGTGGAAACGTGAGGATTCTGTACTTTGACTATGCTTGTTTCCAACACACTTGAGGCAATGTAGGGTAGCAATTAGCCCAAGAATCCTGAGGTCAGATGGTCTGAAACTGAATCTGGTTGTACTCCTTTATGGCTGTGATCTGGACCAAGTTTCTTAAACTCTCTGTGCCTAGACTTTCCCTATTGTAAAATGGTGGTAATCATAACACCAACCTCAGGATTATCAAGTGAGTTAAAATAGGCACACGAACACACTGCTATATTTAACATGAATAACCAACAAGGACCTACTGTATAGCACATGGAATTCTGCTCAGTGTTATGTGACAGCCTGGATGGGGGGAGGGGGGACTTGGGAGAGAATGGATACATGTATATGTATGGCTGAGTCCCTTCGTTGTTCACCTGAAACTCTTACAACATTGCTCATCGGCTATACCGCAATACAAAAAATAGGCACTTGATAGCATATTGTCAGCACCATGTGTTGGCTACCGTGACTTGCTGTGATGAATGGGCAGAGATTGACTAGGACACAAAGGCAGCTCACAGCATCAGAGATAAGTGTGTTTTGTGGGCTGTATCCTTGATAAAATTTGGTAGTTGCCTACAATCAATGATAATGGAAAATATATAAAAAAGAATATATATATATGTATAACCGAATCACTTTGTACAACAAAAATTAACACAGCATTATGTGTTAGTAATAATTCAATTTAAAAAGAGGTTTAGTAGGTGCCCCAAGATGGCACCCTATTTTTCAGAAAGAAAGTACTGTAGGCATAATGTGTGACCGATTGGAGCCTGCATGCTCACCACCCCTGTGTGGGCTTCTGGATCTTTGTTCTTCTCTAGTTTGGTATGTTGAATGTTGTTTTCTTAGTTGTATTAAACAGAAGAGAGGTCGTACTAATTTTTAGATCCTTTGGTATCAAAATAAGAATGTTCTTGAAATGGTCTGTCTGAGAGAGAAACCTGACTGGAAGTTAATAGCGAGTTGTTGCAAACTGAAACGAATTATTCTAAGAAGTGTGATTTCACAATCACTGTTCTAAAAGTGAATTAGTGATTAACCTAGAAAAAAGAAATCCCTTCGCAACAAATAAACCTTACACATTGAGGTGAAAGTCAAAGTATTAGTTGCTCAGTGATATCTGACTCTGCTGTGACCCCACGGATTGTAGTGCACCAGGCTCCTCTGTCCATGGAGTTCTCCAGGCAAGAATACTGGAGTGGGTTGCCATTCCTTTCTCAAAGGAATTTTCCTGACTCAGGGATTGAACTTTGCTCTCCCACATTGCAGGCAGATTCGTTATTGTCTGAACCACCAGGGAAGCCCTCACACTGAGGTACCTGTGTGTACTTGTCTTTAGGCTGCTGATGTCCCTTAAAACTAATAGCTGAGGGATCTAAGAAGGTGCTCTTGAAAAAGTTTATAGAAACCTGGGTCTGTGCTGAAGGTTCTTCTGGGAACTGGGAATATTTGCTTGTAGCATCTGTTACAATGCAGAAGAAAACCTTCATACACAGATACTAGCTCATTTCCAAGTACCCTGTCAGTGAAAAGATGGCAGTAGCCCAAACGCAGAGGATCACCGAGAACTCACAGAGTAACTGGTAGGGAGCCAGGTGGACACCTAACCAACCACTCTGCCTGTGCTTTGTGCTGGCATCCTCAGCCATCAGTCCAGTGAATGTGCTCTGGCGTCCAGAAGAGGGGCACAGTGGCCTCCATCTGGGCTTTGGAGGAGAATGAAGCTGAGAGAAGAAGAGCATCCCAGCCAAGATCACACACAGAGCGTGGCAGAGCCAAGGCTCGCATCACTCAGTTTGGAGTAACTCCAGAGCTGCCGAATCACCTGAAGGTGCAGGTTTCATAAGATTCAACTAATGCGTCTACAAGGTACTTCAATGCAACCAGGAATATCTGCCTGTAGAAAAGACCCTGATGCTGGGAAAGATTGAGGGCATGAGAAGAAGGGGCGGCAGAGGACTGGATGCTTAGATAGCATCACCAACTCTAAGACATGAATCTGAGCAAACCTTGGGAGATAGTGAAGGACAGGGAAACCAGGCGTGCTGCGATCCATGGTGTCGTAAAGAATCAGACACAACTTAGCAACTGAACAACAACAGCAAAAAGCATCCTGTTATAATGCAGAAGAAAACCCTTATATGCAGATGCATCAGTGTTTTTTAATTGATGTATAGTTGCTGTACAATATTATATAAATTACAAGTGTGCAATATAGTGTTGTTGTGCAGTCACTAAGTCATGTCCAACTCTTTGTGACCCCATGAACTGCAGCACGCCAGGCTTCCCTGTCCTTCACCATCTCCCGAAGTTTGCTCAGACTCATGTCCACTGCGTCAGTGATGCCATCCAACCATCTCGTCCTCTGTTGTCCCCTTCTCCTGCCTTCTATCTTTCCCAGCATCAGGGTCTTTTCCAGTGAGTTGGCTCTTTGCATCAGGTGGCCAAAGTATTGGTGCTTCAGCATCAGTCCTTCCAATGAATACTCAGGGTTGATTTCCTTTAGGATTGACTGGTACAATAAAGTGATTCACAATTTTTAAAGGTTATACTCCTTTTATAGTTATTATAAAACATTGGCCATATTCCCCATGTTGTACGTGTATCCTTGTAGTTTATTTTATACAGAAAAGTTTGTACCTCTCATTCCCCTCCCCATGTATTGTTCCTCCTCCTACTGTATCTGCCTTTATCTGTCTGATTTATTTCACTTAGCATAATGCTGTCCAAGTCCATTCAAGTTGTTGCAAATGACAAAATTCCTTTTTTTTAAAAAAAGACTGAGTGTTATTCCATGGTGTATACATACTACATCTTCTTTATCAAATCATCTATTGATGCTTAGGTTGCCTCTATGGACATTGGGGTACATTAATCTTTTTAATTTAGTATTTTTGTTTTTTCTGGATATATATTCAGGAGTGGAATTGCTGGTTGGATGGCATCACTGATTCAATGGACATGAACTTGGGCGAACTCTGGGAGATGGTGAGGGACACAGAGGCCTGGCATGCTGAGGTTCATGGGGTAATGAACTGAACAACAACATGGTAGCTCTACTTTTAGTTTTGTTTTTTTTTTAGAAACCTCCATATTGTTTTCCACAGTGGCTGTACCAATTTACATTCCCATCAACAATATACAGGGGTTTCCTTTTCTCCACACCCTCTTCCACATTTGTGTTCCTTTTGATGCTAGCCATTCTGACAAGTGTGAGTTGATATCTCATTGTGGTTTTGACTTGCATTTCCCTAATGATTAACAATGCTGAGCATCTTTTCATGTGCTGTTGGCCATCTGTATGTCTCCTTTGGAAAAGTGTCCCGTCAGGTACTCTGCCCATTTTTTAAATGAGGTTGTTTAGTTTTTGATGTTGAGTTGTATGAGCTGTTTAGGTATTTTGGATATTAATCCCTTATAGGTCATATCATTTGCAAATATTTTCTCCTATTCAGTAGGTTGTCTTTTTTTGTCGATGGTTTTCTTTGCTGTGCAAAAGCTTTTAAGTTTAATTTAGTCCTGTTAGCTTATTTTTTGCTCTTTTTCCCCTTGCTTTAGGAGATGGATCCAGAATAGTTTGCCGCAGTCTAAAAATTTGTGTTCTACTTTATTGCCTCTAGGAGTTTTATGGTTTCTGATCTTTTATGGTTTTAGGTTTTTAATCCATTTTGAATTTATTTTTGTGAAGTTAGAAAATGTTTTAATTTTGTTCTTTTACATGTAGCTGTTCAATTTTCCCAGTAACCGTGCTGGCTAGGTTTTTAAATCCAGAGCTGGATTATTAAGCCTTGTATAATCATGAAATGTGTGGTAGAAAATTTAAGATTAACAATGGTGTTTGTTTCCTTTGACTCTTATTGGCTGGTGGGAAGAACATCACAGGCTTGTAAACAGAATGTTTACCCAGACCAAGGCTAGTGTGCCTTCCTGTTCTCAAAAACTGGTGTGGTATGACATGGGCTTTAAACTTCCTGGGAAGAGATTCTTTGGAACTTTTATTTATTTATTATTTTTTTTAATTGGAGGCTAATTATTTTACAATAATATATTGGTTGGTTTTGCCATACATTGACATGAATCCGCCCCGGGTGTACATGAGTTCCCCTTCCTGAACCCTCCTCCCACCTCCCTCCTCCCTTTATCCTCCCTCTGGGTCATCCCCGCACACCAGCCCCGAGCATCCTGTAACATGCATCAACCCTGAACTGGTGATTCGTTTCACATATGACAACATACATGTTTCATTGCCATTCTCCCAAATCATCCCACCCTCACCCTCTCCCACAGAGTCCCAAAGACTGTTCTATACATCTGTATCTCTTTTGCTGTCTTGTATACAGGGTTATCATTTGCATCTTTCTAAATTCCATATATATGCGTTAGTATACTGTATTGGTGTTTTTCTTTCTGGCTTACTTCACTCTGTATAATAGGTACCAGTTTCATCCACCTCATTAGAACTGATTCAAATGCATTCTTTTTAATGGCTAATACTCCATTGTGTATATGTACCACAGCTTTCTTATCCATTTGTCTGCAGATGGACATCTAGGTTGCTTCCATGTCCTGGCTATTATAAACAGTACTGCAATGAACATTGGGGTACATGTGTCTCTTTCAATTCTGGTTTCCTCAGTGTGTATGCCCAGGAGTGCGATTGCTGGATCACGTGGCAGTTCTATTTCCAGTTTTTTGAGGAATCTCCACACTGTTCTCCATAGTGGCTGTACTAGTTTGCATTCCCACCAACAGTGTAAGAGGGTTCCCTTTTCTCCACACCCTCTCCAGCATTTATTGCATGTAGACTTTTGGATAGCAGCCATTCTGGCTGGTGTGAAATGGTATCTCATTGTGGTTTTGATTTGCATTTCTCTGATTATGAGGGATGTTGAGCATTTTTTCATGTGTTTGTTAGCCATCTTTATGTCTTCTTTGGAGAAATGTCTGTTTAGTTCTTTGGCCCATTTTTTGATTGGGTCATTTATTTTTCTGGAATTGAGCTGCAGGAGCTGCTTGTATATTTTGGAGATTAATCCTTTATCAGTTGCTTCATTTGCTATTATTTTCTCCCATTCTGAAGGCTGTCTTTTCACCTTACTTATAGTTTCCTTTGCTGTGCAGAAGCTTTTGATTTTAATTAGGTCCCATTTGTTTATTTTTGCTTTTATTTCCAATATTCTGGGAGGTGGGTCTTGGAGGATCCTGCTGTGATTTATGTCAGAGAGTGTTTTGCCTACGTTCTCCTCTAGGAGTTTTATAGTTTCTGGTCTTACATTTAGCTCTCTAATCCATTTTGAGTTTATTTTGGTGTATGGTGTTAGGAAGTGTTCTAGTTTTATTCTTTTACAAGTGGCTGACCAGTTTTCCCAGCACCACTTGTTAAAGAGACTGTCTTTTCTCCATTTTATATTCTTGCCTCCTTTGTCAAAGATGAGGTGTCCATAGGTGCATGGATTTATCTCTGGGCTTTCTATTTTGTTCCATTGATCTATATTTCTGTCTTTATGCCAGTACCATACTGTCTTGATGACTGTGGCTTTGTAGTAGAGCCTGAAGTCTGGCAGGTTAATTCCCCCAGTTCCATTCTTCTTTCTCAAGATTGCTTTGGCTATTTGAGGTTTTTTGTATTTCCATACAAATTGTGAGATTATTTGTTCTAGTTGTGTGAAAAATATCGTTGGTAGATTGATAGAGATTGCATTGAATGTATAAATTACTTTGGGTAGTATACTCATTTTTACAATATTTATTCTTCCAATCCACGAATGCGGTATATTTCTCCATCAATTGTCGAATCTTAAAAATAGTAGTTTTAAAATGAATGATTTCAGGTTAAATTTTGCTATCTCACATATTGGGGATTATTATCATAACTTTGAATTTTTGGGCTTAAAAGTGGATTTTTTTTTTGGTATTTTTCCTCTTTTCATTGTTATATATGTTAAACTCTGAGAGTTTGACACCAAGCTGCTGCAAAGAACCATGCATTTTAACTTTGCTTTCAGAAAGATTAGGGCAAAGGAATAAAACTTCAAGATGGATTTGCAACTAGGTTATCTGGTTATATGGTTATATCTAGGTTATCTGGTTATATCTGGTTATCTGGCAATATCAACATGATCCCAGGACTTCTGATGTCTCTATAGAGCACAGGGAACTATATTCAATATCCTGTGATAAACCATAATGGGAAAGAATATGAAGGATGTATATGTATAACTGAGTCACTTTGCCATACAGCAGAAATTAACGACTTTGTAAATGTGAAAGTGTTAGTCACTCAGTCATGTCTGATGCTTTGTGACCCCATAGACTGTAGCTCACTAGACTCGTCTGTCCATGGAATTCTTCAGGAAAGAATATTGAAGGGGGTAGCCATCCCCTTCTTCAGGGGATCTTCCTGAACCAGAGATCAAATCTGGGTCTCCTGCATTGCAGGCAAATTCTTTACCATCTGAGCCACCAGGGAATTCCCTAAATCAACTATACTTAAGTTAAAAAAATTAAAAAACAAAAAAACCCCTGTTAACTTCAAAATGAAGCCTCAGCTTTAGTGGCTCCCCTTCAAGCGCTCCCTTAACCCAGCCTGGTCTTACTCTCCCACCAGTTCCCATTTTGTTTTGTATTCGCAGCGAGCCAGTCGCCATTGCTGGTGTAGAGCCTGGGGTCTCCACCTTGTAGTTCCCTTTTCCCCATGTTTCCCCTCCCTCACCTTCTCTCCTTCGTGGGTCTGTAATCTACCTGTTCCTCAAAATCAGTCTCAGATGTCCAATCTGCCAGTTGTGGGGGATTGGAAAGCTTTGTAAAAGAAACTTCTACTTTTAAAAAAATTCCTTCTTACTTTACTACTTTTTGCTCTTAATGTTCCAGGGTCTTGTAGTTATTTTTGGTGCACATGCTTTCTTATTCACTTGTCTATTATATATCACATCTTAGCCTGTAGCCTCTGAAACGAACAGAGGAACAGGATACAGTTTTGTTCTGTGAGGACGTTGAAGGCTGTAGCATCTGCCTCAGATGGGTACCAGCTAGGAGTATATGCCAATCTGTCTGTCTCTTATCTCTTTCTTTGACTGTCTCTTTGTATGTCTTTTGTCTTGTTTGAAGATTGATATTTTTTTTTTCTATAGGGAATCAATACAAGATGCCCAAGGAGATTCTGATTCTGTTTCAGCCTGTCTTTGCAGGCCACCGTAGAACAGGTTGGAGTAGGAAATGGCAACCCACTGTAGTATTCTTGCCTGGAAAATTCCATGGATAGAGGAGCCTGGCAGGCTACATTCCATGGCATTGCAAAGAGTCAGACACTACTAAACATGCACGCGCTAAAGCAGATATGTCAGGCTTCTTGTCTTTTCTGACTGTATTGTCCTAGGCATTTCTGTAAGTACTAATCTCTTACAGCATCACTTGACAAGGTTAGTCCATTTCTCTTTGTGGCTGGACCTTGGGGATGGGGCAGTATTCTTTTCTAACACATTTGATACGGGAAGTCAGATCCCAAAGTATCAGGAATATATTTTTTAACATGTGTGCTTTCTTTTTTTTTATTTTTGAGAGGCCCTAAAATTTCCTTGCCTCCAAACTTATTCTGGCTGCTGTTTCTTTTCTTCATTCTCTAAATTCATTTGGCAGCAGCATTCTGGAGCTGCCTCTTCCGGTTGCCAGGCGTGGGCCAGTTTGTTCCCTTGTGAGTGTGGATGCATCTGACCTTAGGATGGGGTAAAAATCTGTCCCAATGGGTCCCGGTTCTGCCTTTTGGAGCTAATATATTCTTCTAATTTCCCTCGCATATGATAGCTATTAAAACATTTTGAGACTGTGAACATGCTTATTTAAGACCGGAAGAGCCTGGGTCATAGAGGAAAGAGGAGGCAATTACAGAGTCAGAGGGGAGTGGGGTGGGACAAGCTCCGGTGGTTTCAGGGACTTTGGGAGACGTGAATAATATGAGGCATTGTGGAAGAGATGGAAGAGGTGGGACAGGGACAAAAATTTTGTTCCTGTGGTAGCTTTTATGGTCAGTGCACCCTGAAAGCCTCTGATGGCTCAGACGGTAAAAAGTCTGCCTACAATGCAGAAGAACCAGGTTCGATCCCTGGGTCGGGAAGATCCCCTGCAGAAGGAAACAGCAACACACTCCAGTATTCTTCCCTGGAAAATCCCACGGACAGAGGAGCTTGGCAGGCTACACTCCATGGGGTCGCGAAGAGTGAGACGTGACTGAGGGACTAATGCACACACACACGTGCCCTGAAAAGAATCTCTCCAGCTTCCATCTTCAGAATGAAAATGAGCATGGTATTTTAGATGGAAAATCACAAAATTCCCACGTTAGCCCTGTGTTTCCATGTGACCCTGCCCCTGTCCTAACAGCAGAGGAGGACCAGAGGGGAGACTGAGGCATTCCTACATTCTCAAAGCTCTGGCTTTGAGATCACACCATTTGCATGTTTCTGTTGAGATTCTTACCAGTGAATGCTGCTGGCCTTCTGTAAACTTATAAGGGATTCTATTCAATAATTCTTTTTTAACTTCCCAGAGACCAATTGCTGTAACTAGAAAGCAATGAGTCTCATGTCTGTACACCACACAGGAAATGAAATCTCATTACTCCAATCCTGTTGTGTATAATATCGATGTAATTATAGGAATGGAAGTAAAAAATATACTGTAACTAATGTGATCCTGAGAGTCATACAGCCTTACCGACTAATTTACCTTAATTTCATGACATTTACAAATTGGCATTTATCACTCCCTGTTCACCCTGCTTTGCTCCTCCAGTAAGCTAGGTTTCTTACTCGAGACACAAATGGAGTTGGAATCTTCCATCTACTCTACCCAGACAGCTCTTCGTAAGTGGGAAAAATGGTTTAGGCTTATAAAGAATACTTTACAACAGCGGAGTTTACAAAAAGAAAGGAAAATGGCTACTGAACTAATGGAAAAGGAACCCCTTAGTTTGAAAGATGTATTTATTTGCTTCTGTGGGCCTAGTTTTACTTGGGCCCTTAAGTGGACAGGAGAAATACACAAAGTGAGTTCAGGGAAAAAGGTGAAAGACAGTATAGGACATTGGTTGGAAATTTTATAGTCTACATGCTGCTTTGTCCTCCTAAAGCTTGTGTTTTAAAGTCTTGGTGGTTCAGCAGAAAACACCCCGGAGTGTGACTGCAGCTATGGAGTCCATCACGGCTACACCCTGCCTGAAGAAAGATGCCTTCGGGATGGTGTTGATGTCTTAAGTTATAACCGAACCATCCAAGGAGCTCCATTTTCTGCCCAAAGTAACATTTCTGCACTGAGAGAAGCCTCCAGATCTCTGTGAAGGGAACACAGTCATCCTGGTCATGGTCCAGGGGTCCTGTGGAGGGTCCAGATGTCAAGAAACTGTATCAGTTCTATGAGGACCCTGGGCACACTCCAAGAAGCTTGTTTTATTTTCAGCCATGAGTGGAATAAAGCATGCAAATTAGGTTTTTTTTTTTTTTTTTTATAAATCATGACTCCTCACATAATGGTTTTTCCATTCCAGGCAGTTTTAGGCCTCCAATCAAGTCATTAGGTCCTGAATTGGTTGAAACAAATTAGCTTTTAAATGTCTCCGATTCATGTTGGCACCCATATTTCAGCGTGAGGAGGTTACCATGGGCTCCCTGCCAGGACTGCCCTCTTGTTTCTGCCTCTCCTAGTAGGTGGTATATTTGTTGCTTTATAATCCCTGCAACAAATTGGAGTTTCCTATTCTTTTTTTTTTTTCCCTCTGAAGAGTATAAAATTACTATCAGATTTGGAGAGCAAAGTGAGACTGAGACTTCGAGAGCAAGTACATTCTCTGGCACAATCTCCACACCCCGGAATCCTCAGCGGCACATTTCTTCCTGTTGCTTAGCTCTCGAGAGAGTAATAACTTGACTCCCTTTTCAAAATGGCAGTGTGACTGTAGTTCTGAATAGCATGGAATTGGGAGCAGGGCTGAAGTGAGCGAGGCTTGCAGACTGAAACTGCACCTGAAACGTTTCCACTTGCCTCGAGAAGATCGTCTCACGGGTGGGCTTTTGAAGGTACCAGATTCACTGGTGGTGTTTCTGAGCGCTTTGAAAGCAAAACTGTAGTCATAAGTGAATATAGGGGGCGATGGAAGGACCATTTCATTCTCACCCTTCCTCCCTCTCTTATTCGTGGGACTGTTCTGGGGCCAGGTGGGGGTGGACCTGCTTTTTCTCCCTCCCTTTGTCCTTCATGCCGATTCTCCCCCTGAATGTGTCCACCTTGTTAGCATCAGACTTTACAAGGTAGGTGAACAGATGAAATAGACATGGTCCCCATGAGGTGGAGGGGAGGCCTCCTGAGACGGCATCTGGGGAATGGCGGCAATGCCTGTTACCTGTCTGTTGTGTCTGTTGTCCTGAAGATTTGGGTAATGTGACCTGGAATGCCAGGTGGCTGAGTAGGAGCCAAGCTGACTGTCTGTCTCCAGGACCAGTGCCCTGCAGTTGCCAGTCTGAAATGCTTAAAGACGTCTGACATTCTTCCTTTCCAGAAGGCATGTCCTGTGTACATATGGTCACTGTTGAAGTCAAGCCTAGTGGATACATGAGTTGTAGAACAGGATAGATGGAATCGCTGCAGGCCAGGTACATGCCTGCAATCTTTTTCAGATGCTGGCGACTATGTGGAGGTTGTGTCTTTTATCAAGTAGGTTCTCATTTTAATATCTTAGGAAATGTGATGACATAACCTTTACTCACTAATATCTTATGTGCTTTAGGCAGAATGTGAAGTCATTCTGCCAGAAGTAGGAAAGAATTATGGAAGAACGATGTCTTGTGAACAGATTTTAGCAGATTCAGACATTAACTTTTGTTCTGATCAGTATGTTTTGGAGAGTGAAGGTGTTTGGAAGAGTGTTGAAAATATTCTCCTGGGCTCTGCTGGAGTTCATGAGTTGAGTACGCTTACTTTCAATTAGCAGACCTGTGTGCTCCCAATGAGTGATGCAGAGGCTCTAAAAAGAACATTTGATTTTTTATTTTATATTGGAATATAGTTGATTTACAATACTGTATTAGTCTCAAGTATACAGCAAAGGGATTCAGTTATATGTATATGTGTATCTATTCTTTTTCAGATCCTTTCCCCACAATATTGAGTAGAATTCCCTGTGCTATACAGTAGGTCCTTGTTGATTACTTTACATATATTGTAGTGTGTATATGGTAATCCCAAATTTAGTCAGTTGTAGTGAGGTGGACGGAGAAGGCAATGGCAAGCCACTCCAGTACTATTGCCTAGAAAATCCCATGGGTGGAGGAGCCTGGTAGGCTGCAGTCCGTGGGGTCGCTAAGGGTCGGACACAACTAAGTGACTTCACTTTCACTTTTCGCTTTCACACATTGGAGAAGGAAATGGCAACCCACTCCAGTGTTCTTGCCTGGAGAATCCCAGGGACGGGGGAGCCTGGTGGGCTTCTGTCTATGGGGTCGCACAGAGTCCGACATGACTGAAGTGACTTAGCAGCAGCAGTGAGGTGGATGAACCTAGAGCCCGTCATGCAGATTGAAGTGAGTCAGAAAGAAAAAAACAGATATTGCATATTTATGATATATACATATATATATGTATACACATATATATGGAATCTAGAAAATTGGTACTGATGAACCTATTTGCAGGGCACGAATAGACACAAATGTAGAGAACAGACTTGTGGAAACAGCAGGGGAAGAAGGGGTGGGATGATTTGAGAGAGTACCATTGAAATACATACATTCAGTTCAGTTCAGTTCAGTTCAGTCGCTTAGTCATGCCTGACTCTTTGCGACCCCATGAATCACAGCACGCCAGGCCTCCCTGTCCATCACCAACTCCCGGAGTTCACTCAAACTCATGTCCATCGAGTCGGTGATGCCATCCAGCCATCTCATTCTCTGTCGTCCCCTTCTCCTCCCGCCCCCAATCACTCCCAGCATCAGAGTCTTTTACCAAATGTAAAATGGCTAGCTGGTGGGAAGCTGCTGTATAGCACAGGGAGCTCAGCTCAGTGCTCTGTGATGACCTAGAGGGGTGAGATGGGCTGGGGTGGGAGAGAAGCTCAAGAGGGAGGGGATATATATACACTTATAGCTGATTCATGATATCGCACAGCAGAAACCAACACAACATTGTAAAGCAATTATCCTCCAATAAAAAAAAAACAAAACCCAGTCTCCTAATTTGGCCCTCCCCACTTTCCCTTTTGATAACCAAAAGTTTATTTTCTGTGAACAAAAAGAATACTTTTAAATGGAAATCTCCCAGTTGATGCTTTCTTTCTTTGATTTAAGTTACATAAACTCACTATAATTACATCATTTATTTATTTACTTGGTTATTTATTCATTTGAAAAATCTGAGTGCCTTGGAGGATAAGTCTTCTGACAGAGAGATAATGGTTATAAGCTCATGATCTGATTGGAGGTACAAATCAGGGGATTGAAATTTCAAATTAAGGAGTAAGTTTCCAACTTGAGAGCTTAAGCATAGAGATTGTCACAGGTCCTTAATGTTCATGGGCATTTGGGGAGGGGTGAGCTAGGTTGTTTTTTCCCATTTGGCTTAGATCTTTCTGCATTTGCTGCCCTCAGTAGCTCGTCACCAAAGTTGAATTCTACTGGGAAACTGCAGACCTTTGTGTGAGGCAGAGCGTGGTAGATAAGTCATTTCAGAGGAGTGAGGTCTAATCTGGTTCAGAGATCACTGTGAGCAGTACCTGAGGACATCCTGATTGTTTCCTTGGCAGGGGTTGATTTTACGTGAGCATATCATAAAGCCTACTACCTTCCCCCAGCCTTGCCACACTTCAGAAATAGATTGTTTTATGTGTGCCAACAAAGGCTGAATTTTGACAAATTGGAAAGGAAAATGTAGAAATTCCTGTTACATGATTATTTTACATTTTATATATTCTTTCTAGAAAATAATAATTTTGCATTTGACTTGATAGAATGATGAACTTAGTAGGGGCTCAAAATTTCTTACTGGTAGAGTTAGTCAATTGGAAATTCAAATTTGACAAGATTCTCAAATGGAAAAACGTCTTATGGTAAAGAATCTGTCTGCAATGTAGGAGACCCGGGTTTGATTCCTGGGTCAGGAAGATCCCCTGGAGAAGGGAATGGCAACCCACTCCGGTGTTCTTGCCTGGAGAATCCCATGGACAGAGGAACCTGGTGGGCTACAGTCCATGGGATCGCAAAGAATTGGACATGACTGACTACTAACACACTTTCAAGGCTCCCAAATGGAAAAATGTCTTATCTTCTATAGTCTTTTGGTTTTTGTTGTTTTGTGTTTTTAAAGAGTTTAGGAAACCCCTTACTCTTCTTTTCGTTTTTCTTTTCCTAGTGCCTTGGTGATGGAACAGAGTCCTCTCTTTCTCTTCCCTTCTAGAGAAGTCTGCCCAGATTGCCTCCAGGGGGCACCTGGCTAGTTTCCCTACTGGGTCCACAGCACACTACATGCCCTCCTGCTGGATCACACTCATCTTTTAAAAAATCTTCTGTCGTGGCATCACCATAGTCTAGAAATCTACCCACTCCTGTTGCCACCAGCTGTGTGTGGCTATTTAAATTAAAAGCAGTTGAAATGTTAGTTCCAATGTGGTTTCATCAGCCACATTTCAGGTGCTCCACGGCCATGTATGGACCAGACAGAAGAACACTGACATCCTCACAGAAAGTTCTATTGGTGATGCTGGTGTAACATCCATAACAGTTTCCTGTTTTTTAAAGCTTCACGTGTAAACACCTTAACCTGGCTTCTGAGCCTTCTGCAGTCTTGCTGTCTGTATAGACTGAGTATGACTCACTATCAGGTGGTGAGGAAAACCCACGGCTGGAGCTCCCAGGAGACTGGGTGGACCGGATGAGGCAGCTCATTCCTTTCTCAAGAACGGGTGCTCCAACAGGCAGGAGGTGGGTCTGAGGAAAGGTGTGAATGGGAAGTCAATTTAAGAAGTGTGGAAGATCTTGGTGAAGTATAGGGAACAAAGGGCAACCTCCTAGGCCATTTTCTTTTCCCAGAACAAGGAGAATAATTCCCATTCTCTGAACCACTGCAGGCTGATGGGTGAAGGGAATTTGTGTGGAAGCATTTTTTTTTGTTTGTTTAATTGAAGTCGGTATCACAGACTCAATGGACGTGAGTTTGAGCGAACTCCGGGAGATGGTGATGGACAGGGAAGTCTGGCATGGGGCGTCCATGGCGTCACAGAGTCACACGACTTAGTGACTGCATAACAAACAACAACAGCTGATTTTACAACGTTGTGTTACTTTCTGCTGTACAGCAGAGTGACTCAGTTATACCCATGTTTACATTCTTTTGTTCTTTTCCATCCTGGTTTATCACCGACTATTGAATATAGTTTCCTGTGCTATACAGTAGGACCTTGCTGTTTATCCATCTTATATAAGCTGGTTTGTATCTGCTAACTCCAAACTCCCAGTCCATCACCCTCCCTGCTTCCCTCTTGGCAACTGCAAGTCTTGGAAACAGTTGGTTTTAAAGTGACTGATTCTTTACAAGGGCCTCCAGGAACACTGGGAATTCTAGATGGGCTTTCTGGAGAACAGAGTCTTTGAAGGTTAAGAAATTCAAAAATAAAAGTAAAGATCTGTGTTCAGGCAGATGGACGTCCCCAGATCCAGGGCCTGAGGGTGGCAAAGGCATTGCAGGCTGGTTGTCTATGTGTCCCGTGACTCCGGACACATGAGAACCTGTGTCTTCAGTCCATTCTGTTAGAGCTGCCATATTGGAAGGTGTAAGTTCAGTTCAGTCACTCAGTTGTGTCTGACTCTTTGTGACCCCATGGACTGCAGCACGCCAGGCCTCCCTGTCCATTGTCAACTCCCGGAGTTTACCCAAACTCATGTCCTTCGAGTTGGTGATGCCATCCGACCATCTCATCCTCTGTCATCCCCTTCTCCTCCCACCTTCAATCTTTTCCAGCATCACGGTCTTTTCCAATGAATCAGTTCTTTGCATCAGGTGGCCAAAATATTGGAGTTTCAGCTTTAGTGTCAGTCCTTCCAGTGAAGGACTAAGTGTTGACATGTTAAAAGCTTTGTCACATATTGGATGCAACATGAAATATTTGTGTTGCCCTCACTCATGTTTTCTTTAAGTTTCCAAGCTGTGGTTACTCCAGAGATGGACAGGTGTGTGACTTTGGGTTAGCAGCCCGACCTGTGTGCATTCCTGCCGTCCTGGCCACCATGGGCTCCTGGCAAAGCCCCTCTGGCTGGGAAGAAAGCAGCGGGGAGCCCTTCTCGAAGTTTCCAGGGCCTCTCCAGAAACAGTGGTTTCTCCCAGTGGAAGAAGAGATGTGGTCCCGGTAGGAGCTGTGGACGGCCCTGCTTCCCCTCCATAGATTGGCCATTCCGTGCCTTCTCTTTTTACCTTCCCCCTCCTCATCTCACCAAGACCAAGTGCCTGGGTCCTCAAGAGCTGGAAGTGTGTGCAAACAGTGATCTGAGATGACAGGAGACAAGGGGAGCCTCAGGGCCTGTTCCCTTCCGTGCACCTTTCAGAACAGAGCGGGTGAGGGGACAGCTGTGGGTTGTTGGCTGGCCACGTGGTCTGTGAGACTAATACAGACCGAGTCTCTAGCGAGGGTGCTGGACCATAATCCAGGCCCAGAAGGACACTCTGGTCCTTGGCTGGTGCCGAGAAGCAAACCACGTCACATAGAAGCAAGATGAACACGTGTCGGCTTCTGCTTGTAACTGTGTGTGTAGCTGTAGCTGCAGGAAACTAACCTGGGGGGAACAGCTTGTGACTGCTGTTCTCTGTGACCCAGACAATGGCAGTAAGAAGTGCCACGGCGATTTTCATGAAGATGTGGCACCCTGGGGGCAGGGGCTTCTGGAGTTCCCCGTCGGCCTTGCCCCTTCCCCGTGGGTCTGTGGTTAACTGGACCCTCCATCCCCGCTCCTCCCCAGACACCTTGCAGTTCTGAGAGGGGTGACTAGGCCGCAGCCCGGCCCTGGCACCCCGTGCGCCCTCCAGCTGGAGTGGCCAAGCTGCCTGGAGTGCTCCCCAACCACTGGTTTTCTTACTCGTGCTGCTGCTTTAATTGGCCCCAGTTCTCTTCATCTGTTGTGAAAACTCTTGAAAATCATACGAGAGTCATTTCCCCCCTTCTTTATTGGGATTATTTTCTCTGCATGAGGTGCCATGGCTGGTGAGGAAACCTCTGCCCTCTGCTCAGTTTCTTGGCAAAGCCATCAACTGGTGGGTTTCTGCAGGGCAACCAATTGCGTTACCCCTGAGGAATGCTGGACCTGGTTAGTTCTCAGCTGCACGATGTCTTTCCCTGAAGTCCTCAGGCCATGGGGCCTGCTCTGAGGCTTCACATGTGCGGATTGGTTTGCTGCTGCTCTTGTTTAGTTGCTCAGTTGTGACCCCATGGACTGCAGCACTTGAGGCTTCCCTGTCCTTCACTGTTTCCCAGAGTTTGCCCAAACCCGTGTCCATTGAGTTGGTGATGCCCTCCAGCCATCTTGTCCATGCTGGTGGGTGGCACTTTGTAATTGGCCACAGATCCCACCGCCCCTCAGTGTCAGCTGTACTTTTATAACCTGTCTGGTGCCCTGAGGTCATTTATCTGCACATAGATACATTTGTGTGCAGATAAATGACCTCCCAAAGCACATTTTCAAGTTCTTCCCAACCAAAAGTCAATAGACAGATTTCTATTCAGTTTATTCAGTTGACCCTTGACCTGTCATTAGAGCAGGGGTTAGGGACACCTACCCCTGAGTAGTTGAAGATCTATATTCTACTATCTCTGCCTCAAAAACAAAGGAATGTTTTTCAACTCAACTCATTCAAATGCACAAAGTTGAAACGTTTGGGGTAGACTCAAACCCTCCTTTTTCTGATTTTACATTTTGTGATCTCTAACAATATCAAAATGTTTCCCCATTTAGTTAATTTAAAGATCTATAAAATGAGAATATAAGCACTACATTTATTGGAAACCCTATAAATGTTTAAAACTCCATATAAGTGGACCCGCACAGTGCAAAACCCATGTTGTTCAAGGATCAATTGTATTTGTATTTATCTCTCCACTATCTTCTGATAGTGGTTTAAAATGAACAGTTGAGGGGATTTCCCTCGCGGTCCAGTGGTTAAGGTTCCACTGCAGGGGGCATGGGTTCGATCCTAGGTCAGGGAACTAAGATCCCACATGCCAAGCAGTGTGGCCAAAAAAAAGAAAGTTGAAAATGAAGAGTTGAAACAACATTCACGAAAGGAAATAAAACTGCTGAAGGATCGACTAGGAAGGCTTAGGGCCAGGATTACAGATTAACTGCTTTATTAGTCTGTTGGTTGGTGACGTTGATCTTAATGACTGCGTTTAGGGTGGGAAGCTGACTGAGTGAACAGTCCTGGTATTGAATGACCTTGGTTTCACTGCTTTTGATCTTACTGGAAAGATCTTTTGCTGCTAGGTTTCCCTTCTTCCCCAAATGCTGCTGAATTAACACAAGCAAAATCGTCTCCATTTCACATACTTCTCTTATTTGTTCTCTTGAAAGTGTTGATCTCGCGACTGGCTACAGCCTGAGCCTGGCTGGCAGTGGTGTGATCAGTTCCTCCCCACGTTCCTGTCTGTGGTCAAGGGCTGTCTTCTGGAAAGGCCGTATCAAGTTCGTCCTCTGTTGTGAATGAAAATAATCAGTTGGTGAAAGCCCAGAATTAGAACCCTCTTGGTATATTTATTTCTGTGTCTCAAGAATTCTGATTTAAAGCAGACATTATTTCAAGTCATGTGAACAGTAGGTCGTTCAGGAGTCTTGGATGAATCAATGTTTTCTTCCCTTCTCTGTAAGAAAATGTATTTAAAGGAAAGGTCAAATCTAGCCTGGATTTAGAACCTATTAAATGTGGGTCTGGAGGAAAGAGCTGCTACTCTTTTAAATTTTTTTCTACATAGTTTTCAAGCACTAGGGACACTCTGGTCTTCTGCATATCATCATTTCATGCTTATTTCTGGTGTTGGTATTTTTCTTTTCTTCTGGGGTGTAGCACAGATACCTAGTGAATTTGAGCCCATGTGGGTCTTGGGCTTGTTCAAAGAATAAATTGTTCAAGGAATAAATTAAGCCTTTAAAAATCATCTTGGAGGAGTTTATTAGGCTTTGAACTGCATCTGAGAAGAATGGATCAGTGCCCCTTGTTTAATTTAGAGGCTCAGAAGTCAAACTCTGTGTCCACCCGTCCTGCCCTCCCCTGATCCCTCCAGCTGCCCCCAGCTCCATGAAGGTGGTCTAGCTATTGTTGGAGGTGATGGCCCCTCCCACAGCCTTACTCTGTTACCAACCCCCCTGGTACTTCTGCTGCAGAGAAGTCTCCAATCCCACACTTCCCAGCCCAGCCTCGTGCCCTCTGCGGCTGTTGGCACAGACCCTGGACTGGTCTTCCGCTCCCCACCCATGGCTCCCTTCCCTAAGCTCTCGTCGCTCAGGAAAGATTGCCGCATACTCTGCAGGTCAGGCTCAGAGAAAGGCCGTGGGGAAGGCATCAGTCAAGGGAAGAGGTCACCTGTGGAAACGTGACCTTTCCTACGCTCTTTACTGATTTATTTGGTTTTATTTTTTCATTTTTCAAATGCGTATGCCGTGGAGTACACCCCTGGCTTTTCTGACCGGAGACTATCGCTTAGAAAGTGTTTAAGTGTGCAGCAGTGTCCACGAAGACATCAGATGTTTTCCTAACAGAGCTGAGGGTGTGTGAACAGCTGGCCTCTCCTCTCACGTGACAGATTCTTCTCCCAACGACTGCTGATTCGAGAAGTGCAGAGGACCTGTGGGCAGACTCTTTGTAGAACCGGGCCGGGGTGAGTCGGCTCTGGGGGCAGCCAGGCCCAGTCCTCCTCCAGTGCTCCTGCCTCAGTGCCCCCAAAGGAGAGCCCGTGGTCCCTTCTTCCTGCGGGTGACACTCTTCACTGCCTGCTTGCACAGCCCACAGCTGCCACACATGCCACACACAGGTCATTTTTATGATCTGCCTTCACTGTTTCTCTTTCAGAAATTTTTTTTACCCTCTCTGTGGCTCACACAAGTCTAAACACAGTCTGCACACGTTATAATTCCTCTCGGAGTCCAGAAGCCTTTAGAAGTAGGAAGGGCAAAGGCCGTATCATCGAAATATTAATGTTAAAAGCTTAAACCTCCAATGTCAGGAAATTAACTAATGTTATGATCACTTTTTACATGGCATCATAAGGTTTATTTTAAAAGTTAGCCTGTGTTTTTAAAGAATCTGGTCTGATCATACTACAAATCAGTAGTTCAAGAACGGAGATGATTTTGTAGCAGTTGCAATGTGCTCCGCATGAGGACATGACAGATGTTAGCATTTGTCACTGAGGAGCAAGTTAGGCCTTTAGTTTGTAATTGGTATTTTATCTGTTTTTTAATTGAAGTATAGTTGATTTGCAGTGTTGCATTAGTTTCAGCTGTACAGCAAAGTGTCAGTTAAACATATACATGTACCTATGTATATATGTTGGGCTTCCCAGATGGCTCAGTGGTACAGAATCTGCTTGTCAATGCAGGAGACACAGGAGACTCAGGTTTGATCCCTGGGTCAGGAAGATCCCCTGGAGGAAATGGTAACCCACTCCAATATTCTTGCCTGGGAAATCCCATAGACAGAGGGACCTGGTGGGCTACAGTCCATGGGGTTGCAGAGTTGGACACAACTGAGCACACACCAAGCATATACACATGCCCAGAAATACCTGGACTTATGAATTTAATATCTATACTATAATCAATATTTTATAATAATCTATAAGGGAAAAGACTCTGAAAAAAATCTAGAATATATATATATATATATATGTATATATAGAGAGAAGAATATTTACTAGATTCTTTTTCAGATACTTTCCCCTTATAGATTATTATAAAATATTGACTATAATTCCCTGTGTTGTACAGTAGGTCCGTTGAGATATGTCATCTTTCCCATGTGAGATTGATAGCACTGTTTTCCTTTGCCAAACTTTACCTGATGTAGTTAATCACACAGTTCATTAGAAATACTCTACCAACTTTTTCTGTAATACTTTTCTTTTTGCATTTCTCAGCTCAGTCACCATTGTATTTGCTTTGGGCACTTTGTAATTCCTCCAAGAACCAAGGCAACTTTAGAAATAGTGAAGTGTGATGACTGTGTCATAGATAGGTTATAAGTTAAAAATGTAAATCTGCAAAGGTAAGGAAATTAAGCAATTAAGCTGAGGTTGTTATGTGGAGTGTAAAATTATTCCTGGTGAGTGTTTTTTTTTTTTTTTTGTGGTTGGGGTGGGGGATAAGGCCCAGGAATTTTGGAGTCCAGGAGGTACTTTAGTGATAAATGTGTTATTTGTGACTCTTTCAGAATCACTGATGATGCTTACATCTTTTTTTCCTGTTGTATTTATCTGTGAGTTCTTTATCTTTTTATTTTTATTAAAGTCTAATTGATTTACAGTGTTGTTACTTTTTGCTGTGCAGCCAAGTGACTCAGTGACATATACATATGTTCTTTTCATATTCTTTTCCAGTATGATTGATCACAGGATATTGGATGTAGTTCCCTGTGCTCCACAGTAGGACCTTGTTGTTTATCTATTGTGATGATTGTAAATATGATTCACCATGTCCCCAAAATAGACAGCTACTTCCTGAGACCCAGCCTGGACAGATGTGTGAGAAGCGACTGTTGCATGGAATTATAGAGGGTCGTTTTCTACACAGCTGAGTGATCACTCACAAATGCAGATGTCACATTCTTCTTGCAAGAGGGTCATGCTTTGAAGTCGTTTCTTAAAGAAAAAGGTTATCTCTTTTCTCCAAAATTGCCAAAAGGATCCATAGTTGAAGTTCAAATACCAAATGCTTTTTCATGCATCTACATTATTTCTGAGATGTTATTATACACAGTTGGGCTTCCCTTGTGGCTCAGCTGGTAAAGAATCTGCCTGCAATGTGGGAGACCTAGGTTCCATCCCTGGGTTGGGACTATCTCCTGGAGAGAATGGTTACCCACTCCAGTATTCTGGCCTGGAGAATTCCATGAACTGTGTAGTACATGGGGTTGCAAAGAGTGAGTGACTTTCACTTCACTACACACAGTTATGCAAGAAGCATATCTGTTCAGTCTATAAAAGGATTCCTGGTGCTAAAACCAAAATATGCTTTTTTGGAAGAAAATAAGCATATTTGGGTTGCTACTTAATATCCTTTGAGAAGTAAAAGGAAGTACATATTTTCAGGGAGTTTTTTAACCTTGGTGATGTGAACTGTGTCACAATTTAGTTGAATTTTCTTTCAATAAATAGTGGAGACCGATAGTTTTCAAACTTTCTAGGCTCTTAAGCCTCAGTGAATAAATGGTCTCTTTCTTATAAATGGTACTTGTGGGTGAGTGGCTGCTGCCGGTTTCTTTCACACGCCCCACTTGCTGAACCTCTTTTCTAACACTGCTGCGGCTGCCTTTTCAGGAAATCATGGATCTTTGTGGATGTGAAATGTAGAAAGAAAAGAAGAACCTGAAAAAATAGAGTGTTCTGGCCCTGAAGAGAGATTCTTGGTGCTAGCCTATGTACATGGCTGTTATTAGTCAGTCAGTGTTAATTGCTCGATCGTGTCCCACTCTTTGTGACCCCATGGACTGTAACCTGCCAGGCTTCTCTGTCCAACTCTCCAGCCAAGAATACTTGAGTGGGTTGCTATTTGTTTCTCAAGGGGATCTTCTTGACCCAGGGATCAAACCCGGGTCTCCTGCGTTGCAGGTGGATTCTTTACCATCTGAGCACATTACCCTACGTAGTGTCTCCCATGTATTATGTGAATTATTCCACTGCACTTGTTGCATGTCATGAATTCCAGCAAATAGAAGTCTGTTTAATTCTTTAAGCATCCAAAGATATTTCAAACTGTCAGTCATTTGAGAAATGCAAATGAAAACTACTAAATCTAACACTACCTATCTATTAGAATGGCTGACATTAGCAAGACGGATGGTGTCAGTCAGTGTGGACAAGGGTGAGGCATAGTTGGAAAGCTCAGCTGGGACTGGTGAGAAGGCAAAATGATAACAACCACTTTGGAAAAGATTCTGTTTCCGTAAAGTAAACATGTGTGTGTTCTGTATGTATCTGTATAGATGGTAAGACAGAGTAATTCCAGTTTGGGAATCTACCAAAGAAAAATAAAAACGTATGTCGGCACAAAGACTAGTATTTAGTAAAATTAATTCAGAATATCCTAAAACTAGAAACAGTCCCCATGTGTAATAACAGGTGAGTGAACGATTGTGGTGTAGTCATACATTGGAATACCACTTGGAAACAAAAAGGAATACGCTATTGGTAAGTGCGTAAATATTGGACAGATTTCAAAAGATTGGGCTGAATGGATAGGTGAGACATAAATGACGAAACTGATTCTATTTATATGGCTTTCCAGAAAAGGAAAAACTGTAGTAACGGAAGTGGCCAAAGGGTGGCAGAGGAAGGGGTGAAATTGCCTGTGGAGTGTTGGGTGGGGACATTTTGGAGTGATGGAGATCGGTATTTTAATGGTAGAAGAGGTTGCGTGACCAAGTTGTAGAGAGATTCTTGGGGCTGGCCTTTGTCCTCCACTGTTAGCGTTGTTTAGTCACTCAGTCATGTCCAGCTGTTTTCGACCCCATGGACTGTAGCCCACCAGGCTCCTCTGTCCATGGGATTTCCCAGGCAAGAATACTGGAGTGGGTTGCCATTTCCATCTCCAGGGAGTCTTCCCAACCCAGGGATTGAACCCACGTCTCCTGCATTGGCAGGTGAATTCTTTACTGCTGAGCCAGCAGGGAAGCTCTGCTGTTATTACCCTACACAAAAATATCTCTGTGCACTACTTGAATTATTCTACTTCATTTAGTTTTATGTCTTGAAATCCTTTTGTATTCTTTTGGCAAAACTCATTGAATTGTACACTTAAAGTGGCTCAATTTTGTGTTAATTATAACCCAACGAAGCTGATTAACAAAGCCAAACCAAACAAACCTCTGGATAGGCTTTTGTGCTTGTGCAAATTTGGTAAATTGGGTTGGTTGACTCTGAGATTAATTTTTTTAAATCAGAAATGCAACCTTTCTATAGAGGGTGGAGATGGCCGGTGCAGGGACAGGCCTGATGGGAGTGGGGGATGGGGTAAAAGGTGATGTGAGGATACCTGACAGGCACCTTGTGTTTGTATTAATAGCAAGAGACCAAGTGATTTCTTGAGGATGTTTGCTTCATGCCTGTGATATATCATGCCATTTTTCCTGGAATTGTTTGTGTTATAGGAAGTCTTTGAAATGTTACACATCTAACAGATTCCTCTTCTCTTGAACCTTTGGACCATAGGATGACCACGAGCCTAAGAGGCTCGCGAGCTCAAAGTTCCCTCAGGAGAAGGTGGTTTGCCCTCGAATGTGAAGGCTGTGCAAGTTCTTGAGTGTGATTTGATTGAGTTGCCGCCCCTGAAACTCAAGCCCTCCCGGCTTTTCAGCATCGTCAGCTCTGAGCAAGTTGGAATTTATAGAACATCAAAGTGAGAGCTGAGGCAGCTGCTGCTAGCAGGGCAATCTCAGACATTCCTTAGGACACTGCCAAGGTCAGGGAAGGGGAGAGTGACCCTCCTGGACAGAGTCCAGTGCTCGTGCACTGTTTAGTTTTGAGGAAAGATTCCTGCTATCTGCAGACTGGTAGTCATGCATCCAGGGTCTAGAAATGGTTGTCTCTCCTGGTTTGTTTATTAAATCTAAAGTCAGAACAGTAGCGCCACCTTCCAAATCCCATCTGCCTGTAGGCTGAGCGGGGTGCACTTCAGCTGTGCTCAGGGGCCATCTGATGAACATCTGATCTGTGAATCTGCACAGGAGAACCATTTCCTGAGATCACAGGGTAGCACGGTCTACGTTGTTTATCTAATCATATTTAAAAACCCGGAAAGGCAGAGGCAAAGACTGACTTTATTGATAAGAAGTGCAGGGTTCATTGTACAGCATGTCTGGGTAAAAGTGTCTGGTATGATTCAGGGATCAATCTATACTCAGAGTTGCCCACTTTTGGCTTTAAGTCTTGTGTGCTTTTAATTGTGAAGGAAAATGGAGAATGTGTATGCAAAGCTGGAAATGTAATTTTTCATAGCAATGCCTAAAAGGCAAATTCTAACAAAGAATTTCGGAATGTTTTGCATCTTTCAGGCAATGAAACCCCAGCCCCAATTCCCTCTGCCCTTCGTAACAGCCATGTCTATTGTAACTTTCTGTAATTGGTTTTTTATTAAAATAAGAGAGTGTAGTATAAATTTTAGCAACTAGGCTAAATAGGTATTAACAGGCCCTGGGATCCAACCACAATTTGTAACATCGTTCCTTTGGGAGAATGGATTCTAAGTGCCCCATAACTAACTTACAAATAGACTTTTGAATCATAGTCCATTTGAGAATAAGGAACTGTTTGTGATAGTAATACCTCCGATTGGCTGGCTCCAGAATTACACAGAAGGGACCTATATTCTGCCACACATGTGTGGTGAGCCGAGCTAGTCTGGGTTTGATCAAAGATTATTGCTGAGTGGGCATTGAAAGCGTAGGAATTAAAACCAAAGTAGAGACTGGAGACAAGTCAAGGGTGGAGTTGGAAGGATGGGCCTGGAGGGGCTTTAGTGGTAGGAAAGGTTTTTAATCTCAAAGGTGCAGATGTGATTCTGAGCCAATGAAATGAGGGGAGAACAGGTGACAAGGGTGGTTAAGTGTAGAAAACGTTGAAGACAAAAAGGCTAGAATAGGAGGGGGAAGGTGAATCAAGAACCAGTCATTTTTTTTAAACCTGGAAATATAAATTACGTTTTAATTGGTTTGCAAATATTCTTATTAAATTAGAGAAGGTGAGTTATACCCTTATCTCTTTTATAGTTGATATTATTTCCCATACATATTATGGATTTTACTGAGAAGTGTTAAATTTAGTGGCATTCTTTAAAAAAATGAAAGAATTTCATTTGTAGCAATATGGTTGGATCTGGAAATTATTATACTAAGTGAAGTAAGTCAAAGACAAACTCCATTGATATCACTTATATATGTCCATGGGGTCGCAAAGAGTCGGACACCACTGAGCTGCTGAACAACAATAAATACGTGGAATCCAAAAAAATGATACAAATTAAAAATGAACCAATTTGTAAAACAGAAATAGACCCATATTCATGGAAATCAAACTCATGAAGAACCAGACATTTTTAAGGAAATGTAGTGTTAAATGTGCCAGTAAGGCTGGATAGCTCACGTCTTCCAGACAAACAAATGCCTCCAAGACCTATAAATAATCTCTTAAAGATACCACACTGAAGGATTAGCTGAGACTCATTCATTTACAGAGTCAGCACATTTACTGAGCACCTGCTCTGGGCTTGCATGATCCCAGTTTGGCAAAGGAAGTTTCTGCCTTCATCGAATTTACAATTGAGTACAGTTCCAGCCAGACTCAAAGATGAGCCAGAGCTGGCTGGGGCAGGATGTTGGTGAGACCTATACTCTGCCCGTAAGAATATTAGGTTTTTATTCACTCTTCTGTGTGTGTATTTGCTACCCTGATGGTATAGTAGGACTTCTGGGGGTATATACACCCCCAAAGCATAGTAAGTACTCGAGTAACCACATCTTGGTTGGTTGATGGTAATAGGTCTGACTCATGTAATTGCTTAGTTGAACCCTTTTTATTCATGGGGAAACTTGTATTTGTTAATGTACTACGCTCTACCAGTGTATGAGAAATTGCCCAAACAATGGAATATGAACATGAAATCTCTTTTTTAAAACATGCTTTTTGGTAACATTTAGTGTTCTTACTGCAAGTGGAGAGCTTGCTCACCCTGTTTTTATAGGGTGTAGTTCAGCATAGCCAATGGGCACCACCCGCCCCAGTGGCCATGCCCTGCTCACCCTAATTCCGTGTATTCATGGCCTTGTCTCCCATGTTGCATATATCTGACACCGCCCTTGCCACACTGGAGTAGAAGGCTCATTCCAGACAGTAAATGTGATGGGTTATTGCTTGTTCAGTGACCGTGTCCTCCCGGTCCTTTCATCTCTGTGTCCACTACTCCAAGAAGAGTGCTGCATCATCTGTGAATTCACCGAGTGGCCTTCTGTCTTAGCTCAGGCTGCTGTCACAAAAGTACATAGTCTGATGGCCTAGACAACAGGAACTCTCTCCTCATGGTTGTGAAAGCTGGAAGACCAGGACCCAGGAGGAGACCCAGTGTCTGATGTGGGCCTTCTTCCTGGTTTGTCTTCATGAGGGTTGAGAGGGGAAGGGAAAGAAAAGAAGTTCTCCTATCTCTTCTCCTAAAGGCACAATGGGGTTATTATGGGCTCATTGAATTCTGTCCTTTGTGCATCTTATCTCGGGCCACTGTCCTGCTTTTCTCCATCTTGAACCCCCAAGGGTATACAGTCAGGGGCAGCTGTGGTGGCTGATGATTTGATGACTGCAACACCCTTTATTTACTGACATGGCAGGTGACATTTTTGGTCCATACCATCTTGGGCCTAGTTGGTTTTAACCAGTTTTATTCTCTGCAGCTTCTTCCTAAAACTTAGATAAGAGCAACTGATTGACATTTGAGGGAGGGGCTGGGGTATGAAGGGCTTCCCTGGTGGCTCAGTCATTAAAGAATCTGCCGGCAATGCAGGACACTTGCGTTCAATCTCTGGGTCAGGAAGATCCCCCAGAGAAGGCTATGGCAACCCACTCCAGTAAACATTACCTGGAGAATCCCATGGACAGAGGAGTCTGGCAGTCTGTAGTCCATGGGTTCACACAGAGTTAGACACAACTGCATGACTAACTTTCACTTCAGGGTGTGATTCCAGGGGAGCAGCCTTGGTAACCCTGGAGCATATTTTATCAGCACATTTCTGCCATCATGTGCCCTTTGCTCAGACTTCTTCTGGGCCCACTCCGCATTTAATGCCTGAACCTCCACGGACCACATCTGCAAACCCATTCTCATTGCTGTGGTGAGAAGATTCCCAGGAGGATGCTCTGGCCACTGTGCACTGACCCAGGCAGGCACGCCCTCCAGAATTGCCTGGACCTGTCTGAGTTCCCCTGGAGACATCCCCAGACTGCCAGGCTGGAGTTTCCCTAAGTGGTTGGAATTGTCTTCTCTACCCAAATTCTGAGGGACAGGCTGTTGGCACAGATAAAGTAAACATAGATGTTTTGTTTGAGATTCAGAATTACCCAACTCACCAACAGTAAGAAGCATAAAGTGTCCTTTATTTTTATTTTTAGTAGGAGCCCATTTAATTTTTTTTTTCTTAGAGCATTATTTTATGACTTCCTCTATTACCACGTTGACAAAGCAGGTCTTGTCACGGATGGCATTCATTCACTGCCTGAAGTGGCAGAGATGTGTGTTTTCCTTGATGTGGGAAGTCCTTATTGAATAAATAGTAACAGGAAGAGGAATGGGTTTGACTGGATGCCTATTATGTGCCAAGTAGGTTACGCTGAGTAACTCATTTTTCATAAGAAAGGCACTATGAAGTGAGTATTCTTAGCTCCACTTTACACTCGAGGAAACTGCTATTTAAAGAGGTTTTGCATCTTGCCCAAGGTCACAGAGGCAATAAGGGGAGAGTTGGGACCAGACCACAGGTCACTTGACCATAGAAGGACAATTGTGCCTTAGATGCATCTTTTTTGAAATTAATTTCTCCTGGAGTATGAGTTTGAACTCCGGGAGTTGGTGATGGACAGGGAGGCCTGGCGTGCTGTGATTCATGGGGTCGCAAAGAGTCGGACATGACTGAGTGACTGAACTGAACTGAACTGATAGTTGCTTTACAGTGTGGTTAGTTTCTGCTGCACAGCAAAGTCTTTTTGATATTGACAGCCTCCTGTTGAGAAGGAAAACTGAGTAGTCAGACAGTAGAACCTGCTTCTTACCTTGAGATGGTAGCTGATCCTCAGTTTAACGAGGGGTAGAAGAATTCCAGTTCATTCTACATGTTTCTACATGTTATGTTATCAGATGACAAATTTATATATATATATATATATCACTTAATAGCTGAAAGACAGTTGTCCAAACAGAGTAATTTCAGCCGACTGGTATACTTCCCTGATTAATTTAAAGCAGGTTTTTATTATGAGCCCAAAATATCTTCTTATATTTGAACTGGATATCCTATTCATAATCATGAATTCCCTAGGGAGATCAGAACATCCTTTTTTTTTAATCTTAAAAATGGTTCTATAATGAACTTATGGTTGCTGGAGGGAAAGGATGAGGGGAAGGGATAGTTAGGGAGCTTGGGTTGGACATGTACATACTTTTTCTATTTAAAATGGGCTATCAGCAAGGAGCTGGTGTATAGCACAGAGAATTCTGTTTAATAGTTATGCGGCAGCCTGGATGAGAGAGGAGTTTGGGGGAGAATGGATACATGTACATGCTGGGCTGAGTCCCTTTGCTGTCCATCTGAAATTCACAACATTGTTAATTGGCTATACTCCAGTACTAAATAAAAAGTTTTAAAAAATGGTTCTATGCTTTAATTCCATCTGATAATAGATATCACACTAAAACACTCAGGCTGGTAGTAACGTTTTAAAAGGTACTGGTGATTTAATTTGGTTGAATATATTTTGTAACATGAAAAAAATTATCAATTCGTTTCTTACTCCAATGATTCATGAAGAAAAATGGTTTAATATGCAGACCTCAGCAAAGAAAAGAAAGGGACCTTTTGCGTTATTTTTATATCCTCTAATTTCTTTTTCATGCTTTGAAGATGACCTTGTGTAAACTGAGAAATTCTTGACATTTAAGTTCCAGCAACGTTATCACCCTCACTGGCCCCCCCCAAATTTTGTATTTATGGAATTTCCTGTTCTAGGAACACCAAGAATAATGTGTATGTAGGTAAAGGAGGGGAGAGAAAGATAGTCACAAGAATCTTAGCAATTAAAGTTCCAATGGAAAAGAATTCAGATGCTCTAGGTCAGCTGAAGATGGCAACCACAGTAGGTTATTGTAAATGTCACTGTGGGGATGTTTTCAGCCATAGCACAGACCTAGGCTGTGGTCTGTTGTAATATCAATGCATCAATAGGCCAAGTTGAGCTCTGTTTGTATGTTTTACGTTATAGGGGGCATGTTTTCATTTTAAGGAACTTAGTTTGGATTTCTGGGTCTTTTTTCTGCTGTTTAAAAGCTTCTGTTTCTGCTATACTGAGATGTAACACCGCGCCTCCCTCTCCCCGCCACTACCTTGTTTCAGGCCACCCGGGCAGCCATCACCCAGCACTGCACCGACCTCGGGAGCCTGCTGGGCAAGGAGAATGATGCGGCCCTCATCATCGACGGCCACACCCTCAAGTACGCCCTGTCCTTCGAGGTCCGGAGGAGCTTCCTGGACCTGGCCCTCTCGTGCAAGGCGGTCATCTGTTGCAGGTAGGTGCCAGGCTGCCCCAGGCTCATGCTCTGACTCGGCCGTGTCCTTCGTTTATGTAAAAGAACCACACGTGGGAGTTCTAAGGGTGAACTTTCGGGGGGAAAGAAAAGCAAAACAACAGTACAGATTCAACTGTCCGTTCACAGATTTTGTGAAAGGCAGTCAGTGGTTTTCGCATTTTTGTTTTCTTTACTGTCTTCTGAGAAGGTAAAAGTGATCAGAGCCAGGGAGGCAGGCACACTGTGGGGTCTGTGAGGTGTCACCACCCAAGGGCATCACTCACTGTCTCACGCGGAGCCGGAGGTCATGGTGAGAATGTCACCATCCCTGGCAACTGCCACGATGACCAGGGAGCCATCACCCCGCCGCCGCGGTGAGCAGAGACACACCAGAAACCACCAGAATCAACACGGAAAATCTGGTAGACTGTAAGTCCCAGCACATGTGCTCTAACTTCATGGTTTTTCAAGGAGGAAGTGAAACGAGCCCGTTTGGGTTTCTCAGGGGAGAGCAGAAATGCCTTCCAGGCTCTCCGGGAACTCACGCTCTGCTTGCCAGGTGCTGGACACCAAAGGAAAACATCTCTTTGCCCTTCTGACCATGGCTGCTCTCTGAGGCCTCTGTGTGTCTCACCTCACTGAGTCCCTCACTGCTTCACAGGAAGGCGTTCACCCTGGAACTGGCACGGAAAGAGGAAATTTCAAATTAAATACCGTTACTGTCTACAAAATAGAAGCATTAATTGGAAAAAAAAAAAAAGAACCTGGGATGGTGCAGTTTTGCCTCCAGGAGACGTTTCTTGGCTGGTCTCACATTTAAGATTAAGGAGAAAAAAACCACATACATTTTTTTTTTTTAAAGCACATCTTTCAGATGCTTTCTCTTCATTGAGAATTTAAACTTTAATATGTGACTTCAAATATAAGGTTACCCTTCCATTTAAGGTTGACCTTTTCAGCTTTAAAATGTAATAGTTATCAAAGTTACCCTTTTCTCTAATAATAGAATAAAATAATTTTTTTTCAGAAAATAATTTTTCACTGAAATTGTTTTGTGTTGTCTCCCAGCAGTATTGATTCAAAGACTGGCAAAGGCAGTGTGAAAATGGATAAATGCTTTAGAGCAATATTTTAGGCAGCAGAAAAAGGGGAAATGGAAGAATTTAAGATTTTGCTGAGATTGGAATCATACTGTTTTACTAATTACACATTGTTATACTAAGATCATGGCATCCGGTCCCATCACTTCATGGCAAATCAATGGGGAAACAATGGAAACACTGACAGACTTTATTTTCTTAGGCTCCAAAATCACTGCAGATGGTGACTGCAGCCATGAAATTAAAAGACGCTTGCTCCTTGGAAGAAAAACTATGACCAACCTAGATATCATATTAAAAGGCAGAGACGTTACTTTGCCAACAAAGGTCCATCTAGTCAAGGCTATGGTTTTTTCAGTAGTCATGTATGGATGTGAGAGTTGGACTATAAAGAAAGCTGAGCGCCAAATAGCTGATGCTTTTGAACTGTGGTGTTCAAAAGACTCTTGAGAGTCCCTTGGACAGCAAGGAGATCAAACCAGTCAATTGTAAAGGAAATCAGTCCTGAATGTTCATTGGAAGGACTGATGCTGAAGCTGAAGCTCCACTACTTTGGCCATCTGATTTGAAGAAC
Source organism: Moschus berezovskii (assembly GCF_049115385.1). Taxonomy (NCBI): domain Eukaryota; kingdom Metazoa; phylum Chordata; class Mammalia; order Artiodactyla; family Moschidae; genus Moschus; species Moschus berezovskii. The sequence goes on from NC_142472.1 coordinate 53,013,533, forward strand.
TGACTCACTGGAGAAGACCCTGATGCTGGGAAAGATTGAAGGTGGGAGGAGAAGGGGACGACAGAGGATGAGATGGTTGGATGGCATCACCGACTCCATGGACATGATTTTGAGCAAGCTCTGGGAGTTGGTGATGGACAGGGAAGCCTGGAGTGCTGCAGTCCACGGGGTCTCAAAGAGTTGGCCATGACTGAGCGACTGAACTGAACTGAACTGATACCAGAGTATTTTTTCATGTGCTTAAAATCCTAGGAAAGTCATCATCTGGGTAGCAGTACATTTAGTGATCAGTGTGGACGACAGCTTACTGTTGTTGGCAGGGATGTTGCCTTTTATTTGTTGAGAAGTAAAATGAATAGTCCACTAAGGTGTTTATTGTAGGCTTGATATTCACACTGTATGTTCCTGGGCATCATAGGAGAACAGAGAAAAGACTGGTCTTTGCCTTCAGTGCAAATGATGAATGTGTGTTTATAATCCTTGCTTCTGGTCTCTTCCTTTACTTCTATGGTACTCCTCTCCTCCTTGAAATCAGGCCTCCTCCAGGAAGGCCTCCATCTTGCCATACCCACAGCCTCTCAATTCCTTTCTTGATTTGTCCTCAGCATCTGATGTTGAGAGCCACCGCCCGTTGGATTCTCCTCTATTTCCATGACACCTTTCTCTTCTCCCTAGTTCTGTGTTTCCCTCATAGGGTCTTTCACACCAGCTTTGAGACTCCATATTTTCAGCTTTCACCTTTGGCCCTGTTGTATTTCCAACCCACGTCTCTTCCACACATGTGTTCCCTCTGCTCCTACGGCTCATCTGTCTTCTCCATTAGTGATTCTCAGTGCTAACTTCCCACTGGATCATCTGGAGAGCCTAAGACATTTTCTTTATAGTTAAGCATAGAATTACCACAGTATGACCTAGCCATTCCACTCTCGTGTAGCTACCCAAGAGAATTAAAAAGAGGTAACCAAGCAAGCCACTCCAGTACTCTTGCCTAGAAAATCCCATGGATGGAGGAGCCTGGTAGGCTGCAGTCTGTGGGGTCGCTAAGGGCCAGACACGACTGAGCAACTTCACTTTCACTTTTCACTTTCACACATTGGAAAAGGAAATGGCAACCCACTCCAGTGTTCTTGCCTGGAGAATCCCAGGGACAGGGGAGCCTGATGGGCTTCCGTCTATGGGGTCACACAGAGTCGGACACGACTGAAGTGACTTAGCAGCAGCAGCAGCAACCAAGCAAATGCTTACGTGTGCATGTTCAAAGGAGCACTAGTTGTAATGGCCAAAAGGTGGACACAACCCAAGTGTCACTCAATGGATGAATGGACAAGCAAAATGTGGTCTTTCCATACAATGGATGCTTTTTCAGCCATAAGAAGGAATGAAGCGCTGATCCATGCTGTAGCGTGGATGAACCTCAAAAACATACGCAGAAAAATAAGCCAGTCGCAAAAGACTATGTATTATAGGATTCCATTCATGGGATATATTCAGGATTAGCAAATCCACACAGAGAGAAAGTGGCTTAGTGGTTGTCCAGGGCTTGGGGAGGAGGACTGAGGAGTGAGTCTCTGGTGGATACGGGTCTCCTTTAGGGATGATGAACGTGTTCTGAGACTCCACAGCAGTGATGCTTCTCAGCACTGTGAATGAGCTGAGCTGTTACACTTGACGTGATTAATTTTATGTTAACTTTGCTGTTGTTCAGTCATTCAGTTGTGTCTGACTCTTTGTGACCCCAGGGACTATAGCACACCAGGCTTCCCTGGCCTTCACTGTCTCCCAGAGTTTGCTCAAACTTATGTCCGTCGAGTTGGTGATGCCTTCCAACCATTTCATCTTCTGTCATCCCCTTCTCCTCTTGCCCTCAATATTTCCCAGGATCAGGGTCTTTTCCAGTGAGTCAGCTCTTTGCAATCAGGTGTCCAAAGCATTGGAGCTTCAGTTTCAGCATAAGTCCTTCTCTTGAATATTCAAGGTTGATTTCCTTTAGGATTGACTGGTTTGATCTCCGTGCAGTCCAGGAGCGCCACACTTTGAAAGCATCGTTTCTTTGGCCTTCTTTATATCTCTCGCATCCATACATGACTACTGGAAAAACCATAGCTTTGACTATATGGATCTTCGTTGGCAAAGTGATGTCTCTGCTTTTTAATACCTGTCTACGTTTGTCATAGCTTTTCTTCCAAGGAGAATGTTAACTTAAAAATATAAACAAATGAACCAGAGAATTCATCCATTGCAATGACATGATTGTCGAATGAAAAAATGGAATGTTGAATGGAAGTTTTATTGATTCATTTGAATGAAATCTTTGTTGAGAGAAAATAAACAAAAAAAAGCCTGCGCCCTAGGCCCTATCCCAGGATAATTAATGTGGAATTCTAGGAATTTTATGAGCCTCTGGGTGGTTCTGATGAATAGTCAGGGTTGAGACTGGATGACCTCCCCAGTCTTTCTGTCCCGTGCGACCTTTCCCTTGAGTTCCAGCTTGAGAGCCCCTCCATCTGTGTCTGGGCTTCCTCACACTGACGTTCTTGGGTGCCTTGAGTTGGAATGTGGCTGAGTTGGCTACTGTCCTCTGGTCTGTGCATCTCCTCATCCTTGCCAGTCTTCCTACTGGTTTTCCAGGTTTACCGTCTCAGTGGATGGTATTCCTCTTCTCCATTGCCAGGGCCTTTTTGTAGCAGAATAGGCATGATTTTATACCCAAGGAACTTTTAGAGAGACTAAACCACAATGACAGATTATGACATCGAGGTCAGAAATTGCAGGCTCATAACTCATTCTTGAAAAGTGTTGTCTTGACTTTTTAGAAGTGAGGAAATGAAAGCCTCAGACAAATTACATCATCTTGCCTATGGGTTCAGCAAGTGATGGAGGCATTATCCACAATCTGAGTGAGATGAGGACCTCTGCTTCTGAGTTGTGAAGTTGTCTGTGCCAGAAAATCCACGGTCTTGTGTTTATTATTGGGACCAGATGTAAGGTTTGATTTTTAACACATTTTTCAACCCATAGAATTTGTTTAAACCTATTCAGCATAAAATTTTGTGGGACTTGTCGTTGCCCAGAGTGCTTCCCAGGTAGTGCTAGTGGTAAAGAACCCACCTGCCAATGCAGGAGACTAAGAGATGTGGATCGATCCCTGGGTCGGGAAGATTCCCTGGAGGAGGCATGGCAACCCAGTCCAGTATTCTTGTCTGGAGAATCTCATGGACAGAGGAGTCTGGCAGGCTACAGTCCATGGGGTCACAGAGAGTGGGACATGACTGAAGTGACTCAGCAAGCACACATGGAAGGATAGCAGGCATGTAGAAAATGGGTTGAAAGAAGGAATCCTCTGTTCTCTCTTCCCTGTTCCCATTACCTAAAATGACCATCTATCTTGTTTTCTTATTTTTCCTTTTTCTGTGAAGCTCTTTATTTTGTAAAGCTTCAAAATGGAGATCAATTTTGTAGGCACAAATGAGAGTCTGGGGACACTTTGACTTCTTGAACATTGACAAATTTGAAAGTTTATCTTGACAGGAAGAGAGTCATGAAAGAATCATCAGGGCCTGCTTTGTGAGGGAGCTGGTGGATGGCCCCACCACAGCCCTCTGCAAACACGGGGTGCTCACAGCCCCAGTGCCGCCACCCGGGCAGAGGTGATTTATGGCTCTGTGTCTCTGGGCAGGAGATGGAGTGGAAGGAAAACATCACAGCAGAGATTTCCCCTGGTTGTGCAAATTAGGCATCTCAGAAGGCATCGTTTATTTTCTCCGATGTGTTTAGACTTCTGTCTTTCAGGACGGATGCAAAGATAAACAAGTATGTACCTACCCTCGTACCATGGGAGTTAAGACAGTGCAGAGGAGAGCACAGAGTGGATACGACCAATGTTTCTGAAAGCTTTGGGGGCTTATTTTTCTAAGAGTGATTTATATTTCTTGTAGAGAAAAGCCAGAAAGTGCAGATAAACAAGAAGAAACAGCATTCCCAATCCTGTAGACTGGAGATAAGCCTTGTTAGCGATCAGTGTCTAAATGTAGATCTTTTTCAGTTGAAATGGCTTTTCTTGGAAGAGGGTTAGACTGTCCACAATACGTGGAGTGCAAAGATGATAAACAGTTTTTATGGCAAATAGTAACATAAAATGTGTTGTTTAATTTATTCCTCGTTGCTGAATATTCAGGTGAAGAGGGTTTTTTTTCCCCCCACTGTTTAAGTAGCACATGAATAAGGTTGTTATAGCTCAGTCTTTGTAAGGATGCTTGATTTCCCTAATATAATAGTGGATTCAAGAGGGAGCAATACAGAAATTTACAAAAATGCCTGTGCCCTTCCCCTCAGAAAGCGAAGTGATGACTTGGGTGTGGTCAGTGGTCACTCTCTGGTTCACTGGTCCACTCTCTGGTCACCCCCGGCCAGGACAAATGTGCTGTCCTCTGGGCAGCAGAGCTGGGCTTTGTTCGTCTCACCTAGAAAGAGGAGCAGTTGTGAGGCTATTTTGTGTCGGGACACACATATGTAGAATCTAGGGAGAAACCACACTGCATTTTTACCTGCTGACAGTGTCATTCCCACGGCTGGCTCAGTCTTACATTGTCTGAGCTCCCTGAAGCACCGGACTCACTTATCCAATGTCTGTGCCTCTGTCCCCCTGGGAAAGGAACTGCTTCTTCCCACTCCGTCTCCCTCCAGCTCCGCTCTCCCACTAATGAGGCATGATGGACTTTTGAGACGTCTCAGTACGCTGTGATTTTGCATGGGGTGTCTTTCAGCCTGTGAGCCATCCACAAGAATAATATCAACGCAGAGCTCAGACACACTAATTAGAATTGTACCACCGATAGTGTTTGGGTTGGCCTTGATGTTGGTAGGGATCCAATCGTACACTTGCAAAAATAAAACTTTTCTTTGGTTTCTTTCATGATGTGATTTCTCGGCATCCTATGTGTTTGGTTACAAGTCAGCTTCCTCCTTGGACCTTTTATTCCAGAGAGCATTATTAACTTGTCGAGTTGTAAGTCTATCCTTGGGTTGTTTGTATTACGGCTTAAGAGTATGTAAGCCCATTTGTTGATTAAATGCAATTAAGGGAGAATTCATTTTTAGACAGGTTTTTTCTTTTTTTGGTTAGCTCTAACATGAATGCTATTATTTGAATGATTACAGCAATTTTATGTGGTCCTAACTGGCCTTATTGTTACTCTGCTAAAGATGAGTGCTTGGATGTAATGGTTCTTTGGCAACACATTGAATGAAAACAATTTCCAGAAGCTCAAAGTTTAAGAAATGTTTTTCTACCCGCAGTTTTACTAGTGTTTCTCCAGAATGAAAATGAGATGGATGTAGATTTTGTAATGTATAAAAAATTCCTTATGTTAACCATTGTAGAGACTGGCATATTTGAAGGCTTCAGAGTATTAACCCGAAATAGTGAAAGGAATCCCTTTCTAAACATTCCATCTTAGAAAAAAAATTTTATTCAACTTTTGGAAGCCAAAGATAATTTTGGCTATGACTCATGTTTAGAAATGGACTATTTTCATCTTAAGTAACTATTGCAGGAAATAGTTTATGCTAATCACTCTGAGATCAACTTTTGACTTTTATAGATTTCTGATATGTTTGATTCCCCTCCAGCTAAAAGTTATCTATTACCATTATTTACATGTAACTGCTTCCGGTGAGAAATAGAAAAGTGAATTAACCTGTCAACTTAGTTGCTTGTGTCCAGAACTAACAAAATGATTTGGTAAAGATGTCTTTTTATAGTGCATGTGATAAAACATGGGAAAATATTTTAGTATAGATTCAGACTGCAGGAAAATCCTCTTTAAGAAAATCTAGTATAAGTAATTCAAATGAAAAGTTGGTACTTACAGCATGACAACATGATAGAAATATCTACTAGGGGACACTTGATAATAGTGTTTGATCTATAATAATATGCTATGTTATTGGAAACATCTCCTAGAAGAAAATTCTTTTTAGTTATAAAATTGGTGTTATATCACTTTTCATCTGTAAGGAAAGTATTATTCTGAACATTTCTGAAAAGTAGTTTACACGACAAGAGTTCCCTTGGATTGGTGATCTTCACATCAGTGTGTCTACATAGGACCTCAGGTAGAAAGTGGGCAGGGGGAGGGTGGAGGCCCTTTTCCTTTTCGGCAGTAGTCTAAGAATTATGGTAACAGGATTCCCCAGCTCTCCATCCCTCTGCTCTGCTGCTTCCAACACGCGGCCCTGCAGGATATGCCAGAGGAGCCCAGAGACACGTCACGTCTCACGTTTTCTCCTGTGTTTCCTCCTCTCCCCCCTTTCATGAATGATTAATTTGCCAGTGCATGTCATTTTTGACAATGCTGCTTGCCAAACGAAACAGGGTGATGTTAGGTCAAACCGCGGTCCAAAGTTCTGAAATAGAAGCTCATAATATTTGGCATCTTTCCTACTAGAAAAACAAACCAGTGGAGGACAAAGTCAAGAGCAGAGCTCAATTAAGCATGTGGAATATGTCGTGAATATTTATGTCCCCAGGTCTTGCCTTGTGATAGTATTTGTACTTAAAGTGCCTTTTTTTTCCTTTTCCTGTGAAGTCGTCCAGAACGTGTTTCATTAATACAAGAAAGTGTCATGTTAACTTTCGTTCGGGAAAAAAATCGCACTTCTCCTGACAGCACTGATGTTTTTCTGATTGAGAATATGCAAAGTAGCTCTTACCTTAATTGGTCCCAAAGAAAATTATGTTTTCCCTTTCCCTGTCTATGTATCTGATGCGTTCCCTCATTTATCACCTCTTGAATTATCGATGCCGTCCCTGTCCTCATCTGACAGCTAGGATTCCTCCGATGACTTTGAACATCATATGGACTGCTCCACCCTGAAGTTTCACTGTCCCCCAGTTTGAATAGGAAGGATCAGGGTTACAGTTTGCATCCACAGACTGCAGGCATCTATGTTTCTGCTTGTATTTTCCAGCTCTATTAAGGTGTAATTGGTATACAGAAACCGCACGTAATTATCATACGCAGTTTGCAGAGTCCAGACATATGTATCTACTCTTTTCACCATCACTACAATCTGGGCAATTAACATATCCACCACCTCCCAGGGTTTCCTTGTGTCCCCATTGGTGTTTTTTGGCTTGTTTCTTTTGATTGATGTAGTAAGGATGCTTAGCATGAGATCAGCTCTGTGGACAGATTGTAAAGGACCTCATCGTGAACTTCAGCAGCTTACTCATGTGTTACTGGAAGTCTGTACCCACTGGACAACAGCCCCCCACCCCTCTGTCACCACCTTTCTGTTATTGGTTTCTGTGGAAAGAAGAAAGTGAAAGTGTCAATCGCTCCATTGTGACCCTGTGGACGGTAGCCCGCCAGGCTCCTCTGTTCATGAAATCCTCCAAGCAAGAATACTGGAGTAGGTAGCCATTCCCTTCTCCAGGGAATCTTCCTGACCCAGAGATCAAACTGCCATTGCAGGCAAATTCTTTACCTTCTGAGCCACCAGGGGCTCTACCAGTGACTATTTTAGACACCTCTTGTAAGAGGAATCATGCAGTGGTTGTCCTTCTGGGACCAATTTGTTTCACCGGCATAACATCTTCTGGGTCCATCTGTCCACCGTGAGGGCAGGGTGACTTCTCTGCTTTGAGCTCCTGAGATTCCATGGTGAACTTGAGAGAGGATGCAGGACAATGGAGAGAATGCAAGACAGAGAAGAACATTGACGTCTTTTGTTTCTCAGAGTTCTTGATATGATATTTATATTCTGTCCCACTTTGGATTACAAGCAGAATTGTCAACAGGAGAGAAGTCAGATTGGTGGAGTCAAGTTGCCAAATTATGGAAGCCTGAACTTGGTTTGAGTTTTCTGATTGGTGATTTCAGAGCTTTGTTATCAGGGTCCTCTGCATAGCTTTGTTGGGTCAGCGAAGGCTAAGAGCTTCTGCTGAAAGGCTTGCCCTTCTGCTGTTTGTTGATCAGCTGACAGAGGTCTGCCAGCCAGTGGTCTCCCATGGCTGAGTTCCGAATAGGCTGGCAAATGAGAGAGCAAGGTAGACAGACAGACAGCCACTCTCACCCAAGCACACCATCATTTGACATCTGGGTCATCTGAGAAGAGCAGAGCCAGCCTTTCTTCCTACTAAGTGAGTACTCGTTGTGGCATCCTTTCAATTGGGCACACCAGTCATTAAAGACCAAAGTAAATACACCAGCTTGAAGACAATCCTTTCACAAATATACAAGCATCAAGTTAAAACCATCTGTCAATCATTGTGTGTTTTTCCTTTTATTTGTTTTAATGAATAGGTGTTGTTTGAATATACTAGAGCCTGAAACATTAGAAGTCTTATGTTATCACAGTATTTTGCCAATGCACAGATAATTGAGGCTTAAGTTCTTATTTTGTCTTTATGAAACCACGATGAACATGAATTATTGTCCCTGAAACAGAAGATAGCAACAGTAACAGAATAGATGCTTATTTGTAGACGATTGAACATGTGAACATATAGATTCAGTGTTTTTTCAAACCTGAATACTTCACATCACAATAGGAAGTTTGAATGATCCAATCTGGGAACAAATGCAAGATTAATATAGGAGGCAATGAAGCCTTTTTTGAAAAATGGAGGAAAAATGTTGCATGATGTTCACTTACTTTCATGACAATTGGGATCTGAATTTCTATTCCCATATAGCTGTATTGTATATTAGCCCATGAGAGTGTAAACACAGCTACTTAAGAATAATAAATAACAACCGCATTAGGGCTGGCACCAACATTTCATGAAGTTTAAAATATTTATAATCAAAGAAGTTAGAGAGAAGGCAGGGGTTGGCTGTGGTCCTGTTTGTGTTTCCTGTGTTTAAAAACTGCAGCCGAATCTTTAGCGTGAGTCCCCCCTTGGGGACCTGGCCGTATTTCTTTTGTATATGAGGTTGTCTTGTGCTAAAGATTTCTCTGGATTCAGTGTCATGTTATTTAGAAAAAAAGAGAAAAAGAGGGCTTTAAATATTTTCTAGACCTGCCAAAGTCTAATTACGGTTAGAGTTAATATTTTTATATATGTTTTTAACTGAAGTATAGTTGATCCACAACGTTGTATTCATTTTAGGTGTATAGCAAAGTGATTCAATTTTATACACATACCTATATTCATATCCCTACACACACACATATATACTTTTTCAGATTCTTTTTCCATATAGGTTATAAACAAATATTGAGCATAGTTCCTTGTGAAATACAGTAGGTCCTGGTTATTTATCTGTTTTATATATAGTAGTGTGAATGTGCTAATTCCAAACTCCTGATTTACCCTCTCCTCCCTTTTCCCTTTGTGCAAACCATAAGTTTTCTGTCTGTGAGTCAGTTTGTGTTTTGTTGGTAAGTTCATTTGCATCATTTTTTTAGATTCCACATAGAAGTGTTATAATATTTGTCTTTTGACTTGCGTCACTTAGTATGATCATCTCTAGGTCCATCCATGTGGCTGCAAACTGCATTCAATTAGTCAGCTACAGTATAGTTTATGCAGCTACAGGATGAAAACAAGAGGGAAAGACTCTGAGCTGCACACAGAGTCACCCTGAGCTTACATGCAACCTGGTGAAAAAAATATAAACATAGTATGTCTTTAGAAAATATAGAAAACAACGCATGTAAATGATGAGAGCTGACTGCAAATTAAATATCATACAGCGGCAAGTTCTAGTATTTATCGTTGTGGTTTGTCTGATCAGGGGACGTTTTCTGGAGGAGGAGAATTCTCTTTGCAGCTTGCAGAAGTGGTGGAAATTTGTAACACGGGGAGAGGCTAGTACTATCCTCCTAGGGGGTCAGGCTGGATCTGAGGTGGACAGGACTTCAGGACGAAGGTGCATCACAGCTGACGCAGGCTGGGACACCAGGTGACATGGTCGGCATCTTTCATACAACAAATGTTCTATGAACGTTCCTTTTTGATTGCAGGAGGAAACTGGAATGTTTAGCAGTTGATTTTGGGGGGCCCTTGCTTTTCTGTATTAATTTCCTTGATGTGTGAAGTTGCACTGACAAGCAGCCACTGAAAGTCTATGCTCTCCTCTATCGACTTGCTGAGCTTCCATCAGGTGCAAGTTGCAGGGCTGCTCTTTTCCTTTGGGTTTGTGAGCCAGGCTGCTGAAGCTGTTCCCATGAGAAAAGGACTCTGAGCTCTGCTTGGTTTGCACGGAACATGGGAGTTTTCACCTCAAGGCATGGAGACCATCTTCATCGGTCAATGCTGCTACCTCTAGGTCTCCGGAGCTGAGAGGACAAGCCTTGTAGGAAGTCCCTCTTTCTCCGTGCAGGCTCAGAAGAGGAGAAAGTGCCAAGGAAGGTGAAACATCCTCCATAACTCAGTCCCTCTGTCAAGGTCACAGAGAGGCAGGGCTTTGGGTAAGGTCAGGCTTGCTTGCTGAGTAATGAACCTATTCAGGGTAATGGAATATGCTGCCTGTATCCAGACCAATCCCATGGGTTTGCTGGAAGTCTACAGACTCTGGGCGACTAGATGACAAAGATCTAAGTGGCTCCCCTCATGCTCTTCCCGAGACCACAGATACAGTGAAAGGGAATCTAAGTGCTATGGACATAATTACATCCTCCCAAAATTTAACTAGTCAGTCCTAAAGGAAATCAACCCTGAATATTCACCAAAAGGACGGATGCTGAAGTTGATGCTCCAATACTCTGGCCACCTGATACAAAGAATCAGCTCACTGGAAAATACCCTTTTGCTGGAAAAGATTGATAGCAAGAGGAGAAGTAGGTGACAGAGGATGAGACGGTTGGATGGCATCACCAACTCAATGGACATGAGTCTGAGCAAACTCTGGGAGATGGTGAAGGACAGGGAAGCCTTCAGTCCATGGGGTCCCAAAGAGTTAGACATGACTTGGTGACTGAACAACAACAAAATTTGTATGTTGAAACCCTAGCCCCTAATTTGACCATGTTCAGAAACAGAGCCTTAGGAGGTAACTGAGGTAAAATGAAGTCACAAAGGAGAAGAGGGTGACAGAGGATGAGATGGTTGGATGGCATCATCCACTCAATGGATGTGAGTTTGAGCAAATTCCAGGAGATAGTGAAGGCTAGGGAAGCCTGGCATGCTGCAGTTCACGGGGTCGCAAAGAGTCAGACATAACTTAGCGACTGAACAACAAAAACACAGCAATAACCTGATCCAATAAGCTTAGTGTCCTTGCAGTTGGTACCAGAGAGCTCTCTGCCAGGTACGTACACAGTGAGAAGGCACCGTCTACAAGCCAGGAAGCAGCTCTCCCCAGAAACCCAGCTGGTCAGCACCTTGGTCTTGGATTTCTAACTTCGGAACAGTGGGAAAAGTGTCTTTCTGTTGTTGAAGCCCCCCAGTCTGTGGTACTTTGTTATGCCAACCTGAGCCAACCAATAAGCTTAGGTCTCCATACTGCTCAAGCTAATTAATAAAATCTTCAAGTCTGAGTTTGTGTATATAAAAGGATTTGTGGGGTATGAATGGTAGGTGGGGAGAATTGCATGAGTAGGAAATAATAGCCTTAAAAGTATTTCCTTGTGAAATAAACCAGGAGCTGCTTGGAATGGAAATTTATGCCATCCCAATGAAGCATATGGAGAAGGAAATGGCAACCCACTCCAGTATTCTTGCCTGGGAAATCCTGTGGACAGAGGAGCCTGGCAGGCTAGTCCATGGGGTTAAGAGTGGGACATGACTGAGTGACTAAACAACAACAAGCAACAAAGGATATGTTATCTCAGCTGATGGGAAAGTGAGGGAAATCTTCATGGAACTGAAAATTTACTACTGTATTTAGTTCACTGTACCAGTCTCCCCTTAAGATTATCCTAAGATTAACTTGATTTATTTTGTCTTAAGGTACATTTAGTAACTTAATCCTTAAAAATCAACATGGTGATCACTGTACACAGTTCCCTCTTTTCCCAGAATGATGTCTGTTTCTCTTACTAAGTTCCCAGCTTTGTCAGTTCATCCCATATTTAAGTTTTGATGTCAGCTTTGAAAAGCAGAAATTGCCTCCTCTGTTTCCAACTTGAAAGGCACGTTTACAATTCTGTGTAACAAATTGCATCATTCTCACAGAGTCTGTGTTATCTGACAGGACTAAGGGGTGATTTTCATTGGCTTCGGAATTTTCACCAGTTTATATATATATATGTATTATATTATTCAAGTATACCTTTGTGTAAGAAAGGGTGCTGATTTAACCAATTTACATTAGCCCACTAATTTTCAAATTCCTGAAATTAATCAATCTGATTTGGAGTGCCATAGCTTTCATGTTGGAGAAGGAAATGGCAACCCACTCCAGTGTTCTTGCCTGAAGAATCCCAGGGACGGGGGTGCCTGGTGGGCTGCCATCTATGGGGTCACACAGAGTTGGACACGACTGAAGTGACTTAGCAGAAGCTTTCATGTAGATATTTTAGGGAAAATAAATATCTCATTGCTGTGAGCTCAGATTCTCAGGCAAGATTCTAGAAAAGTCCAATATGAATCTAGTAGGTGCTAATGATTTATAAGTTTTTCCTATTTTTACCTTAGTGCCTTTCCTGTGACTATCCCAGAAAATTCTAGAAGTCTTCTAAAGATTAATTCAAATGTCGGTCACAATGTGTGTGTCTTGAGTTGAAAATCAAGACGAAATTTGCATATGTGTTGAATGAGTTAAAGGTACGTGGTATAAAAATACTTCCTGCCCAATACCTCCTTGGGGCTCCTGGTCTGTTCTGGGGACACAGTTGTATGGCGGCAGCGGAGGGGGAGGTGGTGGAAACAAGGTCTCACATGTGTGTCCATGCTTGGGTTGAACGCAGCAAGTCACACTCTAGGCGGGTAGAACAGAGATGGTAAGTAGTCTTCTGCAAAGAAAGATGCCTTTAGTTGCCACTGTCCCATAGGTGCTGTTTTCGCCTGTGAGTTTTTCATTTAATGTGTGTTTCCAACTGCTGGTGACGTTGCCAGAGACCGGCAGACTGAAAGAATGGCCACTCTTTCGTTTACTCATCTCATTCATTCATTGGTCCATAGTCAGTCAGATCTGAGTAGTTTGGATTAAGGAGTTGAAGAGAAAGTCTTGAAGAGTTCTGAAGAGTTCACAGATTTGAGGGTGGTCAGGATGGAAAATGGAGAGTACTCTAATCAAGTAAGAAAAGTCAGAGTGAAAGGAGCAAATTGTCAAGAATGGGACCAGGGATTCAATATTTTATTGGTAATGATAGCTATTTATGCTGAGAATGGGCTCCCTACTGAGCACCTCCCAGGCATCATTTCAGATGATGTCCAAAAATCCTTTCAAGGTGAGCACCACCACCACTGCCCTCAGACGAGATCAAGTCTTAAGGATATAAAGTCACAGGCCCCAGATCTCAAAACTGTGAACCTTGATCAATAATAGTTCCTCTTACTAGTGCGCTGAACTTCCTTTTACTTTGTCAAACTCCTTTCTTCAAAAAGTATCCAAAGATGGAATGAAAGAATCTATAATAACTCTGCTGCTGCTGCTAAGTCGCTTCAGTCATGTCTGACTCTGTGCGACCCCATAGATGGCAGCCCACTAGGCTAAGTAAAACTTTATCAAAGAAGGAAAGTTGACCCCGAAAAAGCCATCATCTCACTGACTCTGTAACGTATGATGGTCTTTTGGAGGCTGTGCTTGCTTTTGTGGGGATGAACCCTGGTCTGAACACTTCTCTTTGTATAATTGACCCTAGTCGTTACAGCATGTGCCCCACTGAAGTTCCTCCTGGGGTGGGCAAGGGCCTAAGGCAGGGTGAGGGTGGGATGATTTGGGAGAATGGCATAGAAACACGTATGTTGTCATATGTGAAACGAATCACTAGTTCAGGGTCAATGCATGTTATAGGATGCTCGGAGCAGGCATGCGGGGATGACCCAGAGGGAGGATAAAGGGAGGAGGGAGGTGGGAGGGGGGTTCAGGAGGGGGAACTTATGTAAACCCGGGGCAAATTCATATCAATGTATGGCAAAACCAACCAATATAATATTGTAAAATAATTTGCCTCCAATAAAAAATAAATTAATTAAAAAAAAAAAGCAAGTTGGAATGAAGAATTGAGATCAGGCTTGCTTATCATTGGCATTTTAATTTCCTCCATTTTACTGCATGATATATATTTTAATGATAGCGCTTTAAAGTCCAGGCTTCCAAGAAAAGAAAATGATATTGCATGTAAAGACTTGGGGATTAGATGGTGGGACGGTCCTGGGGCCTAGTATATGGGGCTTACTCCTGCCTGATGTCACATGTATCCCAAGATCTTTTCCCCTTGATGTTGGGACTGGTTAGGTCATGGGATTTTATTTGTGTGGTGGTGTGCTAAATTTTTAGAGTTGTATGGTGATGTCAGGGAAGTTGGATTAAGATTACTTTTTTTGTCATAATGATGAAATTCAGCAACAGTTTCCAAAACCAAGCATTTGTGTTATTCCTTGAGTTGAAGGAAAATCTTGGATTATAAAATTTATTAAAGAGCATCTTAGTATCTCAGAGACTTGGGGTCAGAAGAAAGTTAAATGACTAGACAGTTTGTTTTGAGCTTTGTTTCCTTTTCATTGTCCTGCTGTTCTGAATCTTTTGGTTCTTTTTTTTATGTTTATCGCTCTTGGAGTTACAAATGCCCGCTAGTGCACAAAACTGAGAGCCTGTTTGCTGTTGTTTAACTGACACTGTGTTAAATCTGGAGGAGTATGTATTTTTTTGCCCAAGTGAGCTACAAAAATCAATACATACTAAAAAAAAAAAAATTAAAGAAAGTGCTGAAGAACCAGTAATAATCTAGGATACATCCTCCAAGAAGACCCAATACAGAGGCCCCGCCTCCTGAAACAATGAGTTGAGGAAAGAAAACAGGTGGTTTAATTTAGCTAAGAATAACAATGAGAGATTAAAACAATAAATGCTGGAGAGGGTGTGGAGAAAAGGGAACCCTCTTACACTGTTGGTAGGAAAGCAAACTAGTACAGCCCCTGTGAAGAACAGTGTGAAGATTCCTTAAAACACTGGAAATAGAACTGCCATATGACCCAGGAATCCCACCACTGGGCATACACACTGAGGAAACCAGAATTGAAAGAGACACGTGTACCCCAATGTTCATCGCAGCACTGTTTACAATAGCTAGGACATGAAAGCAACCTAGATGTCCATTGGCAGATGAATGGATAAGAAAGCTGTGGTACATGTACACAATGGAATATTACTCAGCCATTAAAAAGAATGCTTTTGAATCAGCTCTAATGAGGTGGATGAAACTGGAACCTATTATACAGAGTGAAGTAAGTCAGAAAGAAAAAACACCAATACAGTATACTAACGCATGTATGTGGAATTTAGAAAGATGGTAACAATGACCCTATATGCAAGACAGCAAATGAGACATAGATGTAAACAACAGACTTTTGGACTCTATGGGAGAAGCTGAGGGTGGGATGATTTGAGAGAATAGCATTGAAACATGTATATTACCATATGTGAAATAGATCGCCAGTCCAAGGTGGATGCATGAAACAGGGCACTCAAAGACGGTGCAGTGGGACCACCCTGAGGGATGGGAGTGGGGAGGGAGGTGGGAGGGGGTTCAGGATGGGGGACACATGTACACCCGTGGCTGATTCATGTCAATATATGGCGAAAACCATCACAATATTGTAAAGTAATCAGCCTAAAATTAAAATAATTAAGAAAAAAGCAAACACCAGTACACTGTTTTAAATTGATCTTTCAAAAGTTGGTTAGAAGTGAAAACATATGAACATGGGCCACTTTAGTGAGTGTTCTGTTGTAACTGGCTTCCGGCTTGGATGGGAGCAAACTGAAGGAAGGAAGGAAGGAATGAGTGAACAAAGTTGGTACAGAATGGCAGAGGGAAGGAAAGGACAGCTCCCTGCTCACGTGCAGAAACACGCACGTGGACACCCGGTGGCATCGTCTGTGTGTGCAGGGTCTCACAGGCGGTGCCTTCTTCTGGCTCTTTTGAGTTCGAATGTAGTGTGAAACACTCGGCCTTCAGTGTCCGCGGGCGCTGTCACCCAGGCCTCCTTCACTGAGCCCTGCTGTCCTGGGACTCCAACTCAGGCCCAGAGAAAGACTTTATCATTGGGCTTCAGGCTTCAATTCGGAAAGTCTCCCTATTTCATTTCTTCCAGACTAGTCCCACCGCATCACTGCCGTGTGCTAGCTGGACAGCTGCCCTTTATCCTTCAGGGATGACCACAGTAAAACAAATACTGCTGTCTCCCTCCAGGGCCAAGAAATGGAACCATATCAATGGTGCTGAAGCCCTTCTGTACACGAGACCACACCCGCTCCTCCCCCACGGAGGTGCCGCTGCCCACTCACCTTGTTTGCTTGGCCAGTTGCGTTCCTCCTAGTTTCTGCCTGTCTGTGACTCACGTTGCTTCCCTGTACGTATGTTTGAATGTGGCATAAATGGAATTGTACTGCAGGGTGGCCCGTTTGGCTCAAGGTTGTTTGAATTTAATCTGTGATTCGTGTAACTGGTATTTTCATTCCCACTGCCACACAAATGCCCATTGTATGAATATCCCCATGACTTATTTTATTATTCTCCCGTCAACAGGCATTTATTTGGCTTGATGGCAGATTATTATGCATACGCACAATGTGGATATGGAAATAGTAAATGTCCCTTTGTGCACACGTACAAATATTTTCCTAGAGTGGAATGCTTGGAAAGTAGAATTTCTTGGTAGTGGGAAATGTGTGTTTTCAACTTTTCTAAATAGTGCAGAATTGCTTTTTCAAGTGGCTGGTCAGCAGTTTATAGGAATTTCCCCAGATCTACATATATGCTAAGACATGTATTTTTTTTAACTTTATTGAAGTACGGTTGATTTGCAATGCTGTTAATTTCTGCTATACAGCAAAGTGATTTACTTGTGTGTGTGTGTGTATGTGTGTGTATGGTGCTGATTTAATTGCTAAGTTGTGTCCGACTCTTTGTGATCCCATGGACTATAGCCCGCCAGGCTCTGGTGTCCATGGGATTTTCTGGGCAAGAATCCTGGAGTGGGTTGCCATTTCCTTCTTCATATGTGTGTGTGTATTCATATTCTTTTCAATTATGGTTTATCACAGGATATTGTTTATAGAACTTGTTGTTTATTCATTCTATATATAATTGTTTGCATCTGTGAATTCCAACCTCCCAGTCCGTACCCCACACTGCCTACCCTATGGCAATCACAAGTCTGTTCTCTAAGAACATGGATTTTTAAGGTGTTTAACTCTTGTTCAGTCACTAAGTTGTGTCTGACTTTTTGTGACCCCATGAATTGCAGCACACCAGGCTTCCCTGTCCTTCACTATCTCCCCAAGTTTGCTCAAACTTGTGTCCATTGAGTCGGTGATGCCATCCAACTATCTCATCCTCTGTCACCCCTTTCTCATCCTGCCCTCAATCTTGCCCAGCATCAAGGTCTTTCCCAATGAGTTGACTCTTTGCATCAGGTGGCCAAAGTATTGGAGCTTCAGCTTCAGCATCAATCCTTCCAATGAATACTCACGATTGATTTTCTTTAGGATTAACTTGTTTGATCTCCCTGCTATCCAAGGGACTCTCAAGAGTCTTCTCCAGCACATGTTTAACTCTTACCAACCTCAAAAATGTGATGCGCCTTATCTCCTTGTCCCAACTTTGTTCCCCACTTGCTCATGAGAGGCATTTCTGTATTTTTAGCAATGTTTTTTGTTGTTGTTGTTTACAGTCTCATGTCCGATACTAATTTTTCACAGTAATGAGTTCTCTTTAGTGAGCATCTGCCTGGCACATCCTCCCCCATCCTTTCACTTCTGGCTTTTCTGTGTTCCTTCCAAGCATCATCTAGCTGGCTTTTGTTAGTTTATGGTTTGTAACTCTGTTGGGAGGGTCGGTGTAGCTAGAGAGGGTGATCGCTTCCTAGAGACTGTGCTGATTGTTCGCTGCTGTTCGGGGTGAGTGAAGGATGGGAGGGACGAGGTGACGTGTACTCCATCTGTGCAGTGATCCAAGGTGGGTAAGTCATCGCTGGAGGCTCATCACTTACCCGTGAGAATGGACCCAGAGGTTCGGGGCAGAGTCTGAGTGTGGGGTCGTGTGCTTGTCTGGCTGACCTGGGTTAGAGGTGGTGACTGTTGACCGAGATGGGGTCCGAGTGCCTTTTCAGACCCGAGGTTCACTGTGCAGACTCTGTTCCTCTGAGGTGAGCATTCCCAGACCTGAAGGGCTGAAGATTGGGGCAGGACAACAGAGAACTCATTCTTAGGAGGGTACGAGGATGGAGCAGCAGGGGAGCCAGGTCCCACAGGTGCTGATGGCAGAAAACTGTGCATCTGTGGTCGCCAGGCCGCTGGGTGTGACTCCCAGACACATCTGTTGGCCTGGACCAGACACTGTTGGACGGCCGCCCTCGGGCCTGCCCTGGCTGAAAACCTGCCCCGTGCATTGCCCAGGCCTCGGAGTTTATTACCGAGACACTACACTCTTGGTCCCTTAGCTGCTGGACCCTTCATCCCACCAGCTTCCTCTCTGTCTCCTCCTGCTGATATCACCCTGGTTTGTTCCTGATGGTCACACATAACGATGGGTCCCTATTCCTGTTTCAGTTCCTGTATCATTGATGATGTTCTTGTTTCTGGTGTCATGGAGATGCAGCCAACCACAGTGGGGATATGCTGTGAGTTTTTCAAGTGATGAGACTGGGCAGTCAGATGAGCTGGTTTTCCGACTCGTAGACCCATCGTGTGCCTTTTAAGTCCTAGAGCACGGGGGATCAACATGATCCCTGTGACTCAGTGTCGCATGCCGGGGCGATGACACGCACTGAGTGCTCATCATGTACTGGCTGTTATGCAAGGCGTTTTATATGTCATTTCATTTGTGTGCCTACACTACTTTTCTAGAAAGAAAACTGAAGCTCAGCGGGGATTAGTGACTTGACAAGCACTATCTGAGCCCATGTTCGCCTGTGGTATATAGATACACATTTAATAGAAAACTCTGCCAACATATTTTGGACCTATTTATTTCAAAGGCATCAGTGGTGTTTATTATTTAAAGAATTATTAGATGAGAATTATTTTCCAAAGAGGAAATACTGCATATATAATGAAAAAGTTTCCTATATATCCAATATTTAGGATACCTATATAGGGAAAAAAAGTTTCCAATTTGGGTGAAATAGATCATCGTGTTTTGTTGTCCAGAAGCTGAGGCAAACTATGTTTAGAAGGCAGACAGGACTGGGGGAGCCGCAGTGGGTGTGGGAAACATGACGGGGACAGATGCAGGGAGGGCAGGGAGCCCCTTGCAAGCTGGGCGGTATCAGCAGTTTTCTCTTGCTGCTGTAACCAGTCTCCACAAGTTTAGCAGCTACTCTCTTACAGTTCTGGAGGCTCCAGGGGAGATTGTTTCCTTGTCTTTTCCAGCGTCTGATGGATGCAGAATTCTAAAGGGTTTCTTTTTTAAAAAAATTTATTTTAATTAGAGGCTAATTACATTACAATACTGTGGTGGTTTTTGCTATACATTCACATGAATCAGCCATGGGTGTACATGTGTTTCCCCATCCTGAAGCCCCCTCCCACCTCCCTCCCCATCCCATCCCTCAAGAGGGTGGGATGATTTGAGAGAATAGCATTGAAACATGTATATTATCATATGCGAAATAGATCGCCAGTCCAGGTTCGATGCATGAGACAGGGTGCTCAGGGCTGGTGCACTGGGATGACCCTAAAGAGTTTCTTCAAATGAGAAACTCCTCGGCTTGTGGCCCCTTCTCCCATCTTCAGAATGCATCACTTCAGTCTGCTTCTGTCATCACGTCAGCTCCTCTGCTTCTGCAGTAAACCGTCCTCAGTGGACGGCAGTGATCACATGTAGAGACCACACAGATAATCCCAGATAATCGCCCCAGCTCCAGCTCCTGAACTTAATTATGTCTGCAGAGGTCCTCTTTGCCATATAAGGTAACATTTATGGTTTACAAGGATTAGGATGTGGGCGTAAGCTTTTATTCAGCCTAGAATGATTGGCTTGAAAGGACAGAGGAGTCATTTGATGGATTCCAAGGAGACCTTTCCATGAGAAGGTTGGATTTCCAGGGGCTGGAGGAAATATCTAGCAACAAGACAGAAATGCTAGGAGGCTCTGTAGGGAAGAGCAGTTAACAACTTACTGACCAGGGAGGAAGTAATACATCTTGTGTTCAGTTCAGTTGCTCAGTCGTGTCTGACTCTTTGCGACCCCATAGACTGCAGCACGCCAGATTTCCCTGTCCATCACCAACTCCTGGAGCTTACTCAAACTCATGTCCATCATGTCGGTGATGTCATCCAACCATCTCATCCTCTGTCATCCCCTTCTCCTCCTGCCCTCAATCTTTCCCAGCATCAGGGTCTTTTTCAATGAGTCAGTTCTTCTCATCAAGTGGCCGAAGTATTGGAGTTTCAGCTTCAGCATCAGTCCTGCCAATGAATATTCAGTACTGATTTCCTTTAGGTTGGACTGGTTGGATCTCCTTGCAGTCTTGTGTTACCTGGACGTTATTGACTGGAGCCATAGCAATATCCCTTATCTGACACATCTCCAGCCACAGACATTAGTTTCTGCAAAAACCCCCCGGTCATAAAGTGTTAAGCATCAGCTGGAGGAGGAGGAGGAGTTGGGTGGACACGTGTGTATACATTTCACTCCCTTCCTTTGTCTTGATGTTCAATGCAGTGCCTGGTACCTACTCCAGCTGGGGTAGGGTGTGTGCACATGTGTCCTGTTGGACTGGGGTGATCAGGGCCTCACAGAAAACCTGGCCCATCCAGGGTATGTTTTTCCCCTCAGCTCTCAGAGGAAAGTCTTTGTGTATAAATTAACCTCACTGTGGCATGATGGAGACTGTAAAGGTCACCTGAATTTTCAAGGTAAGCCATGAAACTCGAAACCTTTTCAAGCTTAACCCTCCTGTGACAGACTTCCGTCCTCTGAGAAATATTGTTTACTGCACTGAAATATTACAGGAAGAAGTTTAGGGCTTTGGGGGTTATGTTTGGTGTCATGGAAACCTTGGTTCCCACAAGATGCTGTGCACAGCCAGGGAAGTAATTCTGTCCATGGTGTCATTTGTGTCAAGACCAGAGCATCCACCACGTGGTAGGGCTGTATTTGCAGTATAGAAAAGCAGATACCACGGGCCTTTGAAGAATTTGAGACCCTCTGTCCTAGAGGAGTACTCGCAGCTGAAGTCAGCCCTTACCCAGAATCAACTTCCCCAGAGGGAATTTTCCAGACTTACACAGCGGACTGGTAATAAAACACAAACTGTAAAGAGTCCTCCGGCAACAAAAACACGTGGGATGTTTTTGTATATAATATTTCACACTAAATGTAATTGTAGATTAGTTTTTATAGAGAAAATATTTATTGAAGCCAGATATGCTTAAATCCTTTCATTTCCTCAAGTATGACAGAGCGCTGGGAATATGCCCCTGTGTAATTTCCTACTGGTTCGCCTCAGTTACGGAAGAGCATGGACCCTGCAGAGGCTGCACATGGGGAAGGACCCAGATGGAAACCTTAAATTGCCTCTAAGCCCTCTGTTCTGAGGTTCAGAGTCACAGCGCACCTGTGGTCCCTGGCCCACTCCCCAGGTGTGGCCCTAACCCTTTGCAGTGGGAGTGGTGGGACACTGTGGCTGTAGTATGGATGGGGCATGGGTGGGGTGGGCTGGGGGCATGATATGGGGGTGACAGGCATTGGTGCGGTGTCTTGGGGGCATGGCAGGGGTGCTGTGGGTGGGGTGTGGGCAGGGCAAGGCCGTGGCATGGGCATCCACAGAGCCCTTTCCTGCTCTAAACTGGCACATGGTCTGTTTACTTAAACCTTTGTCAGATTTAGTTAAACCAAAACCCATGTTTGTAGTCTTTACCAGACATCAACATTTGGACCAATATTTTTTATTACTTATTATTAAGTACTCATTATTAATGATGTATTACTGTTTAGAATTTAACAATGTCTAAATGGCTGGTGTGAACAGACTTAGCAGCTATAGTTAGGAGGGCGCAGGTTGTGAACCTTGTCTCGTCCACCTGCTAGTTGTGGGGCCTCATCAAGGAGTTGACCAGAATCATGTGTTGGATCTCTTGTAAGATGCGGGGACATCTGCCTCACAAACCCACCTGTGCAAATGTGAAGTGCCCAGCACACTGCCTGGCTGATGATATTACCTGTTTAATAATGGAGGTAAAAGCGGCAGTGAGGTCTTGCCCAGTTTTATAGGAAGACGTTTAGGGCTTTTCATCTGAGCTTCTCATCTTGTGCTGAAACCACTAGGACAGATGGTCCCTGATTTATGATGGTTCAACTTACAGTTTTTTGACTTTATGATGGTGGGAAAGTGATATGCATTCAGTAGAAACCATACTTCAAATTTGGGGTTTGGATATTTTCCCAGGCTAGAAATAGGGGGTCTGATTCTCTCTTGTGATGCTGGGGAGCGTTGGTGAGTGAAACTCCCCTGCAATCACAAGGGGACGCACCTGACATGCTGACTATCATACAGGATGCAGACAACCATTCTGTTTTTCACTTTTGGTACAGTATTCAGTCAATTACATGACTTGCTCAGTGCTTCAGTATGAAATAATCAGTGCGTTAGATGAATGTGCCCAGCTGTAGGCTAATGTAAGTGTCCTGAGCATTGAAGGTAGACTGTGCTAAGCTGTGGTGTTCGGTTGGTTAGGGGTATTAATGCATTTTCAGTTTACTATATTTTCAACTTGATGATGGACTTATCAGAACATAACACCATTGTAAGTTGAGGAAGATCTGTACTTAAAGGTCGTATTTCTTTTTAGGACAACAAAAGACTCTGATGCTGGGAGGGATTGGGGACAGGAGGAGAAGCGGACGACAGAGAATGAGGTGGCTGGATGGCATCACCGACTCGATGGACATGAGTTTGAGTGAACTCCGGGAGTTGGTGATGGACAGGGAGGCCTGGCGTGCTGTGATTCATGGGGTTGCAAAGAGTCGGACACGACTGAGCAGCTGAACTGAACTGAACTGAGGATATTTGAGCCATGAAATGAACAGATTAAAAGGTCTTTGCCTTAGGGAGCAAATGGACTTTGTAAGTGGTCAGGATGGCATCATACTGTCACCAGCAGATATTTGAGTTCAGCATCTGAAATACGAGTGGTGAAGCATCTGAGCCTGCAAGAAGGTTTGGTGCTGTGTCCCCAAGAACAGAACCACTGAGATCTTCCCTGCCACCACCCCTGGTCTTGTGCTGTTTGCACAGCTGTAGCTTTCAGGTTGAGGTTCTCACTGCATCTCTTTGGTGTGTGTGTGGAGATCTGGAATTAGCACTTGGGTGTGCGTGTCTAGGCATGTGCCTGAGACTGTTGTGAGGTTCCCATTGAGTTCTCCTTGGACAGTGACTGCAGGCAACGTTGACTCTGAAAATTGTTTTTCAAAAGGCAGGTATAACTTCGAGTCAGCCTTATCAGATGGATCTCTTCTTGTTTCATTCATACACCCTCAAGGGTAATCTTGCTTTTCTCTCTCTTTTCTTGCAGAAAATTTCACTGGTCTATTGGGTCACCCTCACAGGAACATGTCCTTTCAACTTAGAATTTTCATCTTTTCTGGATACATGCCCAGGGTTGGGATTGCTGGAAAGCCATAATCATTAAAATATTAATCAATTGAATTATTGTCTTGATTTCCCCCTTCTCTTTCCAAACTCTTTTGGCCACAGACTACTTTTTATTTGGAGGAAGGCCTGTCCAGTCTTGTACTTCCATTTTTCTGAGTCAGAGTGCTGATTCCATGAGAGCTCACGTAAGACACTTCAGTTCAGTTCAGTTCAGTTCAGTCGCTCAGTCGTGTCCAACTCTCCACGACCCCATGAATCACAGCACGCCAGGCCTCCCTGTCCATCACCAACTCCCGGAGTTCACTCAAACTCATGTCCACAGAGTCGGTGATGCCATCCAGCCACCTCATTCTCTGTCGTCCCCTTCTCCTCCCGCCCCCAACCTTTCCCAGCATCAGAGTCTTTTCCAGTGAGTCAACTCGTCGCATGAGGTGGCCAAAGTACTGCAGTTTCAGCTTTAGCATTAGTCCTTCCAATGAACACCCAGGATCGATCTCCCTTAGAATGGACTGGTTGGATCTCCTTGCGGTACAAGGGACTCTCAAGAGTCTTCTCCAACACCACAGTTCAAAAGCATCAATTCTTCGGCAGTCAGCTTTCTTCACAGTCCAGCTCTCACATCCATACATGACCACGGGAAAAACCATAGCCTTGACTAGATGGACCTTGGTTGGCAAAGTAATGTCTCTGCTTTTTAATATATTATCAAGGTTGGTCATAGCTTTCCTTCCAAGGAGTAAGCGTCTTTTAATTTCATGGCTGCAATCAGCATCTGCAGTGATTTTGGAGCCCAAAAAAATAAAGTCTGACACTGTTTCCACTGTTTTTCCATCTATTTCCCATGAAGAGATGGGACCAGATGCCATGATCTTTGTTTTCTGAATGTTGAGCTTCAAGCCAACCTTTTCACTCTCCTCTTTCACTTTCATCAAGAGGCTTTTGAGTTCCTCCTCACTTTCTGCCATAAGGGTAGTGTCATCTGCATATCTGAGGTTATTGATATTAGGGTCACCGAAATGGTTAGTGGAATATGTCTGTTGGTGTGATCACATTTTCAAAAAGTAGAATCGAATGCTTTCTTGATCTTAGGGTGACACCATCAACACTGGAAAACCAGACTTTTTCCACAGGTGGGTAGTGCCTCCCCCTTGGAGCTCTGGTGTCCTTGTAGGATCCCCAGTGTTACCCCCCACTGGTTCCCCTCCCTCTTCACCATCCCTCTTGTGGTGCTGTACCTGGGACATGCTGCTCAATCTCCCTAATATCAGGAGAGGAAACAGGTTTTTCTCTCCCCAGCCCAAAGAGCTTGGCTTTTCCTGGAGGAACGAGAAACCCCTGGTCCAGTCATTGGGTTTGGAGGAAGGAGGCCCTTCTTCCCCTGTACAGTGTATGGAGCTGGATGTGTGGATGGTCCCATGTGGATGAGATGTGCTCATGGGTTTCCAGGGATGAGCAGCATTGCATGATGGGAGAGGGTCTGGACCTGTGTGGCCACATGGAGACTGTCACTCACCATGAGTTCCTTGAACAAGCTGTTCACACTTCAGACCCCTATTTCCTGATTATAAAGTAGGAATAGACTCCACCATCTCCAAGGTATTGTTTGTTGTTCAGAAATTGTAGATAGTATTTAAATTTCAGTACCTAAGAGAAATGAATGAAATCTCTCCTGAATTTACTTTGGGCTTATCGCTTGTAACCAAGAATATTCATTGATGTCAATGAGTCATTTCAGGAAGTGCTTTTTAACTTTTCTGTGGGATTATATTTGACTTGAAATGTTTTATTTTCACGGCATCCCGATTTATCAAGGATCTCAGCCTAGCAAACTCAGTGACAACAGAATGGATGCTGTCTTTAATGAGTCAATCAGTGAGGTCTCAGAGGGATAAAAATTATGGAAAAAAGTACATAATTTGCCCCAGTAAAAGAGCTAACTTATGGCTGAAAAGAATACCTCATACCCGGTATTATTGCTGATTTGTCCCACAGGTGTGAATACACTCAGAAAGCATAAACATTTGGAAGTTATTGAAAATTTATTGGAAATGTAGTACAAAACTCCCACCCTTTCTTTGTTCCTGTCCAAAAATCTAGAATTATTATAGTTGGCTGGGGTTTGTCTTATATCTCAATGGTGTCATTTCCCACATGTGAGAAAATTGAATAGGGTGGATTGGAGAATAATAGGCTGTTAAACAACAGTTTTACATGCTTTTAGGATGAAATATGGGTGGTAGGAAATGTGCGTTGTGAAGTCTTCAAGCTGAATACAGGAAGAAGCTGACCCACAGCAGGTGTTTTGATTAACAGAGAAGTTAGTTTATAGCATAATAAAGAATGGCATGAAGGATTATATTGCCCCCCAAAATAAGACAGATTTGGGGGGGAGTGGGAAGGGGAACAATTTCTCCCTCCCCCAACTATAGAAGTAATAGATATTAACTGTAGAATTTGAAAAAAGTGCAGAAACCAGAAATCACTAACGGTGCCACCATTTTCAGACAAATGCTATTATTTCCTTATAATGCCCTTTGCTGCAGGTACTTGTTTGTGAACACACACGTGGGGTTCAGTTCTTTTGGTGTACACAGGGTGCATCGTGCATTTTCTGCAAGGTCAAATAGGTCATCAATGATGTGAGCAGATTGGAAACCTAGGTCAACAAGACCCAAAAGTTCTACTCTTTGTGTTAAGAACTAACTTTTCTCTTTTCGTTTATACTAATCTAGAAGTTACTTATTTTGTTCTTTGTACTTGGTCAACCCTCTTACTTACTGGGTTTTAATAGTGTTTCCAAAGGATGTGTTGTTTAGTGGTTGCAAGTATGGAATCACTTAGTCTATTTTATACATAAGCCCACTTTAATCAAAAGTCAGTCCATCGTGATCCAATGAGGTAGCTTAAGAATTTATCAGTTCCTCCTCATTTCTTCAAATAGAGCCACCCAGATTCTCTCAAATGGTTTAAGGACCTCCTGAAAGTAAAACTGTAAACCACAAATAGTGTTTAGCACCCTTTGATGTCAGCAAATTATTCCTCCTACCTAATTTCAATACCTTGTGGCACAGCTTACTTCATTTCCTTTAGATTTTTCTCCCTTGGCGATGGGGAACAGCTGGTCAGCTCTTCTGTAACATTACCTTTCCCCAATGTACAGAAAAGACCAAGTTCCCTCTAACTTCCTCTTCTTGTTAAACTTCTTTCCATCCTCTTTTGTCATGATGAGCTGTCTCTGGATACCTTGAATATCATGTTTGCCATGTGGTATGCATTCCATAGATATGTTCAATTGTATATCAGTATTGGTTGTGAATTGTTGTGTAGATAAAGCATCACTTTCCTTATGAACTACTTTTTCTTTATCTTCATATCCTTTTCTGTCTTCCTGGTTCATCCTACTTGGAAAGGCCCCCATGTCTAACTGGGAATGGGAACTAGGCCCATTGCTAAGACAACACTTGGGAAAGCCCTTGGCTCAGAATTTGATCAAGTCCGGATGAATGGCCTTTCCTTCTGCAGGTTGTGTCTGTAGGAAGTGGGTGGTAAACTAAACATGAAACAGTTGGCAGCATAGGTCTCTCTCTTTTCTTTTGTGCACTATTTTGCACAAAGCATTTCGTGTCTTAGCAGGCATTTATTGGGCACCTGTTTTGCTGCAGTGGGTGAGGTTACTGGGACTTTAGGGTTGCTCAAGACAGCTCTTACCTTGAGTTCATAGCCCGGAGGAAGGATGGCATGTAATGAATGATCATGACCCATTGTGATAGCTGTCTGAAAGAGGTATGATCAAGGTGCCATGGTGGCAGAAAGGAACACATGATCAGTTCCATCTGGTGGTCAACTGAGACTCAGGAAAAATCAGTTGACTTGGTTCCCAGTCTACCACCTAAAATCCAGTTTGATTTATTTAGTTCTGTGGTTCCATCCCCCTCCTAGAAGGTGGGTATTGGAAATCCTTGCACAGGCAGCTGGATCTGTGGATGGGAAATTGTTGGCTGTGAAGACAGAAGTGATTGTAGATGTAGATGAAGCCTGAGGGGCCATATCTAAGGGGACACTGAGTGAGAAATAAGAGTTGAAGGTTTTTGATGCCAGAAAATGACTGACAGCTGGGGCAAGGGTGAATGAGAAGAAGGTGAGGTGGGGGAGGGGAGGAAACCAGGGGAGAGTGGATGGTGGTGGTTAGAGAGCTGGATGTGAGGCTGACCGCACTGTGGCAGGTGGATTCCTGGCTGTGGGTGGACCACAGCTCTATTAATTCCAAGTGCAATGTGAGGGTAAGGGATGACAGGGGAGCAGGCACTTGTGGATGTTTGGAGAGCAGCCTGGGAGACACCCATGCCAATGTGACCTGCAGCACAGTCTGCATTGAGGGTTGGCAAACTTTTTCTGTGAAGGGTCAGATAATAAGGATCCTAAGCTTTGTATGGCTGTGGATGCTCCATAACAAGCAAAGCGGGCTGTGTTCCGGGACATCTGTGCTTACGAGGTTGGGCGGTGGGCTGGAATTTTGACCCCCGGGTTACGAGAGTGTCCATGTGGAGTTTGCCTTTGAACATGTACTCTGTGGCCGTGTGACGCAGAGCCCTGGGGAACACTAATCAGAAGATAAAAACTGGGGAGAGGATTTCAGCATTTGGGGAAGCTTGTCAAAGTCAGCTGTCACTGCGACCGTCTTAAGTGCTGAGATAACCTTATGATGCCCGTCAGGCAGGAGGGACATGTAGAGGGGGAGGTAAGCCAGAAGAAGGGACACAGGTAGATTGGAGAGTGAATGGCAGGTGGGCAGGTGAGCACAGGGGTCTTTGCCAAGACTAAATGCAGGGAAACAGACCCTCACAAAGGTAAACAAATTACCCAAGTCTGAGCCAAAACTCAAACTCAGGTGTCTATATATAGTTTTAGTTTTTTACTGTACCCACCTGGGCCCTGATAAATTCTTTTGGTCATTTTGTTAAGTCCCACGTTAAGAGAATCCTTTCCTGTTTGACCAAGGATAAGTCACCCATTGGTCTACTGTGTGTAGGAAAAAGCTTCTCTTCTACAAGTAATCCACAACAAACTTAATAGTTTATTTCTTTTTTGAAAAAATTATTTAATTGGAGGCTAATTACATTACAATATTGTAATGGTTTTCTCCATACATTCACATGAATCAGCCATGGGTGTACATGTGTCCCCCATCCTGGACCCCCCTGCCACCTCCCTCCCTTCCCCCCTTCCCATCCCATCCCGCTGCGTTGTCCCAGTGCACTGGCTTTGAGTGCCCTGTTTCATGCATCGAACTTGGACTGGTGATCTATCTCACATATGGTAATATACATGTTTCAGTACTATTCTCTCAAATCATCCCACCCTCGGCTTCTCCCACAGAGTCCAGAAGTCTGTTCTTTACATCTGTGTCTCTTTTGCTGTCTCGCATATATGGTCATCATTACCATTTACATACTGTATTGGTGTTTTTCTTTCTGGCTTACTTCACTCTGTATAATAGGCTCCAGTTTCATCCACCTCATTAGAACTGATTCAAAAGCATTCTTTTTAATAGTTGAGTAATATTCCATTGTGTATATATACCACAGCTTTCTTATCCATTTGTCTGCCGATGGATGTCTAGGTTGCTACCGTGTCCCAGCTATTGTAAACAGTGTCATAGTTTATTTCTATAAACTTATTTTCACATCCAGATACCAGACAACCCTTTTTGTACATAGGGTGCTGCTGGCTGAGTCCTAAGACCATGTCGTACTCTGGACCCAGAGCGTTAGGCATGTCAGTTTGTTTAATCTTAGATCAGCCCTCTAATTTCGGGAGTGTTGTTTTCATTTTACCCACAAGAAAGGCCTAAGAGACTCCAACATACCCCCAGAGTAGGTGGTGGCCCAGGATTTAGATCCCCGGGTGCTGAAACTTCGGCACAGACTGCAGATTCAGAAACACAGATGTGATGTTTCTGTTGTCTTGTTTATTTCTCTCGCTTCTGCCTGTCCCCTTGCCCCACCCCCACCTCCTTTTCTGATCGTTGCTCTGGTTTCATCTTTAAGAAGGTTGTAGGGCTATGGAATTTTGTCATATCCTGTGTTCTCATTCTGAGGTCTACCGCCATGGCTGGGCTTCTGAGCTTAGCCAGTAGAAATGATGGGAATGGGTCGTGATGGGGGGAGGTGGGTAAGGGGGTGCCCAGGGCAGGAAGTAGAAAGGGATTCGTGGTGAAGGATGGGGAGGCGGCCGAGCCTGGGGGCCCCTTTGAATGTGGCTGCATACCCTAAACACATCTGTTTTCAGCTGGCTCACTTCTGCTAACAGTTTCTCAATTTACATACGTAAGAACTACAGGCAAAATGGCTGGAACCAAGGCTCATACCACCTGGATCCTTGCCAGCTTTTATTTCGGGCTGACAAGATTTTGGATGTAATACAAGATTTATAGTTGTTTGTTTCTTCTAATGAGGTGGCAAGATAAGGCTGCATCTGTTACAGCTGTTCAGCACAGGATAGCTGAATATTGGATTCCTTTATATAAAGAAACATGAAACATGAAAACGTAAAACTTTACAACTCTGAAAATCATGGGCATTATTGAGCTGATGAGTGGTCTCATCATGAATAAACCTCTGTTGCTGTGTTGGCGGGTGCGGAAGGGAGACAGGAGGCATGAAAGGGCAGACTGGCATGTGAAATTGGTGAGTAAATGTTCTGTTTTTTCTCTCAAACTTCTGGGGCAAATGAGTCACACCCTGCATTTGAAGAGGGTCTCCAATGCCTGCCCAAGTGCCTGCTGGTCACAGGATGGATGCTGGGGTGCCATCCCTCACAGCACCTGCCAACACAGGTCCCAAAGGCATCTGCAGCACTGGGTGTGTCCCCCTTTCCTCTGAACTTTATCCTAAATGGAGCTTATTGATCTGATGCTCTTGTTTGCAGGAGAAATTCTTTTCTCCTTCAGTCAAACCATATTGAAACAGAGAGAGAAACGGGAGCTGAAAGATTTAAAGGTGAAACTTGTGGACATTAACATTTTTCTCTGTAACTAGATAACCAAGAGGTGCAAGTCATCATGATACAGAATAGAAGGAGGCTTTCTTTCATTCTTATTTTTCTACAGTACTTTTGACCCTGTTCTATTGCCAAGTAAATTCAACTTGGCTTGGAGAAGAGCCACACAGATGGAAAATAGTGGGAAGGCAGTAAATAAACATAGGATAAATGGCAGGGTTACCACTGTAGCTTGACGTTACGGGGATTTGTTCAATCGATCTTATTTTATCTCAGGAGGAACAGATTTCATGTTCATGAGGTTGGCAGGTGGTCTTGAATCATGAGATTTCAAAAATCTGGAAGAACAGAGCTATTATAATTATACCTTAAGGATTAAAAATATAGGCAGGAAATAACAAAATGAGATACAGCTTGAAAAACGCACACTAATACGACTGGGGAAAAATAATGTAAAGTGCAGGATCCAAGTGAACAGGAGAAATGTGTTCTAAACTGCCAGAGAGCAGCAATATTTGGAAGTCTTCACCAGACTGTGTAATACACTACAGTGGACTAGCCATCAGGGCCACCTATGTTGCACATCCTCAATAAAAAGATGGTTTAGTTTGCAGAGCGATGACCAGCAGTGCTGAAGTTAGTTTCCATCATTTCACTGTTTAAGAGACAAGGAGATTGGAAGGCACTGATTAGTAGATGTAAGCATGACTCTAGGGAGGATGGAAATGGAGAGGAAGACTAAACTGAGACCATGATCGTGGGGTCGGTCCAAAGAGATGGACCTCAGAGAAGTTCAGGAGGCAAAGTCAACAATATGAAAATCCAAGAAGGAGGAGGGAGAAGTTTTAGATGGCACCGCCATTGGGGCAGCGGGTCACGATGAACACTCACAGGAGGGGTTGTAGGAGGCAAGTCAGAGTTGGCAGAGTTGGCAGTTGACTTTTGGCAGAGGCTGAACGTATATTCAATTGTAGGAGTTTCTAGTATTCAAATCAATGTTTAGGTCCAGCTGGGTTGGTCTGCAAACTGAATAATGTGTTCAAGGTTGATATGAAACATCAGTTATTACGTTGCATTGACCCTTAACCTTTCCTCCCCCAAAACTGCAAGAATCTCAACTTGGGCAAAACAAGGGAAACCAGTTATTTAAGCATCTTTTTTCTTTTCACAAGACTGTTTCTTCACCTCTCTTTTTTTTAAATTTAATTTTACTTATTTATTTTTGACTGCTGGATCTTCATTGCATTGCACAGACTTTCTTTAGTTGTGATTGATGAGGGCTGCTCACCAGCTGCAGTAAATGGGCTTCTTGTTACAGTGGCTTCTGTTGTCATGGAGCACAGGCTTCAGTCGTTGTAGCACATGGGCTTAGTTGCCCATGGCATGCGATATCTTCCTGGACCAGGAATCAAACCTGTGTCCCCTTCATTCTCAACCACTGGACCACCAGGGAAGCACCCACCTTTCTTAACTACAGCTATAGTAAATAAAGCTACTTCAATCATCACACATTTAAAACCATGTGTAGTTTCTGCTGCTGCTGCTGCTGAGTCACTTCAGTCGTGTCCGACTCTGTGTGACCCCATAGACGGAAGCCCACCAGGCTCCCCCGTCCCTGGGATTCTCCAGGCAAGAACACTGGAGTGGGTTGCCATTTCCTTCTCCAATGTGTGAAAGGGAAAAGTGAAAGTAAAGTCGCTCAGTCGTGTCCGACCCCTAGCGACCCCACGGACTGCAGCCTAACAGGCTCCTCCATCCATGGGATTTTCTAGGCAAGAGTACTGGAGTGGCTTGCCATTGCCTTCTCCATGTGTAGTTGCTACGAACTACCTAAGAAAACAACTATTTAAAAGAACACTTAATGGAAGTTCTCATAATTTTAGTTTTGTAGGATAGACCTTTGTCTGACAAAGAATTAGTTTAAAAATCAATGAATTCTAGGATGTCATGGGAACTTTGCTGTGTACTGGATATAAACCTCACATTCTAAGGACATTGATGATGTGCGAGGTTGAAATCAGATTGCTGCTTTGTTTCTTAAGATACTGGAATTTCCCCCCTTGATAGTCATTAGCAGCTAATGGGCAGGGTATCCGGAATAGAAGCAAGCAAAATTTTAGCTTTTAAGTTTAAATGCTTAGGGATGTTGAATTACTGACATTAAATTAAAATACAACCCTTTACAAAATGAGGCCTGGATGTCATAGTATTTGGGGGGAGAAAGCTGGACCCCAAAACCAGGAGGGTTGTGTTCTGGGGTTGGACCTGCCCTTTACATGCGTGAGCTCTGATGAGGCTCTGGTCACAACTGAGCCGGTCACCTGAGGGCATGTGCTTGGGCGTCTGTCCTCCTTCATTGTAGAGATTCTGGTGTGGATGCTCATCGAGGGACACCCCAGCAGCCTCCCTTCCAGGTCTTTCTAAGAGTCAGTTTCTCAGGGTGCGAGTGAGGTGCGTGAGATAAAGTGCACTGTTCATGTCCGCAGCAGCCACGTGGCTGAGGCAGACAGCACACGGGCACACCGTAAGGAGGTGTCAGGACGGGGCGGGGCTGGGCGCTGCTGAAGCTCCGCTTCGCAGAGTATTTCCTGCTCCTCTCACCGTCATCAGCGTCTCCCCTGTCAGTGTCGTTTGTCTTTTCAGATCGGGAATCCTCAGTAGGCTGTGATGCCCACACGTATTTGACTAATTTGACACCCTCTTTTTTATCAGCAGGGAATCTTTGGGGCCTTTTACTCTAAGGAATATGCCTCAGGAAGGGAACCCATAACCAGAGGTTTTACAGTAGGTGGAGGAAGCAGAGGTTCGGAAATGGCCTTCAGAGACTGAGGAGAAGGCGGCTGCTGCCCCTTTCAATTGGAAGGATGTGAAATGTGAGACAGTGGGGGGACCGAGATACCAGAGGGCACCCTTGTATCACAGGACTTCCTGGAGGAGCTAGGTTCCAGTTTGAGAGGTGGAGGGATCTTGAAGAGGTGGAAGATTTAGGGGTGTTGTGGGCTGAGTTGTCTCCCCAGATCTTTGTGTTGAAGTCCAGACCTGCCCTGTTCCTCAGACTGTGACCTTAGTGGGAAGAGTCATTCTGATGAAATTAATTAAATTAGTTAAATTAAGGTGAGGTCATTAGGATACCGGAGGAGGCGATGGCACCCCACTCCAGTTCTCTTGCCTGGAAAATCCCATGGATGGAGGAGCCTGATAGGTTGCAGTCCATGGGGTCACAAAGAGTCGAACACAACTTCATTTTCACTTTCACTTTTCACTTTCATGCATTGGAGAAGGAAATGGCAACCCACTCCAGTGTCCTTGCCTAGAGAATCCCAGGGACAGGGGAGCCTGATGGGCTGCCGTCTATGGGGTCACACAGAGTTGGACACAACTGTAGTGACTTAGCAGCAGCAGCAGCATTAGGATACACCCTGATCCAGGATGACTTTATATAAATGGATAATTTGGACAGAGAGAGGAACATGGTCAGGATAATGTGTGATGATAAATACAGAAGTTGGAGCAATGCTTCTGCAAGCCAAGGAATGTCAAGAGTTACCAGCAAACCATCAGAAGTGAGGAGAGGGGCCTGAAACCGTCTCCCTTGGAGCTTCAGGAGGAACCTGCCAACCCCCTGATGGAGCCGTCCAGCCTCCCGGACTCTGACGCAATACACTTCTGTTGTTTAAGCCTCCCAGGTGTGCACCTTGTTATGGCAGCCCCAGCAAACCAACCTAAGGGGAGATGGTGACACGAAGAAGCGCTTTCTTTTATTTTTAATTGGAGGATAATTGCTTTACAATATTGTGTTGGTTTCTTCTATACGACACGGATCAGCCCTAGATGTACACATGTCACCTCCCTCTTGAACCTCCCTCCCACCGCCCCACCCCTCCAGGTTGTCACGGAGCACCACTCTGAGCTCCCTGATCAGACAGCAAGTTCCCACCGACTGTGTTACATATGGTAATGCGTGTGTTTCCATGCTGCTCTCTCAATCCCCCCTACCCTCTCCTTCCTCGACTGTGTTCACGAATCTGTTCTCTGTGTCCATACCCCAAGATCCTTGCTGAGTGGTGGACAGTCTGGTCACGGGAAGGAAGCACAAAGAGTCAGCTTGTGGGTGTGGAGGAGATGAACCCAGTGTGTGTGGGTGGTCACAGAACCTGGGAACACAACTCCACTTTCGCGTGTGGCATCTACCAGGCACATTTTTCATTTGTCATGGGAGACCTTGCACCAGCTTCTGGCATGTGTTGGGTTGGGAAAGAAACATTAGACCAGTGTGTGTTGGGGTGTCCAGCAGTGCCACTGAAAGGGGTCTGCGGAGATTTGTTCTAAACCTTTCAGCAAGTTGATCAATTTCACCCACTTCACCTGTTGCTGAGTTTTTCTTAACCTTAGCAAGAATGCTAATTAGTTTTGAAAACCTATATTGATGAATGAGGTGAAGACCCTTGAGAAGCATGCTTTCTGTCAGTTAACAGTTGATTTATTCATCGATGGAACGTCCTTGGAAAAAGCATTTTGGGTTAGAAGGAAAGTATTTTAAAATACTGTAGGATGTAAGTTAATCCTGTGACTATATCTATTACTTAGGAAGGAAAAAGTATATACTGTTCTAGCGTGGCAGCAACATTTAAAGTCATTCATTATCTTCTGTGGATGTGGTAATTTTTACAAGCTAACATCTTCCAACAAGTGCCTCAGTCTTGTGACAAGGAAGAGACTGAAAAAGCTGAACTCATAGAAATGGGAGCAAGAAGGGTGGTTGTCAGGGGCTGGAGAGCAAGGGTGAGGGGAGATTTTGGCCAGGGAATACAAACATGAGTCTGTCAGATAAGTAAGTTCTGAGGACCTAATGCACCCTAGGTAGGAATGTTCTTAGACCATCGTCCAACGTTTCCTGACAGCAGTGGAAAAGGAAGTGTTCCCTGTGTAAATAAATGAGTACAGTTTTGACATTTGGTAGCGTTTATTATTAACAACTTTTGGTGCCATTTAGTGCCCTGCATTGCTGGCAATCTCTTTGAATTTCAACATACCGAATGTGCACAGAAAACAAGCGTATGGTTTCAAACTACTCAACTTATAAACCAGTCTGAATGCAGTAGATTATTTTTTTAACCCTGAAACTGTCAGTGGAATATATTTCTTTGTTCTCTTCTAGATTTCCTTTCACCCTCCCCCTGCCCTCCTGCCTCTCTCCTCTGTGTGTGTGTGTGTGTGTGTGTGTGTCCGTGTGTGTGAGTGAGGTTCATTCTACCCAAATATGCAGGGGTGTGGGGTCAGAGACACTGCTGAGCAATGAATGCTGTATGTGGTTTTGCACATGTCATTTCAGATGCACTTGCCTTGGTCCCTTCAAAAGGACTAAGATGGGTGAAGGGGAGAGCTTAATCTGTATAAATATGGTTCCGTAATTTGAGATTATGGGATCATTTCAGTTGCATCTGTGGTAGTGATAATTAGAAAGCAATTGCAAACTGTTAATTAGATTGAGAAAGGAGATGGCACTGTGGATTCTAGCTCAACTGTGTCCTTATTATGTGACCTTGGTTAGAAATCT
The DNA here is from genome assembly GCF_049115385.1 of Moschus berezovskii. Taxonomy (NCBI): domain Eukaryota; kingdom Metazoa; phylum Chordata; class Mammalia; order Artiodactyla; family Moschidae; genus Moschus; species Moschus berezovskii. The sequence goes on from NC_142472.1 coordinate 53,049,805, forward strand.
CAAAGCCACTGTAGTCAGAGTGACTTGCCTCAGATAGTGTAACAACAACCACGTTACAAGGCATGCTGTGAAATTAATGTGTCCCTGTCTGGAGAGAAATGCTGGAGTTTTCTTAATTCTTTGCTGATTAGACACAGATTGCAGTTCAGAGGAAAGGATCTTAGATATTGGGGTGGCCAACTCGATATGTCTTTCAAGGATATAGTCCCATGTCCTGCAGATGATAAAAGGGAAATTGTAAATCAGAGAAAGACAAATTCTGTGCTATCACATATATGGAATCTAAAGAAGCTGAACTCATAGAAATGGGAATGAGAAGGGTGGTTGTCAGGGGCTGGGGAGCAGGTTCGAGGGGAGATATCGGCCAGAGAATACAAACATGCATTTGTAAGATAAATAAGTTCTGGGACCTAATGCTCTAAAGGAGATCAATCCTGGGTGTTCATTGGAGGGACTGATGCTAAAGCTGAAACTGCAATACTTTGGCCACCTCATGCGACGAGTTGACTCACTGGAAAAGACTCTGATGCTGGGAAAGGTTGGGGGCGGGAGGAGAAGGGGAAGACCGAGAATGAGATGGCTGGATGGCATCACCGACTCTGTGGACGTGAGTTTGAGTGAACTCCGGGAGTTGGTGATGGACAGGGAGGCCTGGCGTGCTGTGATTCATGGGGTCGCGGAGAGTCGGACACGACTGAGCGACTGAACTGAACTGAACTGATTGTAGCTGATATGCTGTATTATATACTTGAAAGTTGCTGACAGTGGATCTTAAACATTGTCTCCACAAAAAGGAAAAAAAAAATGGTAATTATGTGACATGATGCAGGTGTGAGCCAAGCTAATAATTTTAGTGTATCAGTGTACCAAATCAACATGTTATATGCCTTAATGTTACATATCAATTATATCTCAGTAAAGCTGAAGGGGAAGGGAAATTAACACCTTTCTAGAAAACCCTAGTGACTGTATGGTGGTGTTAAGTGGTTGGGAGAAGAAAGGAGGAGAGTGCTAGGGCAGGGACCCACCTGTTCTGATTTGGCTTTGGAATTTTCAAGATAAGGAGGGAGCATGGATGGTATATAATTTATCTTCCCACTTGATTTCCTCAGGCTGATGACAAGCCCTATGCTTTGTGCTGCAAACGGCTTGATGTCAATAGGAGACACGTGCCAGTGACAGGGGAGCCAGCCTAAAATTTAAAGTCAAGTCTGTTATACTATTAATGTATCTTTATTTATAGCCCATCTTGTTTCTGATACCCTATGTGAGGTGCTTGAATTCGCTTTGGTGCCATCTTCAGGATTATCTCAGGAAGACTTAGAATATTCCATTCGCTTGGTCTAAGTCCATTGATGCTCTGTATTATATCCACCTATGATTGAAGGTGGAATTTTCCTGGCAACTGGGGATGTGCTGGAGAATTTACATGTTGAAGAATATGAATTCAGGCAGGGCAGAGTTGATACAAAGATAAGGTAATATTTAAGGAACGAAATGAATATTCATGAATGAAATAAGTTTCAGTGTCAATTTCTAATGTGATTAGGACTTCCATTGCTTCTTCTTTTCAAAAATAGTTTTTAAGCAAGCAAACAAAGAATACCTGAGTTTCACCCTCCTGTTCAGTTTCCTAGAAATGCAATATTTTTTTGGTGCCAAAAATGATATTTTAGTCAAAGAGAAATAGTGTTGTAGGAGCAGATCTCCCTAGTTTGGACAGAATGCAGAACATGGGGCTAGATCCCACACGTCTGTGCTTTCCAGTGTTTTCACCATGCTTTGGGTATCTTTTGGGGCCAAGTTATCATTCTCCTGCAGTGAGCCTTTGTTACAGCTTCATTCGTACCCCCAGAGACTGCCACCATTGAAAAAATGCTTTTCAGAAAAGACTTTAAAACCCAGATAATGTCATTCATGTTCATCATGTTTCCAGCTGCAATTGGTGTGCTCGCTGATACCCTCAAGGCACTAATGATAGAATCAATTCAAGTCCAAAAACCTAAGGGCAAAACTCCAGGCGGAACAGGGCAGACTGATCCAGAGCTCTCAGGCTGTTGGTGGGCTCTGCAGTGGACTTGGGCTTCAGGCAGGATGGGTAACATGGCATGGGCATCTCCCTGGTTATTGAACTTGGGAAAGGAAAAAGAGTGATGCTTGCCCACAGTTAAAGTTCCTTAGAGTAAGGTGGTCACAAGAGTTTGAATTTGAACTTGGAAGGACTTCAAACAGTCCCTTTCTGTACACGTAACAGTCTCTTTTTTTAAAGGACAATATTTGAGATGACTTTGTGTGTTATGGGACTTCCCAGGTAGCTCAGCAGGTAAAGAATCTGCCTGTAATGCAGGAGACCCGGATTTGATCCCTGGGTCAGAAACATCCCCTGAAGGAGGGCATGGCAACTCACTCCAGTATTCTTGCCTGGATAGATCCCCAGGCAGAGGAGACTGGTGGGCTACAGTCCATGGGGTTGTAAAGAGTCAGACATGAAGTGACTGACACACGTATATTGTGGGTGTTCAAATACTTGTGAGATTATATTATAGTTAGAAAGAAATGAACCCAGGTTGAGTCTGCTGTGTTCTTTGCTCATTCGTTGCACATCAAGGATCAGGTTATCAAAAGGAAACTTTACAGTGCATCCCCTGCCCTGGATGGACACTGTTTACGCCTCAGCAGCAATAACAATGAACAGCAAAGCAAGCATTTCCTCAAAAGCTAAAACCTGACAGTCCCAGCTCAGTGTTGAGAGAGTATTGCATTTAAGTCTGAGCTGTATAAACAGGTCAGAGTGAAAGCCAATTTTTACAACCAGAGTGAAAATCACTGTGGAGTAGGTATTTCTTAATTTCATATTTTAAACATTGTAGTGTCATCTCTGGCTCTTCCATCTGGGCTTTCAAAACACCCTTGTGACCAGAGCGTCTTAGATCAGAGGCATTTAGTTCATTTGGGGGAATCCCAGGGTCCGCTGGGATCATGTTCACATCTCCCCACTTCCTCTGTAAAATGAGACGCTTCTTTCTCAGGTTTTCTGATCTCACCCAAGGGTTTTCCAATTTTTTTTTTTCTTTTTTTAACAAGGGAGGATGTTGCCATTTTCAAAAAGCTTTAGAAGGGAATTTTTGTTTTGTGTACACATAGGAGAAAGGAAAAATAGGGATCAAGAGATACATCCATCTCATCTATGACCCTGTTATTTTATCCACTAGTAGTAATAAGGAATTCAAGCCTGCTAGAGCCAGCTTAAGCCGGAAAACACACTGCTACATCCATGATCTTCGGACTCATAAGAGGGACAGGGTTGTGGGCAGGTCAGAAGAAGAGTCAGTTTTCTGCATTCTCCAGTTTTTATGGTCTTTCCACCGAAGAGTTTAAGGAATTCCATTTTAATTTTTTGGCAGAAGTAGTAGAGGGCATTGTGATGTCTTACATCCCGGAGGACCTTTGCAGAAGAATAGCTGCCCTTAAGGCCGCTTGAGAAGGAGTCTTTAGAATACAGTGGCATCGATGTGACGCTGGAGGTGATGCGCCAGCATGGAGGGGAGCGGGCCATGTGGAATGTCTCCCAGGAGGAGGGACTGGTCTAGCAAGGACCAATGCAGACTGTGCAGTGAGGCATGTACCTCGTGTAGAGTTTAGTTAGACACCTGCTTTGTGTATACTTTCATTTCAGCTTAAGACCCTGCAGGCGTGTCTCATCATCTCCATTGTACAGACCAGGAAAGAGCAGCAGTGAGCAATACCATGGGCACAGAAATACATTTAAACATAATATTGAATTAACTAAGAAATGTTCCCTGGGGATATAAAATTAGCCAATTTTGATTTTCCGGTAGGCTGACATTTTTAGCTGGTTCTATTCAGGTATTTTTCCATAAGTAATCAATTCAGCTAATGTTTGAGAAAATCTGAGGGTTCATTTCTAACATGTCTGTAGTTCATTTTGATTTGAAAGTCAGTTTGGTTTAAATTCAAGTTTCTTAGTTCATAGAAAAAAGCATTCAGTAGAGATCTGTTTGTACTTTAATTGTTTTAGCTCTGTGTTTTCAAAGCAGTATATGTAGATAGTACTGTACATTGTAAATGAGCTAAATAGTTTGCAAAAATTTCACTCATAGTAAAAGTTATTTTTTGGTGAAAGGAGACAGTGAGATTCTCCCCCCACCACATACACACACCCTGAGCTGTTTCACGTTGAAGATTCTTCAACAAACTGGGCAGCCTTCTGCCTACCCATTTTGAAAGATCTTTGACCTGATTTTTCTCCTCACTACACATCTGAATTTTCTTAAGCTTTTGGAACTTTTTTTTTTCTGTTGTAAATGTTATATAAACTCTTTGGTTGGACCCTTGAATGAAATGTTATGACATTTAAGGGGGAAAAATCCTATGAGCATTAATCAATGGAAGCTATTTGTTGCTTTTTCATTCAACCCCGTCCTGCTTTCATCCTGACATACACCATCCTGGAGGCAGTGGCCGCTTGTTTAATTGTTTGGCACAGAACGTGGTTTGATCTCTTTCTTGTGCTTTCAGTCCTGGTAAATTAATCAAAAGAAGTTACTGCACTGCTGGGCATTAGCATGGGTTTAGATGTTTCTGCCTCAGAGCCTGTTCATCAACTAAAATGCTTTTAAGCCCCAAAAGGAGAGTAAACAGTATAACTGTGATCGCTTTGAGGTGACCCATGACCTGTGACCTGCTTGCATTTGTGAAGGGGTCTGTTTGTATTAGCAGTTATTTCTGGTTTGGGTTATAGCATTTTCAAAATGTCTTTTCTGTTCTTTCTCTTTGAATGTTTTTAATATCTGCAGAGAGCCAGCCCACCATCATTCCCACCATGGGCTTTTCCGTAGACCTACTGCGTAGCACAGGGAACTTTCTTCCGTATCTTGTAATAACGTATAATGCAAAAGAATCTGAAAAAAGAATATATAAATATGTATAACTGAATCACACTTCACTGTACACTTGAAACTAATACAATATTGTAAATTATTACGCCTCAATTTTTATAAGGGCTTCCCTTGTGTCTCAGCTGGTAAAGAATCTGCCTGCAATGCGGGAGACCTGGGTTCGATCCCTGGGTTGGGAAGATCCCCTGGAGAAGGGAAAGGCTACCCACTCCAGTATTCTGGCCTGGAAAATTCCATGGACTGTATAGTCCATGGGGTCGCAAAGAGTCGGACACGACTTTCATGTTTAGAAGACATAGAGGTCAGAATACAGGAACCCAGTTTGGTTCTATGCCAAGATTTTTAGGAAGTTTGAGAGCTAACACAGGCAATCAGTGTTTGTCCTTGAAAACGATGAAGTTATAACACCATTCTAGAGAGAAGTTATCAGAAGAGTTTTCAGTAACATCCAATTGTGGGTCCTAGCATTGTTTTTCCTCCCAGTAGATAAAAGTTGACACTTTTATTATTGTTGGCACATTTGGTGCTAAGCATTGTACCAAGCACTGAGAATAGAAAAGAAAGTCATCTTTAATTTTTACTTTTTGGCTGCAGTGCACAACATGTGGGATCTCAGTTCCCCGACCAGGGACTAAACCCCTGCCCCTGCTGTGGAAGCTCGGAGTCTTAACCTCTGGACCACCAGGGATGTCCTCCTAAGGAAAGTCATCTTTGCCTTTAGGAACTAGACAACAGAAACATAAATGGTCACTTCAGGGTGATGGGGTGAGGGTTCTGATTGAGATATTTACCAGGGGACCACAGGAGGGTAGCGGAGGGTAGCTGGGCTAGTTGGGTGGGTGGGCCAGATAGGGAGAGTCACTGGGGAAGACCTCTTTCAAAGAGGAGGTGACCTTGGAACTGGTTTTCAGAATGGACAGAAGTGAGCTGAGGGGAAACAGGAAACTGTGGGTTCGGGGGGGGGGTGTTGGTCAGGAGAAGAAGCAAGCACAGGAGTGTGAGTGGGTGGGTGGGGGGTGTAGACGGCATGTAGTTCTGGGTGCCAGAGTTCTCAGAGGGAAGCAGTGTCTGGAGGGAACAGCCTTGATTCAGGGGATGGTCAGGGAACCTCTTACTTCAAAAACAGGAATTTATTGTAAATTAATATCGCAGTCTGCACTCAGAGAAATGAGAGATTCTGTGTTTGAAATATTAATTTGCAAATCAAATGCAAAAGAGAGTCAAAGGAGAAAATTAAACTAGGTATACCCAGGAAAACACAATTAGAGATGTAAAACACCATAGTCTCCTCAGAGTCCATGACTCCTGCATATTTTTAAGTTTTGTTGAGATATAATTGATAGACCAAAGCTGCACACAGGTAGTGTGTCCAGTCTGAACTTGGACATATGCAAACGACCATGAAACCATCACCACCATCAGGGTACCAGACACACCCATCATGAGCAAAGCTGATCAAGGATCCTCCTGAGTGGTGAGCTGCTGGCCGTGGGCTCATTCCTGGTGGGGAGAGGCAGGATGTTTAGGAAAAGGTCCAGAGGGCATAGTAGTCCCACAAGCAGAGCAAGGCTGCAGGGTGGACAAACCTGTGATGCTTGTTCAGATTTATTTTTTATAGGAAAAACATTAAAACAGGAAGCTTTGATCGTTACGGAGAAAAAACAATTACTTCAGGTAATTTAATAGTGTCTCCTTAGTTTCTGTTCATTGTTATCTAAAATCTACTTCAAAAAAATATTACTGTGTGTAGAGACATCCTACTTGTGTCTACAAAATTTCTATTTTGAAAGAATTTCAGAGGGGGAAAAATAAAATCCTTTGGGGATTGTGTTGCTAGTTCAGCAAAGCATATAGTAGCAACATACCCATTTTTAAAGCCTGCTGCCGCTGCTAAGTCGCTTCAGTCATGTCCAACTCTGTGCAGCCCCATAGACAGCAACCCAACAGGCTCCACCATCCCTGGGATTCTCCAGGCAATAACACTGGAGTGGGTTGCCATTGCCTTCTCTGTTTTAAAGTCTGAGAATGTGTTATTCTTTTGGGCCCAAGTCTAAAAGTGAAGTGAGTTTTCTGACTGCATCCTTGTGGATTAGAAAACTGAGAGGCTCTGGGGCACTGATTGCACGGGGTCTGTGAACTCAGACAGCCATGCTGTCTGCAGAGGATGATTGTATGTCTTCCTGGTGAAATTGAGCTTTCATTGTGGATCTGATTGGTTGTTGTTGTTCAGTTGCTAAATCATGACTGACTCTTTGCAACCCCATCGACTACATGCAGCACGCTAGCCCTCCCTATCCTTCACCGTCTCCCAGAGTTTGCTCAAACCATTGTCCATTGAGTCAGTGATGCCATCTGACCATTTCATCCTCTTTCGTCCCCTTCTCCTCCTGCCCTCAATCTTTCCCAGCATCAGGGTCTTTTCCAGTGAGTCGGCTCTTCACATCAGGTGGCCAAAGTATTGGGGCTTCAGCTTCAGCATCAGTCTTTCCAATGAGTATTCAGGGTTGCTTTCCTTTAGGATTAACTGGTTTGATCTCCTTGCTGTCCAAGGGACTCTCAAGTTGATGGGTTTTCTGATTCTCCTGGAACCTCCTCTGTGGTGATTTGAAGATAACTAAGTTAACCTCCTACACTCTTGGTTTATTTCAAATTCAGTCTCATCCAAGGGTAGTGAGCAAGCCTGAGATTATATGTAAAAAATCGTGCCCATCATGTGGGTTGCCATTTCCTTTTCCAGGGGATCTTCCTGACCCAGGGATCAAACCTGAGTTTCCTGTATCTCCTGCATTTCAGGCGGATTCTTTACCTGCTGAGCCATCAGGGAAACCTGAATACCCCGTGGTGTAGTATAACTCAGGTGGCTGAGATCTGGGCCAAAGGTGGTCATTAAAGGAGTAAAGAGGAGTGTGGAATAAGTGAGGCTTTTGATGATTGTTCATCAGCTTTTGTTTTTAAGAAAAATACCCAACACAGTGAACAGTGCTCTCACCATGCTGACACCTTGACCTGTCTGCTATCCATTTACTTTCTCAGCAGAAGTTCCTGGAGTTGAGTTGCCTGTTCAGAAGTGACACCTGGTTACGTCACTCCATTGGTAGTATTTTAAGGGGCTGCATGTGTACCCATACATCATCACTGTGTATTTTTAGTCTACTTAGTTTTTGCCAAATTCTGTTCAAAACATTCCCTCCACGTGAAGACTTTTGGGCTGTATGGCCACTGTCTCTGGCTGTCCTTTCAGGACAAGCTCAGAGAAGGGTTCCTTTTATGATTGTCTCCTAACTTCTCTTTACTCCCCACCCTCTGCTGTGTTCTTGGCTGAACTGTGATGTCCTGGTCACTTTCGTTGTCCCCCCGACTAGGGTGACAAATAAGCAGCTCTTATCTCTTCAGCTGGAGTGTGGCATCCTGGGGGCAGGGTGGGGTCTGGCTCACCATGGGGTCTTTGACCCTCCCATGGGACTCTTCCCCAGGGTGGGACTGCACCTCATGTGCTGAGAGAAGGCACAGACCAGGTGGGTGCCTCCTTGGAACCACAGATCAGAGACATGCTGGCAGGACGATCACAGCACGTGTCAGATCACTGGGTGAGTAAAACACACAGGTGAAACTGGGAGGCGGCATCACAGACAGACCAGGGAATGCACATGGGAGCCCACGAGCTGGGTGAGTCTCCTGGGTGTGGTCCTGCAGCTGCCCACCCCCACTTGACCCCCCGCCCCCCCCACACTCGTATAAAACCCCCTCCGGCTCCTTCAGCCAACAGCTCAGAGCTGAATCCTGTGGGTGCTGGCAGAATGTTCTAGGTGTGTGTGTGTGTGGTAGGCCGCTTCCTCTTCTCTTGATGAGCACAATACTGCCTTCCTCACAGACCAGGGTGACATGAGCTGTCAGTGCGGAGACTCATTTTGGTGGAATAGGTCCGTCCACAAGTGTCGTGAGAGTGGATCACGTACCCAGGAGTGTGGTGACCACTGGTGTTATGTTGGGAAACAGCGAGTGTGGTGCTGCCTTGGGGAGATGGCAGCGGGAACGCCAGCCTCGGTGTGGAAGGACGGGGTCTCCATGTCTGCGATGTCACTTCCCACCTTGTCTCTCAGGGACGAGATGTCTGAGAACTGGCAGCCCCACCAGGGACCCATGATGATGCTCTTGAGTGAAGGGTGTCCCTGCCTGTGAAGGGTGTCCTTTTCCCCTGGGCATGGTGAGTGAGTGTGCAGGAAAAGATGTACCACACCTGCATCAAAACAGCCTCCTCAAATTCAGTATGAGTTTATTTCCTTGATTAATGTGCATCTGGAAGAAATAGAAAATGGCTATTTCCAATTACCATTAAAGTGTACTAAGCCAACATTCGTGTATATTTTTCTCTCCTTCATTCACTCAAGGACTTGGAAAGAAACCACTTCCCTTGCATTTAGCACCATGTCTGTGTGATTTATGGGCTTCCCAGGTGGCGCTAGTGGAAAAGAACCCACCTGCCAAAGCACAGGACACAAGAGGCGCGGGTTAGATCCCTGGGTTGGGAAGATGCCCTGGAGAAGGAAATGGCAACCCACTCCAGTATTCTTACCTGGGAAATCCCATGGACAGAGGAACCTGACGAGCTGTAGTCTATGGGTCGCAAAGAGTCGGACACAACTGAGCGACAGCACACACACATGCACACTGTGTGATTTATTCCAAGAACTGCCGGGTGCCCTGCAGGTCCACCTGATTCAGTGGGGATTGATGTCCCACCTTATCACTGCAGCACCTCAGCAGCTGGGGGGATGTCTCTATACGTCCAACTTAATTGCCAGATGCATTTATATTGGTCAACCAGTTGGCTGCAGTCTGTGTAGCTAGATTGTTAACATATATATTCTTTTGTTCAACTAATGACCTAAACTTTATAGCATGTGGATAAAAAGAGTCCCCAAATGTAGAAAGGAAACTGACAGAGCATGTCGGTGTCTCATTAAACTAACTGGCCCTGGCCTCTGGGGATATCTGTGAGCAAGTCAGACAGAGTGGGCTTATCCCCATGCTGATGGCCCAGATCCATCAGGCGGTTATCTCTCCAGGAAGCAGCAGCCTTCTGTTTGCTTCTTAGGGAAACTCCAACTTTTAAACATTTCAAACAGAAAAAAAAACCCTCTGTGATTTTGTGTGTGTGGGGTGGGGGGCGGGGATGGAGGAGGTGCTGCTTTTGCAAATATGACTTAATCGGCTGCAGCTAGCTTCTTGGAAACCAAACCATCTTTTCAGTAATGTTGAAAAGTGTTTCCCTTTGACTGAAAATGCCTTTGACTTTAGAAGAACTCTGCTTAGAGTTTTGTGGCTCCATCGAGCCCCATGTGAGTGAGCACAAAGTGGGGAATTGTCTGATGGCACAGAGGCATACATCATTTTAGCTCTTAAAATTGTTTCAGAGATGAAGAGCACATTCACATTTAATGTCTTTCTGTGACTTTAATCATCATCTCAGAAATGAAGTGCTTTTTAGATTCTTTTGTCTTTTACTATGAAAGTGAAAGTGTTCGTTGCTCAGTCATGTCCTACTCTCTGTGACCCCACAGACTGTAGCCTGCCAGGCCCCTCTGTCCATGGGATTCTCCAGGCAAGAATACTGAAGTGGGTAGCCATTCCCTTCTCCAGGGTACCTTCCTGGACCAGGGATTGAACTGGGGTCTCCTGCATTGCAGACTGATTCTTTACTGTCTGAGGCACAAGGGACCAGCAGATTATCTGTGAAATGAGAGAAGAATCACAGATTTTGTAAAATCATAGGGTAATTGAGAATGGTCATCTACTGGAGGGGGTAGTTTTGTTTCTGACTTGTTTACTGATATTATTTTACATAGCTAGGGCTATTTGACATTATTTTATATGTTTCTATCCATTTTCTTTGGAAAGCATAAAACCGGGTCTATAAACTTTCACTTGTATTAATTGCACCCCAGCTGGGTTATGGTTTGCTGTTTTGTTTTGATTTTGGAGCTGAGAGCAGGGAGGATGATGTGGGGTCTGAATGAAGAGAACCAGGCTTCCGTGTTTGAGGTCACTTGGGGAGGAGGTTGTGCTTGTGGTGGCTGCACATACATTAGTGGTGTTTTTCATTGATTCTAGGGAACCACGGGCATTGTTTTAGGGCATGAGGATGGAGTGGGCTCATCGTACAGTGGTGATCGTTCAGAAAAAGCTGGTGTTATTTCACCTCCATCTTCAGATGCAGGTCTTCCGCTCAGCTCCCCACTCCCTCCGGGACAGAGCTGCTGAGCAAGGGGTGCTGACAGTGACAAGGATACTCATTCCTTATTTGCTGTCTGCTCCATGCATATCCGTCCCCAAAGCACACAGCAGAGGGGCTTCCATCACTTCTGCAGCCTTGGTCACGAGAGTAAATAAGCTGAAGCCCTTGTGTGCCAAGCACATTGTTGGGTGTGTGGACAGTTGAAAAAGGGGAGACATTGTCTTCACTCTGCAAGACCTGAAATCTTGCTTGTGTTTATGTACATTCATATTCAGTAGGTATGAATAGTAGTGTAAATGATTATACTATTTAATGGGTTGGTAGAGAAAGAAACCATATATTAAATTATACATGAAGATGTCCGACACAGGACTTTAGGGGAAGGGCTAATAAATTCAATAAACCATCAGCAGTAAGAATAGAAGAGTTTTCTTCGAGCCAAACTGAGGACTACAGCCCGGAAGCCTGATTCCCAGATGACTCTGAGAAACTGCTCCGGAGAAGCAGGGTTCTCAGCACAGTTTTATATCTTGTCAGAACAAAGAGCATTCAACAAGCCAGGGATACATTTCTTCAAGGTTTCAAATCACAGACCAGCCTGACGTCCACAGAGAGTCAGCATGACCTTGGCACCTGGGAGGGATACTTACCATCAAAGAAGGACCAGCACTGGCGTCCCAGGAAGGGAGGCGTTTAATCTTTATTTTGAACGTGGACAGTTCTTAACTTCTGGTCAGTGTGTGCTTTTCTTTGATAATTAAAGCAGATGTACAGTGTATGTTTGATAGGCCAAAAACAGGCTGTTCTAGTTAGCATCCAATTCAGTTCATTCAAGTGAACTCAGAATGACTTTCCCAGACCTCAATATGTGAACATTTATTTTTTTTTATTTTGAAAAACAGGCTGGTAGAGATTTAATTTTATATACCATATAGTTCCCCTCTTTAACGTGTACAGTTCAGTGGGTTTTAGTATATTCACAAGTATGCATCCATCAGCACAGTCAACTTTAGAACGTTTTCATCACCTCAGAAAGAAACCCCTTTAGGTGTCACCCCACTAACCCACCAAAGTACAAGCAGGAAACTGAGAACCAGAGGACAAAGTAGCATTGTTGGAGTTTTATTACATTGCTTGAAAAACAGATAATGACACAGAAGGTATCATACTTTAGAGTCTATCTGTAGTTCAGTAGGTCCCCTACACACGAACCTTCAAGTTGCAGACTTTCAAAGATGCAAATGTGCCTTCCATAAACATCAGGCATGAGTGACATTGCACCTGGCCCTTCATCTCCAACTGCTGATGACCCTTCAGCTCTACCATCTCCCACCTCCTCTCCCCGCTCCAGTTAGTAACTCTTCTTGTCTGGTCACTTGATGCCAGCGCCTGTGTGTCAGTTGTACTGGACTACTGTACTTTTCAGGCACTATACTATAAAATTCAAATGTTTTCTTTGTTTTTTATGCACTGTTTGTGTGAAAAGTATTATAAACCTATTACAGTACAGGACTATATAGCCAATTGTGTCACTTGGGTACCTAGGCTATCTGCTGAACTTAGAGCAAATTGGACTTAACAAATACGCTCTCAGAATGGAACTCATTTGTGTGTAAGGGATATATTTACCTATTCCGTTTAATTAGACACTCTGGGGATGAGTGTGTATCTGTAAATGAACTGAAGAGTTTGGATGTTTGCTGTGACACTGATCTAGTCTCGTGCCCCCGACACATCCTCTTGGTTGGGGCCCACTTTGGTCCCGTGTTTGGCTGCAAGGTGGGTGGAATCATAAGTTTGCATCAAGGCTCTTGTGGGCCAAGAACTCAGACCCATCTTCGTGGAGCTGGGAGCTCCTCTGTGGGAGCAGCACCCCCACACACACATCTCAAGAGTCTCAGCTGGAACTTCCTTCTCTCTCTCCCCCTGACCCCAGTCTGGTACCAGCCCTAGCCCTGCAGTCAGATGTCTGGTGAGTTCTCTCTTGATCCTTGTTACAAGCTCAGCATCAAGGCGCTCTGCCCGGAGGCAGCGTGGTCCTGCCAGATAAGGTGGACCTGGCCGGTACTGGTGGCACCGACCCACTACCAGCCTGTAAACAGCAGGCTTGATTCTTTGGCAGTGGTACAAGAGGTTGCAAAAGGTGGTAACCCGATACATGTGGTTGTTGGTGAATTCATTTCCTCTGAATGTACCAGGTGGAATCAAAGGTTGTGATTTGGGCTTCTCTGAACAGACAAATGAGTCCTCTTAATCTTGCACTTTCTTTAATCAAACTGCAAGATGAGCATTATTCACTTAGCATGCTAAGTGTGTCCTTGAACACGAAATGAAAACTATTCATTGTAATTAAGGAGGAGGAAACGGGGAGCTGTGTTTGAAGTCCCAAAGAATCATTTAAAAAATGGATGATTCCGCAAATGTTCATTTATCACCTGTTGTGTTTGGTGCTGTGAAGCAGGTCCTGCACACCGGGTAGCTCAGAGCCCAGTTGTGGAGGCGGAAGTGCACAGCTGCCTGCATTTCTGATGGGGCTTTATCTGAAGAAGCCTGTGACGATGGCCTTGACCAGCTTGGAGAGTGAGTTACACACACGGCTTTGCAGCAGCCTCGGCTGACTGCTGTCATAGTTCACTCCCTCTGGGGGTGCACGTGCCTTAAGGCCCACGTCCTCTCTTTACACAAACCCGCATGGGTGTTCACTCTGCCAGGTGTGCCCACCAGCCCAGGACCTCCTCCCCATGTGCTTGATGACTGGCCATATCTCTCTGGATGGCAGGCCATAAAGTACTCTGTTTAGGACTTTAGCAGGTGTCCAGAGCCATCAGGAATCATTTTCGTGCTCTGTTTGGGGAGTGGTAGAATGCTGTTGTTTTTCCAGTAGCCTTTATTTTTAGAAGTTTTAGGCTCACAGGAAATGAAGGAAAGGTCTGGATATCCCCCTGTCCCCCTTCCCCACATATGCATGGCTTCCCCCACTATCAACATCTATTGCCCATCTGAGGCCAGGCATGCTGTTTTGAAATAGTAGTGAAATTTACAGTGGGGAGTAGTTAATGTATGTTAGCTTCAAGGAAGCAGACGCTCCTGAGAGGGTCTTGGGGGCCTTAATAAAGCATTTCAAGGAAGCAGAGTATCGATAGGATGTTGATAGTGGGGGAAGAGTGAATCGGTAGGATTCACTCTTAGTGTTGTCCATCCAATGGGTTTGGATGAATGTACTTCCTGGTTTACACACGTTTACTTATATGGTCATGAAAAGGGAAGCATATCATTTCCTGCTATTGAGACCAAAAATTAGTGGTTTTTATTAAATATGCATTGCATTGCATGAGTGCTCAGTCATGTCTGACACTTTGCAACCCCATGGACTGTAACCCACTAGGCTTCTCTGTCCACGGGATTTTCCAGGCAAGAAGATTGGAGTGGGTTGCCATTTCCTTCTCCAGTTAAATATAAGCTTTAGCTTTGAGAAGGGTCTGTGTTATTTAAAAGAAAGACCTTTGTTTAGTTCACTTCTATTCCCACCCAACAAATCCCACTCTCAAATTTTTTTAAAAAAGGACAGGAGAGAGAAGCATTGATTTCTGCACTGACCCCCTAGGCATGGGAACCTGGCCTGGCTACCATCATCCCCGGGCCTCTCAGCACTCTTGGCTGTTTGGATTAGGACTGGGGTGAAGGTCAGTGGTGAAATGGCTGACTTCTTTTTGCAGAGTATGAGCAGTTACAGCTTGCCCTGCTTGTTGATCATTAACCAGGTGGGGGCCTTTGTTCCAGCACAGGTGATGGGCAGGTGTGATTAAGGTCATTCTCTTAAGCACCTCAGTCGTCATTCATTTTCAGCCTTGCAGCATCTCATGATGACTGGTCCTGATGGAGCCGTCAGCTTGCTCCGAGACATCAAAACTCAAGCCCTTCTCAGCTTTCCTCCCGACTGTATTTCCTATACCACCTGCCCTGGAGCTGAGGCCAGGCATGCTGTTTTGAAATAGTAGTGAAATTTACAGTGGGGAGTAGTTAATGTATGTTAGCTTCAAGGAAGCAGACACTCCTGAGAGGGTCTTGGGGGCCTTAATAAAGCATTTCAAGGAAGCAGAGTATCGAATTTATGCTTTTTGTGCTAAAAACATTAAGGTATTTAAATGTGTTATTCTAATCCCTCTTGCAGCCTGGGAACAGGAGGATCCTATATCTCTTATTTAAATCCCAGCCTTGCTTGACTGCGCCTAGTATAGGAAGAAACAAGCGCTAACCAGTCGACTTCAGTGAATATAAAATTCAGTGTCATTCACAGCATACAACTTAGTAAAGTTTTTATAAAATGCGGTTGCCCAGATCTTAATTGATTTGACACCATTTGGTGTCGATGTTGGGTTTTCAGAAGCCATCCTCCTGTCTGAGCGCCTCTTGAGTTGCTCTGTGATAAAATTGTCATGGACACAAGTGCAGATGATAAATCCTGAACCCACAAGCTGGGTATCCTGATTTCAAAGGGAGCCCTTTCTCAGTTGCAGAGTAAGCTGATCTTCAGCCAGGGTGTCCTCCCTTTACCAAGAGCACTTCTAAAAGCCTGAGTTGCCCAGGCAGCATTTACGGCCCTGGTGCAGGATCAGGTTATAAGGGTTTTGTTCTCTTAGTAAAGAAGATCAGGTTCCCTCTGACTCACACTGTGGGATGGCTGGTCTGTCCCCCCGGAGGCTGGGGAGCAAGATGGGCCCTTAGCAGGCAGGCAGTCACTGAGGTCAGTGATAAATATTAATAGATGGCCTCATCTCCGCATAGCCTCCTTCCTTTTAAAATTCCTGTTTATTGAGGAAACTTCCAGCATTTAGAATCAAGATGTAGAGGCCGTATAAAGATGACCTCAGAGGACCAGAAAATCTCGTCTTGAAATTTTTCATCCTTAAACCTTGGATAGTGCAGCCCAGTGAAAGTGCCTGGGCGAGTTTGCTTTTCAAGGTCCAACGCTAAACATAGGAGAATCAGGACTGTATTTTCTGCAGTGTGTGTGTGTACAGCTCTAAGATAGTCAGGGACCCCTCCAGATTTTATATGATTATTAAATATTAAATACCAAATGAGGTAAATGAACCTTTTGAACAACAAGGATATCATCAGTAGAAAAGGTTGATGTATTTTTATAGCAGTCAGTTTATATAAATAGTATATTTTAAAAGCCTCTCAAGTTCTTTTTCTGCTTCTATCCTTCTCCCTTCCCCCTCTCCCTCCCCTTCCTCCCTCTTCTTCTTTTTGGTAGAGTTTGAAGATGAGCTCAACTTCAGCTTTTGAGAGTTGAGTTCTACCTGAAGCGTCTTTTCTGGAGTGTGGAACCATTTATACTTACCATTTATGGAAAATGAATACTTAGACCATGTTGAAAATCACATTTGTACGTATAGGATGCTGCAGAAATGTTATGCTTTCTGCAGTTTGAATTTAATATCTGCCCACATATATGTATTAAATTCCTAAAGTGACTGTAAAATTGTCCCAGCAGGATACAAAGCACGATGACAGGGCACCTGCCTGCTTTCCCCCAGCCTCCCCATAGCCAGATTTGTCATCTTGTGCCCAAAGCGCGCACACAACCTCCACTGTCGTCAGAGGGAGACCTCCTTATGGCTGAAACTGGCAAAGTCCAGGAAATGTTATCAAAACATGTGCATTTCAACCATGCCAAAATAAGTAACGGTGCTGGCACACCTGGGTTCTTGACTCCATTTCTTAGCAAATCCAGTGGCATGTTGGCCTGTGTGTCATAGCGGTGGCTGGACAGCATCAGGGCTCATCGTTAATTCATGCAGTTGTTTGTCACCAGTAATGAGATTCCACATTTTATTCCGTCAGCAAGTTCAGTGCTTATTCTACTAGCCTCTGCGTTGATCGTTATTAGTGCAAAGGCACTGAAGTGTTGGAGGTTTCAATAGCATGTGATTTCAGACTGAAATCCTTGTGCAGAGAGCAAATACCCGGTGAAGTGCTTAAACAGACCTCATTTGGAGGACTTGCACCACCCAACATCCCGAGACCGTTTGTAGAGAGTTGGTGAGCCAGTGTCTGCCCCACCCTCTAAGTGCTTAAGATGATACTCAGGGCCTCACCAGCGGCTTATCATGGTCAAAGCACAGTGATGGAAAGAGGCCCGGGATGGGGGGACGGGTAGTGGGAAGAGACCAGGCTTACATGCTAGCCTGTCCCAGGAGAGCCCTACGAGAGGCCAAAGAGCTCTGGCAGCTATACGTCACTAAGAGCTGTCACAAAAAGCCTGTAGTAAGTCTGTAACGTTTCCAGGGATGTTGGGAGAAAACAGAATCAAGACCCTTGGCGTGTTTAGTCAGGAAGCTTGTAAACAGCGTCCATTCCTGGCCCACAGGCGGTGGGGGGAGGGGGTGCTTTTATCTACTTCCGAGGGTGATGAAGTTTAAATCTTACAGAGGCGTCTGGTCATTTTATGAGTGCTTTCACTCACCATGTTTCTAGGTCTGTTACTTATACAGAAGTTAACATAGTTTTGTGTCAGTCGAAGAGTGTGTTTTTCCCCTGTTATTCATAGTATGGTTAGAGATGTAATTAATCTTAGAACCGTGATTGTGGTAGTTAGTCCCCGTGGATTGAACGTCCACTGTATGAATCGTTGGATTAGCAGTGAGGCTGGGGTGCGGGCCAGGCAGGAAGAGGAAGGAACAGTGAAAAAGACAAGTACACCCCACAGAAAGGATGTACTCAGCCATACTGAGTATATATTAATCAGGGTTCACAGAAGTGATACAATTTAGGGACTTCAGGTGGTGGTGGCTCCCCTTGTGGTCTCTCCTCCTTCCTGCTCTTTTATGAGATCAGAGAAGAAATAGTAACTTCAATCCTATGGCATTTTGTAGAAAACCTCTCATTTTATATTACCAATCAGATGTGGTTTTGAATTTTTTTAACTTTTATTTCATATTGGAGTGTAATTTACAATGTTGTGTTAGTTTCAAGTGTACAATACAGAGTCAAACATGACTGAAACAACTTTAGCACACACGCACCATACACTAGTCATTTTGAAAAGTAAAAGTGAAAGGGTTAGTCACTCAGTTGTGTCCACACTTTGCGACCCCATGGACTGTAGCCCACCAGGCTCCTCTGTCCATGGGATTCTCCAGGCAAGAATACTGGAGTGGGTAGCCATTCCCTTCTCCAGGGGATCTTCCCAACCCAGGGATCGAACCCAGGTCTCCTGCACTCCAGGCAGATTCTTTACCATCTGAGCCACCATGCTTTATTATCTGGTTTTATACTCCGAACAAACACTTCATCATAATGAATGGTGCTGTGTTTTGGACCCCATAGATTTGTACTGCTCTTTCCCCCAGGTGGGCTATGGGAAAGAGCCCACTGTCTTTGACTCTCCGTGGAAATAGCCCCTCTCAGGTACAGTTTGCACACCATCTCCTTTGGGGCCAGGCTTCTACAAGTTCGGTGTCAGTGGACCTTCTGTCCTGGGATTGCCCGTCTTTAGCCCTTCTGCCTTGGCTGCCCTTCAAACGCTGCCTCCATCTCCAGGGTGGAGATGGAGAACTCTTTCTTCTTTCCTCTCACACTAGTCCTCTTTTCTGCACTTCTCAAGCCCTGCCAATTTTTCATTCCCTTTTCTGAAAGCAGGTTTTGTAGAAAATTCCCTTGCCCTCCCTAAGTTACGTGTGATAGACGGCAAAGCAAAACGGATCTGTGCTAGTTTTCTGATTTATTGGGAAGACCTATACCAAGACCTCTGTGAGCATCTCGGCTGCCGTTATCATCCGGGAGGGCAGGCATGCCCCAGAGGAGTTTGCACGTACTGCTCCTGCCCAGCGGTGTGATTACTGACGGGCTGTGTTTTGAGTTAACTTGAGTTGTGTATTTCATTTGTGAAGCTGGCACATACTTGAAAGCCGCAAGCTACTGTTTTCTGAAAGCTTCTTTGCACATGAGCCTAAAACTGTCTGTATTGGATTTGGAAATTATCCAGTAACTGCCCTTTTAATGCAGCGAAATGTAGATTACAGCTGTTTCCTCTGGAAGGACACGTAGAGTCCTAACTCGTCTCTCTCCTCCTCCAGGGTGTCTCCTCTGCAGAAGTCGGAGATAGTGGACGTGGTGAAGAAGCGGGTGAAAGCCATCACCCTGGCCATCGGGGATGGTGCCAACGATGTGGGGATGATCCAGACGGCCCACGTGGGTGTGGGCATCAGTGGGAACGAGGGCATGCAGGCCACCAACAACTCGGATTACGCCATCGCTCAGGTGAGCCGCCTGGTCAACCGGCCGTCACATGCAGTTGACAGAGTCCGCTGGGCATGAAGGCCAGCTGGCGCTTGACCTTCAGTCCAGTCCTTCAGCTGCTCCTTTGGAGGCGGCGTGGAGGAGAACCCACTGGTGTAATTGGGTTTTTCTCTTGGTTTCATCTTGTGTAGTTACGAGGCCCTGTCCTGCGGTTTGGGTTTCTTTTTCGGCAGTGGGAAGGGCCAGGTTTTCTGTCGTCCAGGTGAGAGGTCATTTCCAACAGGTGGATCTCTGATTTTATGATAATGATCTCTTCCCCTAAACCCTGCAACTGCTGCGTGTCCTCTTCCAGCATCCTCTGTGCCCGAGGATGGCTGTGCTTGTAGCACCTATTCTCTGTATCCCCCTCCTAACATCTCCCGTCTTCCAGAAGGTGCTGGAACCCTCTCTCTCATGTGGCATGTGAGGTCGGGGGAATCAGTGATTCACAGACACCGCCCTCTTGGCTGTGCCATGGGGGGCACAGAGCCATTGCTGTCAGGTGAACTGTCAGGAGTGTGAACCCCAGGCAGCAGTTCCCCCCCATCCCCTGCCATGGTCAGCAGCACAAAGCTTTTGGCAGTTTGATTCAGCAGAGGCTCCTAACATACTTAGTAGCTCCTGTCCTAGCAGTCGGAGACTGAACGGAATGTCCACTCCTCAGTGACAGCCCCAAACTGAAGGGAAATGGCCAAGCTCCTACCCCCCTGGGATTTGCATCTAGACCATTTTTGCTGCCTGACCATCCAGGAAATCTAGGTGTCTCAGAGAACACAGACCGTTTCCTCCCATCTCCGATCACAGTGTGCTGGGATTAAATCCCTGCTTGTTGGCTCGAGTCCCCTCGTGTTCCTCCGTGTTCAGTCTTTGGGAGAATGCATTAACCTTATCACATGAGCACGAGTAATCATGGCCTTTTCCTCCTTGAAGCTGAAATCTGGGGCTGCATGTTAAGTATGGAAGAACTTGTTTCAAGCCCAGGGATGCAGGTTGGCCTTATGCATTTTTAAGATCTCACTTCCTGGAGCGGGGGCTCTGCTTAGATGCCATCTTAAATCCCCACCGCTCCCCACCCACCAGCTAGTGGTTTTGCAAACACAGAGAACAGCAGGATCCTTATAGGTCCAAAAAGTGCATGAAATCAACCTTGTTCCTTTTGTCAATTTCAAATGAATCCTCAAGATGATGACTAGTGTAGATAGGAGAAGGAATTCCAACTTTATAGGTGGGAAAACTGGGCTTCCTTTACAAGCGGTGACCTACCGCAGGTCCCAGCCCCCAGGGTCAGAGAACAGCGGACCTGCACGTGACCTTGGGGAACTAGCCCCGTGCACCTGCCTGGTTCCTTTCCAGAGTCAACTGCCCCAAGGCCTGTGGGACTCGCACTTCCTGCAGGCTGTCAGCACCTGGAGATGTTATGCACCCCAGCATTATTAAATACTTGAGTTATAGCATCATATGGCTGGCAGGGGTCTTCAGAGGTTTCCTAGGAGCTCTAGGCAAATATTTGTCCATCTTTTTCTTGCAAATGTCGAGGGAAGGGAGATTCTGTGACCTGCTTTATTGAAACCGGACTAATAGAATGTGGGATCTGGAGCAGTTGGTCTCTTCAAATTAAAGGCAAATCAAAATGACAAGCAAATCAAAATGAAAGGGCAGATGCAGAGGAGAGCAGGGCTTTGTGATTCTGTTTGGGGCTTTTCTTGTCCATCCAGCCTACATCACCTGTGCTGGAGGAGCTGATGGACAGCCCCAAAGACTGAACACGGAGGAACAACAGGGGTCTCTAGCCAACAAGCATCCCTGCATGTCCCTCCCGTCTGCCATCCTGTGCAGGTGTAGACAGAGATCCCATTATTTCAGGTTTGCATTCTGCTTACCTCATACCCTCCTCACCAGGATGTTTCCTCTGCCATAATTACTAGGTAGGACATGCCACAACTGACTGAGTTCCTTTGGCTGAAGTTAATACAGTGATAAACGTCTTTGGTCAAAGTTCATGCCTTAGCACTTGATCTGTTTATTTTAATGTGGATGAGCATGTTTTTGATGTATTCTTAAGAACATGCCCTGGAAAGTTATATCCAGAAGGAAATAAAGATTAGCTCAAAGACTTGTCCTCAGGAAAATTATGAAGTCGTCAAAGCCCTGGTTCTGTTTCTCCCCAGCTGGCCTGTGTTGTGTCCACAGGGTGGCCCCAGGCTGCCGGCCGGCCCGTCGGGGCCTCACTGTGCAGGGCCAGCCCGTGCCATGTTGTGTCTCCAGCCCTCCACTGCCTGTTCTCCTTGGAGAGAGTCATTTCTGCCCCCTGCCTCCTTAATGTTTTTTGAGCACCTCATGAAAACAGCATTTTGATTTAGGATTTTTGTTTTGTTTTCTGAAAAGAAATCACTGTAGCACTAAGCCAGGGCCTTCTGGATGGTTCCAACAGATGTCCTCTGTACTCATGGAAGGTTGAACGCCAGGGGGTCCAGGTCAAATACAAGCTTCCTCTTTATTTGTTTAGCCATTCCCCTTGGAATCCTTGATGACCCTGTATGGGAAGCTTTATTTCTCCACATGTACCCACTCCTGCCACTCCAGAGTCTCATTCAGCTTTTGGAGCCACAGGTAGACAAGCCATCTGCAGAAACTCGCCCAGATGTGGTTCACGTGGATTGAGCTCCTGTCCTTAGTGTTAACACCAGCTATTATGTGGCCTCCTCTCGAAAAAGTGTTTAAAAAATACTGTATCTTTGGCCAGTCTTTCTTTTCTGTATTTGGTTAAATGTAATTTCAAAAGTAACCTAAAGTTATTAGGAAGTTGACAAGAGCAGAACTCCTAGTATGTGTGCATGGTCCTCTCTCGTGGGAGAGTGACGGATCTGAGTTTGTGGGCTGCCCTGCGACTCAGAGCAGGAGGTAAGGTTTTAGTTCAAGGCAACCAAGGAGGACTCAGTGCCAGGAGAGGCTAACTGAATACATAGGAGCCGTGAAGTGAAGCAGGATCACCCTACCAATGCATACCACCAGAACACGCCCAGACTATGGCCCCAAAACAGCCCATCTCCCTCCCTCTGGCCCCTTGTTCGCACTTTTGGAGGCTTTTGTGAAATAGGACCCAGAAGGCAAAGTCAGGCTAAGGGGAGGCTGAGGAGATAGCATTGGAGTGGTGTCCAAAGACCCCCTGCCCCGAGGAGGATTTGAGAATTTTATTGGAATATTGTTGAATATTTCAGACTGCGAGAGCTAAGCCATTACATCACTCTCAACTTGGTGTCAGCTGCGTGTTGATGTTTCATTTGGACAGATGACTACATCCCATGTCAGCAAGAGGGGCTCTTACTTGTTGGAGGCCAGAAAAAGGGGAAGGAGATGGGTCTAGAAGTGGAGGGCAGAGTGTGCGTCTCTGTGTGTGGAGAGTCACTGTCTTTCACCTGCAGGCTGACAGTGGAAATAGGAATAGATAGTGTCTATATGCGCATCCCTCTTCTTAAAAGGATACGGGTACATATCCTTCTTAAAAGGATACAGGGGTCCCTGTCCCTTGCTCCTGTTGTCATTACAAAATTGGTGGTTGAATAGAAGCATCTGATTGCACTGCTCTTTTCTGCCAATTCTGGTTGCTCACCCCCTTTGAATAATTATGGAATTTAGAAAAATGGTAACCTGAACCCTGTATAAGAGACTGCAAAAGAGACATAGGCATTTAGAACAGTCTTTGGGACTCTGTGGGAGAGGGTGAAGGTGGAATGATTGGAGAGAATGGAATTGTAGCATGTATATTATCATAAGTGACCAGTCCAGGTTCGACGTATAAATTTTCCTCTGTTCAAAAAAAAAAAGAATAATTAATATCCTAAAAGCATTAGGGTACATAGAATTTCACAAGACAGCAATTTGAAGTCTAGCTGTGTAACTGGGGAAAATCATAACTCTGTAGCTTAAAGAGGAGACCTTAGTCCTTCTCACCTGGCCCGAAAGCTCTGCCTCTAAAGCGAGTGGCGTTCTTGGTCACCAGCAGAATCCGGGTTCCTCCACTCCCTTGCCCGTCTTCTCCGAAGGACGTTCCAGACCCTCTTTCTTTCCTTTTTCAGTTTTCCTACTTGGAGAAGCTCCTGCTGGTTCACGGTGCCTGGAGCTACAACCGGGTGACCAAGTGCATCCTGTACTGTTTCTACAAGAACGTGGTGCTCTACATCATTGAGGTGAGCAGGGCTGGCCCCTTCCTTCAGGAGGAGGGTCTGCATCAGCGGGACATTAGGTGACTTAAAGGAAGGGTTTTGTTCAGGGAAAACTTACTCCCCTGACGTGTGGAGATCTGCGACATCCACTCAGCCTCTTTGAAGCTGGGGACACCTTCTAGATCTAGTTTCGCTGGACCAAAAGTCAGACATCCCCGGCTGCCTTCTCCACAGCGTGTGCCCTTCTCTCTCTCCCTGATGGACAGACAGACAGGGCAAGGCCCTCTCCTCTGCGTGTCCCTCCTGCTGTCACTCACACCCTCCCCCACCCCTCAGTGGCCGGAGCCTGGGCAGCAAACGTTGGCACCTGGTGTGGTGGGTGCCGAGACGTTCCTAGGCAACCCAGCCTGTTTTTTCTTCACTGAATGGAAGAGTTTCTTGCTGGATGTCTCACGGACTCCGCAGGCTTCCTGAGCTTTTGGTTCTTGCTTCTGGGACATGTGGATGCTGCTGCTTTAGCCGGGAGGATGTGGGATTGAGTGGGGAGGAAGCCAGGAACATAATTAAAAATGTCTCAATGAACGCATTGAGTTGCCAGCCTGTTTTTCAAGACGCGGATGCGGTTGTAAGTGAAATACACATGTTGGTTGGAGGGACCAGCAGGGCGGAGGTGCTGGCCCAGGGACGAATGGAAAAGACACTTCAAGTTCCGCTCCGATGGGAGCACGCCACCTTGTTCCTCCTCCTTCAGAGCAGCTCTACTGTAAAGGTGTGGCCGTCACGACTAAGAGATTTCCAGACGTGTTTAGGAAAGAGGCAACAGGCAGTCACTCTGGGGAAATAGGGAAGCAGTGGTCATTGTGTGTGGGGCGGGTTATTTTGTGTCTGGTTTCTCCACTCTTGGCAGAAATAATAACCGAGGCATAGATCCACTGTTTCTGATGTGGTCCCTGAAAAGGCTCAGCTCAGATCGTGGGACATGGGGTTTGCTAGTGGAACCGTGGTTAACCATTTCTTGACCAAATCATCTGCTCCTTCCTGTTGAAGAGTCAGCTCAGACCTAGAGGTTTGCATCCCTCCCTCTGTAGCCATTTTGGAGAAGGCAATGGCAACCCACTCCAGTACTCTCACCTGGAAAATCCCGTGGATGGAGGAGCCTGGTAGGCGGGCAGTCCATGGGGTCGCTAAGAGTCAGACACGACTGAGCGACTTCACTTTCACTTTTCACTTTCTGTAGCCAAACTCCTACCAAGTAATTTCCCCAAGTTGCACAGGTTGTTCACTGCACAAGGCTGCCCAGCCAAAGCGGCTGAAACATAGGAAAACCTAGAGGAAGGGATGTGTTTTTCTTACCCCTGCAAAGGGCAGCCCACTTGCCTCGTCTGCTCGTGTGGTGCTGCCGTGTTCAACTCCACCCTGTCTGAGTGAGAGCGTTCAGGTGTTACCTGTCATAGATGCTGGGGCTTCTGTCTTCTTTCTGTCCACATTCTTGCAGTTCCCTTTCGGTGCTTAAAGATGTTTGCCAGCCCCTCCCCACAGCCTTTCCTGCATCTGTAACAGGAGTCACTCCTGAGTGTCACTCGGGGTCACAGATAATTGGTGCTGTGGTCTGGGGCGAGGAGCACTGAGGCCCTGGTGTCAGCAAGTTCCCACGTGTCAGTGTGTCTCGTGCATGTTCGTCTCTTGAAGCTGCTGGCTTCAGAAGCTTGCTCAATAATCTGGTTTTCCTCATGATCAGCACATTACAGATAGTCTAGACTTCTTATCAGAACCGTCCCCATGAAGCCCCAACCCTGGAGCTTTCCAGAGCTTCCTTGGGGGCCCTTCTTAGTCATTGACACCTACTATCTTGGCTTTTTCCTTAAAAAAAAAAAAAAAGCTTCCAGTGAGCTGACTCTGAGACGAGTACAATTTCAGTCTGTCTGAAAAATTCTGTTTGGCAGACTTTCAACTCTGAACGTGCCAGGCAAGTTCCTTACATTAATATTGGCTATTGTGGCTGAGCAGCAGGGGTTAAACAGTCTTGCGTAATTAGGCTTTTAAAACATTCTGTATAAAATGCAATGTCTCCACCGCTCTGTGCCCAATTTTCTCCTGGTGTGGCTGGGTGATCTTCATTTTAAAATAGGAAACGAAATCCTTCCTGAGCCCAGACAGAGCACTGACTCAGACTGCGTCTGCCATTCCTGCATAACCCTCATGGCATCAGTGGGTGCGCTTCGCGCGTAATTCAAACACAGGAAAATACTACGTGCATGCTGTTTTAGTGTATTTTTGAGCTGAAAGATCAAAAATGGTTGTAATTTGATTTGTTCATTTGCAATCACAAGTTTTACATTCTAAGGGTTACTTTGTAGTTAATTACTTATGGGAGAATAAATTAAATATATTGCGTGTTTTTCTTAAATGGTTTTCTTGTAGCTCAAGAAGAAACTCTTTGCAATAGCCAGGACGTTCTCATCTCAGATGCCCTGTGATACATGTAACTGTCACTTAAAAAGACAAACTTGAAATAATTTGCCAACTAAAAAAGGTATCAATAGAAAGGTATCAAGCATGTACACACACATATCTAGCCTTAGCCTTTAGTAGGAGAATCATTTGTTGTCGTCGTTTAGTTGCAAAGGCATACCCAACTTTTTGTGACCCCATGGACTGTAACCCACCAGGCTCCTCTGTCCATTGGATTCTCTAGGCAAGAATACTGGAATGGGTTGCCATTTCCTCCTCCAGGGGATGTTCCCAACCCAAGGATCAAACCCATGTCTCCTGCATTGCAGGCGGATTCTTTTCCCCTGAGCCACCAGGGAAGCTACCAAGAAGGTTCGTTCCATGACTTGAATTACCAGTAAAGGTGTTAGAAACAGGAACCCTTGACAAGTTTGAAGAGAGTAGTTTAATTCATTCACTCATTCGTTGCCAACAATTTGGAGCACGCATGCTCCAAATTCTGTGCCAGGCAGTGGGACTGCTCAGATGTGTTTTTCAGAAAGCCCATCCTGCCTGCATTAGAGATGCTTGAATGGGCAGACATCACTATTTTAAAGTATAATTAATATACCGTAAGATATACCATTTCTTGGCATACAGTTCCATGAATTAAAATAGGGTTTTTAATCATTAGAAACTAACTGGCAGTTTTCTGTCTGCTTCTCACAGATGATAGGAAACAAAAATGTCATAGAGAGTCCTGTGGATCGACGATGATAATGGTTGCAAAACAGTGAGAGTGTATATGGTGGCGCAGTGGTAAAGAACCTGCCTGCCAATGCAAGAGACCAGACGTGGGTTCTATGCCTGGGTTGGGAAGATCCCCTGGAGGAGGGCATGGCAACCCACTTCAGTGTTCTTGCCTGGAGAATCCCATGGACAGAGGAGCCTGGAGGGCTACAGTCCATGGGGTCACAAAGAGTCGGACATGTACAACTGAGCACACGTGTGAATGTATATACTAATGTCACCGAACTACACACTTGGAAATGGTTAAGGTGGTGAACTTTATGTGAATTTTGCCACAGTTTTTTGCTAAAATGTTAAAGAATGTCACAAGCATTTGGCTGGTTTAGTCATATTGAGGGGAAACCAAAAAAATGTGTATCAGCTTATTGAAGGCTTGAAAGACAAACTTCACATGTAGTTTTGTACTAAAACCAAGCAGATGCTGAATTTAATGGCTGTGACCAGATGGACCATACTTCTCAGAAGGAGAAACCTTGTCATGGGACTGACTTGGGAGAGGGGTGGCTTCACAAGCTGGCCAAGCAGGCGGGACCCCTATCAGCCAGTTGGAGGGGAGTGTGCCTTGTGTGTCTGCATTCAGGGCAGGAAAAGGAATGGAATTAGCAGAAGCAAGGAGGGCATGGGTGGCCACCAGAGTGGCCAGAGGAGGGCCTGAAAACCAGACAGGAGCTTTGTTGCTCTTAGAGGCTGGGATTTGTTTTTCATTCTGGAATAGGCATGTTCCACAGTAAAAGCGGCTTCAGAAAATGTGTCTGTCAGTGTGGCAGGCAGATGGTAAGCAGAGACCTTTAATGTACTTCTGTTTAACCTGGGGCATGAATCCTGGCCATCATGATGGTGAGCAGTTGGTGGCTCCTAATACAGAGAATAACCATGACACATAGATATCGAGGTGAAAAAAAATAGGAATTTTTGTACCACTTAGAGTGAGTGCCTGCTTATTTTTGGCACCATATATGAGAAATTTTGATGTTTTCTTGGGGTCGTTAAATTGGTATGGGATACAGGCCAGGAAATGGGATGCATATTAGCCTGGTGGTCTGGAAATGTTATCACCAAATGAGAAATAGAGATTTAAACTATTGCATTTTGGGGTTGTGGTAAAGAACCCTCCTGCCAATGCAAGTTGATGTAAGACACACAGGTTTGATCGCTGGGTTGGGAAGATCCCCTGGAGGAGGGCATGGCAATCCACTCCAGTATTCTTGCCTGGAGAATCCCATGGACAGAGGAACCTGGCAGTCTACAGTTCATAGGGTCACAAAGAGTTGGACACGACTGAAGCGACTTAGCACACACACACGGGATCCAGATGAACAAGACAGAGTCCTGGCTCTTGGAGTCAAGTGAGGGGACACGAAGAAGAGCACCCACCGCTCAGACGACTTCCAGGAATATGCTTGCAATGAGATCTGTCAGAAGGCGTGCTTCACATCCAGGAAGGGTGGCAGCCTCCAGGTTCTAGGATGAAACAAGTCAGCACCTGAAGGATGAGGAAGGGCTGGGGCTGGAAGGGAAGGTTAGACCCATGTACCAGGGGGAGCCCACACCTGCTGTTCCCATCCCATGCCCTGTTTACTCCAGCGCTGCAGAGAAGTAACACAAGTAAACAGTAGGAAAAAGTGCATTTTGTTGGGATTTTATGTTTCAAAGGAAGACGGCTGCAGAACTTGTTAGACGTGGGCTCAGGACCAGCCTCTCAAAGCCTAGTTGGTTGCTGCTGGTCCTTAGAGCTGGGAGTGTGTTAGCAGAAGGCGAGGGGAGGAGAAAGGGAGAGGAGCGGTCACCAAGCCAGAGAAGTCTTAGCAGTCCGGAGGGATCCCCCCACCAGATACCCAAGCACTTTGAACTTTATAAAAATAGACTCTTACTGCTTTTTACAGGTGACAGTATATGCTTTTTTAATGATGTTTTCGCAGCTGCTTTACCTAAGAGGATCGTTATAAAGATTCAGCGTTCTGGAAGAAAAAAGTATTCAGCCATGGCTGTTTTAAAAATCGAGTCTCTAACTCCATAAAATGTTTAAGCCTCCCTGGAATTAAAAAAAAAAAAAAGAGGCGCAAGTCCAAAAACAAAAAAAAGACTTTGTGAGCTCTACAGTATGCATTATTCCAGGTGACCACGTTTCCCCACCACCTGGTACTTGGGCCAAAAAAAGAAAAACAAAACAAAACACCCAGACCCAGCAAAGTGTCCAGCTCATCACGTCTGGTCTGCATTAAAGCTCACAGGTTCCAACTCGCCTCCCGTCCTGAAGGCCTCCTGCTTCCAGAGACAGCTCCACACAGGGCAGTACTGGGTGCTTCTCTATCCACCAGATTGGTGGGGATGTCCAGGCACAGTGAGTGACCACACCCAATAAACACACACTCAACTGAGCGGGCTTCAGTAGAGGCCAGCCTCTAGGAAACTGTCAGGCTTTTTGGTTTTCTTTTTTGTTTGTTTTGTTTTTAGGATAGAAGAGAAGGTTTGCACTTTGTACTGTGTGTCTTGCCTTTTAGGAAATGCCTGTCTGGTCTAACCTTAAATCTTTCCTAGTGGAATTTTCACATGGAGAAATATCCCCTCCAAGTGTTAGACAGTTAATTCATTTTACAGTGTGTTTAATCTCGTCTTTTGAGGGTGAACTATAATTTTGATTGCATTCTTTACACACTTTATGGGTTTTCCAGGTGACTCAGTAGTAAACAATCCACCTGCCAATGCAGGAGACAAGATGTGGGTTCGATCCCTGGGTTGGAAAGATCCCCTGGACAAGGAAATGACAAACCACTCCAGTATTCTTGCCATGGACAGAGGAGTCTGGCAGGTACAGTCCATGGGGTCACAAAGAATCGGACATGACTGAGCACATGAGCACACAAACTTTCCTACTCAAACTAACTTCCATTTCAGCGGAAACTCTCAAATAGATTTTCATTCTCAGGAAGTTGATTTTACCAGTTAGGTTTTTCATCTGCTGTTTTTTTCTTGCCATTTTCCTCTGTTTGATTTGCTCTCCTGAAATGTATTTTATCCTCTTCTTTCTTTTGAAAGTAGAGCCTGGGTTTCCTAAAACTATTGAAAACAGATTTCCTTTCATTTTTACAGTTAATTTTGAGGTAATGTCTCAGCACAAATCCATTGTGATTCCTCCTGTCTGTGTTCATTTCTGTACACTGGGGGGCACTGGGCTGAGCAGCTGTGGTGGAAGGTCCAAGATCAAGAATGGAGGATTTGGGACTACCCTAGTGGTCCAGTGGTTAAGACTGTGCGCTTTTACTGCAGGGGACATGAATTCAGTCCTTAGCTGGGGGTGAAGATCCCACATGCCACACAGAACATCCAAAGACTAATTTTTAAAAAATTTTTCTAGAAAGCAGAGAATTTGATTATAGACCCAGAAGATACAAAGTGACAACAGAAGGCACCTTCTGTAGACGACAAAGTTGGTAGCGGTGAGGGGGCAGTGACAGTAACAGGCAGAGTGTATTGATTGATGATGTGTGACTCCAATGGCAGAAAAATCTTTTCCATTATAGGTTACGAGATATTGAACATAGTTCCCTGTGCTATACAGTAGGTCCTCGTTGTTCACTTTATATGTAGTAGTATGTATTTGTTAATCCCAAACTCCTAATTTATCCGTCCCCTTTCCACTTTCATAACCATAAATTTGTTTGCATCTGTGAGTCTATTTCTGTTTTGTAAATAAGTTTGTTTTATTATTTTTTTAAGATTCCACGTAGAATTGATAGTGTATGATATTTGTCTTTCTCCTGACTTCACCTAGTATGATAATCCCTAGGTCCATCCATGTTGCTGCAAACGGTATTATTGCATTCTTTTTTTATGGCTAATATTTCATTCTGTATGTGTGTGTGCACGTTTATATATATCAGATCTTCTTTATCCATAAATGTTTAACTTGCTTCCGTGGCTTGACTATTGTGAATGGTGTTGCTATGAACATTGGGGTGCATGTATCTTTTTGAATTAGAGTTTTCAACTTTTTTGGATATAAGCCCAGGAGTGAGATTGCTGGGTCGTATGGTAGCATGGCTCATAGTTTTAAAATATCTATTATAGGCAAGTAAAATGTAATTACTTATGGTAATGCAATTCATCTTTCTGTTTCTTGTACTTGAGAGTTTTCTGGCTTTGACTTTTAGTTGAAATCATTCCTATTAATAAGCACCACATTAGAAACTCATCTTCCCTCCAGTAAAGGCCTGTACCCTTAAGTGGTAGCTAATCTCTGCTGCATTCTAACAGCTCATTTGAGCCCTGTATTGTTTTTCCAACAGGTGCCCTTTCCTTCTTATTTCCAAGGTTCTGGCAGACCCAGTAGACTGTTTCAAGAAAGCTCAAGAGTAATGTATATATTTTCTTGCCTGATCTTTCAAACGAGGGGAAACAAAGTAGATTGGTGCAATCAGATGCTGCCAGTACCTCCAAAGCATGCCATTAAAAGAATATTGATTAAATATTGCCCTCTTTTATCTAGGGATCATTGGATGAAGTTTATCATTCCTCCTTAACTAAGCTGCATGTTGTTCTGATCTGTTGTGGGACACTTGTCAATTTGAAAATTGCTTTTTCGTAACATGGGCTATTAATTAGAAGCTGTTACCTCCTCATTAGCTTCACCTAATTAGTTTCCCTTATTCCTTTGAAAGTATTTATTAGTAAGGTATGCCATTCTCCATTCTAAGGTATGCCATTCTCTCATACGGTGTAATTTACAAGGACAAAATTAATACTTTTTAGCATACAGTTCTGTGAGTCTTAACAAATGCATTGCCACTCTCGGATATAGAACAGTGTCATCATTACCCAAACCTCCCCCAGCTCCCTTTGTATCAGCTTCTACCCCCACACCCAGTCCCTGGAAATGACCCGGTCTGGTTTCTGATTCTATAGTTTTGCCTTTCTTAGAATGTCATAGGCATGTAACTGCATAGTGTGTGGTCATGCTGGCTTCTCCTTGCAGCATAATGCATTTGGGATTCATCCACGTTGTTGAGAGTGTCAGTAGTTTATTCTTCTTTATTGCTGAGTAGTATTCCTTTATGGACTTCCCTGGTAGCTCAGCTAGTAAAGAATCCACCTGCAATGCCGGAGAACTGGGTTCGATCCCTGGGTTGGGAAGATCCCCTGGAGGAGGGCATGGCAACTCACTCCAGTATTCTTGCCTGGAGAACCCCATGGACAGAGGAGCCTGGTAGCCTACAGTCCATAGGGTCGCAAAGAGTTGGACACAACTGAGTGACTAAGCACAGCACAGTATTCCTTTATAGGAATAGAGTTTCCCGTGGTTGGGGAGTTCTGGAAACCCAATCCCAGGGGGTTGAGAACCAGGGGCCAGGAAGTCAGTGAACTCCAGATAATATCATAGTTTAAGGAAGGGCTGGAGTCAAGTTTGACTGGGATGACACTGGCCATAATAAAGCAAGATGGTGGTAGTGGATAGGTGAGTCAGCCTGGTGAATGTTGTCTGCTGAACCCCTCCGGGAAGAGAAAAACCAGTGGCCCACAGACTTGTCTGCTAGAGCCACACTTCCATCCACTGTCTGGCTGGTGACCGTCAGCCCAGGGCACCATTGCCATGGCAGCATTGGCCATGGCCAGAGGCTCCACCTGGAGGCTTTGCCTCCAGCTTGTGCCATGCAGACTAAGCCCCAGACCACTCCCAGCCTCAGTATCCTTCTCTGTAAAATGGCGATAAGAAAGCACATGGATCAAAAAGTTGGTGAGGAGTAAGTGAAATCACCATGGAAAGCCTTTAGCCAGCTGCATAGCAGCCCTCACATCACATCAGCCTTTAGCATCCCTATAAGTTATTTCATATCTGATACCCTTACAGCTACACTGTGTTCACAGGCTTCTCGAGATGCTTCTCATCCCTGCTTCTTCCAGAAAAGGAATCTAGTTTTCTAGTCCCCCTCCCCAACAACAGGAAGCCTTCTGGGAAGGAGGCATGTCTTCCCTCACTGCTTCTGTAGATGCTCTGCCTTAAGTGTGGCTCTGATTATATAATCCTAAATCCTGCAGCTGTGGATAATCGAGGTCGAGCAAAACAACCAGGACCAATCTGCTAGATTAACTGGAAGTTTGCTTGCTTCCCATCTGTGCATTGCTAATAATTGAGGTGCTGATACATTGTTTTCCAGTATCATGGGCCCCTGTCCATAACTGAGAAAGAGTTCTCACATTATTTGCGGTCTCATCTTCTGCCCTGACCCCCAGAGTGTCCCCTGCAAATTTCATCACGTAGCCTAGCTCGGTGCTCACACACTCTGCCCAAGTTACATCAGGAGCATTTAAATGAAACATTGAAACTGCATCCTCTCCCCAGTCCACCCTGCTGGACTTTGCTGGACGGAATCCACGTGAGAGGGCTTCTCCCCCAGAGTATGAGATTTGCCAGTTTCTTTCAAAGTCAGGCCATCTCATGTGGACTGAAGGTCACTCTCCAAGCTGTAAAGGATCAGGATGCCTGTCTGCTTTAGAAGCCAAAATAATCCTGTCTCTGGGTGCCTGCTGATCGCATGAAAACACACCCTCCTCTTTCCTCATGTACAAACCGGGTGGGAATTGTGCTGTCAAAAAGGTAATGTCAGCGCTTTCAGGTGGGTAAAGTGCTGTGTTGATCTTGGGCGTTTTCCACTTATAGTTTTAAAGTATCCAGAAGTTCTGCCAGTTACACCTGCAAAAAGGTGCTTTGAAATTCACCTGCTTTGGGCTCTCTACCATAAGAGCAGGTGACAGTGAGATACTGGTCACCAGTATGTGTTGGTATGAAAATAAAAAGTAACTTTTCCTGGGTTCTTATTGCTATTCTTGCTGATGAGTGTATTTTCAATCTTTAAAAGTCGGGTGCATTTGGTATGTATAGCCTGACTTTTTTGATGGGGGAGGAGACTTGCCAGAGAAACCAAAAGGCGGTGCTCTAAAGCATTCCTGTGCTATTTGGTGGGTCATAGTAAAGGCCACTGGGGTCCATTCTTATAATAGTTAGCTGATGTAAAACATTTGAGTTAGTGCATTTGACTTAGTGATTCTTTCTGGAAACATTAAAAGCTCATACTAAGTACTTGCAGTATCTTGTTACTTTATCCTCAAATGTATCTGAAAAGACTGATGGAAGACTCACCTTAGGAAAGTTATACAGCAGCTGTGGGTTTTTCCTCCCACCTGAATCACACCAAGCAGATGGCTCTTGTTTTAACACAGGTCTCCTGGTCACATCTTTCTCGAAGTTCCTCCCAGTTATAAGCACTGCCATAGATGCACAAGAGCCATGTATATACAAATACACTCGGAGCTTGCTTTTCCTTCCTATTTCTCTTTGTGTGGTCTGATAGGAATCTGTGATGGAAATTCCCTGGGACTCCTGCCACAGGAACCCTCACTGGATGTGTCTTCCTGCATCCCTCCTCTTATTGGCTACTTCCTATAACGACAGCCAGCACCCTGGTTACCCTGCTTCAGGCCCAAGTCTGTGCAGAGAGGAGTCGTGAGTGATGATCTGCTGCTTCTCTTTTCTGTCCTGTTTCTGTGGCATCTGTCACAATGTATAATCCCCCTGGTGGTATCGGCCTATATAAAAAAATGCTCATCAGTGGTTTCTAAACGTTCAGCACAAATGGAAAAACAAAGAACCCTCAGTTCTATTTAAAACAATTAAGTCTTATTGCTGCTGATTAAGTTGGTAGAAGGAATTCTAAAAAATAAAATTAAAATTATATTTAAAATCAAATTTTTCTGCCTATGGTGAGTTACAGAAATATTTGTCTTAAACATTAACCATAAGGATATATTCAGTATCCTGTGATGAACTGTAATGGAAAAAAATATCAAAAAAGAATGAATATATATATGTGTATATGAATCACTTTGCTTATAACAGAAATTAATACATTAAAAATCAACTGTACTTAAAAAGGATATATTAAAAATGACTGTAAGTGTCCTAAGCTAGAGTAAGAAAAGTACTACTATAAAAGTCAATGTGAATAAACAGGAAGACCTTCCCACTCTTGGATATGAAGAAATTCGCACACAGACACACAGACATTCAGATACATACATACATGCGCATACATATTTATGTATAATATATGACAGTTAGAGGGGCTTCCCTCATAGCTCAGCAAAGAATCCACCTGCAATGCGGGAGACCTGGATTTCATCCCTGGGTTGGGAAGATCCCCTGGAGAAGGGAAAGGCTATGTATTCCAGTATTCTGGCCTGGAGAATTCCACAGACTGTATAGTCCATGGGGTCGCGAAGAGTTGGAGACGACTGAGCGACTTTCAAATGACAATAAGTATCAAAATGATTATTTACTTAGACGAGGAAATGCTGAAGATCATAAGAAAATATAAATAGGAGGAAAGAGCCTGGAAATTTTGAAAATAAGGGTGTTAAGAAGGATTTGTCATACCAGATGTTAAACATAGTATAAAAATATAGCAATAAAAGCCACTGGGACTGTGCATGGACAGAGCAATAAAACTGAATAGAGAAAACACACAATCTGAATTCCAGCAGGATCTTTGAGTCATGATGAAACTGGCATTTGAAATGAGTGGGTCCAAGATCTTGACATAAATGCTAATGGGCAACAGGGAGCCATTTGGAAAAACTATTTCAGTGGATTGGTAATTCTTTACTGTTGTCACCAAGGTTAATTCCAAATGGATTTGAGGTTGGTTGGCTGATTGGTTTAAAAAACCATTCCATGCTGCGGAAAGGCAATGCAGTCATGTGGTAAGCTGTAAAACCCCATCCAAAATGGAGAATATAAACCTGCCTGTGTCTCTACTCTCTCCGCATCATTGCCCCCTGCCCTCTGAAGGGGTCCCTCGTACATCTTTCTGGCATTTGTTTATGGATACTGAATTATATGATTATTCACCATTGTGTGTGTGTGTACGTGCGTGCTCAGCCGTGTCTGACTCTTTGTGATCCCATGGCCTAAAGCCTGCCAGGTTCCTTTTCCTAGGGATTTTCCAGGCAAGAATACTAGAGCAGGTTGCCGTTTCCTCTTCCAAGGCATCTTCCCAACCCAGGGATTGAACCCATGTCTCTTGTGTTTCCTACATTGGCAGGCAGATTCTTTACCACTGTGCCCCCTGGGAAACTCACCATTAGGCTTTCTTTTTTTTGCACAGAAGGCCGCATTCTACTGACCTCTTCTGTATCCACTTTTGTGATATAATGTATCCCAAGAATCTCTCCACATAATACTGGAGTGCCTCCTCAATCTTCTTCAATAGCAGAGTGTTCAGTTAGGTAAATAGCTTATTTAACCAGTCCCCTTTTGATGGGCACTTGGGTTTTTTCCAACTTCAACATTTTCCTTTAACAAATTATGCTGCAGTGTTGGATAAATTCCCAGAAGTGGGACTTCCATGTCAAAGGGTAAAAGCATTAATAATTTTGATAAACACTGTCATTTTCTCTTTTTTAAAAAAATTTTCTAGCAGTACCTTATATATTGTGGAGATTAGTGTGTGGTATGAGTTGCAAGCATTTTATTTTTCATGGTAAAAGATTGGAATCATTCTAAGCCATTAACTGCAGGTTGGGATTCCTGAGAAGGAGACTCTGAGATGTAGTTGGCATGAGGGGTGTTTGTTAGGAAGTGCCCTTGAGATCAGCGTCTCTCTATGGGCAGGATGGAAGCTCCTGGAAACTGTGACTCAGGCAAATGTATGTATGGGACCCTGGGTCAGATGGCTGGCCAGGGGCAGAGCCAGGAGGGGACCACAGGCCCTGCTCCTGATGGAGCACAGATGCAGGCTGCTGCTTCTAAGGACAGTATCTTATAGAAGGCCCCAGCTCAGAAGACATGATTCCAAAAGAAACAAGTGGGAGGAAGCAAAGAAAAGCAAAGAAGGAAAGCTTCCTTAGGAAGAGGGTATGCAAGTGAGGCTGGGAAGTTGTAAGTAGGGTTGAATGGTTGAAAGTTAGGAATAAAAGAAATGCCTAGAAATGCAGCAGGAGTGAAGGTAAGCCTCAGGTATGGGTGAGTCCTGGCATTTTAAACATAGCAGCAGTGCGTCTGCCTCCAATGCGGGAGACCCTGGGTTTGTTCCCTGGGTCGGGAAGATCCTCTGGAGAAGGAAATGGTAACCCACTCCAGTATTCTTGCCTGGAGAATCCCATGGATGGAGAAGCCTGGTAGGCTATAGTCCACAGGGTCGCAAAGAGTCGGACACGACTGAGCGACGGAATGGAACGGAACGGAGCAGTGATATGATGAGATGTACGCTTCTGAAAGATCTTTCTGGTAGCAGTTCATGTTGATGGTTCATAACAGAGCAACAGATGCTGTTTTACGCAGAGGGTGCTACCAATGTGTCTTTAAGTCCTGTGATCTTCATACAAAGTGCCCCTGTCACTCCTGAACTAAGCACTGGGACTGTGATTCTCTTTGCTGATTCAGGCTGGACTGTTGTAACACCCTGAAGCAATAGATGTTTCTGAGCCCAAACTTGTACTGCTCTCCACACGCCAGTAAATTGGAGATGACTTGTCGGGGCAAGGAATAGTGGCTTTATCCGGAAAGCCAGCAGACTGAGAAGATGCTGGACTCCTGTCCCAAAGAACCACCTTCCCTGAGCTTGATTTCAGACTTCTTTGATATGGAAAGGGGAGGGATGTGGTTGGTTGGTGAAAACTTCTTGGTGTCAGGATCCTTTATTCTTGCTATTGTCCAGGTAAGTCAGGTCATAATAGTCCTGTAAACCCTTCAACAAGACAAATTATTCTCTGGTAACTTTTTATATCTATATGAATGGGAAGTTCTATATCTTTAAAGATCAGAGTCTTGAGAATAGGCTCTCCTGTATATTTTAGGCTACAGGCAACATTCTTGACTTGTAAAAGCAAGAGAATATAAAAGTTAAAGAAACAGACCCAACATGTAGTCAGATTTGTTCTTCTCTGTTATATGGATACCAGGTGACTTCCAAGGGTAAAGCATAAAAGGTCACCACCCTTGGAAACCAGCTGTCCTGTTGTAGGAAGACCAGGGCAAAGGGGAGGGCGCACAGAGCTTTCTGGTTAACAGTTCTCTGAGGCCTCAGCTGCCAGCCCCACCCCGAACTGATGCTAGGGTAGTAGAGCTTGCTTCCTGCTGAGCCTGCCAAGGGGCAGACCTGTGAGCCATATTCACCTCATCCTCACTTTGAGCCACTAAGTCTTGTGAGTAACTCTTTAAGGAACCACAATCACTGGGACAAATAGCTCTGCCCATTTTGATTTTAATTAATGCCCCATCCGGCCAACGAATTTTTTTATCTTTTAGTTCATGTTTCTTTGAGCCAGGCACTCTGGGCAATGCTGTGTTATGTATTAATACAAACAATCCGTTCATCAAAAAGCAGCCTGGTTACAAGGACCCTGTCACCAGGAGACATAATGATTAGGTACCAGGTGCGCTGCCCTCTGTCCTTTCCCCCTGGACCTGCCGAGACACTGAAACCATCCGTGTCCCAGTGACAGGAAAGTACCAGGTCTTCCTCTGGACGCACCAGTCTATGCAGTTGTTAAAACTCATGGGACCGTACCTAGAACAGGGCCAATTTTACTGTATATAAGTTATATCTAAAAATAAATATAAATAAGTGGAGAGAGAGCATACTAATTGCTTCCTGATATTTGAATCAGGTCAAGCGCCACATCTATCAGAAAGGCCTTTCATTTATATCGAACTTCTCCCCTCCTGTCCTCTTGCTGCTCTCAACATGCATGCGCGCGCGCACACACACACACACACACACACACACACATATAAACATGCATACACATAGAGTTTGTCTCACTTTCATAAGCTCACACATTTTTTGTTGTAATTGCTTTAGTGTTAGTTTCTGCTGTATGAGGAAGTGAATCAGCTATATGTGTATGTGTATGTCTCTATATATGTGTGTGCATACGTATGTCTCCTCCCTCTCATCCCACCCCACCCCACCCTCTAGGTCATCACAGAGCACTGAGCTGAGCTCCCTGTGTGATACAGCAGCTTCCCACTAGCTAGCTTTTACACATGGTACTGTATATATGTCAGTGCTACTTTCTCATTTCATGCCTTCCTTCCCCCCACGTGTCCACAAGGTCATTCGGGACATCTGTGCCTCTATTCCTACCCTGCAAATGGGTTCATCAGTTCCATTTGTCTAGATTCCATATATATGCATTAATATATGGTATTTGGTTTTCTTTATTCTGACTTAATTCAGTCTATATGACAGACTCTGGGTTCATTCACATTACTTCAACTGACTCAATTTCCTTCCTTTTCACAGCTGAGTAATATTCCAGTGTGTGTGTGTGTGTGTGTATCACATGTTCTTTATCCATTCCTGTGTCCATGTATATCTAGGTCTCTTCCATATCCTGGCTATTGTCAGTGGTGCTGCAGTGAACATTGGGGTTCGTGTGTCTTTTTGAATTAAGGTTTTCTCAGGTTATGTGCCCACTATCACACACACTTTCTTATAGTCATTTTTGATGGGTAGGCCTGCTAAGGCTGGTCCATGCAACCATGCTGGTTGATGCAGCAGACAGAGCTGTGATCAGAAGATTGATTCTATAACTTATAAAACTGGGGAACACTTGACCAAACTAAACTTTGTCTCCCTGACCACAGCCAAAGCCTGGGAAAGTGATGCAAACCCTTCACATGTGCATATGTGAAGAGCACTAGGTAGTTTTCTCTCATTCCACTTTCTCATCCTTGAGAGTTTATGTGGTTCAAAGGTTCCATCGGGCTGTCACAGCTTCATCCTGCTCATTATTTTTGAGTTGTAAGAAGATAGCTAAAATGCTCATATTTCTACACATTTCCTTAACTTTCAAATGTGAATATTACAGTAAATAATAAACCACAATTCAAAGATGCAAACACCTCCTGTGCCCACATTTAGCATATTTAGTCAATTTCTTTTCCATTCTCACTTAATGACAGCTGAATGAATTTCTTTAGGATGACAGATTGTCAGCACATTGATGTAGATTGCTTTAGTTGTATATTTTTGGTGGGTATGAATGATTTTTGAGTGAGTTTTGCTCACCAATACAATAATAAGGAGAAGGATTGTTATTCCATGTACCAAACTTACAGAATCTTTTCCCTCTTTTTGTGGGGTTATGGTCAACCCAATCTGTACTTAATAGCAAGTATTTTACAAAAGAAAAAGAAAATTTGGAGTTTGTCGAAATTCTCACATTTACAGAAATAGACCTGTGAGTTAATAGTAAAGAAATCATCTGAATCTTCTTGACTGAAGACAGAGGGGGAAAAAATTAATAGTTTAGAATTGTTTTTTCT
Source organism: Moschus berezovskii (assembly GCF_049115385.1). Lineage (NCBI taxonomy): Eukaryota > Metazoa > Chordata > Mammalia > Artiodactyla > Moschidae > Moschus > Moschus berezovskii. Next base: position 53,089,972 of record NC_142472.1, read on the forward strand.
CCTTTATTGTATTTTGTTACTTGGATAATGTGTGAGGAAAGAAACTGATCAAAACATGGTAGACAGGGCATTTCCTTACATTTATTCATGAAACTGAACTGAAATCTGTTGTTGTCAGGACAGTATTTTCCTAACATATCTATTTGGAGAACTATGATCACTCTGAGATCCTGGATCCTTGACTAGGATCAGGGGCTCAACTTGTGTCTATGACCCAGTTATGACCCGAGGTTCTGGAATTTGCTCAGGAAGCAGGCTGTGTGTTTTCTGCCTCTGAATGTTTGGGACCATCTCATTGGAAATGGCCATTGTGTTGCCCAAAAGCATCACCTGCCTTGATATCTTTTAAACTGGTAAGATTTTATAGGACATGGACCCAGGGAGGTGAAAACACCATCACATGGGTGAAGAGGTAATTTTGTGTAGCAGAGAAAGCAATTTTAATTTTCCTTTGGAAAATAATTAACAGCCACCAGAGACCATGAATCCTTCAACTGCCCACAAACAGCGAAGGTTCCTTGGCAGGGTCCTTGGTGGGTAGTTGGTGGAGTTTTTTTGGGTGAATCCAGAAACATCCTGCAGGAATGTGGGGGCCCCACAGAACTCCAGCTCTGAGTGCCTGATCCTACCCGTGGAATCTCAGGTCTCTCATACTTGCCCACATCACCCTGACCCTTTCCTGGCTGTCTGAGCAGGAAGCTTTGTCCTACCCCTTAGTGGATGGAGGCCCCGGGGCATTATTACCTCATTGGTCACAGGAATAAGAGAGTCTGGAGAGGTGACTTAAAATAACAACGATAGTGAATTGAAAAAGAATATCAAAATGAAACTACTAAGACATACTTGCAGATATGAGTGCCATTCGCAGCTTCACTTCTGACCCCGGAACTGTACATTGTAGCCGAGCTGTACCCTTGGGCTTCACCTGCATCAAATCCTTCTTTTTAGGGTGAAGTGTAGACTGGGTGGGAAACCTTTTGATACTTTATTTGCAGTTACTGCCCCATTTTAAACCTGTATTTTAAAATGTGATGACTGTGTATTTTTAATGACCACGAGAAAACTTTCTTAAGATAATGACATTTTTATACCATATAAACTCAGCTATGCAAATCTATGTGCATATAAAAAAGAGTAGAAGGACAAATATCAATATATTCTCATGCTCACATTTGAGTAAATGTATGGGTGATTTTTCTGTGTTTTATAGATATTTTTAAATGTCTCCTAAAATAGCATATTGATTTTATATGCAGGAAAATGTAATTTTAATTAGTATGTGTATGAATAGATGCTCTAATGAAGAGGGTTAGAAGAAAGGCAACCAGAAATTATAGTTGTCATATGTATTAAAAAAAAAAAAATCACTCCCCAAATCCATTGAAACTCAAGTAGGCCATTGCAACAAAAATTAGGCTGTTATAGGGAAAGTATCAGGAAATCTTGTATTATCACATATGTTTTGCTGTTAATCATACATATTTATTTACAGACAGTTTTCCCTGAAAGATACATACTGTGAAAGTTTTTCAAAATGATACTCACCTTGGCTGGATTTAATGAACTCTCTCTTCAAGGGTCTCTAGTGGACATTAGGTAATTTACACCTCTGCATGAGTTGACTTCTGAACACATTCAAATATAATAATAAAAACTTGCCGCAGTGAGGGGTAAACAAAATAGCTGTGTTGTACCTATTTCAATCGTTAATTTCTTCTCGCTTTCATTGCAGTCAGGTGTGTTGTCTTCTGTTGAGTTCTTCTATATTAATTTGCTCCTTTTTTGGTTTTAAAATATGCTTGTGTATTTAAAAGTTTATACTTGTAAGCTGGTTAAAGCAATAAGCTTTTTATGTTTATAAAAAGCTTTAATCCAAAGAAACTGAGGGACACTTTCACCTGCAACTGTATAGACTATTAAGCATATATATTTATTTTGGGGGAAATTTGATGTATAGGTTGTATTAGTATAGGTTCTATTTAAGTTCTGTCTTCTACTTTAGGCATTGGAAGGGCCAAACTAGTATTATTTGATGGTCTGAGTGTGTGAAAGTAGGATCTCCAAGGGCCTATTGACTGTTTCACTACCACTTGTGATGGCACATTTTTGAAATTTATTTAACATCACATGCTGAATTCATAAAAATTAAACATCTTGATATTAACTGTCTTTCTGCATTTCAGCGTCCTCGTTGACTTTCTACCCTAAATGGTAGTTGCAGCAGTTAAATAGTATTGACTTGTGGGTGCCTGCTGCTGCTGCTGCTGCTAGGTCACTTCAGTCGTGTCCAACTCTGTGCGACCCCATAGACGGCAGCCCACCAGGCTCCCCCATACCTGGGATTCTCCAGGCAAGAACACTGGAGTGGGTGCCTAATAGAGTCTAAACCCCTAAACGCCCTGCCATACGAAACACAGAGCCATTCTGGCAAGCAGTTCTGTGGGGCATGACAGGAGTTCGTCCCTGGAAAATCGTCTGAAACCGATGGAGGCTGAGCGGGAGCCTGGAGAGAGGAGTCCAGGTGAGACGTGCTGCCAGCACAGCTGCATCCAGGTGAACAAGGAACTTTTGCTCTGTGTTTTTAAGGACTCAGCTCTAAGCAGCACTCATACTCAAGGTGTCAGCTGCTCTTACAGAAGACAGATGGAGCCATTGTAGGGTACAGCGGCAGTGTTCATTACAAAGGGCCGCCCTGCTCCTAAGAGAGCAGGAGAGTGACTCTTCCTCATGAAGACAAGATTCAGACCTCCCCAACAGAGCAGCCAGATCTTTGGGGAAATGTAACATGTTTTCCAAAGGAAGTGGTAAAGGTGAAATATCTTCTGATGACTCGATATATTCCACGATAAATACAGTCACAGTGTAGCAGACATCTGCCACATATCTTTGCGTACCATCCACTGTTTTCAGTGCTTTACATATATTCACTAATTCCCAGGTGGTGCTAGTGGTAAAGAATGTACCTACCGACGCAGGAGACTTAGGTTGCATCCCTGAGTTGGGAAGATCCCCTGGAGGAGGGCATGGTAACCCACTCCAGTATTCTTGTCTGGAGAATTCCATGGACAGGGGAGCCTGGTGGGCCACAAAGAGTTGGACATGACTGAGCAACTTAGCACGCACATACACACTCCCTATTAGATGTTCACTAAGGTGATCCCCATTTTACATGAAGAAACCAAGGAGCATGCAGGTCAGAAGCCATGTGTTCATAGTCAAATGATGGCCAAATCAACATTTTAAAGCAGACATACTGGTTGTAATGAATGTACACATCACATCTGTACTTATATCTCTGCGACCAGTGAGGATAAGGAGCAGGCATCTGTGCTGACCTGGGAAGAGTGTAATAACAACACAGGAACATGATTATAAAACCACGAATTGGATGGCAGGTCAGTCCTAAGAAGTCACACCAGAAATTATGATGCAATAGCTTGAATCCTGTCCAGATGTCTGATAGAACCCTTTTCCTGGAGTTTTCAGAAATCCTGCATATGATTTCAGGTGCAGCTACTTATTTTGACGTTAAAGGAGTTATATGGCAGGTTCCCGAACACCTGGAGGCACTATATGGATTTCTTTTTCCGAAAAAACTGTCCCTTGGGAGGAAACGGCTGACCTCAGACGCTGAGCTGTCTCTCACAAAGGATGTATGTGTCTCACGGTGAAGGAGGACTTCAGTCGATATAGCTAGACTGAGCTTTTCCGTCTCAGTCCTGACTTCAGCCTGCCTCACACTTCCATCCTTGCTTGGAAAACTTGACCTTTGTGAAATTCTCAGTGAGCAGCGGTGAGAGGATCCATGGGGGGTTGGTAGGATATGGTTTCAGCGGCCAAAAGGGGCTTGTGATTCGAAGACCTCCCTTCAGAGCGGTCAGTTGCCCACTCTGTGCTGATTCCAGGAAGAAGCAGCAGAAAGCATCTTTCTGGGTTGAGAATCACTGAGACCCTCACCTAAAGTCTACTTCCATTCAGACACAGAAGCTGAACTCTGAGCCTAACCTTGCTTGGTTTTCTGAGGTGTGTCTGTAGAATACACTGGACTATTGTCAGAATAAGATGGCTTCAGTTGCAGGCAGAAAGGAGCCTGCCTGTGAAAGAGAATTAAAGTGTGCTTAGAAGGGAGGCGTGGGGTGGGGGGCTCCACCTCTGAGCCCTGCCTCCTCTTCAGGTTCTTCTGGAATCTGTGCCCGCTCTCCTGGGGACGGCTGTGGAACCCAGGGCATCTCTCTTTTTAAGGCATTTTCTGTGCTTGGTAGGCTGTCCAGATACACTCACCTGGAGTGGGTTAGCGTTCTGACCCAAATGAAATGCCCCTTGTCTCCCAGCTTCCAGCCAAATCATCTCCGGCTTTGGCATTGCTCCATCACTCCAGCCCAGCAGCCACGCACATCAGTCTTCTGGAAGCTCACACGGGTAAACTCTAATCACTGCTGCTGTTAAAAATCTGCCTCCTACGTCCCTGTCTGTGGATGGTTCTCTCATGAAGGTGGCCAGGGTGATCGGGGAGGAAGTGCTGCTAAATCTTCTTCCTCCTTCTTCCTGGAGGACTGGGGCTCGCTTTTGGGGAATTTTTCAGTATGCCTGGAAACTTGAAGATTGATAAGTGATTGGATGTGAACAGATATTACTAGACAAACTTAAATATTAAAAATGGGATCTGTGTGGTAACCTACATTAATGAGATTCATCATCTGGATATTAGACGTTAAAAACACGTCTTTCTTTAGAGATGCCTCCCATGGTTGTTAAAAAGAGGTGTATGTTCTCTTAGAACTTGTCTTTACAAATACACACGCTGAATAACTGAGTGGAACAAGTGATCAGTATTCAGTCAGGGAGGCTCAGTTCCTGCGGGCAGCTTCACGGAGACCTTGGAGGCCAAAAGCTCTGTTCTGGTTCCCCATCCCCTGGGAGCAGACCGGAGTGGTGAGAGATGGGATGAGGAATGCCCTGTCACTGCGTGCCAACTTCCACAGAATAAACACACCAAACGAAATAGTGCCCTTTGCAGCAACATGGATGGACCCAGAGAAGATCATACTGAGTGAAGTAATCAGAAAGAGAAAGACAAATACCATATGATAGTGCTTATGTGTGGGATCTAAGAAGATGACACAATGAACTTATATTACAGAACAGAAGCAGACCTAAAGACACAGAAAACAAGCTTCTGGTTACCAAAGGGAAAAGGGGTGGGGGGAGGTAAATTAGGAGTTTGGAGTTAGCAGATGAAAAAGTGAAAGTATTAATTGCTCAGTCCTGTCCAACTCTTTGCAACACTATGGACTGTAGCTCGCCAGACTCCTCTGTCCATGAGATTCTCCAGGCAAGAATGCTGGAGTGGGTAGCCATTCTGTTCTCCAGGGGAACTTCCAGACCTGGGAATCGAACCCCAGCCTCCTCCAGATTCTTTACCATCTGAGCCACCAAGGAAGCCCATTATATATAAAACAAACAACAACGTCCTACTGTATAGCATAGGGAATTATATTCAATATTTTGTTCCAATTTTAGTATATGTGCTGCCAAAGCGAGCGCTATATTCAATATTTTGTAATAAACTATAATGGAAAAGAATACCAAAAAAATGCATATATATCTGGATCACTTTGCTGTACATTTGAAACTAACATAGCATTGTAAACTAAGTATGCTGCTGCTGCTAAGTCGCTTCAGTTGTGTCCGATTCTGTGCAACCCCATAGACGGCAGCCCACCAGGCTCCCCCGTCCCTGGGATTCTCCAGGCAAGAACACTGGAGTGGGTTGCCATTTCCTTCTCCAATGCATGAAAGTAAAAAGTGAAAGTGAAGGTGCTCAGTCATGTCTGACTCTTTGCGACCCCATGGACTGCAGCCTACCAGGCTCCTCCATCCATGGGACTTTCCAGGCAAGAGTACTGGAGTGGGGTGCCATTGCCTTCCCCAAAACTAAGTATACTTCAATTAAAAATAAAAAAATAAACTAACAAATCAATCAATATATCTCTTAGGAGATATGAATTGCATGTTTTAATTGAAAAAAAAATGTGGTAACCCCAAGTGAACTTCCTTTCCTACACAAAATATAGGGAGATGGTAAACATTTATTGTCCTTTTCTCATGAAAACGGCAGATTGGGAAGCAACAGAGGAGGTGACCACTGTGTGTGCCCATCCTGATTTTATTTGTAAAGTAGAAGGCTTAGACGTTGGATATTAACTTAGCAGGAAAGAAATCTGAAAATCAACTTATTTTTAGTTTCGTTGTAAAAATAAACCTCCAGCCTTCCACCTGGAAATTTTTTCTCCTCCAGTTGAGAGGAATAAAAATGAAGTTCTGTTTCCCTTTCATTCTTGCATCCCTTTCAGTGGTTACTGCCTTGCTAGGCATGCAAGTTGTCATAACCATGTAGTGTAAACTTACATGAAGTGATGAACTAATCCTGCAGAAAGCGAGGGCGTTGTGTTGTCTTAATGAGAACTAATTTGTATGCTTTGGAAAGACTCAAAGGTAGAGGTTTGCTTTGAAAGCTAATTAGATAGGAGTAAAACAACTGAAAAACCGGAGGATTTAAAAAAATCATGAAGGATTTACACCCAAATTGCCATACATGTTTTCTCTTTACCTTAAAAAAAGTGATGCTGGGCATTTTGTAACTTACAGTATGGACATTTTGTGGTGTCTGTGTGTGATGGAGAAGATGGAATTTCGTCTCAGAGAGGAGTTCCTACCAACAGAATCACGTTTAGTGAACATATTTACGTTTGTATATTCTCAATTGAACGAAATATTTATGTATCAGGTTTGATTCATTTTTTGATTAACTGACTTACTGCAGATCGCAGGAAAACCAGATGACAGGATTGTAACAGATTGCTAAAATGAGTTTCATAATATAATTGAAACTGAATATTAAAATTATAATTCAGTCCTTGGGAGAACAGTTAAATCTACAACACAGTCATTTAATGGAGGTTCCTTGATGTCAATTTAAGGAATTTGTTGTTCAGTCATTGAGTCATGTCTGACTCTTTGCAATCCGACGGACCGCAGCATGCCAAGCTCTCCTGTCCTTCACTGTCTCCCAGAGTTTGATCAAACCTATGTCCATTGAGTCAGTAATGCTGTCTAACCATCTCGTCCTCCTCTGCCACCCGCTTCTCCTCCTGCCCTCAATCTTTCCCAGCATCAGGGTCTTTTCCAGTGAATTGGCTTTTTGCATCAAGCAGCCAAAGTATTAGAGCCTCAGTTTCAGCATTAGTCCTTCCAATGAATACTCAGGGTTGATTTCCTTTAGGTTTGACGGTTTTGATCTCCTTACTGTCCAAGGGGTTTTCAAGAGTCTCCTCTAAGGAATATCCCATAATATATAGGTATATATATGTATATTCTTAGGATATTTGTAGAGACTTGGCCCACGTATGAACCTTTTTTAGCTACAGTCATTTAATAAATATCGCACAGATGATGTATACTGCCTTGTTCTCTTGCGTTTGTCTAAATGAGCCTCTCAATCCAAATGGCCCTTGCCTCTTTGCCACATTTGAGTATTGAAATGCTTTTGAAAGCCAGATCCAGTATCACCTTTACCTGCAGGCTCTTCTAGGTTCTCCATGTGATGTTCCAGCGGACCCATGAAACTTGTCTGTGGCTGGTACCTCAGGTTATTACCTACTCTTTGCCTTAGTTGGGGTCGGTCCCAGTACTGTGTTTTCCAGAAGTGTTTTACAGGCGATGCATCTAAGAACATACTTGCACTTGGGTGTAGGTTTGTCTGCACACAAGACCACATCTCCAGTTTTTCTGAAACATTGTCTTTAGCGCTTTTACTTAACTCCCATTTAAGAGAAATACTGTGAAAAGCAGCGTGAATTTAGGTATTGGAAGAGACAGCAAATGATCAGAGCAAGCATGAACAGATCCAGCTCTTGAGAAAAAACACACATTAATAATATTCCGCCGCTGAAGTGATGCCTTGCATGTATAGAGCACTGTGTACTTTGGCAAAATGTTTTGCTTAAACTTCAAGAGCCTTTTAGTGTTTGCCAGGATATATTTAAATGCTTGCATGCATTTATCATCATTTTCTGGGAGTGAGGGGGGCTGTGAGGAAAGGTCGCTTTGATGATGTTAACAGAGGATTCTGGACTAGGAAGTAGTGTTAGTAAAAACTACAATATGTATTGAAAGTGTGAAGATAGAAATAAGTGGTACCTACTTGAAAAGCTGTAAAACTTAGAACCTACAAGGAATGAAGAAGCTCATTTTCACTCTGAAATAGCATCTCCATATGTTTTGGAGTTTAATTTTCTCTGATATTAGCCAATTCCAGGTAATGAGTTTTGTAGCTTTGCAATTGTACAACTCAATAGAGAAAATGGTTGTGTCTGCATTTATAGTGCTAGTGGGTGGGGCTAGTTTCTCCTCGATAGATGGGGGCCCCAAATTGTCAAGCTCTCTGTAAACACATTCTAAATCTAAAAGTATCTTTAAAAGTGAGCTTTCTCTCCTTTTTCTTTTAAGACAGGGTTTCAGTTGGGCGCATATTTTGCTCTAAGATGCTCCTTAGGGAGTCTGCACCTGGTGTGGCCTGGCTGCCCAGCTGACACAGCCTAGGTTTGGTGGCCCTGCAAAGACTTCTTGACTCAAGTTGTGTAGAAAAAATTATTTCTGTGGACCTGAAGTCACAGCCCCAGGGGCCTTCTAGTATAAAGAAAAGGCAGAGGCTCGCTGAGGTTTATGAAGCTTGTTTAGGAGAAAAATGAGGTGTTAGACACAGCCACGAAATTTTCAGCATCGATTAATAGTGCTGAAACACTCAGGTCTTGGGTCCAAAATATAACCATTTCCAACTCACCGGTATTAAACATTCGGTTGCCAGCTTCTGGTTTCTTGATTGTTACTTTTCAGTGCATGTGTTTTAGATACTCGGCTAAGAGTTTTGTTAAAATATCTTTTCTTGTTTAAATTCTCTTGTCCTATAAATTCTGACTTTGCTTTAGAGATAGATACTTAGAGATCGCTTACTTTTTCTTATTTACCCTTATTTAAGAGTAGGAAGGTAATATATCTTTGATTTTATTACAGAAATATGTAATACGTGTAATTTATTCCAAAGCAAAGATTGCTTTTTAAATTTCCGCATGTTTGGGACCTAAAGCTCTGCCTATTGGTGGAGTTTCTGGCCATATTTCACATTGAAAACCATACTGGCATTTCAGAAATTAAGTACAAACTGTTCTTATAAAATGGCATGCAGCGTCTAATTTTGAAAATGTGGAAATATTTAAGTTACTGTCTTGATGAAGGCTACAGCTATTACAGCATTTTTCTTTCTTTCAACTACAGAAGAAACTCTGTTTATAGGAAGAGGCAAAAGAGCCAAAGCTCTGGTAGAGGCTCAACATTTGGGAGAAGTGGTAGAAAAAAAAATAGAGCCAATACCACCGCCAAAGCCTCTGACAACCTCTAACCTACTTCCTGTCTCTGTGGATTTGCCTCTTTGGGACGCTTTATTATGTAGGTGGAATAATTCCATACGTGGCGTTTTGTGTCTGGCTTTTTTGGATCAGCATGAGGCTTTCAAGGGTTTGTCCATGTTGCAGCAGGTGTCAGGACTTCGTTTCTTTCTGTGGCAAGTAGTACACCATTGTGTGGATAGGTCACATTTTGTGTATCCACTTGTTAGTTGATAGATATTTGAAATGTTTCTACCCTTGGTCTATTATGAATAACACTCCTGTCGACTTTCATATACAATTTTTTTTGTACAGACACGTATTTTCAGTTCCCTTGGTGTGTACTAGGAATGGAATTGTTGAATTGTGTATACGGTTGAGACAGAGAGAGATAATAACTCTATGTTAACATTTTGAGGAACGGCCAAATTGTTTTCCAAATTAGCTGCACCATTTTTCATTCCCACCAGCAATATCCAGGGATTCCAATGTCTCCATACCCTCACCAACACTTGTTACCACCCTCCTTTTTAGTTATGACCATCCCAGTGGGTGTGCAGTACATCAATCTGGTTTTGATTTACGTTTCCTTCCTTGGTGGCTCAGATGTTAAAGAATCTGCCTGCAGTGTGGGAGACCAGAGTTCGATCCCTGGGTCAGGAAGATCCCCTGGAGAAGGGACTGGCTACCCAGTCCAATATTCTTGCCTTGAAAATTCCGTGCACAGAGGAGCCTGGCAAGCTACAGTCCATCGGGTCACAAAGAGTCAAGTATGACTGAACGAAAACACAGAAATGACCAATATCAAGTACCTTTTTGTGTGTTTGGTCATTTGTGTATCTGCTGTGAAGCAATGTCTATTCAGAACTTTGCCTATTTTTTCTTTGCCAGTTGGGTTGTCTTTTCTTATTGAACTGTGAAGATTCTTATACACACACACACACACAAATCCCTTATCAGACATATGATTTGTGAATATTTCCTCCCATTCTGTGAGTTGTCTTTTCACCTTCTTTATAATATCCTTTGAAGTATAAAAGTTTCTAATTTTCACAAAGCCCAATTTATCTTTTTCTTATTTGTCCCTTGTTTTTGGTGTCAGATATACAAGCAACCAGAGCTTCCTGATGGTTCAGATGATAAAGAATCCGCCTTCAGTATGGCATACCTGGGTTCAATTCCTGGGTCACAAAGATGCCCTGGAGAAGGAAATGGCAACCCACTCCAGTACTCTTGCCTGGAAAATCCCATGGACAGAGGAGCCTGGCAGGCTGCAGTCCATGGGGTCGCAAAGAGTCAAACACAACTGAGCGACTAATGTTTTCACGTCACTTCACAGTGCTTCCCTTGTGGCTCAGCTGGTAAAGAATCCACCTGCCATGCAGGAGACCTGGGTTCTATCCCTGGGTTGGGAAGATCCCCTGGAGAAGGGAAAGGCTACCTACTCAAGTATATTGGTCTGGAGAATTCCATGGACTACAGTCCATGGGGTCACAAAAGTTGGACACGACTGAGTGACTTTCACTTTCACAATACAAGAAACCATTTCCTAACTCAGGGTCACAAAAATGGACTCATATTTTTTCCTGGTGTTCTATAGGTTTAGCTCTTATATCTAGGATCATTGTCCACTTTGAGTTGGTTTTTGTATATAGGGTAAGGCAGGTGTCCAATTTCACTCTTTTGCCTGTGAATAGCCACTGGCACCATTTATTGAAAAGACTATTCTTTGCCTCATTAAATTGTCTTGGGACGCTTATTGAAAATCAGTTGACCACAAAATGAGAGGGTTGATTTCTGAGTTCTCAGTTATAGTCTATTGATCTATATGTCTAACCTCAAAATTCTTAAAATAAATACCAATAGTGAGACAATTAACTTGGTCACATTACTTATTCCTTGTGGAAAAGAGGATGGAAAAATATCTGTAATCCTGTCACTGGGAATGTTTTGCCATATTTCCCTTGAGTGAGAGTTGGACCATTTAATTCCTTTAAAGTTGTTATTCTTACTGTTTTTTTTTAAACTCAGTCTGCTTGCATTGCTCATTTGTTCTCCTGCACTCTGCAGAACACAGAGGAAACACATGAAGCAGCAGGGCCCCTAGGATCACTCCATACACACACACACACGCAGGAAGGGGAAAGGGGTTGTTAAATTTCCTTTTAATATTCTATTCTTTGTTGTTCCCTGACTCACTGAGTGCAGTACAGGGTCCCTGCACCAGCTGTGCACTCGAGTCTGTCTCTTAACACACTTTCAGAAATATTTTCACGAGAGCTTTGAATCACAAGTTACCTTAATTTCAGGGCAAGAAATAAGAGCATTCTGAACAACATATAAACCTTTTTTGAACTAAAGTTCAAGCTGATTTCTTGACTCCCCAAAGACTTTGTAGACCTGAAATACCTACATAAAAGATATTTCTACTTGAATTTTAAAAAAACCTTCAGATACCTATACTTTACTACGCATGATTTAACTTTTAGCTACCTCCGTGACCTTACAAACAAAGAGATCTCTTGAGAACCAAACTGGGAATTCATATTTTCAGAGAACTGAGAGATTTTTCAAAAAGTTGAAAGAGAGCTAAGGAATTCACATCTCAGGAGGAAGGACTGTGTCCTTTTTAAGAGCCAGATGTGAAAAACACATGTAATATTTTAAAATGTATTGTTCTGGTGAATATTCACATGGCATATTTTAAATGATCTGACTTTGACAATGGCTTGGTTTGTATGTGAAGTACTGGCTTTAAATGATCAGAAAGGGAAAGACTGCTATTTGAAATTAAAATCTGTGTTGTTTTGCCCTCTCAAACTTTACCTGTCCAAGAAAGGTGTTGATACTTTCATCTCAAAACCTCGCCTTGCTGCTCTTCCCTTCCCCCTCCTCCTCCTCTTCCCTCCCCATCCTTTTGTGGTCCATTCTTGTCCACCTCTCTGCCTCTTCACACCACACTCCCAATTACTTATTAAGCTCCAGCAGAATTACCCTCTGTCCTGTAGTCTAAACAGATTTACCTCCTCTTCCTCTCTAACTGGGCTGATCCATCTCCCTTTGAAAGGTGATTGTTCTCACCTCCATCTCATAACACCCTGTGTATTTTCTTCCCTGTCGGGACCCTCTGATTTGTATGTCTTCCCCTTTCTCCTGTGTTTCCCACTAGTCCACAGTTGCATGGAGGCAAGGACCGTTCTTTCCCCTGAATCTCCAGCACCTGGAGGAGAGCCTAGTACATGGTTGGTGCTTCATAAATACATGCCCCACACAAGCTCACAGCGTAAGCAGTGAGCTATAATCCAAAGTCAAACCCCTGGAGAGTCTGCAAGAACTGGCGTCTGTGCAGAGCCCTAACTGATGTATTGCCGTGGAGTGGGCCATCCATACCTCCCTCTTCCTAGGGAGCCCACTTAGCCAACTTCCACCATTCAAATGCAGCAAAATCGTTTCAGTTCTGTTCGTTTTATTTTTCCCTGGGCTTTGAACCCCAGAAAAGTCATTGTCACGACAGCTTTCCTTCAACTCTGAGGGTTTGTGATCTTCGTTCAGTACCGACTGAATGAAGGACAGTTGTACTGAAGTAATGTGGGAAAGGCAGGTTGTTTGAATGAGGCTTCATGTTGCTTCTGATTTTAGCTGTGCTTCTGGTCTTAGTGCTGAAGAACTGACACAAGATTCTGCTTCTTTAGATGGCCAGTTAGAAGTTACAGTATGAATGAGAGCACTGACTCTCCCTGTCCGTCTTGGTAGGAGCTGTCTTTCACGCCACAGCTGAGGCTGGGGCCTTGTTTTGGGTCCTGAGCAGCCTTTACAGTCCTTAATAGCATTTATCCTGTTGTCATCCTAGCCCCAGCTTGAAAAAATCCTTGAGACCAGAGAACACATCTGTCTTTTTTTTTCCCTCTCCAACCTGAAAATGCTGACATCTGTGATGCATGGACCCATTTTCCAGCAGTAGTAATAATGTGACTTTGTTGTAATAGTAAATAAATGTCCAGAACATTCAAATGCAGGGATGTGAATGGCTCAGTGAGAATGGCTCAGGTATTGAGAAAGAGAGGCATGAAGAGAGAGAGAAAACAGGAGAAGCCAGTTTGAGCTTTTAGCCACAGAATTGCAGGCAGCAGCAGCTTGGTTCCTGGGTTGGCAACTTGAACTTTTGAACAATTATTAATGAGATTATGGTGTATTAGCTTATACCCTCAAATTATTGATGATCTTTTCCAACTTCTTAGAAAGAGTCAAGAATAGGATTATGATCACATTTACATTTTATTCATCATTTTGTTTTCAGTTTGCCCTATATTGTTGGAGTTAAGAATTTTAAGGGATGAACAATAGAGTTATACAAGATGTTTGTTTTTTGCTTCCCCTAAGAGAAAAAAAAATACCCACAACTGTTTTAAAAGACTCTCCTGTCTTAATAAAAGGAGAGTCAGGTAGCTATTTTCCTGGGTTTCTTCCCCCTCTTAATTATATAAGCTGTGCTGAGTGAGATGTAATAACATGATTTTAAGTTGATAATTAGTGTTTGGAAGGCACTTGGCAAAGAAATAAGCAGCGCCGTCAGTGTCATAACCGTGGCAGTAGAAAAAATGTCAGTACGGAAATAAAATTTATACCAGGTTGTCAATATTTGAGAATTAATGTGTCTGGGAAGTAAAACTACATTAAATTTTCTAATAAAAATAAAACATACAGTTTACTTAAAAGTTTAAGTGACAGTACCTGTAGGCATAGGGTATCTATATGTGTATCTACTTACTCACACTGGGAGTGTGTATGTATTTACATTCTATTAAAACTCGTAATCTTTACCACTGTTTCCCCTCTGACCATTGTTCCAAGAGGAAAACCCCTTCAGATGTTTCTCCTGAAATTATCTTTACATCTGTAATGAATGTGCCTGTGCCCTGTGTTGTTCTGTCTGTGTCACACCTCGCCTCTGACTTCCCATTTTGGTGGGTAAGGAATTCCCTCCCCAGTAGCCCTGCCCTATTTCCCCTCTTGGCTTCTAGGGCAGTTATATCTATCATGTTGTAAATGCATGGATCCATGTTAACCTCTTTAAAATGATGTAAATCATGTTTGCTCTAGAGCCAAGAAATGTGTTAGGATTATTTTTCCTTTCTTGCTCAGGTTTCAGTTTTTCCTGTAGTTTCTGAAAGCTGTTCTTTTTTGCCTCTTGACTGAATTCTGTATACTTTTGATGCGCCACACAATACTCTCCATGTGCTCCATCCTGTCATTTGTTTTCTTGCGTCTGCTGTCCTGTTCATCCTCCTTCCCTTCTGAAGCTCTCGTCCTCCAGGCTCCATCTAGATAGTCTGTTCCTTCTGCTGTGGAAATTTGTCTCCTGGATCCCTTGTCATCTTTATTTTCAAATTCTTCAGTCGTGTTCCTGATACATAAGCATCAGTAGATTCTTAACAAGTGTTACTTGAGTAGTATATTTCTGAGACATTAAATAACCAGAAATATCTTTATTTTTTTACTGTAATTGGTTGGTAGATTGGCTAGGTATAAAATCATAGGCTGAAATTCTTTTCCTCTCAAAATTCTATGTCTCCTTTACCTTTCTTCTGAGAGAAACTCAATGCAATTCTGATTCCCAGTCCTCTGTACTTAGACTCTAGGATGTTTTTCTGTCTTCTCATTATGTTTTGTGTTCTAAAATTTGCAACTGTGGGAAGCAGGGAGGATCTTCTTTCCTTTATGTGCCTTTTCAACCTAGAGACTGGTTTTCTTTAGTCTGGGAAATTTTTTTTCATTATTTTGTTTTGTTTTGTTTTTAGTAATATCCTCCTCAACTTTCTGCATTTTGTCTTTCTACAGCTTAGTCATATATCGAACCTTGGGGGTTATCTCCCAAGCAGATTTTCTTTGATTTTTTTCTATCTTATTTTTTGCCCTCTTGGAGGTTCCTTGTTTTATCTGCTAGCCCTGTGATTGAGGTTTTTTTAAATGTTGATCTTTTTATTTCTTTTTAATTTTTAAGTGCTTTATTTATTTTCCTTCCTACTTTTATAGTAACATCCTGACCTTAGTTTATGGGTGAAATATCTTCTCATATCTCTTGAGGATGTGAAATAAAATTTATTTGAAGTTTTCTTTTGTTCCCATATTTCCCTTCATTTTGTGGTTTTCTTTTTCTGTTTTGGAAAGCTCTTCTCAGAAACTCCAGTGTGTGGTTTTAGGCTTTCTTTAATCAGCTCTTTTATTTCTTATGTACATATTTTAACATTCACCTAATAAGGTAAACATTGAATAAGCTAAGACATTTCAGAAAATCATAAAATTAATGTATGCTCATAGTACTTTGACCCTGGGATCAAAGGTGACAGCATTTTCTGTTTACCACATTTATTCTCGTCTCCTGAAAGAATGTCTCAATAAATTATGAAAATAATGGATAACAAATTTCTTAGCAAATCTAGTTAATGACAAGCATTATGCCTATTCCTTTGCATCCTATTGTGAGGGTTTTCTTTCATGGAAATATAAAAAAATGCATCATTATTACTACATACATGCATATATCCTTGGATAGCTATCAAGAGGTCTTTCTCAGGACTGAATTCTGGAATTTTTCCCATATGTTAGTAATTCATTGAGTTATATATTAGATTCAAGTTAAATTGTATATTAGCTTATTTAGTGTAAGTCTAAGACTGACAAGTATCTGCAACAAGAAAAGCTATTTTGAGAATTTAACTCCCCATAAAATACATACCAGGCTGTAATTAGTGCCTTTAGCATTTGCTAATATTCTGTCTATATTAGTATTTATATTAGCCTGTCTATATTAGCCTTTTAGAAAGATTGAAAAATGTTTCTGCTGGTTGTTAAATTGTTATTCTGAACCTATGCTTAAAATAGCTTCCCAGGTGGCACAATGGTAAAGAATCTGCCTGCCAATGCAGGAGATATGGGTTCAATCCCTGGATCAGGATTCCCCCTGGAGGAGGAAATGGCAACCCATTCCAGTATTCTTGCCTGGAAAATTCTATGGACAGAGGAGCCTGGAGGGCTATAGGATTGCAATCCATAGGATTGCAATATAGTTGGACATGACTGACCACACATACACACGTGTTAAAATGGACAAGTTGCTGTATTAGTGCCCCCAAATTATTTAAAATTATGTTCTAAATATGGATCGTGCCACAATTAAATAAAAGGTAATAAACTGCCATCATAGTAGCTCGACTGCTATGAATTTAT
This sequence comes from Moschus berezovskii, assembly GCF_049115385.1. Classification (NCBI taxonomy): domain Eukaryota; kingdom Metazoa; phylum Chordata; class Mammalia; order Artiodactyla; family Moschidae; genus Moschus; species Moschus berezovskii. The sequence goes on from NC_142472.1 coordinate 53,106,642, forward strand.
TGAGGAGATATTTTCCCTTCTGAAAATAAAAGCTGAGAGCAAAGAAAAGGGAGAAGAAAAAGGGAAAAGTACTCAAGAAGGTTTTCCATGCTCATTCACCAACATCACTGTGCTCTGTACTGACAACTTAGTGAGGCCTGGGGCGAATATGTGGTGTTGATTGAGAGAGGGGATGCTCTTGATGATATTTCCCATATTAATTCACTCAGAGATCCTGAGATTACACCTACTGAAGCAGCTCTCAATGTGGGACCTTTGAGGAAACTGCCACTTGTAAGGGTCCCATAATCGGGAACTTTGAACATCACATTTGGTATAGAGGGCGGGGTAGGAATGCTTTTACAAAGCATGGTTTTAGCTTTTGTTTCACAGAGCTTCTCATCTGATGGGACAAACAAGGATGTTGGGCTAACTTGACCTCGTCTATAACGTTTTCCCCTATAGCTTCCCACCCTTCCCCCCACAACCCCAGAGTGATTGTTCTGGGCCAGACTGTGTGCCTTGTTCTGGCCAGTCTTATATAAGTAAATGCCTCTGGGTGGACTTCCAGAAGTGCCTGGCCCATGAGCAAATATTTACTCAGCAGTGAAATAAATGAGCTATAAACTTTAAGTGCCATTTATAAAATTTAATGCAAAGTGCCTTTGCTTTGCTTCTGTGTTTGACCCTTGACCTGTAACTGTTGCTGACACCCAGAGGCCCATCCATGGGTTTCTTCTAACCCAGGGTCCCTCACTGGATGTCTTCTACTCTCACTGATATGATTATTACCTGTTTATTAATATTGAAAACATTTTCCTTATTTAGATTCTCCCCTGAGCATCAGCCTTGCACTATGGATTTCTCCCTGGGAAGCCAAGCCCACAGGTTCTGAACATTTAACACACTTCCAAAACGAACTTGTCTTCTGCCTTCTCACCTCCAAGCTCCACCTCTGGTTGTGGTCATTACTAACCATTAGGGAAATGCAAACCAAAACCACAATGAAATGCCAATTCACACAACTCACACCGATTATGAGAGCTACTATTTAAAACACACATACACACAGAAAATAACATGTGTCGGTGCAGATATAGAGAAATTATAACTTTTGTGCCTTGCTGGTGGGAAAGTTAAATGGTGTGGCCCCTGTGGAAGACAGTATAGAAGTTCCTCAGAAAGTTGAACATAGCATTACCATACAATCCAGCAATTCCACTTCTGGATATATGCTCAAAAGAATCAAATACAAAAACCTGAATAGATACTTGGGCATCAGGGTTCATAGGAACATTATTCACAGTATCCAAAAGGTGGAAGCAACCCAAGAGTCCATCTGTGGATGAAGAGATGAGCAAAATGTGGTCTATATATATAACGAAATATTATTCAGTCTTAAAAATCTGTTAATTGCTACATTGTAGATAAACCTTGAAACTATTATGCTTAAAGGCATAAGGCAGACACCAAAGGACAAATATTGCCTGATTCCACTTATATGAAGCATCACACACACACACACACACACACACACAGTAGCTTCAGTCGTGTCCGACTCTCTGTGACCCACATGGATGTAGTCCACCAGGCTCCTCTGTCCATGGGAATTCCCAGGCAAGAACGCTGGAGTGGTTTGCCATTTCCTTCTCCAATATGAAGCTACAGGAGTAGTTATTTCAGAGACAAAATGCAGAAGAATGGTTACAAAGGGCTAGAGGGAGGAGGAAGTGGGCAGGTATTGGTTATGGGAACTTTCTCAGTTTGGAACAATGAGAAAGTTCTGGAGATGGATGGTGGTGATGGTTTTTCAGCGATGCCAATGTACTTAATGCCACTGAATTGCATCCTTAAAATGGTTAAAATGGTAAATTTTATGTTAATGTGTATTTTGCCACAGTAAGATAAGTAAGTGTATATTGAGAGAGTTGCAGACTTAGTATATGCATATTTCTCCAGGGCATTTCTCTAAGGCAATGTGTGCAGCGCTGTTCACCTTCTTGAAGAACAGCTGTGTAATGTCCTTCAGAGTCTGAAGCCAGCCCTCTCCTCTCACTTCATTTCCCTTGTTCTAGCCACCTGGAAATTCACATCTGCTAAAATTACATGCAAGTCTTTCCTCTGCCTTTAATGTCCCTCTGCCCCTGTGAGTTGATGATGGAATCTGATACTTCAAGACCCAGCCAAGTGCCTGCCACCTTTGGAAAAGCTACAGTGACTCCTGTAGACAGAATCCATTTACCAAAAGACTCTTCCATCCTTCTGATCCATCCCAAACTTGTCCTCAATCAGAGTAAGGTCTTTAAGGGAAAGGACATGTCTGCCTCACCTTTGTACCAGCTACACGTAGCACAGAACATAATTTGAAGCAGGGTCTTAGGAAATAGTTCAATAACAGAATTTTTAAATATATATAGTATTTTTCTAATCCTTCTCAGAGGGTAGACAGTCCTTTGCCCCCACTTTCCAGAACAAGTAAATAAGGAAAAGAAATGTCACACCTCGCCCAGGTTGCAGGTATCAGATGACTTGTGGAGGTGGAGGGACAGCATCACCGTTCTCTTGCCTTCTTCCAGTCCCCATCTGTGGAGCCAGGCCTTAAATCTTACCGTTCATATGTTAGGAGCACTACTTTATTGGTTATAAAATACATGATCCCAAATATTTGCCATAGGTCCTATCCATAAGTGGAATGATCTTATTCGTATTTCTGCTACCCCTTCTGCAATAAACCCCCTGCCACTGTTCCAGCATCAGTTATCCCAGACGAAAGTCTCATTATTTCATTACTAGTCTCCAGGGCTGTTTGGTCTCGTAACACTGGAGCACGGGATTTGGGCTGAGAGTCTAAGCCTTGAACTATTAAAAAATGTAAGTAGTCCTTGACACAATTTGGAGTGATTACTTTCTATTGTGCCAAGAATTCCTTATTAAAAATCAATTTAATTGTGCATACTCCATCTGGTTGGTATTATGGTCTTTATGGGAAGGAAACATGTTTCTGTATTTACCTGATGGTCTGTAGGACAAGCACGTAACTTTGCAGAAAAGGAGGCATTTGGTAGCCCTAAAAAATCAAGGAGACTTTGAGGTTGTTTACCAGATTTCACTTTACTAACTTTTGGGTCTTTTGAGCTCTAAGACTCAACATCTTCCATCATTTGGGATTTTAATGGAAAAGAAAATGTTTAAACTGAAGCAAGAAAATTGCTATATGCAGATCATATGCTATATTTATTTGCATGTAACAAATTCTGTTTTATTCTGTTGACATTCTCATCTCTTTAAACATAACTTAGATGGTCACTTTAGTATTACTTTGTGTTATTTTATATTAAAAAATTTTGGATAATGAAAGGTGAGAGGCTTACTATTGTCTGCTGAGTTGGTTTCAACCATATTAGTGAAAGACTGTAATATTTCAGCTTAAAATACTGGAGGAAAATGTTTTTAGAACCAGAGTGGTTGCATTTTGTTTTGTGGCATGTTTTTGAAAGCAGTTTCTATCTTAGTTTAAAAAGGAGACTTAGCTTCTTTCCATGTTATTAGAGGCTGAAGACTGAGATCATTCTGTTAATAAGTTTTTTGAACTTCTTACATGCATATAGTTGTGAAGTATTTTGTTCCTGTCTCAATCTTCAACCGTCAACAGCATGGTTAGTTGCCATAAATATTGATTTGATTCTGAATCACCTTAACGTCAGTGTTTAAAACTGTTAATAACTACAGCAGTCTATCAGACACCTATTTGGTAGCAGTCATAATATCACAAATCGTCCTTGTGCCCTGATTTTTTCACTTGTGAAATGCATACCATGCCTTTGTTGGGACTGCTAGGAGGTTTAAATGATTTACTCCACTTAGAGTGCTCAAAGTTTCTGTGCAGAGTAAGCATCAAATACACATTAGCTTTTATTGTCATTGTCAGAAACGACAGTGACAGTTCTGCAGTGGGTTGTTTTCTTTCCATTTATTTTGTAAAAACAAGAAGCTCAAAGTGAATTAAGGAAGCTTCCCCGATCACAAAAATTCAGTGGGTGTAACTGATATCATCTCTGACTGCATGCGTCTCTCAGATGATGGGGTAGACAGGTAACAAGGTGACAGAAAGTACAGGAGATAAATGAACATGGTGAAGTAACAGAGAATAACAAGGTGTTTCCTTCTATGAAATTCTTGGAAGGAACACTTATTTGTTGTATGATAGCAATGTGAATAGAAAAATAACTCCCTCCTCATCCGCCTCTATTTCTGCACTAATAGTCACTTCCATGCTTTTCTCTGTATTCATAGAAATACATAAACATGCAGCATTTTTGTTGTAGTTTTATAAGAGGTGGATTCTGTACACATCACTGTGTAACTTTCTTGTGTTGGTTTGCCTTGAAAAAAAGTCCCCAGAAGTTTTGTAAGCATGTGGTGTTTGCTGTTAGCATTGGGCCTGTCGAGGACTGGCCCAGAAAGAAAAAACCCCGTAGTTTTCAGAGATGAAGCCAGCCTGTTTATTACCATCAGTTCAGTTCAGTCACTGCGGATGCTGATTGCAGCCATGAAATTAAAAGACGCTTTCTCCTTGGAAGGAAAGTTATGACCAACCTAGATAGTATATTAAAAAGCAGAGACATTATTTTGCCAACAAAGGTCCGTCTAGTCAAGGCTATGGTTTTTCCAGTGGTCATGTATGGATGCGAGAGTTGGACGGTGAAGAAAGCTGATTGCTGAAGAATTGATGCTTTTGAACTGTGGTTCTGGAAAAGACTCTTGAGAGTCCCCTGGACTGCAAGGAGATCCAACCAGTCCATTCTAAAGGAGATCAGTCCTGGGTGTTCATTGGAAGGACTGATGCTAAAGCTGAAACTCCAGTACTTTGGCCACCTCATGCGACGAGTTGACTCACTGGAAAAGACTGATGCTGGGAGGGATTGGGGCAGGAGGAGAAGGGGACGACAGAGAATGAGATGGCTGGATGGCATCACCGACTCTTCATTTAATTCTGGCCACTTAGTCCCATCTTTATTGGACAAAACATCCTGAAGGGGGAAGTTTCTAGGGTATTTTGCTATTACTTGTTTTTACTAAGATTTTTTTTTAATGTAGATCATTTTTAAAGTCTTTATTGAGTTTGTTACAATATTGCTTCCATTTTATGATTTGGCCACAAGGCACATGTGATTTTAGTTCCCCAACCATGGATCGAACCTGCACGCCCCATATTGGAAGGTATAGTCTTAACCACTGGACCACCAGGGAAGTCCCCCTACCTAGTGCTTTTTTTTTTCTGTTCTATTATTTTTATTTCTGATAACTCTTAACTCTATCATAGCACCCTTGAATTATTTCCCCTTGATTTCCTAACTACCTACCTATAGACTTTCCTATTCATTTTGTCTTTTCTTTGGTCAGTTCCATGCTGATTCTCTGGCACACATTCCTTCATTCACGTACATACAGATTTTACATTTTAAAAGACAGACTTGCTGCATTCACCCCCTAATAAAGAACTTCAAGGAATCTGTTTTTCCACTGTTAACAGTACTGCAAAAGAAGACATATTTTAACATACAGGTGCTTTTATTTATGAGAAATGCACTTCTAAAAATAGAATTTCTAGGTGAGATGTGTCCTTCTTTTCTATTCTAATACATATTGCCAGATCAAATTCCAAGAAGATTGTAGTGCTTTGACTTTGATCGGCTCAGAGACATCTGCACATCAGTAGATCACAGTGTTGCTGCCACTTTAGTGAGGAACTGTGGCTGATCTATTTAACTACTCTCTGGAGGGTACTCTTCCATTTCAGCCCTCTACCGTGGGTCTGGGAAGAGCAGAGTAAACTGAGGAGCAGTTCTGCCCATTCCCGGGTGAAACCATTACCCAAGCATGTGGACTGGGGGCTCAGACTCTGAGCGGCAGCAGGGCTAACTGCGGAGGTGGTACAGTGGTGGCCGGGACCCTAGACAGGAGTCTATGCAGTCAGCCAGGACGGTTACTGCATTCTTGGCAGAAGGGCAGCAGTTAAAGCAAGAAAGGATCTTTTTCCAAGTAGGAAAAGCCATTTAATAAGTTTGGGTCAGTTTGCTCCTAACAGCGCTGCATTTGAGCAGGAGAAACCCCAGGAGCTTGGCAAACCGTGTTGCTGGCCAGTCTTCCCACCAGCTCACAAGTCTGAGGCTCTCCGGGCAGAGCCTGGCTCTTCGCTTTGACTGCAGCCATTTAATATCATTCCTAGTTAACAACAGAGTGAAGGCAGAGGAATCTTTGCCCTCTTAGTCTAGAAGAGTAAGATTTAGTGGCTGTAGCAAGCCATGGTCCAAGTAACCCCACCGCAGAGGGAGGGCGGTCTGTCTGCTTTGCGGGCTGTGTGCCTGGGTGTGCGGCTTGGAGCCCTGGTACTCCAAAATTGACATGGATGTTTATGAATTGGGCAGTGCTTTCTTTTTTAGTAGATGAATTAGCATTTGTATATGACTAACCAGTGTGAAAGTCTGATTTTACAGTGTGTCAGGGAGTCGTCGTGTACCTGTCTTGTGGATAAATAAAGTAAAAACTCAGTACATTTATATAAATATTTTAAAATACGGTGTGTTCTACTTTTTCCACTTCACCTAGGGAGATCTTGCCAAAATAAAATCAAGTTTGAGTGTTTACGGCGTAAGAGAAAACCGCTTCATGGATTTTGAACTTAGGAGATGAATTGTGTATTTTTGTTTATTTTTGTTTTAATTTTTTTCCTCTCCCAAATAAATATTTCTAATGAAATAAACAGATCTGACCATCTAATGATGGATTATTTGAATGAAGATGGAAACTAAATTGGAAATGTTGAAAATGAGCTGGCTTATACTTTTCAAAAAGCTGCAGCACCTGCAATTGATAAAAATTAGTACAAACATATCAAAATCTTGGAAGAAACATATGGCTCAGCCAGGGCCAACTTGGACAGAATCTTAACACTGGCTGCTTAGAGGAAATATCTCAACATTCAGCTAATCAGGGATGTTAATCTGAAGTGAAGATTGAAAATTGTGACGGTTAGGATCGCTCAGGGCGAAGGTTAATGCTGAGAAAGACATGTTTGATTTCTTAGGATTTTTTTTTCCTTACGGTGAATTTCAACAACTAGAATGTCACAGTTACACAAAATTCACTCAGTCTTTAAAGTGATATCTCAGTGATAATTTATCAAGATATATTCTGGTTTAGGGATCTAATTTTGTCCAGTTTTGCAGTCACATCCATTGCTACCATGGTCTCTAAGGTGTAGGGCCTGTGGTTCTATGTACGAGGTCAGCCCAGGGGGCAGTTACTCAAAAAGAAGCAAAGCTTTCTGAACCCCCACCTTGTACACACACACATACAAGCATGACTTCCTGCAGCCTGTCATGTGGCGTTGTTTTGCTTATAACAAACATGTTACAATATTATTTCAAAACTTTATCGTGTTGACCTCATAAACCTATTTCTTTCATCCAGGCTTTCTTGGTAGTGGTTCTGTTGACACCTTGGACCAGACAGTTTCTTGCTGTAGGGAGCTTTCCAGGTCATCCTATGATATTTAGCAGAATCTTTGGCCTCTACCCGCCAGATGCCAATAACACATTCAGATGGTTTCCAGGCATGGCCAGGTGTCTCAGAGGCAAAATCAACCCTCCTTGAGAATAACTGCTTGAAACAGTTATCTAAGTAAAACATGGACATGTTTAAAAAGTTCACAGAGGTATGAGTGAGTCTCCATACTACCCCCTAGAGACCACTTCTGCTACATCAAGATAATGGATATTAACACTTTCTTAAGGGTCTTCCAGAAATTTGCCATGCATGCAGGAGTGTACACACCTACTCCACGTGACCATGACCATTCAATATGCACCCTGGCATTTTTCATGCAACACTGTACCAGTGAGTGTTCAGTATTACCACGTGCATAGACCTATATTGCTTTTTTTAATGTCTGCCTAGTATTTCATTGTTCTAGACAAATTATATCCATTTAACCAGCCTCCAGTGTACATGGGGGATCCTAGTTTCTTATCCTTCTTAATAGTTTCTCATATTAGTATGTTATGTTGAAGGCTCTATGATTATAGCTATAAGATATGTAGAGTATGTTCCTAGAAGTGGAATTACTAGATCAAAGGAAAAATATATTAAACATATTTGTGGACAGTGCTGTATTGCCACCTGGGTGTGAAAGGAGCTGTTTGCTCAGGTTGTCAAAACTTTTAAATCTTTGACCATTTGTTGGGTGAAAAATGATATCCCTTTGTGTGTGTGTTTCACAAAAAATGAGATTTCCTACATTTATAAGTGGTTTTGTGTCCTGTGATCACACTACATGTGTATTCTTTGCCTGTTTTCCTAACAGTTTGTTGGGCATTTCCTCTGTCATTTGAGGAACTCTTTTATAGAGTTCTATAAAGGAAAAGATCTAAGGAAATTAGATCTTCACCAGGCTTCTCCATCCATGGGATTCTCCAGGCAAGAATACTGGAGTGGGTTACCGTTTCCTTCTCCAGGAGATCTTCCCGACCCAGGGATCGAACCCAGGTCTCCCGCATTGGAGGCAGATGCTTTAACCTCTGAGCCACCAGGGAAGCCCTCATAGATGTTACAAATACATATTTATATATACTGTTTATTCATCTTCTTTCAACTTTATTAATGTTTGCCTCTCTAGAGGTGTTTCAAATGCATTTCTCTTTTTGTATGATTTCTGAAAATTAATGTCATATAGAGAGTCAATTTCACATACAAAATAACTTTTTTTCCTGCTGTCTCCTAATGCTTTGTGTTGGGTATCATGGTTAAGTATTCAAGCCATCTGTAATTAGTTTCAGTATATGGAGTGAGACCAAAACAACCTAAAACTTTTCCCAAATACCGTGGTAACATTATATATTAAAGGGCATTTCAACAGAGTGAGATAAAGGTAACTTATGAACCAAATGCTGTTGACATAATTGCCCTCTGTCTGGGCTCAAAGTAATGAAGCTGGATCCACCTTTGGCGCTCATCTGAACCAGTGGAAGGCCATTCCATCTCTGTAAGAAAGGACAGTGACCTCAAGATGGCAGGCAAGGGCCTCATCCATTGTAGGGCTTTGTAAGTTAGGGTTATGAATTCAATCTTGAATAGTGTTTCTTTTTCACATTTCTCTTGTACTTAGCATATATTTGGGTTTTCATATTTTTAATACATTCAGCATTTTTCAGTGTATTATTAAGGTAACAGACATATTTGGTATTACTTCTGTCATCACATTTTATGTCATGTTTTCAGCTCTTGCTGTTTCCTTGGTTTCCACCTTTTGCTGAAATTCTCTTCATACTTAATTTCCCTAAGGGCTTGTGAACACACGCTGCTGACCTCTGGTATTGTCTACTGTGCTGGAGAAACATGACACCAACTTGGCTTTTCCCCTTGTAGGCTAATTGGTTTTCCTGCTTGAATATATTAAAGAGTTGATACTACAAAATTTCAAAAGTCATTAACTGATACATCAGGGTACACATGGCTTTTGATCTTTTTGTAGCTGTTGTTTTGTTTTCTGGGGACAAATAGTGTCTTCTGTATTTATTGGCTGAGTAAAGTTTTAGACTATTTCAGGAAATTTTCTTCTATTATATCTTTGAACATTTGCTTCCAGTGTACAGTTTTTTTAAAGGTACACGTTTTCAGACTTTTGCTGTTATATTTGGAAGTCCATCAGTATCTCTTAAATTCAGTGTTAACTTTTGTCCTTTGCCCAGCATTTTTCTACTCGAGCCTGTACTACCCAACCCAGACTAGTTTCAGCAGTGTGCATCCTGGGTTTTGCTTCCCTTTGTGGGTGTGCTCAGATACTCAGCTGTGTCCAACTCTTTGTGACTCCATGGACTGTAGCCCACCAGGCTTCTTTGTCCATGAAATTCTCCAGGCAAGAATACTGGAGTGGGTTACCATTTCCTTTTCCAGGGGATCTTCCCAACCCAGGGATTGAACCCGCGTCTCTTGCATCTCTGGCATTGTCAGGCAGATTCTTTACCCCCAGTGCCATGTGGGAAGCCCATTTTTATTTCCTTTATGTGTCCTTAATCTGTCCCATCAGCCTCTTATTATTTGTTTCCCTCTTTGATATCTCACACATCTTGTTTCCGCTTGTTTCAGGGAAAGATCACATCTTCTTTAGCTCTTTTAGGCTTGTCAAGAGCATTCAAAATATTTTTCAGTGCTTTGAATTGATTCTTTCTATGGAGAATGTTTCATATTTGACCATTTTTTATGTCATATTATTTTTTTATTATTTTTTAATGACATCTGGAAGGAAAGTTATGACCAACCTTGATAATATATTAAAAAGCAGAGACATTACTTTGCCAACAAAGGTCCGTCTAGTCAAGGCTATGGTTTTTCCCGTGGTCATGTATGGATGTGAGAGTTGGACTGTGAAGAAAGCTGATCGCCGAAGAATTGATGCTTTTGAACTGTGGTGTTGGAGAAGACTCTTGAGAGTCCCTTGGACAGCAAGAAGATCCAACCGGTCCATTCTTAGGGAGATCGATCCTGGGTGTTCATTGGAAGGACTGATGCTAAAGCTGAAACTGCAATACTTTGGCCATCTCATGCGACAAGTTGACTCACTGGAAAAGACTCTGATGCTGGGAAAGGTTGGGGGCGGGAGGAGAAGGGGACGACCGAAAATGAGATGGCTGGATGGCATCACCGACTCTGTGGACATGAGTTTGAGTGAACTCCAGGAGTTGGTGATGGACAGGGAGGCCTGGCGTGCTGTGATTCATGGGGTCGCAGAGAGTCAGACACGACTGAGCGACTGAACTGAACTGAACTGAATGACATCTGGGGGAGGGGACTTCAGAGTTTTTCAGAACACTTTCTCATCAATGTTTTGTCTCTTCCACATGGGTCACCTGTCCCTTTGCAGTCGTGACCACCTCTCTCACCACCATTTTTTCTCTGCAGGTGAGTTGGAGGCCTCTACACCTCATGGTGAATTTCTGGGTGTTACAGCTTTCCTGTTAGGTGACTTTGCATTTATTTCTTTTTGGTTTACCTCGATTAGCATCTGCCAAATTGACTGCCCTTTGCTCCCTACTGGGCCCTGCCATTCTCCTCCATCACTTATGAGGAGAGGAGGCATATATGTATATATTGCCCTTGAACTCAGTGTGCCTGCTATGTTGAATCAGTCTCAGGATATCAGTCATGACTCACCCCTACATCAGTCTTACCCTCTAATTAAGAGCTGATTCTGCCCTTTCTGGGCCTGTTTCACCTCTTTCTTGGAAACCTTTTTACTCTGAAGGGTTTTTAATTTTTCTTTTCTGTTTTCTTTTGATTAACTACTTAACTAGGCTGTGTCGGGTCTTAGCTGTGGCATGCGGGATCCTTTCATTGCACCACCAGATCCTCTAGCTGGGGCTCACAGGCTCAGTAGTTGCAGTGCACAAGTTTAGTTGCTACGCAGCATGTGGGAGTCTTAGTTCCCCCACCAGGGATCAAACCAAGGGTCCTTGCATTGCAAGACAGATTCTTACCCACTGAACCACTAGGGAAGTCCTGTCTCTGAAGGTTTTGTCTGCTATTGACATTCTCGTCTTATTGATCAGTTTCTATTCTATGTCATTTGTAGTTTTAACTAAGGCTATCTCATAGTTTCATTGAAAATAGCTATTTCTTTTTTGTTTTCAATTACTTTTGCTGCTTTCAGATGCTATTAGGGAGGAGAGGGCAGTAAAAATATTACTGCTCTACCTTCAACAAAAAGCAATAAATTAACTGAAATAAGCAATAAAATAGTTCTGTTTGCTAGGTATTTATCAATGTTCACTCAGTTGTTTGAAAAAAGGACAAAAAAAAGTATAACACAGTCTTGGGAAAATTAGGTTAAGACCCTTAAAACACTTTATAATTGTGTTTGTATCTTGTATGGATCTGGACTCTCATTGCACTAAAAGTTTGGTTGAAGTACTGATTGCCGAGGCCTCACATGGTAGGGAGGCCATGTGAATAAAACTGTTGTTCTCGGGGTGGCTAATGGAGAAGACTCTTGCAAGTCCCTTGGACTGCAAGGAGATCCAACAGTCCATCCTAAAGGAGACAAGTACGGGGTATTCATTGGAATTACGGATGCTGAGGCTACAACTCCAATACTTTGGCCACCTCATGCAAAGAGTTGACTCATTGGAAAAGACCCAGATGCTGGGAGGGATTGGGAACAGGAGGAGAAGGGGACGACAGAGGATGAGATGGCTGGATGGCATCACCGACTCGATGCACATTAGTTTGGGTAAACTCTGGGAGCTGGTGATGGACAGAGAGGCCTGGTGTGCTATGATTCATGGGGTTGCAAAGAGTCGGACACAACTAAGCGACTGAACTGAACTGAATCTTTAAATTGGGTTTCCCAGGTAGCTCAGTAGTAAAGAATCCGCCTGCCAAGGCAGGAGATGCAAGAGATGTAGGTTCAATCCCTGGATCAGGAAGATCAGCCTGGAGGAGGAAATGGCAACGCCTTTCAATATTCTTGCCTGGAAAATTCCATGGACAGAGGAGTCTGGTGGGCTACAGTACATGGGGCCACAAAGAGTCAGATATGACTGAGCACACAAGTAGTTTATGAGCTAAGAACACGTGACCAACAGTGGAGTGTCTGTTGTTTTTTTTTTTTTCTTTTTCACTTTTATCTATTTGAAAGTCCTACAAAGATAAGTCTTATTTATCAAGTCAATTTTATAGGGAAAAGAACATGAAGTAGAGATCCTTTCCGTATTGAGAATGTGCCGACGCAAAACATTAGATATAAATTAAACATAAATTGCTTTTCTATAAATATTTGCATGCTACCTCTTAAAATCGATGAATGCCTTCAATGTACAGTTTCCTTAAAATGTTGGTATTTGTGATATTGGGAATCTGTATTTTATGGAAGAATAACCTCGGTCCTCTGGCTCTGTGTCCCTCGGCAGCTGTGTCCAGCTGGTGGTCCACATTCCCCACGATTCCTTTAGTGAATGGAAACATTTAGGTCAATATTGATATAAAACTTCTTGAACTTCCTTCTCTTTCAGCTTTGGTTTGCCTTCGTTAATGGATTTTCTGGGCAGATTTTATTTGAACGTTGGTGCATCGGCTTATACAACGTGGTAAGTAAGCCCTCCCTCTCTCTCTCTCTCTCTGATGGCGTGCGGGGCTGCGCTGTATGTGTCTGTGACGGGGATCTAAGTCCCTCATCTGCATCCATGGCTCACATACATCTTTAGGGCCTCCGTTGCTGCCACACATCCTGCAGAAGCACAAACTCCCCACACATGGTTTCAATCATCGCAGATCATTCCTGAATAACCCCATGAAATTATTAACCCATATATCTTGATAATAGACCCTTGTTACCTCCTGACTAAATGCCTGGGCAACATTTCCATGTTTGCAGCTCCAGAAAAAAAAATTTCTGAACTGTGTCTAAACTCATTCCGCTCCATAATTTCATTTCTGAATCCGTCAACACAGATGTGAATGTACAAAACTTAACCTGGTGTCCTTTCTGTCCTTCTTAAAAGCATATGTGTCCTTGTGGATGGACGTTTTCTCTCACAAATAGTGCTAAAGTAATGAATTCTGACTCCCAGCTCCTGTGGCAAATGGTCTTCAACTTATTTGGTATTTTTTATGATTTTCGAGTTCTCATTTCATTACTTGACTGTAATGAATTCAAAAGCTAAAAATAAGTATCAACTATAGGCTAACATGACTAAGTAGCTACTTAGCCTTTTGTTTTCCTGGCAAGGGGTGTAACTTAAGGGACCTTTCTTGAATTGTGCTTCCACACTTTTGTTTTGGACCCTAACTCTGACATTCTGTGCCTTGGGGGAGTTTATACTCTGAAACAGCCGTCATAGGTAGGCATAGATGGAAGGTACCAGACATACAATAATATAAATCATGGTGCTATAAATATTTAGAGTTTGTATATACATTTGTGGCTGGGTATTCAAGTCATCCATCTACTCAGTCCCCTCTTTTTTTTAAGTAGCCACTCTGCTAGGTGCACTATAAAACACTGCATACAACACATTGAACACACAGCTTCAGCCCTGTAGAGCTCAGCAGATGAAGAGGGTCACATGTGGAGACTAAGATGCTGCTGAACCAAGTTCAGATCGTGGTTGATCAGTTGATAACTGTGTGACTCGCCGCAAAGTACACTAGTAGATTTTTTGCTAATAATTATGCCCCCAAAGACAAAAGTGACAAGTGGAGAGAACAGACCTGAATTGATGGCCGTTTATCACCTATGCTAGAAAAGCCACTCTAACCACCTACCACATAGAAAGGGCCTCCCCTTGGGCAGGTTGTTAACTTTGCAGGACTTAGAAGTGTTTTGAGTAGGTTAAAATTATGTGACCATTCAGGGGGAAATATACTGACTGCTCCACAGTGATTTAGGATTGGAAAAGGCCAACCCTGGCCCACATGCGTATGGTATTCGTAACTGGAAGGCTGAGACCTAAGAGGCTGTGCTTTAGCACTAAGAATTGAAATACACATCACCCGGTCACACAATAAAAGGAGTTTAGCCCTGTTTTCATGCTCAGGCAGAAGCACTGAATCCTCTCCTTAGTTCTCTGTCATCTCGGGCAATTCAGGTTCATCCAGCAAACTCGTAGCTATGATACATCAGATGCTGATGGGCTGTGGGATGGTGCTGGTCAGTGTGGTCCTCAGACTACATGCGTGAGCATCACCAGGATTTCTTTGACAATGCAGATTCCTGAGCACTGTCTCAACTTAACAAAGAGTTTCCCAGAGATACTGAGGAAACAAAACAAAATTTTTAGAAAAAACTTCCTAGCAGTGGTTATCCACATTAAAGTTTGACCCCCTAGGGCTTGGGATGTATTTTTTAACTGTAATTTAAAAATCCAGAGGAGAGAGAATATTGCAGCTGAGAAGTGAATTCCGAGGTGAAAAGGCCTGTTGCCATGGTGTGGGAGTCGGTCACCAGGAAGTGGTGGCAGAGAGTTGGGACAGTCAAGTGCAATGGGCTCAGAGGGTCATTCACCTCACAGTCAGTCACCGGAAGGGCCAATGCTTTGGAGGACTGGAAGTCTGCCCGCCCCCTTGGAAATTGTCTTGGTAACTTTTGTTTGAAATAATAGAAACTTAGGGAAAAGATGTAGAAAGGATACAAAGGACAGTATACCTTCATCCATCAGTTATTAGCGTTTTGCCCCCACTTGCGTTCCCTCTCACGACACTCAAACATGCATATAGAGTCAAACATGCGCACACACTGCAGCACGTGTCTTTCTGAGCCGATTGGGAATCAGTTAAGACATCATGTCCCTGAGACTTCCCTGCTGGTGCAGTGGCTAAGACTTTGCTCTTCCAAGGCAGGAGGCCTGGGTTCAATCCCTGGTCAGGGAACTAGATTGCACATGCTACAACTAAGACCCAGGGCAACCAAATAAATAACAAGCGATTTACTAAAAAAAAAAAATTTATTTAAAAAAAGATATCATGTCCCTTCTGCTTTATCCTTAAGTGCATAGCTGGTAAGACAGTTCTCTTACGTAATCACTGTATGATGATCAAAATCATGAAGTTTAACATGGCTACAACACTGCTGTCTAATCTATGCATACATGCGTGCTAAGTCGCTACGGTCATCTTTGCGACCCTTTGGGGTATAGCCCACCAGGCTCTTCTGTCCATGGGATTCTCCAGGCAAGAATACTGGAGTGGGTTACCATGCCCTCCTCCAGGGATCTTCCCGACCCAGGGATCAAACCTGGGTCTCCTTTGGCTCCTACATTGCAGGCAGATTTTTTACCATTGAGCCACCAGGGAAGCCCTTGCTGCTGCTGCTGCTGCTAAGTCACTTCAGTCGTGTCCGACTCTGTGTGACCCCATAGACGGAAGCCCACCAGGCTCTCCTGTCCCTGGGATTCTCCAGGCAAGAACACTGGAGTGGGCTGCCAACCAGCCCATATTCCAATTTTGTCATTACTCTTCTGTTCAGTATTTCCTTCCTCTGCAGGTTGCTCCACAGAGACCCAGGGCAAGAGGCAGTTAGTGACATCTGAGACAATGCTGCTGCTGCTAAGTCACATCAGTCGTGTCCGACTCTGTGCGACCCCATAGACGGCAGCCCACCAGGTTCCCCTATCCCTGGGATTCTCCAGGCAAGAACACTGGAGTGGGTTGCCATTTTCTTCTCCAATGCATGAAAGTGAAAAGTGAAAGTGAAGTCGCTCAGTCATGTCCGACTCTTCGCAACACCATGGACTGCAGCCTACCAGGCTCCTCCGTCCATGGGATTTTCCAGTCAAGAGTACTGGAGTGGGGTGCCATCGCCTTCTCCAGAGACAATGCTAGTAACCACTTTTCTGGGCTGGGGTCTCTCTTCCCAGTTTCTTCAAGCAGTGTTGCTTTTCCTTCTTCAGTACTTAGCTCTACATGTTTGATGCGCCAAACCAGCTAAAGCAGCAAATTACTGTTTCCCAATTTAATTCTCACAGTGCTGAATTAAACAGCTCTGAAACTAACTTCAGATTCCTCCATATCCTCTAGTCATGGATCAATGCCATCCTATTAGATGTTAATTATATCCATAGTTAGATTTCTACATCATTTTATTTTACAGGTAGAATGAGACCAAAGAAGCCACCAATGACAAAAGCTACCCTGATCAAATGGATTTCTGCTACATTTTATCCATTTTTTTGTGAAGAGTTGACTTTTTAACAACAAAGAAATGCATCTCACTTATTTTATCAAGCCATCAGAATTTGGAAAAAACTGATCCCAGCTTCACTTATAAACAGAAATGTACAAATTATAAATAAGGTGTCAGCAAATAGAGTTCAACAGTGTATCAAAAGGATAAAATATTTGACAGATAATTGGTTTATTTCAGAGATGTAGGAGATTCAAAACTTTAAAAAAACTTTCTAAATATCACTGTATCAGCCAGATAAAGAAGAAAAATGTGATCCCATCAGTATATGCTGCAAAAGTTATTGAGTCAATCCAACTGCCAGTCCCAAAATAACAAATCTGAGTAGTATAATAAATAAAGAAGTCAATCAGCTATAATGCATACTATTTATGAAAAACTAGTACCATACTACCATAAATGGTAAAATCCTAAAACTCTTTCATTTTAAATAAGAAATTAGTCAGGGATTCCTGTCATTGCTATATAATTCAGCATTGTTTGGGAATTTTCAGTAACTGCCAAGAAAATTAAATAGCTATTACAAATACTAGGAAAAGGTAAAATATTTCTGTGCTTATACAAATATGTGAACCAAAATGGCTGTGTAAATATGTTCATATGACTGTACATCTAAAAAGCCCAAAATATACCAGTAAAGAAATGATAGAATTATAAGAAAATTATAAAATTGTAAGATTTTAATTATAAGTTATAAAACTATAAGACAATGATAAAATTATAAGAAAATCTAGTAAAGTGACTAGATTTATAATAAATACATGAAAACCAATAGCTTTTTCTGACTTGGCAATCACTAGCTATTATTGTTTAGTATAGCCGTAAGATTTAGAAGTGGAAAGAGAGTAATAATTCCTTTCAAAATAGCAATTAGAACTCCACATTTCATAGGAATATTTTTTATACTGAAGACTTCCCTTGTGGCTCAGCTGGTAAAGAATCTGCTTGCAATGTGGGAGACCTGGGTTCTATCCCTGGGTTGGGAAGATCCGCTGGAGAAGGGAAAGGCTACCCACTCTAGTATTCTGGCCTGGAGAATTCCATGACTATATAGACCATGGGGTCGCAAAGAGTCAGACATGACTGAGTGATTCTCACACAGTATCATAAAAAACTAAGTATAGTATCAACCCTTCCAAAATTAGTATGTAAATTTATATGATTCCAATTAGAATCCCACTGGATGATTATTTTGGGGGGAGAGGGTAGGGGAAAGGAATTGCATAAAATGATATTGAAGTATAAATGGAATTAACAGGTGCCTGCCTAAGAGTAAATATGCAAAGCATGTTCAGAAAAGAACAATCAGAGGGCAGACTTATCTAAACATCAAACCGTGCTGTAAAAACCGCATCAACATGGTACTGAGAGAACTGGGCGGATAAGTCAGGGAACTTAGCACTAAATCCCAGTTCTAGCTTCTAAATCTGTAATATGTGAGAGTTTAATAAGTAAATGTCAAAGGTGATATTTTAGGGTAGTGAAAAAGTTTGGACTGTGTTCTCAAAACTGGCTATTTATAGGGAAAAAAAATAAAATTTGACTCCTTTCTTATCTAGCATAGATACATTAGTTTCGAAAAAATTGAGATGTAAATTTGAGAAGTAAAACTGTAAAAATCCTGCAAGAAATTCCTGATGTAATTGCATATTGAGAAGCTATTCTTGATCTTATATAAATTGAAAGCATTTTATATGACAAATGAAACCATAAAGAAAGCTAGTGAACAAAAAGTGTATTTGGAGGAAATTTTATAATAGAAAGAGTTCAAGAACTCTTAGAAAAGCAGATAAACCATGAATTGAAAATGGACAAAGGACCTGATATGCACAATTCCAAATCCTCACATCCAGCAAATACTTTAAAACATGGTCAGACTCACTGGTGGTCCAAGGAATGTTTATTTTTAGAAGTAGTCAATATCTTCAGTTTTTTTAAGTGGAGAGTATTAAATAGAATATAACAAGCAATTGCTGATAGAAAAGCAGGGGGAAAATTGTGTCCTTCATGAAAGGAGAGAGAAACCATTGAACCCTTTTCTGGAAGCAGCCAAGCAGCATCCTATGAAGTTAAAAGTGTATTTGTTTTTTTTAAAATCCCACAGCCCTACTTCTGGGAATCCTTCACAGAGAAATAAAAGATACAGGATAGATACTATAATATATTCTAGGTGTTTATTACATGATGGTTGTGGCAACAGAGAACTGGAAACAATGAGTGCCTATCCATAGGTGGTGGTTGAAAAAATACGGTCCACTTATAGTATGAATTATTATGTGAGCATGAAAATGACTGCTTTGGGGTCAAACCCTGGGAACTTGGGGGCTTCCCATGATGTTTTGTTTAATGAGAAAAATACAATGAAGAAAGTGTGTATGATGGATTGTTTCTGAAAAACAAGTAATGATCCCTGACATGTGTGTGTGTGTGCGCACTACAGTCCAGGTGAGATATCTGGCAGGTAGTTAGCCTGGGGTTGCAGAGGCCAGAGGATTTGAAGTAGGTAGGAGGAGGAAGTCAAGTGAAAAAAGGAAAAGACGAAACAGCTGGCTCTGTGCATACTGTGCGGATCGCTCCTTCAGCCCGACAG
Source organism: Moschus berezovskii (assembly GCF_049115385.1). Taxonomy (NCBI): domain Eukaryota; kingdom Metazoa; phylum Chordata; class Mammalia; order Artiodactyla; family Moschidae; genus Moschus; species Moschus berezovskii. The sequence continues at coordinate 53,125,946 of NC_142472.1, forward strand.
TGAGGGTGAGTTTATATATACACTGAGTGTGCAGCGCTTCTGAGATGTCTGTGGGGCACCTTCCTGTAGCGTTTGTCATTGAGATCTTTTTCTCCTTGAGATCTTTAGAACATGAACATCCCAGGGCTGATCTCCTCTGCTCCGGGTTGAAGGTGGAGCCGGCCAGTTTCCCGGGCCTCACCCCACCACACTCTGGTTGCTTTGTCCCAGCAGACTTAAGGCAGGCTGACTCCTGGCTAGGCTACTGGGAACTAATATTCACTCAGCACTCTCTCGAGACGCCCATTCAGTTCTCACGGCCCCCAGAACTTGGTGGGCTTGGGGGTTCAGATTTGGTCCATGCCAAGCAGAGAGCAACCCGTGCTCACACCCGAGGAGGAGGTGGCCCGAAGATCTGCCGACCTGGGATGACATGCTTGTACCAGCCCTCTGCTTCAGCACGCAGCTTTCTCTTTCTGGAACACAGATAGAAGCCTGTCACATTCTATGGAGGACAGGCAAAGGTCAGCACCCTCTGCTCAGCATATACAGAGGTCATTCTGTCTCCATCCCAGCCTTGTCTCGTGCCGTGTCCCTGGCCACCCTGGATGGACTCAAGGTCCCCCCAAATGTTCTTTGTGTGTTTGAGCCTCAGAACTTTGTGATGGGTGCTCATTCCATGGGGTTGCTGCCCTCCCATTCACACCCCTCGCCATCCCACCAAACTCTACAGGTGCAGTACCTTCCAGGCCAGAGGCTCTGTGGTCCAAGCATCCCTCCTTGACTCCCCCGCTTCCTGCATTGTCTCCCCAGGAGTGACTTTGTAGAGCACGCTGTTGTGTATGTACGTTCTGTGTTTGTTGCCAGCTGCCACATCCCCACCTCTGCAGTAAACAGAGTTCCGAGGGGTCAGGGACCTGCTTCTTTTCCTTCTTCCTTTTTAAATCTCTCCCTCCCTGGGGGTTATCACAGTATCTAACCCATCATGTATTCCCAGTAAAATGACTGAGTAAGTAGGTGAAGGACATTGTGCTTCCTGAAAAGTGAGCATAAAATCAAGGTAAATGGGGCCTCGGCTCCCACAGAAAAACACCCCCACACCGCACAGTGCCCACCGTGTCAGATTCGAAGTCAGAGCTCATCTGCAAAGGAAGGCAGTTGTTCCTTGAACCAGAGCTCTTGGCCAATTGCATTTTAGGATGTTGGTCTTAGTGTTCCGTGTCGAGTGTATGCTGATTAGGCAACAGTGTAAAATGACCTTTTGTTTATTTTCTCTGATGGGAGGTTGTCCAGGGAGTCCCTGAACCTCGGTTTGGACTTGACCTGAAGTTACGGCGTCATCACATTGACCTGAATCTCTGGGGCTGCAGGAGTTGGAAGGGCCTCTGCCAACAGCTTGCTCTTCTCTCCGCAGATTTTCACGGCGCTGCCCCCCTTCACACTGGGCATCTTCGAGAGGTCTTGCAGCCAGGAGAGCATGCTGAGATTCCCGCAGCTCTACAAGATCACCCAGAACGCCGAGGGCTTCAACACCAAGGTGAGCCACGTGTGCACGTGGGACCCCTCAGAAAGGCTGGTGACCCCGCCAATGCTCGGGGGGGACCCTTGAAGGAAGGCGAGGCCCCAGATCTCCCCCAGGGTGGCACACCCAGGGAATCTGAGCTACCTGATCAGGCAGGAGGCATCCAGTCTTCCTGTTTAACAAAGCCTTCTTCCCCACCTGCACCCTTGATGGCCACATGGCCAGTGGCCCCCACACCCCGAGGCCTGTAGGATCCAATCCTCCCGCATCCCATCAAACCCCGTCACCTGGCACGGCCCTCGCTCCATCACTGCCTGGTTCTCAGTGACAGGGAAATAATCCTTCAGCCAGTGAGGAGAATTGGCCAGAGGTGAACACAGGAATCAAGTCAGACGTGGCTGTTGTTTTTCATCCTGGAGAATCGATAAAGAGAAGACATCTAGACAGACAAGGAGTAGGGATCCAGGGCTGAGCTGAGCAGGAGCAGGCTTAGGCATTGCAGGGTCCTCCAGTCAGGAGTAGCCAAGGGGTCTGGTGGGTCACTGGCCGGCCAGCCATGTCTGGGGGGCAGCGGTGCAGACCCACTCTGAGGAGGGCAGGTGCCTGGCTGGGCTGGAGGCAGAGATGCCCACACACCTGCATTTGCTGTGTTTCCATCTCCAGTGTTCATGCAGGAGGGGTTTCAGGGGCTGGAACTGAGGCTCGTTGCCCCATTCAGTTAAGGCAGCAGGTGCTGCTTTAGTGTGTGACCAGCCTGCGTGGCCACCGCTGGGGCCTGAGAGAGGGTGATCCAGGAGTTCTGGCAAAGAGCGGTCCCTGAAGACCTTGTTCTGAGCCAGGTGTTGTGACAGTCCTCCTTCAGAGCGGCCTCGTGTTCAGGAAAGCATGATAGCTGTGTCCACATCCGGAAAAAATAGGAGGGATCCTGCTGGATCTCTTGTATTCCACACACAAGGAGATGGGAGTGACTGGTTGTGTCCCTGTTCACTGACTGACTGTGCCCTTGTTCACTGTGGCTCTGTCCATGAGAAATACAGTCTTCGTTCAGCGTCATTTATGTGAATCAGATCTGTGATTTGCAGAGTTTGAATTCAAAGGCTGCATAAGGTGGGGGTAGGGAGTGGACGCATTGGAAAGGTGGCAGAGATGAGGGTGCTCGGAGACTAACCTGCAGGCATTTTGAAGATGGGGGTGGTGGCATGTAGAGTGCAGGGAACAGACAGGCGAATCATGAACATTAAAGCTGGAAGATCACATTGTCTTATCATTTCTCATCGTTTTCTGTTGTCCTGTCACTAGTCAAGATCAAGCTATGTGGCAGTTCCTGGTATGATGTGTAGATTTTTAAAGAAATTCAATTTGGCTTTAGTAATTCTTTCATCTCAGGGTTAAAGGCATGGTTGAAATGCATTTATGAATCTGTAATTTAGAAGAAACTACTGGTTTAGAACTAATGTTCTGTTGTTTGACCTTTCACGTGTTAAAAGGAATCTTTAACTCTGAATGGCATTCATCTAAATCCTAAAAACCAAAAATGGGAGGGATTTTCAGGGGTAAAACAAGAGAGTGAGTGTGCTGTGCAAGAATTCACATGTTAAATATTTGTAATGCTTTCCCAAAGTGTGGTTTCAGTCTCTTCAGTCCCAGCGTGACCTATTACCCCTTTTTTTGAGTGATGGTAAAATGTCGTCGTCTTGCTTTCAGCTCTAAAGGAAATGGATCATCGTTTATTTTTCGGATGTGGGTAGATTGTATATTGTCCTGTGTATATGTGAATATCTCTTTAGGTCTTTGTACACGAGGAATATTATCTGGAGACAGCCGGCTCATTTGTACCTAAAAAGGAGGAAATTGGTTTTTTCCGCCTTGTGGAGCTGGAATTGCCGCCCGCATCCCTGACAGTGAGGGGCTTGTTGAGCCACACAGAGGTCAAGAGTGTGGGCAGTTCCTGACAACCTCGGTCTGTTTTCCCGTAGGTTTTCTGGGGTCACTGCATCAATGCCCTGGTCCACTCGCTCATCCTCTTCTGGTTTCCCATGAAGGCGCTGGAGCATGGTAGGTAATGGCTTCGTGATTCAACTCTCAGCAAGTAGCTTTGCAGCCCCTCCACGCCAGTTGTTCACAAATTTTTTTCCCAGTTCCACAGGCCTAGAGATCACAGGAACGAATTTCAGAAGAAAAACATACGTAACATCTAATGAGAGCTAGTCTCGGCTTTTATAGCTTGTAGGTTTCACCCCTTCTGGCTCTAAGAACCCATTTTCTTTCCAGTTGCCTGGAGAGTTTAAATACTAGGAATTTGAAACTTTATTTTTAATAACCATCTGAGTCAAAGATCTTGAAGAAAAGCACTTTACTATAATGAAACATCAATGCCTCTTGCCCTCGAGTTTGAAATTTTCTGTTAATTACTTGGGCTTTCGCTTTCCAAGCCCGACGCACCTCTATGCCAAATAACTCAAATCTCATGAGAGTATAATTTTATTCCCTGTCTTCTGAAAGTCTCTTTTCCTTGATGTATACTTTTCAACCTAATGTTTAAAGTTTGTTGGAGGCCGGACTATTCCAGTTGGTTTTAACCTTCGCCGAGCTGGAGGAGAGTGTGCTTGTTCTCATTAATGCATCCAAAATGTGGCCTCTTAAAAAGACATACCTTTTAGCCTCGAAAAATGAAAATGTATTATGAGAATGTCTATTACCCCTCTCAAATCGTAATAATACCCCCGGGGAAAGTTACTCCAAATGTTGACTAGACAAGGCCTCTGACTGTCAGAGAACCAAAGGATATAAAGTGTCCAAGCTTCTTTGTTTCTTCTTCCAAGTTTGTGTCAGTGGTTTTTGTGCTTCAGACGGACATGATTCATCCTCACTGATGTGCTTTAACCTGTCAAATACTGATTGTTAGAGAAAATGCAAGCACAGCCAATGTGTTATATACCTTATGACTTATTCTCTATTTCATCAGACCTCCTTTTCTTTCAAGAGTCCCTGAGTCTCTTGCTTACTTGTGTGTGTGCTCCGTCAGAAAGTCGTGTCTGACTTTTTGCGATCCATGGGCTGTAGCCTGACTAGTTCCTCTGTCCATGGACTTTCCCAGTCAAGACTACTGGAGTGGGTTGCCATTTCCTTTACATATAGTAGTTTTAATTTATTGGGTTGGCCAAAGAGTTCTTTTAATTTTTTCATAAGATCATACAGGAAAAACCTGAACAAACCTTTTGACCAACCCAATATTTTGAAATCACTTTGTGATTAAGGGCTTACAAATATAAGAGTGTTGACTGTGCTTTGTATTAGAAGCTCTGGCAGTTTGGTGATAAAGTGGCTGTCTTTGTATCAGGCTGGGCTGGTGATGGGAGGCAGTTTGTCTGCTGAGCACAAGAGCGGCTTTGGTACGTGTCCTCTGGTCCCCATGCCCAGCCTTTCGTGCATAAGAAGAGACTTGTACTCGTACTGACTTTGGGTATTATCTCTAGGCCCACCACCCTGTTATGTCTGTGGGGACTCTATAAACACGCAGTGCTTGCTTTGGACTCATAGAAATTTTGCAAGATGGTCCTTTACTTGCCTGCTTCAGAAGGAGCTAGTGTGGCCCTGTCTGATCAGGTGGTTTTCTGATCCTGAGTCACCATTATGTGCCCTGAGATGGTGGCTTGTAGTTTATGGTGGGATCACTATTGTTTACCTAGATCACATCACATAAATCCATTCACTCTTCCAATGTGGTCTGTATTTAAAAGAAGATAGATCCCCAACAGTTACTAGTTTACCTAAGAAGTATCACCAGGTAAATTTCAAGTTAGTTTTCACCACACAGCTTCCCTGGTAGCTCAGTTGGTAAAGAATCCCCCTGCAATGCAGGAGACCCCAGTTCAATTCCTGGGTTGGGAAGATCCATGGGAGAAAGGATAGGCTACCCACTCCAGTATTCTTGAGCTTCTCTTGTGGCTCAGCTGGTAAAGAATCCACCTGCAATGTGGGAGACCTGGGTTCGATCCCTCTGTTAGGAAGATCCCCTGGAGAAGGAAAAGGCTACCCACTTCAGTTATCCAGCCTGGAGAATTCCATGGACTGTATAGTCCATGGGGTCACAAAGATCAGACACAACTGAGTGACTTTCACTTTATCTGCTTCATTCAGGTTAGCAATTTGCCTAGCAAACAAAAGGATGACTTTTTTCCATTTTTTAATCACCATCATGGTTAGCATCATTATTTAATCATATTTATTAAGCCTTTTGCATAGAGGTTTTCTTTTGGTTATATTATAAACAGTAACCTTTTGACTGAAACTGTTGAAGGTGAAATGAATAACAAGTGTGAAGTCTATTTGGCAAAGAACAACAGAAGGCTGTTGGTGTTCTTGGTCACTAGTTGGTGTCCTGTAACAAATGGAATGAATATTGTAGGATTCATTTCTAAATTCTCACTATTAGTACACCACAAACATGATTATGTGATATTTATGTCCAAGGCCCTTTGATAGAGTCTAAGGGTGGTGGATAAACATGGCAGTGTGGGTCTTCCCGTCAAGGCATTTGAAGTCTGGTAAGGGATGTGGATAATTCTAGTACAGGCAGAAAGGAACTCTCTCAAGTAAAATCCAAAGGAAGCACTCTCAGATTGCAGGGGGCTGAGAGAGATGTCTTTCATTTAGGATGACTCATGGCTTGTTGGAGGAGATAATGTGTAGGCTTATCCTGGAAGTCCAGGCAGAGCAAGATGAGAGGGTTGGAGGGAAGAGCTGAATGAAGGGGGTGATTCAGAACAGATGCAGAGAGCTTGAGAAGTTCATTCCTTACAGGGAGGAAGGCAGAAGAGTTGGAGAAGGTGGGTGAAAACTGGACTGCAGAGAGCTTAGAATGCAATGTTAAGAAGCTAAGACTCCATTTGGAAGCATTGAACAGTCAGTAGCATTTAGATTGAGCTGAGAATTGCGAGCAGAGCAATTTTGGGAAGTTAAAACCATCATATCTTGTTAGGCCGATAGGAGAAGGAAAACTGATAGCAGGAGTCCTGGTTAGGTCTCCAGCTGTTCCAGGGAGCTTAAGGGAGGGTTAAACCTAGGACTGGAGATGGTTTAGCGAGGGGAGAACTTGTTTTGAGAAGTCCTTCAGCAGAATCATAGCAGACTTGTGATGTGCCGGGTGCCAAGGGCATGGTGGACACTAAAAAAACGCAGCTTGTCTTGCTCTCTGGGGGATTCTGTAAGGTCAGAGCTGATGATCGGGAAGAAGAAGATGTTAGATAGTCAGGAATTATGCACATAATTGCTTAATGGCCAGTGTGCTGTGTTCTACAGGCTGCTGGGGAGCTTGTAATACCGGGACATACCTAGTCTAGTGGGTCAAGGAAGCATCTTCTCCAAGGAAGTAAGTAGTACTTAAGTTCTTAAAAAAGGAGCAGGGGGTGGGCAGGTGGGGCAGGGGAGGTGTAGGGAAAGTGGGGGAGAAAGAGCATTCCTGACAGGGAGTGTAAGCACACAGGGCTCGTGCTGCCCAGGAGCTGGGAGAGTCCTCTGGCAGTGGCTCCCAAGCGGATGCAGGGGATGGACTTGGGACCTTGTTCAGCCTTTGGTGAGCACTTCTGGACCCTGAGCTTCCCTGGCCATGGACAGTGAACCCCCTCCCCACCACTTTCCCCTCCTCCCCGCTCCCCCGGCCTTGTGCAGCTGTGAATCAAAACATGACTGCACACATTCCCAGCATCCCCTGTGTGTCTGCAGCAGCACCCTAGTTGAGAGGGCAGTAGCATAGGGTGTTAGGTTGAGGGTCAGATCACTAAAACCCAGATGGTGACCTTTTTTATGGAGAGGTTTGGGGTGGGAGAGTTACACCCTGCACTTGCCTCCAAGGAAGACAAGACAGCCATGTGGAGAGGTGCATAGGTCTGGTAAGAGCATGGGGCTTTGTGTGTTCGATTTTTTAGTGGAGGGAAGGAAGTCAGAGGAGGAAATCAAAAAGCTTGCAAGTCTGAGAAGAACCAGGATGTGGCAGCTGATTTGATTACTTGTTCATGGGCTGATTGCCCTAAATAACAATGAGCTCCTGTTAATACTTTGAACCACCCCTTAGAAGGAGGCATTCACCCCACTCCCAAAGAAGTGTTGGGAAATGGCACCAATTTGAGACAAAGGAGGGCATCTTCAGACCACGGGGACCCTGATCTCACAGAGCAGTGCTTTGGGCCCCCCACCCCTGCTCCAGCCCCAAGTCCTGCTGGAAGCTGACCCACGGGCTACATTCAGTGCTGAGGACCTTTGCTCGACTGGGGGCTGAGATCCACAGAGCAGCTTGGTTGCATTGTTTCATGCTCTGTGGGCTCCATCGTCAGTGTGGTGGATTTTACCAGGAAATTTTCCCCAAGCTCCCTCGAGAGAGGCTTAGGTACAGACAGTGCTGGTCACCCCCAGCATAGAGGCTTAGGTACAGAAAGAAACTTTTCTGAGAGGTGCTAGCCCGTCGATCATTCCTTAAGCGCTGTCCAAGAATTTTGCTTAGCTTATTTCTGTGTGGTTTTGGATAGAATTTTCAAAGCAGTGCTCGGCTGATGGAGTTTGTGATGATTCATTTCAAGTTTCAAAATACATTTTTCCACTCCAGCAATTCTGTAGTAAATCAGATTTCTTCCAACCATCACAACCTTACGCTCACAGCCATGGCCGGTCTGCAGCTCCCACCCTTCAAACTTAAATCATGATTCTAGGTTAAAACCAGAGATGTCACCTCTGCAGGGACCAAAATTCACCAAGACTTTGGTGTTGGGCCACTCTTGGGCTTTCCAGTGGTGTATCCAGTCTGCATATGTGAACAACCCTCCTTGAAGTGGAATGTGGTTATTGGCAAATTGTTTTGATTTTTTAAAAAGGAAAATTTCAGATTTTGTTTTTCTTGATGGAATTTAAGAGGGAAGGGATAGGAATATACTTAGCATCAGAGAAAAATGCCCCTAAAAGATTTATTCTTGATTCCTCCCTGTCTACACTCTGGAAACCATCCCCATCTCTTTCCAGAAGAAATGCAATGTAGATACTTATTGTATTGGCACTAATTAAGCAGCAGGATCTCTAAACATTTTTGGAGAAGGCTACATTATATTTTCTAATAAATGTGTTGCTGTGAGACGAGACACGTTTTATAAACTGAAATGATAGAATACCTGTATAAAATGAGATGTAGGGTACTTCTCTCTGCCTGTGGCAGTACTGGGTCATTTTTGCTTGAATTATTTATGACCGTATCGGTCAGTTCAGTTCAGTCGCTCAGTCGTGTCCGACTCTTTGCAACCCCATGAATCACAGCACGCCAGGCCTCCCTGTCCATCACCAACTCCCAGAGTTCGCTCAAACTCATGTCCATTGAGTCAGTGATGCCATTCAGCCATCTCATTCTCTGTCGTCCCCTTCTCCTCCTGCCCCCAATCCCTCCCAGCATCAGAGTCTTTTCCAGAATCAGAGCCTTCTCCAAAAATGTTCAGAGATCCTGCTGCTTAATTAATGCCAATACAATAAGTATTGAGTCAACTCTTCGCATGAGGTGGCCAAAGTATTGGAGTTTCAGCTTCAGCATCAGTCATTCCAATGAACACCCAGGACTGATTTCTTTTAGGATGGACTGGTTGGATCTCCTTGCAGTCCAAGGGACTCTCAAGAGTCTTCTCCAACACCACAGTTCAAAAGCATCAACTCTTCGGCGCTCAACTTTCTTCACAGTCCAACTCTCACATCCATATGTGACCAGTGGAAAAACCATAGCCTTGACTAGACAGATCTTGGTTGGCAAAGTAATGTCTCTGCTTTTTTATATGCTATCTAGGTTGGTCATAACTTTCCTTCCAAGGAGTAAGCATCTTTTAATTTCATGGCTGCAGTCACCATCTGCAGTGATTTTGGAGCCCAAAAAAATAAAGTCAGCCACTGTTTCCACTGTTTCCCCATCTATTTCCCATGAAGTGATGAGACCAGATGCCATGATCTTAGTTTTCTGAATGTTGAGCTGACCTGTTACTATAAACTTGGTTATTTTTATGTCACGTAAGTTTCACATTAAGCTAAACTGGGGTTAGATTGCCCTTGTTCTCTGAGATTGCATCTTCTTAAAAGCAATTACTCGTTCATTAAATAAAAAAAAAAAAGACAAGTGACTGTGTCCTTTGTGCCAGGTCCCTGTTGGCAGATGTAATACAAGTAGCAGTAAGCAGATTCCCTGTCCTCGTGGAACTCAAACAGGACAAAGGAGGACTGAACAGAAAGTGTAATGATAGAACGATCAAGGTCAAATGGTGTGCGTTCCAAGGACTGCTGATCTGGCCCCGGGTTTGAGGACTGCCCCGGATGGGATGTGTTACATAGTCAAAGGATGCGTGGGAGGAGAGAGCTGGGAAGAGAGTAGGGAGGGAAGGGTTTCAGGCTTTGGGAATAGCATGGGTAAGAGGCTGTGATTCAGAGTTAGAGAAGACATGTGTGGGTGGAAGACTGAGGAGCGAGGCTGTGAGATCGATTGCCTAGGAGTGGTAAAGGATGGAGACCACAAGACCAGACCTTTCCCAGTCTTGGGGACTAGTGAGTCTTTTGAAGTATAAGTTCAGCGGGAGCCACTGATGGATTATAAGCAGAGAGCCAAGTAGCTGATGAATTTCAATGTGACCATACTGGCCAGAACAATTTTTGGCATCCGGCTGGTTGGCTGTTGCTTAGGTTGTGTAGTGACAGCATCAGAGAGGTGGACGGATTAGAGGGCTACTAAGGGGGCAGATGTATGAATGTGGAGTTGGACTGTGAAGAAAGCTGATCACCGAAGAATTGATGCTTTTGAACTGTGGTGCTGGAGAAGACTCTTGAGAGTCCCTTGGACTGCAAGGAGATCCAAACAGTCCATTCTAAAGGAGATCAATCCTGGGTGTTCATTGGAAGGACTGATGCTAAAGCTGGAACTCCAATACTTTGGCCACCTCATGCAATGAGTTGTCTCACTGGAAAAGACTGTGATGCTGGGAAAGGTTGGGGGCAGGAGGAGAAGGGGATGACAGAGAATGAGATAGCTGGATGGCATCACCAACTCGATGGATATGAGTTTGAGTGAACTCTGGGAGTTGGTGTGGACAGGGAGGCCTGGCGTGCTGTGATTCATGGGGTCGCAAAGAGTCGGACACGACTGAGCGACTGAACTGAACTGAACTGAACTGAAGGGGGCAGAATTGGAAGGATCCAATATTGCATTAATGAAAACTTCCCTGGTCTATCTGACTGTGTGTGCGTGTGTGCTGAGTTGCTTTAGTCGTGTCCGACTCTTTGTGACCCCATGGACTGTAGCCTGCCAAACTCCTCTGTCTATGGGGATTCTCCAGGCAAGAATATTGGAGTGGTTTGCCGTACCCTCCTCCAGTGGACCGTCCCAACCCAGGGATCAAACCTGCACCTCCTGTAGGGCAGGCAGATTCTTTACCACTGAGCCACCTGGGAAGCCAATATTTTCTCAAGAAAATAATAATAAACTGTACAACTTGGACTTTTTCCATGTCCCAATTCATGGGGTCGCGGAGAGTCAGACACGACTGAGCGACTGAACTGAACTGAACTGAAAGTATGATTCATTAGTCATTTCTATTTTGCACTGTTGACAACTTCTGTAACCTGACTGTGTCACATGTATTTTACACAGTTGGATTTGATGTAATGCTGTAAAAAACATGAGCCAGAGTTCTTATATTTCACCTTTAGAACTCTGTCAAGAAGTTGAATCAAGGTGTATTAGGGTAGGAACAGCTGCTGCAACAAACAACCCCCAAATATCAAGGGCTTAGCCCAATAAAGGCTTATTCTGCCTCGTGTCATCATCAAATGGAATAGTATATTGTACATGGTATATTGATGCTGTTTTCTATTTTCCGCATTTGTGATGCCCTGGTATTAGGCACCTTGATCCTGGAAAAGGTCAGTTTTCATTCCAGTCCCAAAAAAAGGCAGTGACAAAGAATGTTCAAACCACCACATAATTACACTCATCTCACACGCTAGCAAAGTAATGCTCAAAATTCTCTAAGCCAGGCTTCAAACCATGAACTCCCAGATGTTCAAGCTAGATTTATAAAAGGCAGAGAAACCAGAGATCAAATTGCCAACATCCATTGGATCATCGAAAAAGCAAGAGAATACCAGAAAAGCATCTGCTTTATTGACTACGCCAAAGCCTTTGACTGTGTGGATCATAACAAACTGGAAAATTCTGAAAGAGATGGGAATACCAGACTACCTGACCTGCCTCTTGAGAAACCTATATGCAGGTAAAGAAACAATAGTGAGAACTGGACATGGAAGAACAGATTGGTTCCAAATCGGGAAAGGAGTATGTCAAGGCTGTATATTGTCACCCTGCTTATTTAACTTATATGCAGAGTACATCATGAGAAATGCCAGGCTGGGTGAAGCACAAGCTGGAATCAAGATTGCTGGGAGAAATATCAATAATCTCAGATATGAAGATGATACCACCGTTATGGCAGAAAGCAAAGAAGAACTAAAGAGCCTCTTGATGAAAGTGAAAGAGGAGAGTGAAAAATCTGGCTTAAAACTCAACTTTCAAAAAATGAAGATCATGGCATCCAGTCCCATCACTTCATGGCAAATAGATGGGGAAACAATGGAAACAGTGACAGACTTTATTTTCTTGGGCTCCAAAATCACTGCAGATAGTGATTGCAGCCATGAAATTAATAGACACTTGATCCTTGGAAGAAAAGCTATGACCAACCTAGACAGCATATTAAAAAGCAGAGACATTACTTTGCTAACAAAGGTCTGTCTAGTCAAAGCTATGGTTTTTCCAGTAGTCATGTATCGATGTGAGAGTTGGACTATAAAGAAAGCTGAGTGCCAAAGAATTGATGCTTTTGAACTGTGGTGCTGGAGAAGACTCTTGAGAGTCCCTTGGACTGCAAGGAGATCAAACCACTCAATCCGAAAAGACATCAGTCCTAAATATTCATTGGAAGGACTGATGATGAAGCAGAATCTCTAATACTTTGGCCACCTGATGCAAAGAACTGACTCCTTGGAAAAGACCCTGATGCTGGGAAAGATTGAAGGTAGGAGGAGAAGGGGATGGCAGAGGATGAGATGGTTGGATGGCATTACTGACTCAATGGACATGAGTTTGAGCAAGCTTCAGGAGTTGGTGGTGGACAGGGAAGCCTGGTGTGCTGCAGTCCGTGGGGTCGCAAAGAGTTGGACACAACTGAGCAACTGAATTGAACTGATCCTGGAGAGACTGTTTTCCCATGGTTGGCTGGTTCCTAGAGCTGACAGCTCCCCTGCAGGCTTCCCTTTGCTATCCAGCCAACAGTTCTGGGGCCCCCCAGACATCTCTGTATCTTACTCTTTCACACCAGACTAACGTTCCCTGTCCTAAATCACCCTGGACCAGGTATCACATAGCTAGGGATCAACCTTGAACCCAGAGGCTGTTGAAATTATTCATACTATCCAACCCTGAGCTTACACAGTGTACTACCCTGCCTTGTCCATTTTATCCCGTGAAAACACAAATAAAAGCTCTGGGTCCTGTCTTCCCCTCTCCCTTCCTGCCTGACCCTGCTGTTTCCCCGTGTGGCCTAGTTTGACATCCTGTGTGTCCTGTTTTTAGGGATCCTTGAGTATAAACTTTGCCTTCATGACCATCACACCCATGTCTATTTCTCTTCTGACATCTGGTTAAAACAAGCCCTGGATTCATCTCCATGGTGGTGCTTCCTCTGTTCATGGCCCCCGAGTTCACCCTTAGCCTCACTCAGGGACAGGAGAGGGCCAGGAGGACTGATGGCTCTTAACCTTCTCTGGCAGGACAGGATCCATCACTTCTGATTGGCGAGAACTAGTCACAGGGCCCGCCTAGGTAGGAAGGGCCTTGGACTGTCCCTAGACTCTGCTCCTGGGAGTCAGAAATGAGCCTGTGCCTACAAGATGGATGTTTGACATCGACAGGCAGTCGAGTTTACTTTCCATCATTTTCACTTCCTTTTTAAAGTCTATTTTTAGTAAACAAGAATGAAAAAGAGAAAGGTTGAAATCTGAGTTTCATATCCTTAACTTTATCCAGCAGAAATGTCAGTACAGAGGAGAAAATCCAGAAAAAGGCTTATATAACCAGGAACTTAACCCAGCACTGGTTCTCAATGTAATTATAATCACTAACACTTGTATAAACTCTACCTTTTAGAAACGGCTTGCAATAGTATATGGTACTCTTTACAGAGAAAGGAAAAATGAATCTTCTCTTTACGAATACACAGCATCAGAAGCAAAAAGAATCATTTCAGTTGTCATACAGACAGTGCAGACATTTTAGCAGGATGAGTTCTAAGTGCATTTGTAAGTGAGTTCTTTGACACTTGGAAGACATTTTCACTCTTGATATTCATCCAGTAGTAGCTGGTTGGCATTGTACCTCTGAGCCTCTGCCATCTTAAGAGGCCCCAAGAGTGAGATGGGGATAGGAGAGCCTGTTAATATGCTGGAACAAGGGCTGCTCTGAATTGGTGCTGCTGCAGGTTCAAGGCTCAGATGCTAAAGGATCCACTTGCAATGCAGGAGATGCAGGTTCGATCTCCTGGATAAGGGAATGGCAACCCATTCCAGTATTCTTGCCTGGGAAATCCCATGGACAGAGGAGCCTGGTGGGCTGCAAAGAGTCGGACATAACTGATCAACTAACACACACACTGAATTGGTGCCACTGAAGCAAAAGTTTGGAAGAAAGAGAACAGGAGGGACGTGTGCACGATGCTGTGATTTTGAATCCAGGCCTCCACAGGTTCTTACTACACCAAAAACACATGTATGCATTCACCCCATCTGTTTTCTTGATTATTGAACCCTGTCTTCTCTGGCTGCACAGGGCTGTGCTGTAACTTAGGCTTCAGATTTTGCTTTTCGTCAAAGCCCTCTCTGAATACGTTTTTGTGGTTTAGCCGGGTCATAATGTAATGTGTTTAACGAGCATTTCATTGAAATGGCATCTTTATAGGATGTCATCAGCCTAGCCCCTTGGAAGCCTCTGAGGTAAGTTCCCCGATCATTCTGCCTGTTTAGAAAACGAGACAGACTTTCCCCACAAACATTCTTGGACAGTGTTTTGCATGCAGCGTTTGGGGCTGTCACTAGTCACTGGAGGGTCCATGTGGGTTTGTCGTCACTGTTCACACCAGTCGGTTTAGTGTCTGGGTTTGTCAACCTCATTTGGCTATTCCTACTTCATGCCAGTCCCTGACTCCAACCCGACTTTGCAGATGACGTAAGTCCAGACCTACAGGAGAATGAGTGGCTCTCAGGACAGGGCTTCAGGCTCCGATAATACCACCTTTGATTCACACAGTCATCCCATCATCATATCAGATTTTACCACATGTGAAGCCCCATCAGGTCATTCTATACGTGACCAACAAGTGAGACAAGCATCTTTCCCACTCTTAAGCTTCTTTTACCTTGCGGAGCTCTTTCCCTGGACCGCGGGGACAGGGAGCACACACTGTCCCCCCTCGTTTCAGCTCTCCTCAATCTCGATCTCCTGGCTGATCTCACACAGTCCAGTGATACACTGGGGAGAGTGCTGACGCAACAGGCAGCCCGCTTCCCTCCTCTTCCCTTGTCCCCCTCCCCTCTCACTCCCTTTCTCCCTCCCTCTCCCTCCCCTACCCTGGCCTGGGGCTGCTGGACCTTTGTGTGCTAGTGATGGTTTCTGCTGGGAGATGCTCAACGTCCTGCTGGTGAATAAAGGTGTGTTGAGATCACCTCTCTCCACCTGCACGTTGGATGGGTTTCTCTGACTGGGACCTTCTCAGAACCTGGAATGGCCTGGCTCCAGCTGACGTCACCATCTGATGCAGTGCAGGCATCCACCCCCATGTCTCTAGGCGGATGGATTTCCTTTTGTGCCTGAACTGTCCTTTCCCCTCTCTCTGCCCCCTTCCTCCCTATATCCATCTCTGCCCCCCGCCCCTGCTGTGCTGCTTCATCCGCAGTAATCTTATCATCGCTTACATAGATGTTGGATAAATATGTTCTAAAGGCTGGCTTGGGAACCCAGTGACTTACCTTGGTTTGGGGGTTCTTTGTCTCCTATTAAAACAGTCACTTGAGTTTTAAATACCCTGCTAAAATGAAAACAGCTAAGCTACAGGAAAGTTGTTTTTCTGAGTAGAGTGGTGGATTATAACAGTACTGTTAAGATTAAGCAAAACAGGAAGAAATAATTTGTGAGCAACGTGCTGCAGAAATAATAAAGTGGACAGTCCAAATGGCCTTTTCCAGCCTTGAATTATAAGCAAGCTGTAGCTTATGAATGTGTTCATCCACCAATGATTGTTTAAGACTAGTGTCTTTTCTTCAGGAGGATGCTACTGGCGAATTTTTAATAAGAACTGATGACCACAGGTATTTCCCTCTCAAGCAGTCAAAATATAACCTTTAAGAGAACACGCTATTCTGTGGGAATTTCCCCAACAGGGCGGGCCAAGCAGTGGCTTGTGAGTTGTTTAGTGGATGCTGTCTTTTCCAAGGCTCTTGATATGTTCAGAATCACAAGTTAGTTTGGGAATTTCTCCTTCAAGGAATGAATTATTCCCAGATGGTATTAGTTTCAATTGGGCTGGGAGATGTTCTTTCCTAAGAAGAAACTTAAAATGCAGTGTTGAGTTATCCTTGAAAAATGATGAGTTGGAATAGTAGGGTTATCTTGGCTTCACTAATCTTAAGTATATTCAGATGAACTCAGGTGCAAGCAAGTTATTTAATGCCCGTAGCACTGTACTATCATGGCAAGGTAGAAATACATGCCTTATAAAATTCTAGAAGCTACAGTTAGAAGAGGTTCCTGGGTTTCACTACCTGTCTCTTCTGTTTGTGCCAGATTCCCAGCATGTTGGTCCATGGTTTTAAGGGTCTCCATGGAGATGCTTTCTCCATCAGTGAGCTCTCGCTCCTGGAGGCGATCACAGGGTTCACCCCTTTAAAGGCCATCAAGCAATGGCAGTTCCATCTCTTTGTACCAAGGCCTCACCTTGCTTTTCTGCTGATGGTGTGAACTGTGAGGTCCCAACACACTCTGCTCCTCGGCCTGACTACAGACGAGGGGCGCTCCCTTCATTTGCCACTCTTATTTCAGGGTGTATTCTCTGTGTTTATTCCAGCTCCTCTGTTTTCTTTCCTCTAATACTGTGATTCTCAATATGGGGAATTTTCCCCAAAGGACATTGGCAGTGTCCAGAGGCATTTTTTGTGGTCACAACTTGGTGGTGGATACTACTGGCTCACAACCAGGGAGTCGGTACTATTCTCATCTTGTAGATAGACACCAGGCATGCTGCCGAGCACCCTACCATCACAGGGACAGCACGCCCCAGCTGAGTGAGAAAAATTGACCCCAAAGAATAAAAGAAGACAACTTCAAGGGGAAAAATAACTAGATTAAGAAGAATTCTTTTGAAATACCAACACCTAATGGGAAGGAACTCTCTAGGAGAGAAATAAGGTGGAGATAAAAGTGAGATTCACGTGACAGAGATTCTGCACCACTTTGGGGTCCATTTCTCTCTCTCAGTTAGTGAAAACAATGTCTTATTTCCAGAGTTCACAGTTTCTCACTCAGAGTGTGGCCTCACATGTCGTTTAGCTTCTATTTGCTGCCCTGGTTTCCTCACCTGAAACATGCAGGTCATAATACCATTTCATAGAGTTGCTGGAGCATCAAAGAAGTATTAGGCATTTTAGTGTTGCATATTAGTAATGCTAATAGTCATCTATTAGTATTACATATATTAGTAAACATACTCATGGAGGTAAAGTGCTTAGAACAGAGCCCGTCTTATGCTTAGTACCATAATTTCTATTTTCAGTGTGGAATTAACTAACAGTTTTCTGTTCATTAAGTGTATATTCTTGAAGTATGAAACACATTCTAAGTCCTCCATATGTCGATAAATGCTTTGTATGTTTAATTAAAACCAGCCTTTGTAATATTACTGTCGAAAGGAAATTCAGAAGTTGTCAAACCATAACTGTAAACCTGGTTTTCAGCTCAGCCTCCCAGCCCTTCTAAGTTTTCCATCTGATCAGCGTTTTCTCCAGACTCTATCAGAGTTTCATTTAGGTAGCACTCAGAGCCCTCAGATCACTGCTCATCTCAATCAAAAGTCTATTCTTCATTTGTGAACTCAGAGGGCGAGACTAAGGATAGGAAATCCATCTTGAGCTAAAACGAACAGGAGGTAGTTCGGAAACTCTTAGGTCTGTAGTTAACACAGCCCATGATGTCTCTCTGAGGATTCATCTGTCCCTATCCACCAATTTTCTTACCTGGAATCAAGAGAAAGGGAACACCCTGTGGCTGGATCCAGGGTCCCATGACGATCATATTTTACATGTGATCTACTTCATCATTATGGTGTTTGACAAAACTAAATAGATCTTGATTCTTTCATGAGTCAGATTCTTCAACAAACAGATGGGTAAATTGATGAGCCCAGATGTACATGTACATCAGCTACTGGGCTGGAAATTTGAACACAAAAATCCCTATTTACTTGGCCTATGGCCACAGGTCTAAATTGGGTATAAAGAAAGAATAAAAGGAGATTGGCGGTGTCACTCAAATAAACCATTTCTGATTTTAAAACAGGTTTTCAACCCTCAAGGTAAAAACCAGACTTTTCGCAGCAGGCAAGCTGACCTGAACTAGATAATTCTCTTGTGGTTCAGCTGGTTAAGAATCCACCTGCAATGCAGGCAATCTGGGTTTGATCCCTGGGTTAGGAAGATCCCCCAGAGAAGGGAAAGGCTACCCAGTCCAGTATTCTGGCCTGGAGAATCCCATGGACTGTGTAGTCCATGGGGTCACAAAGAGTCAGACATGATTAAGGGATTTCCCTTCACTTCTGTCTTAGTGATCATTGTGTACGTTGTCATAGTCATCCTTCAGAAGAAGAAGATGGAAAAGCTGCAGAATTAAGGCTTCACATCCTGGTTCTATTGTCTGGGCATCTCGCATTGAATGTTTGCATTTACAGGTCCCAGTAGTTCACACAGAAGTTGATGGAGAACATGGGTAGTGACTGCCCTCCAGAATTCTGAGTGCAGTCGTCATGGACTCATTTTGTATTGCATCGTTATCTCTGCTATTGGCCTGCAGTGCCAATTTAGCAAAAATTAAAGACAAATGGTAAACAAACACGCAGAGTCTGTCTAGTACTAGCACCCACAGAGGTAGATTTTTTGGTTGTTTAGTCACTTAGTCATGTCCGACCCTTTGTGACTGATCCCATGGACTGTAGGCCACTCTGTCCGTGGGATTCTCCAGGCAAGAATACTGGAGTGGGTGGCCGTTTCCTTCTTCAGGGGATCTTCCTGACCCAAGGATTGAACCCACATTTCCTGCATTGGCAGATGGATTCTTTACCACTGAGCCACCAGGGAAACCCAGAGATAGATTAATATGGTTTTATTCTATTCCTTCTTCTAATAGACAAAGAGAAATTTTAATCTGTATGAAAAGTGGTTGGTTGGTTGGTTTGTTGGAAACCTGACTTTGTGTGTTTGCTTCATTTGGAGAAAATATAAGATGAAATTCAGAGTTAGAAAGAGGAGGCATTAGAATCACAGATGATGTGACAAATGTAAATGTCTCTAGGGTTCTCTTTTTACATTCTGAGTGAAACAGACTGCAGTGCTCTACAGGTTAATTGCAACTTCTTTGTTTTTCAGATACTGTGTTGGCCAATGGTCATGCCACAGACTATTTATTTGTTGGAAATATCGTTTATACTGTAAGTTTGCCTGTTTATTGACTCTTTCTTAAATGGCACGTGTGTGGGTTCTACCTCTCTCTCCCTTTATATAAAGTCTTTGTCATTATTATTTCAAATTTCTGAAGTATATATTATAGATTCCTTAAAGACTGCAGCCTTGAAATTAAAAGACGCTTGCCCCTTGGAAGGAAAGCTATGACAAACCTAGACAGTGTATTAAAAAGCAGAGACATCACTTTGCCAACAAAGGTCTGTATAGTCAAAGTCATGGTTTTTCCAGTAGTCATGTACAGATGTGAGAGTTGGACCGTAAAGAAGGCTGAGCACCAAAGAATTGATGCCTTCGAACTGTGGTGCTGGAGAAGACTCTTGAGAGTCTTTTCAGAGACTCTCTGATCTCCTTGAACTGCAAGGAGGTCAAACCAGTCAATCCTAAAGGAAATCAACCCTGAATATTCATTGGAAGGACTGATGCCAAAGCTACAATACTTTGGCCACCTGATACGAAGAGCCAACTCATTAGATACTACACTTGATCTTAGCCAAAAGGCCGAGAAGCGATAGAGCCGACTCATTAGGAAAGACCCTGATGCTGGGAAAGATTGAGGGCAGGAGGAGAAGGGGATGACAGAGGATGAGATGGTTGGATGGCCTCACCAATTCAATAGACATGAATCTGAGACAACTCCAGGAGACAGTGGAAGACAGGGGAGCCTGGTGTGCTGCAGTCCATGGGGTCACAAAGAGTTAGACACGACTTAGCAACTGCACAACAACAACAGGCTCAAAATGGTTGTAAAATGCTTGCCTTGTATTTTAGTGAAGTGTATGCAAAGTTCCGTGGTGGGAACTTTCCTGGTGGCTCAGAGGATAAAGCTTCTGCCTACAGTGCGGAAGACCTGGGTTTGATCCCTGGGTCGGGAAGATTCCTTGGAGAAGGAAATGGCAACCCACTCCAGTATTCTTGCCTGGAGGATCCCATGGATGGAGGAGCCTGGTAGGCTACAGTCCACGGGGTCGTAAAGAGTCAGACAGGACTGAGCGACTTCACTTATATAAAGTTCAGATTTCAGGACAAGGGATCAACAGACTTCCCTCAATCTTTACATGACCATTTCACACCTACTTGTGAAAAATCAGAACAAGCAAAGAAAAAAGAAAACCCCTACATTGAGAGAAGGTGATTTCTCCCTAATCTTCCAAGCTGAAGAAAAGGGGGGAGTAACTATTACTTATGAGAAGACAATCACTAAAGTGAGGACTTTTCTTGAAAGAAACCTGCCTGTAAGTTTCCTAAAACTTACCCCCAGGAAACTAGCTCCCAAGGCGGCACTTCCAAAGTCCATCTGCTGGGAAGAAACTGCCCCTGGGGAGGATGTGGGCTTTATCCTGACTGAGGATACAAGGATAACATGTTTCCCAAATTCTGCTTTCTTTCACAGTATGTTGTTGTTACTGTTTGTCTGAAAGCTGGTTTGGAGACGACAGCTTGGACAAAAGTAAGTTTTCTATAGAATTATTAATATTTCTCTATCCAGTATAGATATTTTTGTGGCATAGTATCTTTTTAAAACCCAGGAAAACAGTAAGCAGTGTCAAGCCATGGTAGTTTAAATTTTTGCATCTAAAAATTGTGGTTTGATCTTTATCAGGGCACATTTGCCATCCAAAGTTCCCTGATCATTTGCTAGGCTCTTAATACAGCTCTAAGCTATTAACAGCTCATTTCAAATATGTATGCACATTATTAAAATATACATATGTATATATATATACACACAAAATACAGGACAAAATGGTAAATTTTTAATTGCCATAATTTTACCACCAAGAGGTAACATTTGCTGTATTACCTTCCAGACTTTGTGCATTTATTTTAATAAGATGAAGCTTTACAGAATATAGGGTATTGTAGCCTTTTTTTCACTTAAAAATGTATCAGTATTTTACATGCTTTAAAATATGCTTCTGCAAAGTCATAGTTCATGATTAAAGAGAATGGAGTTTTATCAATGTCCCATCGCTTATTTAATCAGTCCCCAGTTTGGGACATTTTTAGTTATCTCCAACTCTTGAGGGTTATGGCCAATGTTTCATGGTTGTCTCTGCTGTTTACAAAGGCTTCTAATTCTGTGCTGATTACTTAAGAGAGGGGTGGGAGAGAAATACGGAAGCAGAGAATTGAGACAGAGACAATGAAGCCAGGTGAGGGGGATGGTGGCTTAGCCTGGGGGTTAGAGCAGGCACTGAGCAGTGGTCAGATTTTTTAAAAAGCTAACAGAGGCTCTTAATAGATTAGATCATGGAGGAAGTCAGGGATTATCCTATTAAGAGGACAAAGGAGAAGAAATTCACAACTCAGAGTGGTGGTGTTAAGATATATGTCCATGCCAGATTTCTTTTTAAGTTCTTTGGAAAAGAACAACTGAAGTCTCAGAATGATAAATAAAACCACCTTGGTCGTTTTTTTTGTCCAGCACCCTTTTACTAGATGAATGAGACCTTGTTTATTCAGATCCAGGTTGGAATGCACACCAGTAAGGGACAGATGGGAGCCTGCTGGCACCATGGGATGGGCCTAGGGGACCATCAGCAGTGGTGCAAAAAGCACTTTCCTCTTCAGGGTGTTTGGGGTCACTAGTTACTTAAATTCACCGTTAAATACTCTGAGACAAGAAAGTGAGAAAGATCAAACTCTCCAATGACCAGTGTGACTCATAGAAACCTTTCCATAAAGAAAAGTGGCATGGACCGAGGGCTCCTGCCGCAGGGGGGTCGTGGTGGGGGGTGGGGGGGTCAGTCAGGTGGCTCCTGGGCCCGCAGACAACCCTGCTTGAGTGTCTGTTTCCTCTTGCAGTTCAGTCACCTGGCCGTCTGGGGAAGCATGCTTATCTGGCTGGTGTTTTTTGGCATCTACTCGACCATCTGGCCCACTATTCCCATCGCTCCAGACATGAAAGGACAGGTCAGTGCCACTAATTGTCAGTGGGCATCCTGGGTCTCAGGGTGGAGATGAACTGCAGGACAAGCTGGTGTTGCCTGCTTCTGTCAAAATGAATCTGGTGGGAAACAAACCACATCAGAACCCCAGGAAGAGGTTGTCCAGGCCACAGTAACAGCATTTGAAATGTTCACAGGTAAACTGTTGACTTAATTCCTCTGACCGACCCAGCACGTCCGCATTTCCACAGTGAATTCTGTTCTCAGGTATACAGTTCATGGACATGGAGAATGGGAGATGATTTGAGTTGTCCATGGTTATATTGGTTGAAGTTTCGATAGTGGCATTATAATACTTTGAATAGTTGACAGTGTCACCTGTGAAAGAGAAATCTAACCACTCTATGAACCAGATCATTAGTTAAACAGAATTTCTCACTGTGCGTCTCTTCATCGAGAGGCTAAGATAGAAGACCTTTATACTCTTTTGTATTTTGTTTCATCTTTTATATTATCTCTGTCTAGTGTTTGCCATGGAGCCTGCAGCCCTGACACACTGGATCTTAAGATCCCACGGGACGGAGTCTGGGGGGAAACTTGAAAGCCCTGGGTTCCAAACCCCCTCAGTTTACAAATGAAGCTGTAAAATTTGCTTTACAGGGAAATGTTTCAGGGTTTATAAGAGAATATGTGATTTGTGGGAAGGGACACAGAATATCTATGAAGGAAGACATTGCATTCCCTGTTCTCTTTGCATTCGGACCCCTTTGGAGGTCTCTGTGCTGACCGTCCCCATTTGGTCTTGTCCAGGTCAGCAGTCCTGGTGCCAGGGCAGCACCCCAGCTGTAGTGTGCTCCCCAACTCTACCCGCCAGGCCTGCCTTGGTTTGTCCCCACTTCCAGGCCTGGAGCTCACCGCAGGGCCCAGGCAGCTGTTCGCAGGGGGCGTGCGCTGGGTCTGCTGCGGTTTGCTCTGGGTCATCCCCCCAAATTTGCATGAGGGCGCTGGTGTCTCCGGTCAGAACCAAGCGTGGGAAGAGAGGGCTGTGGGTTGCGGGCTTCTTCTGGCTCCTGCCCCACATTGACGTATTACAGGGACAGGCCCATGCATGGCACATCGGGCTGCTATCTTTATTTACCTCACTTACTCTGCACAAATGAGCCAGAACTCGGGTCTCCCAGGTCTAGCTACACACCCGGCAACTGTTTACTGTGAGGTCATCGGGGTGGGCTGCTTGCCACTTTGACTTGGTGAATCCATTGGTGTACCCTCAGGAGCCTGGGACCTCCTCTGAGGTGCTGAGCAGGATGGACGTGTCCTAGCGGGGCGACTTGTATGTCCGTGAACACAGCTTTGCCTCCTGTAAGACACAAGGAGAAACATGTAACACACTTTTCAGGTCCTTCCCAAATCCAAGCGGTAGAGGAAGTTATAGAGCAGTGAATGAATCAAGAAGATCGTTGTGTAGCAAAACAAGCATTTCCCAGCAAAGATGCTTGACGGAAATGGTAACACACTCCAGTATTCTTGCCTGGAGAATCCCATGGACGGAGAAGCCTGGTAGGGTACAGTCCACGGGGTCGCAAAGAGTCGGACACGACTGAGCGAATGAACGGAACGGAACGGAATGGATGCTTCAGTCAGTTCTTTCTGTTCGTGAATATTTTTTTAAATTGGAGGATAATTGCTTTACAATATTGTACTGGCCTCTGCCACATATCTACATGAATCAGCCATAAGTATACGTATGCTCCCTTCCTCTTGAAACCCACCCCCCACCCCATCCCACCCCTCTAGGTTGTCACAGAGCACTGGGTTGAGCCTCCTGCATCATATAGCAAATTCCCACTGGCTGTCTATTTTAGATATGGTAGTGTATATGTTTCCATGTTACCCTCTCAATTTGTCGCACCCTCTCCTTCCCTGACTGTGTCCACAGGTCTGTTCTCTACGTCTGCGTCTCCATTGCTGCCCTGCAAATAGGTTCATCAGTACCATCTTTCTAGATTCCATATGCATGGGTTAATTAAGCAAGAAAACTATCCATAATGATGGATAAGGCTGGGTAAGGCTTGGTGCCTGAAATATCTGCTTCATGTTCTTTCCTGTGGTTAAGGATGAGTGTGGCCCAATAAACATTTCATCTGGGGGATTTGGGGCAGAGGATGATTAAAGGGACAGCAGCCACCTACAGAGGACAGTCTTCTAAATTAGAAGAGAAGGACAGCAGAAGGATGGAATCAGCTGACGGGTGACTGGTTGACAAAGCCCCCTCCTTTGAAAGCCCCTCCCCAGAGAGATGTTCCAGTGACCCCTCTGTGTTCACTGGCTCCAGTAACCCCAACTCAGATGTGCATGAGTTAGGCTGGTCACCAGTTCATTGGGAGGTTGACCTTTGACATGTGGAGGGACCATTCACTGTGTAGTCCGAGTTGTATGTTCTTTTGTGTGGTTCAAAGGCTCAATGTAATGATGAAATTTCCATAGTTGGGGACTTTCTGAAAAAAAACCAGTGAGCTATTCCTGCCATCCAAGAGCAAGAAATTTGTAATATTAAATCACGTTTCACTTGGATATAAAAGTTTTTTTTTAACATAAACCGCATCATTTCAGCTTTTTGGTTGGTTGATCTATTGGAAAAGAGTCTGATGCTAGGAGGGATTGAGGGTGGGAGGAGACGGGGAAGACAGAGAATGAGATGGCTGGATGGCATCACCGACTCGATGGACATGAGTTTGAGTGAACTCCGGGAGTTGATGATGGACAGGGAGGCCTGGCGTGCTGTGATTCATGGGGTCGCAAAGAGTCGGACATGACTGAGCGACTGAACCGAACTGAACTGAACTCATCTATTTCCATGATGCAAAAGTTGTTCTAAAATCGCCCGTCACTGGCTGAGACCGAGGTTTTCATTAGACACGGAAGACAATATTACTGTAGTTTTCATGTCCAGGGACTGCTGGGTGGATAATCCACAGTCTGTGTTGAAAGGACTATTTCTTACCTCTGGTCTGGAAATTGAAAATATGGCCAAGTCATATCCATCCCTTTGGTGCTATGCTGGTCCTGTGGATTGAATGTTTGGGTCCCCCTCAAATTTGTGTTGAAGCCCTGACCCCCACCCTCTCCAGCATGGAAGCGGGGCCTTGGGGAGGGACTGGAGATCAGATGAGCGGAGAGACCTGAGAGACAGCTTGCTCGTTCTCTGCTGTGTGAAAACGCAAGGGTCTGAAAAAATATATCTGAGTCACTTTGTTATACACCTATAACTAACACAATATTGTAAGTCACCTGTCCTTCAGGTTTTAAAAATGTCTGACAGACACAACAAGAGAGGGGAAAAATAGATGCAAGAAGTTAGACGTCTCCCACCCAGAAGAGGGCCCTCATCAGAGCCCAGCCAGGCCGCCACCCTGGTCTCAGATACTCAACCTCCAGAACAGGAAGAAATACATTCCTGCTGTTGAAAAACCACCCACTTTGGGGTATTTTGTTACAGCAGCTCAAGCTGACTGAGATGGTTGGCGAAGGCTTCGGGGTGATGGTATTCTGGAAAAAGACTGTGTTTTTAAAATTATTAATGTTATATTATTATAAGAGTGTTTCTAGTGATTTTTTTAAAATTTATTTTATTGGAGGCAAATTACCTTACATTAATATATTGGTTGGTTTTGCCATACATTGACATGAATCCGCCCCGGGTGTACATGTGTTCCCTTTCTTGAACCCCCTCCCACCTCCCTCTTCCCCATATCCTCCCTCCATGTCATCCCCGTGCACCAGCCCCAAGCATCCTGTATCATGCGTCGAACCTGGACTGGTCACTTATGATAATATACATGCTACAATGCCGTTCTCCCCAATCATCCCACCTTCACCCTCTCCCACAGAGTCTCAAAGACTGTTCTATATACCTATGTCTCTTTTGCAGTCTCGTATACATGGTTCAGGTTACCATCTTTCTAAATTCCCTATATATGCGTTAGTATACTGTATTGGTGTTTTTCTTTCTGGCTTACTTCACTCTGTATAATTGGCTCCAATTTCATCCACCTCATTAAAACTGATTCAAATGCATTCTTTTTGATGGCTGAAAAATACTCCATTGTGTATATGTACCAAAGCTTTCTTATCCATTCATCTGCAGATGGACATCTAGGTTGCTTCCATGTCCTGGCTATTATAAACAGTGCTGCAATGAACATTGGAGTACATGTGTCTCTTTCAATTCTGGTTTCCTCAGTGTGTATGCCCAGGAGTGCGATTGCTAGATCATATGGCAGTTCTATTTCCAGTTTTTTGAGGAATCTCCACACTGTTCTCCATAGTGGCTGTACTAGTTTGCATTCCCACCAACAGTGTAAGAGGGTTCCCTTTTCTCCACACCCTCTCCAGCATTTATTGCATGTAGACTTTCGGATAGCAGCCATTCTGACTGGTGTGAAATGGTACCTCATTGTGGTTTTGATTTGCATTTCTCTGATTATGAGGGATGTTGAGCATTTTTTCATGTGTTTGTTAGCCGTCTTTATGTCTTCTTTGGAGAAATGTCTGTTTAGTTCTTTGGCCCATTTTTTGATTGGGTCATTTATTTTTCTGGAATTGAGCTGCAGGAGCTGCTTGTATATTTTCGAGATTAATCCTTTATCAGTTGCTTCATTTGCTATTATTTTCTCCCATTCTGAAGGCTGTCTTTTCACCTTGCTTATTTTTGGGCTCCAAAATCACTGCAGATGCTGATTGCAGCCATGAAATTAAAAGACGCTTGCTCCTTGGAAGGAAAGTTATGACCAACCTTGATAGTATATTAAAAAGCAGAGACATTACTTTGCCAACCAAGGTCCGTCTAGTCAAGGCAATGGTTTTTCCCGTGGTCATGTATGGATGTGAGAGTTGGACTGTGAAGAAAGCTGATCGCCGAAGAATCGATGCTTTTGAACTGTGGTGTTGGAGAAGACTCTTGAGAGTCCCTTATACTGCAAGGAGATCCAACCAGTCCATTCTAAAGGAGATCAATCCTGGATGTTCATTGGAGGGACTGATGCTAAAGCTGAAACTGCAATACTTTGGCCACCTCATGCGACGAGTTGACTCACTGGAAAAGACTCTGATGCTGGGAAAGGTTGGGGGCGGGAGGAGAAGGGGACGACAGAGAATGAGATGGCTGGATGGCATCACTGACTCTGTGGACATGAGTTTGAGTGTACTCCGGGAGTTGGTGATGGACAGGGAGGCCTGGCATGCTGTGATTCATGGGGTCGCGGAGAGTCGGACACGACTGAGCGACTGAACTGAACTGAACTGACTGATAGTTTCCTTTGCTGTGCAGAAGCTTTTGATTTTAATTAGGTCCCATTTGTTTTTGTTTTTTTTGCTTTTATTTCCAATATTCTGGGAGGTGGGTCTTGGAGGATCCTGCTGTGATTTATGTCAGAGAGTGTTTTGCCTACGTTCTCCTCTAGGAGTTTTATAGTTTCTGGTCTTACATTTAGCTCTCTAATCCATTTTGAGTTTATTTTGGTGTATGGTGTTAGGAAGTGTTCTAGTTTCATTCTTTTACAAGTGGCTGACCAGTTTTCCCAGCACCACTTGTTAAAGAGACTGTCTTTTGTCCATTTTATATTCTTGCCTCCTTTGTCAAAGATAAGGTGTCCATAGATGCGTGGATTTATCTCTGGGCTTTCTATTTTGTTCCATGAATCTATATTTCTGTCTTTATGCCAGTACCATACTGTCTTGATGACTGTGGCTTTGTAGTAGAGCCTGAAGTCTGGCAGGTTAATTCCTCCAGTTCCATTTTTCTTCTTCAAGATTGCTTTGGCTATTCGTGGTTTTTTTGTATTTCCATACAAATTGTGAGATTATTTGTTCTAGTTCTGTGAAAAATATCGTTGGTAGCTTGATAGGGATTGCATTGAATGTATAAATTACTTTGGGTAGTATACTCATTTTCACAATATTTATTCTTCCAATCCACAAACACGGTATATTTCTCCATCTGTTAGTGTCCTCTTTGATTACTTTCACTAGTGTTTTATAGTTTCTATGTACAAGTCTTTTGTTTCCTTAGGTAGATATATTCCTAAGTATTTAATTCTTTTCGTTGCAACAGTGAATGGAATAGTTTCCTTAATTTCTCTTTCTATTTTCTCATTATTAGTGTATAGGAATGCAAGGGATTTCTGTGTGTTGATTTTATATCCTACAACTTTACTGTATTCATTGATTAGCTCTAGTAGTTTTCTGGTAGAGTCTTTAGGGTTTTCTGTGTAGAGGATCATGTCATCAGCGAACAGTGAAAGTTTTACTTCTTCTTTTCCAATTTGTATTCCTTTTATGTCTTTTTCTGCTCTGATTGCTGTAGCCAAAACTTCCAGAACTATGTTGAATAGTAGTGGTGAGAGTGGGCACCCTTGTCTTGTTCCTGACTTTAGGGGAAATGCTTTCAGTTTTTCACCATTGAGGATAATGTTTGCTGTGGGTTTGTCTTATATAGCTTTTATTATGTTGAGGTATGTCCCTTCTATTCCCACTTTCTGGAGAGTTTTTATCATAAATGGATATTGTATTTTGTCAAAGGCTTTCTCTGCATCTATTGAGATAATCATATGATTTTTATTTTTCAGTTTGTTAATGTGGTGTGTTACGTGGATTGATTTGCGGATATTGAAGAATCCTTGCATTCCTGGGATAAAGCCCACTTGGTCATGATGTATGATCTTCTTAATGTGTTGTTGGATTCTGATTGCTAGAATTTTGTTAAGGATTTTTGCATCTATGTTCATCAGTGATATTGGCCTGTAGGTTTCTTTTTTTGTGGGATCTTTACCTGGTTTTGAGATTAGGGTGATGGTGGCCTCATAGAATGAGTTTGGAAGTTTTCCTTCCTCAGCAATTTTCTGCAAAAGTTTGAGTAGAATAGGTGTTAGCTCTTCACTAAATTTTTGGTAGAATTCAGCTGTGAAGCCATCTGGACCTGGGCTTTTGTTTGCTGGAAGCTTTCCGATTACTTCCTCTATTTCCGTGCTTGTGATGGGTCTGTTCAGATTTTCTATTTCTTCCTGGTTCAGTTTTGGCAAGGTGTACTTTTCTAGGAATTTGTCCATTTCTTCCAAGTTATTCATTTTATTGCCATATAATTGCTGATAGTATTCTCTAATAATCCTTTGTATTTCTGTGTTGTCAGTTGTGATCTCTCCATTTTCATTTCTAATTTTATTGATTTGGTTCTTCTCCCTTTGTTTCTGGATGAGTCTGGCTAATGGTTTGTCAATTTTATTTACCTTCTCAAAGAACCAGCTTTTGGCTTTGTTGATTTTTGCTATGGTCTCTTTTGTTTCTTTTGCATTTATCTCTGCCCTAATTTTTACGATTTCTTTCCTTCTACTAACCCTGGGGTTCTTCATTTCTTCCTTTTCTAGTTTCTTTAGATGTAGAGTTAGGTTATTTAGTTGACTTTTTTCTTGTTTCTTGAGGTGTGCCTGTATTGCTATGAACTTCCCCCTTAGCACTGCTTTTACAGTGTCCCAGAGGTTTTGGGTTGTTGTGTTTTCATTTTCATTCATTTCTATGCATATTTTGATTTCTCTTTTGATTTCTTCTATGATTTGTTCATTATTCAGCAGCGTGTTGTTCAGCCTCCATATGTTGGCATTTTTAATAGTTTTTCTCCCGTAATTGAGATCTAGTCTTACTGCATTGTGGTCAGAAAAGATGCTGGGAATGATTTCAATTTTTTTGAATTTACCAAGGCTAGATTTATGGCCCAGGATGTGATCTATCCTGGAAAAGGTTCCGTGTGCGCTTGAGAAAAAGGTGAAATTCATTGTTTTGGGGTGAAATGTCCTATAGATATCTATTAGGTCTAACTGGTCTATTGTATCATTTAAAGTTTGTGTTTCCTTGTTAATTTTCTGTTTAGTTGATCTATCCATAGATATAAGTGGGGTATTAAAGTCTCCCACTATTATTGTGTTATTGTTAATTTCCCCTTTCATACTTGTTAGTAATTGTCTTACATATTGCGGTGCTCCTATGTTGGGTGCATAAATATTTATAATTGTTATATCTTCTTCTTGGATTGATCCTTTGATCATTATGTAGTTTCCTTCTTTGTCTCTTTTCACAGCCTTTGTTTTAAAATCTATTTTATCTGATATGAGTATTGCTACCCCTGCTTTCTTTTGGTCTCTATTTGCTTGGAATATCTTTTTCCAGCCCTTCACTTTCAGTCTGTATGTGTCCCTCGATTTGAGGTGGGTCTCTTGTAGACAACATATATGAGGGTCTTGTTTTTGTATCCATTCAGCCAGCCTTTGTCTTTTGGTTGGGGCGTTCAACCCATTTACATTTAAGGTAATTATTGATAAGTATGATCCCGTTGCCATTTTCTTTATTGTTTTGGGTTCGAGTTTATATACCCTTTCTGTGTTTCCAGTCTAGAGAAGATCCTTTAGTATTTGTTGGAGAGCTGGTTTGGTGATACTGAATTCTCTCAGCTTTTGCTTGTCTGTAAAGCTTTTGATTTCTCCTTCATATTTGAATGAGCTCCTTGCTGGGTACAGTAATCTGGGCTGTAGGTTATTTTCTTTCATCACTTTAAGTATGTCTTGCCATTTCCTCCTGGCCTGTAGAGTTTCTGCTGAAAGATCAGCTGTTATCCTTATGGGGATCCCCTTGTGTGTTATTTGTTGTTTTTCCCTTGCTGCTTTTAATATTTTTTCTTTGTGTCTGATCTTTGTTAATTTGATTAATATGTGCCTTGGGGTATTTCGCCTTGGGTTTATCCTGTTAGGGATTCTCTGTGTTTCTTGGACTTGGGTGATTATTTCCTTCCCCATTTTAGGGAAATTTTCAACTATTATCTCCTCAAGTATTCTCTCATGGTCTTTCTTTTTGTCTTCTTCTTCTGGGACTCCTATGATTCGAATGTTGGGGTGTTTAATATTGTCCCATATGTCTCTAATATTGTCCTCATTTTTTAAAATTCTTTTTTCTTTTTCCGTCTCTGTTTCATTTATTTCTACAATTCTGTCTTCTAACTCGCTTATCCTGTCTTCTGCCTCCGTTATTCTACTGTTTGTGCCCTCGAGAGTGTTTCTGATCTCATCTATTGTATTATTCGTTATATATTGACTCTTTTTTATTTCCTCTAATTCCTTATTGAACATTTCTTCCATCTTCTCAATCCTTTTCTCCAGTTTATTTATCTGTAACTCCGTTTTGCTTTCCAGATTTTGAATCATTTTCACAATTAAAATTCGAAATTCTTTATCGGGTGGGTTCCCTATATCTTCCTCTTTTGTTTGTGTTGGTGGGCATTTATCCTGTTCCTTTACTTGTTGGGTATTTCTCTGCCTCTTCATCTTGCTTATATTGCTGTGTTTGGGGTGGCCTTTCCGTCTTCTGACAGTTTGTGGAGTTCTCTTTATTATGTAGTTACCTTGTTGTGTGTGGGGTTGGATGGGTGACTTGTCAAGGTTCCCTGGTTAGGGAAGCTTGAGTCGATGTTCTGGTGGGTGGAGCTGGATTTCTTCTCTCTGGAGTGCAGTGAAGTGTCCAGTAATGAGTTTGAGATGTCAGTGGGTTTGGAGTGGCTTTGGGCAGCCTGTATATTGAAACTCAGTGCTATTTTCCTGTGTTGCTGGATAGTTTGCGTACTATGTCTTTCACTGAAACTTGTTGACCCTTGGGTGGTGCCTGGTTTCAGTGTATGTATGGAGGCATTTGATGAGTACCTATCAATTAGTGTTCTCTGGAACAGGAGATCTCTGGTGTTCTCAGGATTTGGCCTTAAGCCTCTGCCTCTGGTTTTCAGTCTGATTCTTGCAGTAGATTCAAGGCTTCTCCCTCTGTTACTTCCAAGGCAGTTCCTTCTGTTGAAAAAGCTCTTCTGTTTTCTGGTCTCCTCAGTGTCTAATTCCCGTCCTGACACCAGGATGTGGTGGTGGACACTTTTTTTTTTTCCCCGGCTCACCTATTCAGTCCTGCTATGGGGAGGGAGGAACTGCTAACAAATAGCCCTGGCGTCTGTGGGGAGTGCTCGCAGTGTCTCGGCTACACTGGGAATGCTCCCGCTCAAGGCGTGTGTGCTTTCCCTGTTTATGCTGCTTAGACTTTAGTTTGGTCTGCTGCGAGCTGTCCGCGGCTGGCGCTGGGTTGCATGCACTTCCCAGGTCTGAGCGGCTCAGGTTCAGGTCCTCGGGTACTCGACAAAGGCGCAGACTTGGCTGGGCCTGCGTTTTGTGCCTTCCCCGGTCCGAGCAGCTCAGGTGACCAGGCGTTTGGCGAGCGCGGTCGCTGCGACTTATCACCTTCCTGGTCCCTGCCGCTCAGTTTTCTAGGAGAACAACCGGCGCACTTTCTCAGGCGGATATCAACTGGCCCGAACCCAAGAAGTCCTGGCCAGCAAGGAAGCCTGCCTGCAGCTTGGCACGGGAAGCCTCTCTGGGGCCGTGGCTGCCCCCGCCCTGGCGCTGGCTCCCCTCCCCGCCCGCGTTGGTGGGGGCTGGGGGAAGGGCCGCCCGCTGCCGGCTCCTCCACTCCGCGCCCGGTTCTGTGGGTGGGGCTGGCGGAGTCCTGGCTTGGGGCTTTTCCCAGGCTTTTTCCAGCCCTCTCTGCTCTTCAGCTGCAACCTCTGCTCTGGTATCTTAAGTTCGAGCCCTCAGTTTGCCCTGGGGCGTTCAAGCCCGGTTCTCCCTCTAAGCGCTGCTGCTGGTGCCTCCCTGCCCAGCCCCCGCCTGCTAGTGAGGAGCAAGGGCATCAGCGCCCCGCTTCTCCGCTGAGAGTTTCCTCTGGGCACTTAGTCTGTGAGTTTTAATTATTTATGTCTTTTGTCTCCCAGTTATGCGGCCCTCTGGGGTTCCACTCGCCAGTGTTTCCAGGTGTTTGGAAACTTTTCTCTCTCTCTTTTTTGTTTAAAGCCTCCCTTCCCGGGGGCGGAGCTCCGTCCCTCCCTCTTTTGTCTCTCTTTTTATCTTTTTATCTATTTCCTACCTCCTTTCGTTGACTATGGGCTGCTTTTCTGAGTGCCTGATGTCCTCTGCCGGTATTCAGAAGTTTTTTTGTGGGATTTACTCAGCGTTCAAATGTTCTTTTGTTGATTTTGTGGGGGAGAAAGTGGCCGCCCCGTCCTATTCCTCCGCCATCTTCCCATGCTCCCCTCTAGTGATTTTTATAAACCATTTTTTGTAAGTCATGGGCAGTCAGGTTTTGGCAATGGAACGCGGTTCTTTTGAGTTGTAAAATTAAACTAAGACTCTGAAGGCAAATGGCATTTCTTACCAGGAATCAAAATAGAATTACCTGAGAGACATACCTCCTCTTCTTCATCTTTCACTGATCAGTTATTTCCTCAAGCCTTTATAAATCGGAATATTGTGACTTAAACTCCCATTTCTTTTGGCTAAAGAATTTTAACATTTTATGGGTTCTTTTTTACTTTGTTTTATTTTCAACATTCTATAGGTTCTTGAGGTGAAATTTCTGAGTACGGTCCACTGACCACCTACATCTGAACCATCTGGGCTGCTTGTTAAAATGACAGCCTCTTTCTCCACCAAAAAAAAAATGTACCAAAAAAAATATGCAACACATACACACAGAATCAAAATCTCTGAGCATGGAGCCCCAGCCTCTGAATTTTGATAAATCTCCAGGCTGTTTAAAGCTGGAGCACCCCTGCTCACCACACCTAAAATGTGACCCCTGACATTCAAGCCAGCCCTGGGGGTTCCTGGAGAAGAGGGCATCTGGGTGTCTGCAGCGGCCCTGCATCTCTGAGCGGTGGGCCTGTGAGCGCTGGCAGGAGGTTTGGCGTCTGCTCTCAGCCCCGTGCTCTAAGCAGCAGGTTATACCCAAAGACATTACCTCGTCCGCCACAGAAAAGTACTCCTCACCGACTGCTCCTTGCTTTTCCTTTAAAGTCCTTTCCATGGCTAGTAAAGAGGGAAAGAAACCTTCACTTCAAAGCCGACAAACCGCTAACTCCATCAGCAATGCCAGGCTCCAGCCAGCTTCTGGCAGAGGACAGCCCTTTTTTTAAAAACATCCAAACCCAGGAACGGGTTTACTTTTGAGTTTTATATACACACTTTGTATACACAATGCAGATCCCAGTGGACTAAGAGTGAACGGAAGCGGGGGGTGGGTCTGACTGCCTCAGTGCCGTCCTTGGATCAAAACAATTAATTCCTCATCTTCCCTACGTGCTGGCTTTCTCTGGACTTTGCAGCTGAGCAAGATCTCAGGCGCAGGCATTTTCCATATAAATGTAAAAAAAGGGTTTTTGTTTCCAGGTGCTTTAAGAGTACACCGAGAAGCTGGGGTAAGAGCTATCTCTGCTCAGAACATTCCAGAATGTCTGTCAGGCTGATGCTGGCCTAAAGGCCAGGAGAACCCTTGTCCTCAGGTTAACTGTTGTGGCTTGGGACACTGCCGTTTGTCCCCAGCACCCACCTTCCCTCCCGCCTTTGCTGAGGGGCTGAGTTCATATCCCATTCTGGCCCTCATGGAAGAGCCCAGCCCCTTAGGGAGGCTTTCCACCCCTCAGTCCAGTGGGGAGCTTGTCCCTAACCCTGTGCTGTCATGGGTGGTTCAGACCCCTGAAGGGAGATGCAAGGAAACGTTCACTGGGGATTCCTGGCAAAGTCACATGTCTGCACCTGAAAGACGCCCATCAGAGACTTGATCTGCTCTTATGCACAGTGAGTAAGGTTGCCTGGGAGAGATGCCAGCTCCAGAATCAAACTGCTGCTGTGAGAGAAGGAATAGAAAGGCTGAAACCAGCAAATGTCTGTTACACGGTTTTCCAGATAGCAGGTGCAGCAGCCTCGAAGGCCACCCCCAGTGCAGGCCCTCCCAGGAGCATCCTCCCAGGCTGCCTGGCCTCAGTGAGAAGCAGCTGTCAGCCTCCTGTGGACGGAGCTTGCTCTTATGTTTGCAAGTATAAGGGCAACAAAGAAAACAGGTGATTTTTAAAAAGCAGTCATAAGGCTTTAATATCCCATGTTCTGTTTTACTCAAACTTAGGTATTTATAGATTTGTTTACATATTTTGTAAACAATTACTTGAGTGTTGCAATTATGAGTGTTTTAGATGATAATATCCCAGAAACATCTAATGTGAATATCATAAATTCATTGGAATTAATCTTCTAATACAGCAATATTGAATAGAATTGGTCCTATTTTTCTTAAATAACGTATTTCAGGAGCCTATGGCCTGGCTAGGGTGTGACGTGGTCATCCCAGTAAGGCAGGAAGTCCCATCAGTAGAAACTTGCCTCTTGGTTTGAAATAACTGTCTGACATCTTTGTACAGTGTTCTTCTGTGTGGAACTTGGCCAAATTATCTGTTGAAGTGCAGTTTACATTTTTCAATTTGTGCATTTTGTGTAATAATAAGACTGACATCCAAGGAGGACCTTGCTGTTTCTAGATGACCTGATCTGAAAAAATAGCAATAGGAATACAGTTAAGAGGTTAAGGACTTTCTGGTTTTTCTGTGTCTGGTTTCCATGGTTCCTGCATTCATATACATTTGCCTCTTGAAGGCTCCCTACACGAATCCCTATCTGAGTTAGTCACTAGAACTGAAAAATAAGGAAAACTATAACAAAAAGTTCTTCACTAATAAAAGGGAAATCAAAAACAGTCACTTGACCAGGGCTATCTAGTTGAATTCTCACTATAAATATAGGCCTATAAATATCTGGGCTCTAAAAATCAGAAAATTCAGGCATTGGACAAGAGTTCTATCAGAAATTGGCTTTCAAAGTCATTACGTGTCACGCCAAATTGTTTCTGTTTTTCTTTTCCTGATTACCAAACAAGAAAGAAAGTATGCTTTGTAAAATCCATTTGCCCCTCAAAGTAATTCCAGATTCTTCCTAAAGGAATGGGACCAGCACCCGCTGGATCCTGGCTGCTTCCTACAGGGTCTACGGGATCCACTGAGGGCTAGGTTAATGTGACCCGAATCAAACTTCTTTCCTATTCACTGCAAATCCTAACAGTGAAAGTGGGATGTGAATTAAATTAGCCTCGTGCTTAAGAAGTCAATCAGGTTAAGTCAGTTGTCCATCGGAGGCGTAATTGTGTTATTTCTGAGCCTTGGTTTTGTCAGGTATGAGAAGTAGATAATATGGGACTTCCATAGTAGCTCAGTGGTAAAGACTTCACCTTCCAGTGTCAAGTGGGGTGTGGGTTCGATCCCTGGTCAGAGAGCTAAGATCCCACATACCGTGGGGCCAAGAAACCAAAATATAAAACAGTAACAATACTGTAACAAATTCAACAAAGACTTTAAAAAAATAGTCCACATCAAAAAATCTTTTTTAAAAAGTAATATCTATCTTTGGAGTTAATAAAGACATGAAAGAAAATAAGGTGGTTGTTCGGTTGATAAGTCATGTCCGACTCTGCGACCCCATGAACTGCAGCACACCAGGCGTTCCTTTCCTTCACCATCTCCTGGAGCTTACTCAAACTCATGTCCGTCGAGTCGGTGATGCCATCCAACCATCTCATCCTCTGTTGACCCCTTCTCCTCTTGCCCTCAATCTTTCCCAGCACCAGGGTCTTTTCCAGTGATCAACAGCAGATGATGTCTATTGAGAAAATACTATGTCCCAGACAAAATATACATTCAAATAAGGATTCTCTGCCTGTGAAATTATATGTATAATAAATTAGCATTAGTTCATCTGATAATTCACTCTACAACCATATGAACAGATAGGGGCTTAGAAAGAAAAAAGCCAGCACCTTGGTCAGGCTGCAGAAGGTGGCTGGGGCTTCCTGAGTCCCCTGAATCTCAGGGTCCGAGCCCGCACACACTGTCGCTATGGTGAGCACCTAGGGCAGTGCTTGGTTCAAACCAGGGATCAAATAAGTGTCAGTCACTTCTTAAAAACTTCTTAAAATTTTGGTTTTGTTAGATTGTATCTGAAGTGACTTGCCCTGCAGTTTCAGAGAAATTTTCAAATATAAATGTAGAATTTCTACACATACTTGGTATTCAAGCAGCAATCGAGGAGAAGGGGGTGACGGAGGATGAGATGGTTGGATGGCATCACTGACTCAATGGACATGAGTTTGAACAAACTCCAGGAGATAGTGAAGAACATGCTGCATTTCATGGGGTCGCAAAGAGTTAGACACGACTGAGCGACTGAGCAAAAACTGCCTATGAACCCTAGTCAAGACAGTTTCAAACAATGGCCTTTTTCTAAGCACATTATAGAAAGCCGAAATTTTCTTAGCCCTGCCCCCTGCACCATTTTCTCCATTCTGGAAGTTTGTTTTATTTTGGCCTCTCGTTTCAAGGATGCTGTGTGCTAATTCAAGACCGGATGGCTTTGGTTGCGAGTTTTTTTTCCTCTGGGGTTAAAGGTCTTGTGGTGGTGTTGGCATTTGTCATTCATTCTGTTGTTAATTTTTAAAATATCTGTCAGCAAATTGAAGTACACATTACATGCTGATTTTGTTTGTTTGGAATATTTATCCTCCATGGTCACAGAGGATGTTTGATGTGGTTTTGAACTTTTCCTTTCTCCAAACATGTGGAAATGTGCGTGGGGAGCCCTGGGGTTGAAGTTCTCTGCAGGGATTGACTTCTTCTCAAACATCTGTGAAGGGAGATGCCTGTCTGGGGACCAGAGCTGTAGTTCTCCCCACCACCCGCCGACATCTGGGTTCTTTAGGTTTATTCTATTTAAGAGATAGAGAGGTGCCTGAGAAAGACCAGCAGATAAAGAATTTTTGCAGGAGAAGATAGGCTGGGTTAGGCTAAGAAGAGAGAAAACAGAATTTCAGCTCACTATTATACATGTACCAAGTTTCCCTGTTTTGTGCGAACGAGGATGCAAAGCTCTTATTGACAGCATCCCAGAGCACCAGATAGTGGAAGGACTCAAAGCAGGTGAGAGCTTTAACTGTGGTTGCCATGGGTGCTGGGAACTATCAGATGTTCATTGAAATCATATGCCTTTTGAGTCGGATTAAGCAGCTGTTGGGTTTTTTTGCATTATTTTGGCAAAAAGCAGGAAAAGAGAAGTCTAGGCTATCTGTGTTCACGTCTGTAGTGCACTTTCACCCACATATTTTTTTAAGTAAAATTACTGCAGTGTGTTTTTTCTTAATTTTTAAGATTTTTCATTATGGAAAATTTTAGATATACCATAATGTAAACACATGTCGTTAGCGTGGAACAAGGCGTCTCTTATAAGGAAATAGCCATTGATTTCAAATCTTACTTGATAGTACTGTGGGTCCATCCTAATCCAGCACCCTGTTCTCCTTTGTCTCCAAGTTTGTTTTTTTAAGAAAATCTATTAAATATTTTATGTATTTATTTTCCCCAATTTATCCCACTCTGCCACCTTTCCCTTTTAGTAATCATAAATTTGTTCTCTATGTCTATGATTCTATTTCTATTTTGTAAATAGTTCATTTGTATCCATTTTATATTCTACATATAAGTGATAGCGTATGGTATTTGACTTACTTCAGTTAGTGTCATAATCTCTAGGTCCATCCATGTAGCTGCAGATGGCATTCTTTGGTTCTTTTTTATAGCTGAGCAATGTTCCATTGTATATATGTACCACATCTTCTTCATTCATCTGTTGATGGATATTTAGGTCATTTCCATGTCTTGACTATTGTGAATAGTGCTGCTGTGAACATTGGGGTTCAGGGATCTTTTCAGATCGTGTTTTTCTCTGGATATCTGGGAGTGGGACTGCTGGATCATATGGTAGTGCTAGTTTTAGTTTTTAAGGAACCACCACACTGCTCTCCCTAGTGACTACACCAGTTTAAATTCCCACCCACACTGTGTCAGGGATCCCTGGTCTTGATAAAGGATAGAAACAGAACGAAGGACACATGTGGATGTGCTGGTCCTTCTCAGGGTGCTACAGACTATCAAATGTTCATTGAAATCATATGCTTTTGAGTTGGATTAACCAGTCATTGTGTTTGGCTTTCCTTTGGCAAAAGACAGGAAGAGAGAAATGGAGGCATCTTCCCGCACTCCACCCAGTGGCAGCATCTCCTCACCTGTCGCCTGTCCTACATCCCTTTCCCCCTCCTCTGGTCCCAGCCCCCCAGTCCCATCCCCTCTTTCAGAACATGCACTCAGACAGTGCTGGTTCTACTGCTGCTCAGCCTCTGGGTCTGGAACCACCACCCAGGAATAGTCAAGCAGGATCTTTGTCTCGTGGACCATGGGGTTGATTCACGAACAGCACGGTGCCCCACCAAGGCCATTTAGAGACAATTCAAGGATTATTTATAGAAACAAAGAGGGAAGGGAGAAGCTCTCTTGCTGCTGGGTTTGTTATATATTAGGGATATCATCAGTCTCAAGATGCCACGGGCCACCGCCAAGACAGTGTGTGCTGGGGATGAATCGAGCACAGAGGAAAGCCAAAGTGAGAGATGATGGCATTGAGTGTGCACCTGGATCAAGCTCTACCTGAAGCTGGAATGATCTGTGAACTTCCAGATACATTAAAACAATATATACCCATTTTTTGCAGAAGAATACAATTCAAGTTGGCTTTCTGTCACTTCTGAAAAGACTTCTAATTAACAAAAAAATTACTAAGTTACAGACACAAAGGATAAAATCAGCTGGGTCAAGCTAAGGTAACGGGAACTCTTTCCTTCTGGGAAACTGGTTATGTTGTAGAAAAGCAGCTGGTGAATTTCCCTACTGTGCATCTTGTGTCGGAAGTGGGAAGGTCAGGGTACCAAGGGAATTTGCCTACTTTTGTGGCTTTCCTATGCCCTTCTCCTGCCACGCACCCCCCCAAGAAAAAGAAGACATGAAGTGGTTGTTCAAAAATGAGATGGAAGGAAATAGAAGTTTTTCTAAGATGGGCCTCTTTTTCTCTTCAGCCAACAATTCAACATGGCTCAGAGTCAGGTGGTCCTGAGCAATGCTGTCCTATAGAAATATTAATATAATGGGAGACACATTATTACTTTGAATTTTTAGCAGCCCCATTAAAAAATGGAAAATGGAACAGATTAAGTTAGCTTTATTAATATATTTAACCCACAGTTTCCAAAGTAGTATCACTTAAACATGTAGTCGACATTAAAAGAAATTATTAAAGAGGTAATTTGCATTGCTGCACTAAATCTTTGCAAGCCACTGTATATCTTGGACTTGGAAGGCATCCCAAGGCAGGCTGACTCAATGGCAAGTGCCCAGTAGCCACATCTGGACACCAACTAATGTATTGGACAGCCCAGCTCTTAAACAGCAGTTTCACGCTCCAGAACTAAATTTAGTGCAGGCAAGATTAAGAGGTGGGAAACCCAGGCTCAGATAAAACTGGGGCCTGGGAGAAGCCTGGCCTCCAGGACCTTCCTCTGTAGCATGGTGTGGGTGCCTGACTTTGATCTCTGTCACCTGCAGTGAAAAGGGTCTTGGCTCTTACAGGAGGTTTCCCCTAAGAAGAAACTCTGGGGACCCCGGAGCTGCTGTTCATCACTGCTTATTAATTGCTTTAAGCAGAGTGTATAAACCAAGACTTAGAAAGCGTGGATCTGACTTCAGGTGGTTTTCCCAAAGTGCTGGCTAATTCCCCGACCGCATCCTCCTGGACATGGGATGGAAGAGGTCAGGATGGAGGCCTTTGATCACTTTTCTGTAATGCGGCAGCCCAATGAAAGGACTTTGCTGGTGTCTCAGTGGTAAAGAATTCACCTGCCAATGCAGGAGACATGGGTTCAGTCCCTGGGTGGGGAAGATCCCCTGAAGGAGGAAATGGCAACCTACTCCAGTATTCTTGCCTGGAGAATCCCATGGACAGAGGAGTCTGGTGGGCTTCAGTTTATGGGGTCACAAAGAGTCAGACACGATGGAGCATGCACACAGATGCAACCAACTAAGGAGTTACTGGGGTCACAGTAACAGTGCCACCAAAAATGAGCTAGATCTGTTCTGAACGGGGGGTTAATCTGTTTAGCAAGTGGCAATTTCAAGTAGGAGTCTTAATTCCTAAGACTGTATCAACCCCTATCCTTTTTATTCCCTCTAGAGTTTCAGGCCATCATTCCAACATCATTGTGCTGGACACAAGCCCTACTGTTTCCACCTCCTAAATATCTCTTACCTTGTCCCCTTCCATGCACTTCTGCTCCCACCCAGATAGTCAGTGCTACAGAATTTCATGCCTGGGCCATTGCAGTAGAGCAGTCTCATGACTGGTTTCTCAAAATCTGTCTAGACCCGTTGTTCTGTGCGGCCAAGTGACAATGTTAGTCGCTCAGTCATGTCCAACTCTTTGTGACCCCGTGGACTGTGGCCTGCTAGGCTCCTCTGTCCATGGAATTCTCCAGGCAAGAATAATGGAGTGAGTAGCCATTCCCTCCTCCAGGAGATCTTCCCCACCCAGGGATCAAACCTGGATCTCCTGCACTGCAGGCAGAATCTTTACCATCCGAGCCACCAGGGAAGCCCTCTGCAGCCAAAGTGGCTTTCAAAGCAGAAAGCTGATGGAGTTGTCCCCCTGGCCTCCCAGTGTGCTCAGGGTAAAACTACAGGCCATTTGCCAGGCCTGTTTGTCCAACACCACTCCTGTCCCACCCACACTGGCCTTCCTTCACTCCTGGGTGGGCCCTGTTTAAGCTCCCACAGTGCATTTGCTCCTGCCCCCACTTCCTAAATGCCCTGGTCTCTATCTACCTTGTACGGAGCTAGGGCTCACCTGGTGTTCAGACCTCAGATGAGTCGTTCCTTCCTGCAGGTACTTTTTCTTGTGGCCTTGACAAGGTGGAACCCTCCTACATGTGTGTTCTCTTAACACAACTTACCTCTCTCCCTTGCACTTCAGTTCAGTTCAGTCGCTCAGTCGTGTCCGACTCTCCGCGACCCCATGAACCACAGCACGCCAGGCCTCCCTGTCCATCACCAACTCCCGGAGTTCACTCAAACTCATGTCCATTGAGTCAGTGATGCCATCCATCCATCTCATCCTCTGTCGTCCCCGTCTCCTCCCACCCCCAATCCCTCCCAGCATCAGAGTCTTTTCCAGTGAGTCAACTCGTCGCATGAGGTGGCCACAGTATTGGAGTTTCAGCTTTAGCATCAGTCCTTCCAATGAACACCCAGGATTGATCTCCTCCAGAATGGACTGGTTGGATCTCCTTGCAGTCCAAGGGACTCTCAAGAGTCTTCTCCAGCACCACAGTTCAAAAGCATCAATTCTTCGGCGATCAGCTTTCTTCACAGTCCAACTCTCACATCCATACAGGACCACGGGAAAAACCATAGTCTTGACTAGACAGACCTTGGTTGGCAAAGTAATGTCTCTGCTTTTTAATATGCTATCTAGGTTGGTTATAACTTTCCTTCCAAGGAGTAAGTGTCTTTTAATTTCATGGCTGCAATCAACATCTGCAGTGATTTTGGAGCCCAAAAAATATAAAGTCTGACACGGTTTCCACTGTTTCCCCATCTATTTCCCATGAAGTGATGGGACCAGATGCCATGATCTTTGTTTTCTGAATGTTGAGCTTCAAGCCAAACTTTTCACTCTCCTCTTTCACTTTCATCAAGAGGCTTTTTAGTTCCTCTTCACTTTCTGCCATAAGGGTGGTGTCATTTGCATATCTGAGGTTATTGATATTTCTCCCGGCAATCTTGATTCCAGCTTGTGCTTCTTCCAGTCCAGCGTTCCTCATGATGTACTCTGCATATAAGTTAAATAAGCAGGGTGACAATATACAACCTTGACGTACTCCTTTTCCTATTAGGAACCAGTCTGTTGTTCCATGACCAGTTCTAACTGTTGCTTCCTGACCTGCATACAGGTTTCTCAGGAGGCAGGTCAGGTGGTCTGGTATTCCCATCTCTTTCAGAATGTTCCACAGTTTATTGTGATCCACACAGTCAAAGGCTTTGGCATAGTCAATGAAGCAGAAATAGATGGTTTTCTGGAACTCTTTTGCTTTCTCCATGATCCAGCGGATGTTGGCAATTTGATCTCTGGTTCCTCTGCCTTTTCTAAAACCTGCTTGAACATCTGGAAGTTCAAGGTTCACATACTGCTGAAGTCTGGCTTGGAGAATTTTGAGCATGACTTTACTAGCGTGTGAGATGAGTGCAATTGTGCAGTAGTTTGAGCATTCTTTGGCATTCCCTTTCTTTGGGATTGGAATGAAGACTGATCTTTTCCAGTCCTGTGGCCACTGCTGAGTTTTCCAAATTTGCTGGCATATTAAGTGCAGCACTTTCACAGCATCATCTCCCTTGCACTTACCACAATTAAAAATCTACCTTTGTGTGTGAGATAATACTTTATACACATTAGGATAGCCACTATTTAAAAAGACTCAAAGAACAGCAAATGCTGGCAAAATGTGGAAAAATGGAATCCTTGGGCATAGTTGGTGGGCATGTAAAAGGGTATGGACACTGCAAGAAGACAGTATGGAGGGTGCTCAAAAAGTTAAAGAATTACCACATGATCCCATAATTTCACTTCTTATTCCCGAAAGAATTGGAAGCAGAATCTTGAGGTATTTGTACACTCTTGCTTGAAGCA
Organism: Moschus berezovskii; assembly: GCF_049115385.1. NCBI lineage: Eukaryota > Metazoa > Chordata > Mammalia > Artiodactyla > Moschidae > Moschus > Moschus berezovskii. The sequence continues at coordinate 53,169,745 of NC_142472.1, forward strand.
GCAGGATTCACAATAGCCAAGAGGAAGGAGCAGCAAAGTGCCTGTTGACATGTAATCAGTTACACAAATGCAATCTGTACATGCCATGGAATACTATGCAGCCTCTACATAGTATGATGAATCCTGAGAACAGTAGGCTGTGTGAAATAAGCCAGTCACAAGAAGACAGACGCCTTGTGGTTCCACTGTGTGAGGAACCTGGAGTAGTCAAAGATAAAGAGACAGAAAATGGAAGGGGATGCTGGGAGGGGAAAAGGGGTGCTGTGTCCAACGGAAACAGAGTTTCAGGTTCACAAGATGAAAACATTGTAGAGATCTGTTGCATGACAATGTAGAGAGAGTTTACACTGTTGAACTTAAAAGGCTTCAGATGGTACATTTTATGTTATTTTTGTCACAATTTTCAAAAATTTATATTTATGTGATTTCATAATTCATATCAATTTCTTCCTCTATTTGTATTTATGTGGTTTCATAATTCATGATAGTTTCTTCCTCTATTTATATTTATCTAATCTCATAATTCATATCTATTTCTTTATCTAAATTGTAAGTTTATGAGGAAAGTGAACGCTCTTCAATATATCTTTGGTACCTACCTCTTCTCTTTCCTGGCAATCAGTAAGTATTTAAATGAATGGATTAATAAAGCAGAATTAAATACCTCTCCTGTAGAAATGGAGAATGGATTTGACTTTGTGTAATAAGTGCTTAATATCTGTTTGCTGAATTGATAACAAAGACAGATGCCAAATAGTCAAACATTTGGAAATAGCCTGGCACAAGATGTGCATGTAAGAAGTGATTGATTAGTTAATTTACCATTTTCTGAAGTGTGCTCAAAAAACCAGTGCACGAACCATACATTTTTCCCACCAAAAGAATGATTTCTAGATTTAAAAAATTTTGAAACACTTCCAGTTAAAATTGTAGTTGAATAATTTTTAGCTACATGGGTGATATCTATGGTAATTATGTGTTGTTGATGTTGGTATTTGTGTAGGGTTAATATTAAGGTTTAATTACTTAATGGAAATGGCTGTTTTGGAGCAAATATTAAAGGAAAGGCAAATGTGAAATATAGATGAGTACCTAGTTCAAGGAAATACTAAGCTAATCAGTTTCCAACAGTTTTATTACTGGAGATAAAACTGATGAAGTTAGTGACTCACAGATAGTTTTAGCAGAAATGTAAGTTCTCTAAACAAAAGCATTATCAGACAGCATTTTCATTATTCTGTTGAAGGGGTTGGTTATTTTTAGAGTAATAAATACAAGCACATAGTTGGAGAGGAGGTTTTGGTCAAGAAAATGTCATAGGTAGAGTTTCATTAGCAGCTGGCCTGTGATAAATCTGAGATGATTTCATGGAAGAAACAGACCTTCTCTGGGGGGTTTGTGCCTTTAGTCAGAAGAGGAAGCATTCCAGGCTTGTGGCTTAAAGCTGGAGTGGATCTGACACCAAGAACCACTTTGGGACGTAGAATTTCAGTGTCATGTAAAGTGATATTACAAGAAAGGAAAAAGTTTGATTTGTACCCAATTCAGCATCTTCATTAAAAGAAAGAAGAGCAGTAGGTACGGTGATTTCTATGTCCAGTGAAACCAGAAGCAGCGATGGGAAACAGAGACAGATGAAGGGGAGAGTGATTGATACAGGAAGGACATGAGAAGTCTTGGTGTGATGGAGAAGGCCAGGTGGGGCAACGAAGCTGGAAGGAGAGGGCTTTAAAATTTCACCAAAGGAAATTACAGGGTTGTTGAGAAATTTTCCAAGACATGGCATCAAGAAAGAATGAGGGTGACCATAAATAAAGGTCCTGTAACATAATGAGTCTGGCTTTTACCTTCTTATGATCAGTGTGGGAAAATTAATTCTTAGAAACGAAAGGAAATAGAGGGCATAGGAGTTTCATTTTTTGTTGACTTTCTGACGACTGAATCATTTTAAATGAATAAAATTGTAGCCCTTGTCTAGGCAGTTAAAAAAAAAAAAGTCTTCATTCCACCATTGAAAAATAATTAAATATTGGATTGGAACATTACAGTAGTTTTCTGTTATATAAGCTTATTGATTCTAGATGAGATTTTAAAAAATCTGAGATGATCACAATTTTAGAAAATAGCTTTTTATGCCAGAATGGTTTGTTTTGAACTGGAAACGTAAAATCAAGGAACAACTTTAGATAATTAACAAAGTTGTCTGCTTGGGGATGTGCTCATTTTGTTAAAAGAAAAATTGGTCCTTTAGACTTTCAGTGTTTTCAATGGCTCAGATTTAGTGGAATAATTAAACAAAGTTTCAGTATTCTCATACAAGGCACGAACGTGAATTCTATTCAAACCTTATAAGACCTTCTTCTGGCATAGGTCTTAGAGATGGGTTATCATCTTCTAGAGGCTGTTGCAGGCCATTTGCTCTCCAAAAACTTTTTTTTAAAGAAAAGCAATGTGTCCTTTATTCTTCTATGTATATTTATGTAACTACCAAGATTGGGGTTGTCATTTTATTCAACTGTTTACTTTATGTTGGAATATAGCCAATTAACAATGTTGTGATAGTTTCAGGTGGGCAGCAAAGCAAGTTAGCCATACATATCCATGTATCCATTCTCCCTAAAGCCCCCCTCCCATCCAGGCTGCCATGTAACACTGAGCAGAGTTCCCTGTGCTCTGTAGTAGGCCCTTGTTGGTAATCCATTTGAAATACAGTTGTGTGTACATGTCCGTCCCAAACTCCCTAACTATCTCTTCTCCCCATCATTCCCCCCGGTAACTGTTAGTTCTCTAAAATGGAGTTTGTCACTTTAGAAAGTTGCATTTTGGGATCAGGTCGTCCACAGAGTCCCACCCCTCTTTATCCCCTAAACTTTCAGTAGGGTGAAATGAGCTTCCAAAACTGAAAACTCTAAACAATGAACATCTGACAGATGAAGCGATGTGTTTGAAGCTGTACTGCGTGTGAATTCTCTGTCGCTTTGCTTTGTTTCACAGAGAGTTGTTTACATTTGGTGGTTTTACATACCTCTTGCCTTCTTTCAGGCTAGTTCTTGGTTTTCCCGTTGATGTTCCGTCATGGTCAGCCCCTGCTCTTCCATCGGACGCTGGGTCCCGGCCAGTGGTTGCGTCTAGGGGGTGTCTCCTCTCCTGTGTCTTAGAGCAAGTGCCTTGGTAAACTTTTGTCCGCTGCTGTAGTGGCTTCAGATTAAATTAATTTATAGATCACAGTTTTGCCCAGGTGTCTTCTACCAAAATCTGTCACCGTGAATTCTGACACCATTCTGTAAGACCCTCAGCCCGCTCAGACGTAGTTTAGGAAGTGGCTGTGCTCATTAAGAACTCAAGAAGGACATAATCCTAGAGTCAGAAGTAAACCACATATAGACATATAATTACCTAGAGCTTGTCAGGGTCCATAGCAACTCAAAGAACGAATTTCCTTTTCCTTCTGCTTCAAGGGAAGCCAGCAGCTCATCCATAGAGGGTTGTCTCTTGGCAAACTTGCTCTGAATGAAGTAGGGCTTCCCTGGTGGCTCAGATGGTAAAGAATCCGCCTGCAGTGCAGGAGACCTAGGTTCGATCCCTGGGTTGGGAAGATCCCCTGGAGGAGGGCATGGCAACCCACTGCAGTATTCTTGCTTGGAGAATCCCTGTGGACAGAGGAGCCTGGAGGGCTACAGTCCTTGGGGTCACAGAGTCGAATGTGACTAAACTACTAAGCACACACACATGAAGTAGTTAAACATTCCACCAGGTTAAAAAGTGTAATTTCTCTGTATTTTCAGGATTCTGTCAAATCAGGAGCAACCAAAACAAGAGAAGAGAAAACATACGATTAGCATTATTTCATCATATTAATTAAAACACAGTGGCAGTTTTAACTTGAGCGGATCAGTCACTAAAACCAGGGGAAGCTGCTCCCCTATTGTTAGTCTTTACAGTGAGACCTTAAATGGGAATGAAAGGTTTGAGATGACTTCTGGCTTTGCAGCAGAATTTAGGCATTGTGAGGGTCTTTCTAGAATACCTTTAGATCAATTCATGTAAAATTTCCAGAAGAATCTTTACAATAAGATACCATTTTTCCTCTCCCAAGAGTTACTAAGTGTCTTTACAAGTTCTGTGTCTCTAAATGAAAAATGCAATCCCATCTATTCCTGCATGCCCCCTCCTAAAGCTACTAAGAATAAGTTAATCTTTTCAACAGAGCAGCCAACTTTTCCAGCAAAGGAATTTGCAGCCTTTGTGGTTTGGGTAGAAAGGTGGTTCATTTTACCAGTTTCTCGAAGAAATATGTTCCATGATAAATTCAATCTTTCCTCTAAAAAGAAGTTCCCCAAATCTACTTTTCTGCACAAATTTCGACATGTGGGGTTTTCTCTCTTGAAGCAGCCAAATGCTGAGTGTGTGTGGACCTGTGCAAACAGTGCTGGGTCCAAGGTTAAGGATATTTATTGCTGGAGGCATTATGTGTATTCGTATCCAGGAAGAGCAAAATCCAACACGTTGACAGTGGTTTTGAAATATATTAATTTGCCTTCTCTTGTCTTGGGGGAATGTTTCTCTCCCCACTCCCACTTTTAATCCTTTTCCACACTTGGTAGAATTCGGAAGGATTTTTGCCAGGAGTAATGAGCGAAGGCAGACAGTGTGTGAATACACAGGAGAGCTGCTGGTTTCATTGCAGACTTCAGAGAAAGTTCCATGCACTCTGACTCTGGCTTGGCATGCAGGAAATTCCTCCAGGGTCTGCCCGATGCAATAAACAGACCTCCTGCATCTAACCACATCCACACCAAAGTTTCTTTTGTGGGGTTCCTTTTGCTCTTTGTGTAAAAGTTAAGGGTCCCAGCATTCCTATTCCAACTCCTTTAACCCCTACACTTTGGAATTGGTGTATGGCTGTGTTTAGGGGTTAATAGGCCTTGGGGTTTAATAGGACTTATTCCATGTTATTTATGCACACACAGAGAAGGTAGACGCAGGAAACGGATTCCCTGTGGACACGCTTCTGAGAAATCTTATATTACGTCAGGTTTGTCAGAAGGCTCACGGGGTCACATTTGCCTTCAGGTGACTCACTGAGGACAGGGCTCATTATATGCAGTGCAGGTGAGTTTTTCGGTAATTCATGCAGCCCCCAGCTGGCAGCCCCAGTGTCACTGAAGAGAGGGCTTGTTAGAAATGCTGAATCTCAGGCCCTAGTCTCGAACTACTGGACTAGAGTCTGCATTTGTAAGCAGAGTCCCAGGGGGTTCGTAGGACATTAAAGGGGAAGAAGCCTGAGTTAGGTCCTGGCCACCAGAGTCCCATCCCAGTAAGATCGTCCGAGAGCATGTGGGGCAGAGAGGAAGGAAGGCGGGGAGGACATCGGCTGAGTTAAATTATGCTCATTAATTCAATTTGAGGCAGGAATGTGTGTAAATAAACGCTGGCAGCTGCAGAGGCTCCGTTTCCTGCTGGGCTCAGGCTGGAATGCAGGGACCAGTGCAACAGAAAGTCGACTGCGGGCCAGTGCAGCAGCCCTGTGACCACGAGATAATGCAAAAGAGATGGTCTTGCCCTGCAAGGGAGGTTTTCAGGGCAGCAATAAGTGCCAAACCAAGTGGAGCTGGAGAGGACTGTGCCAGCCAAGATCAAATCTCAGTTATTTGAAAAGATGAAATGCCCTGGACAGCCCCCTCCTCTTCCTTTAAATCAATGCAGATCAGATTTCCAGGGGTTCAGATGAGTGGGACAGCGGCCGGTCCCACACAGCCTGCTGGCAGATAAATGACCTGTTCACATCTCCTCTTCCTTTACAAAGCTGAGTCCCTGAGAAGCAGGGAGGGAAAGAATGAGTTTTAGAACAGGAGCATCCTTGGTGCCATAAATCTGTAAACGTTGACAGGGCTGGTTCTTGGCATTTGATGTTCATGAATGGTTTTGGGGATGGAGCCGTCCTCCCGGATCGTGTTTATTAAACTCCTCGTGCCGTGCTGGGCAAGATGCTCGCTTGCGTATTGCCAGGTGGATCTCGTGCTGTCCTTTGTAGGAGCTCGTTGACTGCCGTGTATTCCAAAGAGACATCTGTTTCCCAGCTAGTAATGACCAGTGACTCCTTGTCCCCATTCAGCAAGGAATGGCTGTCCAGAGAGGCAGGTTCTTCACTCATTTTATCTGCAAATGTTTTCTTAAACCTTCGGTGCCCTTGCTGATCAGAAGGGTTCACCCAATGCTGGGCACTTCATTGAATGCTTCAACTGTTTGATCCTCACTACAGTTTCCGTTTCCTAGGCAGGAAACCAAGTTCTGGTGAAACAAAGAAACTGCCGTGGTTGCCAAGTCAGGGATGGAGGCAGGATTTGACATTGGGCTGCCTTGAGGGCCCCTATCAGCCCCGGTCACCCTCCCAGACACAGCCCCCCTTAGCCTCTTAGCATGCCTCCCTGCCACTGCCTCCCAGAGGGCTTCCTGCCTTCTCTGTGCTCTCAGAGTCCTCTGTGTCATTTAGTTATGAAAAAAGATTATCATTATTATTACAGACGAGCGTGTGTGTACATCCCTCACTCACTGGACCGGTAGGGATCTTAGGAGAGGGCCTGGCTTAGAACAGGACAGTGGTCAGAGGTAGCTCCTCCTGAATACCCCCAGCCCTGAGTCTCCATCCTTGTGCCGTGCCCTGCCCTGGGTGGGGGAGTGGAGAAGGGGGGCTGGGTGGTGGAACTTGGCTGCTGAGTGATTCTGGAGGGTGAGGAGAGCCCTTGTTCCTGGGCTTTGTGCTTAGTCACTTCAGTCATACCGGACCCTTTGTGACCCCATGGACTGCAGCCCGCCAGGCCTCTCTGTCCATGGGGGTTCTCCAGGCAAGAATACTGGAGCGGGTTGCTGAGGGCTCTGTCGAAGCTGCTTTGAAAAGCTAGAGAGCCCCCTTCCGTGTCGGCCACTCCAGGTAAACTGGAGAAAACATTACCAGCCCCTGAATAGTCCAGCCCTAACCCAGAGACGTCTCAGTGCCCACTGTTTCTGATTATCTACTTTCTTCCCGTTGATTCTGTGGTCTTGTTCCCTAGAAGTCATAACCTGAGTGGAGGGAACTTCGGTCAGGGTGTTTGTGGAGTTGAGGTGCTTTTTCCTCTCTGAAAATTGGCCTCTGACGCAGCCACGGGCATTGTTTCCACACTTTGCTCCCTGATGGCGTGTTTATTTACCTAGACCCTCACAACCTCTCTCACCCTCAGTAATCCAATATTAACTTGTAATAACCAGGATTTCTACTGAAGGAAGGGGTTTGTTCAGGAAAAGCAAAGGGAACTGAAGATTCAAAATTCCAGAGAGAAACTGAATTAAAACCCTACCAAAGAGGGTGTGGAAATGTCTAAGTTAAGAGAGCTATCTCCAACATAACACAGCATTATAAAATTTTCTTTAATTAATAAAATAATAAAATTAAAATATTTTTAAAAATTGAACTTTTGAAAAAAGAGTGACCTCCCAGAACAGCACATTACTGCTCCTCTAGCGTATACCTTTGTTTTTAAGTTGCATTTGATCTGAAGGGAGTTTTATCTCTAGGGCTATTATAGTAGCTAGTTCTGAAACTGGCAAGTAGTGATACATCTTCTCTTAGATGAGGTTATGTGTTTATGTGCCTGTATTAATCAACAATGCCATGTTTTCCACCTTACCTAATACGAACCCTGTCCTACCCCTCTCCAAAGACGTTGGAGATGATGGTGAATTAAAGTGATGCTGGGGAAATTAGTTCATAAATCTCAATCCACTCTCATTCTGGAAGATTCTTACAGTGGGCTTGGTGGCTTTGGGCTCTGGCTGGACTTGACTGCATGTGCTTTGTGTGTGCTTATAGCGTGAGGGCATTCGTGCCCTGGCTTTACATGCAATGACTGTTGGACGTTATCCCCCACTCTGGTCTCTCTATTTTAGGTCACATCTGGAAGCATAGCCTGTCTTTTAAAATAGGTCCCTAAATCCAGACTAGAGTGTTACATGCAGCTGCCGCCATGATGGCTCCACACTTTCCACGTGTGCTGGGTGCTGACTGCGAGAGAGGGATGGTCCCCCTGGGTTTGACCTCATGGACAGAGCGCCTTCCCGGCCACTCCGGGGATCTGTGCCAAGCAGCAGCCCAGGGCATCTTTGTCACATCTGGTAGCTGTTGAGCAGCATGTAGGAAAAATGTTCTGAGACTCAGGGCCTCCTCCATTGGGACCACCAGAGATTTACTGCCATGAAAGTGGAAAATTATGAGAAAAACATGAAGAGGCTTCCATTTGCCAGGCCCTTTGTGTTCCATAGGCTTTACAGATGTGACATCACAGGTTGTTTATTATATTATAGAATCCAGTTTGCAAAGCAAAAGGCATCCACTTCGGCTGTTGGCAACACCCAGTCAAGAGGCAGACAGAACATTTTCCCATGGACTGGTTGACTCTCTGTAACATCCAAGTGGTCTCGCCAGACATCCATGCTGTGTGATTACATTCGTAGAAAGTTCAAAACCGTGCCAAACTAATTTATGGTGTTAGAGGTCACGGCAGGGGTTACGCTTGGGTGGAGGAGGAGTGAGACATGGGAGAGGCCTGAAGAGCTGTCTGCTGAGTTTCTGGGGGCTTCCATCAGAGTGCTGTGTTCACAGTATTCGTTTTGCAAAAATGAAAGCCCGTTTGTGATGCACACATGTCATCTGTGCACTCTGTCATGTACATGTTTCATTCTGATCAAAACTTTACATTTATAAGTATGACATAAGAGCATAGGATAATGTTCTTTCCTCAATCTGCCGTGCTTAGTCACTCAGCTGTGTCGACTCTTTGCAACCCCAGCGACTGTAGCCCACCAGACTGCTCTGTCCATGGAATTTTCCAGACAGGAATACTGGAGTGGGTTGCCATTTCCTCCTCCAGGGATTTTCCCAACCCAGGGATCGAACCTGCACCCACATCTCCTGTGTCTCCTGCATTGCAGACGGATTCTTTACCCGCTGAGCCATCAATCCACCTCATTAGTAATAATTGCAGATGAGAGGAGAGAGGAGGCTGCAGATTGAAGTGGGTGTTTCCTGCAGCACTGGAGGTGGGGACCCCATCGGCTGTGTATTATCTGACGACCCTCCCTACGAAGCTTTGGATTGTCTATTGAGTGTCCCAGGTTGGTTTTTTAGCTTGGGTTTCTTTTTTTTTTAATAATAAGCATATTAATATTTTTTTTATCCTCAGTAGAATGCTTTTGAATAAAAGCTTCTGTTGCTTCTTCTGCAGTGAATAATCTTCAATATCTCTTTCAATAGGCTGACATGGAAATTAGCACCATGTGGGTGATGATCACGGGAGGGGCAGCAAGGCCTGTGGTGAGTGGGCAGACAGACAGGAAAGGATCAGCCCCAGGGAAACCAGCACTTTCACGGTGGAGTGGGTAACGGCCTTCTGCCCACCAAAGATAGCACAGGATAGTAGGCAGTACGTGGGCTATACCCTCCAGGCTCCTCTTTCTATGGGATTCTCCAGGCAAGAATACTAGAGTGGGTTGCCATGCCCTTCTCCAGGGGATCTTAGCCACCCAGGGATTAAACCCAGGGCTCTTGCATTACAGGCAGATTCTTTACCATCTGAGCCACCAGGGGAGCCCCTCGGCAGTACTGCAATGGCTCTATTAATAGAAAGATGGGTTGAATAATTCAGTCTTTTTTTAAAAATGCAGTGGCTACATTGAGCATCTTTTCATGTGCCTTTTCGTATCTGTATGTCTTCTTTGGAAAAATGTCCGTTTAAATATTCTGTCCCTTCTCTTTCCCCTTTGGTACAAGTTTGTTTCCTATGTCTGTGGGTCTGTTTCCATTTTGTATATGAGTTCATTTTGGGTGAGCATTTTGGAAAGTTCATTTTGTCATTTCTTTTTAGCTGCCACATATAAGCAAAGTCATATGACATCTGTCTTTATCTGGCTTACTTCACTTAGTATGATAATCTCTAGATCTATCCATGTCGCTGCAACTGGTATTATTTCATTCTTTTTTATGATTGAGTAATATCCCATCATATACACACAGCCACACTAAGTCGCTTCAGTCTTGTCTGACTCTTTTCAACCCCATGGACTGTAGCCCACCAGGGTCCTCCATCCATGGGATTCTCTAGCCATTGGAGTGGGTTGCCATTTCCTCCTCCAGGTGATCTTCCCAACACAGGGATCAAACCCACATCTCTTGCATCTCGTGCATTGACAGGCAGGATCTTTACCATGAGCGCCACCTGGGAAACCCATATATGCAATACATCTCCTTCATCCATGCATCTGTTGATGGACATTTAGGTTGCTTCCATGTCTTGGCTATTATAAATAGTGCTGCAGTGAACATTGGCGTGCACGTATCTTTTCAAGTTATAATTTTCTCCATACCTATGCCCAGGAATGGGATTGCTAGGTTGTATGGTAACTCTATTTTTAGGTTTTTAAGGAACTTACATACTGTTCTCTATAATGGATGCATCAGTATGTATTCCCATCAACAGTGTAGGAGGAATGAATTAGGAGTTTGGGCTCAGTATATACATACTACTATATATAAGACGGATAACCAACAAGGACCTACTAAATAGCACAGAGAACTATATTTTATAATAACCTATAAGGGAAAAGAGTCTGAGAGAGAGCTTACACATACTCACACACACACCCACACCCACGAATCACTTTACTGTACACCTGAAGCTAACACAATATTGTAAATCAACTGTACTTCAATTAAAAAATAAAATTGAAAAAAAAATGAAATAACTTTGAGTCACCATGAGATTCCCTTTCTGAAGTGTTAGAGCAATATCCTGACTGAGAGTTTAGTAGCACGACATTCGGCTTCAATAAAGAACTTTAAAATACTTTGTGTACATTTTCTAAAACTAGATGATAAGAATTCTTTATATATATATAAAAGTGCAGAAAAAGTGCAGAAAAAGCTAAAAGCAAAAGGACAGTGACCACACGGAGGCTGTGTGCAGCAGCCTCTCAGGGGTCGGCGGTGGGCAGTTCAGGCAACACCAGGGCAGGGGCCACGTTACCGCACCAGTTGATATGTCTTCCTGTGAGAGTTCGGCGGCCCCTCTCAGGGATGGAAAGTTTATTGGAATAGATCAGTTTTTTCCCCCATATGTTTAAGTTTATGGGCAAGTTCTATTTCTAATGCTTCCTTTTTCTTTTTCACCTTGATATGGCATTTTTTTCCCTATGACCCAGGCTATGCCAAGAAGCAAGCCATTTCAGCTTCATCACCTGAGAGACTTCTACAAAGGAATAACGAAGTGTTGTCTGAAGCCCATTTCAGACTATCATTTGCTCTACTGTCTTGTTGCTTTACTGTTCTGATTTTCCCCATTTCCTAACAGAGACCTTGTCTCTTTATTGCTGTTAAATTTGCTTTCTCATCATTTGTCAAATATGTCACTGAAATGATTTTTCAAAGATAATAAAAGGTTTCATGATTTCAGGAAGTTGAAAATCCTGGGGGCAGAGCATTGTATGCACAAATTTTGTTGAAATCCCTGTCTCTCTGCCTCTTGGCTGGAGGACTCTTGAAGACGTGATTTCATTTCTCTTAAGAAAGTCCCTGACATGTGGTCTGATCATAACTCTGTTCGCACTTGCTTGAGGCTCCGTGGCGGATGAAGAACGTGTTCTTTCGAAACGACTATTATTTTAGGCTCCGTTTGGGCTTTTTATGCAAACCTTAGCTTTTTTCCTGTTGGATATCATCAATACTGTTTCCGCCCCCTCCCTCCCTGATACAATGACCTCTTCTTCACCTTCATGGTGGTTGATCTCTGGGCAGCACTTGATCCTGAGGCTTCTAGAAATTCTGTCTTTTGCTTCTGAAACATAGTTCTGTCCTATCTTTCTTAACTTTCTTTACCTCCATTTCAGTGGCACATCCCTAAAGTATAATGAGTCTGAAGGATTATTTCCTTATTTTAACTTTCTCTTAGGTTACAGTGTATATACCAAAGTCTTCAATTTCAGCTAAAAACTAATAACACCTAACTACCTGTCTTTCAGCCAAAGCTTGATAGTTGCCTATAGCTTGATTTACTTTGAAAACGGAGACCTTTTCACCTTTTGTATCTCTTTGAATACCTAACAGGATACCTGGTACATAATAAATATTAGATGGATGGGGACGGGGAAGGCAATGGCAAGCCACTCCAGTACTCTTGCCTAGAAAATCCCATGGATGGAGGAGCCTGGTAGGCTGCAGTCCGTGGGGTCGCTAGGGGTCGGACACGACTGAGCGACTTTACTTTCACTTTTCCCTTTCACACATTGGAGAAGGAAATGGCAACCCACTCCAGTGTTCTTGCCTGGAGAATCCCAGGGACGGGGGAGCCTGGTGGGCTTCCGTCTATGGGGTCACACAGAGTCGGACACGACTGAAGTGACTCAGCAGCAGCAGCAGCAGATGGATGGAGAACATGATCACACTGGTAAAAATTTAATTAAAACTTAATTAATTTCTCTGTTCAATTTTATGAACTTCTTCTAATAGTGCTCAGTTTCTCAGTCATGTCTGACTCTGCCACCCAATAGACTGTAGCCCACCAGGCTCCTCTGTCTATGAGATTTCCCAGGCAAGAATACTAAAGTGATTGTCATTTCCTTCTCGAGGGGATCTTCCCAAGTACAGAACTGAACTCGTGTCTCTTGCATGTCCTGAATTGGCAGGTGGCTTCTTTACCACTGAGCCACCTGGGAAGCCATTCCCTAAGTAATGACATGTGAAAGATGAATAAGGATGTTTTCTTTCCCAGACTCTTCTGTCCTCATGCCGTGTTCATTATTGATACCTTTTTACCTGAGGACCCACCTATCACATTTCTTGTAAAAGTGGATCTTTGGCGATCAAGGTGACACTTTGCAGAATAGTTTTTTCCTAGATTCTTGTAGGACAGACTGCTTTTGAACTTAACTCTATGGAGCTGAGATGCTGAAACACTTGGGAAACTTTTTTCCTAGGGGAGATTTTTATGGCCAAAAGTGAATCTTCCATAGGGCTGAAGAAAGACCGATAAAATTTAGCTTTTAAAACCAAAGTTGTGTTTAAGTTCTGTGGAAACAGAAGGTACTGCTTGGACAGAACATGGCAGATGTTATGAAAATTTGTTCTAAAGCATTTCCTTTAGGTTAAGTCATGTTTGCCAAGTTATAACCTGGAACACATTCTGACAGCTCAGCGGAGTTCATAGCTGAGGATGTGTGGTGGCCACGGGTTTGGGGAGGGGAGGGGTGTCCATCGTTGTTAGACTATCACGCTTCTCTTTCTGAGGCCAGCAAGCTCCCTGGTCTTCGAGATCTACTTTTGTCTAATGAAAAGTGTGTTTTAATAGACACTCTGGGCTTCCCTGGTGGCTCAGCTGGTAAAGAATAAGTAATCAGGTAAAGAATCAGCAATGCGGGAGACCTGGGTTCAGTCCCTGGATTGGGAAGATCCCCTGGAGAAGGAAAAGTCTACCCACTCCAGTATTCTGGCCTGGAGAATTCCATGGACTGTGTCCTTGGGGCCGCAAAGAGTCTGACACGACTGAGCAATTTTCACTTTCACTTTTCAATAGACACTCTACCTGGCTCTCACTGGAGAAAACCATATAGATTTTCTTCGATACGTACTTGATATTTCTTTAGGGCAAATATCCCAAATAACTCAAAAATGATCATGTTAAGAAGCCTATAGAATCCAGAATGGAGTAGATTCGGGAATGCTTCTTAGATCTGAACCATTGGGTCCTGCCACCCCCCTCCTTCATCCCTATGAATTGTCAAAAAAAAAATCTGTCTATTATGGATAAACAGCACGGTCCTACTGTACAGCACAGGAAACTATTCACTCTCCTGTGATAAACCATAATGGAAAAGAATATGAAAAATAATGAATGTGTGTGTGTATAACTGAATCATTTGCTGTCTACTTGAAACTAACACAACATCATAGATCAATTATACTTTAATAAAGTAAACTTTAAAAAATAGAGATCTGTCGACTTTAGGGGACTAACTCTGGAGGGGTCACTGCCATCTCTATCTCTGCACTCAGGTATCTGAGTGTTTCCCCAGGAAGTGCCAGAGTGCCCTACTCTGGGAAAAGAACAAGCAGCAGAAAGGCCACTGATGTTTTTCTTTTGTCTGACTCATTCAAAAGAAAGCCCAAGGTAAGGTCTCTAACAGACTGCTTAGAATGGTGGTTTGTTGTTTGCTTGATTTTGAGGCTTCATGTCTTTTAGCAAATGGATGTGTGTGACCTTGAATGTCTTTTTCTCGTTTTCTTAAGAGGTGGTATCATTTAGGTTCTTACATGTTGGGCCTATCTGGGCATGCTGTGGATATAGAGCTTTATCTGAGATATAAGAGATTTATCTGGGCTGAAGGAGAGAATTTCCTTGATGCCCATGGAAAATAGGTGAAAAGTCATGGACGCTGTCTTTTCACACATCTTAGTGACTTTTCTTGTTCTCCCACCTGTGTTACTGAGATGCTCTGGGAGGTCTGTGCCCACAGAGTGCAGGACTGCCTCTCCTATGACTGGAAGCTTCTCCCACGCCCCCTTTTCTGCAGCGGCCTTGTCACCAGCTAAGGTGACTCACACAGGGTCCCGGGCCAGGCTGCCCTCACGTGAAGCACAGAGGTGCCTTTATGGGGGAGTCAGCTTCTCTATCGGAGAAGGCAATGGCAAGCCACTCCAGTACTCTTGCCTAGAAAATCCCATGGATGGAGGAGCCTGGTAGGCTGCAATCCATGGGGTCGCTAAGGGTCGGACACGACTGAGCGACTTCACTTTCACTTTTCACTTTCACACATTGGAGAAGGAAATGGCAACCCACTCCAGTGTTCTTGCCTGGAGAGTCCCAGGGACGGGGGACCCTGGTGGGCTTCTGTCTATGGGGCCACACAGAGTCGGACACGACTGAAGTGACGCAGCAGCTTCTCTATTCTGGCCTTGTTGGTTCCAGGGAGATACTTGGAAGAAGCAAGAAAATCAGTGAGCATCAGAGTTGGGGTCTAGGTGAGAGAAAAGTCTGACTCCCCTTGGATATGATGGCATCCAAACCATGAGCCACCCTGAAGCAAACGCCAGTGCAGTGCTGTGCTCGGAGCTGGGGCCCAGGGAATGACCCTCCACCGGCCTAAGGAGGAAGTTTGGAAGGAGGGTGAAGAAAGACGGAGTGATGGCGACCACCCTGGCATGGCAAAGAAACTGGCTAAGATGGGTGACTAAACCGGGCTGGTGAGATTTGCTGAAGGTGCCAGGCCTGGAGGAAGGGATACTTCTGGAGGCTTCTGACAGCATGAGCAGTGCTGGAAGGGGGTGATGAGAACGTTGGCCTGGGGATCTTGTAAGTAGTGCTGGGATATGAAAGTGGAGAGTCTGAGGAACAGGAAAAAGAGAAATGAGCTGAGCAGGAGGGGCTTTGGGAATTTTGTGGCATTGGAGAACTTTTCTAAGTAAGGAGCTCCAGCAGCATCTGTTCATATCCAAGAAAAAAAAATTACATGTAGTATTTGTAGTTGAGATGCTTTCTCTGCACGTGTGTGCCTTTAAAGGAATTAAATTGTATACTCAGGAGATGTGCATTTTTATGTAAAAATGTATCACAGCTTTGACTACAAATTCATAGCTACATTATATACATATAAAGTATGATTCATAGAAAAATTAGGTCAACTAATAGGATCAAATAAAATTTTTAATGATTTGTTTTTCCATTGTTTTTTGTATATAGATCTTAGAAGTGGGAACAGAACCGTTTCACAGGTCTGTTTCTGAGAGGAGTGAATAACCAGGCTTTAAATTGCTGTTGATAACAAAGAAACTGTGCTGGATGGCTGAGGTTTCAAAGTCAGATTAGATTTCACTCTGGAGAGGCCTCTTCCAGCCTCTTGGCTGGGAAACTCTCTCCGAACAGGATATGGTGATTATTTGTAAATGATCATTGCTCCTTGTGACAATAGCTCATCCCAAGTACTCAGAGGACCAGCTTTGAAACACATACAGATGATTTGAATGAAAATATCATATGCGCAAGCATACACAATATTAGCTGACCTACCAGGAAGGTGACTCACTGAAGATAATTCTAAATAATTTAGCTGTGTTGACCTGGCTTTGGGATCCATTAAGCGACTAGCCTAGTATTTATAGAAAAAGATAACAAAGTTAAAAATTCTTGGCAAAAAAAGTGAAACAAAAGCATGGAGTTTGGGAAAGAACAGTGAAAAAGTTGAGCAGGAAGAGGTGATTCCTCAGTGGACGGTGACCCATCTCTCCCGCCAGCATCTTGGCGTTTCAAGAGGCAGCTGCAGTTCCTGCCAGGAGACATTATCTGACTGCAGAGTGATGTGATAATGGTCCATCTGGTCTTCTTTTAGTTACACGTTGAAGCTTCAGTCATATCTCTGTGCCCCTCTCCCCAAAGCCTCGGGGGACATTGGACATTTCTCTTTACAAGCTGATTGGGTTATTTGTCCAAATGATGGGCATTTTTGAAATAGGAAATCCAGCTTTTGCCTATAGAATCCCCATACCTGGTGGACAGAGAAGAGTGTAAATACTCCGTGCCTGTATTTAGATTTTGGATCGTGGGTATTTGAAACAGTCTGTTACATCCGTTCATTGGAAATGCCTGTGCATCATTGCTGCAACATCCACCCCCACTCTTAGGTAATGACCCCGTGCCCATATCCAGCCCGGACTGCAGCCTGAGCCTCAGACTGACATTAACTGGGCACATTTCTAGCTTTTTCAACTGGTCACTCCCTCCTTAATGTTTCCAGGCCTCTCAAAATCAACATGTCAAAATCGTAACTAGCTTTATCCACCCCCCAACACACCACAGACACGCGCGCACACACACACACACACGCATGCAGCAGAGGGTGGGGGAACAAAGCAGAATAAAATGTATTTCTCCAGCTGTGAGCTCTGTCTTGCTTTCAAGTAACCCACATCAGGGACTGATTCCAGCTTCTCTCTGCATCACTCCTGTACGCACGCCTCCCAAGGTCGGCAGCAGGACCCTGACTTTGCTTCCTAGTTTCCTCTCCTTGACGTGGCCTGGCTGCCACTCCTGTCCTTCTTCCCTCCGTCTCAGCGCCCCCAGCCCTCCCTTCAGTGCCCTACTTGCCAGCTGTGCCCCTAGTGGGTTATACCCTTACCTTAAACCTCACTGTCTGAAACTTTTGTCGTCTTTGCTCCCTTTTAAGACAGATCCTTCCTAGTTTCTGTGGTTGCCATTCACCCTCTGAGTCATGTCTCAGGCCTCTGATCACCTCTCTGCCCTCCACCTTTGCCTTTACAGCCCATATGTCTGCCCCTGTTGGCTTTTCTTCCAGCCAGAGAATATAAACCTTCTATTGCTTCCTGGCTTCCCACCTTTGGTCTCTCCTCTCGGGACCCACACAGTGGCAGCCTTGACTTTTCTGAAAGCCCATTCTCATTCTCCCTCTGCCCAGAATCTGCAGAGGTTCCGTTATTTCCCTCGCACACACCTCCCCGGTGTTCCAGCTCCCCACAGCCATCCGCCGCCCCTCTGCACCCACTGGCCAGCATCGGGGTCCCCTCCCTCCTCCCTGCTCTGCCTCCCTGTGACGTCTTCTGTGCTCCCAGAGGAGATGCTCTGCTCTCCTCTCCATCCCTCTTTCCAACCAGACACTCTGCTTCTCCTTCTTGTTCTTGTTCCTTTGTGAATACATTCTACACAATCTTTGCTTTGCTCTTGCTTTTTCTGCTTAATTAACGAGATGACAAAATGAGAGCCTTTGGTTAGGAGACCCTGGCTCCTGTGATGTGTTTCTGCGCCGAAGTGGGCCTGGCTGAGCCCTGCATCTGTGTCTGTTTCTCCCTGGGCTTCGCGGGCGCAGTGGTAATGAATCCACCTGCCACTGAAGGAGACGCAGCTTCAGTCCCTGGGTCAGCAAGATCCCCCGGAGGAAGAAGTGGCAGCCCACTCCAGTATAATTCCACAGATAGAGGAGCCTGGCGGACTATGGTCCACGGGGTCGCAAAGAGTCGGACATGACTTTGCGACTGAGCACACACACTGTTTCTCGCTGGTGAGCACATATAGGGCTCCTCAACCAGTACAGGTTGTCAGGCAGTTAAAACAGGGCAGAACACATTCAAAGAACTGGGATGTTGCTGTGTTCCAACAAATGATAACTTTCAAAGGGAGCTCAATTAACCTGAAACCTCCACTTTGATAACCATTTACATTAACACTAGTTTGGAATCTTGGCTTCTTCGGTGGGTTTCTCCTTGACAGAGGTCTAAGATGTCTTCTTTATTTTTCTTGCTTGACTCATTTAGTCAGTAAAAGGATTTATTGACTCAACCATTCAACAACCGTTCCATGAATACCTATGAAAGGGACACGGCAGATTCCTAAGTCTGCTTTCAACTACACAGTATCAATGACATTTTCTGAAGACAGACAAAAGCCTTACTGATTAAAAGGCCTCAGACAGATATTTTTTTAAATTATTCCCTTTTTGCCATCACAAGCTTTCCACATGCCCCTCTTTTTTTATCTCCTACCTTTATTTCTCATCCGAAGTTTGGTCCCCGTGTTTTTGGCTCTCAGACATCAGACGACATTCTTAAATAAACCCAGTAGATTACAGAGTAAAAAGAGATTTTCTCAGAGTCTGTGATTGACCAAAGCGTGACCTGGTGCAGCTGGCTCTGAACAAAAGTGGGGTCTTACAGGTGATTTTCAGGAGTTAAGGTGTCATGTTTCGTAGCTGTGTCCGTAGGATTTTACTTACTTCTGCATCCTTGATAGACTTTTTTCAGATCATGGTTCTTTGATAACAAATCATCTCTATAGTCTACTGCTGCCCATTACCAGGCTATCAAGATTGAAATAATAACTATCATGATTTGACATAAACCTTAGAAATCTCTGGTGGAGCCAGTTCCTCCATGTCTGATGGTTTCCTATTCAGATAGACTTTCTTTGCTTCTGCATCTATAGAGCAGATCTTTCATGCATGGTTTTGATAGCTTCCTTTTTAAAAATTGAAATATAGTTGATTTACAATTTTGAGTTGATTTCAGGTGTGTAGGAAAGTGATTCAGTAACACAAACATATATATATACTTCTTTACATGTAGTGGAGTGTATCTACTAATCCAAACTCCTAATTTATCCCTGCCTCCACTTTCCCCTTGGTAACCACAGCTTTGTATTCTATGTGTTTTTTGTATATAAGTTCATTTATATCTTTTTTTTTTAATTCCACACATAAGTCATATCATATGTTATTTGTCTTTCTCTGGCTTATTTCACTTAGTAAGCTAATCTCCAGGTCCACCCATGTTACTGCAGATGGCATTATTTCATTCTTTTTTGTGGCTGAATAATATTCCGTTGTATAAATATACCATAATTCGAAAAGATTCATGCCCCGCAGTGTTCACTGCAGCACTGTTTACAATAGCCAAGACATGGAAGCACCCTATGTCCATTGACAGATGTACGGATAAAGAAGACATGGTATATTTATATAAGTGATTATTTCTATGAGTCATCAATCCTGTGGGCTCACAGCCTGGTGGCTCTGCACTGAGCACTTTGGTCTGTGGTCACAGTGATATAGGGGAGCTGAGCGGGGTTTCACCCACCGAGTAGTCTCGTGCAGCTGGGGCTGCAAGGAGCTGAGAGTTTCCCCGTTGGTCCTCACGCTGCTCCTGGACACTTTCCCATTTGCAGCTTCTTGTCTGGTAAGGAGGTAATGAAGCCGTGATTGGCCTCCCTGTTCAGGATATCCCTGAGGCCCAGGCCCCCTGGGTGTCGTGTAACAGCATTCCAGGGCAGCTGTGCCATTGTAAGGCTCACTGCACTCAACAGATTCCAGACACCCTCCGGCTGCTGCTGCGCTGAATGGTGAATTCAGGCTTCGCTGGGTTTGGGCCTCAAGGGGGCTGAGCCAAAGCTGACATGACTTACTGTTCAGACGACAAGTACCAAACAGGGAAAACAGTTCAAATGCCAATGAACTGCTGCTTTCTTCAAAAGAGATTGACTTCCCAGGAGCAGCTCTCAGGCAGTTGGGAGCCTGGTTCCACTGACTTCAACAGCATTTCTCTCCCTTGGCCTTTCTGTAGACGGGGCCGTTGACTCAATGATTCTTAATACTTTTAGTGTGTGACTTAGCTTTTATATAGCAGTCAATAAAATAGAAAATTTTGTTTGGAAAACAGGAGGGGCAAACAGTTTTAGAGGAAAAGAAAGCTAAATAATTTATTCATGGCTTTAAGTTGAATTTATGGTATTAAATTTTTAGATGGTGTAAAATAAACCTTGAACTTTGAGGGTTCTTCTTTATCAGTAATACCCATATGCTGAATCTATATTTCAAGCTGATGTAAGCTGAGTAGAAGAGCTTTGCAAATAGACATTGGAGTTGCTGAATGATTTATCTTCTGATTGTTTATTTACTTTCCTAAGAAAGGAACTCCTAAGTGCCCATTTATGTTACTATAATTAAATCATTCCAAGGTAATAGTTTCATAAGTTTCTGGGGGCTTACCTGGTGGCTCAGATGGCAAAGAATCTGTCTGCAATGCAGGAGACCTGGGTTCGATCCCTGGGTCAGGAAGATCCCCTGGAGAAGAGGAAATGACTACCCACTCCAGTATTCTTGCCTGGAGAATCCCATGGACAGAGGAACCTGGTAGGCTATAGTTCCCGGGGTCATAAAGAGTCCGACATGACTGAGAGACTGAGTTTCTAGAATAATGTATCTGGTAAAGTCATTTAACTGTGACTTATTATCCGTGTCATATTTTGTTTCATATTAATTTTTAATCATTTTAACCATTTTTACATGTACAACTTGTGGCATTAAGTACATTCATAATGCCTGCAACCATCCCCACTGTTTACTTCCAGAATTTTTTCATCTTCCCAAACAGAAAATCTATCCCCTTTAACTCCTCACACCCCCTCATTATCCAGCCCCTCTCTGTCCTTCTGTATTTGCCTGGTCTAGGTACCTCGTGTAAATAGAGTTATACAATATTCATCCTTTGTTTCTAGCTTATTTCACTTAGCATGATGTGTTCAAGGCTCAGCCATGTTGTCGCTCGTATCAGAAGTTCATTCCTTTCGAAGGTTGAATCACATGATTCCATTAAATGCTTCATAGACAAGGAAAAAGGTTTTCCTTGACCCTTTTAGAGTTGCTGGTTGAGTCTGAAAATTAAACTGAAAAAGACTGGTTAGCAGGAGAAACGTTAGTCACTTAGTCATGTCTGACTCTTTGCAATCCCATGGACTGTAGCCCGCCAGGCTCCTCTGTCTATGGAATTCTCCAGGCAAGAATACTGGAGTGGGTTGTCATTCCCTTCCCAGGGGATCTTCCTGACCCAGGGCTCAAACCCGGGTCTCCTGCATTGCAGGCAGATTCTTTACCATCTGAGCCACCAGGGAAGTCCAGCAGGAGAAAAGCATGCAAATGTACTTGAGTTTTATATGACTCAGAAAACTTCATAAGGCAATGAAGACCAGAAGAAATGGTTAAACCTGAATGCTTTTATGCTGAGTTTGGTGAAGAGTAGGCTTCTCAGATAGCTCAAATGCTAAAGAATCTACCTGCAATATAGGAGAACCAGGTTCAATCCCTGGGTCAGGAAGACACCCTGGAGGAGGAATTGGCTACCCACTCCAGTATTCTTGCCTGGAGAATCCCATGGACAGTGGGGCCTGGTGGGCTACAGTCCATGTTGTCGCAAATAGTCAGACACGACTAAGTGACTAATACTTTCACTTTTCACTTGGTGAAGAGTGGAAAGTTGTGCTGAGCAGAAGGTGAGCTCAGGGTGGTGACCTGAAGGGGCTCCGCACAACCTGTCTATTGGATCCCTCTGTGTCCCTGCTCTTTCAGGACGTACCTCTCAGGTGAAGGTCTTTTACCCACCTCAGAGGTGCAGGGCGGAGGTCGGAGACACATCTTGCTTCTGCCATGTTTGCAAACTCCTTCAGCTTAAACTATTCATCCTGCTAAGGTGCCATAGGTGAGGATAGGCTGTCCTCAACCCCATGAATACAGACCACGTTTTGTTTATCCGTCATCTGTTCATGGACACTTGTGTTATTTCCACCTTTTGGCTGTTGTGAGTAATGCTGCCATGAACAGAGGTGTATTGTTTCTGTTTGAGTATTGACTTGTCTTGAAATGGGCCTCTCTTTTTCTTATGATGGGAAATACTTTTTGACAAGAAACGTCAACTGCGTCTTTCAAAAGGGGTCCAGGATTAGCCTTTTTACTCTTTTCCATAGAAACAATACTTCCATGGGTATGAGCGTCCTGTGTGAGGGTCTAGGTTGACAGAAGATTGTGTGAGTCTTCACGCCTTCCTGTAGATACTGTCTCAACCTCTGTGGCACCTACAGATAACTAGGTAACTATGGAGAGAAGACAGTTAGCCCCCTTTAGAGGAGGCTGAGATCTTTGAAAGGTGTATGTGTCAGTGTGGTGTTTCATGGGTGAACAAAAGATTCCACTGTTTTCCAGGAAGTGTATATTCCAGACCTTGTCAATCTGGAACCTCACTGGAGCCTCAGCTGCCAGAGTCCCTGTGTCCAGGCTGTAGTGCTCAGACCAGGTGGCCCTGAGGGTCCCCACAGAAGGGTAGTCTTGTTGTTGTTCAGTCTCTAAGTCTTGTCCAGCTCTTTGTGACCCCATGGACTGCAGCATGCCAGGCTTCCCTGTCCTTCACCATCTCCCAGAGTTTGCTCAGATTCATGTCCATTGAGTCGGTGATGCCATCTAACCATCTCATCGTCTGTCACCCCTTCTTCTCCCACCTTCAGTCTTCCCCAGCATCAGGGGCTTTTCCAGTGAGTTGGCTCTTCCCATCAGGTGGCCAAAGTATTAGAGCTTCAGCTACAGCATCAGGCCTTCCAATGAGTATTCAGGATTGATTTCGCTATTGGATCTTAGCAACCACACAGGTGAGCCCAGCAGGGTCAGGTGGAAAGCTATGCTGGGAGTCAACAGACTCAGTTGTGGTTTTTTCCCCTTCTCTCTCTTCGTTCCTATGTTTGAAAATCACGCATCATCAGTATGTAGCTTGTGCTTCCATCTGTATCAGTACCTGGAGAAAGTGTTTTTGTTTTCCAGTGAGGAAAATGTATACTCTTCTGTTCCCAGGGTTGAATGGAGGTGGAGGTCTTTGCTCAATATCCTCGAATATTAATACATTAACAATTGAGCTTCTGACAAAGAACTGTGACCTTTTTCAAATTATCTGAGCTGTCTGCTGTATGTCACATTTTACCTTTTTAGAGAAGTGCTAATTCATGTTAAGTCCGCCTGAGAGATTTGTTTAATGAGCAGATTAAATGCATGATTATCCCTGTCTTAATTTTTTTCTTTTCTTTCTTTTTTTTTTTTTTTTTTTGAAGGAAGGGCTTCTTGTGATGCCCTCTTCTATTTGGCAAAGGAACACAGAAGGGTCTTTTAAAAATTACCCCTGCAGGGTCACTGGGACCCAAGCTGTTTGCTTCATTAAACCCCAGTGGCTTCTTTCTAGCCAGACCCCTCCAAACAGCCCTGACACAATTGTATCTAAATTAGCATCTGAGTGACCTCCTTTCTCTCCTTTTTTTTTTTCAAGCCCCAGCTGACAGGGATTGGGGAAAGATGTTAATTGGTTGGGCCTGGCTCAGAACAATAGACTTGCCAAGATGACAAAAGGACTAATGTTTCTTTCAATATGCACCCGGATTCACATAAGTACCTCTTTTAATTACCAGGAATTATTGTAATGCCTGGTCAATGGAATAATTGACCCTCAACAGCTAGAGCTTATTCTGTAATAAATAATGGCACAGGCCTCCTCAGAGGCGCAGGTACTAGGGTGATTTTCGGGCACTAAAAAGAGATTTTCCCAGCCAGTGTCCTGTGATGTACCAGGGCAGCCCAGTGGGGGTCCAGAGTAGGGGCTCATTTAGGCTTAAGCAGGAGGAAGTGTGCTGAGAGCAGTTAGAATTTACCCCGAGAATCATAAAGGGCTGAGGGAGGAGCTTGAAAGGAAGGAGTTAGTAGCTTGGCAGTTCAGGACCCACGTGGTCAGCGACTGGGTGGGGGTCGGAGGCTCCAACCCAGGTGAAAGTGAAAGTGTAACTCGCTCAGTCATGCCCAATTCTTTGTGACCCCAACTCTTTTAGCCCACCAGGCTGCTCTGTCCAGGGGATTCTCCAAGCAAGGATACTGGAGTGGGTTGCCATTCCCTTCTCCAGGGGATCTTTCCAACCCAGAGATCTAACCCAGGTCTCCTGTGTTGCAGGCAGATTCTTTACCATCTGAGTCACCAGGAAAGCCCAGGTGGAAACATTCTAAAACCTACCCTTCTAGGCAGGAAAACCCAAGGCTCATTTCCAGCCTGCACTTCAGTCCCCCCTTTTGTAAAGCTCTTGAGACTTGGTTGACCTTTCAAGGACTAAACCCTCATCACCTATGTGTTACTACCTGGGTGGGTCTTCTCCAGTCTTCTGAGCAAACTTGACTTTCTCTCTACGTCCACCCATAGCTCTGAAGTGCTCAGATTGTTAGAAGAACATGTATTCTACTTATTGTTGCTGTTGTTTAGTTGTTAAGTTGTGTTTGACTCTTTGCAACCCTATGGACCATAGCCCGCCAGGCTCCTCTGTCCGTGGGATTTTCCAAGCTAGAATACTGCAGTGGGTTGTCATTTCCTTCTCCAGGAATCTTCTGTCTCATCATTAATTTGTTGTACATTGGTCAGGGTCTAACCAGCAACAGAGAAGTCAGGCTCATTATTTTTAAGTGTTTTTTTTTTAATTCAAAGAGATGGTTGTGGAGGTAACACAGGCATTGGAGGGCAGCCAGAGGTGAGCCACAGTGGAAAGTGCCCCCACCCTAGGCTGCAGGGTGGAGGGGGAAAGGGCTGGACCACTGCACAGAGCCGGAATCCTGGCCGGTTCACCTGCAGGAGAAAGAGCCCGGGGAAAACACAGCCAGTTCTGGAGACATCCAGGCAGAGGGGAAAAATCCTGGCTTCTCCCTACTTCCCACCCTGTCATCGCTTGCCAGCGCCTCCCTCCTGGCAGACCCCAGCTGGAGCTCCCGGGACCTGCAGCCCACAGGGTTCAGTCCGAGTGCAGCAGAGCAGAGCGGGGCTGTGCAGAGGCCCTGCCGGCAGACGGGACCAAGCACCGATCGCAGCTGTGTCTGTCTCCATGATACACTGTGAGCGACTTAAAAACAGGGACCTCGTCTCACTTGCTTTTGTAACCACAGCACCCAGCACCAAGTAGGTTTTAATAAATATTTAGTGAATTGGAGTGAATTCTCGAGTTTCTTTCCAGGACTAAAATGATGCTTTCTCTATCCATGCTCTGCTTCCATTTATCATCACGTGGAAGCAAAAACATGAAACATTTCCATGAAATTTGTCTTTACAAAAATCATAGGGTTTTGTGTCATTATTTACTTAAACCCAGGCTCTCATTCCATCTCGACTCTGTTCCTTTATTACCGTGAAGCCAGTGCTATTTATCAGCTCTGAGTTCGGTTTTGAAAACATTCTCCACCAACTGTGAGTTACTTGAAAATAAAGGAAGGGAAACCGAGACGTGGGCTTCATGAATGCTAACAATGTGAGAGAAAAAGGAAAAATGACATTGTGGGCAATTTTCACATTAGTCATCCTAAACACGCCTTTGAACACACTCCTTCCCCAGCTGTGCCCGGGCTCCCCTGGACCACGCAGAGCGGACCCTGCAGAGAGACGGGCCCCCTGGGCAGGGCACAGTGGGTATGGGGCCAGAGCTGTGTATTCAGGCTGCCTGCCTGCCTCACTGGCCCAGTTTCCCCTCAAAGGAGACATACCAAAGAATAAAGCCATCCCAGGGCAGCACCCATGGTCCTGGCATGCAGGGGTCACCCTCCTGCTCGTAAATCAGCCTCACCCTCCTGAGATGTCACCTGGCTTCTGCCCAACCTACAGACTGGGTCTGTCAGACATCAGGACTCAACATAAAATGTGCCATAGATAAAATAGATGAACAACGGGAACTCCTGTATAGCTCAGACAACTATATTCAGTATCTTATAATAACCTTTAGTATAAAAGAATCTAAAAAAATTCATATATATAACTGTCAAGTCACTTTGCTGTATACCTGAAAATCAACACAACCTTGTAGATTAACTATCAGTTCAGTTCAGTTCAGTCGCTCAGTTGTGTCTGACTCTTTGCGACCCCATGAATCACATCACGCCAGGCCTCCCTGTCCATCACCAGCTCCCGGAGTTCACTCAAACTCATGTCCATCATCGGTGATGCCATCCAGTCATCTCATTCTCTGTCGTCCCCTTCTCCTCCCGCCCCCAATCCTTCCCAGCATCAGAGTCTTTTCCAGTGAGTCAACTCCGCATGAGGTGGCCAAAGTATTGGAGTTTCAGCTTTAGCATCAGCCCTTCCAATGAACACCCAGGAGTGATCTCCTTTAGAATGGACTGGTTGGATCTCCTTGCAGTACAAGGGACTCTCAAGAGTCTTCTCCAGCACCACAGTTCAAAAGCATCAATTCTTCGGTGATCAGCTTTCTTCACAGTCCAACTCTCACATCCATACATGACCACAGGAAAAACCATAGCCTTGACCAGACAGACCTTGGTTGGCAAAGCAGTATCTCTGCTTTTTAATATACTATCTAGGTTGGTCATACGGAGAAGGCAATGGCAAGCCACTCCAGTACTCTTACCTGGAAAATCCCATGGATGGAGGAGCCTGGTAGGCTGCAGTCCGTTGGGTCGCTAAGGGTCGGACTTGACTGAGCGACTTCACTTTCACTTTCACACATTGGAGAAGGAAATGGCAACCCACTCCAGTGTTCTTGCCTGGAGAATCCCAGGGACGGGGGAGCCTGGTGGGCTTCCGTCTATGGGGTCACACAGAGTCGGACACGACTGAAGTGACAGCAGCAGCAGCAGCAGGTTGGTCATAACTTTCCTTCCAAGGAGTAAGCATCTTTTAATTTCATGGCTGCAATCAGCATCCGCAGTGATTTTGGAGCCCAAAAAAATAAAGTCTGACACTGTTCCACTGTTTCCCCATGTATTTCCCATGAAGTGATGGGACCAGATGCCATGATCTTCGTTTTCTGAATGTTGAGCTTCAAGCCAACCTTTTCACTCTCCTCTTTCACTTCAATGTAAAAAAATAAAGTGCCATGGGATCTACTGCATGAAGCATAGCATAGCATGCATGCTCAGTTGTGTCCAACTCTACAGCCCTGTGGACTGTAGCTCACCAGGCTCCTCTGTCCATGGGATTTCCTAGGCAAGAATACTGAAGTGGGTTGCCAGTCCCTTCTCTAGGGGATCTTCCCAACCTAGGGATCGAACCTGAGTCTTCTGTGTGTCTTGCGTTGGCAGGCAGCTTCATTACCACTGACCCACCAGGGAAGCCCTATGTGAAGCATGTGTCCAAGCAAAGTTGTAGGAACCTTTAGGGAACATCCCAGTCCTTTCCTTCCATGAGGAAATGGAAGCCTGGCCAGTCCTGGCCAGTGACTGAATGGCTGTGTACCCAACCTGGAATTCGACTTTGGCTTTCAAGTCATGTTTTTAATGCCTTCTCCAAAATTTTACATTGTTCTTCTTACTGGAGGGTTCAGGTGATCTCATAGTCAAGACCAAGATGCCAAGAAAAACTACATGTGTTCATCTGGGAAAAAACAGCAAGCAAGTCTTGGCTAAAGCATTCAGCGTTCTGGGAAATGATTCGTTCTTCTCTTTTCCTTGATTCCTTAAGTGTGGTCTTTGCACTGAGGGTGGGGGAAAGGGCTTGTGAATAGTTTTTCAAGAGTAAACTAAGATGTGAAATTATACACACATCATGACTCCTAACTCCAGATATTTTTAAAGTTATTGTTGTTCAGACGCTTGGTCATGTCTGACTCTTTGTGGGTCTGCAGCACACCAGGCTTCCCTGTCCTTCACTGTCTCCCAGAGTTTGCTCTAACTCATGTCCATTGAGTCTGTGATGCTGCCCACCATCTCATCCCTTCTCTTCCCGCCCTCAATCTTTCCCAGCATCAGGGTCTTTCCAGTGAGTCGGCTCTTCACATCAGGTGGCCAAAGTAATGGAGTTTCAGCTTCAGCATCAGTCCTTCCGATGAATATTCAGGGTTGATTTCCTTTAGGATTGACTGGTTTGATCTCCTTGCTGTCGAAGGGACTCTCAAGAGTCTTCTCCATACCACAATTGGAAAGCATCGATTCTTTGGCATTCAGCCTTCTTTATGGTCCAACTCTCACATCTGTACATGACCACTGGAAAAATCATAGCTTTGACTAAACAGACCTTTGTCAGCAAAGTGATGTTTCTGTTTTGTAATGCGCTATCTAGGTTTGTCATAGCTTTCCTTCCAAGGAGCAAGCGTCTTTTAATTTCATGGCTGCAGTCACTGTCTGTAGTTATTTTGATGACTGTTGAGTGTGTACATATTATTTATTTTAATAAAATAGAGGAAAAACAGTCCATTTCCTGGGACTGTTCCTGGCATTTACTTGTATTCCCATGAGACAGGCTTCCTGCTGCCCAGGACCCTAGCCTGCTCGTTGGACACTGGAAACAGCACCAGGGCTCAGAGCCTTGGCCGCTGTTACAAACTACAGGGAAGTCTGTAAGATGGAAGCTATTCTTTGGAATTGGAATTAGGAGCTGGTCACAGACTTGGGTGAGACTAATTGATGGGAACGTCGTCAGCGCTGACAGGTGAGGACTCAGTGAGGCAGCGTCCTCCCGGCTTCCCAGCCTGGATGAGAACACTCGCACCCCGAGCCCGGCACGGGGGAGAGGGGCCTCACTTTCCCCTGCATGTCTGCAGAAACAGTCTGTGTTTCTGCCTCTCCTTAGAAAAGATGGCTTCCCCGTCTCCTAGCCCACATGATGGGGAGCCACCATCCTCTCTCTCTCAGCAAGCGAGACATCACCGAGCCTGGGGTTTCTGTATCTGAAACATCGCCAGGTCTCCCTGCGTGCTGGCTGCCTGGCTCAGTAGAATGGCACCATTTCTGGCATTGGAGACCACAAGGGGTTCCCATCCTGCAGCTTTGCCATTTGCCCCAGCATCTCAAACTCCCAGTCCTTCCTTTGCCTTTAAAATAGTCCTTTTCCCTAACGTCCCCAGCACTTTCTTATTTTCACTTCAGTTCAGTCACTCAGTCGTGTCCGACTCTTTGTGACCTCATGGACTACAGCACTCCAGGCCTCCCTGTCCATCACCAGTTCCCGGAGCTTGCTGAAACTCATGTCCATCGTGTTGGGGATGCCATCCAATCATCTCATCCTCTGTCGTTATATTTTACTGTTCCTTATTTGTGCCAAGGGATAAATGGTGAGGGTTCAGAGAGAAGAAACTCTGTCTTCCTCCTGGTGTTACAAGAAGCAGCACTGTTTTCCCCACTCTTACACACACAAAAAAAGCAATGACTAATGAATAAGATATAACAAGGTTCAACAGCAAGGCTGCAAGACTTTGCTTGCAACTGAATGAGCTAGTGTAAGCAAGTTTCTAAAGAGAACAGACTGTTGAATCTCCCCCCACCTTTAAAATATATAAAAGATGATCAGATATTAGAAAAGCTGAACTGAAAGTAATTCATATCTGTGTGTTCTGTTTAATTTATTTACCTATAAAATTGTGTGCTGACTTGAAAGACTTCAAAGCCAAAATATGTTATTTTGATGGAATATGTGACATGCTGTGGCCCGGTACAATATTTATAGTTTGAAAGAGTAGTTCTCGGTGTTTATTTGATCAAATGTGTATGAAAGTGAAACGTATATTGAACTAGGTTTCTAAACCAGAAATAAGTTAAATAATTTCTTGAGGTATTGAATATTTTTCCTTTCACTGCTTTATTTCTTCAACTTCTGAAATGTAAAAACAGTGATACCCTTGTGTGAAGTTTGGAGGGTAAGAAGTAGCTTCATTTAAATTTGAAGAGTAAGAATTGGCTGCATTTTCAGAGTTTCAGGATCAAACGGAGAAGTCCTGGCATGGTGATGGCCTGGATCTTATCTATATAAATAAGGAGGTCAAACTGTACTACAAAATGGATGTGGTCTTCAATTCTAAAATTCCATGATGGGTCTGTCATCTTAACCAGTAACATGCGATTTGAAAATGTCTCCATGGCTAGTTCGCTATTGCCCATTAGGAGTTTTTAAACATTCAGGATTTTACTCCAGCATCCAGAATTTGGGTATCTGAGTATGTCTGGGGCGGGGCACATGAGCGTGTAGTTTAGGATGAAAAGTGACTTTACAAGAGTAAGAGAGATTGGTCTTAACTGTTATCACGTTGTTTGGGGAATTAACAGCGGCTGGTGACAGGACAATGAGACCTTTCGATCCTGAAGTTGCAGTGAACCCCAGACAGAAGGAAACCAGTCGACGGGTCTCCCGTTATGGAGCTGCTCCTCTTCCCAAGATGACAGAAAGGAACATGTGTTTGCAGTCAGTGGGTAGGGTCGTGGGTTTCCTGTTATAGGCAGCTGCTCACTGCTTCCTGGACGGCCACCAAGTGATCCGAGGTTATAAATAAGCAATTACTGGAACCCCTTCAGAGACCAGGCAGAAGGGTCAGTGATTCCTGGCATTCTTTCTTTGGCCCGCCACTAGAATTCTGATGCTGAGGCTCATATGCCTGTGTGCATCCAGAGACCCCACGCTTCCCAAACCAAAGGGGAGACCCGTCGGTCTGCTGCACATTTGTTGCTCATCTGTTGGCATCAGGCAGCTGCCAGCCAGCCGCGCTGTCCGCCTGCAACATGGACTAATTCTGATCCTTGTGGCCTCACTCGTATCACTGGACCCAGAGCCTCACCTGGTAGAAACCCAGAGAATACCTTCGCTCCCAGGGACCCAGTCTTAGACCCTGTGCTGAGTTGATCTGGATCTGAAGTGGAGTATCTTCTTTCTATTATCGACGTGATAGGGAAGGGACAGGTGTGATCGAACAGCTCCAGACTCGGCTACCCTGTTTACTTTACAAAGCCAAGGAAAGACCTAGAAACACATGTCCTGGGAGGAACACAAAGTGAAAAAGAGTGCCCCTCCTCGCATCAGAAAAGGTCACCAATTATCATATTTGGCTGAACAGTGTAGTCAAGTTTTCCCACAACCAGATCCACTGGCAATGCCCTGCCAAGAGCAGCAGCCACAGGCTTGCAGTTCAAGGACTCTCCTAAAAGAGCATTTTATTAAACTCTTTTATTTCACTTTCAGGGAACGATTATTGTTTGCCCTCCACAAGCCAGTAATTGGCGAGGCGCTGCAGACAGTACGGGAGGCTGTGGCCTCCGCCACCAAGCGCTGGTCTAAGCTCTGAAAAGTGTGAAATGCAGAGTGTGCAAAAGCATCTCATGCCTTTTACTGTTACTTTTTTTTTTTCAAGTTAAGAAAAGTTACCCTCTCCGTGACCATGTCCATGCTGACACCATTTATTTTAGAAAAATGATTGAGACTGAAATCCCAGTGATGAAGTTCAGATGACTTAACATTTCAGCCTGGGGATATCTTGATCTCTGGCCTCCACTTGTCTTCTGTAAAATGGGGATGATGTTAGGCCCCTTGGTACCAGGAAGTTATCATAACAATGGCCTTGGAGGTCCTGTGTGTATTAAAAACACTGCCCATTACCAGAGAAGCTCTGGATATGATGGCTCTGATCTTCATCTTTTTGTAGACGGAGGGTTAAATCATTTCATTCCTTTCACTTTATTTTTCTGAGAATATCATCTAGATAGGATTATGTAATTCTAGCATTTTCTGTGAAGTTGTTCTCTGGCTGCATAAGACATTCCAGAAAACAGCAGTATGGTTACAGTGTCTGGCTTTTTAATGAATGCGTGTGTGCTGAGTCTCTTCAGTCATGTCCATCTCTTTGTGACCCCATGGATTGTAGCCCGCCAGGCTCCTCTGTCCATGGGATTTTCCAGGCACAAATACTGGAATGGGGTGCCATTTCCAGGGCATCTTCCCAACCCAAGGATCAAACCAGCATCTCTTATGTCTCCTGCGTTGGCAGGCAGGTTCTTTACCACTAGTACCTCCTGGGAAGCCATAGCATTATCAGAGGACACTTCTCTTCCAGATGGCTGGCTCAGGTAGGCAAACACACACTAGCAAGTCAGCAGCCCTTCAGCTCACCCTCTGTGTCTTTGTAAAAATCAAGTAGGTTGGTCATGTCTGTGGTTTGCATCCCATCAAACACACCCAGCTCCTTCCCAGTTTCCTCCTGTAGGTCCCAGACCCAGAAGAAGAGCAATGGAAGGCTTGATAAGGGCGACTGAACTGCAAACAGCAGCCCTGTTAACATCCACCTTCATTTCCTATGGTACTGTAAGAAAGGACCACATGCTGGGTGGCTCACACAGCAGAAATGTCTTGTCTCGCGGTTCTGGAGGCTGCAAGTCTGAGGTCATGATGTCGGCAGGGTTGGTTCCTCCTGAGACTGTGGGGGAGGGTCTTCCCCAGGCCTCTGTCTCCTCGCTTCCAGTGGTTTGCTGGCGATTTTCGGCATTCCTTGGCTGGGAGAAGCGCCACCTAATTCCTGCCTTCATGTTCACACGGCTTTCTCCCTGTGTTCATGTCTGTGCCCACACTGCACCCTTTTAAAAGATGCTAGTTGTGGTGGGTTAAGGTCCCATCCTGACCACCCCATCTGAACTAATGACATCTGCAGAGAGCCTATTTCCAACCTTCTGAGGTTCTGTGGGTTATGACTTTACGATGAGAATTTGGGAGGGGCTTCCCTGATAGCTCAGCTGGTAAAGAATCCACCTGCAGTGCAGGAGACCTGGGTTCGATCCCTGGGTTGGGAAGATCCCCTGGAGAAGGGAAGGGCTACCCACTCCAGTATTCTGGCCTGGAGAATCCCATGGACTGTATAGTCTACGGGGTCACAAAGAGTCGAACATGACTGAGCGACTTTTACTCACTCACAGTTCAACCTATAGCAGTGTCATAAATTGATTTTACATTGAGATAGTTTTGCTTCCAACTGTGTATAATTCTCACTAAGAACTAACCAGATGAAGGACTGGGTTGAGCTTTTTTATTATTATCTTTGGTAAAACTGCACAGCTAATGCAGTTTGATTTAGTTAATAGAAATGTTTGGGGAAATGAACTAGTGAACATGCTAGTTACTTACCCTGGCCCCAGAAAGCCTTAGAGGGTTGCAGGAGCAGTGGGTGATGTGTGTCCCCAATGCCCCAGCCTCCCTCTCCTCTGCTGACTCCGTCTTTCCCACCCCTTTACTCCACCGTCCACCCTTCCTGGCATGTTGGGCCCACGGTTGGTTCTAACAGAAGTGTGTCCATGCTAGTTCGGTACTGGGCTCCCCTCCCTGACCATGTGGCTGGCCCTTGTGCTTTGAACCCCACCATCACAGTATATTCATCTCTTCTACTCCTCAACTCGCTGGAAAAGGCATGCAATCTTAACTTCTAAAAGGTTAAGGTTCTGTATTTTATCACTTTCATTGGACAAAATGTAATGACTTCTGCATTTCAGAAGTGTTTTGTTTTTCACTTTAAAAATGAATCAGGGTTGACATCTGGGGTACCTGCAGTCATGTTGTTGTTCAGTCACAATGTCATGTCCAACACTTTGCAACACCATGGACTGGCAAGCCACAGGCTCCTCCATCTTCTACTGTCTCCTGGAGTTTGCTCAAATTCATGTCTATTGAGTTGGTGATGCTAACTGTCTCATCCTCTGCTGTCTCCTTCTCCTTTTGCCTTCAATCTTGCGCAGCATCAGGGTCTTTTCTAGTGAGTTGGCTCTTCGCATCAGGTGGCCAAAGTATTGAATCATACTCACTCTTAAAATAGGCAGGTGGCTGTGTCAGGGTTCTGAGCTCTTTTTTTGTCATAATGCCAGATAGTGTTTCTCCAACTGTGGGGACTACTCTTGGGCCAGTAGGGCTGGAAAAGAAATAGTCTAATGTTCACTGGAGTAAATGGGTTCACATTGGAAGTGTGTGTCTTGGCACCCAAAGATTTAAAAGGTCTGAATATTCATAAGGTCTTATCTAAGGCACTCACTGGTTATTAGTTCTTCACATTAAAAAGATAGTCCTCAGAGGTTCATGGTACATCCGGGCTGAGTAAGTGTGAATCTTTAAAAAAAGAATTGGCACATTGAGTTTTCAGTTGAAAATTCAACGATTCCTTCTTCTCGGGGTTCCATCCACTCACAGAGCAGTGCAGCCCTTCCCCCACGCTGTCCCCCAGACCACAGCCAAAGCCCAGGTAAAACTGTGATCACTGCATGTCCAGAACCACGTTTGATTTCGCTTTACGTGTATGCCACTCCTCTTCTTTTGCGTCAAACATTTTGCAAGGGTGCAGACAGCTTTGAAAGCAGAACACCCACATTTGGTATCCCTACCTTCATTTTTCTTATGTTTTGGCCTCAATCACAGTGTTTTTCATATTCATGAAGTCTGAAAAAATAAACATACTGCAACTATTTCCTCTGCATGGAAATGTCTGGTTTCAAACCCCAGGGAAGACAATTGGGAAGTTCTGCAAAGCCACATTTTCTCCCTGTCGGCTGGAAAGGAGCTCCAGCTTGGCAGAGGTACTTCCTTGACACTCTGGGCTTCCCAGAGCAGATGACGGGGTGGGGGAGGTGCGGGGGGTTGGGGGGGGTGCTTATTAAGGAAGGACAAGGAGTCAGCAGACATGCGTATTAGCGTATTTAAGTATTCCTTTGCAATCATAGATACTAGAACACTTTTTTCCCCCTCTTTTAAGATTATTCGTTTATTTTTGGCTGTGCTGGGTCTTCATTGCTCTGTGGGCTTCTTCTCTAGTTGTGGCGAGCAGGGGCTACTCTCCAGTTGTGATATGTGGGCTCCTTGTTGCAGTGGCTTCTCTTGTCGCGGTGGTTTCTCTTGTGGTGGTGGCTTCTCTTGTTTTGGCGTGTGGACTTAAGTAGCTGCAGCTGTGAGCTCAGTAGTTGCAGCTCCCAGGCTCCAGAGCACCGGCTCAGTTGTTATGGCATGTGATCTTAGTTGCCCCGAGGCGAGTGGAATCTTCCCAGACCAGGGATCGAACCAGTGTCTCCTGAATTGCAAGGCGGATTTTCAGCCACTGGACTACCAGGGATGCCCTAGAATCCTTTCAGTTGATTCAAAATTGTGTAATTGAGGGAGGTAGGAAAAATATTTATTCCACTTACTTCTCTGTGTTCAAGTGGAAATTGTTGACAATATTTCTCAGTCTTCTTTCCTTTAAGCCTACATTGATATTTACACCCTAAAATTAGTTCAGCCAGTCCCTTAAATATTTAAAAGGAATAAAGAGCAAGAACTCCCCATGAATTTGAAACCTATTTAAGAAAAAACAAAATAAGTATTCAACTGAATTGGCCAAAAAGTTTTTGGGCTTTTACATACAACATTATGGAAAAACCCAAACAAACTTTTTGGCCCACCCAATAAGTAGTTAAAAGGAAATTGGTATCAGAAGTGGTGTTTCAGTAATGCAATATGGTCCTAGGTTTCTGTGCTGGAGTCCAGCCCGGCGGGTCACCCTAAGTACAGACAGGTGCTCCTCCATGTTGCCCAGAGGACATTGCCATGGTCACCACTTCTCCCCCGCCCTCCCTTGCTTGCGCTCTGTCCGAGGATGGTCCCGTGTGCCACACTGGTGACTGAGCTATCACCACCTTCATGTTTCTCTTTCTCCCAGCTCCTCTGTATCATGTGTTTTCACCTTCTTTCTCAGGAGCCATACGATTGCTCTCTTCCCTCAAGCTAACTGCCTCTTCCCCCAGTTACATCTCCATAGCCGACTCAAGTGCCATTAGCAACCTCTTTGGTTCCTACCACTTACCACTAAGGATGCTAAGGAGACACATATTTAGGGGGCCAACTCCCTGGTAGCTGGAAGTGGTCCTATGAGCCAAAACTATCTAGTGGTCAGTGGGGATGTCAGCCAGGGCCTTCCAGCATGAGGGGAGCTGGATAGGCTGCCTTGTCTTCCCTCCTGGAAGACAGATGGAAGGTCTAGTGCTACGTCTGCCATCTTGGGGCCATGAGGCCACGAGAGAGAGGAAAGAAGAAAACCACTGCTGAGGGTGGTAGCACCGAAGGACCAGAAAAACCTGGGTGCTCTGGATCATGGTGGAGCAAATACCTTCTTCCAGAAATGTTGGGAGAGAAAAAGTCAGAATCAGTGTTCATTTCAGCTCTCATTCTCTGTGGTCCAGAAACACTTTCTTTTTTCCTCTCCTGCACCAGAATGTGAGATTCTGGAGGAAATTGTGTCTTGTTGGTCTCCCTTGCTAGATGCATTGGATATACTTGTAGGTGAGCTCCTTGTTTTATAATAAACTTACCCACAGGGTGCAGACCTGACATGTCTAGCTTCCGTGACAGCAGACCAGGGGTAGGACCAGAGTATGGTTTCATCACAGCTGGTGGGCGGATGCTGTGATCGTCAGAGAGGAGCAGAGAGGGAAGAGGTCCAGTCATCCCATCTCCCGGGACGGGTCAAAGGAGAAATGACAGCCTAGCCTGGGGATTCCCTGGTGCCTGTTTTGTTGTAGCTTCCCACAAGAAACCTTTTCATCATTTGAGTCATCACGGTCCCCTCCTCACAGAAGAAAATAAGATGGAAAATTCTCCCTTCGGGTGGACTCTGAACATTCGTTGAGGCTGCTCAAGCAAAGAGCAAACCGGAAGGCCTGCACCTTGTGGTCCCTGGCATCAGAGGGCCCGGGTTTTCTTTCTGCCTAATTTTCATATGCTCGTGAGCTGCGGGAGGCTTAATTAAAACTGCAGGGGAGCCAAAGTAAGCACAGAAAGGAACTGTTTTGATGCTTCAAAACCCCAAGCAAACAGAGTGTGGATTATTCCATTAGGCACGCTTATAGGATTTGTCCTGGGTGTTTGGATTGCTCCAGGCCTGCTGGGGAAGTCAGTCGTGGGCTTTAGAGCTGAAAGGAACCATATTGAATGCCCCCAAATTTCACTTTTCATCTTCCCGGCGAGGTTTCCCATTCCCAGTGCGTTATTGTGAGCCATGTGTGAACTTTTCCTCCAACTTCTGTTTACTCAGCTTTCCTTCCACTGAGGCCAGATTACAAGGCAGGGCCGGTCCAGTTTTTCTGCCTGGTTTGGCGGTCATAATCTCGGATTCCTTGCCTGCTTTTCCCTGCTGTCTCTAGAGGCTTTAGTAAAAGCTGGGTTTGCCTAAGAAACAGCACAGTTCAGGGTTCAGAGCACGGGGTCTGCCAGCTGGACTCCTTCTTGTCTGTGTGACCTTAGATGAGTCACCATATCTTTACGCTTTGCTGCGTCATCTGCCAAAGGGGGATCAGGGTGGTGAAAACC
This sequence comes from Moschus berezovskii, assembly GCF_049115385.1. Taxonomy (NCBI): domain Eukaryota; kingdom Metazoa; phylum Chordata; class Mammalia; order Artiodactyla; family Moschidae; genus Moschus; species Moschus berezovskii. The sequence goes on from NC_142472.1 coordinate 53,207,177, forward strand.
GTCAACATCTTAGGGTTTGCTGTGTTCCTTCACTGAGGACTTATCACCAGAATCACAGTACTACAGGCCAGCACCGTGTCTCCCAGGGCTAGGGCAGGCCGACCTGGGAGTGAGCACCTGCCTGCTCCTCAGAGAGGATCATTCAGTCATCAGCTCAAAATGGACCCATGTGCTGAGGAACCTAACCCGATCTGACTGCTGGAAAGCCAGGCCAGGGAAGAGGTTTGCCTGATGCCAACTGAAGAATCCTTAAGAGTCTGGATAAAAATACTGAGTATCAGCTGCAGAAGAATTAGGAAATGGTGGTACTCGTGGGCCCGGCCTTAGCTTTCTAACCAGATATTTGTACCCCAACCAAGATGACAGTGTAGATTCTATAGTGTATATGACTAGCCTGTGCCAGCGAACCTATGACATTGGCCACTGAGGACCCACCTCCAATCTCAGGAGGCTTTCCGTCTAAGGAAGAAGATCAAGCAACACATGAGCATCCCTAAGCACAGAGCAGAATCACAAGACACTGTGGAAAGCAGGTACACCCTGAGGTCTACCTACCTGGACCAGGGGGTGGTTCTTACCTCTGGCTCCAGAGGGAGGACACATGACCTCTCTGGACCAGACTTTCCCCATCTATGAAACAGAGGTGAATGCTATTGTTGTAGGGCCATCTCTGTGTGTTAACCCAGGGGACAGCAAGTGACCATGCAGCCACACAGTCATGCAAGAAGCAGCAGCAATAGAACTGTCACCGATAAAGACGAACACAAGGGAGGAAGTGGACCATTCTGCCTGGAGACACCGAGGGGGTGATCCTTGAACTGAATCCTGAAGAAGGAAGAGGAACTCTCACTGTTAGAACCATGGCAGAGGTGGGCACTGTCAGTCAAGCATAAAACAAGGTGGGCAGAGCCCCCCTCAAAAAAAAAAGAACCTTGAGGATTTGAAGAAATGTAGACAGTCCATGTGGCCAGAATGCACGGCTGGGCATGCAAGGCCAAGAGCTGGGTCTTGAATGAAAGACCATAAGTGGCCTCAGGTGCCCTTGTAGAGAGTTAGATTTTGCCAAGTTTTGCAACGTGCTAAAAAGCCCAGTGCCAATTACCCTATTGGCAATTTATATACGGTGGTTGTTGTTCTATTGTTAAGTCATGTCCGACTCTTTGTGACCCATGGACCGCAGCACGCTAGGCTTCCCTGTCCTTCACTATCTCCCAGAGTTTGCTCAAACTTGCTCACCATTGAGTCGGTGATGCCATCCAACCATCTCATCCTCTGTCATCCTCTTCTTCTCCTGCCCTCAATCTTTCCCAGAATCAGGGTCTTTTCTAGTGAGTCAGCTATTTGCAATCAGGTGACCAAAGTATTGGAGCTTCAGCTTCAGCATCAGTCCTTCCCATGAATATTCAGGGTTGGTTTCCTTTAGGATGGACTGGTTTGATCTCCTTGCTGTCCAAGGGACTCTCAAGAGTCTTCTCCAGCACCACAGTTTGAAAGCATCAATTCTTTGGTGTTTAGCTTTCTTAATGGTACTTGATGCCCAAATTCACCCTCCAAGGATAAGATAGCCCCATTTTACAGATGTATGCACTTGAGCTCAAGGAGGTTGGCACTTCATCATTCAACTCACCATATTAACTTTTGGGGAATTAGGCAGGCTGCCCACATGACAGAGGTGTCCCATATTTCATGTTCAATTGTGTTGCTTATTTTTTGTTTCATGTTTATTCACTTCCCCTTGGATGCATTTGGAACAAAGCAATACCACAAATACCACAAGACCAGCCTCTTGAGAAACCTGTATGCAGGTCAGGAAGCAACAGTTAGAACTGGTCATGGAACAACAGACTGGTTCCAAATAGGAAAAGAAGTACGTCAAGGTTGTATATTGTCACCCTGCTTATTTAACTTATATGCAGAGTACATCATGAGGAACGCTGGGCTGGAAGAAGCACCAGCTGGAATCAAGATTGCCGGGAGAAATATCAATAACCTCAGATATGCAGATGATACCACCCTTATGGCAGAAAGTGAAGAGGAACTCAAAGGCCTCTTGATGAAAGCGAAAGAGGAGAGTGAAAAGGTTGGCTTGAAGCTCAACATTCAGAAAACAAAGATCATGGCATCTGGTCCCATCACTTCATGGGAAATAGATGGGGAAACAGTGGAAACAGTGTCAGACTTTATTTTTTTGGGCTCCAAAATCACTGCAGATGCTGATTGCAGCCATGAAATTAAAAGACGCTTACTCCTTGGAAGGAAAGTTATGACCAACCTAGATAGCATATTAAAAAGCAGAGACATTACTTTGCCAACAAAGGTCCGTCTAGTCAAGGCTATGGTTTTTCCCGTGGTCATGTATGGATGTGAGAGTTGGACTGTGAAGAAAGCTGAGCGCCAAAGAATTGATGCTTTTGAACTGTGGTGCTGGAGAAGACTCTTGAGAGTCCCTTGGACTGCAAGGAGATCCAACCAGTCCATTCTGGAGGAGATCAATCCTGGGTGTTCATTGGAAGGACTTATGCTAAAGCTGAAACTCCAATACTTTGGCCACCTCATGCGACAAGTTGACTCACTGGAAAGGAGTCTGATGCTGGGAGGGATTGGAGGTAGGAGGAGATGGGGACGACAGAGAATGAGATGGCTGGATGGTATCACCAACTCGATGGACATGAGTTTGAGTGAACTCCGGGAGCTGGTGATGGACAGGGAGGCCTGGCGTGCTGTGGTTCATGGGGTCGCAAAGAGTTGGACACGACTAAGCGACTGAACTGAACTGAACTGAATACCACAAATAAATAAAATACACCATCTCCACTGATGGTGAGACTTGAAGGAGAGTTGGGTCATCCTTGCCAGCTGGACCGCTGACCAGATGAGGTGGAGCCCTGCTTCTCTGTTATAGGCAAAATACCAACACAGAGACTCATGTTTACTTTTGGTCATATTCTCTCCAAATAGATCAGGCATCCTGTTAAAAAACAACGCATTCTATTTTTTTATGGCAGGTATTAGCTTGAGTGCAAAATAGGATAATATGAGACACTGGGTTGAGGTTGAAGTTATGAATTTCATGAAATTGTGTGTGTCACCCAGAAAGGAATAAGACCCAAACCAACCTCAGATGGGTGGGCTTCCCAAATGGTTCAGCAGGTAAAGAATCCACCTGCCAATGCAAGAGACGCAGGAGACTTGGGAAGATCCCCTGGAGGACGAAATGGCAACCCACTCCAATATTTTTGCCTGGAGAATCCCATGGACAGAGGAGCCTGGTGGGCTACAGTCTGTGAGATTGCAAAGGGTAGGACACGGCTGAGAGACCGAGCATGCACGCATGCAACCTCAGATGAAGCATCCTCAATTAAAAGGTGGTAAAAGCACACGTTCACATCAACCTAGGAGTTAGGGTATCTGACACACCTCAGAACCCCGAGCTCTCTAATCTCCACTGCTGCTGTGCACCCGGAATGCTCACCACGCATTTATTTTGGACGAGTTCTAAACAGGTATTTCCTCTGGCCCGCTAGTGGTTTAACTGAGAGCCTCACCACATCTGGCGTGTTCAGCTGGAATCACGGAGCGGAGGCCGTGCAGGCCTGGCGGCTCTTCTGTGCGATGCTGACGGCCGGGACTTGCCAGTTCCCACGCTGGTCAGCGCTGGACACAGAACAGATGTTGGGGATTACAGGGGAGGACTTGGGGAGGCTGTGGGCCCCAGAATCTGTGGAAGTAATTCATTGTGGGGACTGGACAGGCCCCGTGGAACCTGTGGTGAGAAGTTCTAGGAAGTAAGCCTCAATGGGCCTGCAGATCAGGGTGCCAAACAGATATTCTCCTGGTGTCCTTGGATTGAAGGAAAAATCGTCCATCATCATGTACAAGTCCAGCTGAACAGAGAAGTGAAGAAACCCTAATCCCACAGATACTCGTTCAGATTCTAAACTGTGAATTAATCAGTGGGGTCCTGACTCCGAAGCATCAGAGTGGTATCCTCTGATTGACTCCACGTGAATCACTGGGAGATGGTTGGCAGAGCCCTGGAAGCTTGGTGGCCCACCCCTGTCCCGGCTTCCAGGGGGCTCCTTTAAGGCTGGGCTTGATTTACCCCAGGATAACACAGAGTTGTTTCTTCCTGCCCATTTCTGGCCATCCTAAAATTCCTCTGTCCAGCTGCTCCACCAGCGGTACTTGTACTGTTGTCTCATCCTCGGCCTGCTTTCCAAGACGCTATGAGTTAGAGATCCAGAGCATACCATGCTGTGGGTGACAGTTTCAGTATTTGCTCAATGACCATCAGTGAGCCTCGCTGCTTCTTAGCGCTGCTCTGTGGGAAGCTAACCAGAAGACAACTATATTAAGTGCTTCTGGGTCACCCTCTGTGTGGTTGATGGACTTCAGTCTGATTTCTCATACAATTCAATTGTGTTGGTCACTGCATGTCAGTAACTGTTGTTGGTTTAAAAAATAAAGTCATTTAAAGAGCCGGAAAGAAAGGAATGGCATGATTAGAGTCACCTCAGCCAGTAAGACTCATTGAAGAAAAATTTTAAATAAAAGTATTTAAATAGGGACTCTAAGTGGAATAGAACTCAGAATACTTTTTTTTTTTCCTGATTTTTCTCTTCCATTAGGTCTGTTGCCAACTTATTTATAGCCTATTTATTTCAGAGGGCTTCCCTGATAGCTCAGTTGGTAAACAATACCCCTGCAATGCAGGAGACTCCAGTTTGATTCCTGGGTCGGGAAGATCTGCTGGAGAAGGGATAGGCTACCCACTCCAGTATTCTTGGGCTTCCCTTGTGGCTCAGCTAATAAAGAATCTGCCCACAATGCAGGAGACATGGGTTCGATCCATGGGTTGGGAAGATTCCCTGGAGAAGCGAAAGGCTACCCACTCCAGTATTCTGGCCTGGAGAATCCCATGGACTGTATAGTCCACAGGTTCACAAACAGTCAGACACAACTGAGTGGTTTTCACTTTCAAGGGTTTCAGTAGAAATTTCAGTAGAAATAATTACAGGCAAAGATGTATGTTCAACTATTACCACCTTAGAGTTGATAGGAATTTTTTGTTTTTTTCTGAGACTGTAGTATATATGTTGCGGAGAAGACAATGGCAAGACACTCCAGTACTCTTGCCTAGAAAATCCCATGGATGGAGGAGCCTGGTAGGCTGCAGTCCGTTGGGTCGCTAAGGGTCGGACACGACTGAGCGACTTCACTTTCACTTTTCATTTTCACACATTGGAGAAGGAAATGGCAACCCACTCCAGTGTTCTTGCCTGGAGAATCCCAGGGACGGGGGAGCCTGGTGGGCTTCCATCTATGGGGTCGCACAGAGTCAGACACGACTGAAGTGACTCAGCAATATATATGTTGTGTTTTCTGGAGGTAAACATATAAACATTTGTGCTAGGGAGAAAGCAGGTAGTTAATATGGAGAACAAAGGAATGGTGATAGGTTGCTAATAAATGTTTTTAAAGAAAAAATAAATATAAAGGAGACATAAAATTGTATATCATTGGCATGAATTTCCATAATGAATAAACAAGTAAAAGCTTGAGAAAAAGCAAAATGGATCCTTGGAATAAACATTCTATTATTCAAAATCTCAAATGCATTAGTAGAATTCATTCACACAATCAGCTAGGAACTTTTTTTTAACAGTGCCTCAAAGTAACCTAACTGGTTTTTGTTTTGTTTTCTAAAAATGAGAAAGAGGGATAATTATTGAATTTTATTTCTCCTCTGAAAGCATCTTCATTTCTCTAAAATTAATATACGGCATTTCTATAAAAGCAAAGAAATCCCACAGTGCCTTCAACAATATTAAGGGAACAAAGACAAAAGAAAAGAAGGTCTAAAATACCATATGATGTCACTTGTATTCGGCATCTAAAATACAATGCAAGTGAACTTTTCTACAAAGCAGAAACAGACCCACAGACGTAGAGAACAAACCTGTGGTTGCCAAGGAGGTAGGGGAGGAATGGACTGGGATCAGCAGATGCAAATCTATGGGCTGGTTAAGCAGCAAGGTCCTACTGTACAGCACAGGGAACTCTATTCAATATCCTGTGATAAAGCATAATGGAAAAGAATATGAAAAAGAATATATACATATGTATATAATATTTGTATTGAACTCTTAAAGAAGAAAAGAAAGTCTAGATGATTTTATGACGAGCAAATGCTATCATATGTTATGTATGTTGACAACCCAGTTCTAACATGAGAAGATGCTGAAATGTAGTAGGCTATCTATAGAAGAATCAGTCAAAAACATTCATGTGCTATTGCATCTATGAATTTTTAAACTCGGGAAGCTATATTGAGATAAAATGAAATATGTGGGAAAGGGAAACATAGCTGATATGTTTCTATTAGAGTGTGATGAAAAAATTGCATCTGTTTTATGTAAATTTTCAACAGTGACCTGGTAAAGAAAGTCAAAACTACATTAATTAAATTTACAGAGCCAAAAAAAGGTGAAGACCCAGGAGGTGAAACATAAAAATACAGATGGACTGAGAGAGATGAGAGGAAATAGACAGACCTTTACAACATGATATTCAGCTTAGAAATATGCACGCGAGTATGATGGGGAATACTAGCCAAAAACAGATAGCTGGGTTAAAGAAAAAGTTAATAAAATGTTGAGTCTGAAAAACCATACAGACCAAAGCCAGGAAATTACACAGTTGCGGATCCCGCAGTAACTGTAAATTAGCCCCACGGCACATGTGTAGTATTTCATATTCCGGGATGTGATGCTAACTTTCGCGCATAGACGTGTGTGTGTGTTTCATCTGAATTATAGTTGTAACAGGACAGAGGTGAAACAGGATGTGTGATGGGTCTCCTGCTCCTTTTCCCAAGTCATCCGGAGCCTGGGAGCCCGAGGAAAGACTTGGGAGGAGATAGGCTTTCGTTCATGTCGTTATTCATCAGAGGAGCTGGAGGGTTGTTTCTTACAATTGTGAAGTGCTGTGTGTGTCTGGGGTCTTGGAAAGTTGCCCTTAGCACCTCTGAGTTTATACTGGCCCTTGAACTTCCAGAGTCACACCTTCTGCCCCATTCCCTCTCTGCACTCTGCTGGGACCACTCTCCCACCCTGTCCTCTTGATTATTTTACCTCTCAGGACTTCCATGATAGCTCAGTTGGTAAAGAATTCGCCCATGATGCAGGAGACCCCGGTTCAATTCCTAGGTCGGGAAGATCCCCTAGAGAAGGGATAGGCTACCCACTCCAGTATTCTTGGGCTTCCCTGGTGACTCAGCTGGTAAAGAATCTGCCCGCAATGTGGGAGACCTGGGTTCACTCCCTGGGTTGAGAAGATCCTCTGGAGAAGGGCACAGTTACCACTCCAGTATTCAGGCCTGGAGAATTCCATGGACTGTTTAGTCCATGGGGTCAAAAAGAGTCGGGCACAACTGAGCGACTTTCACTTTACTTCACTTTCATTTTACCTCCCAAGTTCTTTCTTTCTCCTATCCCATCCCCCCGCTGCCATCAGGGTACAGCGATAGCATGAGGAAATGGGGGGAAGGGAGGAGAGCCGGATGGAGCTTGTCCAGCAAGATGAGATGTTGTTCTGTTGCTAAGTCATGTCTGACTCTTTGTTACCCCGTGAACTGCAGCACGCCAGGCTTCCCAGGTCTTCACCATCTCCCGGGACTTGCTCAAACTCATGTCCATTGATGCCATCCACCCATCTCATCCTCTGTCTCCCCCTTCTTCTCCTGCCTTCAATCTTTCCCAGCATCAGGGTCTTTTCCAGTGAGTCAGCTCATCGCATCAGGTGGCCACAGTATTGGAGCTTTAGCTTCAGCATTAGTCTGTCCCATGAATATTCAGGGTAGATTTCCTTTAGGATTGACTGGTTTGATCTCCTTGCTGTTGAAGGGACTCAAGAGTCTTCTTCAGCACCACAGTTTGAAAGCATCAATTCTTCGACACTTGGCCTTCTTTATGGTCCAACTCTGACATCCATACATGACTACTGGAAAAAACCATAGCTTTGACTATATGAGCCTTTGTCATCAAAGACCTTTTTACAAAAATGATTGTTTCCTAACCTGTTGATGCCAGCCAGGATGCTGTGAAGACTAAGATGTTGGTTTTGCTTCACAAGTAACAACCTTAATAAGACTTGTCCTACTGAAAAATAGTAAGGACCATGAGACCCACTCAGACCCACAGCTCTTTCAGTACTGGACTCTAGTTTTTATGGACATGGCACTGTATTATCTGTTAATTGAGACAATGTACGCCTGCTCGCTGGGTCAGCACATTGCATCATCCTCTGGAACAATGACATTCCCATGAAATAACCCAGTTATTAAATCCATCATCAAAAAATGTTGCATTTTAAGCAGAATGGAAAAAGACAAGGTCAGAAAAGTTACAATAGAGTAGGACTTCTGAGCAGCTGGATTATACATATCTAAGGCTATGGTTTTTCCTGTGGTCATGTATGGATATGAGAGTTGGACTGATACTGTGAAGAAAGCTGATCGCCGAAGAATTGATGCTTTTGAACTGTGGTGTTGGAGAAGACTCTTGAGAGTCCCTTGGACTGCAGGGAGATCCAACCAGTCCATTCTAAAGGAGATCAGTCCTGGGTGTTCATTGGAAGGATTGATGCTAAAGCTGAAACTGCAATACTTTGGCCACCTCATGCGAAGAGTTGACTCGCTGGAAAAGACTCTGATGCCGGGAGGGATTGGGGGCAGGAGGAGAAGGGGATGACAGAGAATGAGATGGCTAGATGGCATCACCGACTCGATGGACGTGAGTTTGAGTGAACTCCAGGGAGGCCTGGCGTGCTGTGATTCATGGGGTCGCAAAGAGTCGGACATGACTGAGCGACTGAACTGAAATGAACTGAAAGGCTTGCAATTTATTAAAATAAAAGTTATTGAAATGCTAGCAAAATGGTAGAGAAAATACTAGAAAATTATGAGGAGCCATTAAAGCCACTGTCTGTTGAGAATATGGCTCTCAGACCACAGGAGAGGCCCTGGCACTGGAGTCAGAGAGACCTGGCTACAGGTGACCTTGAATTGGCCACTTGTCCTTGAGCCTTAGTTGCCTCATCTATAAAATGGGAACAATTAGTGTATCTCTTGCAGGGGGTTTTTGTGGGGCTTAGAAACAATATATGTGGAAGTGCCCAGGAAGAGAGGTTTAATATAAGAGAAGAGAAGCAGAAACAAAAACCCATCTCTTACACAAGCCTGAGGCAAGTGGTGTCACCTAATGAAAGTAGGAAATGCTAGGGGAGGAGTGGGGAGGTGGGAGGGTTGATTTTCAGGTACTCAGTCAGTTCAGCTTCAGATGCTCAGTCGTGTCCAACTCTTTGCAACCCCATGGATTGCAGCACATCAGGCTTCGCTGTCCATCACTAATTTCAGCTGCTAATACACGTCTATTATTTGAGAAGCCCCTGTGGGGAATTTGGAGCTGGTGCAGGGTATGTTGGCGGATCCTTGTGTACATCAAGCAGTGTGTCCATGGAGATGAGAAGGTGCCCACAACATATGTTGTCAGTGGGTGGAGATGAGGCCCTGGAGGCGTGGATGGCCCTCCTCCATCCCCGAGTCTCTACAAAGGGACCTCAAAGTCGGTCCGTACCAAGTGCTCCAAAACCTTGGAGAAGGGAAGGCACAATAGTTGTTGCTGTGAAGTTTCTAGCTTCACAAAATAAATTTAGTTTAAAAGTAGAAAGCATAGTTTTCATTTCTCAATCTGGTCCTTGGGATGGGTCATTTGCGATTCTCGTTTGGTTATCATAAACTGTTTATGAAGTCAAATCTTTTCTTCCCAAGACTCTTTTTATTCTCTTAAAAAAAAATAGCAATCTGAACTTTGGTTGGAGGAGCTGTAAAAAGTAACAGCAAGAGTGAGAGAGAGGGAAAAACTGCAGAAGGGCTCCCTGGGGGGCTGCGGGCTGCTGCTCAGTTTCAGTTGCAGTTGTCAGAGGTAAAGAAAACAGTGGAGAAAACGTCTCATCGAGGGTCCCGGGCTGCTCTGCTCCAGGAAGGCAGCAGAGGGCTGGAGCGCAGCCAGTGGGCGGGCGGGGGCTCAGACACGGTGCCCCGCGCCAGCCCTGAGCTCACTGGCGGCTCTAAGTCATCTTACAGGCAGAGCTGTTTCCAGATCAGATGTTTGGGGGTTGGGAGAGCTAGGAAGACTTCAAGGAAGGGAGGAGCACGGGCTTATTTTTGAAGGTTTGCTTGGGGCTTTGGTGGCATGGATCGTCTATGAGTGCAGCTGACAGTAAGGTGGGTGCCACAGCCCCTCGAAGGGAGGAGCTTCCACTGTCCTGGTCCTGGCTGCTCAGGGGAAACTGAGGCAGGCAGAGGGCAGTGGCCCCATGCAGGCATCACCATCTAAAGCTTAGAGGCACAGCTCCCTCCCAGCTCCGTGTGAACCTGAAGTCCTTGCTCCGTCCACCTGCTCAACTGCTGAGAAATCCCCCAGGACAGCAAGAGTTGGTAGCCTGAGGCTGCTGCCCAGGGGCGAGGACTCTGCCCCCCCACCCCCAGCAAATGCTCATGGTGACTCATGGAGGAGAAGACAGTGGCCCTGACCCCAAGGGGAATCCTTGTCCCTTCTGTGTCCATTCTGAGATCTAGATTGAGAAGCACTCCCAAGAGATCCAGTGGCTTGGAAATAGGAAAACCTTGATCCAGGTAGGATCCACTTGAAACCTGAATCAGCAAAACTGTAGTGTGATTGAAGCCTGGTGATCCACGGCCCTTCTGTGTCGCCCCAACAACGCCTGCTTCTGCCTCTCTAAGCTCCCACCTCAGGGATTGGTCATCTAATGTGTAGTCTCCACACCAGATATGTATTCTTGACTGTTAGGTCCACTCTCTTGAATTAATTTCTCTCTCCGTGAAACACCTCTGACGGTGGATGAGGGAGACACACATACCCTGGAGGCCCAGGGACGTATCCTGTAGCATTCACTGCACCTCCAAGTTCATATGTATTTGAACACTCTGGTTTTACCAGTATGAAATGATCCATTTTTCAAATCTTTGGGTGAGATTGAAGATCCAGAAAAATATGACCTTTTTATCAGGGGGCTTTTATTCTAATTTAGAATATACATGTCTTTCAGGTCACACTTGGAGTTTTAAAGATACTCTAAATGCCCAAAGGAGTGATTGCTGAGGACTTTCCTGTGAGATGAAGGATGTCCCGTTTGGGATATGTGTGTCAGCATACACATCGTATTAATTACCTGGTTCCTGTTATCTGCCTCTTCATTCATGGGGAGGTAGTCCCTCGAAAAAGAAGCCCTTTGCCCCTCACACTTAGGGAGGGAGTTGGGTCCCTGGGGAGGTTGCAGTATTCAGTTTCTTCTGCAGAAAAGGGACTGGGAAGGATGGTTTATGGGAAGTCCTGGCACTCTGTGATGCACCAGGCAATCTTGGTCTCCTCCTCCAGGCAGGGGAGCAACTGCCATGGTTGCCTCCTCCATGGCTATCACGGCGTCCAGAATCCACCCCACAAGAGGAAACGAGGACCGACCTTGCCCAACTCAGGCTTCTCCAGCCTCATTTCTAGAACCTTCTCTCGTCTATCACCATGTCCATGGGTGGCTGGACCTGAGCACCATGGACATTGTGTGTGTGTGATGAGCCTGCAGAAGTTTCTGCATGTTCTGATCCCTGGCCACTTGTTTCACGGCATCCCTGGTCTGTCCGGATGTGATACTGTGCTGTGTTACATTCAGACCAGCTCTACCCTCTCTGGGCTCTCACCAGCTGTGGCTTTGTTATCAAGTAGCTTCACACCCAAGCCTCACTTTCCTCTGATTTACTGCAAGAGGTTCCTCTGCATTTGGCCTGTGTGCTCAGTCGTGTCCAACTCTTTGTGACCCCGTGGACTGTAACCCGCCAGGCTCCTCTGTCCATAGCATTTTGCAGGCAAGAATACTGGAGTGGGTTGCCATTTCCTGCTCCAGGGGCTCTTCCTGGGCCCAGGGATCAAACTGGAGTCTCCTGCATTGGCAGGTGGATTCTTCACCACTGAGCCGCCAGGGAAGCCCATGCATTTGGCACCCAATCCAAGAGTCCTCACTAGCTAAAGATGTATTAACTGAGGGTGCCTCTTCCCAGAGGGGCTGTTAGCACATCAAAAGGATGCCTTACTCCGTAGTGTATGTGAGTGGGGAGAAGGGAGTAAGTAATGCTGTTAGTCACCTAGTCCAGCTTAATAAACCTTTTTTTTTTTTTAATGCTAAGAGAATAAGAACGATCTAAATCTCAGTTTCAATACAATAGCTGTGGCCTTGGCAAAGATTTCAGTACCGCGAACTTAGTCAATATGTGAAAATCAAGACACTAGAAAATCTTTCTGGAGACATACCCTTAAAATCAGTTATTTCCACGACATGTTTTAACAGCTCCAAGTTTTAAAAACCAGCGACAAAACCATACTTCCAAATCCCCACATAACCTTTGTCAACTGGGTTCAAAGACTATTTCCCTCAGTTCCCTCAGCCATGAGAGTTCTTACTGATGTTTCATAACCCACTTTAAATAGCACATACATGATTGTTATCAAACGTTATTTTTACTTTTCTCAAAAGGCAGTTCCCAGCTTTATTGAGACACAGTTGACATCTCACATCATATGTTTAAGGGGTACATACAGCATGTCGATTTGATGCACTTACATCTTGGAAAATGATTACCATCACAGCACTAGCTAACACCTCCAGTCTATCACATAACTGTCATTTCTATAAGGTGTTATTTTTAAATGACTGTATTCTTTGATAAGTATACCAGCCGGTAATGATCCAGGATGTAGCAGCCCCACAAATGGAGCTTTAACAAGCCCGCCTTCTGCTGCTCCATCAACCTGGGATAGGTTTGGAGGAGGAAGGCAGGACCTGCAGAAAGAACCTGGATAATTCAGCTCCTCCCTGTGGTTTGCTTGGGCTGCTCTGGCTGGCTGGGTGAGTTAAATTTGCCTTCTGTGTTTATGCTTTCTTTATGAGAAATGGGAACTAGAGATAGCCAAAGAGCTATGAAAACTGCAGTGTACTCCCTCCAAGAGACCCCCGCGTGCGTTTTTCCTGACATGTGATCTCACGGTGGTCCAGTGGTTGGTGGTCTGCACAGTCTCACTGGATCAAGGCCTGGAGTGATGCACTGTGTTTAAAGCCCAGGAATTTTTTTTTTTTTTAAGGTGAGGAGATTCCAAAGGAGAACATACAAAAGCCATCATATGCATCAATGTATATGAGCGTATACACAGCATGTAACACTTAAAGAGGCAGTGTAACTCTGGGTGGGCAGCATCAGGAGATCGTGTCTCAGGTTCAGTTCTGAGACTTGGGCTAATCCTGCTTCCTTTCCCACTCCCACTCCTGTTGCCATGAAGGGACTTGAAGTGCTCTATAAAAAAGGGAGACAAAACTCGTCAGCCTATTAGGATGGAGACAAGAGCTGATGGAGATCATGGTGAGGGGCTCTTGCCACCGGTTGGTCCCGTTGACATTCTTCCTGAGTGTGTATTGCAGCTTTCATTGAATTTAATACCTTCTTTTGCTTAAGGGGCATTTTATACTGATTGAATTACATTTCAGCACTTTTAATGCACGTGTCACTTCTGGTTTTTGCAGGCAACCATGGTTCTGAGCTCTGCGCACTTCTGGCTGGGATTATTTCTGGTTCCCACCGCATGTCTGATCGAAGATGTGGCATGGAGAGCGTAAGTGAGAGATAAAGTGATACCCCAGGGCTTGTCCTGTGTCCTCCGTTAGTCTTTAGCAAGTCCCACTATAGGGTGTTAGATCCTGTGAGACTTCTGAAGTCACAGGTCTCCTGCCACCTGCCACAGCAGATATAGAGGATGTTGGCTTGGTTTGTTTTGGTTTGTTTGTTTTTTTTTTCTTTTAACCTGTGCTTCACCTTGATATGAGAATATAGTAGAAAAGGAGTCAGGCTATGTGAAGGTCACATATGAGAGGTGTTGCTTGTACAGGATTATAAGGGAGAATTTCTGAGTACAGATCCATTCCACCAGGGTTAAGAAGCATAACTCAAAATTCATTGATTTTTTTTAAAGATTTAGCTGTGTCGGGTCTTCATTGAGGCACATGAGATCTTCATCGCGTCATGCAGGATCTTTCTTTGTGTTGCATGAACTCTGCAATTGTGATGTGGACTCAGTAGTTGCAGTACGAGGACTCGGCTCCTCCAGGCATGTGGGATCTTAGTTCCCTGGCCAGGGATTGAACCAGCATCCCCTGTATTACAAGGCAGATCCTTAACCACTGAATCACTAGACAAGCCCCTCAAAATTCATTGATTTTTATCAATACTGAGTGATCACAAATATAGTCTGGCTTTAAACTCCATGCTTAAAGGGAAATTGTGTGTATATGTACGTCATTTCAAATCACCGAATGCTTAGAATCAAGTAGTCTTTGTTTTCCCAAATTATTCCCAGTAAGAATCCTTCGAATATAATTTCCCGAAGTGTCAGTTTACAAATCTATGAGAAGATTAATCACAATGACAAAATTATCACATAGGTTCAATAGGAAATAACTTATGCTCAATTTTTGTTTGTGTTTCAAAATGTATTATTTTCTAACTATATTATTTACAATGTGAAAAAAATCTGCAAGGAAAAGAAGGAATACTGCAAAAGAGGTCAGGTTGATTTTTGAGGTCAGGTTTAGACCTGATGACTTCTACTGTTGCCAACTTCCCTGAAAATCGAGACTCCTGGATTGGTATTACTTTGGGCAAAGCATAATTATTTGGCGTCTCTAAGGTAGAGAATTGAGACTTGATTCCAAACCTTCTAGGAGAAGACATCAGATTTCATTTTTCTCTCTCCCTTTCTCCCACACTCAATGAGAACTGCTCCTACCTAACAGGTAGGAATGTATTTTGAAAAAAATCTTCATCTTGGCATTATCTTGACAGCCAATGATCCTCAGAGAGAGAAGGTGGGAGAGAGGATTTTATAGCACATATTTTGGGTGTTTTCTTTTTTTCCTTCTTTTCACTAAATTTTACAACTGTTAGTGAAAATTAAATAACTGATTTTTGATTTATCACTACTTCCATTTTATCTGCTAAAACTGTGTTCTATAAATAGCAGAATTGGAATCCTTGGAAATCAAACTATGATACCCAAGAAAGATGTTTTCTTAATCTAATAAATGAACTGAAAGAAATCTGAGTTCTATGACTTGTGCTCATAACACAGCCCAATTATGGCACGATATATTGCCTTGCCAACTTTCTTAAGTTTTGCAAGATCATCAAGTTAGTTTTAGGTAAATAGAATGTGATCTTGATTACATCAGATCACTCTTTAGTATATAGTTTGAGACTAGTAACTTGATTATAAATTAATCTTGGTCTCTTTTAATTCAACTATCAAATTAATATGAAACAATTTTATTAGTACATAATTTTTAATTTATTTTTAATTGGAGGATAATTGCTTTACAATATTGTGTTGGTTTCTGCCATACATTTTTGCTGAGACTGATATATTTGCTAAGTGAGATGCTGGCAGGTGTATCTTTCTACCATTTCAAAAAAGAGTATTTGCAGATTGTAATATCTCTGCCGCCTCCTCTGTTTTCTGAATCTTTTCTAATACATTCCAAGGAAGAGTTCCCAGTCTGCGTGAAACAAATTATCTATCCTCTCCAACGGGATTTTTTTTGCCGGGGTGGGGGGTGGGGGGGGGAGGGTTTCCTGGCACTGTCAGATTAGCGCTATTTACATTTTAACAAGGACACTGCTTCCAGCTCCACCATATGGAAAGGGAAGTCACTTCCTTCCAAGAACTTGCCAGCCAGGTAGGAGCGGGAAAGGCCCCTCTGAATTCCAGACCCATCTCCTGAAATGCATTTTTGTCTCATTTAATTTGGATTGAATGGCTCATATAGCCTCTGACCCCGAGTGTTTGCCCAAAATATATGACCAATAATACATAGTTAATGTAAACTATACTTATCCCTCTCCTCAAAAGCAGGAATTTGGCAAGTTTCTTTGGACATTTTGCTGCTGATCAAGGAGTCCATCTTTTATCTCCTATTATACTCCCAGCCTGACATATTTATTGTTGAGTCAAGTAAATTCGGGGGCTTTCCTGATATCTCAGCTGGTAAAGAATCCACCTGCAATGCGGGAGGCCTGGGTTCGATCCCTGGGTTGAGAAGATCCCCTGGAGAAGGGAAAGGCTACCCACTCCAGTATTCTGGCCTGGAGAATTCCATGGACTGTATAGTCCATGGGATCACAAAGAGTCAGACACGACTGAGTGACTTTCACTTCACTTCAAGTAAATTCACAGGCTTCTCCCAGGGAAAGTATATAATGAGTTGCTTACCTCTAATGAGGCCATGATACTTACTTGTCATTTCTCTTTCTTCAGCTTTACAAAACTATCCTGTTTTTCCGTCCTATACACTGAACAAAAATATTAATCACAATTGTCCAGAAAATTGCTCGTCATTTGGTTCAGACTGTAGAATGTTTCTTGTCACGTGATGTGCCAGGCTGTACCCTGGACTCTGGAGAAGAGAGCTTGAGTGACTTGATAGGGAGTCAGGGGGCAGCTGGAGGGCTGGCTCTGATGAATCAGCTTGAGGCAATGTCTGGAACTTCTGTAAATTTGCTGTGATTCTTTCATCTTGCCTTGGGCCAGTCTTAAGACCTTTTAGTTTTATTTTGAGAGTTGGTGGTTAACTCTATTTTGAAAACGCTTTTAAATTCCAGCTCAAAGCAGTCCTGCCTTTTCACATACAAGTGAGTCCCTTACATACAAACGAGTTCCATTCCAAGAGTGTCTTTGCTAAATCCAATTTGTTCATACGTCCAACAAAGTTAGCCTAGGCACCCAACTATAAATAATATAATCAGCTATATAGTACTGTAGGGATCTATAGTACTTTTAACACAAGTAATACGTAAAAAACAAAACAAAAAATGAAACATTTTAAATCTTACAGTACATTTCCTAGTAGGACAATAGCAGGCACACAGGGGCTGGCATTGAGTGAACAAAGATGAATTACTGACCTGTGGAAGGGGAGGAGGTGGGAGATGGCAGAGCTGAAGGGTCGTCAGCAGTCGGAGGCGGAGGGCCAGCTGCAGTGTCCCTCACACCTGGCGTGGATGGAGCAGGTGCTGGCTCCGTGCTGGAACCAGACACACAGTCTCATCTTTGAAAGTTCAAAACTTGAAGGTTCGTATGTAGGGACTTAACTATGCATTTCTGTGCACGCAGGTTGCTCTGTCTTCCGGCATTTTCCCTCTTTCTTTCCCAGTCTCTCTCCCATTTCAGGACCTGCACTGTTAAGCGTAAGGAAGAAAAAACAGCATGAGGCAATTTGGTGATTTTTTTCAGTGAAGTCTCTCAAATTTCCGAATGAAAATCCATTATTGAACTATGTTAAGGCAGATTTGGACATCACAAATAACTTCTGTTACCCTGTTAACCAGAGTTTTCATGAGGGACTAAACTAACACATCTTTTATTAAAATAATTGATGATAGATGCTACCTGGCTAATGAATGTTTTTATTAGATGCATGCAGTTTAAATTGTCCAGAACTACTTTAATATCCTTTAGCTCATGTGCTTCCAAAATGTTTACCCATGACTGCATTCTTAGGTAAGCTGCCATGTACTTATGCTCATAAAGCAACAATTTACTTGTTGCTTTATAAAAATAATATAAAGCTCAAGGCCACAGAGCTCAGGGACCCATCTCTTTTTGTCTAACTGTATCTCCTGTACCTTACCAGTCAGCCCACAGTACATTCAGCAAGTCCGCAATGACTTCATTTCCTTATTATAATCTCAGATAGGCAGTTAAGTGGAAATAAAAGGTAATAAGAAATTTCTGTGTACAACGGGGCATTGATTAAAAAAGAAAAAAAAACAACCTTCCAACCAGACAAATTTCTTTTGAGTCACATTCTATTTACATTTTCATCCACATTTAAAATGTTTCCTTCTGACTCGTTCTCCTTCCATAAGGAAAAAAAAAAAAAAGGAGTCCAGGAACAAAAAAAAAATTCAGAAACAAGATGAAAAGTTCAGGGTTTTAGGCCAACTTACTTATTTCAAAAATCTCTGATAACCTGGAGAATACCTTTCTCTCTATCTGAAGGTTCACTGTGGACTGCCACACACTCTTACAGGGTCTAAGCACCCCCACCTGCCCTTCTGTGCTCACCTGGCCTCTGGACATGGGGTTGGGGGAAGAGCCCTGGGAAACAGCCATCCACAGGTAATTGGGTTCACTCTGCCCAAGCTGTGATTCAGAACAAACCCAACCCCAGCTCATGGTGAGATCTGATTCCTTGCCAGTGGTTACTACTTAGTGGCCGGCTTTTTGAAACTTAGAAGTATTAGATTTCAGTCGATGACAAATGTAGACTTTTGCAGGGGAGGTCTTAGAATTATTTCTCTAAGTAAGGCCTTATTGGGTAAAGATTCTTGAAGAAAAATATTTTTAGCTATTCTTATTTATTTCTTTGACTGGGCCTTAGTTGTGGCACGTGGTATCTTCAATCTTTGTTGTGGCAGGGGGAATTTTTAGTGGTAGCAGGCAGGGTCTGGGCTTTCCTGGTGGCTTCTCTGGTGGTAAAGAATCAGCAGGAGGCTCAGGTTTGATCCCTGGTTCGGGAAGATGTCCTGGAGAAGGGAATGGCAACCCACTCCAGTATTCTTGCCTGGAGAATTCCATGGACAGAGGAGCCTGGCAGGCTACAGTCCATGGGGTTGCAAAAGAGTCAGACATAACTTACGGACTAAACAGAAACCACAAATTTGGGATCTAGTTCCCTGACCAGGAATTGAACCCAGGCCCCCTGCATTGGGAGCTCAGAGTCTTAGCCACTGGACTACGAGGACAGTCCCCAAAAACATGGTTTTAAATCAACTCTACTGCATTGCTCCAGGCAGAAAGACTAGCCATGTTCTCATACTGGTTAAGTTCCCAGGCTAACTCCTGGGAACTAGCCCTGTGGAAATACTACAAAATTGCTGAATAACTCTTGGGTATGAACGCATTTTCATCTACTGGGGATGTGAACAAGGCCAAGTAGAATCAACATGCTTATTTCCTTCTCGAGCAGTTTTATGAATGAGTGAAAACTGGCGGCTTCAGTCCCGTGGGTCAGAGTCTCTTTTCTCTTGACCCAAGCTGTAGGATTCTGGTGCTCTGCGCCCTGTGGTCCAGCCCTCCTGTTTCAAGCCTACTTCGTGTCTCCCTTCCCCTACCCTGGCCCAGAGGATAACACTGGGGCTGGTCTAGAGGTTGGTGAGTGCTGCTTGCTCTGTGGGTGAGAGAGGAAGAAGGAAGGGAGGGTGCTGGAGTGAAGACATTCCTGAAACAGTAAGGACAAGCCAGACACACTCCACAGGACCCCTGTATCTGGGGTGAATCCAAGTGGAGTGGGGCAGGCTGTTTACCCAGATGGCTCTTATCAATACAGCCCAGAAGCACAGTTGAGATCAAAGGTAGACTTTGGGCCTGGCATATTCAGTCATAGCGAACAGTGTCACGTTCTCTTTGTCTTCTTTCCAGCAGAAAGTTAAACATCTTCTCATTTCTTGTTTAAATGAAAATTCCCCTGTCTCCGCTTTGAATTGCAGTGTTTTAATCGCCCCTGAGTCTCAGGACACTGCTTGGTGTGGTTAAGGAATTATGTGTGAAAACTGTGTGGTTCAGTTCTTGTTTCCTGTGGGGAGATGAATGGCCTACACTTACACAGAATCTCCACTCTGACTCTCCACCGGAAATGAACTTGGGGTGTCAGCAGACAACTGGGCGCTGTCTTCCCAGACTCCTGGAAGGCGGAAGGTGGATGGGAGCACGTGGTTCTGTGGAGCAGCTCAGGTCTCCAGAAGGTTCCATTACATTGTGCTGTGTCCTTGCAGACACACTCAGTTTGGTTCTGATTCTGTCTCTGAGTCTGGGTGCTTGATGGGCACCCCACATGTGCTTCTGCAAAAAAACTAGAGAAAGATTTTCAGAAGAACACTGCCCTGTGCTGCTCTGCTGGAGTCTTTTGCTTTTTTACAGTTTCTCTTTTCTCATTTCTAACCTGTATCTCCGTCAATGACCTTTCTTCACCTGTATGGCTTCTAACCAGCCATTCTCTATTTAATCTCAGTTTTAGGAAGACCTTTGCAATCAGACACTTATTGAAACATTGTGAGGTATTTCTTAGTTTAATCAGGAGAAGGTGCAGGCAACTCTTTCTGCAGGTCAGGGAGAGGGTTTGAGGCTTACAGGCTGGAAAGGCCAGCCTGTTTTGCTGTTGTGTTTATTGTTTTACGCTGCTGAGGTCTGCAAGAAAGGAAAGAAAATCTGCAAGAAGAAAGGAAATCTGTGCCCAGATATTTGTATTGACCTGAATTTCAGATCAAGGGTTTGGCATGACGACAGTGACTTCTGGCATCATAACTCCATCTTGCTGTGACTTTTTTCACCCTAAAAGGAGAGAGAAGATGTTTCCACAGGGCTCTTGACCTAACAGTTGGGGCACAGTCCAAAGAACCCGCAAATGTCCACTTGGGTGAGGATTAGAGCATCTTCTGGGTCTTTAGGTCCTGCAGTAGGTAGCTTTCGAGGTAGACCTGTGACCCTGCAGAAACCCTGGGCTTCTGTCTGGGCTTGGAGGGCATCAGCCAGCTCTGCAGCTACAAGCAATGCTCTTAGGGGATCATTTGCTGACACCCATGGCCTGGGCCCATTCTGCAGGACTTCGGGTGCTTCCCAGGTTGCAGAAGAGGAGCCCTTTCCATGCACAGGGCTGGCACATGTTCCACAGTGTCTCCAAGCCCCAGCCTGGGTCAGAGTACATCAGAGAGGGCCCATGGTGGGGGCAGCCTGTTGTCATGGCTGAGTTCACATGTCATGTCCTTCTTGTCTTCTCCTTGGACACAGGGCCAAGCACACTTGCAAGAAAACGCTGCTGGAGGAAGTGCAGGAGCTGGAGACCAAGTCAAGAGTGATGGGCAGAGCAATGCTCCGGGACAGTAATGGAAAGAGGTGGGTAGCGCCAGGCCAGGGTCCCCAGGACCCCTCTCCTTTTCCCTACCCCTCCTTTTGGGGTTTCCTTTCCTATTCTTGGTTTTCAATGTGAGCACATGATGGGTGAGACAGAAACCATGCCCTCTCAGGGGCAACATGAAATCTGACTTTCAGGTCCCTGGGCCTGCCCCAGGTGAAACAGAGTCTGGACATGCAGAAAATAGGAATAGCATTGTGATCTTCAGGTGGAGAAGTGCTGTGTCAACAATATTAGCAAAGCATGTTTAAAAGCCAGGCCTTTTGCTCTCAGCCCCAGTGATATGCTAAAGGGTATCTGCCCTGAAGTTCTGCTCATCGAAGAATGCATTTTGTTTGTATAGATTCTGCTCATTCCAAGTATACCCAGGGTTTGTTTTGTTTTTGATGAATTATTTTTTGCTCCTGGTGTTGAGACAGCATCACTTGACCTACTGGTTGGTCCAGCAAAACAGGGACTGCCCCCTCCCCCACCCCCCTTATTTCTTACAGAGCCTCAGTGGCCCCTACTTCTCCCCTAACTGCTGAGCATGTGAGTAGGTTTGGTTTAATCGTGTGTGTTAAAATGTTATCAGATTGCATCTGGTTAAAATTTACTGAAGGAAACTGACCTGAGCCCAAGGACAATGTGCAGGTAATAGGAGGCCTTGGCCACCTTAGGGACATGGAGGTCCAGGAGATTATGAGCATGGCTCCCCTCTAAGTACTTGGAAGGGACCCTAGAACTAGCTACTCAAGAAACAAAACTCTAGAGGTGGAGTACTTCCAGAGACCCTCTGATATTTATGTTCTGTTTTATTTAGGGTCTGTCTTCTTGTACCGTCTTTCAAACCAGTGAAATCAAAGCATTTTTGTTTTGTGTTGCTTTTAGGAAAGAGAATGCAAATATTTTGAGAAGTATCAGTAATATTATCTCAAATGGCTAGATATTTTAGGAAAGGGGCTGAAGAGTATAGGATTGAAGGCTCTGTGGTTGAAGTTGTGATTTTTTTGTGTATTTATGACATTTTTCCTGAGTCCATTAGCATTCATTTTATGGCAGCTGAGCTAGTCGTTGTAAGACTTTATCAGTCAACTGGACAAAAATCTCTGTCTGAAGCTTGAAGTCATGACTGGTGGGGGCAGGACTGGGCTTTAAGGTGGTCTGTGTATAACTGATACAAGGGCCACACAGCTAAGGGTGAGCAGGCCTCTTCTGCCCGTTGGACAGCAGACACAGGGCTTGTGTCTGGGTTGTCAAGGACCCACAAAATTCTTTAATCTCCAAAAACAACATGTTCATAGCTTCTAAAAATAGGGAGATGCTTCTGAAAATTGAAATTAATACATGGATATCAGTCTTAAAGCGAAATAAGCACACCGTTTTATCCTATTTGCAAAATATTTTACAGGCTTTTCTGTATCTCAAGAATTCTCCCATATATACACAGTGATTTCTAAGAGATCATGAGTCATTTCTGAGGACAATGAGAGTTTCCAAGCAAAATTCTAAAACTCTTCTTAAACATTGGACAGGAAAACACTGCAAGGAAGGCAGCGTGAGACAGTCTGAGCTGACCTGGGCGGGATCTCCGGCCCGTGGGGTCCTCAAAACAGGCCTGGATGGGGGGTTAGCAGCTCAGGGGATGTCCGGAAGAGGCGGCAATCCCAGGCGGCCTCTGGCTTGAGAAATCGAGAGAGGCTGCCCACTGGAGACGGGATGGAAGACAGAGCTGTGAGGATGGGGAGATGGTGGAGCACAGAAAGGACGAGAGCATGTGTGGCGGGGGCTCGAGTCTGATGTGTGCAGGGAGGATCACAGAGCTCTGAGCCTATGTCCGAATCCTGGCTCAGCCATGGCGAGCCCTGCAGTCTTGGGCGAGAGATTTTCTGTAAGGAGACTGTCTTCATCTGTTAGAGATGGAGACTCATGGGGGGTGGGAGGTGTTAGAATTTATGAAACTGAATTTATGATGAGTGACAGCACACTGACCAGTTCTGTGCTCAGTTGCTGAGTCGTGTCCGACTCTTTGTGACCCCATGGACTATAGCCCGCTGGGCTCCTCTGTCCATGGGATTCTCCAGGCAAGGATACTGGAGTGGGTTGCCGTTTCCCTCTCCAGGGGATCTTCCTGACCCAGGGATCAAGCCTGAGTCTCTGGCCAGCAAAAGGTTGGGGGCTGGGCTTTGGTTTGGCAGGAAGGTCGTGATATTGAAGGGTCTTGTGGGCTCTCAGCTTGTGGTTGATTAAAAAAAAAAAAGTAAATTAAAACATACTTATTTTTTATGGACGTATAGTTGATTTACAATGTGTATTCGTTTCAGGTGTATAGCAAAGTGATTCAGTTATACACACATACACATACTTTTTCAGATTCAAAGAGGATGTAATTTCTAAAAGCACTTATCCTGTTCAAAGTTCACTTTCATATGTTCTGGTGGATCAGGAGGTAACTGGAGTTTAAACGTGATCTATGCCTCCTGCATTTTGGAATCTCTTCTCTGAGCATCCTGTAAACCCCTCGCTGGGACAGTCGATTCGGGGGGTGGAGGGAGGGTGAGAACGCGGATGTGCAGGAGGAAACGTGGGGTCACAACTTCCTTTCTCACTGTCCCAGATCCAGCCTCACGTTGGGGCTCCTGGAGAGGTGACTTCAGGGTCTCCAGGCCTCCCACCACCCCTGGCACTCCTTACTCCATCTGACTCCTCCCCTCAGTGGCTCCCGGATTTCCTGGGTGGTCCATGGGCAGCCTGGACAGGCAGCTGCTCCGGGGAGAGAGGACTCTGCCTCCCAGTTGTTCGTCTACCACCTGCCTGGCTCCTTTCACTCCTGCTTGGATTCCCTGCTGCTGGGGAGCGCCTGGGGGAGGGGCGGCCCGGGCCGGGGTGGGGGCCGCCCTGTCCCTCCCTCTGAAGAGTCACAAACCGACTCCCTCTTTGAGAGACCCTGAATATTTTGTCTCTCCTCCCACCTCCCCGTGCCTGCTTCCCCGCCCCGTGTGATGTTTGAGTTCATCCACGCCTCTCTCTCCAGCTGTCAGGCTGGCGCATAGGGAAGCTCTGTAAATATTTGTTTTCTTTTAGTTGAATTAATTAATTTACTTTTGGCTGCGCTGGGACTGTGTTGCTGCTCTGGTTTGTCTAGTCGGGGCCGACAGGGGCTGCTCTCCTTTGCGGTGTGCAGGTTTCTTGTGGCAGCGGCCTCTCTTGCAGAGCACGGGCTCCGGAGCACAGGCTGGTAGTTATGGCGCAGAGGCTTAGCTGCTCCACGGCA
Organism: Moschus berezovskii; assembly: GCF_049115385.1. NCBI lineage: Eukaryota > Metazoa > Chordata > Mammalia > Artiodactyla > Moschidae > Moschus > Moschus berezovskii. The sequence continues at coordinate 53,231,514 of NC_142472.1, forward strand.
TGTGGGATCTTTCCGGACCAGAGATCAAACCGGCATTGGCAAGTGGATTTTTAGCCACTGAGCCACCAGGGAAGACCCCATAAATATTTGTTGACTGAGTAGAAATGCAGAAACCCAGCGAAGGGAGGAAAGTGAACCTGCAGCCTCCATGCAGCTGGTGCCAGGGCGATCGCTCCCGTTGAAAGTGGCCACAGAGGGCGCAGGCTGTCACTCGACCTCTAGTGACAGGGCTCTTTCCTCTGGTGGCTTCAGAGGGGAGCTCACATTGAAGCACGGATGAGGGCTCTGGTCCTGCCTGCCGCCGCAGCACCCAGGTGTCCTGGCTCCGTGGCCGCCCTGCCTGTCAAGTGTCCCTCAGGTTAGCTCTGATGCCCGAAAGAGGGCCTCTTGAGCACAGCCTGCCAAGTCCTAGAAGCAGGTCCAAGTCACTGGCAAAGTCTAACGAACAGCCAAGTCTAGCCGTTTTTCTCAGGAACGGGCTCGTAAGAAACAGAACCAAAATCTTTATGCATCAATTCCAAAACCCCTTTTGTGCCAAATGACCATTTTGAAATGGTACCTGGAGATCCCAAGTACCCCTGTGTGACCCTAATTCATCCAGTGAAAATACCTAAACATTTTATTGATCGTATCTAAGCTCCCAGACTTTTACATGATTTTGGTAAACCTTAAAGTTTCCTGAACCGGTTTCTGCCTTCTCTCATGAGTGGAATCGGCTTCCAAAATTAACCTGTGTGATTTGGACATAAATCAGCCTGTTCTCATGACTTAGAGAAAAGAAACCGAGAAAGAGAACTAGGTGTCTGGAAAGTATAGTGAAGTAAGAAATGCCAAGGGGATAAGCAAAATGATTTTTCTTGATTTTTAGTTTGTTTTTTCTGGGTGGAGCGTTTTTCTCTCCAGGTAGTTTGTGTATTGTAGAGATGCTAAGAACTTACAGGTATTTGGTTGTTGAGAACACCTGTTGCCAACCCATCTTCCCAGCGTTCTTCACCAGAAGATAACCCTACCATTCTGCCTGTGGAACAGTCTGTCGTGCACACCATTGCTCTACATGGTCTTAAAAATGAGCTAAGTTGGAAGAATGCCTTGTTTCAATGTTTTGGTTATATTTCTCCTTCTTTATTCCTTTTTTAAAAAGCAGCTAGAGTTGACTTGCAATGTTGTGTTAATTTCTGCTTATAGCAAAGCGACTCAGTTATGCATTTATGCTTTCTTTTTCATACTGGTTTCCATTATGGTTTCTCTCAGGATGTTGAATGTAGTTCCCTATGCTGTACAGCAGGACCTTGCTGTTTATCCCTCTCTCTTTATTCCTAATGCGTAACTCATGCAATTTTTTTTTTCCTGCTGGAAGAAAATCTACCAGTGGCCACTTCCTTTACAAATACAGTTCAGACAAATGCCTAAAATATCATGTAAGGGGACAAGCTGTTGTTTTTTTCCCCTTTACATTGTTTTTCTTCCTTGGTGTGTAGTAGGGGGTGTCCTGGTATTTTAGATGTTTCGTCAAAGCAAGAAGAAAGGCTGGGTGTGTTTGATGCAAACTCCCAGTTTCCCAGCTGTGCCTTAAGTCTGAAGGAACAACAAGGAGGCCCCAGTCTTGTCCCAGACCTTCTTTCTGCTCATCAGAGTTGGCGGGAGGTCAGTGGGGTTGGACTCTGTGCTGATCTTCTCCAGGTTCAAGGTCAAGAGTTCTGGTTGCTGCCCTTGTCTTGGGCCAGCCAAGTGGTGGAATTCTCTTTCATTTAATGTGCTTTCCCTAAGCTCGCTGAGGCCTGGGTACAGGAAGCCTTGCGGCTGGTCTCCTCGGGCCCCTGAGCCATCGCAGCATCCTGCACGTGGTTTTCTGTCCTTTGCGAGCACTGATGCACGGGCTTCAATGTCCCACCTCCCCACCCTGCCCTGCCTGAGCCAGCACTCAGGGGAAATCTAGATGCACGTCTGCCTCTCGGGAATTCCTCTCTGCTCCTCTGTCTGAGCCACAGCCTGTGTCCCCCAGCGTCCGTCCCATCAAGGCTGCTCCCCACAGCCAGGACATGGTCCTTACTGGCCATCTGGGCCTACTCGTGGAGTGTCATCTGCCCAAAACCAGAAGACAGAGTCTGAAACACATCAGCAGGGGTTGTTTTATTCTTTTTTTTTTTTAATTGGAGGATAATTACTTTACAATATAGTGATGGCATTTGCCATACATCAACATGAATCGGCTGTACGTATACATGTGTTTCCGATCCCCACCCCCACAACCCACGTCCTGAACTCCCCCGCCTGCTTCCGTCCCCACCTCATCCCTCGAAGTTGTCACAGAGCACCGTTAGCAGAGTTTTCAGACAAAAGAGCTCATCCACTCCACCCCAGGCCACACTCTCCCAGGCTCTTTTGAAACCGTCCGTCCCGTCCGTCCCGTCGCTCAGTCGTGTCCGACTCTTTGCGACCCCCTGGACTGTAGCCTACCAGGCTTCTCCGTCCATGGGATTCTCCAGGCAAGAATACTGGACAAAACACAAAAACTGCCCAATACATTTTGAGTGTGTGCTCTTAGCAAAAAAATATCCATTCTGCTTTGATCTTCAAACAGAAATCCTTTGATCTTTAAAATAATGTTTCAAAAGCTATTTGGTTTCGTCATTCCTCCAAGGCAAATTGGGTACAACCGCTGAGTCAAAGATGAGTGAAACAAGGCCAAAACTAGGAAACGACCAGCTTGACCGAATATTATTCTCCAATGTGGGTTTTATATCATTTCAGGAAACATACTTTCTTTCTCCAAGTATTGGCTGCAGACAACACATTCATTTTGTTTCCCTCTCCACCTCCTCACCACACTTTCCCCCCTAAAATATCTATTAGTTGTTTTATTAGCTGAAAGGTTAGGAAATTATGCCATCATTTCAATGAACCTCTCCAGGCCAGGTGGCAAACTTCTGCCTCCGACACCTGGTTAAGATTTATTTCACTTCCAGCTGCATTTTTTCCATCGATGTGTCATGAAGCTGGGGAGGAAACACAGATTGTGGAGACAGACAGACCTGGGTTGGGCTCCACGCCCGGCTGCTCACTGAGCTGTGTGACCTTGGCTGAGTTACAAACGTCTCTGAACTTTTGTTTGCTTATCATCACTTTGACTTGAGGTCTAAATGAAATAATACATGTTAAATCCGTAGCACATGTAGATGTTCAGAAAGTGTTAATGCCTCTGTGTCTGTAACTCAGAAGCAGAACTGCAGTTCAATTCCACTGGATCTTTGATTTTCCCAGAGGGCTTGGAGAGACATAGGAGTTGGATCCTTGCCCTGCAGGGACCCAGCCCTGAGGACAAATGCTTCCTCCCCTGGACACACTGACCTTGCTCCCTCGTTCCCGAGTCTTCCCACTATCCTGATGAATGCCTGGGCTTCCCTGTGTATGTTTATTTCCACAGTTTTCTAAATTATTCAAATATTCAACAAACACAAGAGTAGAGAGACTAGTATAAGGCATTGCTGTGTACTCACTGCCTGGATTCAACACTTACCAAGATTTTGCCACAGTTGCTTCATCTAGTCCCTTTTGTTGTTTGGTCACCAAGTTATGTCCAACTCCGTGCGACCCCATGGACTGCAGCACACCAGGCCTCCCTGCCCCTCACCGTCTCTCAGAGTTTGCCCAAGTTCATGTCGATTGAATTGGTGATGTCATCCAGCCATCTCCTATCACCCCTTCTCTTCTGCCTTCAATCACATACGCCTGTTGTTATAAATATTTTCTTTCTTATTTTCAGCCACGCCTCACAGCTTGCAGGGTGATCTTAGTTCCCTGACCAGGGATTGAACCCAGGCATTCAGCAGTGAAAGTACCGAGTCCTAACCTCTGGAGTGCCAAGGAACTCCCCACTCCTGTTTTTTCTTTGCAAATCCTAGACATAACAGCATTTCACCCTGGCATACGTCAGCATTTGGCTCTAAATATCCTACATTATGGGCTTCCCTGGTGGTTTAGACAGTAAAGAAGAATCCACCTGCAATGCAGGAGAACTGGGTTGGGAAGATCCCCTGAAGGAGGGCACAGCAACCCACTCCAGTGTTCTTTCTTGCCTGGAGAATCCCCTCAGATAGAGCAGCCTGGTGGACTGTAGTCCATGGGTTGATGGACTACAACTGAACTGATGACTAATAATCTTATCCTTGTTTGTGCTGTGACATAGAAACACTGTAACTCTACTGCCTGTTATCACCTCTAATAATTAACAATCATTTTTCAGTATCAATTGATAATCAGTCCATAAACAGATCTTCTGCGTCATCTCAGCCCTGTTTTTTTAGGGTTTTATTGGGTGTGTTTTAGGATCTAGGCGAGGTCCGCACATAACATGTGCTTGCTCTGTTTTTTATGTCTCTTTGAATCTCAAGAAGCATCCCCTTCCTTGTTATTAATGCCATGGACTTGAAGACGTGATGCCCCATTTGATTTTCCTCATCACGATCATCGCTGCAGGCAGCAATTGGTACTTTCCTTCTGTAGAGAGTGGGGAGCTTGGCCTCCAGGAGGTGGACTCACGCTCTGGTTGTCCAACTCAGCAGGGTCTGGACCCCGTCTTCCAAGTCCAGGGCTCTTTCTAGGAAGCCAAGATAGTGAGCGTCACTGAGTGCTTCAGTTTCTGAGTTGACCTTCCTCAGAGTTCCTGGAGAACCTCGGAGCCCCAGAGACCAGGAGGGAGGCCGGTCCTGGAGCGGGAGCCCCATCAGAGGCTGCAGACCAGGGTCTGATGTCATAAGCAGGGCTCTGCAGGAGCTGGGGAGTCAGGGGGTGGTGGCTTTCGGTTCCTAAAAGCAGAAAGAACATGAAGCAAATGGAGAAACCATACCCTCTCTTAAAGGAACACAGAAGCCAAGCAACTGACCACTGCAGAGGAGAGAAGGGCAGGGAGCTGACTACTCTGTTTCCACGGGCTCAGACAGGAGCAGCCTTGTGGAGAAAGATGGCGTCTGGCCAGCATCACGTTCCAGGGGACCAGCGTGTGCCTAACAGACCCTAAGGGTGGGGAAGAGCCTGGGGCAAGGCTGAACATCAGCAGGTCTTTCAGTTTAGACACCAGGGAGCCTTCTCAGGGAAACAACCAGCAAGAGAGGCAGCAACACTCCCAGGTGAGACCAGGGAGATGTCAGAGCAGGCGAGGAAATGCATTTGGGGGACAGGGAGAGTAAATGACCCAGAAAATGATAGGAGGGCTGACGGGATGACCCAGACGGGGATTTCTGGGGACTGTTGTGCATCCTGGGCCCAGGAAGGACGGGATGAGGGATAAACTCTTAAGGGGGTGAGAGACCTGACTAGCATGTGGCTAATGAACACCTAAGCCACCCGTGTCAACTAGAATTAATCAGCTCTGTTATTAATACTTTATGATGCTCCATCCCAAGGGCCCCTGTTGTTGTTGTTATGGCCTGGAGTTTGATAATTAAGAACAACTTTTCTGAACACCATTTGTCATTTGTTTTGAAGCAAGAAACAGACTTCTCGTCCACCTTCAGAGGCATGCTAGCTGTGCTGAGACGTGCCCAGAGTCTAGCCACTGGCCATAGCTTGATGAAAGATGATGGCATCTTTACCGGATACCTGGAGAGGGCCAGGCAGGAGCGTTGTTTCCTTGCGATGTAGGGAGACGAGATAATGGGTGAAGGCAGATTCAGTGTTGATCAGCGGTTTTCTGGGAGCAGTCCTCATCCTATTAGTCAAATGACTTAAATATGTTTAACTTTTTGGGATTATGACTTAAGTTAGCTCAGTGTCAACTTTTATCTGCCAACAAGATCCCTTTTCAAAAATTTTTCACCCATGAAGTTAATGTCAGTAACTTTCCAGGATTAACAGCTTATTGCACCCTTTTAAAACTAACATGAACTATTTTAATCCTCTTTTTTGAAAGTTGACTTTATTAATATTTAAGCCATCTGAGCAACAAGAGAAGCAATCAAGGGTGGACGTAAGACTTCTGTTTTGCTTGTACAGGTCATATCATTTGAATGGTGACGCTTCACATTCCAGGCAGGGATTTGTTCTTCCCTGCCTTAGACAATCTCTGCTAATTGCTTTCCTTTGATTATCGGTGAGCTGTTTGCTTTTCCGTTTGCCCACCCTCCCCCCGACCCCTCTCCCTTGCCTCCAGCTGAGATGGGAGCAAAATATCCTAGCCAGAAACCAGATGACCCAGAATACCTGCTTTGAAACAGAGCCACAGTGAGATGTTGTCCAGGAAAGACCCAATGCTACCACCTGTTTCACTCCTCAGTTCTTGGGGAGGCTGAAGAAAGAAGTGTGGAGTTTCTGGTGCCCTGCCAGTGGGTTTTGTGGTGCAGTCACTAGATTATTGAATCCCTCGGTCATACTGGACTGTTGGGGGGGAAAAGTTGAGATGGGCTGCTGGACATTTTTCGTTGATGTCCCATATCTGCTTCTGCACTGACACTGCTCTGAACATATCGCCCAGGTCCCAGGCATGGTTGTTTGTGTCAGATGAGGCGGCCCCATCTGTACCTGGCACCTGGAAGGCCAATCGAGGCCCATTTGTTGTTTTTCAGTCGCTCAGTCATGTCTAACTCTTTGTGAGCCCATGGCCTGAAGGACACCAGGCTTCCCTGTCCTTCACTGTTTCCCGGAGTTTGCTCAAAAGTAATGTCCATTGAGTTGGTAATGCCATCCAACCATCTCATCTTCTCTCACCCCTTTCTCTTCTTGCTTTCACTCTTTCCCAGCATCAGGGTCTTTTTCAGTGAGTCAGCTCTTCACATCAGATGGCCAAAGGATTGAAGCTTCAGCTTCAGTCCTTCCAATGAATATTCAGGGTTGATTTACTTTAGAATTGACTGATTTGATCTCTTTACAGTTCAGGGGACTCTCAAGAGTCTTCTCCAGCACCACAGTTCAGAAGCATCAATTCTTTGGCACTCAGCTTTCTTTATGGTCCAACTCTCACATCCATACATGACTACTGGAAAAACCATAGCTTTGACTATACAGATATTTTTAGTAATGTTTCTGCTTTTTAATACACTGTCTAGGTTTGTCATAGTTTCTTCTACCAAGGAGCAGGTGTCTTTTAATTTCATGGTAGCAGTCCCCATCCCCAGTGATTTTGGAGCCCAAGAAAATAAAGTCTGTCACTGTTTCCATTTTTCCCCATCTATTTGCCTATTTGGTCACAGGTAAATATGACATTGACGACCCTGAGGTTGAGAAGAACTTGGAGAATAAATTTCCAAGACACAAGAACTAGGAGATGGTCATGTCCAAGAATCACTGCATTTAGTGATAGACTGAGTTGTGTCTCTAGAGAGTAAATCCTTCTCTGGGCCAGGACACAGACATGACTACTAATCATGGTACCTTGGTTTTCAGCTACTCAGGGACCTCAGCAAAGTCTTTGCTTCCTAACAAGACAGTGATAACATGGATCTTCAGCATGTATTCTCTCTCATGCAATTAGGATCTACTCAGGGCACCATGGGTGGTATAATCGGGATAATTGGGAGTTCACACACTTGCTAATGAGTCACCACATTGGCTTCCAAACAAATAGAACCAGTGATCGGCTTACTAAGAGACAAGTCCGAAGTAAGGACCAGCCAGACCAGGGTGTGGCGTAGGGCGAGACAGATTTCTGCTGTGCTGGGGTTCACATTCCAGTGTAGGTGACAAGAACAAACAGAAGAATGAACAGGAGAAAAGGAGGAAAATGAGGCAGAGCTCTGTGCTGGGGTGAGACTGGCAGGGCTGGAATGGCAGTAGAGCCTCTCCAGGTAACACTCATCAGAGACCCGAATAAAATCAATACATACGGCCAACCAGACAGAGATCTGAGAAAAGAGCTCTGCTGGCTGCAGAGAGGCTGGTGGGAAAGCCAAGGGGGCTGTCTGGTCGAACCGGGGCCTCCACAGTGCAGGCAGAGTCTTCTTGCAGGCAGCAGAGTTTCTTGGGGGATTGTGAGCCAGCTCAGGGGACCAGGGTTTCAGTCACCAGAGCCAGGGATGGGTCTCAGCAAGGGGACCACAGGACCCAGTTTTCTTGAACATGTGATTAAATTTGTATGCACTTATTTAATTTACTGACAAATATAACTTTTCATTATTAATGAAATTTTTAAAATTTAAATTCTACCATAGATTTCTTGTTGCCAGTTCATCCAAAATAGTCACAATTGTTAGATATTCAAGATATCTGTAGAACAATAGTTTTGTTTATTAAAGCCTTGACATACCACCCAGACACCCTATATGGTCCTGACTCTGTGCTACTTATTCAGAAAGCACTTGTCTTTTTTGAAAAGCACATAGGACAGGAACTCAGTGGAAACACTTTGGTCACGTGAACTTTGGGCTTCTTGTCCTGGTGGCATCTTTTCACTATCCTTACAAATATGTAGAAAGCGGGAGAACTGTCAAGGCTGGAGACGAAGGCCTCTGCCTGCTTCATCCAGGCAGCATCTTTCATTCAGCCTTTCTCAAAGCAGATGAAAGATGCTAAGACCCTCAACGGCAGTGGTGTCAGGCTGGGCTGTGTGCAGGCCTGATGGCCACGGTGCTGGGTTCTTTGACCAGCATCACAAATAATGTGCCCTGGAGCCTCTGAGATTCCCCAGCGGCTTTCCAAATTAAAATCCAAGGCAGCTGCTCATTTGATAACCCACGGAAATGCCGCACCTGCACGGCTGCTCCATCTGGCCCCTGCTTCTTGCATCTGGAAATCCTGCCGCCCTGATCCAGCGGCTGAGGACCACTTATGCCGTCCCTCAGAGGTTTTCGCTTGAGTTTCTTCAGTGCTGGGAAATGAGAACACCCTTTCGTCCTCAGAAACAATAGATATGTGTCTGTGCTGTCTTGTAAGGAATGTCTATGGGCAGAGCGCACCGTCTGATTCCAGATCAAGGTTCGTCTTGAGCATCGTGAGGGAATTCGCCTCTCAGCCCAGCAGACATCCTCCTTCCTCCTTTGACCCTTATGATCGACTTCTTCCTTTTTGTGTCGTATTCTCAAAGGACATAACCACATCATTCCATCAGGGTTACTTCATAGCTGTGTCACTGCTGTGTTCCCTGCCTTCGTTTCTCTCTTGAAGGCAGCATCTCATACTCAGCAGAGGTTTCGTGGTTCTGACTTTTGTTCTTTTATAGCCCTGCTGGAGCGCGGCCAGCCCATGACATCAGTAGACGTAGCGTGGAGGCCGGGAGACGCACCTGCTGGGGATCCACTCGGATTTTCCTTGTTGCTTTCATGTTCATGTCAGCAGCAAGTGTTTTCTCATACCTAACCACTGATTGATGTTGTTAGGTATATACACACACATGTACTCAGCCAACATTTCTCATCTATCTCTGCCTTACAAGAACAACAAAAGAACATCTATTTCTATTTTTTATTGAAATATAGTAGTAGATTTGTAATGTTAGTTTCAGGTGTAAAACATAGTGATTCAGTATTGTTATAAGTTGTACTCCATTTAAAGCTATGATAGATGATGGTTATAATTCCCTGTTGCCCATTTATTTTGTATATGGTAGTTTGTGTCTCTTAATCTCATACCCCTTTCTCTTTCCTCTGCTCTCCCCTCTGCCCACTGGTAACCACTAGCTTATTTTCTGTATCTGTGAGTCTGTTTCTGTTTTGCAATGTACATTCATTTGTATTATGTTTTAGATTCCACGTGTAAGTGATCATACAGTATTTGTCTGTCTGACTCATTTCACGTAGCATAGTATTCCCCGGGTCCATCCACATTGCTTCATATGGCAGAATTTCATTCTTTTTATGGCTGAGTAGCATGCGACTTCACTTTCACTTTTCACTTTCACACACTGGAGAAGGAAATGGCAATCCACTCCAGTGTTCTTTCCTGGAGAATCCCAGAGAAGGGGGAGCCTGGTGGGCTTCCGTCTATGGGGTCACACAGAGTCGGACACGACTGAAGTGACTCAGCAGCAGCAGCATGTCATTGTATGTGTGTGTGTGTGTGTGTGTGTGTTAATCCAGTCATCTGTTGATGGGTACTAAGAGCGTTTCCATATCTTAGCTGTTATGAATAATGCATCCTTTAACATTGGGGTGCATTTACCTTTTTGAATTAGTCTTTTCATTTTCTTTGGATATATATCCAGGAGTGGAGTTGCTGGATCATATGGTAGTTCTTTTTTAATTTTTTCAGGAACCTCCACACTGTTTTCCATAGCGGCTGCACCAGTTTATTCCGTACATTCCCACCAGCAGTGCACAAGGGTTGCATTTGCTCTATATCTTCACCAGCACTTGTTGTTTGTTGTCTTTCTGATAACTGCCGTTCTCACAGGTGTGAGGTGATAGTTCACTGTGGTTGTGATTTGCATTTCCCTGATGAGTACCGTACTGAGCAGTTTTCCCTGTGTCTGTTGACCATCTACATGCCTCTTTGGAAAAACTGTCTTTTCAGGTCTTCTGTCCATTTTTTAATGGGGGTTCTGTGGGGGTTTTTTTTGATACTGAGTTGTATACGTTGTTTATATTTTATATGTGAATCCCTTGTCATTCATATCATTTGCAAATATTTTCTCCCACTCAGGAGGTTGTCTTTTCATTTTATCAATGGCTTTCTTTGTTGTGCAAAGAATATTTCTACTATTTATCGGAACAACAAAAGAAAAAGGAAGTAACAGCAAAAACAACTCTAGAGTTTTCAGTGACATTTTGTTCTCTCAAAACTCTGCTCAACCATCAGCGAGCAGTACAGGACATAATACTCCCTTAATTTTTTTTTCTTCTATAAACCATTACCATTTACGTCCAAACTCTCAGAAATGTTTTGTACAAAACACCTGATAAGCAAGTAGAATGCCACTGTTTTAAAATGCCTGTGAATAGGCATATCCTGTTGTTGAAGGTCATGTTATGAAAAGAGGTTCTCTGACAGAACCTTGCTGCGATTTCCTCCTAATCGCTAGGGGTCAGCTTGGATAAAAGTGGAGCTCCCGAGAGTTTTCCACATGGGGTTTCTGGTATGTGTTTGCTCACCCAGAGATGCTGATGTTGTTGTCCTTCGTGGTGTTGCTAAACCAGCCAAGAGCCTATACTGAGTCCTTGTGTTTTGCCAGAGGTCGTTGTGGGTGGTATAGAAATTCAGGGAGGGATGGCAGATAAGCATGGGAATACAGTGGGAAGGTGCTGTAACAGGGACGGAGAGACTGCCCAGAGAGCACCGTGCAAATTAGGCTCTGTCCCTGGAGAGTGAAACGGGGTGGGGGGCGGGGGTCTGGCTGTAGGGCAGATGTGAAGCGTTATCTGGGCACAGTGAAAAATGCAGAACAAGGGCTGAGAAGTTAGGTCTCATAAGTAGGTGGAGGGCCAGATCATATGACCTGTGGGGCTTTATTCTGTAAACCACAGGGAGCCGTCGACAGCCTCACTTAGCCTCACTTACGAGAAATAGCCAGAGTGAGATCCTCTGAGGAGAGAATACTGGCCTTTCTTCACCCCGCTCTGTGCAGTGTGTCCAGGCAGAAACAAAGTTCAGATGTCCCCAGGAGTCCCCCCAACCAGGGTTGTCCTGGGACGTGCATATTTCATCCAGGAGTATTCCAGGGTCACCCTCAACCCCACCCTAGAACAGCTTACAACATAGGAAGGTTTTCTCACAGTGGCCTCACACCGTTTTTGAGAAAAGGAAAAGTGCAGGTGAGTGACTGCCTTGCAGAGAAGCACTGAGCACAGATGCAAACTTAGAGCGCTGTCTCTGGAGCTGACTGTGAACTGGCCTCCATCCTGAAATCACGACACCACTTCTGTGGGCATGTGGTCGCCCAGGCGGGGCCTGATGGATCTACGCAGCCAGGAGAAACAACATGTGCTGGTTGTTTACAGGAATGGAGAAGGTGTTAAAACCCAGACTACTGTTACAAATCACATCCAAAAGTAGGCTGTAAAAAGTAAACACTAGGTGTAAGTTCCCTATGCTATGCAGTAGCTCGTTGTTGGTTATTTTATATATAGCAGTGTGCATCTTGGGTTTTCCTGGTAACTCAGACAATAAAGATCCGCCTGCAATGCAGAAGACCTGAGATCAATCCCTGGATAAGGAAGATCCCCTGGAGAAGGAAATGGCAACCCACTCCAGTACTCTTGCCTGGAGAATTCCATGGACAAAGGAGACTGATGGACTTATAGTCCATGGGGTCACAAAGAGTCTGACACGACTAAGCGACCAAGCACTCACTCAGCACTCAGTGCATATCTGTTAACCTCAAACTCCTCGCCCCTCTCCTTTCCTCTGGCAACCATAAGCTTGTTTTCTAAGTCTTTGAAGCTGTTTTTGTTTTGTAAATAAGTTCATTTGTATCTTTTTTTTTTTTCAGATTCCACATATGAGTAATATCATTTGGTATTTGTCTTTCTCTGTCTTACTTCACTGAGTATGATAACCTCTAGGTCCATCCATGTTCTTGCAAATGGCATTATTTCATTCTTTTTACGGCTGAGTAGTATTCCATTGTATCTATGTACCACATCTTCCTTAGCCATTCCTCTCTCGATGGATGTTATTCTTTATCTTAGAAAAACAGCATTGCTTCCCAGAGGCAGAGGTGTGTCATGCTCTGAGGTTTCAGCGTTCTCCAGTGCGGTTTGTGCACTCCTGAAGTACAGGGATCAAACACTGGAGATAGACTATGGTTTTTAGTTGCTATTTCATCATCTTTATGGATGACCCAGAGAGAGGCCAGGTAATAATATATGAAGAGTTAACTTTAAACATTTAATACACTCTTTAAAAAGTTCATAATCCAGAGGTTTTTTTTTTCCATTGGAAAAGAAAAGGGAAACCTGTTTTCTCTCCTGCGCCCCGTGTATTTCTCTTCTTCATCACATCCTTCACACACTGTCCCAGCATCAGCTGCCAGGACCTTCCCACAGATTGCTGGGCACCCAGACCAAGGTGATCCAGCAGACCTGCCTGGACAGCCTCACCCTGTTGGATATAGGTAAGTCCTCTCAACGAGGGCTCTTCTTCAGACTGCAAAGCGTGAGCCAGCAGTGATGCAGACAGTAATCTTATTTTGAAATTTTGAAAGCGATGGTCTGCCAGAAACACTGGCAGGTTTAGCAGCTCTCCTACCTGGAAGAAGACAGGGCCTCTTCCAAGAAGACTCTCTCTGGGTCATCCATAAAGATTATGAAATAGCAACTAATAGCAACATCAGAGAAACATCGCTGCTGTCTACATACTGTCCTACAAAAAGAGAAAACTGAAAGCATATTTTTTAAAAGTAAGAGTTTATTTAAGCAAAAAGCAGTTCAAGTCAGGGGTTCAGCTAGGCCGGCGGCTTGGCCATGGGAAATAGAGTTGTTAGTCTCCAGAGAGGATTCTGGGCAATCTCCAAAAATCTGGGAAAGCTCCAAAGTGGCCCTGCCTGGTAGCGGAGACCTGTCCCCTGGGAGTGATAAAGGGGCCCCGCCAAGACACGGAGCGGGGACGTCAGCCTCAGCCAGTGTGCAGGCCTGTCCCTCAGGTCACACAGCTCGGACGCCCCCACTGCCCGAGCGTGGAGATCCTGGGCCCCGGCACAGGGCTGGAGACAGGCCTGGGTTCACCCCACAGTCACCCCACTCACCTTGTCCCCAGGCACTGCAGCTCAGCGCCACATCCCACATGGAACACAGTCATCCAAAAGGGAGGGCAACTGGTGGCTTTTCCTGAGTCTCCCCAGGACTTGTTGTCACAGTCCCTTCCCCAACTGGGGATGCAGTGAAGGAGGACGGTGGAAGGGAGCCTTCCCCCACATGCTGGGAGTGGCCGGCTGGACTCTGGGAACTCAGGACCCTGAGTGCATCCCCCTTCGTAAAGTCTTGCTTATGTTACAAACCCCCCTGGTTCCCAAACGGGCTGTAGGCAGCTCAAGACTGTGACTCAAGTGCTCTGGTTTAAAAACCAATTTCTTGAAGTCTTCCAGCTCTCCCCGTGGGCTGGGCTGAACGAGCAGTGACTCGTCTGTGGTCTGACGTCTGTAAAGAAACAGAGAATGGTCTGAGTCTGCAGGGCCTCCCCAGTTGTTCTTACTGGGTGAGGTTATTGTCTTCCCACCGATTGGCAGGGAGGCAGTGCCCACTCCACCCTCGCCTCCCTGGGGGCACCTGCCTGCAGCCATCAGAGAACAGGGCAGGCAGCACCTCCATCCATCATTATCTTTAATTAGTGTTTAGGAGGCTAATCGGTAGAGAAGCTCATCTTTCTTTAATTACTTCCACAGTTGAGTCGGGGGACCCTGTGGCCCCTTCTGAATTTTTCTGTCTGTCTGCACGCTGATTTGGATCTGTGAAGTCAGGTGTTCATTGCCCAGACCCTGTGTGTATTGGAGGGAATGAAAGTGGGGTGATGGTGGACAGGTAGTTATTTTATTGGAATTAATTTGCAGCTTCATGGGCCTCCTGGGAAGTTGGCTACCTTAAAACAAAATCACCATCATGAGAGATATCAGTGGTTTCATACTTGATTCAAATCTGTTCAGGTTCTAATAGGCAAATTTTATTTTTCATTTAAGGGCAAGTTCACATTCAGGGAATTTAACTGATTTAAAAAAAATATGATGAAGGCCCTGTCCGCATGCCTTAACCTTCACAGACTGACTCCTTTGTCCAGGCAGGTTGACTTTCCAGTATTTTACGCGCCAGGGCTGCTAGCCTTACCCTTGGGAAATTAGACTGCAGCCCAGCAGGCTTCATTGTTCAAACCCACCTTTATTGCGTGGTTTCCACGCCCCCAGCTTTTCTCCAGAACCCAGTGTTACGTCAGCCCCTCTTCCAGCTGTTACCTGTAACCATCAAAAATCACTCACTGCTGCCTTCTTAAAAAAATTTTATTGGAGTACAGTTGCTTTACGTTGCTGTGTCAGTTTCTGCTGTACAGCAAAGTGAATCAGCTCTACGTGAACATCTATTCCCTCTTTCTGGATGACCTTCCCATTAAGTGTCCCAGAGGGCACTGACTCGAGTTCCCTGTGCTATATAGTAGGTTGTCTCATTATCTACTTTACACTTGCTGGGCTTCCCTGGTAGCTCAGCTGGTAAAGAACCCGCCTACAATGCAGGTTCAATTCCTGGGTCATGAAGATCCACTGGAGAAGGGATAGGCTACCCCCACTAGTATTCTTGGGCTTCCCTTGTGGCTCAGCTGGTAAGACTCCTCCTGCAGTGCGGGAGACCTGGGTTCAATCCCTGGGTTGGGAAGATGCCCTGGAGAAAGGGAAGGCTACCCACTTCAGTATTCTGGCCTGGAGAATTCGATGGACTGTATAGTCCATGGGGTCACAAAGAGTCAGACACTCCTGAGTGACTTTCACTTTCTTACACGTAGTATCAATGGTGTATGTGTGTCAATCCTAATCTTCCGATTCATCCCACCCCTGTCGTATCCATACATTTGTTCTCTACGTCTGTGTCTCTATTTCTGTATTGCAAACAATATCATCTATATCATTTTTATAGATTCAACATACATGCATTAATATATGGTATTTTTCTCCTTCTGACTTACTTCACCCATATGACAGTCTCTACATCCACATCTCTGCAAATGGCACAGTTTCATTCCTTTTCATGGCTGAAGAGTGTCCCATTGTATATATGTATCACATCTTCTTTATCCATTCCTCTGTTGATGGACATTTGGGCTGCTTCCATGGTTGCCTTTTTATAAATGTTTTTCTGAAGTTCTTTTCCCCCATCACATTTACATACTGTTCCTACAAAAAGAGAAAACTGAGTCATCTTTTTTTTTTTCTTTTTTTTTTTATGTAATTAATTAATTTTTTATTGGAGGCAAATTATTTTACAATATTATATTGGTTGGTTTTGCCATACATTGATATGAATTTGCCCCGGGTTTACATAAGTTCCCCCTCCTGAACCCCCCTCCCACTTCCCTCCTCCCTTTATCCTCCCTCTGGGTCATCCACGCATGCCAGCCCCGAGCATCCTATAACATGCATTGACCGTGAACTAGTGATTCATTTCACATATGACAGCATACGTGTTTCAATGCCATTCTCCCAAATCATCCCACCCTCACCCTCTCCCATAGAGTCCCAAAGACTGTTCTATACATCTGTGTCTCTTTTGCTGTCTCTTATACAGGGTTATCATTTGCATCTTTATAAATTCCATATATATGTGTTAGTATACTGTATTGGTGTTTTTCTTTCTGGCTTACTTCACTCTGTATAATAGGCTCCAGTTTCATCCACCTCATTAGAACTGATTCAAATGTATTCTTTTTAATGGCTGAATAATACTCCATTGTGTATATGTACCAAAGCTTTCTTATCCATTCGTCTGCAGATGGACATCTAGGTTGCTTCCATGTCCTGGCTATTATAAACAGTGCTGCAATGAACATTGGAGTACACGTGTCTCTTTCCATTCTGGTTTCCTCGGTGTGTATGCCCAGGAGTGTGATTGCTGGATCATATGGCAGTTCTATTTCCAATTTTTTGAGGAATCTCCACACTGTTCTCCATAGTGGCTGTACTAGTTTGCATTCCCACCAACAGTGTAAGAGGGTTCCTTTCTCTCCACATCCTCTCCAGCATTTATTGCATGTAGACTTTTGGATAGCAGCCATTCTGACTGGTGTGAAATGGTATCTCATTGTGGTTTTGATTTGCATCTCTCTGATTATGAGGGATGTTGAGCATTTTTTCATGTGTTTGTTAGCCGTCTTTATGTCTTCTTTGGAGAAATGTCTGTTTAGTTCTTTGGCCCTTTTTTTGATTGGGTCATTTATTTTTCTGGAATTGAGCTGCAGGAGCTGCTTGTATATTTTGGAGATTAATCCTTTATCAGTTGCTTCATTTGCTATTATTTTCTCCCATTCTGAAGGCTGTCTTTTCACCTTGCTTAGAGTTTCCTTTGCTGTGCAGAAGCTTTTGATTTTAATTAGGTCCCATTTGTTTATTTTTGCTTTTATTTCCAATATTCTGGGAGGTGGGTCATGGAGGATCCTGCTGTGATTTATGTCAGAGAGTGTTTTGCCTACGTTCTCCTCTAGGAGTTTTATAGTTTCTGGTCTTACATTTAGCTCTCTAATCCATTTTGAGTTTATTTTGGTGTATGGTGTTAGGAAGTGTTCTAGTTTCATTCTTTTACAAGTGGCTGACCAGTTTTCCCAGCACCACTTGTTAAAGAGACTGTCTTTTCTCCATTTTATATTCTTGCCTCCTTTGTCAAAGATGAGGTGTCCATAGATGCGTGGATTTATCTCTGGGCTTTCTATTTTGTTCCATTGATCTATATTTCTGTCTTTATGCCAGTACCATACTGTCTTGATGACTGTGGCTTTGTAGTAGAGCCTGAAGTCCGGCAGGTTAATTCCCCCAGTTCCATTCTTCTTTCTCAAGATTGCTTTGGCTATTCAAGGTTTTTTGTATTTCCATACAAATTGTGAGATTATTTGTTCTAGTTCTGTGAAAAATATCTTTGGTAGCTTGATAGGGATTGCATTGAATGTATAAATTATTTTGGGTAGTATACTCATTTTTACAATATTTATTCTTCCAATCCATGAACATGGTATATTTCTCCATCTATTAGTGTCCTCTTTGATTGCTTTCAGTAGTTTTTTATAGTTTTCTATGTACAAGTCTTTTGTTTCCTTAGGTAGATATATTCCTAAGTATTTAATTCTTTTCGTTGCAACAGTGAATGGAATAGTTTCCTTAATTTCTCTTTCTATTTTCTCATTATTAGTGTATAGGAATGCAAGGGATTTCTGTGTGTTGATTTTATATCCTGCAACGTTACTGTATTCATTGATTAGCTCTAGTAGTTTTCTGGTAGAGTCTCTAGGGTTTTCTGTGTAGAGGATCATGTCATCAGCGAACAGTGAAAGTTTTACTTCTTCTTTTCCAATTTGTATTCCTTTTTGAGTCATCTTTTTAAAAATCAAGAGTTTAAGCAAAAAAAAAAAAAAAAAACCAGTCCAAGTCAGGCAGCGACAGAGCAGAGTGGAGCTGGGGAGAGGCATGTACTCAGAAAGGGAGACAAAGGCAGGTGGTTGTTGACTGGCCATCGCTTCAAGCCCTCTCGGCTGCTGGTGGATCTCGTATCCTGGGGTTTTAATTCCTAACCTTGATTTGGGCCAGGGACCTCCTCATTTATTAGTTTAGCAGCCTTCAGTGAGTCCGTGCTTCTGGGCATCATCTGAAGGTGCTCCTTGGCCTGGGGCCGTGATGCACGGTTTCCTGACTCTTCACCAGTCTGTGGGTCTGCTGAGAAGTGCCCGCTCTTCTTTGGCCAAATAACAAAGTAGACTTGGGAGTCCTGTGGGCCTGGAAATTCCCTTTCATAGAAAGAAGCTCCTGTGACAAGATCTTGTGAGGTCGTGCCAGCTACCCCCTCACCCCTCTGGAAGAGGAGAGCTCATGGGGAGAAGGAAAGACTTTGGGCTCTGTGCCCTTGCCACGTCTGTCTTTGTCTCTGCTTGGTGCTCTGGCCCAGAGACCAGACTCTCTTGACTCCTTCAATCCTGCAACAAATAGTTCCTAAGCATCTGCTATGGGCTAAAGCACTCTTCTTGGTGCTGGGTGCAGAACTGTGAACAAAACCCAAATTCCAGCCCTCCTGGAGCTGATGTCCAGCACAGACCACAGACGTAAACACAAAGTCTGCAGTGAAAGTGGGATGAAGATAAAGCAGGGGACACGGGGGTAGAGAGAGGAGGGCATTCTCACATGAGTGGTCCTGGGGCTGCTCTGAGGGAACTGGGGGAAGGGGCCGCCTGGGAGGCAGAGACCCTGGGGTGGGAAACTGTCTGGGGTGTTCCAGGAAAGGACAGAAGGCCCTGCAGCTGGAGCAGAGGGAGGGTAGGGTGGGCAGGTAGGATGCTGGGTTGGAGAGGAAGCCAGGGTCCTTTAGCCAATGCTTCTGAGCAGGTCCAATGGGTGGAAACAGAGCTTTAACAGAACTTCCTGCCAGTAAAGCTGCCTCTTGCTGACCCACATGCTGCTGTACTGCTGCATTCCTGTTCAGGCTCATCCTTTCCCCAGATGCCCGTCAGGAAACGTGTGGAGCCTGGACCATTCCTGCCTCTCTCCATTACATCTGGGGCTGCTAAACCCACTGAGCCGCCGTTCCCCGAGGCCCCTCTGGGTCAGCCAGGTGCCCCTGCTAATTTATCTGTTCCTCACAGCCCCAGGACTCTGACCTAACCTCACCGTGGGCTCTCCGACTGACCCACGGTGCTCAGCTCTGTTCGAGGGGAGCCTCCCACCTCACTGCACGTCCTGGGATGGGAATGGTTTCCATATGTGCGGGGCTGTCGATCCAACTCCACTTAGCCTGCTCTAATGAGGTCAGACGGCTCCGCGGAGGTGGACGGCTGCTCCCTGGAGCAGGGCCGGCGGGGGATGGAGGAGGGTCCCCCCATCCCTCTCTAACACAGCTTTGAGATGTAGCTTTCTCCCTACTTCTTCAAAAGGGTAACTGCAGACAAACACAAAACAGGAGGGAATGCGTAAAAGTGAGAGGGATTTTTATTAAAACTTTTTATTTGGAGAAAATTGCAGCTTCACCTGCAGTTGTAAGAAATAATACAGAGAAATCCCACGTACTCTTAGTTCCCCTGATAGTGGTGGTGGCGGTGGTGGTTTAGTTGCTGTCGTGTCTGACTCTTGCAACCCCATGAACTGTAGCCTGCCAGGCTCCTCTGTCCATGGGATTCTCCAGGCAAGAATGCTGGAGTGGGTTGCCATTTTCTTCACCAGGGGATCTTCCCGACCCAGGAATTGAACCCGGGTCTCCTGCATTGCAGGGAGACTCTTTACCGACTGAGCCACCAGGGAAGCCCTCCCCTGATAGCAACATCCTGCAAAACTGAAGAAACAGCCTCACAATCAGGAATAGATCCAGTCATCTATACCCGGCACGGACGTGGCCAGGATATAGAATGTTTCCATCACCACAGGGTTTCTCATGTCATCTTTTTATAATCGAATCTACTCTCTATCCTCTGCTTAGCTCCGTCTCTCTGGTCTCTATTTCTATAATTTGGTCATTTCAAGAAAGTCATATAGATGAACCGTGCAGTGTGTAACCTTCTGGCCGTGAGCTCTGCTCACACAGCACAGTTCTCTGGAGATTCGTGTGTGTTGTTTCGTGTATCAGTACTTCCTTCCTCTTCATTGCTGAGTAGTCCCTCATGGCATGGATATACCTAGCTTTGTTAAACCATTCACCTGCTGAAAGATACATGGGTTTCTAGATTGGGGCTCTTTTGAATAAAGCTCTTATAGGTGTGTGTGTACAGGTTTTTGCATGAACATGAGTTCTTCATTTTTCTGGGATAAAAGTCCAGGAGTACAACTGCTGGGTTTATGGTACTTGCATGTTTAGGTGTTCCCTCCACCCTTTGAAAAAATATCAACCATTTATTTAGATCAAAGTTCTGTAGATTGGCAACTTGGGCTGCATGTTAGTCCAGGCTTATCTGATCATTTTTGGGGAGATACAATTTAAATACATAAATTTCATCATTTTAAAGTGTAAATTCAGTGGTTTTGGTATATTCACAACGATGTGGTATGTTTGGTGTTTTTAAGGAACTAGTGGTCAGACCACATAACATCCCTACCAGTAATGTGTGAGGAATACAGTTTTTCCAGACCCTTGCTGGCATTTGGCGTGGTCCCTATTTTTATGTTAACCACTCTGGAAGCTGTGTAATAATAACTCACTGTGGTCTTAATTTGCATCAACTGATACGATCATGTGATTTTTCCTTGCTTATTTTGTCTGTGCTATCAATTGTTGGGAGAGGCATATTGACAGATTCAACTATAATTGTGAGTTTGTCTGTTTTTCTTTTCAATGTATTTGGGCTTCACACACTTTCCATCTCTTGCATGGCGCATAGACATTCATTTAGGATCGCTGTGTGTTTTGGGTACATTGACCTTTTTGTCATTACATAATGTCTTTCACTGTCTAGTACTTTTTCTTTGTTCTCAAATCTACTTTATGTTAATATAGTTACTCCTACTTTCCTTTGATTAATATTCATGTAAGATATTTTTTCCATCCTTTTATTTTCTGTCTTTCTATAGCAATATCGGAGAAGGCAATGGCAAGCCACTCCAGTACTCTTGCCTAGAAAATCCCATGGATGGAGGAGCCTGGTAGGCTGCAGTCCATGGGGTCGCTAGGGGTCGGACACGACTGAGCGACTTCACTTTCACACATTGGAGAAGGAAATGGCAACCCACTCCAGTGTTCTTGCCTGGAGAATCCCAGGGACGGGGGAGCCTGGTGGGCTTCCGTCTATGGGGTCACACAGAGTCGGACACGACTGAAGTGACTTAGCAGCAGCATAGCAATATATTTAAAGTGTAAGTTTCTTGTAAACATCGTATCATATCATTGGGTCTGATTTTGTGATCCATTCTACCACCCTGTGTCTTTTAATTGGCATATTTAAAGCATTTATATTTTAAGTATTATTAATATGTTTGGACTTAGTTTACCATTTTATCTTTTGTTTTCTATTTGTTCTACTTTTCATTTTTCTGTTGTTTCTTCTCATGTGTTATGTGAACATTTTCTAGTATTCCATTTTTATCTGTTGTGTCTTTTAGTGTCTCTACAGTATAGTTTCTTTCTCCTGGTTGTTCTGTGCATTATATTATATATACAAAACTAATCTCAGTCTCCTGGTGTTGTCATTTTACCAGTTTGAATGAAGTACAGAAATCTTGCCTCCTTTTATCTCTTTCAGTTCAGTTCAGTTCAGTTCAGTCGCTCAGTCGTGTCTGACTCTCCGCGACCCCATGAAACACAGCACGCCAGGCCTCCCTGTCCATCACCAACTCCCAGATTTCACTCAAACTCATGTCCACAGAGTCGGTGATGCCATCCAGCCATCTCATCCTCTGTCATCCCCTTCTCCTCCCACCCCCAACCTTTCCCAGCATCAGACTCTTTTCCAGTGAGTCAACTCGTCTCATGAGGTGGCCAAAGTATTGCAGTTTCAGCTTTAGCATCAGTCCTTCCAATGAACACCCAGGATTGATCTCCTTTAGAATGGACTGGTTGGATATCTCTTTACCCACCCGTATTTATAATATTCTTAAATATTTTCTCTACATGCATTCAGAACCACACCAGACAGTATGTAACTTTTGCTTTAACTTGTCAGACATAACTTGGAGAATTCAGGAGGAAGGAGAAGGCTCCTTGTTTTATCCATATATTTGCTTACCGTGTTCTCCCCTGATGTGCTGAAATTCCTTCTTTTATTATTCCCTTTTTGTTTTTAGAACTTCCTTTAGCAATTCTTATAGGGTAGTTTTGGTGGTGACAGATTCTCTTAGTTTTCTTTCCGTCTAAGAATGTTCCAGTTTCTTCCTCATTTCTGAAAGGTATTTTCACGGAGTTGACAGTTCTTTTCTTTCAGCACTTGAAAAATATTATGCCATGTCTGGCCTCAGTCATTTCTGATGAGAAATCCTTTGTCATTTGAATTGGTTTTCCACTATAGGTAGACTGTCATTTCTCTTTGGCTGCTTTTTAAGATCTTTTCTTTGTCTTTAATTTCCAGAAGTTTAATTATAATCTGTCTTGGCCTGGCTTTCTTTGGGTTTATCCCAGTTAAGATTCATGGAGCTTCTTGAATCTCTAGGATGATGTCTTTCACCAAATTTGGGGAATTTTCAGCCTTTATTTTTTGGAATGCTTTTTCAGCCCCATCCTCATTCACCTCTCCTTCTAGAACTCTAAAGACACGAATGGTTATATTGCCAGTTATACTCCCACAGATCCCCAAGACTCTGCTAATTTTTCCTTCAGACTGTTTGTCTCTGTTACTGAACTCAGATCATTGCTTACTGCCCTGTCTTCCAGGTTACAGGTTGTTTCCTCTGTCCCCTCTGCCCTGGCATCAAGACAGCCCATCCACCATGCTTTTTATTTCAGTGATTGTGTTTTTGAGCTTACAAAATTTCCAATTGATTCTTCTTCTATCTTCTATATCTGCTGAGGCTTTCTTCTTTTTTTCCATTTGCTTTTAGCATGTTCATAGTTGCTCACTGAAGCATTTTTATCGTGGCTGCTTTAAAATCTTAGCCAGGTTATTCCACCATCTCTGTCATCTTGATATTGGTATCTGTTGATCTCTTTACATTCAATTTCAGACCTTCCTGGTTCTCAGTGTAGAAACTTTCAAATAAAACCTGGACATTTGGGTGTTGTGTTATGTGACTCTGGATTTATGGCAGGTTCCCCCCAGCCAGGCAGAGGTTTTCCCGGAGCCCAGCTTGGTCTGTGTTGATGGCAGCAGAGAGTGGGTGAGAGTTCCTGCTCTCTGCGTGGTTTCCAGTGACGCTGCAGGGCAGGTGGGGAGGAGTCAGAGGAGGTACGTCCTCATCACTGCTGGGTAAGGATGAAAGTCCTGATTCTCCATTAGGCCTTTTCTGATACCATCCCCCAGTAAGGAGAGGAAGGACAGAAGTCCGTTCTCCCCTGCTCCCAACATCTCTGCTGACACCACAGGGGGTCAGATGCTGGCAGGGATGAAAACCCCGGGTCCCTACCTTGCCTCCTCCATCAGGTACACAGTAGGGTTTTAGGACACCTTGTCACAGCCTCTTGCGGGTGAAGTCCAGGCCTCCCTTGGCCTTTGCCGGCACAGATGGGAGCAGAGTCACAGCTTCTTCCATGGTGTGTGGTTAGAGTGGTTATAGTCTAAGAGTGTTCTGTCTTGTGAGGCTCCAGCCTTCCTGCTTCTTTGGCAGAAGACAAGAGGGCTTTCTTCCTGGGTGTTTCTGGCTGCATCCCTGGGCATTTCTGGGTTGCCAGGCTCTTCCACTCTACGTCTAGAATGTACAAGCCAAAAGGAGACTAAAAGGTCTCTCGTGCCCCAAGGTTCCCAGCTGTCTTCCACCTTCTCTCCACCTTTTCAGTGTCTTCACATATTTGTTTGACATGTGATGTCCGGGGTTGTCAGTTGTACTTTACAGGAAGAATAGAGAAAATGCACCTATTCCATCCTCTTGGAGGCAGAAGTTTCTCTGGGAATTTTGTTTTTAACAGCCTTTAAAATGTTTTAAAAGTAGATAGAATATGATAATACTGATTTTCAGGAGAAGCATTTTTGCCAATTTTACCTAACTTGCTGTTTCAGGTAAAGGACAGTGTAGTTGTTGGCTGCCCATTTCTATCTCTTTTTGGCTTTCCTCCTAACCTCACTGTTTTACTTAGATTCCCACCCCATGAGCAGGCACGGTGGAAGAGGATTTACATGTATCTATCTTTGCTGTGGGATCTTTTCAATGTCCCCTGCCCCTCCTTTTGTTAAAAGTTTCCCAGGCAGCCCTATCCATCACCACCGTCACCTCGTGCACACCGCTTGTGTCCTGAGCCAGGCTGGTTGTCAACAGACAGACCTCACTTGTCTTGTTTGACTTCTAGGAGGTATTGTATAATAGGTTTTAAACTTTACTTTTAATTGGAGAATAATTGCTTGACCATGTTGTGCTGGTTTCTGCTGTACAACGACATGAATCAGCCATAGTGTACCTATGTACCCTCCCGCTTGAACTTCCCTCCCACCCCCACCGCTCTAGGTCATCTCAGAGCACCGAGCTCAGCCCCCTATATGATACGGCAGCTTCCCGCTAGCTGTTTTACACATGGTGATGTGTATGTTTCAGTGCCACTCTCTCAATTCGCCCCACCCTCTCCCACTGTGTCCACAAGTCTGTTCTCTATCAGAACCCACTTTTTTTTGAGGTTTCATATCCACTGCTTCCCCTGTCAAGTTCACCACACAATTTGGTACCACCACTACTCCTTGGTCCACTCTTCTTTTTGAAAAGAAATCACCCAATCCACACTATAAAAGGCTGAAATGTCTTCTGACACCCAGAATGCACCACTTACCCACACTGTCCAAAGCCTTGTGCAGAAGAAAAGAAAACAGACACTGCTGGGACAAGCCTTCCTTCCCTCCACTCCCCAGTTTTGATGGTCAGAGGAGACTTGAGACCTGGGAGGACAACAGGAATCTTTTTATTTGGGGAATGGCATTTGTGTTAAGTTAGTTCCTGTCCTCAGCCAGACTGTCCTCCAGCTGTTGCTTACATCTGAATTCTTTTCTTGACAAAACACAGCGTCCTGTCTCTGTAAAGGCCACAGGAACTGTTTTAATTCTCGCTCACAGTGTTACTGAGGATCTAGAGGGGGCTTTCCTCTTCTCAGAGAGAAGTGGGATGTTGTCCCTATTCTGTCATTTCTTTAAAGTTTTTATGTATTTGTCCATGCTGGGTCTTGATTTGCTGCATGGGCTGCTCTCTAGTTGTGGCACTCAGGCTTCTTACTATGGTGGCTTCTTTTGTTGTGGAGCACAGTCTCTAGGGTGCCAGGGCTGCAGTAATTGTGCCACGTGGACTCAGTAGCTCCAGGCTCTAGAGCACAAGCTCAGTAGTAGAGGCGCATGGGCTTAGCTGTCCCGTGGCATGTGGGATCTTCCCAGACCAGGGATCGAACCCGTGTCTCCGGCACTGCCAGGTGGATTCTTTACCACCGAGCCCCCAGGGAATGCTCTCTATTCTGTCATTTTAAAAGAAGAACTTATTAAAGAGGAATTTTCACAGCTA